>NC_088397.1:72363754-73686254 GCF_034236695.1 Oncorhynchus nerka | reverse complement strand
AATGTGTCATTAATGATTGTTACCATTTAGAATGCATCCTTTTAACATTTGAATATGAACGAGTGAATTAACAGGATGTTTGCAGACAACAGACGTATTCATCATTTATTTTGTAAATACATCTAATCAATGACATTTAATTATAATTATAGCCACACACACTCAATTAGATGTGGTCTTAAACACTTTGGATCTGATCAGGTTACACAACAACTGTCTGGCTGTATGTATACCTTTCAGAAACAATCTGAGAGAAACAATCTCTCTCTCTCTCTCTCTCTCTTCAAAACATTAGAGTTTTGAAAACATAGCTTGTTCCAAAAAAGTAATGTCTTGGAACAATTTACCCTGGGTATGGGGTAAATTGAGCGGCGGGATAGGGTAAGTTAAGCCGC
Source organism: Oncorhynchus nerka (assembly GCF_034236695.1). Classification (NCBI taxonomy): domain Eukaryota; kingdom Metazoa; phylum Chordata; class Actinopteri; order Salmoniformes; family Salmonidae; genus Oncorhynchus; species Oncorhynchus nerka. The sequence continues at coordinate 73,685,859 of NC_088397.1, read as the reverse complement.
CTCCACATTTCTGTACTGAATTAAATATTACCACTACCTTTTTAACCTGTTGCTTCTACTCGGGACGCTTGCGTCCCAACTAGAGCTCTGGAAATGCAAATGCACTACGCTAAATGCTAATAGTATTAGTTCAACTCAAAAGTTCATTAAAATACACATGCAGGGTATCGAATTAAAGCTACACTCGTTGTGAATCCAGGCAACAAGTCAGATTTTTAAAATGCTTTTCGGCGAAAGCATGAGAAGCTATTATCTGATAGCATGCAACACCCCAAAAGACCCACAGGGGACGTAAACAAAATAATTAGCATTTCGGCGTTACACAAACCGCACAATAAAATAGAAAACATTCATTACCTTTCACCATCTTCTTTGTTGGCACTCCTAGATGTCCCATAAACACTATTTGGGTCTTTATTTCGATTAAATCGGTCCATATAAAGCCTAGATATCGTTATATGTAGACTGTGTGATAAACGAAAAAAACATCGTTTCAAAACGTAACGTCATTTTTTAAAATTCAAAAAGTCGACGATAAACTTTCACAAAACACTTCGAAATACGTTTGTAATGCAACTTTAGGTATTAGTAAACGTTAATAAGCGATAAAATTCATCAGGAGGCGATGTAAAGATCATTAGCTGTCCGTCTGGAAAAATGTCCGGCTAGAAACTCAACGAAAATATCCGGTCCTAGACCGGAGGAGATACGGTGTCCTGCATGTGTTTGACCAAGAAAAAACTCGAAGGGAAATGACAAGACTCTAGACACCGTGTGGAAGCTGTAGGTACTGTAGGTACTGTAGGTACTGCAACCTCAGTCAATTAATTGTGGTTCACCTTTATCAATGGGTTCAAGTAGCGCATGGATATATTTTCCCTGATATATCCAAACTGATATAATCAGTTTTTCCTGTGCTTTTCGATGTAAATGCCGTTCTGGTAAAGCCACAGCAGTGATTTAACCAGTTTTTTAAACGTCTGAGTGTTTTCTATCCACACAGACTAAGCAAATGCATATACTATATTCCTGGCATGAGTAGCAGGGCGCTGAAATGTTGCGCGATTTTTAACAGAATGTTCAAAAAAGTAGAGGGTCGACTTAAGAGGTTAAACCATGTCTATGTCCCAAACATAATTCAACACAATCACTTTTTTGTCTTTTAATCATTTTAATTAGGATTAAAAGCCCATTCATAGCCCATTCTGAATTGCTTCTAACAGTACCAAAAATCGATTTTGTATTTCCACTCGTTCAATTTGCAAAGAAAGGAATCTGTGCAAATCTAACCCTAAACGTTCTTTCAACCAGTCAAATTACAGTCATATTTATTCCTCAGAGATCCTAGAACGTAACCAGACTTCACTATATAATTAGGGGTGTAGTATATCCTATAGGACACCAAATTTGGTCAAAGAGCGACGCTTTCATGGCAAGCCGATGACGCGGGCGGTCTTCACTTGATTGATTGTAACTTTGTCAAATTGGCACCAATCGGGGTCAAACAAAGCTAGCTAGCTAGATAGACAATGAGCTGGGCTTTATGGGAGTATCTGGAAACCCCATATTTGTTGCAAAATGTAACTTGTGCGACAGCAAGCCTTTTCCATTTTGACTAAATTTATAAGAATATGGAGAGTTGTGAAGTTATGAAAACTGGGTGTTTTGCAAATGTTGAACTTATAATATGACTACTAATACTGGAAAAGCTACATCAAAGTCCAAGTATACAGATTTCACAATATTTTTGCAGAAAAATGTAATGTGAATGTAAATGTCTCATTCACGATTTGCCCAAATGTACCTGGGTGACTTCACACTAAATGTCATGTAGTTTGCTCATACTTCAAGTTATCCATCTGAAACGTTGCACATACACTGCTGCCATCCTGTGGACCTCATTGGAATTAGAACCAGAGTGATGGCTCAATGTGGATCCTTTCTGTTCCATTTCAAAGATGGTGGTAGAAAAACAAACGGTTGTTTTTTTCTTTGTATTTTCTTCCACCAGATCAATTGTGTTACATTCTCCTACATTCAATTCACTTTCCACAAACTTCAAAGTGATTCCTTTCAAACGGTACCAAGAATATGCATTTCCTTGCTTCAGGTCCTGAGCTACAGACAGTTGGATTTGGGTATGTCATTTTGGGCGAAAGTTGAAAAAAAGGGGGCTATCCCTAAAACACCGAACAAACACTTTGTAACACAGTCCCTGTTGTTGCCTCATATCCCAGTGATAATGCTTGCATTACGCCTGGGAATAAAACACTTCAATTTGCTCAACTGACCCTAAGGCAAACATTTTCACTATATTAGCCCACACAGCTACAAGGCTGCACTTTCATGCTAGGTGTAGGACCTCCTATTGAAGCTTATAGAGACCCCAACTGATGTAGAACAATCTTAAAATGATTTACTTTGGCTTAGGTACAACTATCATGAAACATCTAATACAATACATTTATTTATTTTGTTGAAAATCGTTTTTTTGGACCTAATTGCCTACCACTTTTTCCATGTAGTTTCCACTCACATGACCTCTTCCTAAATATTTGGTCAAACAATTCATTTTGTGTATGGTTTCCTTGAAACAAGGCTGGCTCAACTTACCCTTTTGGCTCAATTTACTACACTCTCCACTACTGGCAAGAGCAGTTTGTTTTTGATTTTAGGATCCATCAACAGTCCCATGCTCATTCCACCATATATCCACACCATATATCCACACCATATATCCACACCAGATATCATATATTATACACATGATAACTTTCCCAAAGGCAGCATCTGTCAGGGTGTTGATATAGATGCTGCTTTGGGGCTCATTAGGTCCAGCTGTTGCTCTAGCAGTTTTGTAAAGGACCAGACACGAAAGGAGGGACCAGGAGCATCTATTAACTGCATTCCAAAGGCACCCTATTCCCTGTGTAGTGCACTACTTTTTACTTTTGGTGAAAATTAGCTAGCCAACTATATAGGGAATAGGGTATCATTTGGAACACAGTCGATGTCTAGCATGCTCAATGAGTAGGAGTTTAATAATATATTTATTTTCCAGATCTTTGCCATCTGTGCATTTGCAACATGTGGAGGGTACTCTGGTCACCTGCTGGTTAGAGTGGAATGTCTGGACAAGAGCCAGAGCAACCTTAGCATCACAGTAAACTTTGCCTATCCCTTCAGGTAATACATGCTGTTATTTGCAAAAATGTGCAACCTGGAGCAAAAGGATCATGTCATTGTCACATGTCACTCTCTCTCTCTCTCTCGTCTCTCGTCTCTCCTCTCTGTCTCTCTGAAGATCGCAGGTTCATTCAGTTCAGTGGGAGGAACTTATTTCACTCAGTTTAACAATCGCTACCTTTAAAGCCTGTCAGATTCCATTCGTAATGGAAGGGTTCCTTACCAAGACAGACTTTTGTTCTTTAAAATTGTTTTTTTTTTTTTTTTTTTTTTATAAAGCAAGAAGCAGCAGGGTCTATCTCTACTTTCTGTAAATTATTGTGTGTTCAAACACTCTGCTCATACCTTACTTTTACCTGGACATACCCTAACATTATGCAGGACTTTGTTATTTTATAGGTTAGATGGCATAACTGCAAGTCTCTCTTGTAAACACAATTTGATCTCAATGACTAACCTGTATAATTAAAGGTCAATTAAATGGAAAGAGGTTAGGATTCTAACACATTGAGCGTTAGTGAGAAGCATTTTACTGACGACATAGCTACAGCAAGACATCTGTCTTCATGTAGCTGTTTTTACTATGATAATGACTTGCATGATGATGGTCATGACATTCTCCACCTCCTTCTCACCCACCTGTGATCAGAGCCTCACTCTTCTCAATAAAAGGCTCTAACTGTGACCATGTCCTTGTTCCTGTCATCTGATAGGTTACAGCAGGTCCATTTCCAGCCCACGCTGTGTGAGAGGAACAGACAGGAGAGCATCTTCCTAGTCGGAGACTATTCCTCCTCAGCTCAGTTTTTTGTGACCGTGGCTGTCTTTGCCTTCTTCTACTCCCTGATGGCCACCGTAGTGTACATCTACTACCAGAACAAGTATCGCGAGGGTAACAGAGGACCGTTGGTGGTGAGTTGATTTGTATAATGTATGTATCTATTAATTGAGATACATTGAATTGAATCATTTACAAGGCAGCAGTAGCTTAACATATAGAGAAATGTGTTTCACAAGATTATTACCTGAAAGGTGTGGTATATTGTGGCATTTTATCAATTGCAGTTAGCTTTACGTTGTTGTTACTCCTGCTAATGACATACCCAAATCTAACTGCCTGTAGCTCAGGACCTGAATCAAGGATATGCATATTCTTGATATTGTCACGTGTGCTCCCTCACTGGCCTCTTGGTCACCAGGCTGCTCGTTATGGTGCACACCTGTCACCAGCGTTATGCGCATCTGTGCATAATGACACTCACCTGGACTTCATCACCTCCTTGATTACCTGCCCTTTATATGTAACTCCCTTTGGTTTCTTCCCCGGTCGTCATTATTTATGTATCATGTTGGTGCGATCTTCATGTTTCTTGTTTTGTTTGTTTATTTATTAAATGTATTCACTCCCTGAACTTGCTTCCCGACTCTCAGCGTACATCGTTACAGAATGACAACTCAACAAAGGGAAGCATCAGGGAGTGTTTTTTTTGTGTGTGTTGGAGGTGATGTCGGGTCCGGGTGTTGGAGCCGGAACTACCTGGGAGGCCTCAGCGGGTTTGTAGGCTCCAATGCCTCAGCTGGGTGAACAGGTTCCCGTGTCTCGACCGAGGCAACCAGGGAGGTTTCAGCCGGCTCATCAGGCTCTCGCTCCTCAGCTGGTTCGTCAGGTTTCTGCGCCTCAGCAGCGGTGACCAGTCCGCCCCTGATCCCCGGGATTGTCATCTTGGTTGGCCTGCGACTGGAGCCGCGCATTGGGGAGGGGGTACTGTCCCGTGTGCTCCCTCTCCTGCCTCTAGGTCACCAGGCTGCTCGTTATGGCGCACGCCTGTCACCATTATATTGTGGCATTTTATCAATTGCAGTTGACGTTGTTGTTACTCCTGCTAATGACATACCCAAATCTAACTGCCTGTAGCTCAGGACCTGAAGCAAGGATATGCATATTCGTGATACTGTCACATGTGCTCCCTCGCTGGCTTCTTGGTCACCAGGCTGCTCGTTATGGCGCATGCCTGTCACCAGCATTATGCGCATCTGTGCATAATGACACTCACCTGGACTCCATCACCTCCTTGATTACCTGCCCTTTATATGTCACTCCCTTTGGTTTCTTCCCCGGTCATCATTGTTTCTGTTTCTGTATTATGTTGGTGCGCTGTTCGTGTTTCTTGTTGTGTTCATTTATTTTATTTATTTATTCATTCCCTTATTCCCTTAACTTGCTTCCCGACGATCAGCGTACATCGTTACATATACCATTTGAAAGGAAACACTTTGAAGTTTGTGGAATTTTCTTTTTTTGAGCCATTGCATTTCTGTTCAAAGTTTTGTATGAAGACTGCCCAAATGTGCCTAATTGGTTTATTAAAAGCTTTTCAAGTTCATAACTGTGCAATCTCCTCAAACAATAGCATGGTATTATTTCACTGTACTAGCTACTGTAATTTGAACAGTGCAGTTAAATTAACAATAATTTAATATTTCTGTCAATACCAGATATGTCTATGTTTTGGTAAATTTTCTTGTTTACTTACAACCTCACGCTAAATGCATTAGCCAACGTTAGCAACCATCCTTAGGGGGACCCACCAATCCTGTAGAGGTTAAACCTCATTTATAACATCACCCTATCATGTTTTTCATACCTCAACTCTCACGATCGGTTTGAACCTGATAATAACCTTCTCCATTTCTCCCTGCTAAACAGGACTTTGTAATGACCGTGCTGTTCGCCTTCATGTGGTTGGTGAGTTCCTGTGCTTGGGCCAAATCTCTGTCTGATGTAAAGTCAGCCACTGATCCCACCCAGGTCCTCCTGCTAATCTCTGCCTGCAGATACCCGGCCAACCGGTGTTCAGCTTCCCACCACCCAGTCTGGTCTGAGCTCAACACGTCTGTGGTGAGTCATTGGTGACATCCATAATGGCACCCTATTTTCCATAAAGTGCACTACATTTGACCAGACCACTATGGGCCCTAGTCAAAAGTAGTGCACTATATAGGGAATATGGTGCAATTTGGGACATAACCCTTAAGCATGAAACACAAATGCTGATCAATGTCAGCTCCATTGTCTTCAGACAGGTGGTGTTAACTCCTACGCAATGGTCGTCCTTCAAACGATTGTTGACGATGATGTTTGAAATTATGTGCACAGCAACACAAATTCTTAGCAACCATTTGTTTTTATGTCAATAACATTATCTGATTCTGAATCTGACAGTTTGATGTTTAGATCCAAACTCTAAATGCATTTTCTGTCATGAATCTTGCTCACTAGAGTGGTCACTAGCTGGCACAGCCATAAAGTCATCAAATCTGAATTTAAATCTAACCCTAACCTTAAAATCACTACTAACCCTAATGCCCAACCCTAACCTTAAATTAAGACCAAAAAGCTCATTTTTGTTTTCATACATTTTTACAATATACACAATTTTGACTTTGCAGCTGGCCTATCTAAGGCGAAATCTGTCTCAGTTTTGACTCCAGGACAAGAAACGTCAACATGCACTCTAAATATCCTTGTTCTGTACTTATATACAGGTTTTTGGTTTTGTAAACTTTATCCTCTGGACCGGCAACATCTGGTTTGTCTTCAAAGAGACAGGCTGGTACAAGACTGGCCAGAGGTACCCAATGAGAAGCGCCTCTGGGAGACGGGCCAATGGGATGAGCCAACGGCTCTACAGCCAAAGCAGTTTCGACCAATCAGGGGACAGCTTCTATCAACATCCATACAGGCAGTCTAGTTTTGATCAATCACGGGAGAGCTTTGGCCAGCAGCACTACAGCCAAGGTAGCTTCAACCAATCAATAGGGAGCTTCCGCTTGCCACAGACCCGTCTAGGACAGCCAATCATCATTAGTCAGGGAGATGTCACCTCTAAAGGGCTTAATCCCATTATATTTGTCAATGATATTTAGATCACATTTCATATATATTTTCCCCTCATCTACTTACCCTCACAAACTTAACTAGATCTGAAAATACTTTTGCATGTTGATACCTGACCATAAGCAGGGTTGGGTATGTTACTGTCTAAGTGAAATACGTTGCAGTTACTAGTTATCTGTCTTAAAATTGTAATCAGTAACATTACTTTTGGATTGCCCAAATTCAGTAACGTAATCTGATTACCTTCAGTTACTTTTGGATTACTCTGCCATTAAGAGGCATTTGAAGAAAACAAAAAGGATCCATCAAATGCATTTGGTGTGTCATCATAGGGGTCTCTGACTTGTGGTCAGACTCGCTCAGGTGGAACAAACTTAATTGAATGTAATTGAGAAACAGAAAGGTGTCATAATGTATTTTCTTCTCAAACATCCTTTCTGAATTTAAAAGTAGCCTAAAGCAAAAAGTAATCATCTATTTTTTCAAAAGTATCTCGAACCTGATTACAATATTTTTGCTGGTAACATAACTGATTGCAGTTACAGTTTTTTGTGATCAGATTACATGTAGCTGATTACATTTGACCATGAGGTATAGGTCACCACTCCCATGTAGATTTCCAGATATGAAGTTTGCAAGGGCACGTGGATGAACGTGATATCTACAGGGGTGGACTGTAAGAGAGAAAGATGACAAGAAGAAGGCATACTGAAGGGGAAGGAAGGATTTAGCAAGTGAGTTTTTAAGAGGACATCGGAGTAGACTGAAAATGTATCAGAAATGGAAATAAAAATGGAAATCAGAAATGGAAATAAAGTGAGAGAAGACTGTGTGAATAGTGTGAATGTGAGTGGTTTGGCTCCTCTCACATTCATGTACATTATTGTACAACCTTGAGCAAGGTACTTAACCCTAGTTCCTCTGGATAAGAGTGTCTGTAAAATGATTGATATTATTAATGACAAATTGTTTCATGCTTCAGTAAGTTTGTGCTGTTGAATTGAAAACTGTGGACATACGTTTGTGAACCGCCTGTATATATATATATATATATATATATACTCTAATTATACCTCATCTGATGTTCAAATGGTTGCAGTGAGTTTGATTGGTGGTGGCTGTGCTCTGCTGATAGTGTCATGCAGTGATGTTCCACAGTGAGTCGTTCCACACATTTTGTATACGTGTTGTAATTTCTCAATGGTTTTAAAGTGATGGTGATATTTCACAGGGATCTAAATAATACTGACGTTTGAAGATGCACAAATAAAGCCTTACATTCGCATTGTCCAAGTGGTGTGCCTCTGTGCGAATACTGTATGTTCTTAAAATGGAAGCCTTTTGAAACTAAAGTTAAACCAGTCCACCTGTCTCTATATAGCAACCACAGGACAGTGCATCAACACATCCATGCCCAGAGAAAGAGCAGCAGGTCCAATAAGGTGGACACTTAGATCTGACATTCCAAAGACATCAACACTTACTGCTCAACTGTAACTCTGTGCATTGAATACAGTTTATATCACACAGGTGAAAGGTGCTCTGATATTCTGCTAAGTACTGTCACAGTGATCAGATCAGATCCACCTGAGAGCTGTTACCATGGTGATGCAGATATGGTAGGTGAGAGTTGGTATCCTCTCCTGCTCCAGAGGGAGTTGAGGTACTGTACTAGCCCCCCTAATCTGTAACAAGACAAATAAGATTCAGCAATGCCTCTTTTCCATGGCAGACTCATGTGGGCAATTTGGGATGGAACAGGGGGAGGAGAGAGAGAGAAAGCGAGACATAGAAAGAGAGAGAGAGCATATGAACAGAGATATAAGTAACAGAAAAAGGAGAGGGAGAAGATGGCAGAAACAACATTGATGAGAAAAATAATGTGTGTGAGTAAGTGTGAATGTCTAGTTTGTTTTGAGCAGAATGCTAACGGCACCTGCCCGCTCCCCTAGATAACATTCATGCTTAACCGATTTAGTTCTGTGGCTAGTCAAGTGTGTAGAAAGGCTGTCTGTCACGGATAGCTAGGGGTGGTGGGTGTGTAGTCAGGCGCAGAGAGCAATGCTTCCAATGCATATGTTTATTAAGCTGGGTCTAGCCAACAACCAGGCAAAATAAACAGGTATGTCACCAAAACCAGGGAAAATAACAGACAGCAAAATACGTATAAGAAAAACAATTTCACTAATGACAGTGAGAATAAGCCCACACAAAAGCAGGCGGGCCTGGAAGTTTAAATAGGCCATAATTAATAACAAATAAGTAACAGGTGAAAACAATCAAGACAAAACTAACAGAAAAGAAAAGGAATCGGTGGCAGCTAGTAGACCGGTGACGACGACCGCCGAGCGCCGCCCGAACAGGGAGAGGATCCACCTTCGGTGGAAGTCGTGACACTGTCAGAGTAATGGCTCAAACAGGCACAGACACAAGGGCCCATGGGGCCTACCTCACTGGCTCAGGGACTCTATTCTAATCCTTTGAATGCAGGTATTTTAATGGCATCCAAGCCTGCTCACATCACAAAACATGGATTATCTTCCATACTAATACATGAGAGCATCTTGGCTGAGTGTTCTAGGTTTGTTCTGTTCACCTACAGTAGCTAATGTGCTGCAGCTGGTGCTGCAATATCATATCTCTGCAATATCAGTGATAAAATGTTCTTCAAAAGCCATAAAGATGATGACATGACAAAAACTACATTTTTATTCCAGATGAAGTGCTAATGGTGGAATTTAGCACAAAAAAATAAGCTTTTCATCAGTTCTGTCCCCATAATTTAGACCAATTGGGAAACAAGCTTTTATATATTTTTAGCATAATTCAATTCAGCAGGCTCCATAGGAGCAAGCTAATGGAATGAGGAATACAACTAAGACAACACCATGATAAAATGCCAAACGTGGATGAATAGCTGGGATGTAAAAGACATGAGAAGAGACAAGAACAGAAGAAAAGAGAAGAGAGAGGATGGACGGACATTGCCCAAGGAAAGCATGTTTAATAACGAGGCACAAGGGGTGTAATTAAGTTTCTGTGGGTTGCATGGCCCTCTTCTGTGTGTGAGCAGCCATTAAACACAGAGTAGAGAGAGGCAGTGTTTCTCTGGATGAGTCCCAATGGCACCCTATTCCCTATATTGTGCACTACTTTTGACCACGGCCATATAGGAAATAGAGTGTCATTTGGGATGTGTCCTCTGTGTGTTTGGCCAACCCTCCAGAGATGCTAGCTAAACGTTAGCAGCAGGTGTCCAGGACACAGAAAGACAGAAGGATGGAAATTGCAGTGTAGGTACAGTATAATAATTAAGATCAGGTTATCAGCTGGAAATCAAGGGTTACATTGAGTATGCACATGCCAAGGCTGTGTGGAGGGCAGGAGATGGGGAGGGGGTTGGAGAGATGGAGAGGGAGGATCATTCAGCGTCACAACACATTATTTCTTATGCAACATTGTATTTCAACATGCACTTAGAATGTGCTTGTTTCTGCAGTAATGTACTCATTGTCTCCATATCACTATGCATTTAAAACACATCTCTAAGCACATCATAAATATACAAAACACCTCCAAATACAATTGTAAAAGCTTAGATCTTCATTAAATTAAGGGCTCTATTTTAACAAACTAACGCAAAGGTAAATCTTAGTGCTGGCGGTAGCGCTATAGGTTGGAGGGTGTGTAAGGAATATATTTGCTATTTACACAGTGGGAATTATGAGCACAATAGCTGACGGTGGCGTGAAAGGGCTGGTTTTTGATTAAGTTGTAGGTGTGACAAAGGCTTGACAGTTCACTGGCCAATCAATGTGTTCCATGGCTACTATATGAGGTTGTCTCAAGTTGTGTAGGTTATTGACAGTCTTTGCATTGTCAACTCCAATTCGGCTGGGGGGCACGGAATACTCTTCCTAGTCCATTGTATAATAATACCATTTATTAAACAGCATAGACTACAGTAACAAATAATAGGAATAATATAATACCTCCAGTTTTTGCTAAACATGTTTGGAGTGCTGGCAGTCAACATAATTGTATTTGGCTTCCATAAGCATACTGTATAAGCTTTACACATTGCACTTCTCCTGAAATAAAAACTACTAGGCTCCCCTTAAAATGTGTGAAGCTCGCTTCCAATGAGCAAGATATAGGCCTATCCAGCCACATGCACAGATAGGGGTCTACCTGTGCCCGAGCACCTGTCCCTTTGCCCTACCACTCGCCAAGATAACTTATGTTTGTTGTTGTTCCGAACCCACTGCCCCCAAGTCGTGGTGATGTCGTCAAGTTTACCAACCAACCGCCCCACCCTTACCCCGTCCATTGGTCTGCCCTGCACGGAGCTCATGTGCCCCTGGTTGTGCATTTTTCCCATTCTGCCATGTACGGAGATTGCACACTCATGCATGGCTTGAAATGCAATCAACGGTTGAGTGTGTGTAGCAAGCTACCTATATTTACAGCATCAATATTTGGTCTGGTTGGCCCATATCCTACGCGCAGCAACACTTCATAATTTATTCAATCATTTTGAGCACCTGCCCCTTGCAAGGTTTGTGCACAGCCCTGGGCCTGTCCACTGTTGATAATGTAGTGACCCTAACCCAACACCTAACAACCTCTTGCCTGAACGATTAAGGTGTTGGCATGACAGTCACTGGACCCGGGTTTGAGTCCCAGTCTGGGACACCCCCTGAATATGCTACAATATGGCATTATAAGGCTGAATTAATTAAATATGTTTGGAGGAGCGCGTCTTTGGTAACTGGATGAATGGGGATGAATACAAGTCAAATCAAGTGTGCAGGTCGGCCTATGTGAATTATGATTCATGCATGACTAAAAAAGCCTCACTAGTGGACCATTTAGTAACCTTTTATGCATAGGCTACTTGACTAATAAAAAAGACACCCAACACCAGCCTTCGTTGTAAAAGGGTAAGAGTAGCCTACGGAGGGCTTGGTTTTTAATCAAATGGAACAGAAAACAAGCAATTGTTACAAAAATAACTTAAATGTTTCTAAATACAAAGGTTACCGGCATCATCTAATCTCTCCTTCCATAATGGACACATGATGTAGCCTTCATGTTCTGTTTTTTTAATGACCCCAAAATAATAACAGGAGCTAGTTAAAACAATGTACGATACATAGACAAAAAGAGGATGTCCGCTCACCGAATTGCCGCTCCCAAACTTGATCTTTTAAACAAAGCTTTGGCGATTAAGATTTATATCAAAGCATTCTCTCACGAGCAAAACCCTTTATTGATTGGCTTGGAAACTTGGGGACTGGATTGGGCACTTAGCACCAGCAGAAAATAGAGCCCTAAATGTTCCAGATTTTTTTTTTATTGAGACAGCCCAAATCCACAGTGTTACTCCAGCCTACAGGGAGAGCCAGACAGACACCTTAAGAAGACTATACTCCTTCAGTGGCTTTCAAGATCCCTCATCCCTGAGAACTTTTCCCTCAACCAACATACAGTAGATGGTTCTTATTAGTGCCACATTCAGGGTTACTCTGTAGCCTGTAGATGGTACAAGCCACCTTTAAAACATGTGTGCTGCTTTCAAGATCCCTCACCCCTCACACCTTTCCCACAACCTACAGAGATGGTTCTATCAGTAGCCAGCAGGGGGTACAAGCCGTCTTTAAAAAATGTTTGCTGCTTTCAAGGTCCCTCATTCCTTACACCAGTAGTTCTCAATTCTGGTCCTGGGGACACATTTTAGTTTTTGCCCTAGCACTACACACCTGATTCTGATCATCAACGCCTTTTGATCATTTGAATAGGGCAAAAACAAAAATGTGCATCCCTTTGGGTCCCCACAACATACATAGATGGGGTTTCTTTCAGTAGCCAGCAGGGGGTGCAAGCCACCTTTAAAATATGTGTTCTGCTTTCAAGATCCCTCATCCCTCACACATTTAGCACAACCTACATAGATGGTTCCTATCAGTAGCCAGCAGGGAGTGCATGTAACCTTTAAAAAACAAGTACTGCTTTCAAGATCCATACACCATTACAAACCAAAACAGTATGTAGGCAGGTTGGTTTTACCTGTAGAAGCCTGTTAGGGTATTAACCACCTCTCAGAGACATACATACCCTTCAGAAAGTATTCATATCCCTTGACATATTCCACATTTTGTTGAGTTACAGCCTGAATTAAAAATTGATAAAATGTATTTTTTTCTCACCCATCTACACACAATACCCTATAATGACTGGGGCTCCCGAGTGGCGTGGTGGTCTGAGGCACTGCATCTCAGTGCTAGAGGCAGCACTACAGACACCCTGGTTTGAATCCAGGCTGTATCACAACTGGCTGTGATTGGGAATCCCATAGGGCGGTGCACAATTGGCCCAGCATTGTCTGGGTTTGGCTGGCGAAGGCCATCATTATAAATAAGAATTTGTTCTTAACTGACTTGCCTAGTTAAATAAAGATACACATTTATTGGAAATGAAATACAGAAATATGAAATTTACATAAGTATTCACACCCCTAGAATTTTTTACAACTTTTTTTTTATTTCACCATGTAGGCTAGTTGAGAACAAGCTCTCATTTACAACATCTTTGGCAGTGATTAAAGCTGTGAGTCTTTCTGGGTAAGTCTCTAAGAGCTTTGCACACCTGGATTGTACAATATTTGCACATCATTTTTTTATTCTTCAAGATCTGTCAAGTTGGTTGTTGAGCATTACTTGACATACATGTTAAATTGTTGCCTATCACATATCAGGTAAGACCCAAATGCAGACTGTGTTGAAGTAACAATGTTTATTACAGCAACAGGGGCAGGCAAACGACAGGTTAAGGCAGGCAGGTCAGGCAGGTCGATAATCCAGAGTAGTGGGGCAAAGGTATAGGACGGCAGACAGGCTCAGGTTCAGGTTCAGGGCAGACAGAGGTCGGTAATCCAGAGTAGGGACACAGGTACAGGACAGCGGGCAGGCTCAGGGTCAGGGGCAGGCAAAGTGGTTAAAGGTTAAAGGTTAAAAACGAGGAAGGTGAGAAAAAGAGAGACTGGAGAAAAGCAGGAGCTGAGACAAAAGGCTGGTTGACTTGACAAACAAGACAAACTGGCAACAGACAAACAGAGAACACAGGTATAAGTACGCAGGGGATAATGGGGAAGAATGTTGACACCTGGGGGGGGGGGGGTGGAGACAAGCACAAAGACAGGTGAAACAGATCAGGGCGTGACAGTTGCCATAGATTTTCAAGACGATTTATGTCAAAACTGTAACTAGGCTACTCGGGAACATTCAATGTCATCTTGGTAAGCAACTCCAGTGTATATTTGGCCTTGTTTGTAGGGTATTGTCCTGCTGAAAGGTGCATTTGTCTCCTATTGTCTGTTGGAAACCAGACTGAACTAGGTTTTCCTCTAGGATTTTGCCTGTGCTTAGCTCTATTCCATTTATTTTTATCTGAACAAACTCCCTAGTCATTGCTGATGACAAGCATATACATAACATGATGCAGCCACCACCATGCTTGAACATGTAATGTGTTGTGTTGGATTTGTCCCAAACAGAACGCTTTCTATTCAGAATATAACGTTTCTTTGCCACATTTTTTGAAATTTTACTTTAGTGCCTTGTTGCAAACAGAATGCATGTTTTGGAATGTTTTTCTTCTGTACAGGCTTCCTTCTTTTTACTCTGTCATTTAGGTTAGTATTGTGGAGTAACTATCCTCAGTGTTCTCCATTAAATTCTGTAACTGTTTTTTTTTTTTTGCCTATCTTTGCGAGGCATTGGAAAACATATCTGGTCTTTGTGGTTGAATCTGTGGTTTAAATTCACTGCTCGACTGAAGGACCTTACAGATAGTTGTGTGGCGTACAGACGTGAGGTAGTCATTCAAAAATGATGTTGAACACTATTATTGCACACTGAGTGAGTCCATGCAACTTATTATGTGACTTGTTTGTACGCCTGAACTTATTTTGCCATAACAAAGGGGTTGAATACTTATTGACTCAAGACATTTCAGCGTTTCTTTTGAATTACATTGAAAAAAATGTCTAAAAACATAATTCCACTTTGACATTATGGGGTATTGTATGTAGGCCTGTGACACAGAATTTAGATTTAATCTATTTTAAATTCAGGCTGTAGCACAACAAAATGTGGAAAAGTCTGAAGGCACTGTACATGTTGTACATCAGCCTGTGAAGAGGTTGGCTGGCTGCCCGGCCACTGCCAGATTCATACGTCTCAGTATCTGACTTTGAACCAAATGGTCTGGACAGCAAGGCAGGTTGCCATTTAGTTGAGGCCATTGAGTAGTTGCTTGATTTAACAATTTATTGTATACCTTTTTGATATGGATGATATTTGCCACATTCAGTTTGTAGAAAAACTTAGACAATATTATTTTCACAAGCTGCAGGCATATTTTGTTGACTTATTTGATGCCTTGTTTCCATTTTTACCCGTTTTTATATCTGTAATGGTTTGTCTTTCACTTCTTTTCTTTGGTGCGAATCAATAAAACCTGCAACCTTGTAATTGACGCTAATCACATATAGTTTGCAGATAGAAGCTTATTTTGTAAACAAGCACTATTTATTTTTCAATTCAAACTGGTTAAACCGTTTCCTGAGTGAACAAGTTGCTAACAATGTTAAACTTCCTGGCTTCAATTCCTGCAGGGAGCTTCACGTATACCAAAACAATGCTTGCACTCACTGTACTGTAGCATATAGATATTGTGGGGATGTTTCAGTGCTTGTGGTGGCACGTATGGTAGGGTACACGTACCTTACTTGAACAGGCTTTAGTATTCCTGGTAATGGAAAATCGAATTAAGGCCCAACAGGTTTTACAGAGGCTTGAGCAAATTAGAGACTTGCTAGAGCATTGCAGGTGCCACTCTCTATGAGAGGGATTACACGAGGTGACTTCAGGCTAACAATGTTACTACGGTAACCCTTCCACAGTGGGAGACGGTGAGAAACGTTGTGCATTCTCACCTGCCACACTTACCCCGTGTTTGCACAACATGGGCCTCGGAGGCTTTAACATCTGTTAATGTAATAACACTGTTTAACGTAATAACTTCTCTAAAAGTAATAACTTTTTTATTTGTAATTTAATAAAACCGGTGAAAGTAATAACTTGCAGGATAATGTCATCAACATGTTGAACAGATAATGTAATATATTAGTCTGCATAAGTTCTTATGTTATCCGGTGGCCATTACATTATCAGGTGAGTAACAGCCTTTTTTAAACATTTTATTCAGTATTATTTCCCTGATTTTGATGCACCTACCGTCCTTCACCAATTACAAACACACATACCATCATGACACAAGGCGAGACCCAGATGCAGACACAGGAGGCAGATGGTTGGAGTTTAAGATGTTTAATAATCCAAAAAGGAGTAGGCAAAAGAATGGTGAGGGACAGGCAAAAGGTCCAAACCAGTTCAGATGAGGTACAGAGTGGCAGACAGGCTCGAGGTCAAGGCAGGTAGAATGGTCAGGCAGGCGGGTACATAGTCCAGAACAGCCAAGGGTCAAAACCGTGAGGACTAGAAAAAGAAGAATAGCAAAGGCAGGAGTACGTGAAAAAACGCTGGTTAACTTGGAAGGTGAAACAGGTGAAGCAGTTCCGGGTGTGACACATACACCTATACACATACACCTATACACATACACCTATACACATACACCTATACATTTACATTTACATTTAAGTCATTTAGCAGACGCTCTTATCCAGAGCGACTTACAAATTGGTGCGTTCACCTTAAGACATCCAGTGGAACAGCCACTTTACAATAGTGCATCTAAATATTTTAAGGGGGGTGAGAAGGATTACTTTATCCTATCCTAGGTATTCCTGAAAGAGGTGGGGTTTCAGGTGTCTCCGGAAGGTGGTGATTGACTCCGCTGTCCTGGCGTCGTGAGGGAGTTTGTTCCACCATTGGGGGCCAGAGCAGCGAACAGTTTTGACTGGGCTGCGCAGGAACTGTACTTCCTCAGTGGTAGGGAGGCGAGCAGGCCAGAGGTGGATGAACGCAGTGCCCTTGTTTGGGTGTAGGGCCTGATCAGAGCCTGGAGGTACTGAGGTGCCGTTCCCCTCACAGCAGGCAAGCACCATGGTCTTGTAGCGGATGCGAGCTTCAACTGGAAGCCAGTGGAGAGAGCGGAGGAGCGGGGTGACGTGAGAGAACTTGGGAAGGTTGAACACCAGACGGGCTGCGGCGTTCTGGATGAGTTGTAGGGGTTTAATGGCACAGGCAGGGAGCCCAGCCAACAGCGAGTTGCAGTAATCCAGACGGGAGATGACAAGTGCCTGGATTAGGACCTGCGCTGCTTCCTGTGTGAGGCAGGGTCGTACTCTGCGGATGTTGTAGAGCATGAACCTACAAGAACGGGCCACCGCCTTGATGTTAGTTGAGAACGACAGGGTGTTGTCCAGGATCACGCCAAGGTTCTTAGCGCTCTGGGAGGAGGACACAATGGAGTTGTCAACCGTGATGGCGAGATCATGGAATGGGCAGTCCTTCCCGGGAGGAAGAGCAGCTCCGTCTTGCCGAGGTTCAGCTTGAGGTGGTGATCCGTCATCCACACTGATATGTCTGCCAGACATGCAGAGATGCGATTCACCACCTGGTCATCAGAAGGGGAAAGGAGAAGATTAATTGTGTGTCGTCTGCATAGCAATGATAGGAGAGACCATGTGAGGTTATGACTGAGCCAAGTGACTTGGTGTATAGCGAGAATAGGAGAGGGCCTAGAACAGAGCCCTGGGGGACGCCAGTGGTGAGAGCGCGTGGTGAGGAGACAGATTCTCGCCACGCCACCTGGTAGGAGCGACCTGTCAGGTAGGACGCAATCCAAGCGTGGGCCGCGCCGGAGATGCCCAACTCGGAGAGGGTGGAGAGGAGGATCTGATGGTTCACAGTATCGAAGGCAGCCGATAGGTCTAGAAGGATGAGAGCAGAGGAGAGAGAGTTAGCTTTAGCAGTGCGGAGGGCCTCCGTGATACAGATACACCTATACACATACACCTTTACACATACACCTATACACCTATACACATACACCTATACACATACACCTATACACATACATTGACACATACTCAGAGACACACTCACAAGCACACATTTAAATGTACACACATGCATGCTCATAGACAAACACACACGCACGCACACACACACACACACACACACACACACACACACACACACACACACACACACACACACACACACACACACACACACACACACACACACACACACACACACACACACACACACACAGAAACACACCTACTGATATATATGTACCCACATATACAGAGACTCAAGCATTACAAACACACACATGCGCACACACTTACAAGCACACATTGGCACATGATAAAATTACACACACACATAATCAGGTAACATATACATTTTTTGCACAGTTCCAAACCCCATGGGAAACCAGACACACAACAATGATGGGAGCAGCACAGTGTTAGCATTGCCCTTGTAGCAGTTTGGGGACAAAGTACTTGCTCATGGCCACAAAGGCAGTTGGGGATGGCACCTGAAAAATGTATGTAGGTGATGAGTAACCTTGTCTGAAACCTAAAGACCTGAGCTAATGCCTACGCTTAAGCTCAGCAGGTTATCACGGTCATATGGCCTGCAGGAGACCTTTGTTAGAAACGAGTCTGTCTCATTGATGCCGTGACCTAGATAGGTCTATGTGAGGAGAAGGTGAAATGCGTGGTGGAGTATAATGAAGGTAGTTCTGTAAACCATGCTAGTGTATTGAGTAAACTTTCTTGATACGTTAACCCCATAGAGTCGATGTCCGCTCCCCAGCGGAAATCTACTGGAATTAGCATAATAAAAACTTGTGAAAATGTGTCAGTTTAAGAGATTAGAGTGGCAGTCCAGTAACTGCCAGGTCGCCAGTTTGAATCTAAGGGCTGAAAAAATTGTGTAATTGACTGTGTTCAAACCTGAGCCACAAGACAGTGTTACCTTGCTGAACTAAGGGGCGTTATGAAGACTAGAGGTTAGACGGGCAGGACAGCAAACAGAGGGTTGCTCGTTGGATTGCTGGGTCTGATGGGAAAAATCAGGAGGATGTGATCCAGCAACTGAAGGGTTGCTGGTACTGTACATAATTCTAGATATCATATCCTGTCGTTGTGCCGATGAGCAAAGCACAACCACAAAAACAGTTCCAAGGTGAAATATTATTTTTTACCTTGGGAGGGCAAACGGAAGTCTTAAGGTCTCAAGCAAATTTACTCAACATGCGCAGTTCACCATTTAACATTTAACATTTAAGTCATTTAGCAGACGCTCTTATCACTATCAAACCTCCTCAGTTACACTTCACTCCCCTTTTGACAGTCCCCTCCTAGCAGAAACCAATCTGGGCACAGATGGAGGTCTATCCCAGGTCTCCTGTGAACTACAAAGTCTCAAGCAAGGTTACTCATTATGATACACAGCCTGCTGTGTGTATGGTATTTCAGAGGCTGTGATAGCAAAAAGACAAGTTTAACTTGTGCAATGGCTAAAGTGAAGATGTGTTCAATTTGGACTTTTCAAAACTCCTTCCACTAATGTCATGACTGTAATGAATGCCTATCTATAATCAAGTAAAATGTTACCTGAGTGAGTATGTGCGTGTGTGTATTTGTGCATTTAAGGGAGCACACTTTGCATAGATTTTGGTATACAGTGTATGCAGAACATTAGCCACTCATTCTGACCATTTCAAATAATGCATACCCCTTCATTAAAAAAACACATGGTAACTTGTAAATAGATGAATGAGATTAGTGTCTTGTGTGGCTTAATTGGTAGAGCATGGCACTTGCTTGGTAGAGCAAGTTGACTTTATTAAGTTTCCATTAGATTTAGCAGTAGAGGAACAGTGGTCTGAGGGTAACTATTTATGTTTTTTGTTATATGGTAGACAGATGTACAGTGGGGAGAACAAGTATTTGATACACTGCCAATTTTGCAGGTTTCCCTACTTACAAAGCATGTAGAGGTCTGTAATTTTTTTATCATAGGTACAGTTCAACTGTGAGAGACGGAAACTAAAACAAAAATCCAGAAAATCACATTGTATGATTTTTAAGTAATTCATTTGCATTTTCTTGCATGACATAAGTATTTGATACATCAGAGAATCAGAACTTAATATTTGGTACAGAAACCTAAAGTTTCTAAACCTAAGTCACAAAAAGCACAAATAGAGATAAAATGAATCACTAACCTTTGATGATCTTCATCAGATGACACTCATAGGCCTTCATGTTACACAATACATGTATGTTTTGTTCAGTAAAGTTCATATTTATATCCATAAATCTTATTTTACATGTACAATCTTATTTTACATTTTACATTGTGTTATGTTCAGTAGTTCCAAAACATACAGTGATATTGCAGAGAGCCACATGAATTCACAGAAATACTCATTATAAATGTTGATGAAAATTCAAGTGTTATGCATGGAACTTTAGATAGACTTCTCTTTAACCTTTCTAGGACACTCGTACCGCTAGCGGAACCCCTCGACAACATTCCGCTGAAAAGGCGGAAACACACAGCCATTTTCCCAGCCAAAGATAGGAGTCACAAATAACAAAAATAGAGATAAAATTAATCACTAACTTTGATGATCTTCATCAGATGATACTCATAGGACATCATGTTACACAATACATGTATGTTTTGTTCGATAATGTGCATATTTATATCCAAAAATCTCAGTTTACATTGGAGCCATGTTCAGAAATGCCTCCAAAATATACGGAGAAATTGCAGAGAGCCACATCAAATAACATAAATACTCATCATAAACTTTGATGAAAGATACATGTTTTACATAGAATTAAAGATACACTTGTTCTTAATGCAACCGCTGTGTCAGATTTCAAAAAAACTTTACGGAAAAAGCATACCAAGCACTAATCTGAGACGGCGCTCAGATAGAAACAAAATTTCTCCGCCATGTTGGAGTCAACAGAAATACGAAATTACATGATAAATATTCCCTTACCTTTGATGATCTTCATCAGAGTGCACTCCCAGGAATCCTAGATCCATAATAAATTGTTGTTTTGTTCGATAATGTCCATTATTTATGTCCGAGTAGCTACTTTTGTTAGCGCGTTTAGTACACATATCCAAACGCTCGTGCAGGTCCAGGCGAACGTCGGACGAAATGTTCCAAAAGTTATATTAGAGGTCGAAGAAACTTGTTAACTAAGTATAGAATCAATCTTTTGGATGTTTTTATCATAAATGTTCAATAATGTTCCAATAATTCCACTGTCTGTAGAAAAGCTTCCTAGTGGAAGCCTTAGGAAGTGCAACATAACCCATATCCCACTGTGAATTCGATAGGGGCTGAGTTAAAAAACTATAAACCTCTATTTGTTGAGCAAAATCAAAGCTGTAATGCATCCTGATGTCTTTGCTTGCTGGTTCAGTAGGGGCCCCCAGAGACAACTGCAGGTTTTGACAGGTGGTCTTGCAGTCAGCAACCGTCTTCTGGTAGACAGACAACTCACTCTGAACAAGCATGAGATGCTCCTCTTGCTTCTTCAGCTTGGTTTTCATGTCTTCACTGTATTCTACAATGTAGAAAGTAGTTCAAATAAAGAAAAACCCTTGAATGAGTTCCAAACTCTTGACTGGTACTGTATTTTCCATGAATGCATTTATTTTCTAGAGCTACATCTCAAATAATATATAAAACATATATAGCAAATTACTACATATTCAGTCAATAAAATAATTGAAAGCCAAAATTATCAAACCTAAATGATAATGTCCATCCTGACAACATGAGTGGAATTCATTAGAGCTTGAATTCTAGTCATTCAATTAATTTAAATGAGCGAAATGAGTAAAGATTCCACTGTGAACTTCATGTTGAGTGACAGAGCTTCACTTCCGTAGAGAGTGTGTGACAAACCAGGTTTACCTCATACTCTGGCCTCCATCCTGATAATTGGCTTTAGAGCCTGCCGTATTGTGTGTCAGGTAAGTCCTCCTGAATTCGCTTAGCAGTGTCACTGCTGCTATCAGCCAATAAAGACATAATCCTGTGCAAAGATATGTCTGCCCCAGCAAAGGAATCAAACAATAGCAGAGGAATAAGGGAGACATAGGACGTAGGACATAGGACGAAGTTTTAACAAACTCCAGGCGTTTACATTTGTTGGATGACATGAAAATAGAGCTCTTTGGCCACGCACACCAGTGGTGGGTTTGATGTCGAACTAAGGATGCAAACGCAGAAAATAACCCCATGCCTACTGTAAGGGGTAAATATTACATGTTATCGGGCTATTTTGCTTCCACTGGTTCTGGGGCACTTGTTAATGTCAACGGCATCATGAATTTTACCCAGTGCCAGAACCTTTTAACCTAAAATATGGTTGCCTTTGCAAGGAGGCTGAGACTTTGCAGCAAGTGGATACTACAGCAAGACAAAAACCCAGAGCACACATCAAAATCCACAAGGAAATTATTAATTGACCACAAAAACTACATTTTGCAATGGCCATCTCAGTCTCCAGACTTGAACCCCATTGAAAACCCGTGGTTTGAGGGCAGTCTAAGCCCTTAGATCGCAATATCTACTAAGCTGACATGTGGAATTGTTTTAAGATGGTCATAAAATGTATTTTTTTGCCATTTGATTTTGAAATGTAGGATCCCTGAAGGCCAACATTAGTTTTTTATTTGGGGTGCTGAAAAATAGAATTTGGTCTTTACTGCTATAGCCCATAGAAACTTCAACAACACATTCATAAATGGAAAAACACAAAACAGTCCCAAAAAAAATTCATAGAAAATAAGGTTTTGAAGTGTCTGTCCTATACTTGAGAGATGTAAGAAAACTGAGGAAAGGTTTTGCTTATTATTATAAGAAATGTTTAACCCATGTTAGGTCACGTTATTTTGGAACATTTTACCCACTATGCACTTTTTGCCATTTTTACAGCATGGTACTTGGTTACATTCAGCCAACTCCACAGAGGTTTTTGTACGTCATACAGCAGAACAACTGACGCCTCTGTTTGTGAGAGTCTCCCCTTTCGATATTGGTGACATATTCGTTTGTAGCTACAACGGTTTGGTCTGGACAGTAGAGAATTCAGAAGACTGCTGTAAAGCTTGCGGATGTCATAGAGCCAAACAACTGACACTGTCATGTTCATGAGAGTCTCCTCCTTTGAAATTGGTAAAATATTTGTTTGTAGCTCAAAGGTTCGGGTTTTACAGAAGATTTCGTGATGATTTTCTGGTAAATTTGCATTAAAAAGCACCTTTCACAAGCCCCATGTTATGGAATAGGCACACACTTTATATAGGTGGAAAAAGGGGAGCTATTCTATATTCAAAAGGATGTCACGGGTGACGCATGGGTGCGTAGACAAAAGATATCAAGGATCTGTAAAGATTCTGAAATCGAGGAATGGTCTAATGGTTGACGTTGAGACTTGTATTTTGCGGGTACTATTTAATGAAACTGCCAGTTGAGGACTTGTGAGGCATCTGTTTCTCAAACTAGACACTCTAATGCACTTGTCCTCTTGCTCATTTGTGCACTTTCTATTCTGTTTAGAGCCAGTTTGCGCTGTTCTGTGAAGGGAGTAGTACACAGCATTGTACAGAACTTCAGTTTCTTGGAATAGAACAGCCTTCAGTTCTCAGAACAAGAATAGACGGACAAGTTTCAGAAGAAAGGTCTTTGTTTCTGGCCATTTTGAGCCTGTAATCAAACCCACAAATGCTGATGCTCTAGATACTCAACTAGTCTAAAGAAGGTCAGTTTTATTGCTTCTTTAATCAGCACCACACTTTTCAGCTGTGCTAACATAATTGCAAAGTGGTTTTCTAATGATTAATTAGCCTTTCAAAATCATAAACTTGGATTAGCTAACACAACGTGCCATTGGAACACAGGAGTGATGGTTGCTGATAATAGTCCTCTGTACGCCTATGTACATATTCCATAAAAAATCTGCCATTTCCAGCTACAATAGTCATTTACAACATTAACAATGTCTACACTGTATTTCTGATACATAAAAGAAAAACGTTTTTCTTTCAAAACAAGGACATTTCTAAGTGACCTCAAACTTTTGAATGGTAGTGTATATACAGTACCAGTCAAGTTTGGACACACCTACTCATTCAAGGGGTTTTCTTTATTTTTACTAAGACATAATAGTGAAGAAGACATAATAGTGAAGACATCAAAACTATGAAATAACACATATGAAATGATGTAGTAACCAAAAAAGTGTGAAACAAATCACAATATATTTTAGATTTGAGATTCTTCAAAGTAGCCACCCTTTGCCTTGACATTCTCTCAACCAGCGTCACCTGGAATGCTTAATAAAACATTCTTGAAGGAGTACCCACATATGCTGAGCACTTGTTGGCTGCTTTTCCTTCACTCTTGTAACGGTTTTCTTGTGTCGAAGGAGAGGCGGACCAAAACGCAGCGTGGTTATTATTCATGGTTCTTTAATAAAGAAACTATACATGAATGAATAGACTAACAAAACAAGAAATGTGAAAAACCAAAACAGCCCTATCTAGTGCAAACACAGAGACAGGAACAATCACCCACAAACCCCAACACCAAACAGGCTACCTAAATATGGTTCCCAATCAGAGACAATGACTAACAACTGCCTCTGATTGAGAACCATAACAGGCCAAACACAGAAACAGACAAACTAGACACACAACATAGAATGCCCACTCAGATCACACCCTGACCCCAAAAAACATAGAAACATACAAAGCAAACTATGGTCAGGGTGTGACAACTCTGTGGTTCACCTCATCCCAAACTATCTCAATTAGATTATCTCAACTATCTCGCTCCGATTTCACCGGATGTTGTCGAATTTCATCCCGCTAGCGAGATCTCCACTCTAAGAGATTTTAATTATAATCCTCATAACAATTCAAATTTCCTGTTGCTAAAGGAATATTTTCCTGATGTAGTACACTAGCTCAAATTAAGATCCTTGTCATGTTAGTCATATCGAGGAGACCAAGGCGCAGTGTACATACTTCTTTATTGAAGAAAGAACACAGAACAAACTATCAAAACAACAAAACGAACCGTGAAGCTAATATGAGTAGTGCAGACAGGCAACTTAACATAGACCAAGAACCCACAAACTACCCAAGGGATATGGCTACCTAAATATGGTCCCCAATCAGAGACAACAATAAACAGCTGCCTCTGATTGAGAACCAATCTAGGCTACCATGGACATATCAACACCTAGGTTTCCAAAAACCCAGAGACATACAAAAACCCCTAGACAATACAAAAACTAAACAAACCACCCTTGTCACACCCTGACCTAACCAAAATAATAAAGAAAACAAAGATAACCAAGGTCAGGGCGTGACAATCCAAACTTACATCTGTAAGTGAGTCATTAGATACTTGTTTTGTACTCCTGTGTCACTTTATACATTAAGTGCATTCAGAAAGTATTCAGACTCCTTTACATTTTCCACATTTTGTTACATTACAGCCTTATTCTAAAAAATAATCCTCATCAATCTACACACAGTACCCCATAATGACAAAGCAAAAACTGTTTTTTAAAGAAATGTTTGCACATTCATTAAAAACATTTTTAAACATACCTTATTTAAATAAGTATTCAGACCCTTTGCTATGAGACTCAAAATTAATCTCAGGTGCATCCTGTTCCCATTGATCACCCTAGAGATGTTTCTACAGCTTGATTGGAGTTCACCTGTGGTCAATTCTATTGATTGGACATGATTTGGCAAGGCACACGCCTATATATACAGTTGAAGTCGGAAGTTTACATACACTTAGGTTGGAGTCATTAAAACTCATTTTTCAACCACTCCACAAATTTCTTGTTAACAAACTATAGTTTTGGCAAGTCGGTTAGGACACCTGCTTTGTGCATGGCACAAGTCATATTCCAACAATTGTTTACAGACAGATTATTTCACTTATAATTTACTGTATCACAATTCCAGTGGGCCAGAAGTTTACATACACTAAGTTGACTGTGCATTTAAACAGCTTGGAAAATTCCAGAGAATTATGGCATGGATTTAGAAGCTTCTGATAGGCTAATTGACAGAATTCGAGTCAATTGGAGGTGTACCTGTGGATGTATTTCAAGGCCTACCTTCAAACTCAGTGCCTCTTTGTTTGACATCATGGGAAAATCTAAAGGAACCAGCCAAGACGTCAAAAACATGTTCTGTCTCCTAGAGATGAACGTACTTTGGTGCGAAAAGTGCAAATCAATCCCAGAACAACAGCAAAGTACCTTGTGAAGATGCTGGAGGCAACAAGTACAAAAGTATCTATGTCCACAGCAAAGCGAGTCATATATCGACATAACCTGAAAGGCCGATCATCAAAGAAGAAGCCACTGCTCCAAAACCTCCTTAAAAAAAGCCAGACTACGGTTTGCAACTGCACATGGGGACAAAGATCATACTTTTTTGAGAAATGTCCTCTGGTCAGATGAAACAAAAATAGAACTGTTTGGCCATAATGACCAACATTATGTTTGGAGGAAAAAAGGGGAGGCTTTCAAGCCGAAGAACACCATCCGAACCGTGAAGCACAAGGGTGGCAGCATCATGTTGTGGGGGTGCTTTGCTGCAGGAGGTACTGGTGCACTTCACAAAATAGATGGCATCATGAGGAGGACATTTATGTGGATATAATTAAGCAACATCTCAAGACATCAGTCAGGAAGTTAAAGCTTGGTCGCAAATGGGTCGTCCAAATGGACAATGACCCCAAGCATACTTCCAAAGTTGTGGCAAACTGGCTTAAGGACAACAAAGTCAAGGTATTGGAGTGCCCATCACAAAGCCCTGACCTCAATCCTATCGAAGATTTGTGGGCAGAACTGATCAAGCGTGTGCGAGCAAGGAGGCCTACAAACCTGACTCAGTTACACCAGCTCTGTCAGGAGGAATGGGCCAAAATTCACCCAACTTATTGTGGGAAGCTTGTGGAAGGCTATCCGTAACTTTTGACCCAAGTTAAACAATTTAAAGTCAATGCTACCAAATACTAATTTAGCGTATGTAAACTTCTGACCCACTGGGAATGTGATGAAAGAAATAAAAGCTGAAATAAATCATTCTCTTTACTATTATTCTGACATTTCACATTCTTAAAATAAAGTGGTGATCCTAACTGACCTAAGACAGGGAATCTTTACTTGGATTAAATGTCAGGAATTATGAAGAACAGAGTTTAAATGTATTTGGCTAAGGTGTATGTAAACTTCTGACAACAGAATAAGGTCCCATATTGACAGTGCATGTCAGAGCAAAAACCAATCCATGAGGTCAAAGGAATTGTCCGTAGAGCTCCGAGACAGGATTGTGGTACCAAAAAATATCTGTAGCATTGAAGGTCCCCAGGAACACAGTGGCCTCCATCATTCTTAAATGAAAGAAGTTTGGAATCACCAAGACTCTTCCAAGAGCTGGTCGCCTGGCCTAACTGAACAATCTAGGGTAGGGCCTAAGTCAGGGAGGTGACCAAGAACCCGATAGACACTCTGACAGAGCTCCAGAGCTCCTCTGTGGAGATGGGAGAACCTTTCAGAAGGACAAACATCTCTGCAGCACTCCACCAATCAGGCCTTTATTGTGGAGTGGCCAGATGGAAGCTTCTTCTTAGTAAAAGGCACATGAAATGTGCTTGGAGTTTGCCAAAAGGCAAACTTAGACCGTGAGAAACAAGATCTTTTGATCTGAGGAAACCAAGATTGAACTCTTTGGCCTGAATGCCAAGCGTCACGTCTGGAGGAAACCTGGCGCCATCCTTACAGTGAAGCATTGTGGTGGCAGCATCATCTTGTGGGGATGTTGTTCAGCTGCAAGGACTGGGAGACCGAGCAAAGTACAGAGGGATCCTTGATAAAAACCTGACCCAGAGCACTCAGGACCTCAGACTGGGGCGAAGGTTCACCGTCCAACAATACAGCGACCTGAGCACACAGCCAAGACAATGCAGGAATGGTTTCAGGACAAGTCTCTAAATGTCTATGAGTGGTCCAGCCAGAGCTCGGATTTGAACTCGATCGAACATCTCTGGAGAGACTTGAAAATAGCTGCCCAGTGATGCTCCCCATCCAACCTGACAGAGCTTGAGAGGGTCTGCAGAGAAAAATGGGAGAAACTCCCCAAATACAGGTGTGCCAAGCCTCTAGCGTCATACCCAAGAAGACTCAAGGCTGTAATCGTGGCTTAAGGTGCTTCAACAAAGTACTGAGTAAAGGGTCTGAATACTAATGTAAATGTGATATTTCAGTTTTTTATGTGTAATACACTTGTACACTGTTTTGCTTTGTCATTATGGGGTATTGTGTGTAGATTGATGAGGAAAATTATCAATTTATCAATTTTAGAATAAGGCTGTAACAAAATCTTGAAAAAGTCAAAGGGTCTGAATACTTTCTTAATGCACTGTAGAAGATCTCCGCTAAACATAGAAACATATGGTTAATTCCTCTCTTTGTGACTTCCAATAACAAAGCTGACTACAAATCCAAAGTTGCCTTTGCAATTGATACAAACAAGCAATGTATAAAAATATGGTTCAAATGAAAACCCGAGATGACTGCATTCAAATATAAACAGTAAAGGCTATAGACTTATTTCAATCATATTATGAATATCTTGTTCAATAAATGTAGTTATATTTTGAGCTTGTAGGCTACTTTTGTCTCAATATATTTCAGGATGTGTAGCCTAACACGTGTGCAATGACGTGCCAAATCAGTGATTTTGTGCAGTTTGTTGGGTAAGCATTAGAATAAACTGTCAATATTTGCAGCCAACGGATGGTAATACTGCTTCTCTCTGGGAACCGATCCGTCCTCAGTATTGTAAAATAATTCTAATGTTAAAGTAACATTTTAATGGAGAATGCTGATCTGATTTGGCCTCTCGAGTGGTGCAGCGTTCTAATGCACTGCATCTCAGTGCAAGAAGTGTCATTACAGTCCCTGGTTCAAATCCAGTCTATATGTCACGACTTCTGCCGAAGTCGTTGCCTCTCCTTGTTCGGGCGGTGCTCGGCGTTCGACGTCACCGGTCTTCTAGCCATCATTGATCCTTTTTTCATTTTCCATTGGTTTTGTCTTGTCTTCCCACACACCTGTTTTCAATCCCATTCATTACCTGTTGTGTATTTAACCCTCTGTTTCCCCTCATGTCTTTGTCAGAGATTGATTTGTTGTCTGTGTAGTGTGCTTGTTTGTATAGGTGCGCGGCGGGTTTTCGTACCCATGTTTTGTTTGTTTGTACATTTATTGTTATGGAGCATACTCGTGGAACTTTATTAAAAGACTCCATATTTAAACTCCATTTTGACTCTCCTGCGCCTGACTTCCCTGCCACCTATTACACCTATGCGTGACACTATATCACATCTGGCAGTGATTGGTAGTCCCATAGGGCTGTGCACAATTGGCCCAGTGTAATCTGGGGTAGGATGTTATTGTAAAAAAAAAAAAAAAAAATCTTAACTGACTTGCCTACTAAAATGAAGGTTAAATAAAAATGTAAAAAATCTGAGCTCCTCTCCCTTTCTTTCGATCCTATCAGTATCGATACATGCCTCAAAAACTGTTATGAATAATGACGAAATGATGTATACATTTAACGTAGAACTATAACTAACAGAATTCTACCCTGTCTCTGTATAATGATGAAGAATATTTGTCCATAAGAGAAGAGGAACTGTGGCAGACAACTTGTGACCTCTATAAAACTGATAACAGGGAAGGAAGTCTCCCCACACAAAGAGGGGAGAAACTGTTGAGTTTGCAGCAGATTGTGCCACATGTTGTAGGATGTGATAAGCAATGTATGCGTAGGAGAAAACTTGTAGACTATATTGTCATTGTCTGAGAGGAGGAGGGACATTTATGACGAAATGGGAGATATATAAACCAATCTACATGATATGATGGGGAGAGCTCTCGTAAATAAACGTTGCTGACTATTGTAGACTGGCCTCTGTCGGTTTCATTTCAACAAGAATCTTACAAATTCTTGGTAGCAGACCGAGTAGTTTAATTGAAGTTCAGTTTATGAACATTGAGAACATAATTCTCATAACAAAAACGCATTTAGCAAATGTTTTCTCTGCATGGTGTTTTGGGAAACACATTACATTTTCGGCGTTGTAGAAAAGATGCATCGTTAAAACACTGGTAAGCCTAAATCCCATCACCATCGGGAAACTGGACCCAGGTTTGGCAGAAGGCATGATTGGTAAATATACCCCTATGAATTGTGACACTTTTTTTCCCAAAGTATCAACAATTAGACATTAGTTAAACTTATCCTGCTAATAAAAACAATTTGTCCAAATAATCAATGCGCACCTCAGAATATCTTACTCCCGATAGCTTGAAGTATTTGAAATACCTAATCGGTTGCTGTCATTTTGCGAACAATAGTAAGGTTAGTCATTATTTATTATTATTATGATGTAACAAGTGAAAGGTTTTAATTGAAGGCCTATCACAAACCTGTTTTTGTATCATTTCTGGTAGGCTAATAAAAGCATGTTGTTTGCTGCAGAAACCAGCCTATGATCTCTCAGGTTCATTCATTTATTATTATTATGATGTAACAAGTGAAAGGTTTTAATTGAAGGCCTATCACAAACCTGTTTTTGTATCATTTCTGGTAGGCTAATAAAAGCATGTTGTTTGCAGCAGAAACCAGCCTATGATCTCTCAGGTTCATTCATTTATTGGTGATGGATACGTCACCTGTACGTTTAGGCTACTGTTAAAGTGCTCATATAGGCTGCTTCTCTGCCAGAGCGTGTGAGATAATTAGTCCTACCGCTATGTGAGGTCTATTCAATTATCTTATGAGATCACTACTCCCTAGATTGATTCTATTGATGGAAAACCATTGTTTACCTCTTTTGACACATACCGTGCATCTCCGGAGAGACCTGAAAATTGACTTTCATCAAGCTGCCCACTCAAGAAAAAAACGTCAAACTGTAACCAGTGCCTACAACCTGGTTCAGGTTGTCAGTCACCCTACCAGGGTAGTTACAAATAGCACAGGAATTAAATCATCATGTATTGATCACATCTTTACTAATGCTGCAGAAATGTGCTTTAAAGTGGTATCCAAATCCGTAGGATGCAGTGATCACAATTTAGTAGCCATATCTAGGAAAACCAAAGGCTAGGCCTAACATAGTCATACAATACGTTTTGTAGTGATTCTGATGTTATTTGTGGTGTGTAATGACGAGCAACCAGATGCTGCACTTGACACATTTATGGAATTGCTTATTCCAGTTACTAATAAGCATGCACCCATTAAGATAATGACTGTAAAAACTGTTAAATTCTCTTGGATTGATGAGTAATTGATAAATGGTTTGTTTGGCAAGGGTGAGGCAAACGGTATGGCAAATAAGTCTGGCAGCCCAATCGATTGGCCAATGTATTGCAAATTAAGAAATCATGTGACTAAACTAAATAAAAATAAAAATAAATTATACTATGAAACCAAAATAAATGATAGTATGATAATGATAATGATAATGATAGAATGATAGTAAGAAGCTTTGTACCACCTTAAATGAAATTTGTGAGATAAAAGTCAAACTCGTCTTCCTCATTCATTGAATCAGATGGCTCATTCATTACAAAACCCACTGATATTGCTAACTATTTTAATTCGTTTTTCATTGGCAAGATAGCCAACCAATAAGCCTGTTACCAACCCTTAGTAAACTTCTTGAAAAAGTGGTTTGACCAGATATAATGCTATTTTATGTTTTCGCTGTAATAGCTACTGTAAATTGGACAGTGCAGTTAGATTAACAAGAATGTAAGCTTTCAACCGATATAAGACCCTTATATGTACCTTAATGTTTAATATCCATAATTTGTATGTTTATTTATTTCAATTGCGTGCCCTCCAGCTTCACTGGAAGTTGTCCCGCTAGCGGGACGCCGAGGCTTATTAACTTCTTGACGCACCCACCCCGTTAGCGGGATCATTTTCATCAACACCCGCTGAATTGCAGCGCGCCAAATTCAAATTAAATTCCTAAAAATATTGCATTTTCATGAAATCACAAGTGCAATATAGCAAAACACAGTTTAGCTTGTTGTTAATCCACCTGGCGTGTCAGATTTCAATACAGCTTTTCGGCAAAAGCATAACAAGCGTTTATGTAAGAACATCTCTCTCAGTAGACAAAATATTACAAACACCTAGCAGCCAAGTAGATTGGTCACGAAAGTCAGAAAAGCAACAGATTAAATCACTTACCTTTGATGATCTTCAGATGTTTGCACTCACGAGACTCACAGTTACACAATAAATGTTCCTTTTGTTCCATAAAGATTATTTTTACATTTAAATGCATTTAAACTCAGTTTTGCAAAATTCCTGACATTTAACTCTTTTGGGATAGGGGGCAGCATTTTCACTTTTGGATGAATTGCGTGCCCAGAGTGACCTGCCTCCTACTCTGTCCCAGATGCTAATATATGCATATTATTAGTAGTATTGGATAGAAACCACTGTCTTTTATACTGATCACAAGTTCAAACAGGTGCCATTAATGCAGGTAACGAGTGGAGGACAGAGGAGCCACGTAAAGAAGAAGTTACAAGCCAGAAATCTTGCTTGTTTGTAAGTGCCCAAATACTTATTTTCCACCATAATTTGCAAATAAATTCATAAAAATGTGATTTTCTGGATTTCCTTTCCTCATTTTGTCTGTCATAGTTGAAGTGTACCTTTGATGAAAATTACAGGCCTCTCTCATCTTTTTAAAGGGGAGAACTTGCACAATTGGTGGCTGACTAAATACTTTTTTGCCCCACTGTAAATAATGGACTTTATGGAACAAATCAGTAATTTATTGTCGAACTGGGATTCCTGGGAGTGCCTTCTGATGAAGATCATCCAAGGTAATTGAATATTGAATATTTATAGTGTTATTTCTAACTTCTGTTGACTCCAAAATGACGGATATTTCTCTGGCTGGATTGGGCTCTGAGCGCCGTTCTCAGATTAGGTTTTTTCCATAAAGTGTTTTTGAAATCTGACACAGCGGTTGCATTAAGGAGAAGTCTATCTTTAATTCTGTGAATAACACTAGTATCTTTTATCAATGTTTATTTAGAGTATTTCTGCAAAATCAACGGATGTTTAGGAATCAAAAGTAACGCGCCAATCAAAGTAACGCGCCAATGTAAACTGAGATTTTTGGATATAAATATGCACATTATCGAACAAAACATACATTGTATTGTGTAGCATGATGTCCTATGAGTGTCATCTGATGAAGATCATCAAAGGTTAGTGATTAATTTTTATCTATTTTTCTGCTTTTTGTGACTCCTATCTTGGGCTGGAAAAATGTCTGTGTATTTTTTTTACTTCAAATTCCTCAAACATACATGTATCTTATATCGTTTTCAAGGTAGTCTCGTTGTTAATCCCACCACAGTGTCCGCATTCAAATAGGATTTACAGGGAAAGGGCCACAAACGATTATGTTAGGTCACCAACAACTCACTAAAATACACAGCCAATTTTACCAGCCAAAGAGAGAGAGAGAAAAAGCACATATAGAGATAAAATGAATCACTAACCTTTGATAATCTTCATCAGATGACACTCATAGGACTTCATGTTACACAATACATGCATGTTTTGTTTGATAAAGTTCATATTTAAATCAGCAAAAACATCCAGTGATTTTGCATAGCCACATCATTCAACAGAAATACTCATCATAAATGTAGATGATAATACAAGTTATACACATGGACTTATAGATATACCTCTCCTTAATGCAACCGCTGTGTCAGATTTCAAAAAAACTTTACGGAAAAAGAAATGCATGCAATAATCTGAGACGGCGCTCAAAAGTAAAAACACCACAGCCGCAAAGATGGCGTCAACATAAACAAGGAATTACATGATAAATATTTCCTTACCTTTGATGATCTACATCGGAAAGCACTCCAGGAATCCCAGGTCCACAATAAATGTTAGTTTTTTTTCCAGAAAATGTCCGTTATTTATGTCCAAATACCTGGTAGACATATCCAAACGCTAATTCTGGTCAGCGTTATATACAACAAAAAATTCAAAAAGTGATATTACCGGTCGAAGAAACATTTCAAACTAAGTACAGAATCAATCATTAGGATGTTTTTAACATATAGCTTCAATAAAGATCCAACCGGAGTACTCCTTCTTGTCTTTGTGAGCAATGGAATGCAAGTGACTACCACGAGGAATAAACATGATCAGAAAATGGCTGACTGCCAGACACCTGACTGATTCTGCTATCATTCACTCATACAACATTATAGAAGTCTCATTATCATTACTATTGATGGTTGACATCTATTTGAACCCCTAGGAGGTGCAACATCATTCATATCTCAAGGGGATTTCATTGTGGACTCTGTGGATCACCACTTTATTTTAAGAATGTGAAATGTCAGAATAATAGTGGAGAGAATGATTTATTTCAGCTTTTATTTCATTCATCACATTCCCAGCGGGTCAGATGTTTACATACACTCAATTAGTATTTGGTAGCATTGACTTTAAATTGTTTAATTTGGGTCAAAGATTTCGGGTAGCCTTCCACAAGCTTCCCACAATAAGTTCTGTGAATTTTGGCCCATTCCTCCTGACAGAGCTGGTGTAACTGAGTCAGGTTTGTAGGCCTCCTTGCTTGCACACGCTTTTTCAGGTCTGCCCACACATTTTCTATAGGATTGAGGTCAGGGCTTTGTGATGGGCACTCCAATACCTTGACTTTGTTGTCCTTAAGCCATGTTGCCACAACTTTGGAAGTATGCTTGGGATCATTGTCCATTTGGAAGAACCATTTGCGACCAAGCTTTAACTTCCTGACTGATGTCCTGAGATGTAGCTTCAATATATCCACATAAATGTCCTCCTCATGATGCCATCTATTTTGTGAAGTGCACCAGTCCCTCCTACAGCAGAGCACCCCCACAACATGATGCTTCCACCCCCGTGCTTCACGGTTCGGATGGTGTTCTTCGACTTGCAAGCATCCCCCTTTTTCCTCCAAACGTAATGATGGTCATTATGGCCAAACAGTTCTATTTTTGTTTCATCAGACCAGAGGACATTTCTCCAAAAAGTATGATCTTTGTCCCCATGTGCAGTTGCAGACCATAGTCTGGCTTTTTTATGTCGGTTTTGGAGCAGTGGCTTCTTCCTTGCTGAGCGGCCTTTCAGGTTATGTCGATATAGGGCTTGTTTTACTGTGGATAAAGATACCTTTGTACCTGTTTCCTCCAGCATCTTCACAAGGTCCTTTGCTGTAGTTATGGGATTGATTTGCACTTTTCGCACCAAAGTATGTTCATCTCTAGGAGACAGAACGCGTCTCCTTCCTGAGCGGTATGACGGCTATGTGGTCCCATGGTGTTATACTTGCGTACTATTGTTTGTACAGATGAACGTGGTACCTTCACGAGTTTGGAAATTGGATGAACAAGACTTGTGGAGGTCTACCATTTTTGTCTGAGGTCTTGGCTGATTTCCTTTGATTTTCCCATGATGTCAAGCAAAGAGGTACTGAGTTTGAAGGTAGGCCTTGCTTAAAGGCACAGTCAACTTAGTGTATGTAAACTTCTGACCCACTGGAATTGTGATACAGTGAATTATAAGTGAAATAATCTGTCTGTAAACAATTGTTGGAAAAATTACTTGTTTCATGCACAAAGTAGATGTCTTAACCGACTTGCCAAAACTATAGTTTGTTAACCAGAAATTTGTGGAGTGGTTGAAAAATGAGTTTTAATGACTCCAACCTAAGTGTATGTAAACTTCTGACTTCAACTGTAAGTAAGCATTTTACTGTAATGTCTACTGCACCTGTTGTATTTGGAACATGTGACAAATACAATTTGATTTGATATTAGGGCCTATTGAATTTATTTTAATTGACTGATTTCCTTATATGAACTGTAATTCAGTAAAATCTTTGGAATTGTTGCATGTTGCGTTTATATTTTTGTTCAGTGTAAGTTTTGCTAAAGGGAGGGCCACCGTTTTTATTTCAGAGAGTAACAATTTTCAACAACTTTTTATAAATAACCTTTACTCCCTTGATCTATCCTCTGTTTTCTCCTATCACAGCCATTAAACTTTGTAACTGTTTTAAAGTCACCATTGGCCTCATGGTGATATCCCTGAGTGGTTTGCTTCCTCTTTAGCAACTCATTTACGAAGGACCCTGTATCTTTGTAGTGACTGGTTGTATTACAGTTTTTCTCAGTCGCCTTGGTGCATTTTTCACATCATCCCTAACATGTGCAAAATAATAAGTGCATTTCTCAGAACAATTTGTACAAATTGCAATATACAATAGATATGTTTCTAAAGCTAGTCAGTCACAAAAAATCCTTAGTACATCTCTCAAAAGTAAATATTCATGCCAATGATCATGTCAGTGTCATCAGAATGATAAGTCATTGAGTCATTGTTCACGAACAAGGTCGTCAAAATGTTTAGGCATGTTGCCAATGTAACTGTGTACTTTGACAGTATTACCTGATGTAAACTTTGGATGACAGTTACTGTATTGAAAATGCACAAGGCTGCACTTCTATGGCATATATCAATTTCAACAGTACTATTTACATATTACTGTATGTGGGTTATTGATTGAAAGAGACTGGACAACCCAAGGGGCACATAGGGAAAAAAACTAAATTAGAAAGAAACACAGGAAACCACCCCTAAGGCACAACTTTGCCTGCAGCACTGTTGTGCTGTCTCTACACATCCAGACGTTCCTGTCTGTCGGCCCACATATTCTCATCCACATCCCACCGGATATTTTCCCTTCCAATGCAACGTGGAAAGAATCTTTTGGAATGCCTAATCCATCCTCTGCAGGCGTCTACTGTGATGTCCTCACATGCTGCATCCATTGCAGCCAGCAGGGTCATCTGTGTGTGTGGCTGACGATCGTACACCTTCCACCTCCATGCTGAAAATAACTCCTCAATTGGGTTAAGGAATGGTGAATAAGGTGGGAAGAATTCCATGAGCATCCTCGGGTGTGTCACAAACCATTGCCTTATGATGTTTGTTCGATGGAAACTCACATTATCACAAATGACCACATACTTTGGCAAATCCTCTCTAAACAGACGCCTCTCATCATCAGGGATGAGAGCCCTGTAGAGAGTCTCTAAAAAGTTGAGTAGATGCTGGGTGTTGTATGGCCCTATAAGGGGGATATGGGTTAGGACACCATGCTCCGAAATAGCAGCACACATGGTGATATTTCCTCCCCGTTGGCCTGGCAAATCCACAGTAGCTGTGACCGATGATATTCCGACCCCGCCTTCTGCATTTGGTCAGGTTGAAGCCAGCCTCATCCACGTATACAAAGTCGTGAGAGGGTTCACTTGATTCCAACTCAATTATACGCTATATCCCAGAACACACAGTTGAATTTGTTTTGGTAAGGAAGAGTGACATAACATTTACATATATTGCATGTTCCTTCCACAGCAATGGAAATGTGTGCAGTTTATGCTTACTGTACTATGTATCACTATAAAATGTTGCTGTAAAGTAGTTACAGAGATATATGTTTTGCCTGTACATACTGGTAACGTAGCTCCTTAACTCTGTCCTCATTCCTTTGGAATGGTACACAGAACAGCTGTTTCATACAGCATCTGGTTTCTATGCAGCACCCTGTCGATGGTTGAGATGCTAACCGTACGGATGTTTTCAAAGACACCGTTGTCTTCTATAATGGTCCATTCTATTTCCTGAGTCTTGTGGCATTGTTTGCTCGGACCATGGTGCAAATAGCCTCCTCCTGTTGAGGTGTGAAAAGGCGTCCTCTGCCACCGGTATGAGGTAATCTTGCAGTCCTATGTGGGGAAAAATGCAGTGATGCATCGCACACTTTCACATAGACAAAAACTATGCGAACACACATTTGACTGTAAAACATACAGGTGGGTGCATGTAAGGTGCAGTATGTATAGAGTATATTTCTGTATTCTGTGAAATACAAGTGGACTATTGTAATATGAAGCATTGTAGGAAGTATACAGTATACTGCTTATATACAGTAACAGTGCACTGTACATTGGTGGACATACCTGTTCTCTCTTCGAAACGTTTCAACTATTGAGGACACGGTTGATCTCCCAATATTCGGCTGCACCCTTCGACCCGCCTCAGCCATTGTAAGGCCATGATTGACAACATGGTCTACAATAGTGGCCCTTATGTCATCAGATATGCGCCTATGTCCTCTTCTGCCTTTTCCTCTGTTTTGCCTTCCACCACGCATCCTTGCTCCTCTTCTTCCTCCTCTTGGCTGTTGACCCTGTTCATTTCCTGGTCCATCCATTATTGGAAAATTACAACTCTGTGTTGTGGTCTGTCTATATATGCTTGCCAATTGATTCTTCATGAGATGCACCTTTGAGCAATTCAGACAACTGGTTGATTGTTGGTTGAACTAACACTTTACATTCCTTCATGAGTGAGGGTCAATTTCACTTGCACGATTCATCAATTCACGTTTTTGTACAAAAGGTCTAATAGAAACGTGTAAAACTATGCTTGACAGTTTATGACAAATAGTTCAACAATTTTGCATGTAATGGCTTATGCAAGGAACTAATGCCTAGATGTTTTGAGGGGTAAGACTATTCAACAGAGAACCATCTACTATATTTTGATCAACATGACATGAGCAATTGATAATGTGTAAAAAAGCTGACACTGGTACATTATCAATTGCAATTTGTTCAAAGGAATAAGAAATTGCTTTAATGATGTGCACAAGTGACTAGATGATTTGGAATTTGTACAAGTAGTATCAAGAATTGCACTTTTGATCAAAGAAATGCACCAAAGCGACTGAGAAAAACTGTAATACACCATCCAAAATGTAATGAATAACTTCACCATGCTCAAAGGGATATTCAGTGTCTGCTTTTTTGTTTTTTACCCATCTACCAATAGGTG
Source organism: Oncorhynchus nerka (assembly GCF_034236695.1). Lineage (NCBI taxonomy): Eukaryota > Metazoa > Chordata > Actinopteri > Salmoniformes > Salmonidae > Oncorhynchus > Oncorhynchus nerka. The sequence goes on along the minus strand of NC_088397.1, from coordinate 73,646,634 downwards.
CCACTGGTCTTTGTGGTTGAATCTAAGTTCACTGCTCAACTGAAGGACCTTAATGAAAATTGTATGTGTGTGGTATAGAGATAATGTAGACATTCGAAAATCATGTTAAACACTATTATTGCACAAGGAGTGAGTCCATTCAACTTATGTAACTTGTTAAGCACATTTTTACTTCTGAACTTATTTAGTCTTGCTATAACAATAGGGTTGAATATGTATTGACTCAATACATTTTCAGATTATAATTTTTTATGAATTTGTAAAAATGTGTAAAAACATAATTCCAGTATTGTATTATGGGGTTTTGTGTGTAGGCAAGTAACAACAAATCCCTATTTTACCCATTTTTAATTCAGTCTGTAACACAGTAAAATGTGGAAAAACTCAAGGTGTGTGAATACTTTCTTGAGGCACTGTGTACTGTCCACAAGCGATGAGCTACTGTGTTCGTCTACAAACTATACATTTCCTTTGCCTGATGATTAGCAAGCAAAACAACAGCATAATCTAATTTCTTCTCGAATACTGCCAGGCATTGATGCAATCATGCAGCAGATTATATCCATGAACACAATAACAATTCATTTGCCATCTTGCCTAACTCTAAGGGGAGAGTGGGGTAAGTTGAACCAAAGGTGAGTCACCCTTCTTTCTAGGGAGCCATACACAAAATGTTGAATTTGACCAAATATTTAGGACGAGGTCATAATTTCATGGATTCTGTAAAGGAAGCAACCACATGGAAAAAGTGGTAAGCAAATTATGTCCAAAAAACAGATTTTCACCAAGTCAAATAAATTTGTGTTAGAGGTTTCATGATGGTTTGCATCTAAACCAAAGCAGATCATTTTAAGATTGTTCAATATATCGGTTGGGGTCTCTATGAGCTTCAAAATGAGGTCCTAAACCTAGCATGGAAGTGCATCCTAGTAGATGTGGGAGCTAATATAGTCAAATTTTTGGCCTTCGGGTCAATTGCGCCATTGGCCATGGGGTAAGTGTTTTCATCCCAGCCATTATCGCTGAGATATGAGGTACTGTAGCAACAGGGCCTGGCCTACGTTATAAGTGTTTTAAAAATGTACAAAGTGTTTGTTAGGTGTTAAACCTGTGTAAAAAGATGCTTAAAATTATTAAAAGACAAAAAAAAGTTATTATGATTGGGTTGAATTGTGTTTGGGAAATAAATATAGATATGGTTACAAAAAGGTAGTGATAATATTTAATTAAGTTGAGAAATTTCTCGCGGCTAAAAAACTGCCAAGAGACCAATGTTTTTGGACAAGCTATGTCTTTAAAATTGTAATTTTTTACATAAATCCTGATTATTTCCAGGGATACACAACATTATAAAATATATGTAGAAAACTGTGATGTTCCTAATGGAGTGATGCTGAATGCAAAAAATGGCTCAACTCTCCCCTTCCTACCCACTGGACATGAATGAAGGTAGGATTGGAAATCAGTTGTCAAATGAATATCACAACAACAAAGAAGTCTTTGTTATGCATGCATTTATTTATCTAGTACCACAATTGTTTGTTATTTATAAAATATTTACATTAAATGATGACACATGCCAGCAAAATAATTGCTATCCTCACAATAACAGAAAAATACAATCTCGTGATCCAAACTCAACTACATTGAGTGACACCGTGCAGAATGACACAGTGTTAGTGAAGAGAGGTTTTGCGTAATATCTCGTGTTCCTTATGAACTGTAGAAACTAGGTTGTGTCTTATTGTTGAGCTTGCCTTTAGATGTTACCATCGTAAATTATAGCCCTCCAGTTGGGAAGTTGTCTCTTGACTGAGGTGAGAGCAAAGAGAACAATACATTGTTTTTTTATTAGATGTCAATACACTGCCCTGATTCTGTCACAACCTGCAGTAAACTTATAATAGAATCTGTTTACATCAGTTAATTTTAGGAATCTATGCAGCAAAATGCAGTTCTTGAGTTTGTTATGGAGTCCAATTGCTACGAGTAAATTAAATAATCAGTACATAATGTCCAATTCGTAGAAGTCTTCAAAAACTGTCCATGTATTGTACAGAATTAGACAAGGGTAGAAATCAGAGGGCAGGAAGTGCAGGATGAGGGAAAGTCTCTATGCAGGGCCCACAGAAGAAACTTCTGTCTTGCTTGCTGACACAGACGTCTCATCTTCTTCTGCTTTCATCCCTACAGCGGCCAGCATGCAGCCACGGAACTGGGAGGGAAAATAATGAAAAGCAATGAGCATGACACATTAAACAAACAATATAATATGTTGCTGCTAGGTCAAACTCAAAGAGTAAGTAGAAAATGTAAAACATGTATAAAGAATGAAAAGAAATGAGCATGACAAGTCAAAATACATTTAACAAAAAACTTATTCTAACGCTGCTAGGTCAAACTCAGTGTTCCAAGTAGAGAAAAAAAATGTCTGTTACCAACCTGTTTGTTCATCAGAACATAGATAATGGGGTTGAACAAAGCTGAGCTCTTGGAAAAGAAGGCAGGTATAGCCATGGACTGGGCACTGAAGGCAATTCCTTTGTTGAAGAAGATGTAAGCAGCAAGGCTGGCATAGGGGGTCCAGGCGATCATGAAACCACAAACCATCAGGACACACATACGTGTCACTTCCTTCTCAGCTTTCTGGGTAGATGCTGAGTCCTGCTGGGAAGCTGCAGCCTGAAAATTAAGATAATCAAGACATCAGAGTGGAGAACTATCCCCTACATTGTATACAATAACCACTATGTTGAACAGCTTAAATAAATGTTGTTTGTGTAAAAAGCCGCTTACCGCCTTGACTGTGAGTACCAGGCTTCCATAAGTGAAGGCGATCATACAGACTGGGATGATGAAGTGGCAGGTAAACATGTAGATCACATATGATTCATTGTTGAAGCCTTCGGCTAAGGTGTAGTAGTCAGGTCCACATGAGCATTGCATGCCCTCTGGGATGTACCTAAGATAAATAGAAATGCACAATATTATCATTGTGTGTGAGTGAGTAGGATTGGTGGTGGATGGAGCATGACTTGAATAGCATGTGAATAACATTTTATGTTACTTTAATGTTTCTACACTGGTTACAGCTTACCTGGACCAGCCAACAAGTGGGGGAGCAGCACAAGCCAGAGCAGCTATCCAGGTGAATGCCACACCAGCACCAGCGTGGGAGGAAGTGAACGTGAAGCTGCCCATGGGCTTGCAGACCACAATGTATCTCTCGACAGCCAGCACTACCAGAGACCACAGGGCAACCTCACCTGGGGAATGAAACCACAATCTGAAGTCATTTATTTCAAATCAAATTGATTTATTTCAGTTCTAACTTTGAGTACAGTCCATTATTTTAAATCAGGTTAAACTGAAGTAGATTCCCTTGCATTTGTTTTATTTCTTACCTCCAAGTGTAGCCATGAAGCCCTCAATAGCACAGCCCATTGGCCCAAAGATGAAGTAGCCGTTAAGAGCAGATGTGATGGTGATGGTGAATCCAAAGAGGACCATGATCATTCCAGCTGCAGCCAAGTTGACCAGGATGAAGTTAAGGGGTTGCCGGAGCTTCTTGTTTGTGGCTGTGACGTACAAGGTCAGACCGTTGATGGGGAATCCAAAACAGATCAGGAAAAACACATAGACAGCAAGACAATAGTATTGCCATGGAGGCGCCAAGTAGTACTGTTGGTATAGAAAAGGACTCCTTACAAGCCCAGTCCTGTTGGACATGGGGATGTAGAAGTTGCTTCCTTCCGTGCCGTTTTGCATCTTCGCTCAGTGGATATCCAACGAATGCAAGAGAAAGACAAGCTGAGATCTGATCTGGCTGTCAACCTTGCCTGTGCTAGGTTGTCCAGGTAGGGGGGTTTATATCATTTTGGGTCCCTATGTCATTGGGTCTAAAATTGGCTAAATTGGCTTAGGAACTAATTTGTTAATTGATCTTAACCTCAGATAAAGGAAATGGCTTATTGTGACTAAATAATCTAATTAAACTAATTAAAGAATAAAGATTATCACACTGACCTAGTTTTATTTACACCTGCTAGCAACTACAGTTCCTTCAGAAAGCATTCATACACAATAACTTATTCCACATTTTATTGTACAACAGACGGAATTCTAAATAGATTACAAATAATTTTTTTCTCACCCATCCACACACAAGACCCCATAATGACAAAGTGAAAATATATATTTTTTAAATGTCTGCTAATTTATTGAAAATAAAATACAGAAATAGTTTGGGGTCACTTAGGAATGTCCTTGTTTTTGAAAGATAAGCAAATTTTCATCCATTAAAATAACATCAAATTGATAAGAAATATAGTGTAGATATTGTTTTTATGGAATATCTACTTAGGCGTACAGAGGCCCATCACTAGCAACCATCACTCCTGTGTTCCAATGACACATTGTGTTAGCTAATCCAAGTTTATCATTTTAAAAGGCTAATTGATCATTAGAAAACCCTTTAGCACTTATGTTAGCACAGCTGAAAACTGTTCTGCTGATTAAAGAAGCAATAAAACTGGCCTTCATTAAACTAGTTGAGTATCTGGAGCATCAGCATATGTGGGTTCGAATTGCAGGCTCAAAATGGCTAGAAACAAAGAACTTTCTTCTGAAACTCATCAGTCTATTCTTGTTCTGAAAAATGAAAGCTATTCTATGTGAGAAATTGCCAAGAAACTAAAGATCTCGTACAACGCTGTGTACTACTCCCTTCACAGAACAGCGCAAACTGGCTTTAACCAGAATAGAAAGAGGAGTGGGAGTCCCTGGTGCACAACTGAGCAGGAGGACAAGTACATTAGTTTTTAGTTTCAGAAATAGATGCCTCACATGTCCTCAACTTTCAGCTTCAATAAATAGTACCCGCAAAACACCAGTCTCAACGTCAACAGTGAAGATGCAACTCCGGGATGCTGGCCTAGGCAGAGTTCCTCTGTCCAGTGTCTGTGTTATTTTGCCCATCATAATATTTTATTTTTATTGGCCAGTCTTAGATATGGCTTTTTCTTGCAACTCTGCCTACAAGGCCAGCATCCCGGAGTCGCCTCTTCACTGGGTGTCCAGGGTGTCACCCTTTCAAAGCATTTCATGGCTACAAATGTGAGTACTACAGGGTGATAGTCATTTAGACAGGTTACCTTGGCATTGTTGGGAACAATAGTTATGTTTGAAACATGTAGGTATTACAGACTGTATCAGGGAGAGTTTGAAAATGTAATCTAAGACACTTGCCAGCTGGTCAGTGCATACTCTGATTATGTGTCCTTATAATTTGTCTGGTCCTGCGGCCTTGTGAATGTTAACCTGTTTAAAAGTCTTACTCACATCGGCTACAGAGAGCGTGATCAAACAGTCGTCCGGAACAGCTGGTGCTCTCACCCATGATTCAGCATTGCTTGCCTCAAATCAAGCATAGAAGGCATTTAGCTTGTCTGGTAGGCTCCTGTCACTGGGCAGCTCATGGCTGGACTTCCATTTGTAATCCATGATAGTTCGCATGCCCTGCCATATTCAATTATGAGTGTCAGATACGGTTTAGTAGGATTCTATTTTCATCCTGTTTTGATGCTTTGCCTGTTTGATGGTTGTCGGAGGGCGTAGTGGGATTTCTTATAAGCATAAGGGTTAGTGTCCCGCTCCTTGAAAGTGGCAGCTCTAGCCTTTAGCTCAGTATGGATGTTTCCTGTAATCCATGGCTTCTGGTTGGAATATGTACATGCGTTCACTGTGGGGGTGACGTCATAGATGCACTAATGAAGCCGTGACGGATGTGGTAAACTCAATGCCATCGGATGAATCCCGGAACATATTCCAGTCTGTGCTTGCAAAACCGTCCTGTAGTTTAGCATCCACAACATCGGACCACTTCCGAATTGAGTGTGTCACTGGTACTTCCTGTTTTGAGTGTTTGCTTGTAAATAACAATCAGGAGACTAGAGTTTTGGTAAGATTTACAAAATGGAGGACTAGGGAGAGCTTTGTTCGTCATCTGTGTGTGGAGCGACGGTGATCTAGAGGTTTTTTCCCCCTTCTAGTTGCACAGGTGAAATGCTGGTAGAAATTTGTCGGAAGGATTTCAGTTTTCCTGCATTAAAATCACTAGGAGCGCTGGCTCTGGATGAGCATTTTCTTGTTGGCTTAGTGCCAGCATCAGTTTGTGGTGGTAAATAAACAGCTTCAAAAAATATAGATGAAATCTCTCTTAGTAAATGGTATGGTCTACAGCTTATCATGAGGTATTCTAACTCAGGCGAGCAGAACCTCGAGACTTCCTTAATATTAGAGATCAGACACCAGCTGTTAGCTATAAAATAGTCGCACACTATAATAAACTCCCAATAATTTATTGGATAAAACGCCAACGTTTCAGCATCACTGTGCCTTCTTCAGGGTAATGTCTTGAATGCTTGAACCAGCTTATGTAGACAAACCATGCAATTAGAACAGAGGGAGTCTACAGTGCCTTCAGAAAGTATTCACACCCCTTGACTTTTTTCACATTTTGTTGTGTTACAGCCTGAATTTAAAATGGATTACATGTAGATGTGTTACTGGCCAACACACAATACTCCATATTGTCAAACTAGAATTGTGTTAACACATTTTTTTTAATTATTAAAATGAAAAGCTGAAAATGTATTGAGTCAATACATATATTCAAATCCATTTATGGCAATACTAAATAAGTTCAGTAATAAGAATTTGCTTAACATGTCACATAATAAGCTGCATGGACTCACTCTGTGTGCAATAATAGTGTTAAATGACTACCTCGTCTCTGATCCCTAAGTCGAGCAGTGAATTTCAAACACAGTCAACCACAAAGACCAGAGAGATTTTCCAATGCCTTGCAAAGAAGGGCACCTATTGGTAGATTGGTAAAAAAAAAAGCAGACATTGAATATCCCTTTGAGCATGGTGAAGTAATTGTTATTCCAAATACTGTTACAGACTGAAATCAAATTGGATTAAATCCATTTTTATTTATGATTATTTTTAACAATACAAACATCCCCTGCCAAGACCCACCTGCTCACACCCCCCATCTCCAGCACCTGTATCACTCTTCAGCCACATAGCCTCAAACTGCACCATTTTGTTTCTCTACATCGTCCACACATCTTTCAATATTTAAAAAATAAATCATTAGACCATTCCATTGTTTAAACGATGGAGGATTGGTTGATATCCCGTTTCTAATTGTCATGTCTACTCCCGCTCCTCCCCTCCAGCGTTCGGTGTCGCCGGTTTACTAACCACCGGTCCTGGGAACCATCATTACAAGCACCTGGCTTTCATCATTATGCACACCTGTGTGCTTCATCATTTAGCACACCTGGACTCCATTACCTCCCCTTTATCTGGCACTCCCAGGTGGCATTGTTTCTGTTTTTCATGTCTAGACGCTTCTCCTACGTTGTGTCGTTCATGTTATTTGTCATAGTAAACTTACCACCTGCTTCTTGACTCCCAGTGTCTATGTTACATTAAGTATAAATTTTTTTCAACAAGATTGACGAGAAAAGTATGGTGCAACCCATTGGGTATCTCACTGCACCCTCATATGCCATGTCTTGAAATATTCATACAGACTGATTAAAGTCCATTTACATTGTAATTCTTCTGACAGGCAACTTCTCCCATAACTTTTGGATTTCATAGCATTCCCAACATGGATTATTGCTAGTTTAACACTGAAGACATGATGTGCCTTTGTGCTGTAGAATTTGTGAATTTTACCATTAGTTTTTACTGGATTAAGTGTAAATTGTTAACTGTAATTTTGTTAGTTATGTTCCAACATTCCCTCCATCTTGTGCCGATATCAGTTATTTTAAGTCTCGTTTGATTGGATAGGCTCTCTGCAAGGTTTTGTATAATTTACCTATCATATGAATTTCCTTTTCTGACTCAAATAGGATTCATATAAGATTGCTCTGATGTCCAAAATATTTCAATTGGAAATGTCTTGATATGAAACCTTTAAGGTGCATGTATTTTAAAATATCTCCATTGGTCAGTCCAAAATTCTGTCATAGAATTAGATGTATTTCCTATTACCAAGTCATTTATGTTACCAAGTCATTTTATGCCTTTAGTTTCCATATAGACCAATTTGTGACGCGATTCATATGTCGCATGTTACGACGTCACAGGAGAGCTGTTTGAACGTAAAAAACGTTTTTTTTTTTGCACAATGCATGTGAACTTGTGAACTTTCGTGTGCCTTAATATCAAACTTGTATGCCATCTCTAAATACAAATAAAAGTGTTAACTTACGAGCCTAGTTAGTTTAGTCACAGAAAAAGTGAGCATTCTTCCCGCTAGCCATGATTGGCTGAGATAATGAGTGGGCTGGACATGCCGAGAGATTGGATTGGTCTGCCATATAGCAGTCTGTCTATTGGAGCTGGATGCGAATGTGAAACGCTCTGAATTTACGAACGGACAATCTGACAGCACAGTTGCAGTCACCAACGCTCTGGATAACATAACAGCCTAACCAGCTCTACTAGCGCGAGTAATGTTCCGTGAGCTGTTCTCTCTCTTAGATGTCTGGAAGTAGCGGGCAAGTTAGTACAGAACATATGGATGAACCATTAAAGAGGTGGGTGGGGCTAAGGCTTAAGAAGGTGTGAACAATGCTGAATGGGTGTAGACAAAGAAGTGAATTCCAATAGTAGTACCAAAAGAGAGTTTAGAAGTTGATCAACCTTCAGAGCATAATTACTTTCCCATTGTTTCCTCAAATGCCATGTATGATTACCATTTTGTAGCCTTGAGTTTCTACTTTTATCCAATGTAAAAAACAGAAATGCAAATGTTGCTACATAAGACCGAATCCAGGTGGTGAGTCACATTTATTGGTGAATTATGAAAAGCTATCCAATGATTGTTCAATGTGGTTATGTTTTTAGGGAGTGATGTCAGTTCTTGAAGAATATTTAATTTTCTTCTATATTGTTGTGTTCTAAACTATGAAGTTGTTAATGTTCTTTATCCTTAGAAAATAACCAAGTAAAAATATTCTGGGTATGAGCATGCACATCTTCAATATGTACCCATTGTTCCTCTTTACTGCATTTAACTATATGTAACAAGTAAAAGCCCTGGGTATCGAGTTGATATTTTTCCATGTCTGGAAGGTTAAAACCACCCTCTGACTTGGAAAGATGTGATACTTTCCTTTTTATTCTATGAGTTGTATTTGCTCATGTCTGTTATGACCGAGTATACTTCTTTAAAGAATGTCTTCAGTGGAGTCATTGGTATTACCGAGAATAAATATAAACACAAGGGGAACCATGCCATTCTGAAGAGGTTTATTCTACCTGTAAGATTTATGGGAAGATTGTTCCATTTAAATAGATCTGCTTTCATATTGTAGAGTAATGGGATAACTTTATCTCCTAAATATTTGTATTTTGTTGTCTATTATTAAGCATCCTAAGTATTTTATATTTTTTGTGGTCCACTTAAAGGATTGCTATAGATCATGAGTTATGCAATTTATTTTTCCGAATTTGTATTTAACTTAGGTAAGTCAGTTAAGAACAAATTCTTATTTACAATGACAGCCTTCACCAGACAACGATGGGCCAATTGTGCGCCACCCTATGGCACTCCCAATCACAGCCGGTTGTGATACAACCTGGATTTGAACCAGGGTGCCTGTAGTGACACCTCTTGCAGTGAGATGCAGTGACTTAGACTGCTGCACCACTAGGGAGCCATTCGGGAGCCTATCCTTAATATTTTGTGTTTTTTTTTCATGTTCATTTTATATGCTGAGATTCTGAAAATATTGTTAACAAGTAGGGCATTGAGTATTCAATATTGGTCAGCAGTGGAGACTGGTGAGGGGAGGACGGCTCATAATAATGGCTGGAATGGAGTGAATGGTATAAAACACATGGAAACCATGTGGTTGATACCATTCTATTGACTCCATTCCAGCCATTATTATGCCACCTCCACTGTTGGTCAGTTATATCAGGGGGTCATCTGCTACGAAATTTTGTTAATATTCATGTTTACAATAATGACACTTGTTATGTTGGGTCCTGTCTAATTATTTCTGCAAGTGGTTCAATTGCCAGAGCAAACAGGTGGGAGGAGAGAAAACATCCCTGTCTTCTTCCCCTTTCTTTTTTTCTTTTTGTTGTTGTTGTTGCTTTTACCCCTTTTTTTCACAATTTTGTGGTATCCAATTGGTAGTTACAGTCTTGTCTCATCGCTACAACTCCCGTACGGACTCGGGAGAGGCAAAGGTTGAGAGCCGTGTGTCCTCCGAAACACAACCCAACCAAGCCGCACTGCTTCTTGACACAATGCCCACTTAACCCGAAAGCCAGCCGCACCGATGTGTCGGAGGAAACACCGTGCACCTGGCGACCGTGTCAGCTACAGGAGTCGCTAGTGCGCGATGGGACATGGACATCCCTGCCGGCCAAAACCTCCCCTAACCGCTGGGCCAATTGTGGGTCTCCCGCCCCATGGGTCTCCCGGTCGCGACTGGCTGTGACAGAGCCTGGACTCTCTTCTTCCCCTTTCTGAAGCAATTTCATAAGATCGTGTACTGTTTGTGTATATTTTTGCTTTAAGACATTTATACTGAACAAAAAATATAAACACAAGATACAACAATTTCAAAGATTTTACTCATATAAGGTCATCTGTCTTTAGGCCCTAATCTATGGATTTCACATGACTGGGAATACAGATATGCATCTGTTGGTCACAGATACCTTAAAGAAAAAAGTAGGGGCGTGGATCTGAAAACCAGTCGTTGGCTGTGTTTCCAAAAAGACACACCCTCATTCACTTACCCTCGCCCTATGCCCTTGGGGGTATCCCCGCGGCCATATTTGTTGTTGGTCTAAATGATTAGCCAAGCAAGGAAAGTTTGCAACGTAAGCCCCTCAGCTCTTGTTTTTAATGGAGTTTGCGAGTACACAATTATGTTCACTTCGTGGCCTGAAATGCCCCATAATTCAATTTGCAATGATTGTACATCCGCTAAGAAAGGCACGCCAAAACTTAAAACCACATCCGTAAATGTGGAAAAGTCAACATACAAGTGTAAGTAAAAATGAATATAAATAAGTTTGAAATTGTGCTACTATTGCACAAACACGTCTCGTAAAAGTTATGATGTTTTTGTTTGGTTAGCTTTTGGAAATTGTAGAAATAAAAGCACCCGCAAGCTACCGGTGGCTGAAAACACAATTGTCGAGGGACGAACGAGTGATGAATTTTCGGGCAAGGGCAGTCCACTTAAAAATCATTCATTCCTCCTTTGCCCTACTTGTGTACACTCGTCAGACGTCATGATACGTCATCAGAAGTGTCCACTTAATTTGAGGGCTGAGGGAAGAGGGTGTGTCAGTGTTTGGAATGCAGCCAGTATCTGGTGTGACCACCATTTGCCTCATGCAGTGCGACACAGCTCCTTTGCATAGAGTTGATCAGGCTGTTGATTGTGGCCTGTAAAATGTTGTCCCACTGCTCTTCAATTGTTGTGCGAAGTTGCTGGATATTGGCGGGAACTGGAACACATCATACACGTCAGTCCAAATCATCCCAAACATGCTCAATGGGGGACATGTCTGGTGAGTATGCAGGCCATGGAAGAACTGGGACATTTTCAGCTTCCAGGAACTGTGTACAGATCCTTGCGACATGGGGCCCTGCATTGTGCAGGTGATGGTGGCGGGTGAATGGCATGGTAATGGGCCTCAGGATCTCGTCACGGTATCTCTGTGCATTCAAATTGCTATCGATAAAATGCAATTGGGTTTTTTGTCCACTACTTATGCCTGCCCATACCATAACACTACAGCCACCATTGGGCGTACTGTTCACAACGTTGACATCAGCAAACCGCTCGCCCCCACAACGCCATGCCTGTGGTCTGCAGTTGTGAGGTCAGTTGGACGTACTGCCAAATTTTCTAAAACGATGTTGGAGATGGCTTATGGCGGAGAAATGAACATTACATACTCTGGCAACAGCTCTGTTGGACAGTAGTGCAGTCAGGATGTCAGTTGCACGCTCCCTCAAAACTCAAATCTGTGGCATTGTGTTATGTGACAAAACTGTACATTTTACAGTGGCCTTTTAGTGTCCACAACACAAGGTGCACCTTTGTATTTGATCATGCTGTTTAATCAACTTCTTGATATGCCACCCCTGTCAGGTGGATGGATTATCTTGGCAAAGGAGAAATGCTCACTAACAGTGATGTAAACAAATTTGGGCACAACATTTGATAGAAATAAGATTTTTGTGCATATGGAACATTTCTGAGATCTGTTATTTCAGCTCATGACCAAAAATGTACATGTTGCATTTATATTTTTGTTCAGTATAGTATGAAATGTTACGTTTTGTATGGTATGCATTCATTTGTGGTTGTCCATCACCCATTTTGTATATGTTACGAATTACAATTCATATTATATGTTGTGAATTTGCAGAACGCACAATATGTAATAAATTTGCACAACATACAATATGTTACACATTTTTTTAACATATGCTATGTTATGGGTTAAGATTAAGGTTAGGGTTAATGTAAGGGACAGCTAAAGAGGTTAAGGTTAGAGTCAGGGGAAGGGTTAGCTAACATGCAAAGTAGCTCAACAGATGTAAGTAGTTGAAAAGTTGCTAATTAGCTTAAATGCTAAAGTTGTCCGTGAAGAGATTCAAACACACAAACCTTTGGGTTGCTAGACATTTGTGTCACCCATCTACCAAGACCAACCACCCTACCCAAATCTTTGCCTTAAATAACCATCTGTCTAATGTAACCACACCAGAGTGTCATACTAATGTGAGTGTCCCGGATTTACATTTACTTTGTTAAGTCTAGACTATGAGACCAGGCTGAGGCTACAGAATGCATGCATCCAATATATTTGGTCAGGAAATGTCCACATTATTCTCACATATTTTGGAATGTAATACAAATTCAAATATCAATGCATTGTCAAGGACCCCCCCCCCCCTCCCCACAAAAACAACAAAACATTTTTGTTAAAGTAGTAATTGGAAAGAAATTTGCATGTCTTTTTTAAAGTTTGGGGGCGGGGGGCAGAGGGGTCCACATTGGGCCCTATAAGTACAATTATACAAATAGGCCTATGTTTTTATATACAGTGCATTCGGAAATTATTCAGACCCCTTGACTTTTTCCACATTTTATAACGTTACAGCCTTATTCTCAAATTGATTAAATATATTTTTTTCCTCAACAGTCTACACATAATGACATAGCAAAAAATATTAAAAGTAAAAAACAGAAATACCGTATTTACATAAGTATTCCTTACATTTTCCCTGACACCCAAAAGTACCCGTTACATTTTGAATGCTTAGCAAGACAGGAAAATGGTCCAATTCATGCACTTATGAAGAAAACACAAATGCTTCATTTGTAAATGATGTCTCAGTGTTGGAGTGTGACCCTGGCTATCTGTAAGTCAGTAAAAAAACAGGAGAATGGTGCTGTCTGATTTGCTTAAAATAAGGAATTTATAGGAGTTCCCCCACAGGTTCAATTTGAAGAACCCCTAAAGGTTCTTCCAGAAACCTTTAATTTTTAGAATGTAGCTAAAAACGTTAATGTTAAGCCCTGTATTTATAAGTCAAATCCTTTAAATAGCCTAGCAATCACATATTGCCCCTTTAAACTAAACTCCAAAATGTCATAGACTCATGAGAATAATTCTTAAGGGTAGGATGATATTTTTAACGTATTTAAGGACACAAATAGCTTAGAATGTTCTGAGCATCTGTAACCTTGCTTGTCCTTGAAGAGGATGGCAGGTGCAGAGTAGAGAGAGGGCTGCTTTCCTGCGGGATGTCCATGAGACATGCAGGTTAGTGATGTGCAGTTCACGAACGATTCGTTATTTTTGAACAAATCTTTTAACTGACTCGAGAGTCATGATTTGCCTCGTTCACTTTAGTCAGTCATCTGATCTCCTGGACGCAATTAATTTTACATCAGGAGTAATACGCTCCTCCGGCACAGCAAGTCCGGATCACGACCAGCAACTGTTTGTGGGCAAGGAAAAATGGATCATGCTGCAGGCAGCATAGAGAAGAAAAATACATGTTTAGAACTGATAATTGATTGCATGGTGCAATAAGGAATACAGTTAATTTATTATTGAATGTTACGATAGACACAACCAAAACATACACAGCCTCTGCTCAACAAACTCAAACTAGAGAACAAAATCATCTAGGGTGCTGCAGTTGGAGAAGGATATTGTGGGTATCACTCTCGTGACAGTCAAGCAATGCATTCCGCCAAGAGTCGTTCACAATCTAGTCTGGTTGCAGCCACAACTCGACCTAGTTTCAAATGTATCAATAAATAATCGTATTTATATGCCTGGCAATTAACAAATGTACATTGTTTAAAGCACACCTTTAAATGTCTCAATCACAAATGGCAGGTCCAATAAGCCCCCTATGGTGAACGACATGTGAACAGGAGACTTGGAGAATCATGACTCTTTCGAGTTTTCAGTTCCGAGTTTACTGGTAAAGGGCCCTGCGTGCTCTGGGCATTACTGACTCAAATTAATGAAATGAATCCACCGATTCATTCTTTTGACTGAATGAGTCGAAAAGATCTGAGTCACTAAAAAGAGGCGAACTTCCAATTACTACTGCGGGTCCTGACAGATATACTATCATTGCGACGGGGTCAGCATTTTTCATGATGCGGTTGGAAGCGAGCGTTCACACAGACACTTTTGGGATCAAAATATGTTAGTTGTCCCGCAGATTATTTGGAAACCGGTCTCCCTGGATCTTCATTTTCACTAAATATTGATTACACATTTATTTGTCTCTGCCTGCAAATCGTCCTCCTGAAAGGTATGCTATATCCTATATGCAACATCTAGCTCAAGAGAAAGTGCAAGTGTCTGCTCTCATTCTTGCTGCTTCAAGTTCAGTAGCCATACTTGCGAGATCAGGTTTGTGTGTGGTCTCAATTAAATAGAGTAGGTTAAATAAAGCCTATGTATGCATGGGCAGAGAAGCATGGGGCAGTTATCTTTCCAAGAAAATGTCATTCTTAAATAAGATTAGGCTATAGTTTATTTCATTGCCTACAAATAAATATTGATCGCCCTTATTTGTCTGTCTGAAAATCATCCCACTCTTAAAAGGTAGGCTATAAAACATATCCAGAGAGGATGAGGTGAAGTGAGAGGGATAACTAAGCCCACAATCTGTTTTCTTCATCAGGTGGCAATTTAGATTTTTTTTTCGCTCATCAAGCAATATTTTGTAGGGAGGTCAATGAGAGAGTGTCAAGATTGGTTAACAAAAAATGTTATGGCTTATTTTCAAGGAGTAGCTTTTTTGATAGAATAGAAGTTTTTGTAGTGATTAGGTTGTTACCGGTGTACTGATGTAGATAGGACATGTGACATCCTGCCAACTTTGAGAAAAAACACTTTACTACCACAGCCACAAAGTCATAAAGCCTGCATATTTATGTTTTTTACAATTTATCTTCTTAAAATTGTATTTTAAACCTCAACCACACTGCTAGCCTTGTGCCGAACCCTAACCTTAAATTTAAACCAAAAAGCCATTTTTATTTTCAGGAATTTTACAAACTTTTACAAATAAAGAAAAATGGTGTCTACTTTGAAGAATCTCAATATAAAATATATTTTGATTTGTTTAACACTTTTTTGGTCACTACATGTTTCCATATGTGTTATGTCATAGTGTTGATGTCTTCACTATTGTACAATGTAGAAAATAGTACAAATAAAGAAAAACCCTTGAATGAGTAGGTGTGCCCAATCTTTGACTGGTACTGTAGGTCAATCAAAATACTAATCCTAATACTGTGTTTGTGAATGATGTCTGAGTGTTGGAGTGTGCCCATTTGACCATAGAAAATATTGTGCCATCTAGTTTGCTTAATATAAGGAATTTGATGTATAGTATTGTTTTTTACTTTTCACTTTTACTCAAGTATGACAATTGAGTACTTTTTCCACCACATACTTTGAGTAAATTTAAAATCATATAATTTTACTCAAGTAAGATTTTAGGCTACTGGGTGACTTTCACTTTTACTTGAGTCAATTTCTATGAAGGTATATTTAAGTATGACTTATTTCTGGAAAAAGTAGCCATATTCATTCACTATAAAAAAAAACATGTAAAAACGTAGATGCTGAGGATATATGTATTTTGCAAGCACCAACAAATGTTGACAATCCCAAAATCCAGGCGAATCCACTGACACACAAGACCAATTATGGTCCTCATATTTTGTAGGAATTCTGAGTGAAGACTTTAAAGTTGTTCTGGCTGATACAGTGTATTTGCAGGCAGTGAACTATCAACAGTGTCAGAATATCATCCTGAGTACCTGTGCTTTTACGCACGCTTTGTGGAGGTGGAGAAGCTATCTCTCCAAATACTGCATCTTAACAGAGTTGGAGAAGCCATAGATTTTCAAGCCGATTTAAGTCAAAACTGTAACTAGGCCACTCGGGAACATTCAATGTCATCTTGGTAAGCAACTCCAGTGTATATTTGGTCTTTTGTAGGAGGGTATTGTCCTGCTGAAAGTTGAATTTGTCTCCCAGTGTCTGTTGGAAACCAGACTGAACTAGGCTTTCCTGTAAGATTTTGCCTGTGCCTAGCTCTATTCTGTTTCTTTTTGTCCTAAAAAAAACTCCCTAGTCCTTGCTGATGCAGCCACCACCATGCTTGAAAATAAGACGAGTGATACGCAGTGATGTGCTGTGTTGGATTTGGATCAGTTTTAGTTTTGTGCCTTATTTCAAACAGGATACATGTTTTGAAATGTTTTTATTCTGTACAGGCTTCCTTCTTTTCACTCTGTCATATTGTGGAGTAACTACAATGTTGTTGATTCATCCTTAGTTTTCTCATAACAAAACCATTAAACTCCGTAACTGTTTTAAAATAAACTTTGGCCTCATAGTGAAATCCCTGAGCAGTTTCCTTCCTCTCCGGTAACTGAGTTAGGAAGGACACTATCTTTGTAGTGACTGGATGTATTGATACACCATCCAAAGCCAAATTAATAACTTCACCATGCTCAAACGAATATATATATATATATTTAGACATCTACCAATCGATACCCTTCTTTGCGAGGCATTGAAAAACTTCCCTGGTCTTTGTGATTGAATCTATGGTTGAAATTCACTACTCGATTGAGGGACTACAGAAATTGTATGTGTCGGGTAGAGAGATTAAAAAATTATGATAACTACTATTATCAAACAGAATGAGTCCACTTCTTATGTGATTTGTTATTATTAAGTACAGTTTTACTCCTGAACTTATTTAGGCTTGCCATAACAAGCGGTTCAATATTTATTGACTCAAGACATTCAGCTTAGAATTGGTAATTCATTCTGAAACGGTTCTACAAACAACATTCCACTTTGACATGATTGGTTATTGTGTGTAGATCAGTGAGTAAAAGGGGTGTGAATACTTTCTGAATGCACTGTATGAATTTGAGGGTGGTTATGTTTCTCCAGCCCCATCCCTCAGCTTTATAGCAAATCAGTGACAGGACAGATTTTTGTCTAAAAAAGAATTAAACAAGTTTAGGATTGTGGCTTTAAAACTATCATGTCAAACTCATGAACTGTCATTCTTTACATTCGTAGCTTTGACTTTAAGATTGGTTGCATTATTCCAGCTGCCCCTTTGCTGAGACTCAAACTTCATGTTGTGGCATTAAATTGACAATTTGTTATCCTTATGTTTTGTTTTGACGATTTCAGGTGGAGAGATGGACAAAGTTGTATCCACAAGAAAGGTCTTGCAGACCTTGAAAAATTAATTATGAATATATTCACATCCAATAAAAAGCATTCCATACCTTTTATCTGATTAGAATGGAACTCATCTCATATTCAATAGCATAATCATTATTAGGCATACAGTAATTGGAAAGAACAGGGAAGAGAGAACAACTTTGGTCAGAAATTGCTTGTCATATTGTAAGCATGGTGGGACACCAATCAAGACCGTTGCTTAACAAACATACAGTGCATTCGGAAAGTATTCAGACCCTTTGACTTTTTCCACATTTTGTTGCTTTACAGCTTTATTCTGAAATTGATTAAATAGTTTTTTGCCCTCATCAATCTACACACAATACCCCAGATGGCACCGACAGAAAACTATGCAATTATTCATTTTTTATGTTTTGTTTCTTACATCGTTAGCCCAGAAAATCTAAAGTGTTATTACATAAAACCTGAGAAGAACTATTGGATATAAAAGTGATGTCAACTTATAATCATTACGACCAGGAATATGTCTTTCCCAAAGCGGATCCTTTGTTCGGACATGCAATCTTATCCCAGAGGCCGACCCAAAACAACGGGGTCGCCATGGGGGAGGCAGACGGAGCGGCCTACTGGTCAGACTCAGATGGCGAGCACACCATCCACCACTTCCGAGCATATTACTCGCAAATGTCCAATCTCTAGATAACAAGGTGGACGAAATTTGGGCACGAGTTGCGTTCCAGAGAGACATCAGAGATTGTAACATTCTCTGTTTCACAGAAACATGGCTCACTCAGGACATGTTGTCAGAGTCGGTACAGCCACCCGGTTTCTTCACGCATCGCTCTGACAGAAACAAACATCTCTCTGGTAAGAAGAAGGGTGGGGGTGTATGCCTTATGATTAACGACTCATGGTGTAATCACAACAACATATAGGAACTCAAGTCCTTTTGTTCACCCGACCTAGAATTCCTTACTATCAAATGCCTACCGCATTATCTTTGAAGAGAATTCTCTTCGGTTATAGTCACAGCCATGTATTTCCCCCCCAAGTAGATCCCTATTCGGCTCTGAAAGAACTTTACTGGACTCCATGTAAACTGGAAACCATACTGAGGCTCCATTATTGTAGCTGGAGATTTTAACAAAGCTAACCTAAGAACAATAACTCCCAAATTCTATCAGCATATCGAATCCGCGACAAGAGCTACTAGCTTTCTGGATCATTGCTACTCGAACCTCCGTGATGAATACAAAGCCCTGCCCCGCCTAGCCTTCAGCAAATCTGACAATAACTCCATTTTGTTGCTCCCACAAACAGTACAGCTATTCCCGAGTCAATCAAACAAGCAAAGCATCAGAATAGAGACAAAGTAAAGTCGCAATTTAACGGCTCAAACACGAGGTGTGTGTAGCAGGGTCTACAGTCAACCACGGATTACAAAAGAAAACCAGCCCCGTTCCAGCATCGACGTCTTGCTCCCAGACAAATTAAACAACTTCGTTGCTCGCTTTGAGGACAATACAGTGCCACTGACACAGCCCACTACCAAAGACTGTGGGCTCTCCTTCTCCGTGGCCAACGTGAGTAAAACATTTAAACGTGTTACCCTTGCAAGGCTGCCGGCCCAGACGGCATCCCTAGACGCGTCCTCAGAGCATGCGCAGACCAGCTGGCTGGTGTGTTTACGGACACATTCAGCCAATCTCTATCCCAGTCTGTTGTCCTCACATGCTTCAAGATGGCCACCATTGTTCCTGTTCCCAAGAAAGCTAAGGTAACTGAACTAAATGACTATCGCCCCATTGCACTCACTTCTGTCATCATGAAGTGCTTTGAGAGACTAGTCAAGGACCATATCATCTCCACCCTACCTGAAACCCTAGACCTACACCAATTTGCTTACATTTAAGAATGATGGAGGCCACTGTTTTCTTGAGGACCTTCAATGCTGCAGAAATGCTTTGGTACCCTTCCCCATATCTGTGCCTTGACACAATCCTGTCTTGGAGCTCATGGCTTGGTTTTTGCTCTGACATGCACTGTCAACTGTGGGACCTCATGGCTTGGTTTTTGCTCTGACATGCACTGTCAACTGTGGGACCTTATATAGACAGGTGTGTGCCTTTACAAAATGTACCACAGGTAAATTTACCACAGGTGGACTCGAATCAATTTGTAAAACATCTCAAGCATGATCAATGGAAAGAGGATGCCCCTGAGATTAATTTTGAGTCTCATATTAAAGGATCTGAATAATTATGTAAATATGTATTATTATTTATTTTTTTACATTTTCAAACATTTATAAAAATCTGTTTTCGCTTAGTCATTATGGGCTATTGTGTGTAGAGTGATGAGGAAAAAAATATTTTATACATTTCAGAATAAGGCTGTAACGTAAGAAAATGTGGAAAAAGTCAAGGAGTCTGAATACTTTCCGAATGCTCTGTATACAGGGTGAAGATGAGTTCAGACCAGATCAACAGTGTGCCAGCATGGATCTCTGAGGGAAAGACATCAGCAGCAGAGGGCAACAGTGGGTGGAATCACAACAGTGGAAGGTGCATACCCAAAGGGCAGCAGTGAGTGGTGCGTACCCAAAGGGTAACAGTGAGTGGTAGACTCCAGTGCATACTCCAGTATCAAAATCGTGAACCTGTGTTGAATGACTTTGTTATGGAAGAGCATGGCGCCATATTCTTGCATAATTCCACTCTGAATGGATACCTTAGTCCGTCTGTAATCTGCAGCCATGAAATAGGGATGAAGACATACACTAGTATATACAAAAGTATGTGGACACCCCTTTAAATTCATGGATTCTGCTATTTCAGCCACACCTGTTGCTGACAGATGTATAAAATCGAGCGTACTGTCATGCAATCTCCATAGACAAACATTGGCAATAGATTGGCCTTATTGAAGAGCTTAGTGACTTTAAATGGGGCACTGTCATAGGATGCCACTATTCCAACAAGTCATTAGGTCAGCTGTTATTGTGAAGTGTAAACATCTAGGAGCAACAACGGCTTAGCCACAGTGGTAGGCCACACAAGCGCACAGAATGGGACCACCGAGTGTTGAAGTAAGTTGCGCATGAAAATTGTCTGTCCTCGTTTGCAACATTCACTACCGAGTTCCAAATTGCCTCTGGAAGCAACGCCAGCACAATAACTGTTCGACGGGAGCTTCATGAAATGGGTTTGCATGACCGAGCAGCTACACACAAGATCACCATGTGCAATGCCAAGCGTTGACTGGAGTGGTGTAAAGCTCGCCGCCATTGGACTTTGGAGCAGTGGAAATGCATTCTCTGGCAGTCCAACAGATGAATCTGGGTTTGGCAGATACTAGGAGAACGCTACCTGCCCGAATGCATAGTGCCAAATGTAAAGTTTGGTGGAGGAGGAATAATAGTCTGGAGCTGTTTTCATAGTTCGGTCTAGGCCCCTTAGTTCCAGTAAGGGGAATTCTTAACGCTACAACATACAATGTCATTCTAGATGATTTTGTGCTTCCAACTTTGTGGCAACAATTTGGGGGAAGGCCCTTTCCTGTTTCAGCATGACAATGCCCCCCATGCACAAAGTGACGTCCATAGAGGAATGGTTTTTCAAGATCGGTGTTGAAGAACTTGACTGGCCTGCACAGAGCCTTGACCTTAACCCCATCAAACACCTTTGGAATGAATTGGAACACTGACTGCGAGCCAGGCCTAATCGTCCAACATCAATGCCCGACCTCACTAATGCTCTTGATTTTTTCACTAATACCCATGATTTTGGAATGAGATGTTCGACAAGCAGGTGTCCACATACGTTTGGTCATGTAGTGTAAGTGAAAGGCTTTTGTAACAGTGTTTCTTTAATTTGCATTGGAATATTTGCATTAGTGAAATGTTGGAGAGATTCAGATGTTAACTCACATGTATTGTTACATTGACAAGTCCCTCACATCTGTTAGAATGGCATTGATGCTGTAAAATGGCTTGATTTGAAATAAGCTGCAGTGGCGGTGTTTTCCAGTAGCAATGCGCGGATGTTTCATGATCATTTTCAGCTTTAAGATCTACTGATTGGAAGTAGTGTATAGTTGCTGATAAGATGTATACTACATACTAGAATTTGTGAATTTGTGCTAATGAGATGTTATGATATTTGATGTGGATTGGAAATCAGTTGTCAAATGAAAATAATAACAGCAAAAAAGTAGTAGATTCATGCATGGATTTATTTATCTAGTACTATAATTTTTTGTTATTTATAAAATATATACAGGAAATGATGACAACAAAATAATTGCTAGCCTCACAATAACATAAAAATACAATCTCATGATACATCAAGACAAGAATGAGAGCTGTTCTGCAAGTCTGAGTTTCATCCATTTGTTACCACCTATGAGAGGCAAATCATCTGTTTGTTTTGGATGAGTATAAAATGTATGTCAAGTATATTTTCAACTACATTGAGTGACACAGTATGTGAGTGTATAGATTTGCCTTGTGAACTGGGTTGACTAGATTTTGTCTTATTGTTGAGCTCGGCTTAAGATTTCATCATTGTCAATTATAGCCCTCCAAACTATCCAACGGACTGTCTGTCGACTCAGGTGACATCATAGAGAACAAGAGATGGGTTCAGATGAATGTCAATACACTGCCCTGTTTTTGTCACTTCTGTGTTATCTGGAGTGACAGAGTCCAATCATTACAGCTCAATACAGTATAATGTCCATTTGGTAAAAGTAGTGTGTCTTCAAAAGCAGTCCATGTAGAGCATCAGACAAGGGTAGAAATCAGAGGGTGGGAAGTGCAGGATGAGGGAAAGTCTATGCAGGGCCCACAGAAGACACTTCTGTCTTGCTTGCTGACACAGACGTTTCATCTTCTTCTGCTTTCATCCCTACAGCGGCCAGCATGCAGCCACGGAACTGGGAGGGAAAATAATGAAAAGCACTGAGCATGACACATTAAGCAAACAATATATTACGTTGCTGCTAGGTCAAACTCGAAGAGTAAGTAAAAAAGGTTTAAAAAATTATGTTCCCAACCTGTTTGTTCATCAGAACATAGATAATGGGGTTGAACAAGGCTGAGCTCTTGGAGAAGAAGGCAGGTATAGCCATGGACTGGGCACTGAAGGCAATTCCTTTGTTGAAGAAGATGTAGGCAGCGAGGGTGGCATAGGGGGTCCAGGCGATCATGAAACCACAAACCATCAGGATGCACATACGTGTCACTTCCTTCTCAGCTTTCTGGGTAGATGCTGAGTCCTGCTGGGAAGCTGCAGCCTGAAAATTAAGATAATCAAGACATCAGAGGGGAGAACTATCATTTTGTACATTTTGTACAGCTAGATAAATGTTTGTGTAATAAGTCACTTACCGCCTTGACTGTGAGGACAAGACTTCCATAAGTGAAGGCGATCAAACAGACTGGGATGATGAAGTGGCAGGTAAACATGTAGATCACATATGATTCATTGTTGAAGCCTTCGGCCAAGGTGTAGTAGTCAGGTCCACATGAGCATTGCATGCCCTCTGGGATGTACCTAAGAGAAACAGAAATGCACAATATTATCATTGTGTGTAAGTGAGTAGGATTGGTGGTGGATGGAGCATGACTTGAAAAGCATGTAAATAACATTTGATGTCACTTCAGAATTCCTACACTGGTTACAGCTTACCTGGACCAGCCAACCAGTGGGGGAGCAGCACAAGCCATAGCAGCTATCCAGGTGAATGCAACACCAGCACCAGCGTGGGAGGCAGTGAACGTGAAGCTGCCCATAGGCTTGCAGACCACAATGTATCTCTCGACAGCCAGCACTACCAGAGACCACAGGGCAACCTCACCTGGAGAATGAAACCACAATCCAAAGTCAGTTACTTCAGTTCTAAATGGATTTAAATAACTTTTAGGACAGTCCTTTTAGTTCCAAATTGATTAACAATTACTTTGGATACAGTTTATCATTAATTTAAATCTGTTAAATCTAAAGTGGATTCTATAGGTTCTGTATTTTTGAAGATTTCTTACCTCCAAGTGTAGCCATGAATCCCTCAATGGCACAGCCCAATGGTCCCCAGATGAAGTAACCATTGACAGCAGATGTAATGGTGATGGTGAATCCAAAGAGGACCATTATCATTCCAGCTGCAGCCAAGTTGACCAGGATGAAGTTAAGGGGTTGCCGAAGCTTCTTGTTTGTGGCTGTGACATACAAGGTCAGCCCGTTGATGGGGAATCCAAAGCAGATCAGGAAGAACATATAGACAGCAAGACCATAGTATTGCCATGGAGGCGCCAAGTAGTACTGTTGGTATAGAAAAGGACTCCTTACAAGCCCAGTCCTGTTGGACATGGGAATGTAGAAGTTGCTTCCTTCTGTGCCGTTCTGCATCTTTACTCAGTGGATGTCCAATGAATGCAAGAGAAAGGCAAGATGAGATCTGATCTGGCTGTGAACCTTTTGCCTATGCTAGGGTGTCCTGGCAGGGAGTTTTATACCCTTTTGGGGCCCTATGTCATTGGCTAAAATTGGCTGAATTAGCTTAGGCGGGGTTGTTACGGGCTAATTCGTTAATTGATCTTATCCTCAGATATTAGGGAAGCGATTATAACACGTAATCACTGTGGATTTTGTCTAACTCATCAGGGAATAAAGATTATCACACTGACCTTGTTTAAACATTTGTCTTTTATTACTATACCTCTGTAGGATAATGTAACTAAGTATGGATGGGTAGTCTATAGCTTCTGCTTGCACCCAGTTACCGTGTAAGCGTTTTTTCAGGACACGTATGTTTGAACAGTGTTCAAATGACTAAAACCAGACATTGAGTATGTAGTAAAAATGTTTTTTTTTTATCATATCATCTTTGAGAACTAGCAATCGGCAAAATAAAAACTAGACAGTCAGAGAGACATGAAAATTCCCAAAACAATGAATTTATCCGTTTTGATTTTGTTGTTATGCTTGAGCAAAAGAACACAGGATTAGCAATGGCAAAATGCATAGAAATGCAGGAAATTAGCTTTAAAATGGCAACATTTTTTTTCAGCTCCATCCAGAAATGACAGGAAATTGGCTTGCATTTTCAAAAATGTTTCTACTACGCCAAGATGTAGGCCTAATACATATTAGAAAAAATCCGGCTGTGCCAAGGGACTGACAGTGCCTATTGCCACGCCCCTTGCTACGTCCCATGGCACGCCCACCACCTACGCCCTTTTTTTTCAGAAAAAGAGAGACATTTATGAGCATCTGGCGACCCCATTGTCTTAGGTTAGATAGCACAACAACTGTCTGCAATGATCTGGCTGAAATGGCTCCTGGCAACTTTCAGAAGCAGAGTATGTGAGCAGAGTTGAGCTGTTGGAAATCCCACTCAAGGCTCACGGAGCAGTGCTAGTGCACAGCTCCAGCGCTCCTAGTTCTATTCAACCGTTCCGCTAAAAACCACTCCTCGCTCAAAGGGAAAAAAATCAACAAAATCACACCCATCTATTTTTGTGTCTAACTGGACCCACCATTAGGTTTTGAAGTATTGAAACCATATGATTTGAATGGCAATGGCTATAGACTACAAATAAATCAAATGTGAAGCATTTGTGAGAGCAACACACTAGGATGGCAGGAACATGAGCTACCCAACATTTAAACAACATTTTGTGGTACTAAATCATTATAGTTTATAAATTGCGCAATATAAGCTGTGAAATACTTAGATTTAAACAAGAAACAAAAAAAAGCCGTATTAGGCTCAGTTGCCAGTGCCTTTTAATTCACTATTAGAAACACAAGTTTGGACAAAGTCTGTGGCTTCAGGCTCATACGATGGTGCCTGGAGATGAGGCAAGCAGCAGAGAATTAGCAAGCTAACCACCTCCTTCCTTTCTAAATGTATTTTCAGATTTCACAATGATTCCTTAGTTGTGGACATTGCAAAGGATGCAATTTTGAATCCAGTGAAAGAAAGAAATCAACTGCCAAAGGTTGCAAGTTTGAATCCAACAATAGCAAGTTGTTTTTGAGATTTTTGTTTTGAGCCTATCCCAAAACTTAACCCATACCTTAACCATTCGCAGTTAATGCCTAGCCTTAAGAGTTTGAGTTAATGTTCTAAACCTTAAACATTTGGAGTTAATGCCTAAACCTAACCTTACGGTTAGACATTAACTCAGAATGGTTAAGGTTAGGGTTGCAAACTTTGGAATCCGTGGCAGATGCTTACAAAAGTTGTTTCAAAGTTGTTGTAAACATTAAAATTAGAAGTTTTAACATTACGTTTAGGCATTAACTCCAAATTTGTAAGGTTTAGCCATTAACTGTGAAATGTTAAGGTTAGGCATTAACTCAGAATGGTTAATGTAAGGGTAAGGTTTGGGATAGACTTAAAGCAAAAATCTTTAAAACTATTTCTTATCGCTGGATTCAAACCTGCAACCTTTGGAATCAAAGGCAGATGCATTAGATTAAGCATTAACTCCGAATGGTTAAGGTAAGGGCTAAGGTTTGAACTTGCAACTTTTGGAATCAGAGGCAGATGCTTACAAGACATTTTAAAGTTGGTGCAAACGTCAAATTTCAAGGTGTTTAAGGTTAAGTTGAGGCATTAACAAAAAATGTTTAAGGTTTAGCCATTAAAACTCCAAAATCTTAAGGTTTGGCATTAACACTGAATGTTTAAGGTAAGGGTTAAGGTTTGGGATAAGCTTAAAACAAAAATCTCAAAAAACAACCTTCTATTGTTGGATTCAAACTAGCAACCTTTGGCAGTTGATTGCGGTTAGGCATTAACTCCGAATTGTTAAGGTAAGGGTTAAAACTTCTTCGGGATCGGTGTCCCTTCCACAGGACGGTTAAGCTAACGTAGGCTAATGCAATTAGCATGAGGTTGTAAGTAACAAGAACATTTCCCAGGACATAGACATAAATGATATTGGCAGAAAGCTTACATTCTTGATAATCTAACTGCACTGTCCAATTTACAGTAGCTTTTACAGTGAAAAAATACCATGATACTTTTTTAGGATATTTTGAACATGAAAAGTTATTAATAAACAAATTAGGCACATTTGGGCAGTCTTGATATAACACTTTGAACAGAAATGCAATGGTTCATTGGAACAGTCTAAAACTTTGCACATACACTGCTGCCATCTAGTGGCCAAAATCTCAATTCCACCTGGGCTGGAATAATACATTGTGGCCTTTCTCTTGCATTTTGAAGATGATGGTAAAACATTTTTACAAAAGAACGGTTGATTTTTTCTTTGTATTATATTTGACCAGATCTATTGTGTTATATTCTCCTATATTCCTTTCACATTTCCAGAAACTTCAAAGTGTTTGGTGGCAAAGTAAATACAATATAGCAAGTAAAACACTGGAATGGTGGATTTTTGCTAACCATGCTAACCATTTCTGTTCACAACATCTGCTAACCATGCGTATGTGACCAATAATATTTGATTTGATTTGATACAGGCAATTTGATTTGGGTATGTCATTTTAGGCGAAGATTGAAAAAAGGTGCGGATCCTTAAGAGGTTTTTAAGCATCTGCCTCTGATTCCAAAGATTCAAGTTCAAGTCCAGCGATAGAATGCTTTTTTGGCTTTAAAAAAAAAACTATCCCAAACCTTCACTCTTACCTTAACCATTCGTAGTTAATGCTTAACCTTAATATTTTGGAGATAATGTGTAAACTTAACCCTAACCTAAAAAATTCAGAGGTAATGCCTAAACTTAACCTTAAATAATTCCACATTTGACATTTGCAACAATTTGACAGAAATGGATGAACGTCTAATTCTGACTCGGGACTGCGAGCTAATTGACAAGTGCATGCTGGGCTAAGCATGCCCTGAGCTCCTGAAGTGAAGTGAGCTCTACTGGAGATGTACTGGAGCGAAATTGGAGAGGGCGAGAATGTCGGTGCTACAACCTTTGAGAAAGTCGCTCTGCGCTCCAGTCAAATTGGGTACGCTTCTCGCTCCAGCTCTGCTCACATGCTAGTGACCGGAACATGATGTCAGGTCTAGAGTGTTTTAAGCTCCAGAGGCCCTATGCAAAATGTGATGGTCACTTTCAGTAGCCTTAAACTACTGAATGTTTTTGGACTTTGTAGAAACACAAGTCATGGAAACGTTGAGAGAGATATCACTGCACATGGATACTACACTGGATTTTGGCGGCACAGCAGGAGTTAAGTTTATTCCGGGTCGATACTGTCGAACAATATATATATAGTCTCTGGGGCCTCGCAGATCATCTGAAAATTATGTTCATTTTTTCCCAACACACATCCGTACGGTGTGCCACAAGCGCATGAAGTTAAAGGTAGGCTATAGTATGCAATATCTAGTGCTTCTGTGATTCTTGGAGAATATAGGCTTGTAAATAACTAATAATACAACTGTGAAAAAAATGTATTCTTAATAAAACGTATAACTACAAAATGTGGTTAAAATTATTCTGATGATCTCATGGACTGTGAGTACTCACACTCATAGCCCAACATTTCTCCAGCCCCATCCCTCATTTGTACAGCAAATCGGTGCAGGACATCATATTGGCTGAAAAAAGCACTGAACTAATTCAGGATTGTGGCATTAAAGAAATTGTCTCAAACTCATGAACTGTCATTCTTTACATCCATAGCAATGACTTTAAGGTTGCATTTCTCCAGCTGTCATTTTGCTGAAACTCAAACTTCATGTTGTGACTTTAAATTGACTATTTGTTATCCTTACGTTTTGTTTTGACTATTTCAGGTGGAGAGATGGACAAAGTTGGATCCACAAGAAAGGTTTTGCAGACCATGAAGGAACCATGAAGATATTCACATCCAAGAAAATGCATTATATTCCTTTTATCTGATAAGAATGGAACTCTCCTGATATTCTATAGCATACTCATTATTAGGCATGTTATTCTTTTACACCCTCTTTTTTCTGTTCTAAAGAGCTGTTCCACTTTGAAAGCTAAACATATGTGTTTAAGGCTGATGACACAATGAACACTAAGTCAATACCAAAGTGTGTCTCTCTTATTTCTGTTGCTACATAAGCCCTTCCATTACTCATAAAACACCACTGCTACCTTACTAGCTACTCTCTGGTCAGAAAACTGTTTTAACAGTAAATCTGATTTAACAGAAACACACGGACATTTACATGAGGCCAATATTTGATTGTTGTACTTTACACCATTTGTTCACTAAGTCTGCTTGTGACAATAAAAAGATTAGGAGAAATTGAGTATGTTTTTGTTTTGGTCACTTTAAGGTCAAACTAGTTGAACTATCTCCTTAAGCTGTTCACAAGTCACCATACACTTAATTAAAGGTGTAGGCCTTTATTTCATTACTTGAAATGGCTAATGAGTGTCTGAAATCTCAGAGGCTAATGAGTGTACAGTATATGCTGTGATTTCTTACATGACTTAAGTTATTTCTAACAGGTTGTCCATGCAGAAATAAACATTGTGAACTCAATTGATGAGGTTAAGCTTGCCTTGTGTAATTACATGGGATATTTTTACATCTGCTCTGCAAGCCTATGTGTCTAGATTACACTAATCTTGCATAAATAGTGGAACAGGATAGGGATAATACTATGCCACTAAAACTCTATAGCCTTTATTATGGAGTGGCACACTAGAACTACGGCAAGGTAGTAATAGAATGGTATTTCAAGTGATCGTTCAGCTCCATGAGTTATAGTGTGATAAATGTGTAGATATCTATAACCAAGGTAGTGGGAATGTAGAGGGGCAATTCACTGCATTTTAACCTCAAATCCATCAGACCTGGGTTCAAATACTATTTACTGTATTTGAATTAGTATCAAATACATTTCGAAAAAGGATTTGACAAAGTTTCTTTGAAAATACAAATAGTTTAGTATTGGAATGTATTTGAAAATATTTAAAATAATTGGAATGGAATTGAAATCATGAGTTGATTAGTCCCATGTGGCTCTGTTAGTAGAGCATGGTGCTTGCCATGCCAGGGCTGTGGTTATGATCCCCCATGGGGGAACATTAGGAAAATGTATGCACTCACTACTGTAAGATGCTCTGGATAGAAGTATTTTCTGAATGCCAGGATAGGTACACTGAGTATAAAAAACACCTACTCTTTCCATGACATAGACTGAGAATATTAGGAAGGTTCCTATGTTTGGTACACAAAGTGTATATTGACTAGATTCTCTAAGGGAAGCTCTAACAATGAAAATACATGTATTTTAAAAAGGAAGGCAGTTGGGAGGCAAGATCAGATGGGATCATTCTAAACAATGAGAAAGCAGATATGCATGTGAACTAGTTCACACAGCCACAAAGTCAGAATTGGCTAGCCTATATTAGGAATTACATTTACATTTAAGTCATTTAGCAGACGCTCTTATCCAGAGCGTAGAATATGCAACATTAGTGCTAATCATCTGGACTAGAAATCAGTAAACAAATGTAAATGACCAGCAAAAAGTAGTAGTTTCATGCATGTATTTATCTAGTACTAGATTTATTTATAAAATACTGTATACACAGGAAATGATGACAACAAAATAATTGCTGGCCTCGCCATGAAATAAAAATACAATTTCATGATCCATCAAGACAAACATTAGAGCTGTTCTGAAAGCCTGAGGCTCATCCATTTGTTACCACCTATAAGAGGCAAATCAGCTGTTTCTTTTGGACGAGTATAACATGTATGTCAAGTCAATTCTCAACTACATTAAGTGGCACAGTCTGTGAGCGTAGAGAGAACAACAGAGCCCAATCATTACAGGTCAGTACAGTTTAATGTCCATTTGGTGAAAGAAGTGTGTCTTCAAAAGCAGTCCATGTAGAGCATCTGACAAGGGTAGAAATCAGAGGGCAGGAAGTGCAGCGTGAGGGAAGTCTCTATGCAGGGCCCACAGAAGACACTTCTGTCTTGCTTGTTGACACAGAAGTCTCATCCTCAGGGGCTGCTATGCCTACAGCAGCCAGCATGCAGTTACGGAACTGTAGAGAGAGAGCGAGACCACAATGTCAGAGATGGAAGAGTCAAGATGCTAGAGTACTAGCACAGACAGTGGAAATTACTTTTATGATATAAGTAGGCTTATGTTGTTGGTGACCTGTGACCAACCTATTTGTTGAACACTAAAAAGGAAAGACCAAAATCCCATGTTACCAACCTGTTTGTTCATCAGAACATAGATGACTGGGTTGAAGATGGCTGAGCTCTTTGAGAAGAAGGCTGGGACAGCCATGAACTGGGCAGTGAACGCAGCTCCTTTGTTGAAGAAGATCCAAGCAGCAACAGAGGCATAGGGGGTCCAGGCAATCAGAAAACCCATAACCATCAGGAGGCACATACGTGTCACTTCCTTCTCAGCTTTCTGGGTGGATGCTGAGTCCTGCTGGGAAGCTGCCGCCTGAAAATGAAGGGAAGCAAGATAAATGCTTGTGCGACTTATTAGAAATCATATCCTTAGCATAAGAATCCAAATGCTACAACTTTGTGGGTCTGCTAGTTACATTTTCTGTGTCTAAGAACCACATACCGCCTTGACTGTGAGGACAAGGCTTCCATAAGTGAAGGCAATGATGAAGACTGGAACCATGAAGTGGCAGACAAACATGTATATGACATATGAGTCATTGTTGTAGCCTGGACTCAGAGTATAGTAGTCAGGTCCACATGAACACTGCATGCCCTCAGGGATGTATCTATGAGGGAAAGTCAGTTGATGAGACAGTTTTAGATTATACATTATAAGAAGATCATCAGTGTTAACCTTGACTAATAACCAAAATCTCTACAGTAAATATTTCGGTATGTCGACAAAACAAAATACACGAGGCAAGGTGGGATCTTTTTGTGTCTGTAAAATTAATTATATGAAGAAATGTCAGTGGAAAAGATTTTACAAGCAAATATTTATATAACTATCAAAGTAAACTTGGAGTCACGCAATTTACATGTTGTGTGGTCCCCTCCACTATGACTCATCGCTAAAGCATGCACTTTATTAGGTAACAGATTCAGTCAATGATGATGAACTTCAGAGGGTGGTGAAAGTGCAAAGTGATGAGCATGATGCTTCTTTCCAATAAATAGCAAAGGTCTTATTCTGGTGACATGATAATTGATGCTAAGGCTGCCATTTGACAAATAATAATAATCTCATCATTTAGGCTAAATGTGTTCTCTAGCCAACTGCGTGCCAATACCACTCCTTATGTCACACAACATTTTTTTTGCGAAAACCATCAGCAGAGTTGAAAATGCGATGGAAACCCATTTAACTTTTATTTTGTTTATTAAGGAAACATGGAATTTAACCGCAAAAGGTATTTTATGTGAACTTCGTCATCCCGCAGAACCTTATATCTGCAACAAGTCAATTTAATAGAAATCCATCACTGGTGGGGAAATGTGTGTATTGTTTTAATGCAGATTTTAGAATATTCGCATGGAAATCTGTCACCAATTGGATGGAAACATAGCTAATGTCACTCAAATGCAATAACACAAAAAAGCCAACAACTTTTGCTAGAGAATACCATGATTGACCAAATGCATTATATGTGATGCATTGTATTAAAGTGGCTGTTCCACTGGATGTCATAAGGTGAACGCACCAATTTGTATGTCGCTCTGGATAAGAGCGTCTGCTAAATGACTTAAATGTAAATGTAAATGTATTAAACCTAACCTATTATTGTCTTTACATCATTGTTTGATCTCATCTCATAGACATTACACCTGAATTTATAATGACTGTGTAATTGATGTGATTAAAAGATCAGACAATTATATGAATTGCAAATTGCAAATTGCATAAGGGGATGGTTTCTCTTAAGCCTTCTACTGGATTAGAAAGCATGGTCAATAAAGAGACTCTATTGAAATAGTTTTTTAGTCCAGGACTAAGCTTAATCTGTGTCTGATAAATGTAGTATCTTTGTGTTTGACTTTTATATCATATTACATGCACTGTACCTGGACCAGCCAACCAGTGGGGGAACAGCGCAGGTGGCAGCCATCACCCAGGTGAATCCAACACCAGCACCAGCATGGGCAACACTGAATTTGAAGCTGCCCATGGGCTTGCAGACCACAATGTATCTCTCAATTGCCAGCACCACCAGAGACCACAGAGCCACCTGACCTTGAATTGAGAATAGGATAGGAAAGGGAAGAGATTTGTTTTTGCTTGTCCTGCATTTGTTAGGCAAAAGAGGTTGGAGCGTGGAGATGCAAACAACAGAGAAGGAGATCTAATTGCTGCATAATATGGACTGTATGGAATCTTGGATCTTACGATACAACGTTATTTCTAAATGACCAGACTATTATTTCATTAAATCTAAATTCTTTAATCTTGATTGAGACTATCCAAGTATATTGTATATCCAAAAATCTGATTGCATACCCAATCCGTGAACTTTATTGAAACTACTTCTTCACATGTTAAACAATGAAGTCAAGAAAACTCTGTTGCTGTGAACACTAATTAACTAATGTACCATATGGGGAGAAGAATGGACAGCAGGAGAGTGAACCTTTATGCTCTCGCCAACTTCATTGCTGTCATTGCAATGCCAATTCAATAAGAAACAGACTGGCACCCATGCTAGCCAAAGTGAACAACCTGCACAAAAGATTTCTCACCTCCAAGTGTAGCCATGAATCCCTCAATGGCACAGCCCAATGGTCCCCAGATGAAGTAACCATTGACAGCAGATGTAATGGTGATAGTGAATCCAAAGAGGACCATGATCATTCCAGCTGCAGCCAAATTGACCAGAATGAAGTTTAGAGGTTGCTGGAGCTTCTTGTTTGTGGCTGTGATGTACAGGGTCAGACCGTTGATGGGGAATCCAAAACAGATCAGGAAGAACATGTAGACAGCAAGCAGATAGAATTGCCATGGAGGCGCCAAGTAGTACTGTTGGTATAGAAAAGGACTCCTTACAAGCCCAGTCCTGTTGGACATGGGGATGTAGAAGTTGTTGCCCTCAGTGCCATTCATTTTGAGTAAATGGACAGGTGGTAAGGTGAAGAAAAAGTTGAGTAATTTGGTCAACCCTGTCTCTTTGGATGCAGCAGCTCTCTAATGCAAATGTTGTCTTGAGATTGATTTTATACAGTTTTGTGGAGGCTGCTTTCAGGGGATTTAAAATCTATTAATAAGATTAGTCTGGGATTATGAGATTCAAAGTCTTACAGTTGACTAACCTCTGATTCCAGGGGATTTGGATATTTATTCATAGGCCTTTGAAGTGTCTGTGATAGTACAAGTTGTAGAGACATTTCACAGGTTGGTATAAAAAGAACAGAAAGGCTGTATATGCACCCAATTACCACCATTATTTTATTGATTTGTTTGTTTATTTGTTTGTCTGTTTTTGCACTCAGCACCCCGAAAACACAATAATTTCAAAACTTTTAAATCACACTAAAATGTCAATTTACCTCAAAGGTCAATGTATAGACTTGTAGTTGAGTCAGAGATTGCACATTTTAATTTATAAACCCAATTATACATCTTATAAATAACTTCAGTCAAATATGTCCACAAAAATACTACTAAAATACTAATATGAAGTGAAAATATACAGCAACTAAGATTGCCTGTAGGCTGGGTCCTTTATGCTGTGGTTTGTTGAGCTGATAATTGTATATAGAGTAGCCTATAAAAGCATTCACAACGTACAGTATGCAGCAAAAGTGGGCATAGCACTTTGGTGTTCTCAAATAACATCTATATGTTATACTGCCACATTGTGAGATGGGGGTAATATTATGTTCACTTGATAATATATAAATAATATAATACCATTAATATATAATACAAAATAATATATACCAATTAGCACACCATTTTATCCAAAGCATATTACAGTAGTGTGCAGACCTGGGTTCAAATACATGCATATTATATGTCAAGTACAGAAACATTCTCTCACAGTAAACTGTGTTTATTTTCAGCAAACTTAACATGTGTAAATATTTGTATGAACCTAACAAGATTCAACAACTGAGACATGAACTGAACATGTTCCACAGACATGTGACCAACAAAAATGGAATAATGTGTCCCTGAACAAAGGGGGGTCAAAATCAAAAGTAACAGTCAGTATCTGATGTGGCCACCAGCTGCATTAAGTACAGCAGTGCATCTCCTCCTCATGGACAGCACCAGATTTGCCAGTTCTTGCTGGGAAATGTTACCCCACTCTTCCACCAAGGCACCTGCAAGTTCCCGGGCATTTCTGGGGGAAATGGCCCTAGCTCTCACCCTCCGATCCAACAGTTCCCAGACGTGCTCAATGGGATTGAGATCCGGGCTCTTCGCTGGCCATGGCAGAACACTGACATTCCTGTCTTGCAGGACATCACACACAAAATGAGCAGAATGGCTGGTGGCATTGTCATGCTGGAGGGTCATGTCAGGATGAGCTTGCAGGAAGGGTACCACATGAGGGAGGAGGATGTCTTCCCTGTAATGCACAGCATTGAGATTGCCTGCAATGGCAAAAGCTCAGTCCGATGATGCTGTGACACACCGCCACAGACCATGATGAACCCTTCACCTCCAAATCGATCCCACTCCATAGTACAGGCCTTGGTATAAAGCTCATTTTTTTGACGGTAAACGAGAATCCGACCCATCACCCCTGGTGAGACAAAACCGCGACTTGTCAGTGAAGAGCACTTTTTGCCAGTCCTGTCTGGTCCAGCGACGGTGGGTTTGTGCCCATAGGTGACGTTGTTGCCGGTGATACCTGCCTTACAACAGGCCTACAGACCCTCAGTCCAGCCTCTCTCAGCCTATTGCGGACAGTCTGAGCACTGATGGAGGGATTGTGCGTTCCTGGTGTAACTCAGGCAATTGTTGTCGTCATCCTGTACCTGTCCCGCAGGTGTGCTGTTCGGCTGTATCGGTTCTGTGCCGGTGTTGTTACACATGGTCTGCCACTGCGAGGACGATCAGCTGTCCATCCTGTCTCCCTGTAGCGCTGTCTTAGGCGTCTCACAGTACGGACATTGCAATTTATTGCCCTCATGCCTCCTTGCAGCATGCCTAAGGCACATTCCCGCAGATGAGCAGGGACCCTGGGCATCTTTCTTTTGGTGTTTATCAGAGTCAATAAAAAGGCCTCTTTAGTGTCCTAAGTTTTCATAACTGTGACCTTAATTGCCTACCATCTGTAAGCTGTTAGTGTCTTAAGGACCGTTCCACAGATGCATGTTCATGAATTGTTTATGGTTCATTGAGCAAGCATGGGAAACAGTGTTCAAACCCGTAACAATGAAGATCTGTGAAGTTATTTGGGTATTTTACAAATTATCTTTGAAAGACAGGGTCCTGAAAAAGGGACATTTCTTTTTTTGCTGAGTTTATTTTCTGTGTATTTAAGTATTTCCAAATACACTGGCCAAAGTTTCTGAATGTCTACCAAATACTTCTGTCACGCCCTGGTCGAAGTATTTTGTGTTTTTCTTTATGTTTTGGTCAGGCCAGGGTGTGACATGGGTTTTTGTATGTGGTGTGTAGCTTAGTGGGATTGTAGCTTAGTGGGGTGTTCTGGGAGAGTCTATGGCTGTCTGAAGTGGTTCTCAATCAGAGGCAGGTGTTTACCGTTGTCTCTGATTGGGAACCATATTTAGGCAGCCATATTCTTTGGTTGTATTGTGGGTGATTGTCCTTAGTGTCCTGATGTCCGTGTTAGATGTTAGTTGACACAAGTATAGGCTGTTTTCGGTTTTCGTTACATTTATTGTTTTTTGTAGTGTTTGCATTGATTTGTGTTTACGTGTGTTTTTTCTATTAAACATGGATCGCAATCTACACGCTGCAGTTTGGTCCAACTCTCCTTCACCACACCTAGAAAGCCGTTACAGAATCACCCACCCCAGGACCAAGCAGCGTGTCAACAGGCAGGAGCAGCAGGAGAAGCAACAGAGGCAGCAGCAGCAGTGGGAGAGGCTGCACTCTTTGGATAAATGGACTTGGGAGGAGATCCTTGACGGAAAAGGACCCTGGGCAGAGCCATGGATGGAATTGGAGCTGTCGGCGAAGCAGAGTGCTGAGTCTGAGAGTGTGGAGGATGTAGTGGACAGAGTAGAAAGAAAGCTGTGGGCGTGGCATAGTATGCACGGCATACCAGTGCCAGCACCACGCATCAGGCCTACAGTGCGTCCCGCCTGTCCAGCGCTGCCGGAGCCTCCCGCCTGTCCGGCGCCGCTGCCGGAGCCTCCCGCCTGTCCGGCGCCGCTGCCGGAGCCTCCCGCCTGTCCGGCGCCGCTGCCGGAGCCTCCCGCCTGTCCGGCGCCGCTGCCGGAGCGTCCCGCCTGTCCGGCGCCGCTGCCGAGCGTCCCGCCTGCCCGCGCGCTGCCGGAGCCTCCCGCCTGTCCGGCGCCGCTGCCGGAGCGTCCCGCCTGCCCGGCGCCGCTGCCGGAGCGTCCCGCCTGTCCGGCGCCGCTGCCGGTGTCCGGCCGCTGCCGGAGCTTCCCGCCTGTCCGGCGCTGTCAGAGCTACCGCACCTCATGCCAGAGGCGCCAGAGCCCCTCATTCCAGAGGCACCAGTACTCCTCAGTCCAGCGCTGCCAGAGCCTTTTTCTCCAGTCTGCCCAGCGCCGCCAGTGCTCCCAGTCTGCCCAGCGCTCCCAGTCTGCCCAGCGCCGCCAGTCTGCCCAGCGCCGCCAGTCTGCCCAGCGCCGCCAGTCTGCCCAGCACCGCCAGTCTGTCAGGATCAGTTAGATCCATCAGTCAGCCAGGATCTGCCAGTAGTGCCAGTCGGCCAGGATCTGCCAGTAGTGCCAGTCTGCCAGGATCCACCAGTCAGCCAGGATCTGCCAGTCGGCCAGGATCTGCCAGTCGGCCAGGATCTGCCAGTCGGCCAGGATCAGTTAGATCCGCCATTCAGCCAGGATCCGCCAGTCGGCCAGGATCTGCCAGTAGTGCCAGTCTGCCAGGATCCACCAGTCAGCCAGGATCCGCCAGGATCTGCCAGTCGGCCAGGATCTGCCAGTCGGCCAGGATCTGCCAGTCGGCCAGGATCAGTTAGATCCGCCATTCAGCCAGGATCCGCCAGTCTGCCAGGATCCGCCAGTCTGCCAGGATCAGTTAGATCCGCCATTCAGCCAGGATCCGCCAGTGTGCCAGGATCCGCTAGTCAGCCAGGATCTGCCAGTCAGCCAGGATCTGCCAGTCAGCCAGGATCTGCCAGTCAGCCAGGATCTGCCAGATCCGCCAGTCAGCCAGGATCTGCCAGTCAGCCAGGATCCGCCAGTCAGCCAGGATCCGCCAGTCAGCCAGGATCCGCCAGTCAGCCAGGATCCGCCAGATCCGCCAGTCAGCCAGGATCCGCCAGTCAGCCAGGATCTGCCAGACCGGCTAGTCAGCCAGGATCTGCCAGTCAGCCAGGATCCGCCAGGATCTGCCAGAACCGCTAGTCAGCCAGGATCCGCCAGTCAGCCAGGATCTGCCAGTCAGCCAGGATCTGCCGGAACCACCAGCCAGCCAGGATCTGGTAGATCCATCAACCTGCCTGAGCTTCCTCTCACTCCTGAGCTTCCTCTCACTCCTGAGCTTTCTCTCACTCCCGAGCTTCCCCTCAGTCCCGAGCTGCCTCCGTCCCGAGCTGTCCTTCAGTCCCGATCTGCTCCTCAGTCCAGTGGGTTTCTGGGTGAGGACTACTAGGCCATGGTCGGCGGCGAGGGTGGACTATCCAGGGACGCGAGGAAGAGGGACTAAGACAGTGTTTGAGTGGGGTCCGCGTCCCGCACCGGAGCCGCCACCATGGACAGACGCCCACCCGGACCCTCCCTGTTTTGAGGTGCGTTCGGGAGTCCGCACCTTGGGGGGGGGGGGGTTCTGTCACGCCCTGGTCGAAGTATTTTGTGTTTTTCTTTATGTTTTGGTCAGGCCAGGGTGTGACATGGGTTTTTGTATGTGGTGTGTAGCTTAGTGGGATTGTAGCTTAGTGGGGTGTTCTGGGAGAGTCTATGGCTGTCTGAAGTGGTTCTCAATCAGAGGCAGGTGTTTACCGTTGTCTCTGATTGGGAACCATATTTAGGCAGCCATATTCTTTGGTTGTATTGTGGGTGATTGTCCTTAGTGTCCTGATGTCCGTGTTAGATGTTAGTTGACACAAGTATAGGCTGTTTTCGGTTTTCGTTACATTTATTGTTTTTTGTAGTGTTTGCATTGATTCGTGTTTACGTGTGTTTTTTCTATTAAACATGGATCGCAATCTACACGCTGCAGTTTGGTCCAACTCTCCTTCACCACACCTAGAAAGCCGTTACAGAATCACCCACCCCAGGACCAAGCAGCGTGTCAACAGGCAGGAGCCACAGGAGAAGCAGCAAAGGCAGCAGCAGGAGAAGCAACAGAGGCAGCAGCAGCAGTGGGAGAGGCTGCACTCTTTGGATAAATGGACTTGGGAGGAGATCCTTGACGGAAAAGGACCCTGGGCAGAGCCATGGATGGAATTGGAGCTGTCGGCGAAGCAGAGTGCTGAGTCTGAGAGTGTGGAGGATGTAGTGGACAGAGTAGAAAGAAAGCTGTGGGCGTGGCATAGTATGCACGGCATACCAGTGCCAGCACCACGCATCAGGCCTACAGTGCCTCCCGCCTGTCCGGCGCCGCTGCCGGAGCCTCCCGCCTGTCCGGCGCCGCTGCCGGCGCCGCTGCCGGAGCCTCCCGCCTGTCCGGCGCCGCTGCCGGAGCCTCCCGCCTGCCCGGCGCCGCTGCCGGAGCGTCCCGCCTGCCCGGCGCCGCTGCCGGAGCCTCCCGCCAGTCCGGCGCCGCTGCCGGAGCCTCCCGCCTGTCCGGCGCTGTCAGAGCTACCGCACCTGTGTTTTTTCTGGATCGCAATCTACACGCTGCAGTTTGGTCCAACTCTCCTTCACCACACCTAGAAAGCCGTTACAACTTCCAATGGTAATTGAAACCATTTTTAAATATTGTTTTTCAAAGACATTTAAAATATCTATTAAATATTCTGCTATAAAAATACATTTAAAAAATCCATAAACGAGTATGTTGGAGACCCCTTGTTGTCCTAGGCTCATCTTAATTTGAATGCAAGGCAAACTGGTTTTGGGCTTCTAGGGGTAAAGCATTAGTATTTGAAAGTACACTTTTCAGTGTGTTTGACTATTTTCAACTCCACAGCCAAAAACAACTACAGTCTTGACTGAAATGATTGGCACCTGTGAAAAATCTAATGATGCCCTTGACCTTAATTAATAAGGGCCCCAGGACCAGTGGAAGCGAAATATCTCCATAACTGTCACGCCCTGGTCTTTAGTATTCTGTGTTTTCTTTATTATTGTGGTTAGGCCAGGGTGTGACATGATTGATTATGTGTTTGTCTTGTCTAGGGGTTTTGTAGATTGATGGGGTTGTGTTCAGTGTAGTATTCTAGGTAAGTCTATGGTTGCCTAGAGTGGTTCTCAGAGGCAGTTGTTTATCATTGTCTCTGATTGGGAACCATATTTAGGCAGCCATATTCTTTGGGTATTTCGTGGGTGATTGTTTCCTGTCTCTGTGTTTTGCACCAGTTAGGACTGTTTCGGTTTTTCCATGTGTTTTTATTTTTGTATATGTATATTCACGTTATCATCTTTATTAAAGATGTTCAACCATAACCACGCTGCATTTTGGTCCTCCTCTCCTTCCCAGGAAGAAAAGCGTTACAATAACATCAAAGATTCACCACCATATTTCATATTAGGTAGTTCTTTGCATCCTTTTTTCGATGTCAAACCCACCACTGGTGTGTGCTGCCAAAGAGCTCTATTTTGATGTTTTCTGACCATAGCACCAGTTCCAATCCAAGTGCCAATGCTGTTCAGCAAACTTCAGGAGTTTACATTTATTGTATGACATGAAAATAGTGCTCTTTGGCAACACACACATCAGGGTCACCACTTGTAGTGCTAAGCAATATTTCAAGTATCACTAATATGCCTGAATTCAGACATAGTTTAGCAAGAAACTGATACAATTCAATATTGTATGAATAGCTTTCATGCCTACCAATATTGACTCATGAGTTTCTTGCTAAAGTGTGTCTATGAATATTAAAGGTTATGTATCTATCTTGTAGTTGTGTGTTGACTACCAACCTTGTTGGTTATGTATCTGTAATGTACTGTGTTGAAGCCTCAGGGGTGAGGGGTCAACTTGCAATTGACTGTCCCAAGGACAAATAAACATTATTGAATAGAATTTAGCTTGAACGTGAGTTGAAGCTGACCCCATTTCAGGTCAGTGAAAGGAAAAGCTATCTAAAAGTCAACAGTAAAATCTAGTAAAAGACTTAACTGACAGCTTTTTTCCATTTAGTGACACACTGGCCACGTGTGACTTGTCACAATCAAGTGCATATCAGAATGTTTTCTTAACTGACTTTCTCGTGATACAAAAAGGTAAATGTATGAATACAATCAAATGCTGTGTGTGAGTTACCAGCTGCTACACATCTGCACGTCTAAACATATTACTTGATTAGAAAATCATTATTACACATGATTAGCTGTTTACAGCCAGGCGCCACTCGTAACAGCTAATTAAGACGTTCCTGCTACTCCATGAACACTTGGTGGTGGGGCAAATGGTTTTCATCATGTATGTTGTAGAGACAATCCATCTCTACAAGAATAAAGGGTTGACTATGAACATACCATGTCATTGGAGGGCAGTATGAATTGAAGTTACACACTAAGAAATCCAGGTTAATAATACCAGCCAGTACATCTTACAGTATTGGCTCAAGTTTCACCATTGTGCACAAACACTTTGAGGTATTTGTCTGGTATTGTATACCATGAACTAAAAACATTCTGCCTGAAACAGTACCATAAAACCTGTTGATTTTAATGTGTGTATTTGATCAAAAGTCATGTTACCCCATTCCCAGTATATGAAATAACTAATATTACCTCAGTTGCAGATTATTTTATGGACTTTCTTACAAAGTATTCATACACCTTGACTTATTCCACATTTGGTTGTGTAACAGCCTGAATTCAAAATGGATGAAATACACCACCGGTCAAAGGTTTTAGAACACTACTCATTAAAGGGTTGTTCTTTATTTTTACCATTTTCTACATTGTAGAATAATAGTGAAGACATCAAAACTATGAAATAACACATATGGAATCATGTAGTAACCAAAGAAGTGTTAAACAAATCCAAATATATTTTACATTTTGATTCTTCAAATAGCCAGCCATTCTCTCGACCAGCTTCATGGGATAGTCACCTGGAATGCATTTAAATTATCCGGTGTGCCTTCTTAAAAGTTAATTTGTAGAATTTCTAGTGTCGAAGGAGCGTCTTCCACTTTCAAAGATGAAGTTTCAGAATATGAGGGTCATGTCTCTGTCAATTCGGAGTCTGACAGTGAGGAACAGCCCGTTAGCATCCAGCTCATCAGCAGCCTGCAGGAGAGGAAATATGGAGTCAGAAAATTGTGAAATTGAACAGTCTTCTTGCCCCAAGGAATGAGCTACCCCGCATGGCTGCGGATGGAACCAGGAACAAAACGAAAGACTGTTACTCATGTACAGGACATAAAGTCTTCTTTTGAACTTTTCATCCCAGACACCATCCAGAAAATCATGCTGGACTGCACTAATTTGTAGGGAAGGTGTGTTTTTGGAAGGAGATGGACCAAACTCATTTACATGCATACGTTGGTGTTCTTATCCTTGCTGGTGTTTTCAGATCCAATGAAGAATCCACAGAATCCCTGTGTTATGCAGAAACTGGCAGTGATCTTTTCCGTGCCACAATGTCTCTGGAAAACCTTCCACATTATTTCCAGGAATATCCGCTTTGATAACTGAGACACCAGAGAGACAAGCTATCTGCAATCAGGTCAGTGTGGGACAAGTGGGTGGACCGCCTTCCACTGTTTTACAACACTGGGCCCAACGTTACTGTTGATGAGCAGCTTATGCCATTTAGGGGCCGCTGCCCTTTCAGGCAGTCTAAACCTACAAAATTTGGAATCAAGATCTGGGCTGCTTGTGATGCTGCTTCATCATATGCGTGGAACTTGCAAGTGTATACGGCGAAGCCAGATGGAGGAGCCCCTGAGAAGAACCAAGGGATGCAGATTGTCCTGGACATGACACAGGGACTCTGTGACCACAGTGATAATTGTTTTTACTTCGCACTAGCTGTCCACTTGTGATATTCTTCAACATGTTGGACATCTCGGTGTACAACGCGTTTGCCATCTGGATGGCGCTGAACCCAGATTGGAACAGAGGGAAGGTCCAGAGGAGACAGCTCTTTCTTGAAGAGCTGGGCAAGGCATTGGTAAGACCTCAAATCCAGAGGAAGCAACATATCCCAAGGACCCCAGCTTCTGCAGCCATCGTGAGGAGGATTCAGGAGGAGGATGCTGGTGCCCCATCTGCCCGACCCACAGAACCAACAACTCCAATACCTGAAGTAAGTGTGATGTTGCATGTTTGTGTGTCTGACTCTCCTACCCTGGCCTGCTGTAACAATATATGTGAGTGAGTGAGTGAGTGAGTGAGTGAGTGAGTGAGTGAGTGAGTGAGTGAGTGAGTGAGTGAGTGAGTGAGTGAGTGAGTGAGTGAGTGAGTGAGTGAGTGAGTGAGTGAGATGTTAGCAAAATTCCTGAACTAAGTGTTTTCATCGTTCTAGATTGCAGCTGGTAGCAACAAGAAGCACTGTGATGTGTGTGGACCCAAATAAGACAGGAAGACACAGTACACAAGTGCAAGAAATACATTTGCAACACACACACAGTAAACTCTGTCCTTCATGTGGTGTGTAGACCTTTTTATTTGATTTATTTTACTAGGCAAGTCAGTTAAGTACAAATTCTTATTTTCAATGACGGCATAGGAACAGTGGGTTAACTGTCTGTTCAGGGGCAGAACGACAGATTTGTACCTTGTCAGCTCAGGGATTTGAACTTGCAACCTTTTGGTTACTAGTCCAACGCTCTAACCACTAGGCCACCCTGCCATAATTTGTGTTCAATGGGCTCATTTATCATGTCCATAAAATACTGTACGTAATATTTGTCCTTCCAATTTGCTCAGTTCAAAGAAAATAAATATCAATAGTGATTAAAATCTTGTTTCATTTATATTTGTTCAAGATTAACATGATTTATTCCACCCATCTCTTGATTACAGTTTATTTAAAATAAATTAACAGCGATTTTATTGATAAATGTGATCGAGCAGAGGTAAATGGCAAATATTAATCATGTATGCTGTCTATATCGCTTGCAATTGATATAAGTCAACATCTAAGTATTAAGTATTAAGAATTTTTACATAAGTTGTTATGGCTGTATTGTTTTAATCTCAGGGCCAGGCGTCCCGCTAGATGTATAACAAATTATTGTTAATCTAACTGCGCTGTCCGATTTACACTGAAAGCGTGCCATGCGATTGTTTGAGGACGGCGCCCCACATCAACATAAAAAAAAATATCCCCAAAAGTCAGTTTAGTTGGCGCCGATTTAAGTAATCCACTCGTTCAACGTGCAGAGAAAGGAATCCAAAAAGCTACCGCTAAACTTTGTTAAAACAAGTCAAAATATGTTTCTATTTAATTCTCAGGTACCCTAAAACTGTAATTAAACTATAATATTTCAAACGGAAAGAAGTATGTTCAATAGGAAAACGACATTAGCAGGTGCGCGTCCTCTTCATCGCACGCGCACAGACTGATTTCCAACTCTGAGTCTCAGTACAAAAACTCATAATTCTTTCTCGTTTGGGAAGAAACAAACCTAAAACCTTGAACTAAGACTGTTGACATCTAGTGGAAGCCATAGGAATTGCAATCTGGTAGCTGGATTTGGATATGCCCTTGTACTTTCCATTGCAAGAGCATGGGCTCTCAAAGAAAATAATCTGGTTGGTTCTTCTTTGGATTCTTTCCAACCATATCTATTGTGTTATAGTCTCGCAAATATTAACCATGTATGCTGTTTAAATTGCTTGCAATTGATATAAGTCAACATCTAAGTAATAAGTATTAAG
This sequence comes from Oncorhynchus nerka, assembly GCF_034236695.1. Taxonomy (NCBI): domain Eukaryota; kingdom Metazoa; phylum Chordata; class Actinopteri; order Salmoniformes; family Salmonidae; genus Oncorhynchus; species Oncorhynchus nerka. The sequence continues at coordinate 73,601,710 of NC_088397.1, read as the reverse complement.
AATTATTACTTAAATTGTTATGGCTGTATTGTTTTAAAAACCCAATAATGTTGTGGGTCCATCAGACCTGCGAACATTGGGTGAATAACAAAAACATGAACACCACAGAAGGGTTAAAAAACAAATGGAAGTATGGTTGTTTTAAGCCTACCCCCCAAAAATCTCCTTGATTTAGCACAGACACTTCAAAACCTTATGTCTTATGATACATTTGTGGGATATTAGGTTGTTGTTACCATTTTACCATGTTCTTTCTCAGTTAATACCTGGTCATTTTACTATTTTGTGCATTTGAACTAGAAATATTGTCTTGTTGAGTGCATGAACCACCAAACAATCAAAAACTAGAATTCAATGACACAGACACTAACACACCTGACTCCAATGATCAACTAATCAGCTAAAAATGCAATTAGGTTAAATTAGTTGTGTTTGCTAGGGATGGGGGAAAAGTGTGACACAGATCAGGCCTCCAAGGACTGGAACTGCCCATGCCTGCCCTAGACCCACATCAATTTGCGTATTGCCCCAACAGATCCACAATCTCAATCACACTCCACACTGCCCTTTCCCACCTGGACAAAAGGAACACCTATGTGAGAATGCTGTCCATTGATTACAGCTCAGCGTTCAACACCATAGTGCCCATAAAGCTCATCACTAAGCAAAGGACCCTGGGACTAAACACCTCCTTGTGCAACTGGATCCTGGACACCCTGACGGGCCGCCCCCAGGTGGTAAGGGTAGGCAACAACACATCTGCCACGCTTATCCTCAATACTGGGGCCCCTCAGGGGTGCGTGCTTAGTCCCCTCCTGTACTCCCTGTTCATTCATGACTGCATGACCAAGCACGACTCTAAGACCATCATTACGTTTGCTGACAACACAACAGTGGTAGGCCTGATTATCAACAATGATGAGACAGCCTGTAAGGAGGAGGTCAGAGACCTGGCCATGTGGTGCCAGGACAACAACCTCTCCCTCAATCTGAGCAAGACAAAGGAGCTGATCTTGGACTACAGGAAAAAGTGGGCCGAACAGGCCCCCGTTAACATCGGTGGGGCTATAGTGGAGCGGGTTGAGAGTTTCAAGTTCCTTGGTGTCCACATCACCAACGAACTGTCATGGTCCAAATACACCAAGACAGTCGTGAAGAAGGCATGAGAACACTGTGCAGTAACACTCCCATCCAACCTGAGCTTGAGAGGATCTGCAGAGAAGAAATCTACAAATACAGGTGTGACAATCTTGTAGCATCATACCCAAGAAGGCTCGATGCTATAATCACTGCCAAAGATGCTTCAACAAAGCACTGAGTAAAGGGTCTGAATACTTATGTAATTGTGGTATATATAAATTATATAAATTAGCAAACATTTCTAAAAACCGGTTTTTGCTTTGTCATTATGGTTTATTGTGTGTAGATTTGATCAATTTTATAATAAGGCTGTAACCTAACAAAATGTGGAGAAAGTCAAGGGGTCTGAATACTTTCCGAATTCACTGTATGTCTTACCACCAAGTAAAAAACAAAACAATTGTTGAGCAACCCCTGAGAGGAGTATTAAAAAGGAGACGCTTCTTGGCTGAGGTGTACCTTCTTATTCTTCTTAATATGGCCTTTCCATGTATACATTAACTTATTGAGCAAATTCATGGTGACATAGGTTAAACACAGAGCTTAGTGTCACTGTCAGCACTATCAATCACCGATATCTGACACCAACAGTGACTGTCAGGCACATAAGAGCAGCTTAGAAAGAGGAAATAGATTGCAGAGAGGATTCAGAGTCCCAAAAGACAACAGAAGACTGTGCATGGCCCAGAGAAGACAGCCCTGTCTTGCTTGTTGACACAGATGAATCCCCCTTATCACCCATTGAGTTCTTGCCATAGAACAAAGTTGTCAGGGTGTATGAAACTGCAGAGACAAAATAAGGATCAAAAGCCAGGGAATAGATACATAATTGTACAGACCTCACCATTAAGAGGAATTAGTACTATATCAAACCTTTTGTATAAATTTCAGTATTTTTGGTAGCACCTTGTGTATAAATGTAAATATTTTTGGTTCACCTAACGTGTGACCAACTGTGATCAAACATGAATTGTCATAGAGGAATAATTATATTTGTGTACATAGTCCAGTCAAAAACATTCAATGACACAAAAATCTTTTCATGCATGCATTTATTAATCTAGAATAACATTTTCATAAGAAGTATTTATAAAATGTATTCAGCAAATGATAATATACAAGTGGCCAACAAAAGCCACACGTATGTAGCCTCACATTGTACCAATTAAATCTCAATCCTTCATCGTCAAAGTATGAAAGTAGTTCAGTATGTCATTCCAAGCTCAACCATTCACAATAGGCATCTTTCCACCTCAGCTATGATTTGGTATGTATGTCACCCTCTTTACATAAATGACAGTCAATATACCAAGTGCAGATTTTTGAAAGAGTAGAGACGCCTTGATGTGTGCAGTGTAATTACATTTATATTTGAGTAATTTAGCAGACGCTCTTCTCCAGAGTGACTTACTGTACAGGAGCAATTAGGGTTAAATGTGTCGCTCAATCAAGGGCACACGGACATATTTTCACCTAGTTGGCTAAGGGATTCGGACAAGTGACTCTTCAGGTACTGGCTCAACGCTCTTAACTGCTATGCTACCTGCAACCACCCATAATTGGCAAGAATCCACTTTGTGTCAAAGTAGCATGACTTGCCTTTTAGTGGTATTGCTGTTCATTAATGCAGGTGTTGCTCAGAGAGGAATTGTTTGTCTCACTTTGAAGAGTGCCCAAAGCTACGGAGCTAAAACAAAACCTTCAAGTGGTTCGTCATGAAAACTCTTGAGGATTCAACTTGCTGGGAAAAAATGAAAAATCACAACTTGAAAGTTCTCCTGTGCTCCGGTGGTCTAAGGAAATACAACATATATTGCACAATAAAAATGGGATATGTTTGATTAAGCAATGTTTTGTGTTTTGAGGACTGTACTGTAAGAGGGCATCTTCTGATTAGAAAATAAATCCACCTAATTGAAAATATGCCAGTCCATGTAAAAAATAAAATCCTTGGACGTTGTTATGCAGGGCCCACAGAGGACACTTCTGTCTTGCTTGCTGAAACAGAGGTCTCATCTTCAGTTCCTGAACTAATTCCTACAGCAGCCAACATGCAGCTACGGAACTGTAGAGAGAGAAGGATAATTAGAGAAACAGATTGTTAGCATTTTTCACTTTGCCCAACATGAAGCATTGTTTATTGATGCACAAAAGAGAGAGCCCAACATACACTGTATACAAAACATTAAAGACACCTGCTCTTTCCATGACATAGACTGTCCAGGTGAATCCAGGTGAAAGCTATGGTCCCTTCTTGATGTCACTTGTTAAATCTACTTCAATCAATGTAGTTGAAGGGGAGGAGACAGGTTATAGAAGGATTTTTAAGGCGTAAGGCATTTGAGACATGGATTGTGTGTGCCATTTACGGGGTGAATGGGCAAGTTAAAATATTTAAATTTCTTTGATCAGGTTATGGTAGTATGCGCACCGGTTTGTGACAAGAACTGCAATGCTGCTGGGGTTTTCACACTTTCACATTTTCATGTGTGTGTGGGGTTGTTTGGTTTAGTCAGTGTTTGTTACCAACCTGTTTGTTCATTAACACATAGATGACTGGGTTGAAGATGGCTGAGCTCTTTGAGAAGAAGGCTGGAATAGCCATGGCTGTGGCTGTAAAGGCAGCTCCTTTGTTGAAGAAAATCCAAGCAGCAAAGCTGGCATAGGGGGTCCAGGCAATCAGGAAACCACAAACCATCAGGAAGCACATACGTGTCACTTCCTTCTCAGCTTTCTGGGTAGATGCTGAGTCCTGCTGGGAAGCTGCAGCCTGAAAACAAACAAGATAACACACACGAAATCAGATGATTGCTTGAAAAAAAGTATGGGCAGTATATCTCAACTACATTCAACCACCGAATATCGAGTGATTAATTTGTTGTGTTTAGGAAAAAGGGATAGACAAACTGTCTGTCTGAGCAGTGTACTAGAATTAACCGTCTTACCGCCTTGACTGTGAGGACAAGGCTTCCGTACGTGAAGAAGATGGTGACGACAGGAACACAGAAGTGGCAGGTGAACATGTAGAGCACATATGATTCATTGTTGAAGCCTTCGGCCAAGGTGTAGTAATCAGGTCCACATGAGCACTGCATGCCCTCTGGGATATATCTATGTGGGAAAGACAATAAATGAGCCTGTTTTAAAATATTTTGCTTTAAAATGTATAAAAGGTTATCACAGTTATTCACTTGACGAAGTATCTGAAAGACCATTACTGTAATTATTACACTTGTCAAATGTATTAATCAGATCATTGACTTAGATGCTGTATAACTATACTTATGCAGTATAATCCAATGAGATTGTTTTTGCCCTTTCTCAGAGCCAAATCCAATCCTGAAGGGCAGAATATTGAGAGGCTATTGTCAGCATCCTAAAAGCACAAACTCACTACTAAAAACACTACTTCCACCTCACCTCATTCCATCTCACCAGATCAGATCACAATCTTTCCCAAAACATTCCTGGCCACTATGATTGGATCTTGGAGAACCAGAAACGATTTTAAATTCAGGTGTAAATATTATTAATTATTTCAAATACAGTTTTCACCTTATTTGGAAGAGGAAGCAGTCAGTTTACTGTGCCTGTTAAGTTTTATGAATACCATTGTAACAACATTGAGAGAACTGAGAGGCAAAGACTGACAAGAGCTACTGTACAGTACTGTAGTAGAGAACTAAACAAGCGCTCCCAGTTTATTGAAGTGGGGGAAGGTCGGCAGATTACCTGCAGATTGCTTGCCTGCCCTCTCTACAGGGTGCAAACAGTACCAAACCAATATCAATAATTTACTTCTCATCCAGTTTTGCATTAACTAATCAGACAGGGTATTTAACATTGTTTGTAATTGATCTATCCATTGTGGGTGAATCTTAACTTCCACTTATCTCAAATTTTCACTTAGTCTCCCATTGAAATCACTGCACGACAAAGTGAAACTTAAGTGGAAGTTGCGATTCCAGAAGCAGCAACTGCCATTTGTGGTGAGCAAGAGGAGTTACCCCCTTCAATGTAAAGCTCTGTGAGACCTCTTATTAATCAATGTTTTGAGTTACCTAGACCAGCCAACCAATGGGGGGGCAGCACAGGACATTGCCATGACCCAGGTGAATGCACATCCGGCACCAGCGTGGGTGGTAGTGAATGTGAAGCTGCCCATGGGCTTGCAGACAACAATGTATCTCTCAATGGCCAGCACCACCAGAGACCACAGAGCAACCTGACCTAGAATGAGACAAGGAAAGTGAGCAGTTATGACTTGTTTTCCATTTGGTTGCTGAGACTTCTTCCAGCATCTCCATCAACGTGTGTATGTCAAACAATTAATATTTTTTTAGACCAGGATTGGTTGCTTATATCAGTCGGTTTGTTCAGACATAAATTGTTGATCTAAATATAGCAACAAAATAAATATAATTTGACCTAGTTTGGCTGTATTACACAAATCCAGTGAGACCAGGTGAGAGTTTTATCCAGTGAGATCAGGTGAGACAACCACATATCACAGTCATAGAAAATACATTTTCCCTTAATCCATTAGTTATGAGGAAAGTCAGTGCTAGTAAGAAAATACACATTTGTGTTATGTGTGTATGTGTGTGGGTGGGGTGTGTGTGTGTGTATGTGACTAGATGTTCTCTTACCTCCAAGTGTAGCCATGAAACCCTCGATGGCACAGCCCATAGGTCCAAAGACGAAGTAGCCATTGACAGCAGATGTAATGGTGATGGTGAATCCAAACATTACCATGATCATTCCAGCTGCAGCCAAGTTGACCAGAATGAAGTTTAGAGGTTGCTGGAGCTTCTTGTTTGTGGCTGTGACGTACAGGGTCAGACCGTTGATGGGGAATCCAAAACAGATCAGGAAAAACATGTAGACAGCAAGCAGATAGAATTGCCATGGATCCGCCAAGTAGTACTGAGGGTATTCAAAGGGACTTCTTACAAGTCCAGTCCTGTTGGACATGGGGATGTAGAAGTTGTTTCCTTCAGTGCCGTTCTGCATATTTAACCAGGGAGTGGTTGAGATGAAAAGTGGAGAATCTGCTCTAGCTGCAGTCTAGTGTCTTCTGGCTCCTTCATTATCAGGGATTCTATGGGTATGGTTATATACCCTTCTAAGCAGACTCATCAGGGATCAACTGGTGATCAAGGAGAGTACCACGTGGAGGGGGAGGCAGGGGTGGGGCCACGTGGGGAGACGGGCGGGGGGATTTGAATGAGAGTGATTGGATAATTGGTCTTGTCATAATCACCTAGATCAAGGGTAGGCAACCCTGGTCCTGGAGTACCGCAGGTATTTCATGCTATTGATTTATCTGACATGAAAGACCAGATGTTTTGAATTTAGGCAATCACTGAACTGATCAATTTGGTTTGGGTTCTAAAAAAAAAAATCTGGTTTTGGTTTCTGGTACAACTATCAGTTCCTTTCTGACTGGGTCTTGCTTGTTATCTACAGCCAAAACATTTTTGAATGAAAAACACCCACTTACATTGCATGCTTAATGTTTAATGGTTGTATATAGTATGATAATCTCAAGTATCATCTTGAATGCTGCAGGTTAGCTAGCAACAAGTAACATAAAAAACGCACAAATACTATACCCCTCCTAAAATGATAACCTCTTTCTCACTCATCATTATTCATGATTCATTCATGACTATCAATAATCATCCATATTAGCGTAGAAGTGTTAAGAAACATATAATATTTTTATTTACAATAAAAGTGACTCCAAAATTACACAATACATTATTCACCATTCAATTATATTGTGAACAGAAAAATCTGAAATACACCCAAAACAAACAGCAAATGCATCCAACAAGTTTGTAGAGTCACAAGCCTGGTGTAATCATTGCCTGCTAGGAATATGGGACCAAATACTAAACTTTTGACTACATTATTACCCATATTAGTGAATCTGTGCCAATACTTTTGGTGCACTAAAATGGGGGAGCTATGTACAAAAAGTGCTGTAATTTCTAAATGGTTCACCCAATATGGATGAAAATACCCTCAAATTCTATCTGACAGTCTGCACTTGAACCTGAGTCTTTGTTTGATTTCAAATACAAACTTTTGAAGTAAAGAGCTAAAATAAGAAAACATGCTTCACTGTCCCAATAATTACGGAGGGCACTGTATTTGTCCTACATTTGAATGTTTTTACAAAACATTTACAGCATTTTATTCATGGCCCCAAAAATATCATACATTGGAAAAGGTATCAGAGAATGAGGACCAAACGTCAGTGAACAAGGTACTACATACAGACACAGGATATGACCACCAACATGTGACCTACTGGGGTTCAACCTGGGTCTCAAGCATGGCACAAGACAGCATCGTTAGTTTTGGGAGGTACTGTAACACAACTCTTCAGGACAGATTTTTCCGAACCACCTCTGAAAATAAGGATGATGACCTCAGGAGAAAGGCTTTGCTATAAGGCATTTATAAAATAAATATCTTAAAATGGTAACTGATCAGTGAGATTGTATCATAACATTACTATGGTCTTGATCAATCATTTTGGCCTATTTCCAGATACAACATTTCATGATTTTACTGATGAATCATTTGGTAAGTGATCAGCTAATCAAACAGCTAAACAAATCAGCTCAACAAACAAAAGAGCAAAGTAAAAATAAAAATAAATTAACTGTATAAAAAAATAATGATTTATGCATCCATTTATCTGTCCCATCCTACATTACATAGAAATACATGTTTATATAAATGTTTATAATACATTTTTACGTTACATAGAAATACATGTTTATTCAATGGTCTCTTAGAATGCATCAATGCATCCAAGTGCAGACAACACAATCAAGATTGCGACATCCAATCCAAATAAAGTTCCATGTATGTCTTAACACCAAGTATAAACTACTCGGTTGAGCAACCTCTGAGAGGAGCATTAAAAAAGGACGATTCTGGGCTGGGGTGTAACTTCTTACATACTGTTACAGTATGGTACTTGGCTGTGTTGAGAGTAGAATTTCAGACGTGTTTTGTATCTAAAAAACGTGTCCTGCATTCAAATGACCTAGTGGCCTCATGGGTGGAATGTTATTAATATTTTTCATAATTTAACAATTAATAAATGTTTCTTTTTTGGGGGGGTGGGGGATCCAGTGTTTCTATGTCAAACTGTTTTGCTATATTTCAGTCTTCTGTGATGTACAGTGGGGCAAAAAAAGTATTTAGTCAGCCACCAATTGTGCAAGTTCTCCCACTTAAAAAGATGAGAGAGGCCTGTAATTTTCATCATAGGTACACTTCGACTATGACAGACAAAATTAGAAAAAAAAATCCAGAAAATCACATTGTAGGATTTTTAATGAATTTGCAAATTATGGTGGAAAATAAGTATTTGGTCACCTACAAACAAGCACGATTTCTGGCTCTCACAGACCTGTAACTTCTTCTTTAAGAGGCTCCACTGTCCTCCACTCGTTACCTGTATTAATGGCACCTGTTTGAACTTGTTGTCAGTATAAAAGACACCTGTCCACAACCTCAAACAGTCACACTACAAACTCCACTATGGCCAAGACCAAAGAGCTGTCAAAGGACACCAGAAACAAAATTGTAGACCTGCACCAGGGTGGGAAGACTGAATCTGCAATAGGTAAGCAGCTTGGTTTGAAGAAATCAACTGTGGGAGCAATTATTAGGAAATGGAAGACATACAAGACCACTGATAATCTCCCTCGATCTGGGGCTCCACGCAAGATCTCACCCCGTGGGGTCAAAATGATCACAAGAATGGTGAGCAAAATCCCAGAGCCACACGGGGGGGACTTAGTGAATGACCTGCAGAGAGCTGGGACCAAAGTAACAAAGCCTACCATCAGTAACACACTACGCCGCCAGGGACTCAAATCCTGCAGTGCCAGACGTGTCCCCCTGCTTAAGCCAGTACATGTCCAGGCCCGTCTGAAGTTTGCTAGAGAGCATTTGGATGATCCAGAAGAAGTTTGGGAGAATGTCATATGGTCAGATGAAACCAAAATATAACTTTTTGGAAAAAACTCAACTCGTCGTGTTTGGAGGACAAAGAATGCTGAGTTGCATCCAAAGAACAACATACCTACTGTGAAGCATGGGGGTGGAAACATCATGTTTTGGGGCTGTTTTTCTGCAAAGGGACCAGGATGACTGATCCGTGTAAAGGAAAGAATGAATGGGGCCATGTATCGTGAGATTTTGAGTGAAAACCTCCTTCCATCAGCAAGGGCATTGAGGATGAAACGTGGCTGGGTCTTTCAGCATGACAATGATCCCAAACACACCGCCCGGGCAACGAAGGAGTGGCTTCGTAAGAAGCATTTCAAGGCCCTGGAGTGGCCTAGCCAGTCTCCAGATCTCAACCCCATAGAAAATCTTTGGAGGGAGTTGAAAGTCTGTGTTGCCCAGCAACAGCCCCAAAACATCACTGCTCTAGAGGAGATCTGCATGGAGGAATGGGCCAAAATACCAGCAACAGTGTGTGAAAAACTTGTGAAGACTTACAGAAAACGTTTGACCTCTGTCATTGCCAACAAAGGGTATATAACAAAGTATTGAGATAAACTTTTGTTATTGACCAAATACTTATTTTCCACCATAATTTGCAAATAAATTCATTAAAAATCCTACAATGTGATTTTCTGGATTTTTTTTCTGATTTTGTCTGTCATAGTTGAAGTGTCAAGTATAATATTGGGATACAAACTCAACATTGAATACATTTCAACTCTATATCTGATATGGTACAGGTGTCTTCTTTTTTGTAAGCCCATACCTATATGTGTGGTGTATACTTTCGTTTCCAAGTACATTTGTTTAAGACTACCAATAAGCACTGTGTGTGACCCTGATTTAGCCCATTGCAGTAAAAGGTTAATATGGCCTTTCCGTGTATACATTAGCTTGTTGAGAAAATCCATGGTGACACTATAGGTTAAACACAGAGCTTAGTGTCACTGTCAGGACTATCAATCACCGACATCTGACACCAACAGTGACTGTCAGACACATAAGAGCAGCTTAGAAAGAAGAAATAGAATGAAGAGAGGATTCAGAGTCCCAAAAGACAACAGAAGACTTGGCCCAGAGAAGACAGTCCTGTATTGCTTGTTGACACCGAAGAAACCCTCTCATCACCCATTGAGTTCTTGCCACACAACATGGTCAGGGTGTATGAAACTGTAGAGAAAGAATAAGGACCACAAGCCAGGGACTAGATACAGACTCTTGTATAGGACATGGCAATTAAGATGAATTTGCAATAAATTAAGAACTTTTTTTGGTAGCACCTTGTGTATAAATCAATGAATATTGTTGGTAGAGCCTAACATGTGTGACCAACTGGGATCAAAACAACCAAACATTCATTCTCATAGAATTATATTTTTGCACATATCCAGTCAAAAACATTCAACGACACAAAAACCTTTTGATGCATGCATTTATTAATCTAAAATAACATTAATAAGTATTTATAAAATGTTTTCAGCAAATTATAGCATAAAGGTGGCCAACAAAAGCCACATCAGGAACACCTGCTCTTTCCATGAAAAAGACTGACCAGGTGAATCCAGGTGAAAGCTATGATTCCTTATTGATGTCACTTAATCAGTGTAGATGAAGGGGAGGAGACATATTAATGAAGGATTTTTAAACCTTGAGACAATTGAGACATGGATTGTGTATGTGTGTCAGTCAGCGGGTGAATGGGCAAGACAACATATTGAAGTCCCTTTGAACAGGGTACGGTACAAGGTGCCAGGCACACCAGTTTGTGTCAAGAACTGCAACGCTACTGGGGTTTTCACACTCAGCAGTTACCCATGTGTATCAAGAATGATACACCACTCAAAGGACATCCAGCCAACTTAAAACAACTGTGGAAAGCATTGGAGTCAACATGGGCCAGCCTCCCTGTGGAATGCTTTCAACACCTTGTAGAGTCATGCCCTGACAAATTGAGGCTGTTCTGAGGGCAAAAGTGTGTAATAAATAGAACAATTATGATTGTCGGCTCCTAGGCAATTTAACCTCCCAACAATCCACATATTTGTTATTAGAGACTTCTCTCTTCCTGGATTCCCCGCAGGTGAAGGGACAGTAGGGGCACAATCAGCAACTCAATATTAGGAAGATATTTTTTATGTTTTGTACACTCAGTATATGTAGCCTCATTTCGTACCAATTCAATCTCAATCCTTCAAGACAAAAGCATGAGAGTAGTTCACTATGCCATCTCAAGCTCAAGCAATTTTGTAGAGAAGGTATTGTGTGAAGCAATGGAAAAGAGTCCTAATTTGGTATGCATGTCACTTATTTGAAAAAGAATGACAGTCAGTATACCAAGTGCAGATTTGTGAAAGGGTGGAGAAGCAATGAAGCGTAATTACATTTACATTCTAGTCATTTACCAGACACTCTTATCCAGAGTGACATATAGTAGAAATGATGGTTAAGTGCCTTGCTCAATCAACAGTTTTTTCACCTAGTCGGCTCTGGGATTCAAGCCATCAACCTTTTGGTTAATGGCCGGACGCTCTTAACCGCTACGCTACCTGCTGCCCCCTCCCTTGTAATTGGCAAGAATCCACTTTCTGTCACAGTAGCATGACTTGCCTTTTAGTGGTATTGCTGTCCTTTACAGCAGGTGATGCTCAGAGGGGAATTGTGTCTCACTGCCCAAAGCTATGGAGCAAAAACCAAACCTTCAAGTGGTTAATCATGAAAACTCTTGAGGATTCACCTTGCTGGGAAAAAATGAAAAATCACAATGTGAATGTTCTCCTGTGCTTCGGTGGTCTAAGAAACTGCAACATAAAATGCAGAGTAAAAATTGGCTATGTTTGATTATGCAATGTTTTGAGGACTGTACCATAAGAGAGCATCTTCTGATTAGAAAATAAATCTACCTAATTGAAAATGTGCCAGTCCATGTAAAAAATGTAATCCTTTGAAGTTGTTATGCAGGGCCCACAGAGGACACTTCTGTCTTGCTTGCTGACACAGAGGTCTCATCTTCAGTTCCTGAACTAATTCCTACAGCAGACAACATGCAGCTACGGAACTGTAGAGAGAGAAGGATAATTAGAGAAATAGATTGTTAGCATTTTTCACTTTGCCCAACATGAAGCATTGTTTATTGATGCACAAAAGAGAGAGATCAAAATATGTTACCAACCTGTTTGTTCATCAGCACATAGATGACTGGGTTGAAGATGGCTGAGCTCTTTGAGAAGAAGGCTGGAATAGCCATGGCTGTGGCTGTAAAGGCAGCTCCTTTGTTGAAGAAGATCCAGGCAGCAAAGCTGGCATAGGGGGTCCAGGCAATCAGGAAACCACAAACCATCAGGAAGCACATACGTGTCACTTCCTTCTCAGCTTTCTGGGTAGATGCTGAGTCCTGCTGGGAAGCTGCAGCCTGAAAACAAACAAGGGAACACACATGAAATCAAATAATTGTTTGAAAAAAGTATGGGCAGTATATCTCAAATACTTTTAACCACCGAATATGGAATTGATTGATTTGTTGTGTTTAGGAAAAAGGGATAGACAAACTGTCTGTCTGAGCAGTGTACTAGAATTAACCGTCTTACCGCCTTGACTGTGAGGACAAGGCTTCCGTACGTGAAGAAGATGGTGACGACAGGAACACAGAAGTGGCAGGAGAACAGGTAGAGCACATATGATTCATTGTTGAAGCCTTCGGCCAAGGTGTAGTAATCAGGTCCACATGAGCACTGCATGCCCTCTGGGATATATCTATGTGGGAAAGACAATAAATAAGCCTGTATTCAAATATTTTACTTTAAAATGTATAAAAGGTTATCACAGTTATGCCTTGGATGATGTCTTTGAATGATAGTCTTTCAGAAAGGAGTTTACTATGAATACAATACTTGTCAAATGTATAAATCAGATTGACTTAGATGCCGTTTATCTATACGTATGTAGTATAACCAGATGAGATGGTTTTTGCCCTTTCTCAGTGGGCAGAATGTTGAGAGGCTATGGTCAGCATCCTTTAAACACAAACTCAAAATGTCTACTTCCACCTCAGTGTGTGATCTCACCAGATCAGATCACAATCTTTCCCAAAACCTTCCTGGCCACTCCGATCAGATCTTTGAGAACCAGACACTATTTTAACTTCAGGTGTAAATTAAATAACTGAATCTAGAATAATGTGTCACCTTATTTGAAAGAAGTGGTCAGTTTACTGTGCCAGTTAAGTTATGAATAACATAACTAGAAAACTGAGGCCAAGACTGAAAAGAGCTACTGTACAGTACTGTAGTAGAGAGCTACTCAGGGGGCTTCCGAGTGTTGCAGCAGTCTCAGGCACTGCATCTCAGTGCAAGAGGCGACACTACAGTCCCTAGTTTGAATCCAGACTGCATCACATGCAGCTGTGAATGGGAGTCCCATAGGGCGGTGAACAATTGGCCCAGAATCGTCCGGGATTGGCCGGGGTATGCCGTCATTGTAAATAAGAATTTGTTCTTAACTGACTTGCCTTTCTCCAGTCTATTGAAGTGGGGAAAGAATGGCAAATTGTCTGCAGATTGCTTGCCTGCTCTCTCTACAGTACCAAACCATTAAATTAACTTCTCATCCAGTTATGTATTAACTAATCAGACTTGGTAGTTGACACCGTTTGTAATTTATCTATCCATTGAGGGTGAATCCTAAATTCCACTTATCTCAAATTTTCACTTTGTCTCTTATTTAAACCAATGCACAACAAAGTGAAATTTAAGTGGAAGTTGTGATTCACACCAATGTAATCACACCCTGGTGGTACTCATGCCTCAAGACTATATTAGACCATTACGGTTTCCGGTTCTAAGGCAAGGCTGCACTGATGCATTCACTGGTTTACGCCGATATGGCCAACATGTTTCTTCTAGTCTTTCCACTAAGGCTGAATGAATAAACCACGTAAAAACGTTCATATTTTTTTTTTTGTTTGAAGACCTATTCAGGCCCATGCTCCATTATTTCTGAGTACAGTGGTCTCCAGAATGTCTGTTACATTTTTGTCATTTAACAGACACTCTTATCCAGAGCGACTTACAGTTAGAGCATTAATCTTAAGATGGCTAAGTGGGACAACCTCATATCACAGGCATAAAAAGTACATTTTTCCTCAACAACGTAACTATCAGTAGAGCCAGATTTAGAATGGGGGGGGGGGGGGGTTGGACTGTTTGAAGAGGTAGGGATTCAGATGTTTTCGGGAAAATGGGCAGGGACACCGCTGTCCTAGCTTCGGGGAGAAGCTGGTTCCAATATTGGGGTGCCAGGACAGAAGAACTTGGACTGGGCTCAGCGGGAACTGCCATACCGTAGGGGCGGGAGGGCCAAAAGACCTGAGGTGGCTCAGGTGTAGGGTTTGAGCATAGCCTGAAGGTAGGGAGGGGCAGTTCCTCTTTCTTTTCCATAGGTAAGCACCATGGTCTTGTATTGCATGCGAGCCAGTGGAGTGTGCAGAGGAGTGGGGTGACATGAGAGAACCTGGGAAGGTTGAAAATCAGGTGGGCTGCAGCATTCTGGATAAGATGCAGGGGTTCAATGGCACAAGTGGGGAGCCCAGCCAACAACGAGTTGCAGTAGTCTAGACGTGAGAGGACAAGTACCTGGATTAGGACCTGCTCCGCATCCTGTGTGAGGTAGGGTTGTACTCTACGGATGTTGTAGAGCATGAACCTGGGTGTCAGAAAGGGGGAAGGATTAAAGTAGTTGAGTGTCATCTGCATAGCAATGGTAGGAGTGACCATGTGAGGATATGACGGAGCCGGGTGACTTGGTGCATAGAGACAAGACAAGAGGGCCTAGAACTGAGCCTTGGGGGACACCAGTAGTGAGAGTACGTGGTGTAGACAGATTCTGTCCACGTCACCTGGTAGGGGCGGCCTGCATAGCCTGAGACGCCCAGCCCTTAGGGTGGAAAGGAGGATCTGATTGTTCACTGTGTCGAAGGCAGCGGATATATCTAAGTGGAAAAGAACAGAGGAGAAAGAGTCAGCTTTGGCAGTGCGGAGAGCCTCCGTGACACAGAGAAGAGCAGTCTCAGATGAGTGACCCATCTTGAAGCCTGACTGGTTAGGGTCAAGAAAATCCTTCTGAGAAAGGTAACGAGAAAGTTGATCAGAGACGGTGCTCTTCCAGAAGTGGTGCTCCTAGTGGCCAGGGACTTTAATGCAGGAAAACCTCATCTCTACCAGCATGTCACATGTGCAACCAGAGGAAGAAAAAAAAAACTCTGGACCTTTACTCCACACACAGACGTAAACCAAGCTCTCCCTCGCCCTCCATTTGGCAAATCTGACCATAATTCTATCCTTCTGATTCCTGCTTACCAGCAGAAACTAAAGCAGAAAGTACCAGTGACTCGCTCAATACGGAAGTGGTCAGATGACGTGGATGCTAAGCTACAGGACTGTTTTGCTAGTACAGACAGAATATGTTCTGGGATTCATCCAATGGCATTGAGGAGCATACCACCTCAGTCACCGGCTTCATCAATAAGTGTGTTGCCGACGTTGTCCCTACAGTGACCGTACATATCCCAACCAGAAGCCATGGATTACAGGCAACATCCGCACCAAGCTAAAGGTTAGAGCTGCCACTTTCAAGGAGCGGGACACCGCAGGATGCGGTTTCAAGGAGCGGGATGCCTTAAGATGAACCATCAAACAGGCAAAGCATCAATACAGGAATAAGATTGAATCCTACTACACGGGCCCTGACACTCATCGGATGTGGTAGGGCTTGCAAACAATTACTGACTACATACGGAAACACAGCCGCAAGCTACCCAGTGATGTGAGCCTACCAGATGAGCAAAATGCCTTTTATGCTTGCGTCGAGGCAAGCAACATTGAAGCACGCATGAGAACACCAGCTGTTCCGGACTACTGTGTGATCATGCTCTCTGTAGCCGGTGTGAGCAAGACCTTTAAACAGGTCAACATTCATAAGGCCACAGGGCCAGACGGATTACCAGGATGTATACTCAAAGCATGCACGGACCAAATGGCAAGTGTCTTCACTGACAATTTCAACCTCTTCCTGACCGAGTCTGTAAAACCTATATGTTTCAAGCAGACCACCATAGTCCCTGTGCCCAAGAAAGTGAAGGTAACCTGCTTAAATGACTACCGACCCGTGCACTCACGTCGGTCTCTAAGAAGTGCTTTGAAAGGCTGGTTATGGCTCACATCAACACTATCATCCCAGAAACCCTTGACCCACTCCAATTCACATACTGCCCCAACAGATCCACAATCTCAATTGCGCTCCACACTGCCCTTTCCCACCTGGACAAAAAAAACACCTATGTGAGAATGCTGTTCATTGATTACAGCTCAGCGTTCAACACCATAGTTCCCACAAAGCTCATCACTAAGCTAAGGACCCTGGGACTAAACACCTCCCTCTGCAACTGGATCCTGGATCTCCTGATGGGCCACCCCCAGGTGGTAAGGGTAGGCAACGACACATCTGCCACGCTTATCCTCAAGACTGGGGTTCCCTCAGGGGTGCCTGCTCAGTCCCCTCCTATACTTCCTGTTCACCCATGACTGTGTGGCCAAGCACAACTCCAACACCATTATTAAGTTTGCTGACAACACAGCAGGAGGCCTGATCACCGACAACGATTAGACAGCCTATAAGGAGGAGGTCAGAGAACTGCAGTGTGGTGCCAGGACAACAACCTCTCCCTCAATGTGCGCAAGACAAAGGAGATGATCATGGACTACAGGAAAAGGAAGGCCGAATATGCCCACATTCACATCGACAGGGCTGTAGTGGAGCAGGTTGGGAGTAAGGTTCCTTGGTGTCCACATTACCAAACTATCATGGTCCAAATATACATTGACAGTCGTGAAGACGGCACGACAGGTTAGTGCGTACGGCCTAGTACGTCACTGGGGCCAAGCTTCCTGCCATCCAGGACCTATATACTTGGCGCTGTCAGAAGAAGGCACAGAAGAATTTGACTCCACTCACCCAAGTCATAGACTGTTCTCCCAGCTACCGCACGACAATCGGCGCACCAAGTCTATGTCCAAAAGGCTCATTAACAGCTTCAACCTCCAAGCCACAAGACTGCTGAATAATTAATCAAATTGCCACCCCGACTATTACCATTGACCAACCCCACCACTTTGTTTTTACACTCTCCTACTTGCTGTTTATTTTCTATGCTTAGTCACTTTACCCCTACCTACATATACAAATTACCTCGACTAACCTGTACCCCCGCACCTTGACTCGGTGCTGGTGCCCCCTGTATATAGCCTCTGTATTGTTATTTTCTTAACTCCATTTCTTGAACTGCATTGTTGGTAAGGGCTTGTAAGTGAGCATTTCACAGTAAGGTTGTTGTATAACACCTGTTGTATTCGGCGCATGTGACAAATAAAATCTGATTTGAGACAGCATGCTCAAGTGTTTTCGAAAGAAAATAATGGGATACAGGTCTATAGTTTGATGTCAGATGAGTCAAGTGTTGGTTTCTTGAGGAGGGGAGCAACTCAGGCCAGTTTGAAGTCAGAGGGGATGCAGCCAGTAGTCAAGGATGAGTTGATGAGGGAAGTGAGGAATGGAAGGTCTCCAGGGAGACGGGAGGTAGGGATGGGGTTGAGTGGGCAGGTTGTCGGGCGGCCAGACCTCACTAGTCACAGGATGTCATCTGGAGAGAAAGAGGTTAAGGCATGGGGTAGTTCTATGGAAATGAGACCAGTGGACTCAATAGGCTGAGTGAATAACGGATGTCGTCAACCATTTTCAAAGTGGTTGACAAAATCGTCCACAGAGAAGGAGGACAGAGGGGGAGGGATTGAGGATTAATGCGGGAGGAGAAGAGGTTCATAGGGTTAGACACAGAAGCTTGAAATGTAGAATGTGGCCTTTAGCAGTGGATACAGAGGAGGGAGTGAAAGGATGATATGTCCTCCGGAAGTTTCGCTCAGCTGCCCTGTTTTGTAAGCTCTTTTTGCTCGTAACGAGTCACTAGGCCACGGAGCAGGATGGGAGGGCTGAGCTGGTCGGAAAGAAAGGAGACAGTGCAAATTATAGGACGAGGAAAGGGAGGAGAGTAGAGTCGAAGAGTCAGAATCAGGAGACCGGAGGGAGAATGATTTAGCAGAAGGGGGAGATGATATGGTAAAAGAGGAGGGAGAGCGAAGAATGCGATGGCGCATTACCATCTGGGTAGGGTAAGATTAGTTAGGATTGGAGAAAAGCTAGACAGAAAAGGAAACAATGTAGTGATCATAGACATGGAGGGGGCAAGAGAGGCAAGGAGGGGAGAGAGAGATGGAAAGGAATGAATCTAAGTCAGACGACGGGAGGTTGAAGTCGCCAAGTACGAAGAGCAGTGAGCCATCATCAAGAAATGAGCTTGAGGAACTCTCCACTCAAGCTTAACATTATTGACAAGTGACAATGACAGCATGGAATTTAAATAAGGAGATGGACAGATTGAGAGAGGGGGAAAAGAGAAAATCTCCACTTAGGAGAAATGACAAAACATTGCAGCCAAGGGGCGGGGAGCGTCTGTAAAGTCTAAAGTCTAGAAAACATACACATATAGTTGACAAAGCTACAAAAGAGCAAAATGAGATATGTAAATAACTAGGTAAGATACACAAGTGACAGAGTGGTGTGGAGCCTTCCTCTCTCGAAGAACGTTGCAGAACAACTCAGCAGAACCGTCTTTGTTTCGGTGATGGTCTTAGTTTGAGACACGACCGCCACTTACACCTGCTGTTGAGAAACCAGCGGAGACTGAAGAACTAACACTAATTGCTAATTGCCCAGCAGAGGTGCAGAGCACACCTCCCTGTACTAATTTCTGATTGTTTAGTAGAGGTGAAACCACTCCCCCTCCCACAGCCACTGATTACCAAAAACAAGCCACAAATTGCCCTGCCCCTTGATTCTGGTTGATGTGTTAACAACTATCTGCAAATGATGAGCAGTCAGGAGTTCACACACCAAGTAGGCTACTGGGAAGACAGTATTAGACAGATAAAGACCAAAACATGATTCTTATCACTCCTGGAGATATCAGGAGTCCTCTAGCTATAGAATGATTTGAAGTTACCAATCAGACAAGCTAAGCTGCAGTAACAATATCAGTCAAGTGATCTGAGTCAGATAAGATCATGTAAGCTATCTCACTGACCTAAGGTCTAGCCTAGCCTATGGGAGAGAGTATTTAGGTTCATGTTAAGGTATCAGATAAGATTCAGTGAACTACATCAACTAAACATACTTTTTCACATTATGCATTCTTTTGTTGGCTATCATGTTCTAAGCTACTCAAGATTGGGCCTCATTAGGTCTGGTTGGACATGGTTAAATTTCAAATCTGTTCACACTATCCTTAAATGCTATAATTTCTAGCCTAAAATTGGCATTATCCCTTTTCACCTCTCCACTAAAAAGGCTGATGTGGCAAGGTTTCTTGAGCAAAACCAGAAAAGGCTATTTGTGGTGAGCAAGATGAGTTACCCCCTTGCAATGTATATCTCTGTGAGACCTCTTATTACAGTTTTTTACCATCGCTAGGACCCCTTTCTCAATACTTAGGTCCCTTTGTCAAAACTCTTCACACAGTTTTCCTAACCAACTTTTAGCCTGGCGCAGCAGTTAATTTCACATCAAAAATGCACTAAAACTAACACTTCATACATGTCTCAAATCAACTCATTCTTCCATAACACTAGCAAAGGTTGTCACCCAATAAGCACACTTTGTCACTCATAAAACAATGACCTAAAGAAAACTAACAACACGTAGCATTACACAATGTTTTCTTTTGTAAAATGCCTTTACAAAACAAGAATGACACCTCTCTACTGTTTAGAATCCACTGCAGTACATGTTACAGGAATGAATCAGACATGATGCAATATGCTTCAATATGTTTTATGTCATTTTCTGGCATTGAGTGATTCCAAAATACAAGAATTTGTATATACACCATCCTCCGATGCAGATAAAGTAGCAATGCTAGTCAACCCTGTCTTCTGCATTTGGCCACAGGTTCTCAGCCACATCACATCTTATGTCAACTTGGGCAATACACCTAGGAAATAATATTTTGGCATGCCTGGTCCATCCCTGGCAATCTTCTGCAGATATGTCCAGGCATCCAGCATTCATTGCATCCAGGAGGGACATTTGATCATGTGGATGGTGGTCATAAACCTTCCACCTCCATGAGGTAAATAATTCCTCTATGGGGTTGAGGAATGGTGAGTAAGGTGGTAGGAAAAGTGACATCATCCTGGGATGGGCTGTAAACCACTCTGTGACTGCACGGGAGTGGTGAAATGCCACATTGTCCCATACAATTACAAACGTTAGCCGATTTCGCCCCACTGCAACCCTTTCCTCGCCTGGCACAACCCTTCCATAGAGGTCACCCAAGAATGAAATGAGACGCTCGGTGTTGTATGGCCCAATTAGCAGTTAGTGTAACAGCAATCCATCAGAGGATATTGCTGCACACATTGTGATGTTGTCACCCCTCTGGCCCAGGACATCCACTGTGGCTCTTTTCCTAATCACATTCCTTCTCGCTGCCGTGTTTTGGCCAAGTTGAAACCAGCCTTATCCACAAAGATGAATATGTGGGGTGTTTACCTGGTTTCAATCTACATGATAATAATATTACGGTAGTTTACATTATACCTTAAAACACGCCTTTGTGTGCCTCTGCCCTGTTTGGTTTTGTTCAAACCCAGTTCTGTGTTTTATAGTCATCTTACCTGGATATATTGGTTTCTGAGTTGCTTGACTCGTTCAGAGATCCTCTCAAAGGGGACAGTATACAACTGCTTCATACTGACTTGATATTGTTTCAGGACTCTAGAAATATTTGTTATGCTTACATTGTGAATATTTCCAAATGTAATGTTGTCTGCAAAAACTCTGTTCTGAAAATCTGTGAGTTGTATGCCTTTGTTTCTGATGACCATATCAACATTTGCAGTTTCCTGCACAGCAGTGAAAATCCTACCTCTCCCGCCTGTGGGAGGTAACCGTTGGGTCCTAAGCAGAAATACAAAAACAATTACACACAAGTGGATTTGGAGGCTTTGCTCAATTTACTTCTGTAATGTGCAGTTCTGTCAGATGCCCTTGCAGAATGCACATCTTATTTGTTGTTTTGCCGGACATTTCTCACAATAGATGCCACTGTTGAGCGTTGCAGATTTGTCTGCACTCTCAGACCAGCCTCTCTCATTCATAGACCATGATTTATTACATGATCAATTATAGTAGCCCTAATCTCATCTGAGACTACAGCTCTTCATCTTCCTCTCAGTCTTCTTCTACCACGCGTACGTACTCCTCTCCCTCTCCCCTCTCCCTCTCTTCTTACTCTGTCAGCCACTTCTCTATCTCTGGCTGGGTCCATGTTTACATTACAGTACAGCATTATTCCTAAGATGTCCCCTTTTGTATAGATGGTAATGATATTGAAAGACTAACACCCAGGTAGGTGTTCAGCTACAATGGGATTCAGCTGTGGTTGGTCTAATTTTTTACTAAAGTTTAACAGTTTTGAAAAGATTATGTAAACTTGTGCAAATTGGCCTGTAGGTACATAGACACAAACACCACCAAAACTCTGAGTGAGAAAATGATTCAAACGATTGAAATTTGAAAGATGTAGTCATTGAATGCATTTTGTGCCAAAGCAATGAACAATGATCCACAGTTTAGCCCACATAGACTGCTGTTGTGCTCACTGTGTGAAGAGTTTTGAAAAAGTGACCTAAGTATTGAGAAATGTGTCATAGCGATTGTCAAAATAAAATAAAACTGTAATCAAAGTTTTGAGTTACCTAGACCAGCCAACCAATGGGGGGGCAGCACAGGCCATTGCCATGACCCAGGTGAATGCACATCCGGCACCAGCGTGGGTGGTAGTGAATGTGAAGCTGCCCATGGGCTTGCAGACGACAATGTATCTCTCAATGGCCAGCACCACCAGAGACCACAGAGAAACCTGACCTATAATGAGACAAGGAAAGTGAGTAGTTATATCTTGTTGTCCAATTGGTTGCTGAGACTTCCCCCAGCATCTCCATCAATGTATGTATCTCAAACAATTCATGTTTCGTAGACCAGGATTGGTTGATAATATCAGTCGGTTAGTTGAGACATAATGGTATTATGTAAATATAGCAACAAAATAACTAGAATTTGACTTAGTCTGGCTGTATTACACAAATACACTTTTATCCAGTGAGACGAGGTGAGACAACCAGATATCACTGTCATAGAAAATACATTTTCCCATAATTCAGTACTTATTAACAAAGTCAGTGCTAGTAGAAAAATACGAAGTTGTGTCTTGCGTGGGGGTGTATGTTACTGGATGTTCTCTTACCTCCAATTGTAGCCATGAAACCCTCGATGGCACAGCCCAAAGGTCCAAAGACGAAGTAGCCATTGATGGAGGTAATGAAGGTAATGGTGAATCCAAAGACTACCATGATCATTCCAGCTGCAGCC
This sequence comes from Oncorhynchus nerka, assembly GCF_034236695.1. Classification (NCBI taxonomy): domain Eukaryota; kingdom Metazoa; phylum Chordata; class Actinopteri; order Salmoniformes; family Salmonidae; genus Oncorhynchus; species Oncorhynchus nerka. The sequence goes on along the minus strand of NC_088397.1, from coordinate 73,578,997 downwards.
AAGTTGACCAGAATGAAGTTTAGAGGTTGCTGGAGCTTCTTGTTTGTGGCTGTGACGTACAAGGTCAGACCGTTGATGGGGAATCCAAAACAGATCAGGAAAAACATGTAGACAGCAAGCAGATAGAATTGCCATGGATCCGCCAAGTAGTACTGAGGGTATTCAAAGGGACTTCTTACAAGTCCAGTCCTGTTGGACATGGGGATGTAGAAGTTGTTTCCTTCAGTGCCGTTCTGCATCTTTAACCAGGGAGTGGTTGAGATGAAAAGTGGAGAATCTGCTCTAGCTGCAGTCTAGTGTCTTCTGGCTTCTTTATTATTCGGGATGCTCTGGGTATGTTTATATACACGTCTAAGCAGCCTCATCAGGGATCAACTGGTGGTCAACTAGTGATCAAGGAGAATACCACGTGGGGGGGGGGGGGGGGGGGGGGATTTGATTGAGAAAGATTTGGATAATTGGTCTTGTCATAAACACCTAGGTGATCTTATCACAACAACATATCTATTAAGGATCCAGTTCAGAGTGGGTTCTGTTCTATATATAGAAACCAGTTTTACTCACAGAGCCTGACAGATTGAGCTGATGCAGTCGCTTTGTCACCATCACAAACACAGCCTGTTACTGAGAATGTGTGTGTGTGTGTGTGTGTGTGTGTGTGTGTGTGTGTGTGTGTGTGTGTGTGTGTGTGTGTGAGAAAAGATGTTGAGATATATAATATCTCTGCTGTTTGTTTTTACCTGAAAATAAAGTTAACCTCACGCTACCATCTGCAACAAAACTGAAATTCTAAATCATTTGAGTAGGATACCATAGCACACTGTTACAGGATCAGCACCTTTCACATGAGAAAATGGGGCTTAATGCTTTATCTCAATCAGCCAGAGACACATTTATCTCTCAATGGTTTTCAAAAGGAGTACCAGAATATCAAAATTATTTGATGCTGAAGTAAAATTGAAACATACCTATTACACGCTGTGTGTTTATATGTTGAGCCAAAGTAAGCTTTATAGTTCAAATGTATATATGTATATTTATTGCAGCTTTCAGGATCGACCAAAATATGTTTTTTGCTTCAGGTACAACTATCAGTTACTTTCTGACTGGGTCTTGCTAGTCATCTCAATCAATAATGTGTTTTGAATTATAAACACCCACTTACATTGAATGTTTAAATATTGCATGTTTAATGTTTAATAGTTGTATATAGTATGATAATCTCAAGTCCAGTATTGTATGCTGCAGGTTAGCTAGCAAGAAGCAACATACTGTATATTCAGTATAGCAATATGTAGCTATTTATTAAAGGAATATAACTAATCGTTTTTTCTGCTTGTTACAATAACTTATCTATACATTATGCACTGTGATTGGCTATTATTTACATTGAAAATAGAATATTGGATTATATTCACTTTGCATAAGGTCATCAATAGAAGGCACTGTTATAGATCTGTTGCTAGCAAGCTAACCGTCAGTCGGTTAGCTAGCTAGGTAGTAGACTGCATTTCTATGAATAATTCATGATTGGAATAATCTATTACTTGTTTATATCATATACAAAAGGAAATGTTTGATACCAACGGTCAGTTATTTTGTATCATACAATTTCAATGGTCTTGATCAACCTGAGGAATCTAATATGTTATATTTTTGCTAACTGATCAGCTGAACAAATAAAAAAAAGCAAAACAACAAAAAACTAAACCACCAAAACATTGTTATTGCCACGAACCTCGCCGAAGATGGTGCCTCTTCCTGTTCGGGCGGTGCTCGGCGGTCGTCGTCGCCGGCCTATTAGCTACCATCGATTCCCTTTCCATTTGTTTTGGGTTATTGGGTAATTGGGTACACCTGTTTTGTATTAGGGTTTGTTTGTAGGGTATTTAAGGGCACTAGGCCCGCTGGGTATTTGTGCGGGCTTGTTTGTGTTACTCTGTGTTTGATGGTGTGAGTTATTTGTGTATTTATTCTCCGGACTATTTTGTCCTGTTGTTTGGACTGGCAACTTATATACGCCCTGTGTGTTGGCGTGACTGTTTTGTTGCGCTGGGGAATAAATTTGAAAAAAAGACTGAACCCTGCTCTCTGCGCCTGATTCCACCCACCACTCCTAGTTGATCGTAACAGTTATGCATACCTTTATTTGTCCTACATTTTTATGATTTTACAAAATATCCGCTGCATTTGATTCAAGCCCCCAAAAAATTCACAAAACACCATATATTGGAAAAGGTCTCTCAGGATGCTTCAACGCATCCAAGTGCAGATCACAAAGTCAAGGTTGAGACATCCATTCTTCAGATGTTTAAATTAACTACCACATGTATTCCACAACAAGAATAACAACTCAGTTCAGCAAACTTGTTGAGAGCAGCCATTTCATGATGTATTGACTGGGCTGTACCATCTTATTTAGTGTTGTAGTGTTGTACTTAAATATGGTGAACATAACCTTTTACTGCAGTGGGCTAAATCAGTGTCACGTGGAGTGATTATTGGTAGTTTAAAAAACAAATCTACTTTGAAACAAAAGTACACACATAGTTATGGCCTTACAACAAAGAAGACACCTGTACCATGCCATTGACTGCAGGAAAGGCCTCTATGACCTATATGTGTACACCTTAGCTTCATGAGAATATCCATGCTCTATTGCTTAATTAACACAGAGTTTAGTGTCAGTACTGTCAATCCCAAATACAAATCGCAGACATGACCAGTGGCCAAGGAGGACATGTATGAGGATACTGTATGTTTCTATGCAGGGTCCACAGAAGGCACCTCTGTCCTGCTATTTGACATAGAAGAAGCTTCTTCATCACACAATGGGTTCTTGTTACAGAACAAAGTGATCAGCATGCAATTACGGAAATTAAGGTAAAGAATGAGAACCAAAAATCTGTGAACAAGGTACTAGATACATCCAATTTGTAAGTCGCTCTGGATAAGAGCGTCTGCTAAATGACTTAAATGTAAATGTAATACAGACATAGGATATGACCACTAACATGTGACCAACTGGGGTTTGACCCGGGTCTCCTACATGCCACAAGAGAGCGTAAGTCCCTTGAGCTAAACCCTATACATTCGTTTTGGGAGGTAACACAACTCGTCAGGCAAGATTTCTCCGAACCATCTCTGAAATTAAGGATGAAGACCTCAGGAGAAAGGCTTTTATTATAAGGCATTCAGTGGTGTAAAGTACTTAAGTAAAAATACTAGAAAGTACTACTTTAGTAGTTTTTTGGGGTATGTTTACTTTACTTTACTATTTATATTTTTGACAACTTTTACTTTATTAATGCTTAGCAAGACAGGAAAATGGTCCAATTCACACATTTATCAAGAGAACATCCCATATCATCGCTTCTGCCTCTGATCTGGCGGACTCACTAAACACAAATACGCGTTTGTAAATTGAGTGTTGGAGTGTAACCCTGGCTATCCATACATATAAAAATGGGGCTGTCTAGATTGCTTAATATACAGAATTTAAAATGATTTATATGGGGGCAAACTACCTGCCCTCCAGGACACCTACACCACCCGATGTCACAGGAAGGCCATAAAGATCATCAAGGACAACAACCACCCGAGCCACTGCCTGTTCACCCCGCTATCATCCAGAAGGCGAGATTAGTACAGGTGCATCAAAGCAGGGACAGAGAGACTGAAAAACAGCTTCTATCTCAAGGCCATCAGACTGTTAAACAGCCACCACTAATATTGAGTGGCTGCTGCCAACACACTGACTCAACTCCAGCCACTTTAATAATGGGAATTGATGGAAATTGATGGAAAATATATCACTAGCCACTTTAAACAATGCTACTTAATATAATGTTTACATACCCTACATTACTCATCTCATATGTATATGTATATACTGTACCCTATATACCCTATATAATCTACTGCATCTTTATGTAATACATGTATCACTAGCCACTTTAAACTCTGCCACTTTGTCTACATACCCTACATTACTAATCTCATATGTATATACTGTACTCGATACCATCTACTGCATCTTGCCTATGCCGTTCTGTACCATCACTCATTCATATATCTTTATGTACATATTCTTTATCCCTTTACACTTGTGTGTATAAGGTAGTAGTTTTGGAATTGTTAGGTTAGATTACTCGTTGGTTATTACTGCATTGTCGGAACTAGAAGCACAAGCATTTCGCTACACTCGCATTAACATTTGCTAACCATGTGTATGTGACAAATACATTTGATTTGATTTGGTTTTGATTTGATACTTAAGTATATTTTAGCAATTACATTTACTTTTGATACTTAAGTATATGTAATAACAAATACTTTTAGCCTTTTACTTAAGTAGTATTTTACTGGGTGACTTTCACTTGTGTCATTTTCTATTAAAGTATCTTTACTTTTACTCAAGTATGACAATTGGGTACTTTTTCCACCACTGAAGACATTTATAAAAGAAAATGGTCAATAGTCAGTGAGATTGTATCATAACATTACTGTGCTTTTGACCCCTCATTTGGGCGTATTTCCAGATACAACATTTCATGATTTCGCAGATGAGTCGTTTGTGAAGTGATCAGCTAAACAAATTGAAATAGCAAAGTAAAAAATACATTTTAAAAAGTATGAATAAATAAATTATTTAACCTCTTGGAACACTAGGGGCAGTATTTCATTTTTGGATGAAAAAACGTTCCCGTTTTAAACAAGATATTTTGTCACGAAAAGATGCTCGACTATGCATATAATTGACAGCTTTGGAAAGAAAACACTCTGACGTTTCCAAAACTGCAAAGATATTATCTGTGAGTGCCACAGAACTGATGCTACAGGCGAAACCAAGATGAAACTTCAAACAGGAAATGAGCAAAAATTTTGAGGCGCTGTTTTCCATTGTCTCCTTATATGGCTGTGAATGCGCCCTGAACGAGCCTACACGTTCTCACGTTTACCCAAGGTGTCTGCAGCATTGTGACGTGTTTGTAGGCATATCATTGGAAGATTGGCCATAAGAGACTACATTTACCAGGTGTCCGCCCGGTGTCCTTTGTCGAAATTGGTGCGTAATCTCCAGCTGCAAGCATTCTTCCATGTGATTCAGAGGAGAGAGGAGACTTCCACGAACGATATATCATCGAAGAGATGTGTGGAAAACACCTTGAGGTGCTTGTTTTGCTATGGTTGAAAAGCATATTTTGAAAATCTGAGATGACAGTGTTGTTAACAAAAGGCTAAGCTTGAGAGCTAGCATATTTATTTCATTTCATTTGCGATTTTCATGAATAGTTAACGTTGCGTTATGGTAATGAGCTTGAGGCTGTATTCACGATCCCGGATCCGGGATGGCTAGAATCAAGAGTTAAGCATCCATTTATTTGTCCCGTCCTACATTTGTATGTTTTATAATAAAGTACTTACATTATTAGATTCATGGCCTAACAGTTACAGTACATAAATATAAAGATCTATTCAATGGTTTCTCAGAAGGTATTAATGTATCCAAGTGAATTTAAATAAAGTTCCACGTATGTCTTACCACCAAGTAAAACAACTCATTTGAGCAAACCTTGAGAGGAGCATTAAAAAGGACGCTTCTGGCCTGGGGTGTACCTTCTTATATACAGTTACAGAGTGGTGCAAAAACCTTCTCCTGTAGTCAAATGACCTATTGGCCTCATGGGTGGAATGTTATTAAAAAATGTCATTATTTAATCATTAATAAACATGTCTTTTGGGGGGGGGGTTTATGACAAAAATTTGGTTTTTCTATGTCAAACAGTTTTGTTGTATTTCAGTCTTCTGTGATGTATATAAAGTGTAATATTGGAATACAAACTCAAAATTGAATACATTTCAATTCTATATCTGACATGGTACAAGTGTGTTATTTTTTGTAAGCCAATAATCATGTGTGTGAGTTGTATACTTTTGTTTCAAAGTAGATTTCTTTAAGACTAACAAGAAACACTGTGTGTGACCCTGATTTAGCCCACTACAGTAAAACGTTAATATGGCCTTTCCGTTTATACATTAGCTGATTGAGAAAATCCATGGTGACACTATAGGTTAAACACAGAGCTTAGTGTCACTGTCAGGACTATCAATCACCGATATCTGACACCAAAAGTGACTCTCAGACACATAAGAGCAGCTTAGAATAGAATGAAGAGAGGATTCAGTCTCAAAAGACAACAGAAGACATGGCCCAGAGAAGACAGTCCTGTCTTGCTTGTTGACACAGAAGAAGCCCCCTCATCACCCATTGAGTTCTTGCCACAAAATAACATGGTCAGCATGAATGAAACTGTAGAGGTGCAGCTCAATATTAAGAAGGTGTTCTTTATGTTTTGTGCACTCAGTGTATGTGTTCTCACTTTCTACCAATAAAATCTCAATCCTTCAAGACAAAACATGAGAGTAGTCCACTATGTCATCCCAAGGTCATGATTTAACGTTAGGTTTCTTACCACCTTAGCTATGAAAAGCAATTAGAAGGTTTTGAATGGAGCAATGGAAAATGGTCATAATTTGGTATGCATGTCACTGTCTTAACATAAATGACAGTCAGTTCAGATACTGTATGTGAAAGAGTAGAGGTGCTTTGAAGTGTGCAGTGTAATTACATTTATATTTGAGTCAATAAGCAGACCCACTCATCCACAGCGACTTACAGGAGCAATTAGGGTTAAGTGCCTTGCTCAGGGGAACATCGACCGATTTTTCACCTAGTTGACTCACGGATTTGAACCAGCAACATTTCAGTTCCTGACCCAACGCTCTTAACCACTAGGATACGTGCCGCCATCGCTGTAAAGGCAGCTCTTTTGTTGAAGAAGATCCAGGCAGGAAAGTTGGCATAGGGGGTCCAGGCAATCAGGAAACCAAAAGCCATAGGAAACCACAAGCCATAACAAACCTCATACGTGTCACGTATGGGTAGATGCTGAGTCCTGCTGGGAAGCTGCAGCCTGAAAACAAACAAGGAAAGACACATGAAATCAGGTAATTAAGTAATTGTTTGATAGAAAAATTATAGGCAGTATACACTGAGCATACAAAACATTAGGAACACATTCTCTTTCCTTGAAGCTATGATATCACTTGTTCAGTGCAGCTGAAGGGGATGATTTCTTTTAGCCTTGAGACAATTTAGACATGGAATATGTATGTGTACCATTCAGAGGGTGAATGGGCAAGACAAAGATTGAAGTGCCTTTGAACGGGGCATGGTAGTAGGTGTCGGGCACATCGTTTTTAGGTGTTTTTGTCTTTACCTGTTGTGGTCTAGTACTATATTTTTGATAGCTAGGGTCATCTACACTAAGTGCTGCCTGTCTTCCCAGTTGCCGACGTGGACCGTGAACTGCTGACTGCTCTTAATTTGCAGATAGTTGTTGACACAACCAGGATCAGGGGGCAGGGCAATTTGTGACTTGTTTTGGTAATCAGTGGCTTTATTGGGGGGGAGTGGTTCACCTCTCTAAGCAATCACCAATTAGTACAGGGAGGAGTACTCTCCACCTCTGCTAGGCAATTAGTTTTAGTTCTTCAGTCTCCCCTGGTTTCTCAGCAACAGCTGTAAGTGGCGGTCGTGTCAGCGGTGGTTGTGTTGCAAAACTAAGACCATCGCCGAAAAATAGATGGTTCTGCCGAGTTGTTTGAGGAATGTAAGAGAGGAAGGCTCCACACTACTCACTCACCTAGTTATTAACATATTACAGATTTTGCAGCTTTGTTGACTATGTGTGTGTTTTCTATACCTGTTTCCACCTCTGTCCGGTAGGCTTTACATACGCTCCCCACCCCTTGGCTTCAACCCTTCTAATTTAGTTTACCCTGCACGCACAACCTATGTGGAATTCTGGCTCTCTGGCAGCGTCTGGAACTGCCGATCTGCAGTCAAGAACACCGAATTCATCTGAGCCTATGCTGCCCTTCTGTCCCTTGACTTTTTGGCCTTGACTAAGACATTAATCACTTCAGAGAACACTGCTACTCCAGCAGCTCTTTCTTCCTCTGAATATGTTTTCTCTCATAGTCCGAGAGCATCTGGTCATTGCGGTGGTGGCACAGGTCTATTCATTCCTCCTAAGTGGAAATGTTCTATTTTCCCTCTCTCACCTGTCCATCTCCTCATTTGAATTCCATACTGTCACTGTCACTTGTTCACTCAAGCTTAGCATTATTGTCATCTATCACCCACCAGGTGCTCTTAAAGAGTTCCTCAATGAGCTTGACATCTTGATTATCTTATTTCCTGACGATGGCTCACCGCTCTTCGTACTTGACAGCGTCAACCTCCCGATGTCTGTCTTCAAATAATTTATTTCCAACTCTCTCTTTCCCCTCATCTCTTCTTTTGATCTCACCTTTTCCCAATCTCCTCCAACTCACAAGAAAGGCAATACGCTTGACCTCCTCTTTACTAGAGGCTGCTCGCCTATTATTCTCACTGCAACCCTCCTCCAGGTCTCTGATCACTACATTGTTTGCTTTTCTGTCTCCCTATCCTCCAACCCTAACCACTCAGCCCCTACCCAGATGGTCATGCACCATTGAAATCTTCGCTGTCTCTCTCCCACTACTCTCTCCTCTTCTATCCTATCTTCTCTCCCTTCTGCTAAATCCTTCATCCTCTGGTCTCCTGATTCTGCCTCTTCGATCCAACTCTCCTCCCTTTCCGCATGCTTTGACTCGCACTGTCCCCTTTCCTCCCGGCCGGCTCGGCCCTCTCCTCCTGCTCCGTGGCTGAGTGACTCATTGCGAGCTTACAGAACAGGGCTGCGGGTAGCTGAGCGAAAATGGAGTAAAACTAAACTGCCGGAGGACCTATCATCATTTCACACCCTCCTCTTTAGCTTCTCTTCCTCTGTATCTGCTGCTAAAGCCACTTTCAACCACTCTAAAATTTCTCATTTCCCTCATCAACTCATCCCTGACCACTGGTTGGGCCCCCTTTGACTTCAAAATGATCCGAGTTGCTTTCCTCCTCAAGAAACCAACACTCGACTCATCAGACTTAAAAAATGATTGACCTGTATCCCTTCTTTATTTTCTTTCCAAAACACTTGGGTGTGCTGTCTCTGATCAACTTTCTCATGATCTCTCTCAAAACAAAATTTTTGACCTTAACCAGTCAGGCTTCAAGATGGGTCACTCAACCGAGACTGCTCTTCTCTTTGTCACGGAGTCTCTCTCTCCTCTGTTCTCATCCTCCTAGATATATCTGCTGCCCTAGACACCATGAACAATCAGATCCTCCTCTTCACCCTTCTCAGGGCTGAGTAGCTCAGTCTCTGTCCACTCTTGGATTACATCCTACCTGGCAGGCCGCTCCTACCAAGTGACATGGAGAGGATCTGTGTGTGCACCACATACTCTCACTACTGGTGTCCCCCAAGGCTCAGTTCTAGGCCCTCTCTTCTCTCTATACACCAAGTCACTTGGCTCCGTCATATCCTCACATGGTCTCTCATATCATTGATATGTGGATGACACAACTGCCTTCCACCTTCCCCCCTTCTGACACCTGGATGGCAACACACATCTCTGCATGCCTGGCAGATATCTCAACTTGGATCCCGGCCCACCATATCAAGCTCAACCTTGACAAGACAGAACTGCTCTTCCTCCTGGGGAAGGCCTGCCCGCTCAAAGACCTGTCCATCACGGTTGACAACTCCACAATGTCACACTCCCAGAGGGAAAAGAACCTTGGCGTGACCCTGGACAACACCCTGTCGTTCTCTGCAAACATCAAAGCAGTGACTCACTACTGCAGGTTCATGCTCTACAACATCCGTTGTAGAGTACTGTCCTATCTCACAAAGGAAGAGGTGGAAGTCCTAATCCAGGAACTTGTCCTCTCCCATCTGGACTACTGCAACTCGCTATTGGCTGGGCTCCCCGCTTGAGCCATGAAACCCCTGCAACTTCTCCAGAATAGTGCAGCCCTCCTGGTTTTTTCACCTTAACAAGTTCTCTCATGTCACCCCGCTCCGCTGCACACTCCACTGCCTTCCAGTCGAAGCTCACATCCACTACAAGACCATGGTGCTTACCTACAGAATAGCAAGAGGAACTGCCACTCCCTACTTTCAAGCTATGCTCAAACCCTACACTGAGCACTCCCTTCTGCTACTTCAGGTCTCTGAGTATCTTCTGTAAACATCTGAAACCTACCTCTTCCAACAGTATCTTAAATTATCCTCCTCCTCACCTCGACCACCCCCCCTCCCCTTGCACTGTGTAAACTCAGTGTGTTTAAACTACTTTCAACCACCAAATATTGATTGATTTATTTGTTATGTGTAGCAAAATCAGGTACACATACTGTGTGTCTGTGTGGATGTGTTTGAGCAGTGTACTACAATTACCGCTTTTGTCACACCCTGATCTGTTTCACCTGTCTTGTCGCCCAGTTACCCCATTATCCCCTGTGCATTTATACCTGTGTTTTCTGTTTGTCTTTTGCCAGTTTGTCTTGTCTCGTCAAGCCTACCAGCATTTTCCCGTACTCCTCTTTTTCTCTCTAGTCCCTGTTTTCTAGTTTTCCTGTTTTGACCATTCTGCCTGCCCTGACCCTGCCTGCCATTCTGTACCTTGTGACACTGCCCTGGATTACTGACCTCTGCCTGCCCTGACCGTGAGCCTGCCCCTTGTTTTTGTAATAAACTTTTGTTTCTTCAACATGTCTGCATCTGGGTCTTGTCCTGAGGTCTGATAGGGTTGACTGTGAGGACAAGGCTTCCTTTTAAGTGAAGACAATGGCGATGGCAGGAACACAGATGTGGCAGGAGAAGTACAAGACATATGATTAATTGTTGAAGCCTTTCGGCCATTGTGTAGTAGTCTGGTCCACATGAACACTGCATCTATGTGGGAATGACAAATAAGCCTGTTAAGATATTTTACTTTAAAATGTATAAACGCTTATTACAGTTATCCCTTGAATGAAGTTTTTAAATGTTAAACTTCTTTCTTCAATGGCCATTACTATAAATACTATATTTGTCAAATGTATGAATCAGATTATTGACTTAAATGCTGTTTAACTACAGGTATGCAGTATAAGCAGATGGGATGGTTTTTGCCCTGTTTTAGTGCCAAATCCAATCCTGAAGGGCAGAATGTTGAGAGGCTATTATCAACATTCTAAAACACAAACTCAATATGTATACTTCCACCTCAGGGAGTAGTCTCAACAAATCAGATAACAATCTTTCCCAAAACATTCCTGGCCACTATGATTGGATCTTGGAGTACCAGATAGGATTTAAATATCTGGTGTAAATGGAATTCATTATTCCAAATACAATTTTCACCGTATTTGGAAGAGGAAGTGGTCAATTAAGTTTTATGAATACCATTGTAACAAGAAATTGAGAGAACTGAGAGGCCAAGGCTGACAAGAGTTCCTCTACAGTACTGTAGTAGAGAACTACTTAAACACTTCCAGTCTTAAGCTCCAAATCTATTGAAATGGGGGAAGGGTGGCAGATTGCCTCCAGATTGCTTGCCTGCCCTCTCTACAGTGTACATACAGTACCAAACCAATATCAATCATTAACTTCTCATCCAATTATGAATTAACTAATCAGACTGGGTATTTGGCATTGTTTGTAATTTATCTATCCATTATGGATGAATCCTAATTTCCACTTATCTAAAATGTTCAATTCGTCTCTCATTAAAATAAAAAAATTACTAAGTGAAACTTAAATGGAAGTTAGAATTTGCACCAATGTGATCAACAGGGTATCAAACCCTGGTGGTACTCACACCTCAAGACTACATTAGACAGGGTTTCCCAAACTCAACGTCTCAGCTAAGGTTCAGTGAACTACCTTGACGAAACATACTTGGCCAAAAAAAGGAATGCAGCTTGGTAAGGCTATCATTTGCTAAACTACTCAAGATTGGGCCTGGTTGGGTCTGGTTGGACATGGTTAAATTCAAAATATGTTCATACTATCCTTGCAATGCAATCATCTCTAGCCTAAAATTGGCATTATCCTTCCTCACCTCTCCACAATAAAGGCTGATGTGGCAAGGTGTCTTTAGCAAATAACAGAAACTGCCATTTGTGGAAGACTTGAAGACTGTTATTTATCTAATTAGCTAACTATGTTTAATTTTTACCCAAATAAATGAATCATGCAACAATTAGCTCATTAGGATATGGGGCACCACGAGAGCGGTTCTTTCAAAAGTTACCATCTCCCAAATTAAACTCTATCACATCTATAAACAGTAAACTTATTAATCATGTCCTCGTATAGTATCATATCATCATTCTGAACAGTCATAACCTCTTTGCATGTGCAAAAACCAGAGCCTTGCTTATGAGTCAGTACTACACAAATTGGTTTAATTATTTATTTACTAGTTAATTAAATGGGAACACAGGATAAACATACACACTCTGCACCGGTTAATGACATGAGACGTAATTCGCTGAAAACAGATCCCTAGCAGAATGACTACAACATTGATGTTTGTTAAAGAAGAGATGGAGAGGGAGAGAGAGGGACAGAGACACTTAACATTAGTACATACTTTGCACACAAACTGCCGCCCACTTTGAGTAAGAAATCAGGAATGTATTTATGTGAAGAGAGCAGCCTTGGAAAGAGGATTGGGCCTTTTCACGGGCACACTTGTAAGGCTTTGATTGTCCGAAATGGGTCTGTAGTTGTCCTTCTTTGTAGTTGTCCTGTATCCAATGACTTGTCATGTAGTCCTGAACAGAACTACAGAGTTTACTTTTTCTTCCATTCACTCTTGAAGAGGCTTCTTTGAAGATGGGCTATTCAGCCATAATGATGGTTTGAGCAGAGTAACAGGATGGTCCTACTTAAATTGACTTTCGAATATACTTTAATATATTCGAAAGTATACTAGCACAGCTAATCAGCCGTACCAGTGATTGTCCAGGAAGTGCATTTATCGTCTCCACCTCGTGTTGAGATTCAAAGTTCAAACCACTTTAAACGTGCAGCTGCAGCTTAACTTTTTTTTGTCTAATGTTTTTTTTTCTCAACCCATCATTCATACAGATTGCTCAAAAGGGGCGTTTCTGGACAGCTCTGACCTCACTTCGGAGAGGTGACTATTCACTGTGCAAAGCTTATGGAAAACAATAATCTCTTAGTTTCTAAAATCACATCCCTCTCTTAACAAAAACACTTTCATAATTGTTCACATTCCATGCAGAACGCATAGTATGGAAACTTTGTATATGTAGTGGGTATACTTTCCAAGTTACAGTATTTCCTTTATAGCATTTTTTATGACATCACAAAATAACAAACAAAATGACATTAGTAATCTATAGATCGCCTCTGACCATTCTCCACATTCTATGTTTTGAAATATTTTTCCAGTAGTCGCTTTTGAACGTGTTGGAGTTTCAGCAGGAATAGTCTGTTGGTGAATCTTGAGAGCACAGACCTGAATCTGCGCCGTTGATTTACAACGGGTTTGTTAACCCCCACACCCTAAAGGGTGAGAGGGGGTCTGATTGAAGTTATTCATTGCAAACTTGATCTGACATATTTGGATTATCGTGGACAGTCATGACTGTGGTGTGGCCAGATCTGATGAGACAATAGACAGGTATTTCACATCAGTAGCTGCCTGGAAAAGAGTTGCAAGAAGGCCTTCCTACATCACTTAGATATGTACTCTGTTTTTGAAACCAGGTTTGCAGTTCATTTGAGCTATATGAGATGGAAGGGAGTTCCATACAATAATGTGAATATATAATAGTGTACGCTTTCTTGAATTTGTTCTGGATTTGGGGACTGTGAAAAGACCCCTGGGGGTATGTCTGGTGGGGTTTTCAACACAATGATTCTTATAAAAAAATAAATTATGCAGTCATTCTCTCCTCAACTCTTAGCCAAGAGAGACTGTCATTCATCGTATTTATATTAGCCCTCTGACTACAAAGAAGAGCAAGATGTGCCGCTCTGTTCTGGGCCAGCTGCAGCTTAACTAGATCTTTCTTTGAAGCACTTGACCACGTGACTGGAAAATAATAGAGCCTGCAGGACTAGCTTTTTGGAGTGTCAAAAAAGCAAAGCATCTCTTTAGTATGGACAGATCTCTCCCCATTTGTACAACCATTGAATCTCTATGTTCTGACAATTTACAGTTAACAATCTAAGGTAACTCCAAGTCATTTAGTCTCCTCAAAGTTTTCAACAGCCACACCATTCATTACCAGATTCAGCTGAGGTCTTAGAGCTTAGGGAATGATTTGTACCAAATACAATGCTATTAATTTTTGAGATGCTCGGGACCAGTTTATTACGGGCAAACGATTCCAAAACTGACTGCAACTCCTTGTTTCAGTGACTTCATTAGCTGTGGTTACTGACACGTATATGGTTGAATTATCAGCATACATGGAAACACAGGCTTTTTAAAATGTCAGTGGCAGGTCATTTGTTAAAGTAGAAAAGAGTAGATGGCCTAGAGAGCTGCTCAGTGGTACACCACACCCTACATATTTGACATTAGAGAAGCTTCCATTAAAGAAAACCCTCTTAGTTATATTAGATAGACAGCTCTGAATCCACAATATGGCAAAAGTTTACAATATACAACTTACACTACCGGTCAATAGTTTTAGAACACCTTCTCTATCTAGAGTCTCTTTATTTTTACTATATTTTCTACATTGTAGAATAATAGTGAATACATCAAAACTATGAAATAATACATATGGAATTATGTATTAACCCAAAAAGTTTTAACCAAATGAAAATATTTTAGATTTTAGATTCTTGAAAGTAGCCACCCTTTGCCTTGATGACAGCTTTTTATCCCCATAAATCTACACAGGTGTTTAGAAATGTTTGCTAATATATTAAAAATAAAAAAATGAAATATCACATTTACATAAGTATTCAGACCCTTTACTCAGTACTTTGTTGAAGCACCTTTGGCAGAGACTTCAACCTCGAGTCTTCTTGGGTATGACGCTACAAGCTTAGCACACCTATATTTGGGGAGTTTTTCCCATTCTTCTCTGCAGATCCTGTCAAGCTCTGTCAGCTTGAAATGGGGAACGTCACTGCACAGCTATATTCCAGTCTCTCCAGAGATGTTCGATCGGGTTCAGGGCTCTGGCTGGGCCACTCAAGGACATTCAGAGACTTGTCCCGAAGCCGCACCTGCGTTGTCTTGGCTATGTACTTAGGGTCATTGAACAGAAAATATAAATGCAACAATTAACAATTTTAGTGGCCATCGAAGATGGGCATTTTCCAACTAAAGTCGGTTACTGCAGTCAGATCATGACCCTGGTGAGGACGACGAGCACGCAGATGAGCTTTCCTGAGACTGTTTGTGCAGAAGTTCTTAGGTTGTGCAAATCCATGGTTTCATCAGCTGTCCAGGTGGCTGGTCTCAGACGATCCCGCAGAAGCCGAATGTGGAGGTCCTGGGCTGGCATGACTACACGTGGTCTGAAGTTGTGAGGCTGGTTGGACGTACTGCCAAATTCTCCAAAACGTTGGAGGTGGCTTATGGTAGAGAAATTAACATTACATTCTCTGGCAACAGCTCCGGTGGACATTCCCGCAGTTAGCATGCCAATTGCACTCTGCTTCAACTTGAGACATCTGTGGCATTGATTTGTGTGACAAAACTGCACATTTTAGAGTGGCCTTTTATTGGCCCACAGAACACGGTGCACTTTATTACTTCCGGCACCGACAGAGATGGTCGCCTCGCTTCGCGTTCCTAGGAAACTATGCAGTATTTTGTTTTTTTGTGTGTTATTTCTTACAATGTTACCCCAGGAAATCTTATTACATACAGTCCGGAGGAACTATTGGATGTAAGAACAACGTCAACTCACCAACATTACGACCAGGAATACGACTTTCCCGAAGCGGATCCTCTGTTTGGCCTACCAGCCAGGACAATGGATCGGATCGCAGCCAGCGACCCAAAACAACGGTGCTGTAGAAGGGGCAGACGGAGCGGTCTTCTGGTCAGGCTCCGAAGATGGGCACATCGGGCACCACTCCTTAGCATACTACTCACCAATGTCCAGTCTCTTGACAACAAGGTAGACGAAATACGAGCAAGGCTAGCCTTCCAGAGAGACATCAGAGACTGTAAAGGTCTTTGTTTCACGGAAACATGGCTCACTCACGACACGCTATCGGAGTCGATATAGCCACCTGGTTTCTTCACACATCGAGCCGACAGAAACAAGCATCTCTCTGGTAAGAAGAAAGACGGGGTTGTATGTCTTATGATTAACGAGACGTGGTGTGATCATAACAACATACAGGAACTAAATTCCTTCTGTTCACCTGACTTAGAATTCCTCACAATCAAATGCCGACCGCATTATCTACAAAGAGAATTCTCTTTGATCATAATCACAGTCGTGTTTATCCCCCCCCCCCCAAGCAGACACATCGATGGCCCTATGTAAACTGGAAACCACATATCCTGAGGCAGCATTTATTGTAGCTGGGGATTTTAACAAGGCTAATCTAAAAACAAGGCTCCCTAAATTCTATCAGCATATCGATTGCACAACCCAGGCTGGCAAAACCCTGGATCATTGTTATTCTAACTTCTGCGACACATATAAGGCCCACCCCCGCCCACCTTTCGGAAAAGCTGACCACGACTCCATTTTGTTACTCCCAGCCTATAGACAGAGACTAAAACAGGAAGCACCCGCGCTAAGGTCTGTTCAACGCTGGTCCGACCAACTGGAATCCACGTTTCAAGATTGCTTCAATCACGTGGACTGGGATATGTTCCGCATAACGTCGAACAACAACATTGATGAATACGCCGATTCGGTGAGCGAGTTTATTAGCAAGTGCATCGGTGATGTTGTACCCACAGCGTCCATTAATACATTCCCCAACCAGAAACCGTGGATTGATGGCAGCATTTGCGCAAAACTGAAAGCGCGAACCACTGCTTTTAGGGCACGGTGACCGGGAACATGACCGAATACAAACAGTGTAGCTATTCGCCACCAAAGGCAATCAAACAAGCTAAGCATCAGTATAGAGACAAAGTGGAGTCGCAATTCAACGGCTCAGAGACGAGAGGTATGTGGCAGGGTCTACAGTCAATAACGGACTACAAAAAGAAAAACCAGCCCCGTCGCGGACCATGATGTCTTGCTCCCAGACAGACTAAACAACTTCTTTGCTCGCTTTGAGGACAATACAGTGCCACTGACACGGCCCGCTACCAAAACCTGTGGGCTCTCCTTCACTGCAGCCAATGTGAGTAAAATATTTAAATGTGTTAACCCTCAAAAGGCTGCAGGCCCAGACGACATCACTAGACGCGTCCTCAGAGCATGCGCAGACCAACTGGCTGGTGTGTTTACGGACATATTCAATCCATCCTTATCCCAGTCTGCTGTTCCCACATGCTTCAAGAGGGCCACCATTGTTCCTGTTCCCAAGAAAGCTAAGGTAACTGAGCTACATGACTACCGCCCTGTAGCACTCACTTCCATCATCATGAAGTGCTTTGAGAGACTAGTCAAGGACCATATCACCTCCACCCTACCTGACACTCTAGACCCACTCCAATTTGCTTACCGCCCCAATAGGTCCACTGACGATGTAATCGCCATCACACTGCCCTAACCCATCTGGACAAGAGGAATGCCTATGTAAGAATGCTGTTCATCAACTACAGCTCAGAATTTAACACCATAGTACCCTCCAAACTCGTCATTAAGCTGGAGGCCCTGGGTCTCAACCCCGCCCTGTGCAACTGGGTCCTGGACTTCCTGACGGGCCGCTCCCAGGTGGTGAGGGTGGTAACAACATCTCCACCCCGCTGATCCTCAACACTGGGTCCCCACAGGGGTGCGTTCTCATCCCTCTCTTGTACTCCCTGTTCACCCATGATTGAGTTGGAAGCGTGCATGGCCACGCTGTCATCAAGTTTGCAGATGACACTACAATGGTAGGCTTGATTACCAACCATGACTAGATGGCCTACAGGGAGGAGGTGAGGGCCCTCGGAGTGTGGTGTCAGGAAAATAACCTCACACTCAATGTCAACAATACAAAGGAGATGATCGTGGACTTCAGGAAACAGCAGAGGGAGCAGCCCCCTATCTACATTGATGGGACAGTAGTGGAGAGAGTGGAAAGTTTTAAGTTCCTCGGCGTACACATCACGGACAAACTGAAATACTCCAGCCACACAGACAGCGTGGTGAAGAAGGCGCAGCAGCGCCTCTTCAACCTCAGGAAGCATAAGAAATTAGTATTGTAACCAAAAACACTCAAACGTTTACAGATTTACAATCGAGAGCATCCTGTCGGGCTGTATCACCGCCTGGTACGGCAGCTGCTCTGCCCATAACCGTAAGGCTCTCCAGAGGGTAGTGAGGTCTGCACAATGCGTCACCGGGTGCAAACTACCTGCCCTCCGGGACACCTACACCACCCGATGTCACAGGAAGGCCAAAAAGATCATCAAGGACAACAACCACCTGAGCCACTGCCTGTTCATCCTGCTATCATCCAGAAGGCAAGGTCAGTACAGGTGCATCAAAGCGGGGGCCGAGAGACTGAAAAACAGCTTCTATCTCAAGGCCATTAGACTGTTAAACAGCCATCACTAACATTGAGTGGCTGCTGCCAACATACTGACTCAACTCTAGCCACTTTAATAATGGAAAAATTGATGTAATAAATGTATCACTAGCCACTTTAAACAATGCCACTTTATATAATGTTTACATACCCTACATTACTCATGTCATATGTATATACTGTACTCTATACCATCTACTGCATCTTGCCTATGCTGTTCAGCCATCACTCATTCATATATTTTTATGTACATATTCGTATTCATTCCTTTACACTTGTGTGTATAAGGTAATAGTTGTGAAATTGTTAGGTTAGATTACTTGTTAGATATTACTGCATGGTCAGAACTAGAAGCACAAGCATTTCGCTACACTCGCATTAACATCTGCTAACCATGTGTGTGACAAATAAATTTTTATTTGATTTGATTTGTGTAATGATCATGCTGTTTAATCAGCTTCTTGATATGTGTAATGATGGGGCGGTGAGTCGGAAGCAGGTGCAACGTTTTAATAAAACAAAGCCAAGAACACAACACTAACTTAAGGCAGAAAGCCGATACACAAGAACAATACCAACTGGTGAGTAAACATGGAAGAGTGACGTACAAAGGGGAGGAGATGACGGTAATGGTGTCCAGGTGTGAATCATAATGAGAAATGCTCACTAACAGGGACCCCAACCACCCAAGCCATACATTATTGTCTCAGCTGCCGCATGGCAAATGGTACCGGTGCATCAAGTCTGACACAAACAGGTTCATGAACAGCTTCTACCCCCAAGCAATATGACTGATAAAAAGCTAACAAAATAGCTACACAGACCAAGTTTATTATCTTTATTTACCTTTTATTTCACACTCACAGGGCCCTACACACTCACTGTGACTCCAACACACACACACACACACACACACACACACACAGATACACTCACGCCATCATTTTCTCCCTCACACATAATATGCACATACGTTGATACAGACTCTACACACCCGCACACCCACTCACATGAAAGCTGCTGCTGGTTTATTTATCCTATATCCTTTTTCCTAGTCACCTTACCCCTATACATCTTTACCTCCATCACACCAGTATCCGTGCACATGTAAATATGATATTAGAACTAGACTTTTTTTTAAATTTCTTGTTTATAGTATGCTTACTTAGTGTATTTCATATCTTATTTGTATTTATTGTGCTTTTTTCGAGTAATACATTGTTATGGATTATTGCATTGTTGGGTTTTGAGTTTGCAAGAAAGGCATTTCACTGTGCTTGTGCATGTGACGTTAGACTTGAAAACAAATGTATGGAACATTTCTGGGATCTTTTATTTCAGCTCATGAAACATGGGACTAACACTTTACATGTTGCGTTTATATTAGTGTTCAGTGTATATGGTATACATTACATTTCAATGATGAATTATTCAATGATAACCTGCACAAGTGGACCAGTCTACTTTTTGATAGAGAATGCAGTGATTAGTGCAGAACCTGTGGCCCATGATAAAATGGAGAGCAATGTGGTAAAACGCATCTAACGGCTTTAATGAAGTGGCAACTGCATTCATGTAGATGAATATAGATGATGTTACCACAGTCTAGGACATGTTGGGATGTTGTCTGAACAAGCTGCTGTCTTCTATTAAGTGCGAGGCACAACCTATTTCAATAGGTTGATTACACATATAACCTATGATATGATATCCATTTCAACTCATGCAGAGTAAGATTTGAGATTTGCAGGAACTAACACTCACACAATGTGCAAGGCCAAGCTTTGGTGCTGGGAGTTGGCTGCTCCTTCTCTTCTATCATAAAAGTCAACGTTTTGAGTATTGGAAACCGTCAAAGTGATAAGACAGACTTTCTTTTAATTCCCTTAACTTTTGAAACTGCAAAATAACTATACAATTAGATATTAGAAACTGCCTTGTGTCTATACAGGTTTGATAGGGGGATGGTCTGACTGTCCAACAGACAGAGATGACAGGATGCTGCGGGGACAGGTACGACCTGCCTCAACCCAATCAACCAAAGACTGCAGAATTAATTAATTAATTCAATTAGGGCAGTATCCTGTTAGTTAAGATTCAAATAACCAGTTTTCTGGCTGGTTCACTAAAGGGATTATTGAAGTCAGATCTAGCTAGCACAGCCGCAGTGCCCGTATTGACATTAGGGCAGTATCCTGTTTTGAATATAACCAGTTATCTGGCTGAGGACAGTTGTGCTTGAGAAGGACATGCTACATTTCTGAAAACACAACAAATCTAAGTAAATGCTGCAACACTATACAGTGAGTGCTGTCATTTTTCTACTGTATATAAGACCACCTCACTTTACATATAATCAAGACAGAGGCAGGAATTCTTACACAGCTAAGAGTATTTAAGATCTGTGAGCCATTCCACTAAAGGGAACAGTTAATCTCTTCCTTTGGACTGCATTGTCCATTACATTCCTGCGCTCCTTTGCTGTAAGTGAAGATTGCTGGTGGACCTACACATATAGATTGATGAATCTGACATCCCAAAGACAAATTTATATTTTAAAAAAGGCCACTATGAAATGAAAATAGAACATAAGCATTCCAGCCACGGCCAAGTTGGCCAGCAGGAAGTTGATAGGTTGTTGGACTTTCTTGTTCTGAACCCCAGGAATCATAAGGATTCGTCACAAGTACCAGAAATGTTATGTTCACCAAACGGTGCCGCTATAACAGCGACATGTTTATATCTCCTGGTCTATTTGACTCAGAGTGGTAACATTTGGCACACATGCTTAGGGATATGAGTCTAGCTAACGTGTAAAGTGTGGTTTAGTTTGACTGTATGGTTGCGCTGTTGGACAGGCAGGGAAAATCATTTAAGCAAGCTCATTGGCTCATAGCGGCAAAATTGTTTGAGCAAGAGTCTTGGAAAATATGTGCATGCATAGACGTTATATACCAAATTTGGTATCGATCGGTCCAGCATTTCTTTCAAAGAATACGTTTTAAAGTACAGAAGTATCTCAGGACGTGTCCAATTTGTCCTGATGGTAAAACAGTGTGCACACAGCTTGAACCCCGGCATTGCTGTTTGCAGCTTTAATTATTATTATTTCTTTCTGTAGTGGTGTCATGCAACAAAATTGGTTATGGTCAGCAAAATATTAAAGATAATACTGTTGTCCCAGAAGTAGAAGTCTGGATTTGGAAAGAGTACAAGGCTGTGTCTAATTGCACCATTAGATTGCCAACCTTTTGCTTGAACGTTTAATCAGCTAAAGGCTTTACCTTGCCTCCTATTGACACTTTGCAATTACTGGATTAGTGAAGGTAGTCTCCAATGCTGTTAATTGTCTGTTCGTTAAGACTATGAAGCACTTTAATTGGTAATGTAAACACTGTGAAGCACTAATTTGTGTTGTTAATCTCATGGGATTTAGATGGCCCAGCAATAGAGTTGTATGGCTTAGGCTCATTGGGCAAGCCATATGATATACTGTATCAGTGATATAAGATTTTGCAGATCATAATGATATTATAATAGTATTATGTTAATTTCCTCCACAGGAATGATTCTCCATGTTGTTCAGTGGTCACTAGCTGGCACAATGTCAGACACAGGAGGCCAGACGATTCACTTTTGAGAATGTCTTATGTACAGTATTTAGATCTTTACTGGTACAGGTTTTCCACCTTGCATAGAGTACTAACGTTGGCTTACTGTATTACACCAGAGCCCATAGAGTATCTCATGGTTAAACTATATTGGTCAATTACAAACAGGCAGAACTTAATGTACAGCTGCAGGTTAGCGTTGGAATTTAAAAAAAATACTAACACTTGCACAAACGAGAGTATATACACCAGAGTGTAAAAACAAACTTGCTTAAAACCAAAAGCCCACAAGAATAAACCAGCAGATCAGTTGATCTCCCATTGTTAGTGTCAAAAGAGTTAGATACCACACAGCTTTGTCTAGGTTCTCTACTCTCGGCCCCAAATGAAATATTGACCTCTCAGGAACATTGATAATAGCAAGGCTGGTAATTAGACCCAGGGAATTGTAAGACATTTGAGTACAGTAAACTTGAGTAGAGTATAGTTCAGTATAGTTCAGTACAGAGTTAATAGACTTAAAAATGTTTGGCAGCAAGCAGGACTGAAAGTTAACACTGACATGAGGTTTAGGGAGCGTTAATATGGTGGCCAATAGTGCTTGCAATTGAGATCAGCTGTGCGGGTGATCTTAGTTCCAGTTTCAAGTTTTAATGTCACAGTGAAATGCCTTTCTTGCAAACGCAAAATCCAACAATGCAGTAATCAATATGTAATGCTAAAAATATCAAGGTAGAACCAAAACACACAAGATATAAAAATAAGAACACAATAAAGTAAGTAAGCATACTATATACAGCGTCAGTTCCAGTAGCATATTTACAATGTGCAGGGATACTGGATCGATATAGGCAGATATTTATAGGGGTAAGGTGAATAGGCATCAGGAAATATGATAAAAAGTGTAGCATCAGCGTATGTGATGATTTTATGTGAGTTAGTGTGTGTGTGTGTGTGTGTGTGTATAGAGTCAGTATAAATGTCTGAGCATGTGTGTGTACAGTGGTGTAAAGTACTTCAGTAAAAATACTTTAAAGTACTACTTAAGTAGTTTATTTTGGTATCTGTTCTTTACTATTTATATTTGACAACTTTTACTTCACTATATTCCTAAAGAAAATAACATACTTTTTACTCCATACATTTTCCCTGACACCCAAAATTACTCGTTACATTTTGACAGGAAAATTGTTCAATTCACACACTTATCAAGAGAACATCCCTGGTCATCCCTACTGCATCTGATCTGGTGCACTCACTAAACACAAATGATTTATTTACAAATTATGTCCGAGTGTTGGAGTGTGCCCCTAGCTATCCGTAAATAAAAAAATTGTGCCATCTGATTTGCTTGAAATTACTTTTACTTTTGATATTTATGTATAGTTTAGCAATTCCATTTACTTTGATACTTAAGTATATTTAAAACTGAACACTTTCAGACTTTTATTCATGTAGTATTTTACTGGGTGGCAAATGATGGAGTGAGTGTTTGTATGCGTTTTGGAATATCATTGTGCGTAGTGCAGTGTTTCCCAAACTTGGGACGCATGTTTTTTTTTTGCCCGAACACTGTGTAGTGCTACTCATCCCAGAGTTCAAAGCACGTGAAGCCATCCAACTAGTGTTTACGACTTCACAACTTGTAATTACCACTTTCCCACTTGGTTATGAACACAATTCATTGTCAGGTAGAACAGAAAACCAGCAGTACTCTGGGCCTTCAAGATAGGATTTGAATACTCCTGCTATAGAGGAGGGTGGCAGTGTCTACGATGTTAACAAACCTAAAGCATGGATTGCACGCTGTCCTTGCATAGGTAAGGAAACAAATGTGAAATGTTGTAATTTGGGTGAACTACCTACAATGTACTGTACATACAGTAGGCCTAAGTCCATTACTGTATCTCCACACACCAATCAGTGTCAACTACCGTTATCCATTAGAACCTTAATTACTTAAACTGGACCCATAATTGTAAGTATCTCTTTTAAAGCTGCAATATGTAACTTTTTGGGAAACCTGACCAAATTCAAATACCAATGTGCGTTATAGATCTGTCATTCTCATAGAATAGATATATCGCTTCTTAGACTTGCTGTCAATGTGCACTTTCTATGCTTCCTGTTCTTAAGTTAAATTTTTACGTATTTTACTTTCGGTTTTGTGTACCAGCTTCAAACAGCTGAAAATACAATATTTTTAATTATTGAAAATATATACTAGTACAATGATTCTCTACACTATACATTGCTTGTTTTGTCACAAACTTAAATTAGGAGAACTAGTAGCAACCAGGAAATGGCAGAGCGATTTCTACATATTGCACTTTTAAAGCTGAGATCTGCGATAGGTGAAACAGTGACATTTGGACGCCCAAGGCACATTTGTTATTGTTTTGAGGAAATGAGCATCCAGTAATGTGATTAAAAAATAAAAATAGTACATATTCTGCTTTTCTATCTTGCGTGTAATTATGTGAAATGATGTCAGAGGGAGGGGAATTTTTATTGTTGAAGTAATGCCTTTGTTGTTGTAATATTGCAAACAGACGTGGCAGTTTTACTGCTATGTATTCCAGCTTTGAACAATTAGTTGTGTTTGGGACAACTTGCAGTAATCCAGTTATTGTCAAGTTGTTTGCAGTGGCTGGTAAGGAGGATACGGCCCCTAATATCTTTAGAAAGGCCGTAAAGCCATTACTTGATTACACATCCAACCCCATTTAACAATTAAACCTCATTCCTGCTGGCAGAGAACTCGGTGACATTATCAGGTCATTCCTGGTAAAACTGCACCTGTGAATGGGCCTACCATCCAGATCCCTACCTAAAGTCATTAAATAATTAAAACATCCAAGCAATAAAGCTATCAATCCAATTGTGTGATTAAAACCTTGTTCCCACTGCTGGCACATCCTGTGTAATTAGTTTGTCAGTTCCTGGTAAAGGCACCACTTGAAATGGGACTATACACCAAAACCAATTGCCTAAATTGGACCGAGCAGAAAAACAGATTAACCACAGTGCTTTGGCAGGTTCAGTGAAATATGAATGGAGCGGCTAGTAACCCACTCGAAATCTCGTGCAACTTTTAAAATAAGGCAGTTTGAGATATAGATTTGCAGATTACAAAGAAAACTATTCAAGTATTAAAAAAAATTAACAAGCATTGCTATAAAGTTCCATAGAAAAATCAACATTTAATTATATGACCCTGCTTCTCTTCAACCTAGATCTTTGTCACTTAAGTTAATATTTTCTATTAATAAATGGTGAAGCACAGTTTATTGGTAGACCTACGTCATGAAGTTCTTCTCTATTAAATTCATGGTATTCGGTTCATGGCTGCTGCTACTATTACAACATTATCCTGTTGCCTAGTCACTTTACCCCTACCTATATGTACATAGATACCTCAATTACCTCGTACCTCTACAATTTGACTCGGTACTGGTGCTCCCTGTATATAGACAAGTGTCTTTCATTTTTGTTTTTACTCCTTATTTGTATTTGTTATTCACTGTGTATTTATTCCTTGTCAGTTTCTATTTGATCTCTGTATTGTTGGAAAAGTACTAATAAGTAAACATTCTGTTAGTCTACACCTGTTGTTTACGAAGCATGTGACAAATAACATTTGATTTGATGGGCAGGTCATGTTAGGATAGGGATTACATGGGCTTTGCTTGAGTAGATATTCCATTGCAGAAAACATTGTCTCATACATATTAATTTATTCATGTTCAAAATAAAAGAACCTTGTGTGCGTACTTTAGGCCTGTATCAGTGACTCAAACTAAACAGATGAAATTAATTGAATCATGTAGAATAGACAGTGTAGTAGTCGATGTTAATTAAAAGGGCCTCTCTTAACCTCCCTACGAGGCTAATAAGGCTTCTAATTACAGGACAGGTCAATCAAATTACCCTCTTAACTCAGGCTGACCTTTGTGAACATTAATCTCCGACCCGAACTGTAAAGGGCACATTTCAGTCCAAAAGGGAGAGGCCGACTCTTTACTTTCATTTACATATTTTCTGTATGCAACAACAACAAACAAAAAAAGGTTTGCCCTCAGAACAGCCTCAATTTGTCGGGGCATGGCCTCTACAAGGTGTCGAAAGCCTTCCACAGGGATGCTGGCCCATGTTGACCAATGCTGGCCCATGTTGACCACAGGGATGCTGGCCCATGTTGACCAGTTGGCTGGATGTCTTTTGGGTGATGGACCATTCATGATGCACACGGTTAACCCAGCAGCATTGCAGTTCTTGACACACTCAACCTGGTGCGCTAGGCACTTACTACCATTCCCTGTTCAAAGACATTTCAATCTTTGTCTTGCCCATTCACTCTCGGAATAGCACACATACACAATGTCTCAAGGCTTTAAAAAAAATCATATTTAACCTGTCTCCTCCCCTTCATCTACACTGATTTGAAGTTGATTGAACAAGTGACATCAATAAGGGGTCATAGCTTTCACCTAGATTCACCTGGTCAATCTGTCATGGAAAGAGCAGGTGTTCCTAATGATTTGTACACTCAGTGTATATCGTCAACCCTTGAGAATATAGGCCCCGATTTTGTATTTGAGAGAATTGTGGAGTAGTACTTGCAAGAAATGTCCACAAAGAACTAGTAGCATATTGAAGGGAAACATATGTAACCACCAACCCCTATTGGTCAAAGCGAGTCAGGTGACTTCCTAGAAAAACGGCTCAGCTGTTCCAGGTAATGCATCCAAAAGCCTGTGGATACTAAGGCCCGTTTTGGATATTATACTAGACTGTATACTAAATGCATATTAAACACCAACATAAAAGTCTCAGGAAGTATAGATGCATGTTTTAGAATGACAAGTAAGTACTTATGATACAAGAGAACCTTCCTTATTTGTCACAAGTTCAACATTATTAGTGAGAGGTTCCACAGTTGACCTACATTTATCTCATGTCTGTAGGAGGGATAGCTTTCCTTAGGGAAAAACTGTTTGTACAAGGCAATACTATACTACATCTATCCTTAAGACTCATATGTTGGTGTTTAATAGG
Source organism: Oncorhynchus nerka (assembly GCF_034236695.1). Classification (NCBI taxonomy): domain Eukaryota; kingdom Metazoa; phylum Chordata; class Actinopteri; order Salmoniformes; family Salmonidae; genus Oncorhynchus; species Oncorhynchus nerka. The sequence continues at coordinate 73,551,708 of NC_088397.1, read as the reverse complement.
GATTTATGTTGATTTATACAGGATAATATCCAATACAAGCATTACAGGCCTTGGGATAGATTTTTTGGCACTGTTAATGGGTGTCGTTGGTTCGATATTAGTTATAGCACTGTGTCTCTTCACTATACTATTACACTCTAAAAAATAAGGTTCTTGGAGTATCATTTAGGGGTTCTTCAAATTGAAATTGTGGGGAAAACCTATAAGTTCTTAGAAGAACCCTTTTTAATAGTTCCTCAACCTTTTGGGGTTCATTTTTGAACTACCACCCCCCTTTATTATTAATAGTAATATTCATAACAATAACATGTTTTAATTGTCAGTGTTGATTATGATGTCAGTGTCAAAGCACAATTTTAAAAATTTTTAAAAATGAGGTATAGTCCCAGCAGAGCCCAGAGTATAATGGGTATATCCTCTGGCGTGTTGATGTTAGTGTTGATGTTCTCTGTATCCATAGCCAGAATGACTTTGCAGTGCATGGTGATCGAACACATTTCCTCTTATCTTCAGAGGTGTAGGGCGGGTGAAGTCTGAATCCATTTTTTAAATTTATTATACAGATGATTCATGAAACATGCACACAACAGTATTCCTACCTTGGTTTTTTTGGTAAATGTGAATGAAAAAAAACTGTTTTGATAATAGTTCACATACATACCTTGTCCATAATGTAGAGGCCTATGGGATATTCATTGAAGAGGTAAGGGAGGAGGATGGTTAATGTGATCTGCATAACATACCAATACCAACTGACACACCTTTGTATGCCTCCTTGTCTGTATACCTGCAGACATACACACAAAAGTGAGCAGATCAGTCATCTGCAGCCAATACAGCTACATATTCTTATCTCTTTGTTGATTGATATACATTAAAATTGTCCATTTCTGTTTTAGAATGATTTGCATAAATATATGGTATCATAAGACCATATCAATTTAGATCGAACAAGGGACAAAACGTAGCATGAATTGAGAAGATCTTAACATTTTCCAGTTAAGTGCCTGCACCTGCTGTCCTTTCAAATTAAAATCCAAATGTGTCAGTTGGGTGCTTTTGCAGGAACCTAAGGAGGTTCCTCAATGAACCCCACCTCCTATGGGATTCTTGGAAGAATCTTTTGAGGGCAATTCAGTGCCAAGAACCCTAAGGTCCTTTGAAGAATTGTTGTTAAACCCTAATATTTAGAGTGTAGTTGTAAGATGGCAGGCAAAAGTTTATGGCAATGTTAGGATTCTAGATTAGTTATTGTACTGTAACATTTTTTATTTATTACTTTAACCTCTTAAGGTTACTTTAATAGACATGCATACCTATATGTTGAGTACCTTTTACTGCAGTTCATAGAAGAGAACCAATGCACTACTAAATTAGTTATGCATCAGCTACCTACAAAGGGTAGCTATGAGATTGTTTCCTGGTTTTGATATTTTGTACAGTATGTTGCACTTGAGCTCTCAAAGAAAAGTAAGGCTCTAGAAAAAAATCATATCAGGGCCCGGTTTCCCAAAAGCATCGTTAGAACCTTTTGTAGGAGCATCAATAAATATCTGTGCTGTTGCCCAAAACTATTGTTAAATTGGCTCGAAAACACTTATTTACCGACTGCCTCAGACCACCCATAGAACAGCTAAGTGCATCGTTAATGTTTTTTTTTGCCCTTGCGAGTCAAGTTGTTAATGTCTGACTGCCGCTGCTTCAATATTTGCAGACATAACATCAAATGAATCAGAAATAAAGTGTAGACATTGTTAATGTTACTATTGTAGCTGGAAACTGCATATTTTTTTATGGAAAAATTCCATAGGTGTACAGAGGCCCATTATCAGCAACCATCACTGTGTTCCAATGGCACATTGTGTTAGCTAATCCAAGTTTATAATTTTAAAAAGGATAATTGATCATTAGAAAACCCTTTTGCAATTGTTACAACAGCTGAAAACTGTTATACTGATTAAAGAAGCAATAAAACGGGTCTTCTTTAGACGAGATGAGTATCTGGAGCATCAGCATTTCTCCCTTTTATGCAGAGTTGCAAAGAAAAAGCCATATCTGACTGGCCATAAAAGATTAAGATGGGCAAAAGAACACAGACACTGGATAGAGGAACTCTGCCTAGAAGGCCAGCATCCCGGACTCGTCTCGTCACTGTTGACGTTGAGACTGGTGTTTTGCGGGTACTATTTAATGAAGCTGCCGGTTGAGGACTTGTGAGGCGTCTGTTTCTCAAACTAGACACTCCAATGTGCACGTCCTCTTTCTCAGTTGTGCACCGTGGCCTCCTACTCTTTCTATTCTGGGTAGAGACCGTTTACGCTGCTCTGAAGGGAGAAGTACACAGCGCTGTACGAGATCTTCAGTTTCTTGGCAATTTCTCACATGGAATAGCCTTCATTTCTCAGAACAAGACTAAACTGACGAGTTTCAGAAGAAAGGTTTTTGTTTCTGGCCATTTTGAGCCTGTAATCGAACCCACATATGCTGATGCTCCAGATACTCAACTCGTCTAAAGAAGACCAGTTTTATTGCTTCTTTAATCAGCATAAGTTTTCAGCTGTTGTAACAATTGCAAAAGGGTTTTCTAATGATCATTAGCCTTTTTAAAATGATAAACTTGGATAACAATGTGCCATTGGAACACAGGAGTGGTGTTTGCTGATAATGGGCCTCTGTACACCTATTTAGATATTCCATAAGGAATCTGCCATTTCCCGCTACAATAGTCATTAACAATGTCTACACTGCATTTCTGATCAATTTGATGTTATTTTAAGACATTTCAAATTGTCTATGATAGAAAAGCTAAATGAGTAGTGTGTATATTTATTTAAATCACCCGTCACCCTGCAAGCCCAAGAGCAAGATAATTGCTGGTTATTTGAATGAGTATTTGAACAATAGAGTACAAATTAAGTACTACAATTTATATATTAATGGCACGTTCTGTGGCAAAATGCAACATAGTGCTCTGCATTATTTAAGAATAGATTGTTGCTCAATTAGAAAATGTGCAGCAGATCCCTGGAATTTTGTCCTGTTAGCTTGGATGGTAGAAATGTATATCCTGTTTGTCTTTCTTTTCTTGGTTGTTTATCAGTTTGTTTATACATGTCAACAGAACATGTATGCAATGACATGTAATATTTACATTGCCAATAGTAAAACTTTTACATATGTAGGCTAACATTAGATAAAGGTTTGTAGGCCAAGACAAAGATGCAGACAGGAAGGAACCAATACCATCTGTCAGATTATGCATTTCAACACCACCAAAGAGGGTTTAGGGCCAAGGAGCTTGTGTCCATCCGATTAGAGTCCAAAATGGTCACTAACAAGCTGTTAAAACCAAAGGCACCTCCTCCTCCAGCCCCTTAATCCCCAATCCTTCCAAATTGGATTCACACTTTACGCAAGTGGGAGGCGTTAGGTAAATTGACTAAGACTCAAGACTGTGTTTGAGGTGACACCTATCTCCCTCAATTCAGGCTGATTCCTATAAAACAGATGTACTTACTCTTGAGGTCAGGAGTCCTCACACGGTTTGTGAGGGCAAAGATTAAAGAACAATACCATCATTTAACCCATAAGGAAAACCTTGGGTCAAATAGAAAATGACATTCTGTTTTGCAACTAGCGATCATGCTTAAGATGTATTGTTTTCTTTGCTATGTCTGCATTCTGTGTTTTAATTCTACGTTGATCTGTTGAGTAGCATGTCCTTTCCCTTTGGCCTGGTCCCTGAGGTACAAGGAGTGTTGGCCTCCTTGCGAATCCATCTCTACAGCAACATACATTATTTACTTCATTTTTAGAAAGTAAAGTGCAACCAATTAAATTACAAATGTGTATTGACACCTTAATTCCATATATTTTTTTTTAATGAATGGGATTCTCATGTAGAGGCTTTACAATAGCCTACTAGCCAGTTAGCTACTATATTCTCATGCAGGAAGCTAGCTTTCCAAAACAATGAAACAATTTATTCTCTGAGTAACTAAATCTGTGTCAACAAATGGGTGGTTGTATGCCAACATTAAGATAACTTTGCTTTATTATCTTGAACACCATAATAAGTGAAGGTTGTCTTTGGCCATTATCGAAAACCTTCTGGTCTTTCTATGTAAACAAGCTAATGGAACAAGCTTCCAATATGGCTCATTTGCTAGTCAGTAATGTTGTTAGTGACTGGCTGCTTATAAACACTTTCACACATTCAAGTGCAAATCTGCTAATATAGAATGGCTGTAAACATTCAAGTACAAATCTTGTAATTACTAATGTTAGTCAATAATGTTGTTAGGGACTTAACATTCACACATTAAAGTGCAAATCTTCTAAAACCATAAGAGTTTCAGGCCTTCCTTGAATATGGCCGCACGCAGATTTAATGATTGGCTAAGGATATATTAATGTTTAAAAACTGAAATAGGTGCATATGCAAAAAGTAGACTATCTACTTGCGGCATGGCTAAGGAGACATGTTTGGGTAAGCATTGTTCCCAATTACTTCTTGCTTTGTGCATGGACTAAATATCAATATTGAATTACCTCTAACACAGATATTACCATTGTCGTTTAAAGGTTCATTTTACGTTTGCAAACACTTCATTTCTGCTCAGACCTTTTTATTTTCTAGTGTAAGCAATAAGTAATGTTGCAGGTGTAGTCTTATTCACCCGGTCACCTTACTCTGGTCATCGTAACAAACAACATTTGCACAGGATGCAAAAATACTGCATGCGCTATGCAACTGTATATGCGAAATATGCAATTGTGCCACGCAAAACTAAACATTGGTTATACTTCTATATACAGTATAGGGTACTTCAATGGCATATAAAGGATGCCATTTACATGTTCTGAAATGGGTATTGTCATTTCAATGGTGAAATAGATGTTTGACTTCTTTAAAAGTTATTGAATGCAATGCACCCAACTTCATCCGGTTTAACGGTGAGGGAGATTTAAGTATTTGGAGCATTGGCACTATTAAGGTGTTTGACTTGAGCTCCAAATGGGATTGAGATTCCAGCTTTGTGGTGTTTCGTCACTAAGGCAGATGAAAAGACAAGGGAGAGGGGAAGCAGAGATCATGGGAGGGTTCTAGCTGCGTGTATAACCTCACAGGTCTGGTAATTGCAAATAGTCTGACTAATTCCTTGACACGCATACTTATCACAGTTCATGGGTGCTAGGTGTGAATTGTGACAGGAACTGACTTGAGTAAACAGGAACAAATGTATCTGTTACTAGGTCAATCTCAGAACGCAATGGTTTTTGAACTATATCTAGGCTGTGTCGCCCTGGCTGGAAAGGATATTCCCACTCAAGACTGTATGAAATGTTACCCAATGCACAGGTAATGTACTGGGTAACATACATATTGACCAACCAAATTAGTGCTACTGGTTTATATAATCTTTATGGTGACAGTACAAAGATGACAAGGCTATGGATGTAATCTATTGTGCAAGTGTATGCTTTGGAAAGGGAAATTCCTAGATTCTTAGTGACCTGACTTAAGTGTGCCTATTCTGCATTTTAAAACTCACTATTATTTGCAGAAAAACTCCTTAGCAGGAAACCTTTGGGCCCTGAGGCCTTCCCCAGGATACATGAAAAGCAGGGGTTGGAACTAAATTTATATTCCAATCCTTCCATTTTAAACAGAACCCCTATTTTGTTTGTTTCATTCCAGTATTCTGTTACTCAAAAAGTGGTGTTCTGTTCGCTGAACCGGCTCCTTCCCCTGATACAAAGCACAGTGTGTTTGTTTTTGTTTTTGTATACACGTGTATTTATATTGTTTTTGTTTTATGCAAGTGCTGGAAATCAAAACAAATATTCAGCAAATTATGAAAAAGTCTACGCACACTGCAATCTATGCTGAGGTACACTACTGTTTGGCAATTAGCCAGTAGCAGATAGAAGGGTCAGAACCTGAGGAGGAAAGATTTCAGTGGGAATATTACAACCCAATTCTGTAAAAGCCTACTCAATGTATGATTGTATTTTAAGACCTCATTTATGCTACATAGTCCAGGGCAATACAATAACAATTTCCACAATATTGAATTAATGCAAATATTTGCATGGGGTTTATCACAAAATCTGGAGATGCACTTGCTCACCAACTCAGGAGGTAGAAGGGGACGCTCTGATTCTCCAAAGTGTAGGCGCACCAGGCTGCTAAAGATGCATATTTTGTATTGGCATAAAGCAAGCACGAAAGGAGGATGGGATGACATGGAAAACTCAAAACATGGTTGTGATTTAAGTGATAATGCCCGAGAAGCCGGCGTTTGGTGGATATATTGGCATGGATGTATTTAGGCCGATGAAGTCGAGGGCCGGCAAACCATGCCAATATAGCCGCCAAACACCGGGCTGCACTTCTTGACTTGGCTGTAAGTTAGCCATAGTTGGCTTGCTAGCAAGCAAGAGATAAGAACGTTGTTAGTAAGTATGGCAATGGAACAATTAGAATGAACGACTGGGTCATGTCGATAGATACAGAACAGAAAGACTGAACGACTGGGTCGTGTCTGACAACTAAACTGATACGAATGACTAGCCGGCTTGGCTAGAAACCCTACATTTGTGTCGATTATATATTTTGTAGAAGGATGAAATAGTATGAATAAATTAATCAAAATAACTTAATGAAAATCTCCATCATTTTTTGAAGATGTTGGTAACCCGCTGTATAAAAGTGATAATGCCCTGGAAGCCAGAATAACAGCAAAGTAGCTTCATTTGTTTAAGTTGCTTTCTAGTGACATTTTATTTGGACACATCCATAACAATGAGCTAATGAGGAGCGATTTTTACCTGGCATAGAAAATGTACTCACTCGTCAGGACACTTGTTTAGATGAGCTAGCCAACAACACTAACTTCAAACTGAAGCTGGAAAGTCTAAAGGATGTGAGATAATGTCTAGATGTTATTTATATTAGAGATATAAATTGCTTGGCTGTGTTTAAAACTTGAGACAGTGGTTTGCGCAGTCGAATGGAACAGAGAAAATAGGTATTTTAACGTCATAGATTTAGCCGGCAATAGATATGGAATGCGGTTTTAACCAATCAGGATTAGACCCACCCGTTATGTAAATACTGTATAAAAAGAGGATCCACAAGAATATAATATACACTTACAAAGACAGCCATAGCAAAATTATTTTGAGTACTGTCATGTGTTTTGTGCACTCTAAGACTACAGGCCCGGCATCCCTAAAATATTGTCAAATCTTTGCCAGATATTTTCAGATTAATGCAGCGATATACAACTGCCTAAAGGAGCCGTTATTGGTGAATAATGCCTATTTGGTAAGAAATATTCATGATAAATGATCAGTGTTTGTAATTGTACTGTAGCACAGTAGAGACAGTACAGTAGTAGAAAGCAAAAGGGCAGTGCCCCTCCAGCAGGGGGCACTAAAATAAGAGGATCAAATCGGCACAGTGAGTGATTCTGCTGATCTTTTGGTTGTTTCCCTCACTCACCAGAAGAGTACAGTCTGTACTCTAACCACTTATTCCATTAACTTCTAATCTCACCACCCAGGATGTATCTGAGGGAGGAGATTTGCCTGTCACTGTGGGGGATCAGGTTAAAGACCTTAACCAGACCACTTACACTCACGCTTCACACAGTTAGGGTGTGGATATTGTGGCCGAATTTGAAAAGGCTGTTATCATTCAACATACGTGAACAGTTGTTTGCGGAGCTGGTTTGGGCAAGCTTTGCCTCGCACTTTAACACTGAGTTGGTTGTAGCAAGAAACGTTATGTTTTTGAAAGTTCTACATTATCCTATATGAATTCTCATTCAATATTAATGCAGTTTTGGAATGGGTGGCCTGAACATTCAAACTATGAGCATTGTATTTGGTACAAATCATTCCCTAAACTCTAGACCTCAACTGAACCCGATAATGAATGGTGTGGCTGTTGAACAAGTTAAGGAGACTAAATTACATGGTCTTACCTTAGATTGTAAACTGTCATGGTCAAAACAGATTCAATGGTTGTAAAAATGGAGAGAGGTGTCCATAGATTCTCTGCTTTTGACACCACACTCCAAAAAGCAAGTTCTGCAGGCTCGTTTTGTAGTTTTTTCTTACTTACAATGACGGCCTACCAAAAGGCCTCCTGCGGGGACAGGGATTAAAAATATAGGACAAAACACACCACGACAAGAGACACTACATAAAGAGAGACCTAAGACATCGCATGGCAGCAACACAACATGGTAACGGCACAGAACAGGGTACAAACATTACTGGGCACAGAACAGGGTACAAACATTACTGGGCACAGAACAGGGTACAAACATTACTGGGCACAGAACAGCACAAAGGGCAATGTAGAGCCACCAATACATTATGCAAAGCAGCCACAACTGTCAGTAAGAGTGTCCATGATTGAATGAGAAAATTGTCCAGTTTGAGTGTTTGTTGCAGTCGCTAGCTGCAGCGACCTGAAATGACAAGCGACCCAGGGATGTGTGCTTTGGGGAAAACGGGTGTTGTATGTGGAGGATGAGGGCTGCAGTGTGCCATTTATAAATATATGTAGTTCTGTTCTTGTCTATTCATGTTCTATATTGTGTGGACCCCAGGAAGAGTAGCTGCTGCTTTCGCAACAGCTTATGGGGATCCTAATAAAATACCAATGCATGATCAGTGGAGGCTGCTGAGGGAGGAACGTCTATGGCTGAAGCAGAGTTAATGGATTGGCATCAAGCACATGGAAACCATGGAAACCATGTGTTGGAATGGCATCAAACACCCGGAAACCATGGAAACCATGCGTTTGATACAATTCCGCTCCAGCCATTACCACGAACCCGTCATCTCCAATTGAGGTGCCACCTAACTCCTGTGATGAACATATGTTCTACTCAAATGTTAACCTTCCCAGCCCCACAACAATCATTTTCCTGAATACCGTATTTAAAAATGGTGGTTACATAGTGTAGTACATTGTTACATAGAATTTACAAATCTAATTCTCGTTGCAAATCTAAGCCTTGTTTGCAAGGCTTTTGCAAATACTCACTATTGATATACTGGTATAACCCATGTATACAGGAATTGACACATAACACTACCTGTCTATTTAGCTACCATGTTTGTTTTTAATGGCAGTTATTGTAAAGTGGGACCAGCTTCCCTCAACATAACCAACAATTATATCTGAAAATAAGTGTCCAATCATTGTTGGGCACACTTTAAACCAACTAAAGGCTTTATATGCTATTCATAAATTCTTCCTCAAATCCCTCACAAATTATTCATAAGAAAAATAATACTACCTGAAGGGTAATGTAGAAGTCAGCATGCTAGCTGTTCCTGTAGACTTTGTCTCCAGAAACTACCTTCAACTTACATCAAACTGCACGCAGAAACACAAACATGGTATGCATCAATTCATCTGACTGGGTTAGAAAAAGGGCGCTAGTGACAAAACATCAGGACACAAGTGGTAAGGATTTAAGTTGACCAGCAGGTAGCAGTGTTCCATGTCAGATATAGTACTGAGAGTCTCGACAGAAATCAGTGTGCTCTGAGACAGCAAGTCAGGCTACAGTACAGCAGCTTCATACCGGTCTGTAGTGACATGAGCCTGTGCTGTGTGTAGGTTTGGCCGGCAGAGGGAGATATTTTTACTGGACTGAACAGGTGAAATGCCTAAACTTTAGTGGCAGTCAGGGAGACATATATTACCATGTAGCTTAGACACCATCTCTGACATATCCTTAAGTTAAATAAATTAATACAAGCAATGGCCCATAACTGCAGTCAGCAAATGTTGAAGAGAATTCTTACCCACTATGTGACATATCCCTATGGAACAACATAAGCACTGCTCTCTGGTGGTTGAGGTGTCCATATCTAATAGGGCTGTACTACTCAGTGCCTTAGCCTAGAATAGACAAAAATGCTAAGGTAGATGACAAGATCAGTCTGATAATCTTAGCAGGATAGGATGAACACACTTGTGATTAATGTATATTTGGATTCCCACACAGAACAATGTATACTTTGTGAGAAGGATAATCAAGGAAACCTGATTACTCCTTGTACTGGTTTTGAATCCATGGCCATAGAGAGGGTGGTGTTTTTTTCTCCTGAACAGACAGTGGTGCTGAACTTCAAAAATGATTAACTAAGCCAGTGGCACTCGCCCTTTGTCAAATCTGTAGCTTATAGAAAATGACTACAAACTGCAATAAGACAGGATCTTTTAAGGATCACTCAAATATACAAATGCATACAAATGTAAAATGTAACATGTAAAGTGTTGGTTTCATGAGCTGAAATGTTCCATACGCACAAAAAACTTCTATAATGTTGTGCACATATTTTATTCCCTACTTATCCCTTGAGCTATCGTTGGGAGCTAACTGCAAAAACAAATCTACATTTGGAAAAGTGTAGAAGGTGCTCAACCAACGTGAGTAGATGTACAACCTGAAAATGTGTAGACGTCATTGGACAGGAAAAGGTCGCAAGTCACAAGAAGTGGTTTTATTAAACAAGTTTAAAAGACTGTTTTGGCCTTCAATGACATTAAGAAGCAGAGATTTGTTTACATCCCTGTTAGTGAGAGTGAGCATTTCTCCTTTGCCAAGATCATCCATCCACCTGACAGGTGTGGCATATCAAGAAGCTGATTTTAATGGCATGATCGTTGCACAGGTGCACCATAAAAGGGGACTCTAAAATATGCAGTTTTGTAACACAAATCAATGCCAGAAGTCTTAAGTTGCATGTGTGTGCAATTGGCATGCTAACTAGAGGAATGTCCACCTGAGCTGTTGCCAGAGAACTTCATGTTCATTTCTCTACCAAAAAGCAGCCTGCAACATTGTTTTAGAGAATTTGGCAGTACATCAAATCAGCATCACAACCACAAATCCTTAGGTATTTGTAACCAACAGATGCATTCTGTATTCCCAGTAATGTGAAATCCATACATATGAACTGTAACTCAGTAAATGCGCTGTTGCTTTGTGTGTGTATACAGTTTAAGTCAGAAGTCTGCATTCACTTAGGTTGGAATCATTAACTTGTTTTTCAACCACTCCAATTTTTTTTGTTAACAAACTATAGTTTCGGCAAATTGGTTAGGACATTTAGTTTGTGCAGGACACATCATTTTTCCAACAAATGTTTACAGACAGATTATTTCACTGTAACACAATTCAAGTGGGTCAGAAGTTGTACATACACTAAGTTGACGGTGCCTTTAAACAGCTTGGAAAATTTCAGAAAATGTAATGGCTTTAGAGGCTTCTGATTGACTCAAATTATGTCAATTAGCCTTTTGGAGGTGTACCTGTGTACGTATTTCAAGGCCTACCTTCAAACTCCGTGCCTCTTTGCTTGATATCATGGAATAAAATCCTAAGAAATCAGCCAAGACATCAGAAAACAATTGTAGACCTCCACAAGTCTGGTTCATCCTTGGGAGCAATTTCCAAACGCCTGAAGGTACCACGTTCATCTGTACAAACAATAGTACGCAACACTTTCCGACCACGCAGCCATCATACCGCTCAGGAAGGAGACCATTCGGTCTCCTAGAGATGAACATGTATAGTCCCCCCTTATCTCAACTCGCTGGTCACCATAGCATCTCCCACCTGTAGCACACGCTCCAGCAGGTATATCTCTCTAGTCACCCCCAAAACAAATTCTTTCTTTGGCCGCCTCTCCTTCCAGTTCTCTGCTGCCAATGACTGGAACGAACTACAAAAATCTCTGAAACTGGAAACACTTATCTCCCTCACTAGCTTTAAGCACCAACTGTCAGAGCATCTTACAGATTACTGCACCTGTACATAGCCCACCTATAATTTAGCCCAAACTACCTCTTTCCCAACTGTATTTTATTTATTTATTTAGCTCCTTTGCACCCCATTATTTTTATTTCTACTTTGCACATTCTTCCATTGCAAAACTACCATTCCAGTGTTTTACTTGCTATATTGTATTTACTTTGCCACCATGGCCTTTTTTGCCTTTACCTCCCTTCTCACCTAATTTGCTCACATTGTATATATACTTGTTTATACTGTATTATTGACTGTATGTTTGTTTTACTCCATGTGTAACTCTGTGTCGTTGTATGTGTCGAACTGCTTTGCTTTATCTTGGCCAGGTCGCAATTGTAAATGAGAACTTGTTCTCAACTTGCCTACCTGGTTAAATAAAGGTGAAATAAAAATAAATAAAAAACACACTTGGTACAAAAGTGCAAATCAATCCCAGAAGAAAAGCAAAAGGACCTTGTGAAGATGCTGGAGGAAACATGTACAAAAGTATCTATAGCCACTGGGGGGGGTATCGAGACGCGTAACACCAGTAGGGTAGTAAGTTTTAAGTTCCTCGGCGTACACATCACAGACAAACTGAATTGGTCCACCCACACAGACAGCATTGTGAAGAAGGCGCAGCAGCGCCTCAACCTCAGGAGGCTGAAGAAATTCGGCTTGTCACCAAAAGCACTCACAAACTTTTACAGATGCACAATCGAGAGCATCCTGCCGGGCTGTATCACCGCCTGGTACGGCAACTGCTCCGCCCATAACCGTAAGGCTCTCCAGAGGGTAGTGAGGTCTGCACAACGCATCACCGGGGGCAAACTACCTGCCCTCCAGGACACCTACACCACCCGATGTCACAGGAAGGCCAAAAAGATCATCAAGGACAACCACCCGAGCCACTGCCTGTTCACCCCGCTATCATCCAGAAGGCAAGGTCAGTACAGGTGCATCAAAGCTGGGACAGAGAGACTGAAAAACAGCTTCTATCTCAAGGCCATCAGACTGTTAAACAGCCACCACTAACATTGAGTGGCTGCTGCCAACACACTGACTCAACTCCAGCCACTTTAATAATGGCAATTGATGGGAATTGATGTAAAATACATCACTAGCCACAATGCAACTTTGTTTACATACTCATCTCATATACTGTACTCGATACCATCTACTGCATCTTGCCTATGCCGCTCTGTACCATCACTCATTCATATATCTTTATGTACATATTCTTTATCCCTTTACACTTGTGTGTATAAGGTAGTAGTTTTGGAATTGTTAGATTACTTGTTGGTTATTACTGCATTGTCGGAACTAGAAGCACAAGCATTTCGCTACACTCGCATTACCATCTGCATGTGACAAATAAATTTGATTTGATAACTCATGCAAATTATTACAGTGAAAAAGTAAGTGAGAACAAAAACCACAGACAACTAAAATTACCGTCAAACACTCATGGTTTATTTTTAAAACACACACGGTAAAGGGGGCAGGAAAAGGAGCTGAGCTGGACCCAAGGAAAGAAACAAATACCAAAAACACTCCTAAACAAGACTAGCCTACTTCAATACAGCGAACTAATCAAAAATACAGCAGGTGGTCCACCCATTTCTAACTAGGGTATTTAGACAAAATATTCCTATGGGTAGTGTATGCCCATGGGCAACTTGTCTTGATACCCCCTTTTCCCACCATCAAACAGACAGTCAATCACCATAACAATACAATACTCACAGGATTCCAGACAAATGTGACATGTATGAACAAAAAACAAAAGAGAGCGATATAGCCAGAGAGATCAAGATCCAAAGAAAACAACTGATAGGGTTTTTAAACCAAGGGAAAGGATGTGATAGGGTAAGAGAAAAGGAGCAGGTGTCTTCTAATTAGCGACTGATTGGGGAATGATGATTAGCCCTGTGAGTGGAGAAGGAGAGAAAATAAATAGACACAGGATACCTGTATCGTAACATCCACAGTAAAACAAGTCCTATATCAACATAACCTGAAAAGCCACTCAGCAAGGAGGAAGCCACTGCTCCAAAACCGCCATAAAAAAGCCAGACTTCGGTTTGCAACTGCACATGGGGACAAAGATCTGACTTTTAGAGAAATGTCATCTGGTCTGATGAAACAAAAACAGAACTGTTTGGCCATAATGAACATCGTTATGTTTGGAGGGAAAAGGGAGAGGCTTGCAAGCCGAAGAAAACCATCCCAACTGTGAAGCATGGGGGTGGCAGCATCATGTTGCTGTAGGCGGGACTGGTCCACATCACAAAATAGATGGCATCATGAGGGCGGAAAATTATGTGGATATATTGAAACAACATCTCAAGACATCAGTCATGAGGTTAAAGCTTGGTTGCAAATGTGTCTTCCAAATGGGCCGGCAGGGTAGCCTAGTGGTTAGAGCGTTGGACTAGGAACCGGAAGGTTGCAAGTTCAAATCCCCGAGCTGACAAGGTACAAAACTGTCGTTCTGCCCCTGAACAGGCAGTTAACCCACTGTCATTGAAAATAAGAATTTGTTCTTAACTGACTTGCCTGGTTGAATAAAGGTTAAATTAAATTAAAAACGTTCAAAGTTGTGACAAAATGGCTTAAGGACAACAAAGTCAAGGGATTGGGGTGGCCATCACAAAGCCCTGACCTCAATCCTATAGAAAATTTGTGGGCAGAACTGAAAAAGCGTGTGTGAGCAAGGAGGCCTACAAAAATGACTAACCCTAACCAGCTCTGTCAGGAGGAATGGGCCAAAATTCACCCAACTTATAGTGGAAGCTTGTGGAAGGCTACCCAAAACGTTTGACCCAAGTTAAACAATTTAAAGGCAATTCTAACAAATGCTAATTGAGTGTATGTAAACGTCTGACCCAATGGGAACGTGACAAAATAAGTAAAAGCTAAATCATTCTCTCTTTTACTCTGGCATTTCACAATCTTAAAAGACAGGGACATTTTACTAGGATTAAATGACAGTAATTGTGAAAAACTGAGTTTAAATGTAGTTGGCTAAGGTGTATGTAAACCTCCGACTTCAACTGTATATACTAGGCGGTGTCTGAGGAAAGACCAAACAATTGTCAAAGACTCCAGACACCCAAGTCATAGACTTTTCTTCTCTGCTACCACACGGCAAGCGGTACCGGAGCGCCAAGTCTAGGACCAAAAGGCTCCTTAGCAGCTTCTACCCCCAAGCCATATAAGACTGCTGAACAATTAACCAAATGGCCACCGGATTATTTACATTGACACCCCCCATCCATTTGTTTTTTACACTGCTGCTACTCGCTGTTTTATCTATGCATAGTCACTTCACCCCTACCTACATGTACAAATTACTTAGACTAACCTGTACCTCCGCACATTGACTCAGTTAACGGTACCCCCTGTATATAGCCTTATTTTTGTTATTTTATTGTTAATGTTTGTTTATTTTTTTACTTTAGTTTCTTTGGTAAATATTTTTCTTTACTCTTCTTGAACTGCACTGTTGGTTAAGGGCTTGTAAGTAAGCATTTGCGGTAAGGTCTACACTAGTTGTATTCAGTACATGTGACAAAGTTAGATTTAGTCTGTGTGCCGTTTCAGAAGGGCAGTGCTCTTGCATGTGTGTGTACTTTCAGAGAATTTCACACCCATTTGTGGCAGTGTTTGTTGTCTTTAATTTTTCTTATATTATTTCATATACATGAGAAACAGAAGGGAAAATAGTAGGACCATCGGACCCCTGTCTCCGGGGTCAGAGTTCATGTGCAAAGAGACAAATGTTTCCCAATACACCATGGGTTATTTTAAGTTTCCAAGTTCAAGGTGTTTATGGGCACTGTCTGTGCTGGTGCTGCACTCAGCTGGGAGCTGGCGACTGTAGGGGTTTGGTTTGGTGTCCGTAATGTGCAAAGTTCTGTGAACATCTGAAACACTTCTGAGGGGTTGAGGGCCTCCTTCTGTGACATGGGTTTGGGTAGATCCTCTGCTGGACTGGTTAACACTTTCATTCTCTGTTAGGAGGGAAGGCAATCATAATATGAAGAAAAAGAGTGGGGATATGCATATCCTACATTTCAGAATACTGGTGCTGGGCTGAAATAAGTAAATGTTAAACGGCAACGTTCTGTACAGTACTTTGGAAATAATGGCCTACGCAGCGGGATGAGGCACAGTACATTTTTCCAAGGTAACGTACAGAATGGAGGTGTTTATCCCGCTTATACCACATACATACGTTCTTATCTTGTGTTTGCTAGAGACGCGATCCAGTCGTCTGTTCGAATAGTTCTATATTTATGGATGCGACCCAGTTCGTTCCATTGTTATGCTCGCTGGCAACGTTCTTATCACTTGCCAACTAGCTATGGCTAACACAGTTACAATCTCTGCAGTCAGAATATCACTAGCAAAGTAGCTGCATATGTGTTCAAGCTGTTTTCTATTTACATTCATTTGGATTCATCCAAATTTAATGATGACCAATTTTGCCTGGCATAGCTAGAATAGTTTGCCTTTGTCAGGACACTCAACACGGTTCATTATGAGGAGATCACATTGCAAATTTGGGCCCACGAGTGGCGCAGCGGTCTAAGGCACTGCATCTCAATGCAAGAGGCGTCACTACAGTCCCTGGTTTGAATCTAGGCTGTAGTATATCCGGCCGTGATTGGGAGTCCCATAGGGCGGTGCACAATTGGCTCACCATCGTCCAGGGTAGGCCGTCATTGTAAATAAGAATTTGTTTTGAACTGATTTGCCTAGTTAAATCATTAAAAACACTAGGCTTGAAGCTAGCTAAATAGTTTGTTGCTAGTGTAACGAGTATTGATATTGTCTTTTGTATTTCATCGAAATCCTTTCATTAGTTTTTGTCATTTTCCATATCCAGGGATTGTGAGAGTATCGATTTGTTTTGTAGTGGATTACTCTGGCCAGCAGTACTTTCAAGTAAGCAGTAGGATTTTCCCCTCAGTCTGTTTTGATTCTACTGAGGAGAGCTACATTACATGACCAAGAGTATGTAGACACCTGCTCGTCAAACATCTTATTCCAAAATCATGGGCATTAATATGGCGTTGTCGTGCCTAAGAGCTCTTAGCCGTGGTATCTTGGCAATATACCACAAACACCCGTGGTGCCTTATTGCTATTATAAACTGGTTACCAATGTAATTAAAGCAGTAAAAATAATTGTTTTTTCATACCCGTGGTATACTGTCTGATACCACAACTTTCAGCCAATCAGCATTCAGGGCTCGAACCAAACAGTTTTAATAAGTAATTGATAATGTCAGATAAACTAGTGTTTTGGAGGATAAATTGTCATGGGTGTTGTTGCAAATTAGTCAACTTTTCTAAAAAGGTGTTTTTGCTTTGTCATTATGTGGTGCTGTGTGTAGATTGATCAGAAACTTTTTTTAAACCAATTTTAGAATATGGCTGTAAAGTAACAATGTGGAAAAAGTGAAGGGGTCTGAATACTTTCTGAATGCACTGTATGTCTGACTGTTACTATTGTTTGTTTTTATGCTGTGTATGTTTTGCATCTTTTAAAAACCCTGCAGAAGACACTTTTATAATGATGCTTTTAGTGTATGATTTTAATTAGCCATCTTCCGTTCTTGTTCCTCCGGTCTTTGTTTCTTTGTTATTACTTTTGTGATGTGAAACACATTTATCTGTATTGTTAAAATGCCATACAAATAAAGTTATAAAATGTGTTAGCTATGCTAAGATTTTCCTCTTGTAGGACATTTGAAGGAATCATTTCATGGAATCAGAATATGCCATTGTCGTCAGTTTTTTTCAGCTACAGTAAAGATGATAGAAAATGAAACCACTTATGTGGACCACTTAATCACATTTAAAACTTAGCGTTTCTCTGTACCTGCCGCAGTGAACCAGCGGTGACACTCATCTTGTACAGCATCCAGAAAGGTACCAGTAACGTCGAGGAGAGAGTGAAGAATCCACCAATGGCGTAGCCCCACCAGGGGTACTCATAAGTGTTGTTGAACTTGAGGGGGGTATACTTGACCAGGGAGAAGACAAGCGTACCCTATAAAAAGAGACAGAAGTGGCCGAGGACATACAGTACAAAGGATATTGTTTAAGCAGAAAGTGTATTCAGGACTTGGAAAAACATGGGCCAACCCGAGTGAGATGGAGAAAATTCGTCAATAAGCATTTGTTTAAACAGGTTATAGAAATTCTACATTTTTACTTTAATCATTTAGCAGATGTTCTAATTCAGAGCAATCTTACTGTGAGAAAAAACCTGTGGTTCTAAAAAAAACTCTTAAAGCTAGAGGTTCAGCTTCTAGAAAAGCCTGGGGATCGAAGTCTGCTCCTCGCAATGTGCCCATTGCAATGAATGTGGCTATGAAGGCCCAGCTGGACAAGTATGAGGCCGATGGCCACATGATCTCTGTGACTGAACCAAGTGACTGGATCAGCAATATGGTCGTAGTGAAAAAAGCTGAGGGTCTGCATCGACCCAAAGCATCTGAACCAAGCACTGAAACAATCCCACTACATCATGCCGACACTAGAGAATGTCCTCTACAAGCTTTCCAAGGCCAGGATTTTCACCTTGGTGAATGCCCGAGATGCATTCCTTTAATGCATGCTGGATGAAGAAAGCAGCTTCATGACTACCTTCTGAACCCCCTGGGGTCGGAAACGCTGGCTCAAGCTCCCGTTTGTTGTCTCAGTGGCGCCTGAGGTATACCAACGCAAGCAGCACGAGTTACTGGCTGGGCTCAAGGGCATTGAACCTATCACCGATGATGTCCTGGTCGTAGGCTGTGGTGACACAGGCGAAGAAGCAGAACGCAACCACAATGTGAAGCTCCTGGCACTGATGGCGCGCTGCCCGATCAGTTAAGCTTCGTCTTTGCCTGAAGAATCTGCAGTTCAAGGTGAAAGACGTCCACTTCCATGGTCATATTCTCTCGGCAAAAGGCCTGAAGCCGGACCCAGACAAGGTCAGAGCGATCCTCAACATGCCAAACCCGTCTGATGCAAAAGGAGTACAGTGTCTCGTCGGCTTTGCAAACTATCTTGCAAAGTTCATACCACACCTATCAGCAGTCAGGAAGGCCAGCCCTTTGAGTTTGCCTCGAGAGAGCTCACCCCCACCGAACAAAACTATGCACAAATTGAGAAAGAGTGCCTCAGCAATGTCTTCTCCTGCCAGCGATTCCATCACTACATATATGGTCAAGAGCTGGTCACCGCTGAAACTGACCACAAACCACTCATTGCCATATTCAGTAAACCTCTCCTCAACGCACCCAAGAGGCTTCAAAGCATGCTCCTGACTCTGCAAAAATACAGCCTGAAGGTAATTTACAAGCCAGGACCAGAGATGTACATCAGCGACACACTGAGCTGGGCAACAGCACAATGTACTAGCAGGGGCACTGCCTATCAGCGGCATGCCATCTGTTCGCTACAGCAGGAACAACAAGATGTTCAACAGATCAATCAGGCAGACTACTTAAACGTCACAGATCACCGCCTAGCCCAGATCAGGCAACACACTGACAAGGACGAACACCTACAGTCACTGAAGTCTATGGCTCTGGCAGGTTGGCCATACCTGAAAGAGGAGACACCTTTCACAGTGAGAGAATACTGGACCTTTCGAGATGAGATCAGTGTGCAAAATGCCATCTTGTTCAGAGGTCAGAAGGTCATTATTCCCAAATCACTGCGTCCAGAGATGCTTTCTAATACACTCCAGGCATGTTGGAGGTGACACATGCTACCGCCAAGCTCTTGAAACATTATACTGGCCAAACATGCAAGCAGAAATGAAAGACATTGTCAGCAGTTGTACCACATGCAACGAGTATGCTCATGAACAGCAAAAGGAAGCCATGATGTCACACGAACTGCCCACAAGGGCCTGGCAAATCGTCAGCATGGACTTATTCAGACACAGACAAAAGGACTATCGTCTCATTGTTGGTCAATACTCTGACTATTGGTAAATTGAACTGCTCCCTGACTTGTCTGCATAGACGGTCATAAAGAGCTGCAAGGCGCAGTTTGCAAGGCAAGGTCAGCCTGACAAGGTAATCACGGACAATGGCCCACAATTTACTGCACAGTACAAGTGTTTCGCCTCAGAATGCTTTGACCACATGACCTCCTCTCCAAGACACCCAAAAGCAAATGGCAAGGCAGAATCAGCTGTCAAGATAGCAGCTGTCTTGCGTGACAGCAACGACCCATGGAAAGCGATCTTACAGTGGAGGAACACACCTCACCGAAAACATGGACAGCAGCCCAGCACAACGCCTTCTGTCCAGACGTCTGAAGACTACCATCCCTGTAGCTAACAAGTTACTTGAGCCCTGCGTCATGGTTGGCGTTACGGACAAACTGCGTCACAGAAAGCAGCTCGCTAAGTGCTTCTATGACCGGACTGCTCGAGACCTACCAGAGCCGGACTCCTACCAGACTCCAGGTGTAGGGATTTGTACAATGCATGAACAAGTCTATTGAACTTGACATTGGTGTCTGTCTTTATTCCTTTATCCAACATATCATCCCAAAACATTAATAGATAGCTGACAGCTATGGGAACTAACCATGTAACTTTCTAATACTTATTCAACTTTGTTAAGCAATAACACAAGTTGTGATCATTAGCCTGAGAAACTCATATGGTGATGAAGAATTTACGAACTGAACATTTTCAAATGAGGACAACGCCGAGGTGATACAACAAGCGCCAGTACAGTACGCGACAGTGGTACAAGAGGGAGATCAACCCGAGCCCGTTAACGGCATCCTCATTTTTGGCACTGATCCAGCCTTTTCTGGCCGCACCAGGCAACCATTCTCTACAATGGAAAATATGAAAACAATACTTTGGAACTTACCAGTAGCTACCAGAGTTCTGAAGGAGCAACATTTGGCGATTCTTCTTCTTCATTTAGAGACAATGAATCTTTGCTACACTACCAGGTGATGTTGAAGTTGAGCATGCTATTGCGTGGCTAGATGCACATTTTCTACCCAAAACAAACTTAACAACCAAACGTGCTACGTTTTAGACTAACACAGCAACAGGGTGAATCTGTGGCAATGTCTGTAGCAGAGCTCAGGCAGCTAGCAAGAACTTGTGAATGGGAATAGCTTAGAGAGCAGTTTATCAGTTGATCAACAAGAATACAAGCAACAAGTTTAGGGAACGTTTGCTAATGCGGGAGACATTACCCTAGCTAGATCTGTCGACATAGCCACTGCAATGGAATCTACAAAAGAGGAAGTAAAATTCCTGCAGGGTGCAGCACCGGCGACAAAAGCTGAGGTGCAGAATCAATTACTCACAAAATCATAGCAGTAATTCAAAATGGAAAAATAGAACAGACTCGGTCAGATGATGCAGTGAGGAAATGGCTCAAATGTGAAATGTCATAACTGTAAGAATGGGTCATTAGTTGCCAGGAAGAAATCAGGAGAAATTTGCACATGCTGTGACTTACGAGAAGTCAACAAGGCGATCATAGTGGGAAAACACCCACTTTCTTCGATTGACAACATTTTTACTGAGTTTGCCGGAGCCGCAAGGTTTTTCAAAGTAGACCTGAGGAGTGGATATCTCCAAGTTCCGCTCATCCCAGAGTCTCGTTACCTCACCGCATTTATCATGCATGGGGGCGTGTTCCAATACAAACAATTACCCTTCGGATTGGCTTCCGCTCCAAGTGCTTTCCAGAAGATCATGGACATCGTGCTGTCCGGCCTGAAGGGGGCTCCACACTACCTTGACAATATCACGGTCCATGGAAAGGATAAGAACACAACTTGCAAAGCTCAAAATGATGCTGAACAGAGGGAAATATGTCTTCAGCACAGATATAACTTAGTTCATTGCCTACAAAGTGAGCGCTGCTGGAGCAAAGCTGTGCCAGTCCAACGTGATGGCAATCAAGAAGATGCCAGCACCAAAGTTGGTAAAGAGCTTCAAACCTTCTTAGGAGTGACAAACTATTACTTGAAGTTCATTTCGGACTACGCAACAACGGAACCCCTAAGGCAGTTGCTACACCAGGATGCAGAACGGAAATGGGTGTCCGCATAAGACCAAGTCTTCGCTGAACTGAAACATGCAATAGCAGAACCATCTGTTCTGGCTTACTTCCACCCAGATCGATCCACTACAAAGTGCTAAGCTACATGAAAGCTGGATGGAAAGGTCCAACAAGAGACATACTGTTCAGTCCATACTACATGGTAAGAGACAAGAGGAAGAGGAGATCGTACCTACCATTGGAAGAGGAGATCACACCAATCACTCTGACACAGAGTCCTCACCCAAGCTCATAAAGGACACCCAGGAACAAGAAAGATGAAGCAGTTCCTTCACAGCAAAGTATGGTGGCCAAAGATGGACGATGACATCACCAGCTTAGTGCGCAGGGCACACAGCTTTTCACAAAGTGAAATCACTCATACCAGAAAAAACACCACTACAACCTACATCGTGGCCTAAAAGACTTTGGGAGAAGATCCAAGTGGACATCTTTGGAGAACTACAAGCAGCATCAGAAGTACCTGATCATTGTTACAGACCTGTACAGCAAATGGCCTGAAGTCTTACCCAGAAGCAATGTAACCACAGCAACTGTGACCAATTCACAAACTGACTTTACATCTTACTTGGAGAAGAAAGGAGCCATGCACCAGAATATCCTGTTGTACCATCCACTAGCCAACGCAGGTGTGGAAAGGTTTAACAAAGTCCTGAAGTATGGTCTTCGGCACTCTGATGCAAGAAAGCAAACAGTTCTCTCATGCATTAAACACTACTATTGAGCTACAGATCAATGCCTCACAAGGTGACAGGAAAATCACCCACCGAACTCATGATTTGGAAGAACCTTCAGAGTCCCGCTGGATACAGTCCATCCACTTTTTGCAGCTGATAAGCCACCTGATGACACTAAGCTACAGGTAGAAGTGCAGAAATATCTGGAAACTCTAAATAAGTATTATGACTAAAACAATGTAAAGGAGGATTCCTCACTGCAAGTTGGAGATTGTGTCATGGTAAAGAGACCAGAGGACACACGCTGAAAACCAGTTTCTGTCTGTTATCAAATTATCGCTCGACCTGGCAGATGCACATTCCAGGTTTAAGATGGAACACAAAGACTTTCGTACTAGCCAGCCCACCGAAGAAGAAATGGATGTTGTGTTCATTCCACAACCTAACTATATTCCAGGTCAAGAACAGAACATTCAAGGTCAAAGACAAGAAGTTGCTCATGGAGATGTGCCAGAAGCAAGAGCACAAGAACAACATCAAGCAGAGCCATGACAAACTCGTGAAAGAAGGCTACTGGCTAGACTCCATATATATATATATATATATATATATACAAAAAAAAATATCTTCTTCTTCTAAGGTAAAAGAGCAGTACAATAGTAAAGTGTATCACCTCTTCCACTGTATATACTGTAATAACATATGTAAACTAATGAAATGGTGACAACTGTTTCAGCTAGCAAGATACTTACTATGCATATGACAGGTGTGATGTACATCCAACAGTACTTCATGAATGGCCAAGGACGATAGCCAATCATGTCCTCAATATTATCATACAGCCGTTCCGCACCTTGAGGGCATAGAATGTATTCACTTTAGTGATTCACAGATGATTCGTGATTGAAGTTTTAGTCAGTTGTAAAACATATGTGACCCAAATCAGGAAACTAGGCGTATGTCACAAGTTCTGACTTGAGAGCCATTTGAACGTAAACATTTTTTTTTTTTTTTTACCAAAATGCGTTTTTTGTCAGAAATGGATTCTCGAACATGTGAACTTTCATGTGCATTAATATCAAACGTGTATGCCATCTGTAAATATGAATACAATTGTTAAATTATGAGCCTTGTTGGTTAAGCCACAGATAACCCCTAGCCTTGATTGGCTGAGATAATGAGTGGGCTGGACATGCCGAGAAAGGAGTTTGAATTGGTCTGCCATATTGAAGGCTGCTGTCTATTTGAGCTCGTCAGTCTGTGTTGGTAATCCTGTCAAACACATATTTTTTATGTATTGTGTAGTGGAGCTGCATAAGTGTTGCTCTCCACTTTCTGGAGGAACACGTTTTGAAATCAGTCGAATTAGAGTATGATAGCTAAAGAGATGGAGAAAACACCTGTCCCCGGATTACATTTTCAAACTAAGGGCAACCGTGGTATGGCATTCCTGACCGGGAGACATGTCCATCATGCATGATGATGTATACAGGTAAGATAGTCTAGCATGAGCTAGCTTTATTTTCAGATATTACACATTTCTAATTTTGACAAAGTGGTTTCATTTTATGCTAAAGTGTACTGTTAGCTAGCTAGCTAGCGTTAGCTGCCTGGCTCCCTAGCTGACAATTTTTTTCCCCCAGAGCAGTTTGCTTTT
The DNA here is from genome assembly GCF_034236695.1 of Oncorhynchus nerka. NCBI lineage: Eukaryota > Metazoa > Chordata > Actinopteri > Salmoniformes > Salmonidae > Oncorhynchus > Oncorhynchus nerka. The sequence goes on along the minus strand of NC_088397.1, from coordinate 73,527,432 downwards.
CTCGTTAGCTAGCTAACATTGAACCTGGTTTGTTAGCTCCCAGCACTGTGGCATTATTGGCACTTTGTTCATTGTTATTTAACTAGCTAACGTTAGCTGGCTGTCTCGTTAGCTAATGTTACGTGACATGTGTATGTGTTTGTGATCTTAAATGTTGTTTAACTAGCTGTTCATTGTTTAGCTAGCTAGCTGGCGCTAGCTGTCTTATACTAAAGTGTACTGTTAGTTAGCTAGCTAACGTTAGCTAGCTGGCTCCCTAGTGGAACTTATTATTAGTTTCCCAAAGCTGTTTACTTTTGTAGTTAGAGCCTCGTGTTAGACATTGTTGGCACTTTTTGTTGTTTAACTAGCTATTGTTAGCTGGCTGGCTTGTTAGGTAATGTGACGTGTGTACAACACCCGTTGAATATGGCCGGTGTCAGTAAACATCTGCAAAAGCTTAATGAAGTTGTTGCCAGCAGAGCTGGTTAGGCTGTTTTCATGTTATCCAGAGGTAAACAAATCATTGGTCAGAGCATTAAGTGTACGCTCCAAGAGTGAAACGAGATGGGTGGGGCTAAAGCTTAAGATGGTGTGAACGATGCTGAATGGGTGTAGACAAAGAGCTCTTCACTAGATATCCAAACATTCAAAGGCGATTTTCAAAGTTTGCAATTTAATCAACTTTCAAATCAGAATTACTTTCCCATTGTTCCTCAAATGCAGTGTATGATATACCATTTTGTAGCTCTGAGTCTCTCTTATCCAATGTAAAAAACACCATTTCACATTTGGCTACATAAGACTGAATCCAGATGGTGAGTCACATATCTTGTTTAGAGTAACTTAATCCAACCCAGTCTTATCAACATTACATTATTGGTACAATGAGGAAATGTACTGTTTTGACTCATACATTCAGTATGTTCCCTCAAATGGCATTAAACTATTTTCTATGGACTTTAAATGTTTTGTTTGGAAATTATTGTGCATTTGTGGTTAATCCTGATGCTTCTCACCATAACACCACCCAACACAGACGGCCTGGAGACTAGCAAAGACCAGGAGTGTCATCCCACTGCAGGCATAGTAATCAAACAGCTGAAACACATACAGGCCACCCTACAGAGAGAAAGTGAGGGTGGGTGGTAGGCAGAATGTTTATGAATTAATCTTTCTAAATAAGAAAAATGGATGTGAAGTACTGTGAGTAGCAGGCAACACATGTGACTTTCACTGCAAGTTATCTGATAGTCTGTGGGAACAGAGAGGCTCAAATGCCCATTCTTCTTCCTATAAAAGCTACCTGATCATATTACTAATCTTTTGTGGTAAACCCGTTCGACCAGTATGGTCGACTCTCACCTCTGTGACCATTAGCAGGCCAACCAGGAAGCTGCACACACTGATGCCAAGCAGGAGAAGTTTTTTCCGCAGATGGCCCACGTGGAAGAAAGAGGGGTACATGTCTGAGATCGATGTGACCACAGCCTCGTGATATACAAACTGAAGGGAAAAAAGTTTGTTCTAGTGAGGACGTAGGCCTATCAATTTAAGAAACAATTAATCATTCAAAAAATGAAATGTATTCATAAAGCCCATTTTTACATCAAGAGTTATCAGTGCTTTACAGTAACTCGGCCTAGACCCCAAAGAGCAATGATAAAACATGCATATGGTATATTTCATTTGACAGAGATCATCAGAATCATAGCAGGTATCACCTTATGAATTACCTAATATAATAATGCATACCATAACTTCCTGCGTATAGCCTACACAACTCAAAAAGGCCTACATAGCTTCTAATGTTGTAACAGTCTGAAACAGAGCACAGATCAAACAAGAAACATCTTGCTAGATCTGAGCATGAATCAGTAGTAAGCACCAGAACATCCACATTAGTCTGATCAAAAACACTGCAGCTCAATACCACAAAGCGGAACAGAAATACAGGGATAAAGGTCTGAAAGGCACTTCGGGAATTTTGGTTATTACTGTCACTGAAAATGTGAAAATAGCTGATTACACACAAAAATGATTTAACGTTCTCTAAAGGGAGTGGTTCCTGATCTATTTCTCACAGGAACTTAGGGACTTATGTTAATTTGAACCTGGACTTGGTTAACTGCATAGTTAATAAATGCCAAAACAACGAAATTAGCAATGTCACTAAGCCAAACAAAACAACAATAGCCAGTACAAATGTTAAAAGTAATTTACTTTTGCAGTTTGCACTACACCACGACAAGCAACAGTTCATGTTGTCATTAACTAGCGCATTATAGTGACGCCAGCAAGTGAATTAGCAAGCTAACGATAGCTAGCTAGCTAGCAGACCATTGAATCTCGCTAGCCAACAAGTTAGCATCATCAGTCGGGCATTGAATTAAATACATTGTTTGGGGCTACTTAGCTAGCTTCCTCAGTGATTCATGCCAAGTGAAAGTGGCCCAAGGCCCAAAGTAGCTTTTGAAATGTAGTGACTCACAAATCAGTGTTTCCTCAAATCATTTTGTAGACCTTCATGGACGCTCTAACCTACCTGACTGTCTAACCCCAGTAGGAGGATCATGATGTAGAAGAAGATGGCCCAAAGTTGGGGTACTGGCATCATGGCCACAGCACGAGGGTAGGCGATGAACACCAGGCCAGGACCTGTAAGTGGTATATTAAAGCATTGTGTTCACATGATATCCCTCAAAGGGTTGAACATGCGCTTAGTCTACTGGCACACAGTATTTACAACTTTGGTACTAAATGTCATACTTTAGTCCCATTTAGTCTACTATTTACCCATCGTTGAACAATGCTGTGGTTGTCAAACTAGCGCAAAGATCAGGTTTATTACAGACACTTTGTAAATAGTGAGATTTAAGGTTTGAAGTTACATGTGGAGCATTACCTACCTGATTCAGCCACCATTGAGATGTCTATGCCCTGTTCATAAGCCATGAAGCCCAGTACAGAGAAAATGGCAAAACCAGCCACAAAGCTAGTCACACTGTTTAGTAGACAAAGATACACACAGTCCCTGAAATTAAAAAGACTACATTAGTCAGCCTTAAATTCACACAACAAAATAGGTCTTCTCAATACAATGTCATGAATCATGATCGAGATCTGTGTACCTGTAGCAGTTGTTATTGTACTTGTTGTAGCTGCCTAAAGATGTCAAAACCCCTGTACAAACTCCATAGGAGTAAAATATCTGGCTTCCAGCATCCATCCATACCTGAAACAATTAATATGTCAAAATAATTGTTAACTGCAGTAGAAAGTGTATTTGCTTATGTGGGATGGATCTCAGTTTTGGACACAATGAAGTGTGTTCCTACCTGTGGGTCAGCGAGGCGGGCTGGGTCTGGGTAGAGGTAGAACTTGATGCCATCTATGGCCCCTGGCAGTGTGAGTCCACGAACTAGCAATACCAACAGCATCACATAGGGGAAGGTGGCAGTGAAATAGACCACCTAAGGGGAGACCGGACCAGTATTACATGTACTCAGTCTATGGCTCATCCTAACAACTTTACACTATTCATGGTGAGATGCTACATTACCTTCCCAGTAGACTTCACTCCTTTCCAGACACAGAAATAACAGATAATCCAGGACAGCAGAAGACACAGAGCTAGGTCCCAGCGAACACTCCCAATCTCTTCAATTCCCCCAGACAAGCCCAATATTCTTCTCCTGGGAGTGTAAAGGCTTATTTAGTAACATTCACTCTAACGTTAAAAAAAATAAATGCATTCATACATAATTTTTAAAAATGCATGTGCATTGTCAAGTCACTTACTCCCAAAATTCTATGACTGAGGATGTAGTGTTCCCATGAGAATGGTCAGAAATTGTGCTGTTCTGGCCAGGCTCAAAGCAGTTGTCTTATAGTGAGAGAAAAAATGACAAAACAATTGAAGCACATGGATGAGTAGAATAGTCTATGGCTTATGTACATTTGAGGTGCATTAACTTCCAGCTATAAACTTTCAGCAATACATTGTCTGTGCCATGTATTTAACTTTAAAAAGCTGCCAATTATGTTATGATTAGTTAGTGATTGACAACAACCATAATAAATTATTGACAAGCATTACATATAAAATAAAATACCTGTGTTCCAACTGTTTTTACAACTGGCCCATGGGAGTTCTAAACTGAAGGAAGAGAAGAGGTATAGGAACGCCCAAGCCAGAATGATGATGTAATACACTCCAGTGTACAAAACCACCACTTGGCTTCCATAGCCCAGGCCTATTGAGAGAGGTCAACATCATAAAACGACAACATAGAAAACATAACGAATTTGGGGTCTAATATGGGGGTCTTATCAATGAGGAAATACTTCCTGAATTTAGGATAATGACTTCCTGAATTGACTGAATTGAAATGTAAATGTCCTCAACCTTGACAAAAGGTTCATATTACCAGTATATCCATATTAACACTCTCTCGTTGGCATCAATAAACGGGCTACTTCATAGACATGTTAATTGACAGCTTTATATAGTCTGGAGCTATGCTACCAATGGTAAAGATACAATTTAGGTCATCCGTAAGACTTAGTATTTGGTATTTTATTAGGATCCTCATTAGATGTTGCAAAAGCAGCAGCTACTCTTCCTGGGGTCCACACAAAACATGAAACATGACATAATACAGAACATCAATAAACAAGGACAGAACTCCGTACATTTTTTTTAAAGGCACACGTAGCCTACATATCAATGCATACACTCAAACTATCTAGGTCAAATAGGGGAGAGTCGTTGTGCCGTGAGGTGTTGCTTTATCTATTTTTCAAAACAAGGTTTGACTTACCTTCAAAGAGTGGACAGATTTTCCTCCAGCAAGTGATTCCACCCTGACTAGTGTACTGGCCCAATGATGTCTCCAGGAAGAAGAGGGGAATACCGCAGGTGAACAGGAACAAAATATAGGGGACAAAGAAAACCCCTTTTTGGAGCAATGATTAATAAGTGATTTGCATGAAACACTGAAATTGACTATGCATTTTGAACCACTGTCAAAGTCAGGGAAATTGTAAATTTATACTCCTTCTATCACACATCACCACATAAGTCACATGCTAGTAAAGCATCTGTGGTTAGAGTTGATGGGGTAAAGACAGTTTAACTAAGCTTATGAGCACTTAAGTTATATTCTTCTAGAATCAATGGATATATATCTTAAATTAAAAGTTGAAAATACAGTTGATGTCGGAAGTTTACATACACTTAGGTTGGAGTCATTAAAACTCATTTTTCAACCACTCCGACTTCAACTGTATATACCAATCCCAGATTGCCCCTTTAAGTAAATAACATTTTAATTTACAGCGGAATAAGTTTAATTATTTAAGAGTTTAGCTTTATCTGAAAAAAATCTAAATAAAACACTTTTATATATATGTGTGTTAAAATGTATATGACCACATAAAGATGTGGTGTGATGCTCACCTCCTCCATTTTTATAGCACAGGTAGGGGAACCTCCATACATTTCCCAGACCGACAATGTGTCCAGCTGCTGCCAATAAGAACTCCGTTTTGCTGCCCCACTTTCCCCTGTCCTGGGGCTTGGGTTCAGGGTGTTCCACGTTCGTCTTGGCTCCTGAACTCATCAACTTCAGCTTCACCTCTGTCTCATATGTGCGCTCCATTTCAGCCTTTGAAAGTCTATTACAGTGTCCTGACATGTTGCATACTATACCAAAGTTATTGTTTTGAAGCACTACTTTTGAAAATGTAAGTAATATATTATGTTGAAAATAAGGCTTTTGTTTTAATGTCTGAACATTGTGGTGAATATCTAAAGCATGATTACTACACTGTAAATAAAAATATGTTGCTTAAATATCCAAGTTGGCTGGACTTAAAATTGTGAAAATGTTGAGCTGGAATACTCCGCAAAACCAATGTTTTTTTTCTTTCAATGTACTTGAATTTGAAAAGCAATATTGAGTAAACTTCAGTTTGCTTTGTTAGCACCGTTTAATTAGCTGATAGTGCAACTTGACATATTACCCTGTGTGCCTTTTCGGCAAATAGTTTTGACTTTATTTCAGTCCATTTACTTGTCAGGGGCCAGTTTACAACTAAAAAATTTATTTCAGAGGCTGAAAAATTATGCTTTAAACCAGATCTAGCAAAACAGTAAGTTGGTTTGTTCTAACCATTAGTGAGATTGTTTTACCTGTTTAACTGGTCTATATAGTTAGTTAGTATGTCATAGCAGATTTGAAAGAATCCACTAACTTGTCCATTCATTGGATCATAACTGAAACTGGAAAGGAGTCAAGGGGGACTCTAGGTAAAATATTAATCGACTTGTTTCAACCAAATAAAAAAATATAACTGCCATCTGTAAATAACCCACAATTCCATATTTTAGCAAAACATCTATTAGAGTTCAGTTCATCCAACTTAAAATGTTTAGTTAATCTGATGATGGCATTACATCTTTAAAATAAAGCCTTTAATACTGCCAACCTATTTATCTCACAGGTGACAGTTTGACTTATGAGAAACTGCACATTTCAAAATGTCAAAGTAAAAGCACATACTGTACCTCATGCAGCAGATCAGTAAACCGTCAAGTGTTTGTTTGAAGATTTCTCAAATCTTCCAATGCAACTTGAGTTAGTAAGTGAGAGCGAGCAGGAGATAAAGTGAGCTAGATGGATGTGTTGAGAGAGGTGGTGGTGCTTTTATTGAGGTCATGAAATAAGATAGCAGCCGGCCCCCAACCCACACACTTGTATATTGTTCCTCGGTAACATTGTTGTGTAGCATGTTGTGGGCCTAAGGAGATAATTACGATCACAGGGTTACTGACCCACCACATCAGCTCTGCATGTTCAGGTGACACATTTCTGAGGAAATGTACTCTTACAGTGTTTTCATTTTGTGAAGAATACAATGGATTTAAAAAGCCCACCCAGCAAACCAAAACGGGTTCTGTGAATGTTCACAAAACATTTCCTTTAGTTGTGGGAAAGGTGTAAAAACATTCCCCCCCAAAGGTTCTAATAACACAATGTGTCCAGTTGTGCTGATGATTAAACCATTTCTTTGTATTCGGGTACACAAAACATTCCTCTGATGTGGCAAGAATGTTAACAGAACACAACCATATTTGTGTTCTTAAAAGTTCCCAAAACATTTCATTAGGTTGTGAGAACCATGTGGGGACATTACAAGAGAGGTTCCCAAAACACAACATCTGTCCTATTGTTCTGACATTCATACAATGTTTCTAGCTAGAACCTAATTGGAATGTTAGCTAATGTCCTGAGAATGCTATTGGTTTGTTGGGATAGCGCTAAAACGTTGACAAATTGGTCCCCTCTGGATTTCCTGGTCTGCATAGAGTAAATATATATCTCAAAATATTTTGATGCAGGTGTTGTTCAGGTTGAATCTCAACTGCCATTGTGGCCATCCTGGTTTCAGTAAACCCTACTAGTTCGAACTGTTTAACCTGTCAACAAAGCCTCTCACAAACATCCCCCTTCCCTGCAAATCCCACCCACAGTGATTGATAAATCTGAAACCCAACTAACTGTGACTCACAAACATTCCGTCCCCTTCCCTAACAACCCCACCTACAGTGATTGATTGACAGGCAAACTGTTGAAAGTAATGGTGCCTTCGAATGGAGATCCGAGTTCCCGAGTTGGGGGGAAAAAACACTAGGAGTTCCAAATAGGAAACTTGAATAACCAGAATGACGATATCAAAGTTAACAGGTTGTGACGTTTCATCACAGACCTTTCAACTCCCCCACCAAAATATGGTAAAACTAACCCATTTACAACCTTCATAAATAATGTGGAGTATGGAGCAGTTTTCGTGAGAAGACCGATTTTTGGGATGTCTCATGGTCTGACAAACATCGCTGTAGCTCGGCCATTTCCACTACAGATGCGGAAGGCAGACATAGGCGGATGTGGTGGATTGAGATGTAACCCATGAAAAAAACAGATATGTCTACCTTAAAGTGACAGATTTTGATGGGGATTTTTTAATTATGTTACTTAGATTGACTCACAGATTCATAAATAATATGGAAATGGAGCAGTTTGACCCATATACAGTGCATTCCAAAAGTATACAGATCCTTTGACTTTTTCCACATTTTGTTACATTACAGCCTTATTCTAAAATGGATTAAATAAATATTTTCCTCGTCAATCTACACATCATACCCCATAATGACAAAGCGAAAACAGGTTAAGATTTTTTTGAAAATGTATAATTTTAAAAAAGGCCTCATTTACATCAGACTCTTTGCTATGAAACTCGAAATTGAGCTAAGGTGCATCCTGTTTCCATTGATCATCCTTGATGTTTCTACAACTTGATTGGTCCACATGTGGTCAATTCAATTGATTGGACATGATTTCGAAAGGCACACACTTATTTATATAAGGCCCCACAGTTGACAGTGCATGAAAGCTATGAGGTCGAAGGAATTGTCCATAGAGCTCCGAGACAGGATTGTGTCGAGGCACAGATCTGGGGAAGGGTACCAACAAAATTCTGCAGCATTGAACATCCCCAAGAACACAGTGCCTCCATCATTCTTAAATAGAAGAAGTTTGGAACCACCAAGACTTCCTAGAGCTGGCTGCCTAGCCAGACTGAGCAATCGAGGGAAAAGGGCCATGGTCAGGGAGGTGACACAGAACCCGATGGTCACTCTGACAGTGCTCCAGAGTTCCTCTGTGGAGATGAGAGAACCTTCCAGAAGGACAACCATCTCTGCAGCATTCCACCAATCAGCCCTTTTTAGTAGAGTGGCCAGACGGAAGCCACTCCTCAGTAAAAGGCACATAACAGCTCACTTGGAGTTTGCCAAAAGGCATCTAAAGGACTCTCAGAAACAAGATTATCTGGTCTGATGAAACCAAGTGTGTGTGTGTGTGTGTGTGTGTCACGACTCCTGCCGAAGTCGTTGCCTCTCCTTGTTCGGGCGGTGCTCGGCGTTCGACGTCACCGGTCTTCTAGCCATCATTGATCCATTTTTTAATTTTCCATTGGTTTTGTCTTGTCTTCCCACACACCTGTTTTCAATCCCATTCATTATCTGTTGTGTATTTAACCCTCTGTTTCCCCTCATGTCTTTGTCAGAGATTGTTTTATTGTCAGTGTTGTTTATTTGTGTTGGTGCGCGACGGGTCCTCGTACCCATGTTTGTTTATGTCTGTACTTTTAGTGTTATGGAGCATGTTCCGTGGACATTTATTAAAAGACTCCATTTACACTCCATTTTGACTCTCCTGCGCCTGACTTCCCTGCCACCTATACTTTTTGTGGAAGCTACTACGCAGCACAAAGTCCCCCTCGCACACTCAATGTATACATGAGCATGTATTTAATGTAGCAAAAATGGATAACTTATTTTCAACCAAATGAGCAGTTACTGCCTTTTTGCTTGGTAGGGCAGTATAGCATACCGAATTTTGATCAGTTATGAAAATAGAACATTTCATGCTGAAAAAAATGATCTGGCAAAAGGCCGACATTTGGACGTTTCAAATAAAAATTACTTTGTCACATGACTATAGAAATGGAAACATTGTGAGTTTAAAGACACAAAGTGACAATAGCCTATGATTACATTGTTAGAGTAGACTGGCCTCTCACTATCATCATTATTACTTTTAGTCACATCATTCCAATTCAATCAAGTCACAATGATCAGCTTTGGTATTGACATCAGTGAGTAGGTTTTTCAATTGAGGAGAGACACATGGGCAGGCCTCAATGTTCCCTAAAAAAGATTTGTCACTGAGCAAATTTCAAGTCTGCTGTCTGCAAACTTGAACAATGTGAAAATTGTGAAAATCAATTAGGCTACTGTGGCTATTTGATCATAATGTAGACCTACCAGAGAGGCATACCATCAAAAACAATGGTGTTCAAAATTCAGCCTACAGTAGAAGCCAATATAGGACTACGTACATTCCATGAGACTCCATGAGACTTTTGAAAAAAACATGCACGGTTTGACATTAACCTGTTCATCCACTTGTCCTTCAGACAGGGAAATGACTGAAAATGTTGTTGTTTGATGCAAAAAAAAAAAAAACCGTTACAAAATAAAATGCATTATTATTCCCATACCATTATTATAGAGAAACAGACAAATGATGATACTTCTGCCTATTGGCTACTTAGCTCAAGACCGTAACACTGCCCCTTTAAGACAAAAAAGCTATTTTCCAACTCCCTTTTCAAATATGTCTAGAAATGTACATGTTTTGTAGGAAGAAATTACTCCCCCATTAGTGACTATAAATGATCTATAACTAGACTAATAACTCACTAACTAGCAAAGGATATGAACAAATGTGCACAGGTGGCTACATGCAGCTCTCGCTTTGATCTCAAGAAAAGTGCATCTACTCAGAACCACTCACGCTGTAAACACAGTCCAGTTCAAAGTGAATGGCACAGATCCATATATGGCAATGGTCTATTTGCATATAGACCTACTGGAGCTCTGATTGGTTATGCCGCACCGGTCTGTGTATAGTACGGGCTGAGTCGTGCAATAGAATCCTACTCCGATGCTTTCTGCTTATAACAAAATCTCTTGTATAGTTCATTTTGCATACAATGTTGCATTGAAAGTGTATAATATTGCATTGATTCGATCACAATTCCCACAGCAAAGGTAACGTTGATAGTGTTAACTAAGGGGGAACAGGGCCGTCCTTAACTTTCTGCCGCCCTACACAAGACCCCGCCAAAGCTAGATTAGTCCGTTGTACTGCCAGCTGGTGAAGCGTGATTCACCCCTCCAGAGAATACGTTTCCATTGGTCCAGAGTCCAATGGCGGTGAGCTTTAGACCACTTGGTGGCTGCTCAGCCATGGACCCCATTTCATGAAGCTCGTCAAACAGTTATTGTGCTGACATTGCTTCCAGAAGCAGTTTGGAACTGTGGAGTGAGTGTTACAACCAAGGACAGACAATTTCCTCAGCACTCGGTGATGCCGTTCGCTGAGCTAGTGTGGCCTGCCACTTTGGGGCTGAGCCTTTGTTGACTGGGGCAGCTCTAGCAGGGCAGACATTTGACGAACTGACTTGTTGGAAAGGTAGTATCTTATGACGGTGCCACGTTGAAATTCACTGCAAGGCTTTTCCTATGGAAAATGCATGGCTAAGTGCTCATATTTTATACACCTGTCAGCAACAGATGTGGCTGAAATAGCCAAATTCACTCATTTGAATGGGTGTCAAAATACTTTTGTGTATACATAGTGTATGTGGTAAACCTATCATTTTGTAAAACACAACAACAAAAAAGATGTCCAGACAGGACCAAAAAAACATGTCCAAAATAAGTCAGCTTACTGGGGTGTAGCCTATGGACATGTTGGACAGCAATGGAATTTTATGAATGCCCACCATTTGTAAAATTTGCCATTGCATTGGCTTTAAATTTGGATATTTAACTTCTTCAGGATTGGTGGGTCATTGAGACTGGTGTTTTGTGGGTACTATTTAATGAAACTGACAGTTGAGGACTGAGGCGTCTTTCTCAAACTAGACACTAATGTACTTGTCCTCTTGCTCAGTTGTGCACCGGAGACTCCCACTCCTCTTTCTATTCTGGTTAGAGCCAATTTGCGCTGTTCTGTTGTACCAGATTTTCAGTTTCTTGGCAATTTCTCACTTGGAATAGCCTTCAATTCTTAGAAAAAGACTAGACCGACGAGTTTCAGAAGAAAGTTCTTTGTTTCTGGCCATTCTGAGCCTGTAATCGAACCCACAAATGCTGATGCTCCAGATACTCAACTAGTCTAAAGAAGGCCAATTTTATTGCGTCTTTCAGCAGAACAACAGTTTTTAGCTGTGCTAACATAATTGCAAAAGGGTTTTCTAATGATCAATTAGCCTTCTAAAATTATAAACTTGGATTAGCGAACACAACGTGCCATTGGAACTCAGAAGTGATGGTTGCTGATAATGGGCTTCTGTACGCCTATGTAGATAGCCCATAAAAAGAATCCGTCGTTTCCAGCTTCAATAGTCATTTACAACATTAACAATGTATACACTGTATTTCTGATCAATTTGATGTTATTTTAATGGACAAAACATTAGATTTTCTTTCAAAAACAAGGACATTTCTAAGTGACCCCAAATATTTTGAACCATAGTGTAGCTCACTGGCATATTACATAATTTATGCAGCAGCATACAAGACATTTTTGGACTCACATTGTTGTGCTGTGCTCACTTGAACAGGAAGGTGGCGCAGTGGTCCTTCGTGGGCAAATCTTGTCATCAAACTTTGGCATCAAAGTCTGGCATTCTCTGGATTTATGGTGCTTTCAAGACAACTTGGAACTTGGTGAAAAAAACATGGTCTAATCATGATGATGTCAGTGATCTTCAAGTTGTAGCTCTAGAAAGAAGCCTGTGTTCCCGACTTACAATTCCGAGTTGGATGACCGTTCAAAATGTATTTTCCCAGTCGGAGCTTGTTTTTTCCCAAATTCCCAGTTGTCTTGAATTCACTGAAGTCAGACATCCCAGTTCCAAATTAACATTTGTTTTGAGCGTGGCAGAAATCATGCTGGATTGACAACATGGCCAATGATGAATGTTTATCATTTTAAGCTTGGAAAAGAGACCGTTAAACCCATACTTTGGACCACACACCCACTCCACTGACTGGCTGACCCACAACCACAGAAAACACTGAGCTGTATTTTGAAGCTGCCTTACTCAAGAAAGCAAAAAAGAGACCATGTTTGAATGCGGCTTTATTAACTCAATTATTTATTTTTAACATTGTTTGCAAACTGATATGTGACACTATTAATGCCAAAATAACATGCAAAACAGACAGGCCCCACCTGCTCTGAATGATGTCGCCACTGCATGATGTTTTTGAAGGAATGTTGGTGGAGCGCTGCAGCGATGAGTCTCTCCAACAGCACCCTGGAAAGGCGCGCAAGGAATGGACAAGCAAAATATTTTGCACCCCTGCCTTTGACAAAGTGGGCACTTCTTATCACAGGGCGGCATCAACACTCACCTAAAAAGCCAATATGCTACTGGTTGAAAGAAACTGTCGTTGTTTTTGGCCAGAATTATGTGAGGGTTTTATGTGTTGTTGGGGGTGCGTCTTGGTCAGTTTAGCTCAGGAAATGCCGCCCTCGTCAATCTACATTTCACCCATCTAATAAGTCCATTTAATATTGAACAACATCACAAAATAGATGTTGGCCTATGTCTTTAATCTAATCCTACCTGATGAGCGGACATGCCGTGAGGGAGAGAACTCTAGATAGTTTAGTTCAGAAATCAAATGTTTCTATAAAGTTTCTGCCTTTTCCCTACATTTCACCCATCTAATAAGTCCATTTAATATTGAACAACATCACAAAATAGATGTTGGCCTATGTCTTTAATTTAGTCTTAATATGATACAGGATACAGGAAATGTTGATAATTTCAAAAGAACAGAATATCATATTTTGAGTTGACTCTATAGACTAATATACTAAAGCTCTGAGGATCAACTTTAAGGCAAAGACATTTTAAAACTATTTTTATACTCACCTCATGTCTTGACAATATGAATGAGAAAGTAGTCAATTTTATTTTTAAATAAGTATTTGTCCATTTCTTCCATAGTTTAAAATTTTTTAAATATGCATGAGCTTTCACAAGACTATAACATTTGAATGTTGTAGTGCTGCCCTACTCTGGCTGGCGAGGACACTCGGGTGGAGCCATTGAATAAAATGAATTACAAGGAAGTAAAGCTTTTTAGCTTTTGAACCTGTGTTAAAAATTCTATAGGTCTACATTTTGGCCTGTATAGTATAGACTATTTGTAACGTATGAGACGTCAACATTCTAGAAAAACGTCAGGTGCTATCACAGCTGTTCACTTTACTGTCACTTGGATACATTTTTTTTAGAATCAGCTGATGATTGTTCAATGTTTACTTTCACAGATACTGTACATGCTTATTATACGGTTATACTTGTCATTAATACAAGGAACAAAAAAGTGTTTTATGTCACACGATTTTGGAAAAGGAAAATGTGATAAAAATGTATTAAAATGTTGCATTCCCATGACACCAAAAGATGGTTCTAGTTTTAGGTCATACTTCAATGTAAAATAATAATATACACACAAACTAAAGAAGACTATTTTATTAACTTAACATTCGCACCAAGACAAGCAGACAGTCCAGACAGACAAACAGTACAGTAGGGGCTATACAGTACAATGCACAAGAAGAGTATAGGCTATTTTAAGAGAATGAATGCTGCTAATGAACAATAACTAGGCCCAATTGATTACCTTTGAACCTTCTTTGAACTGCCGGATCTGAATACATGGGCTGGATGGATGGCCTCGATACTCCAGCAATTGAATTGCAAGTCGTTCATATGCTAATAATCCAAATATTCTACTTAAAAAGATACTGCACTGCTACTCTCAGCATTCATTATTCTTGTAAAAAATATCTTGCCACATCGACAGACTGCAAACAAGTCTTTGTGGAAGTGCACCTAATATGATGCTTTTAAAATCTTTATTTAACTAGGCAAGTCAGTTAAGAACAAATTCTTATTTTCAATGACGGCCTAGGAACAGTGGGTTGAATGCCTGTTCAGGGGCAGAACAACAGATTTGTACCTTGTCAGCTCAGGGGTTTGAACTTGCAACCTTCCGGTTACTAGTCCAACACTCTAACCACTAGGCTACCCTGCCGACCCTTACTGATGGGTATACTGCATACCCGGTTCTTTCAGCGCCCGGAAGATTAACTGGAGGAGCTCCTGACATACACTATATATGCAAAAGTATGTGGATCCGGCTATTTCAGTCACACCCGTTGCTAACAGGTGTGTAAAATCAAGCACACAGCCATGCAATCTCCATAGACAAACATTGGCAGTAGTCCTTACTGAAGAACGCGGCACCATCATAGGACGCCACCTTTCCAAAAGGTCAGTTCCAAATGTATGTCCTGCTAGAGCTTCCCCGGTCAACTGTAAGTGCTGTTACTGTGAAGTGGAAACTTCTAGGAGCAACAAAGGCTCAGCTGCGAAACGGTAGGCCACACAAGCTCACAGAACGGGACCGAAAGATCAAAAGAAGTTGAACTGTCCATTGAGGTTTCTTTCATGTATTGCAGCCATATAAACTCTTGAATATTTTTTTTGTACAACAGTTCATGTAGAAACACTCATGGCAATTTTTGGTAATCACATGACATGTTATTAGATTATTATTCTGCAAACATAGTTTTACCTTCTTTTTTTTTTGATAACCGCAAGCGGGGATCAAACCTAGGACCTTTGGGGTTTTATCTCTGGAATTAATACACAGCACCACAGGGATGGGACTAACACAAATACTAAACTGTTTGTACATGTA
The DNA here is from genome assembly GCF_034236695.1 of Oncorhynchus nerka. Taxonomy (NCBI): domain Eukaryota; kingdom Metazoa; phylum Chordata; class Actinopteri; order Salmoniformes; family Salmonidae; genus Oncorhynchus; species Oncorhynchus nerka. Next base: position 73,512,026 of record NC_088397.1, on the reverse strand, counting down.
GTCTGACTTCCAGGATGCAGTCTTTGTTTTTGCAGAGATAAGATAACTAAATCAAGAAAAAATAAGTGGCCCCTACTTACTCTAACCAAAATCTTTATATACTGTAAGTTTCAGATGTTTCGACTTTGATTTTACTTGCAAACTTTATTTTAGAATCATAATAATGTTAAAATATTGCCTGACTGATTATTGGTGAGCTGTAAATAGATGTGCATATCTACTAAAACATATGAAACTTAATTTTAGTGCAAAGGGAAATGCAATTGGGATTGGGATACTTATGAGTTAACAATTACTTTTTTCTCTCGATTTGATATCCTCTTATGTCCAAACGCAAATACTAAGACTTGGAATTCTTAGACTGTATGGGTTATACAGTATATGTAAAGATTGATGAATGTGCTCAGCTCTAAATCCCAGGGACATAGCGGGTTTAGTTCAGAAGTGGAACGTGGTAGTTCCCAGGTTCAAATCTCTTTGATGATCTTTACAAAATGAACTACATTTGGACAATACCCTAATAAAATATAATTATGCAAGAAGATTAAAATGCCATTTGTAGGCTAAGTTTAAAAGTTTGGAAGCTTCATATAATATTACACAGCAATACTTTCAGTAATGTTTTCTCAGAACCAAACATTACTGGAATGTTCCTATCAGGAAAATTGTTTGTTCAGGAAAATTATTTAAACAATCATGTCATAACATGACACTATAACTTTGAGAGTCTTGTGGGAATGTTCCCTGCATGTTGTTTTGGGTGTTTAAGATTGTTACACAAATAAAGTGCAAGAAAACTCCAAGCTGATTTACCTAACTCAGTAGAGACCAAAAGGAATTTCCAGAGTTAGCCATCCCTGAGACTGGATGTGGTAACTCCCCCCCAAAATTATAATAATTACTCATATGTCTAAAGTTTAGTAATGATGTTAGGTACAGTGGGACTTTTTGTAAAAGGGCTTTAGAAAGGAAACATAGCAATATAACCAACGTGACATTGAAGAGGGGCCAACCGAACATTCTGGTAGAGAATTGTGTGACGAGAACTAAAATTGTGGCTCGTAATAAAGCGTAGTGAGATATGATAAACTGCATCTGAAAGCTGTAATGAAATGGCAGCTGCCACTTAATTTACAAATTAAGGTCACTAATTAGTGAGAAACTCCCCACACCTGGCTGTCTAGGGCTTAATTGAAAGGAAAAAACAAAGCCTGTAGATAGTAGGCACTCCATGGAATGAGTTTGACACCTCTGCTTTAAAGATTCCCAAAATATTATATTTAGGTTTTACCAAGCATTCCCTCAATGTTGTTAGAATTTTAGTCCTATGTTCACAGAATGATAAAAATAAGTTGAACAGTCCATTGAGGTTTCTTTTATGTATTCGTGCCATCTTACTGTTGAGGAATTTTGTTGTACACCAGTTGATGTTGAAATACACAGCATTTTTTTGCAATCTCATTACATTTTATTAGATTAATATTCTGCAACCATAGTTTACCTTTTTGTTGATAGCCGCAAGGGGAATCGAAACAGGGACCTTTTGGAGTTTTATCGCTGGAATTAATCCATAGTCTCATCCCTGTGGTGCTAACACAAATACTAAAATGTTTATGCTTTTAGGGCTCTATTTTTAACTAGTTTCAAACACAAGTTTGTTTGCAATTTCGTCATGTAAAAACTGTCATAGTGGCATTTTCCAGCCCAAACGCCAGGTTCTGTGAGGACAGACACTGGGAGACGGGAAGCATGTACAGGGAGTGAACATTTAATAAACAACGGACATGAAACAGAACACGGACAGCGTCTGGAAAAGGGGAAACAAAACAACATTAATGTTGACATTAACTGAGGAACAGACAGACATAGAGGGGGCCATCAACAAAGTGAGTCCAATGAAGCGCTGATGCGCGTAAAGGTGCTGACAGGTGTGCGAAATGATGGGCAGCCTGGCGCCCATCAGGGGCAGGTGTGACAGTACCCCCCTCTCTAGCTGTGCCACCCAGCGTCCCACCTGGGCGAGCCTGACATGCCGGCATGGAAGCCGGCTGAGGCGTGGGAGCCTGACGAGCCAGCTAAGGAGTGGAAGCCCGACAAGCCGTCTGAGGCGCTTGAGTCCGCCCGATGAGCCGGCTGAGGTGTGGGAGCCTGACAAACCGGCTGGGGTGCTTGAGTCCGCCCGATGAGCCGGCTGAGGTGTGGGAGCCTGACAAACGGGCTGAGGCATGACGTGGGGTGGGAGCTTTCCTAGCCAACCGAGGCAAGGAAACCTCTTGAGCCAGTTAAGGTGTGGAAGCCTGACGAGCCAGCCGAGGCACCCCCGGTATATTAGGCAGCAGGACCCTCACCCGACGTCACCAATCAAAACAAAAAACAAAACTCCTTGATGCTTCCAATATTGGTGTCAGCATTCTGTGAGGACAGAGGCTGGGAGATGAGAAGCAAGTACAGGGAGTGAACATTTAATAAACAACGGACATGAAACAGAACACGGACAGTGTCTTGTGACGACACTCCCGCTCTGTCTGCCGTATTCTCTCTTTGTTCTTGTTTCCTTATTAGGATGCCGGTGGGCGGAGTTGGGAGGGTCGTCAGCTACATGGGAAACACCTGGGCCCGGTGTGTCCCAGGATAAATACATCACTTCCCCATTCATAGAGGAGACTCTCCATGCAGACACCTTTATAGATTTTGTTGTGTATCTTGGTGGTTTTTGGTTGTTTGCTTTGGCACCTTTCAACACCCTGCATTATCACATTCATGAATGCAAAGCACTCACTTACACTACTGATTACTGATTACACACACCATTGTATATTGTACTTAGTTTACTTTATTTAATAAATATATGTTTTGTTACTCCTTATCTCCACGTTGTCTCCCTTTAGTTACGGGCTTTGAGCAGGTTTGTGACAGTCTGGACAGGGGAAACAAAACAACATTAATGCTGACACAGGGATCAAACTGAGGAACAGACAGATTTAGAGGGGGCAATAAACAAAGTGAAGGGGTCCAGGTGAGTCCAATGAAGCGCTGATGCGCGTAATGATGGTGATAGGTGTGCATAATGATGGGCAGCCTGGTGCCCTTGTGCGCCTGGGAGTGGGCGTGACAGGTTTGGCAATTTACCTGTCTAACATCAACACGCTAGTGCTCAGATGAGAGGGTTGGAAATATTTGCCTCGAAGCGAGCATAGAAGTAATTTAAGCTTGTCTGGTAGGCTCGTGTCACTGGGCAGCTCTTGGCTGTGCTTCCTTTGTAGTCTGTAATAGTTCGCAATGACGAGCGTCGGAGCCGGTGTAGTACGATTAGAACTTAGTCCTGTATTGACTCCTTGCCTGTTTGATGGTTCATCGGAGCATCCGAGTTAGAATCCTGCTCCTTGACAGCAGCAGCTCTGGCCTTTAGCTCAGTGCGGATGTTGCCTGTAATCCATGGCTTCTGGTTTGGGTATGTACGTACAGTCACTGTGGGGATGAAGTCATCGATGCACTTATTGATGAAGCCAGTGACTGATGTGGTATACTCCTCAATGCCATCGGAAGAATCCCGGAACATATTCCAGTCTGTGATAGCAAAACAGTCCTTTAGCTTAGCATCTGCTTCATCTGATCACTTTTTTATTGACAGAGTCATTGGTGCTTCCTGCTTTAATGTTTGCTTGTAAGCAGGAATCAGGAGGATAGAATTACGGTCAGATTTGTCTAATGGAGGGCGGTGGAGAGCTTTGTACGCATTTCTGTGTGTGGAGTAAAAGTGTTTTTTTGCCCTCTGATTGCAAATTTAACATGCTGGTGGAAAATTGGTAAAAATAATTTCAGTTTCCCTGCATTAAACCTTGAGACTTGTTGTTTACAAATATACATAGACCATCCCCCCTTGTCTTGCCAGAGGCTGCTGTTCTATCCTACCGATAGTGTAAAACCCACCAGCTGCATGTTGTTCATGTGGTCGTTCAGCCACGACTCGGTGAAACATAAGATATTACAGTTTTTAATGTCCTGTTGGTAGTTTAATCTTGCTCGTAGGTCATAGATTTTATTTTCCATTAATTGCAAGTTTGCCAATAGAACAGATGGCAATGGGGTTTTACTTGCTCACCAACGCATCTTCTCTTCACGCAAATGACTGGGATTTGGCCCTGTTCCCGGGAAAGCAGGATATCCTTCATGTCGGACTAATTAAAGGAAAAAGCTTCTACCAGTTCATGGTGAGTAATCGCTGGTCTGATGTCCAGAAGTTATTTTCGGTCATAAGAGACAGTAGCCTGTACAACAGTATGTACAAAATAAGTTAAACAAGTTACAAACAACGCAATCTTTAAAAACAAAATAACACATTTGGTTAGGAGCACGTAAAATGTCAGCCATCCTGTCCGATTATTTTTTTTAACCTTTATTTAACTAGGCATGTCAGTTATTTTAAGATCAAATTCTTATTTACAATGACTGCCTTGTTCAGAGGCAGAATGACAGATTTTTACCTTGTCAGCTCAGGGATTCGATCCAGCAACCTTTTAGATACTGGCCCAACACTCTAACCACTAGGTTGCCTGCCGCCCCAAAACTACATTCTACGTTTAAGTGTTCAAGTTCTGTAACTCATCTATCCTCTATCCATTGTGAAGTTATATGAGAGAGCGTTCATTTGCTAGACTTTCACAAAAGCACCTTCGGCAATCAAAAGAAGCCTGCCTGCTGCTGCCGCTTCCACAGAGCAAATCACCTCCTCTTCCCTTCACCAAAGGAACCAGTGTTGACTTGACTCAGTAGCTCCGCCTTTCACACACACACGCGCACACTCGAACCTCTCTACATAGGCTCACTCATGGCTAGTTCTGGGAAGGGCATTTGGCAGGGAGAGATGTTGGATCTAGATTTGCTTCCAGTGAAAGTGACCAGAACCAGTCTTCCTCCCATAGATTAATGGAGAAGTAGACTACTACAACAGACTTCAGAACTACAACTTCCTCCTTAAGGTACTCTCTCTCGTTCTCTGCCTTTCTATTCTCCTCTCGTTCTATCAGGAAATATTTTATTTAGACTGTTTATCACTTTTTGTATTTGAAATTTGGTGGGCTGTGATAACAAAGACATCTCCCTAGCTGTAGATAGAAACGGACTTGGGGCTTCGGTCAGTGGTAGCTTTCTCGTTCTCTATCTGCAGTCAGCAGCACTTGCTGAATGTAGGCTAAAGGTTAACGTTACAGACTGGAGGCTCAGCAGTGCCACTGAGAGCAGCAGTGTCTTTCCGTTTTGTGTAACGCTACAGGCATGTCTAATGCATGAATAAATTATCGCATGTTTTTGATTTGAACGCACGATTTCTGGTTGTTGGTGTAGATTTTATTTTCATAATTCATGCTCCAAATATTTGTTTTTAAACACTACGGTATGTTTATATAACGAGTGCGCTGAGAGTCAGGAAGCAAGTTCAGGGAGTGGGTGATTTAATCGATAAACGAAACATAATACAAACCAAGAACAACGCACAGACAAGAAACATAAACAATGACTCCTGGGGAAGGAACCAAAGGGAGGGACATATATAGGGCAGGTAATCAAGGAGGTGATGGAGTTCAGGTGTGTCTGATGACGTGCAGGTGTGCGCCATAACGAGCAGCCTGGTGACCTAGAGGCCAGGGGGAGCACACCTGACAGTTGAAAAATTGTATAGAGACAAATGCATGAAGGATGAACCTAGAAAATCTGATCTGAAAAATATATTTATGTTGCAATTAACTTTAATATTTAGCAGTAGTAACTCTCCAACTTTACAATCACTGTGCCCATAAATCTTTACATGTCGATCTTCTCTATCCACTCTGTCATTCATCTAAAACAGGTGGTACTGTATATTGAACCAAGCAGTATTATATTATCAAATATATACAGTCAGTAGCTACTCTTAGTATCACAAACTATGCCCTGGCTAGTGGTCTTCTGGGTGTCTCGTATATTACACCTATTTTAGGCTACAGTAGATCAGGAAGGCACAGCGGTGTCCTCCCCCAATGCAGGCCCAGGAGTGCCTTAAATAGTAAAGGCAAAAGTGACCTTTTAGAACACACTTAACAACAGACCTTACGGTTGTGCTTCTTATAATTGTATAAGTACAGGGTGTTCATTTTTAGTAATTAGCATAATGGTAGCAGCAGCACATATTTCCCATTATATGTCCCACCCCCACAGGGATACTATAGGCAAGAGCACAAAGGAAACATTGATGACAGTATTACCCTACTGCCACCAAGTAGTGCTGATCCCATCTTACTCTAATGCAACAAGACTAGTGCCTCAGTGTGGAATTTGAACCGTCATACATGTTGCCAAGCATTGAGATGTTGCCCTGGTCCCTTACAATACCAGATGATTTGTGTGGCCACTGCCAAATAGTCAGCTGGTATTGGCTACTCACAGATACTCAGGCTAATCCTAGAATAGACCCCAGTATGGATCAGTGTGTGGGAACTGAATTTTCTCAGGATCAGTAAAGAATGAAAACAATTTGTCCTAAAACATAATACACAGTGCATACAATACACCAGTTGATTCCATTGTTATAAGTCAACATTGCTATATTATACCTTCAGAGCAGTTCATGTAAGCAGTGTCCCCTAATAATGTAAGCAGTGTCCCCTAATTTACTTTGAGAGGAGGGGGTTTTATGCACATCCAAAGTAATAACAGGAGCTGGATAAAAGGACGATCTAATGCATTGAAAGACGTGACTCATGTTTTGCTGCACTGGACCTTCCCTTTTTTCCCCTATTTTCTTTTTCTTTACAGGTCATACTGATCTAGGATCTTAATTTGAGCCAGTTTGCTACAGCAGGAAATAATCCTGTAGCAACAGGACATTTTAATTATTATGTGGATTACAATTCATGGACATTTTTGTAGGGTTTGATACATTTTTCAGAGGAGAAAATAAAGTCTGAAACTTCAGACCTTTTTAAACCACAAATACACTACACGTTTTACATTTCCTGCATTGCAGGAACATTCTCCTGGAACAGGGTGATAAAATCAACAGTGAAGAGGCGACTCCGGGATGCTGCCCTTTTAGGCAGTTACAAAGAAAAAGCCTTATCTCAAACTGGCCAATAAAATGAAAAGATTAAGATGGGCAAAAGAACAGACACTGGACAGAGGAACTCTGCCTAGAAGGCCAGCATCTCGGAGTCGCCTCTTCACTGTTGACGTTTAGACTGGTGTTTTGCGGGTACTATTTAATGAAGTTGCCAGTTGAGGACTTGTGAGGCGTCTGTTTCTCAAACTAGACACTCCAATGTACACCGGGGCCTCCCACGCCTCTTTCTATTCTGGTTAGAGACAGTTTGAGCTGTTCTGTGAAGGGAGTAGTACACATCGTTGTACCAGATTTTCGGTTTCTTGGCAATTTCTCACATGGAATAGCCTTCAATTCTTAGAACAAGAATAGACTGATGAGTTTCAGAATAAAGTTATTTGTTTCTGGCCATTTTCATCCTGTAAACGAACCCAGAAAAGCTGATGCTCCAGACACTCATCTATGTAGCTGTTTGCTGTGTATCACTTTTCACGATATAAAACCAGCTTTGTGATTGTACTGTCTTCATAGCACACTGACTATGTTAGATACATGGTTGTTCAATGAATAAAGCCCACTTTGTCTTCCTCAGTGTTATGGAGAAGCATAATGATCCCGATATAAGTTTCAATAAGATGGCCCACCAGGAGATGGGTCTGGTCCAGCCTGTCTCTGTGGCCAAAACCCAGACCAGGGGACAGTGGTCCAGCAAGCTGGAGTTCCTCCTGGCTGTGGCCGGACAGATCATCGGCCTGGGGAATGTATGGAGGTTCCCATACCTGTGCTACAAAAATGGGGGAGGTGAGCATCACATGGTCATACATTTAAAACACACATTAATTGTGTGGCGAGGTGAATCTTTGACTTTCCGATCATCAATGCAAAAAAGCTAGGCACTTTACATTTACATTTAAGTCATTTAGCAGACGCTCTTATCCAGAGCGACTTACAAATTGGTGCGTTCACCTTAAGACATCCAGTGGAACAGCCACTTTACAATAGTGCATCTAAATCTTTTAAGGGGGGGGAGGGGTGAGAAGGATTACTTTATCCTATCCTAGGTATTCCTGAAAGAGGTGGGGTTTCAGGTGTCTCCGGAAGGTGATTTGTTTGCTTCGTTGCGGTGGAGACAGTACAATCCTTTTTATTTCTTATGCTAATGTTTATTTTGAGACTTCCTAAAATTGTTAAACAGAATAGCTGGTCTTGCTGATTTGCATATTGTTGAGTTTCAACCTAAGCTGGTCATAATGTTGGAAAATATGTCTCGTTCTCAGCCGGCTCTCTAGCAATTAAACCTGGGGATGAGGTTAGAAAACATGTTGTTAAAGGTCCAATGCAGACGTTTTTATCTCAATGTCAAATCATTTCTGGGCAACAATTAACCCTCCTGTTGTGTTCGTTTCATGTTAATTCATTCTGTGTTCCCGGTCCAAAATGACCGCCCCATTATAGCTGATTTATAAATCCATAATAATGCATATATTATCACCTAATGTTGTGTTAGATCTTTTTATCAACTAAAGTTCTTGTGAACATTACAAATTGTGATCTTCTATTTGCTATTTCTGGCCTGTAGGCCTCATTGACCTGAGCTCATACAACTTGTTTTTGAGTTTAAAAAAAGCATAATGTACGGATTATTTTGACTATAACAAATACTCAGATGAAACATATTGTGCTATTTATCACAGACTACTTTGTGTCAAAGTCTAACAAGGACTCCTCCTCACCAGTGTCATTATCAAAGATATGATCAAGAGCGTCACATACAGTATATTGTTTGGTCATTGTGCTGCCACAGAATGAACTGTTAGCAAGGCCTCAAAAAAGCTTTATATACCAGAGCTGCAATGTTGCGATTGTTTGTGAGAATGCCAACAGGTGTGGTTCCCGTGGGGGAAAGACTGTATTGGGGAAAGGTTCCTGTGGGGGTTGCCATGAAGGGGAGTGAGATGTGTGTGTGCTCAAACACACATGCGTGTGGGGGTCTGGGAGATGAAGTGTGTCCATCTGATGAATGGGCATGTGCCTGAACTCAATTTTATACACTAATTGTAGTCTCACCCATTCATTTCTAATGACCAGTCATTTTTGACCGGCAACACCACAGGTGTACATAACTTAAATAAAACACCCAAAATGCAATGAAAATCATCAAAATGTATTTTGTGTGTTCAGATGCGCTGTGTGGACAAAGTCATGGAACCTTATGACAATTAAATTAACTACATTTTTCAGAGAGAGAACTTGTAAATCAGTCCAATTTGATCAGAACACATCAGGAGGGTTAAGTACCTTACAATGATTATTTTTTTCTTTTTACCATTTTATTTGAAACAATCTTATCAAAGTGCAATTTCTCAAGCAAAAATGTTGCTCGGACTGTCTGGGAGTGGTTTGAGTAGGGAGGGGAAAACTGAACACTGAACACTATCTGTTATTGGCAGAGAGATTTGGAACTCTTTCTTATTGGTCTATGTTTTCCTACTTAGGTTGCACTATGCAGAAATTGCTCTGCCATTTCCTGTTTGCTAAAATCTAATATTTCACCTGAATTCAGTGTATGTGACAAAACAAGCAAATACAGTTTAGAGAATCATTGTTCTATCTAAACCACTGTGAAATATATTTTCCATCATATTTTATTTTCAGCTGTTTGATGCTGGTGTGCAAAACATAGAAATAGCACACAAAGAACAGATCTACCGCTTATTTAAACTTGCTTTCAACGAGTATGACAGATCTATAATAAACATTTCAATTAGAATTTTCTCAGGTTGTCCAAAAAGTTACGTATTGCAGCTAATTTAACGCCTGGTGATGTGCTGAAATGTTAGGCGTTCTTTTCAAGCAGCTCTTACGCTAAAAGGGCATTATCATAATTTTCACAATATTATTCCAACCTCATAGGAAAATCACATTTTTGACTGCACTGGGCTTTTAAGTTATGGTCTTAATCCTGTTGGTAAATTACATGTTTACTTGTGGTTTAACTTGTGTTGTTCTTAAGGGGTGTTCTTCATCCCTTATGTGCTTTTCCTGTTCACCTGTGGCATCCCCCTCTTTCTTCTGGAGACCTCCCTGGGCCAGTACACCACGCAGGGCAGCATCACCTGCTGGAGGAAGATCTGCCCCCTGTTTGAAGGTAAACTTCAGGACCCATATTTTTAAAGCGTCACGGAGTAGGACTGCTGATCTAGAATCAGGCCCTCTGGCCATATAATCTTAGTCGTTATGATATAAAAGGCATTCCTCCTACTCTGATATGGTTCATAAAACGGACACAGGGTCTTGTGGTGCATACGGCAGGCACGTGCACAGATGGAGCCCTATGGGTGCTTGAGCACATGCCCTTTTTCCCTCCTGTTAAAAAAGTGCCCTTTCGATTGGTGGCGTTTAAAAAATAATACATATTTCATTTTCTTTAACTTTTCTCTCTTGTAACATTAAATGCATTGAATTGCCTATCAAATTAGATCCTTTCTCATAAACTCGTGAATCTTGAAAGAAGTCCCCTCCCTGCCTTTCTGTTGCTGCACTCGTCCTCATCGCATGCATGTGCTACCCACCGGCGCCGAGCAGTGGGTTTGAAATTAATACCACCAAGTTACTTTGGAGTTGCTACAGTATGTTCTTAATTTGATCACCCTCTTGCAGGATAACATTTCTGCAATGTAGGAAATGTAAAACGTGCAGTGTATTTCAGGTTTTAAAACGGCTTCTGAAGTTTGTAATTTCCACTTTGAAATTTCAGACTTGATTTTCCCTAACTAAAAATAAATCAGCCCCTACAAAAATGTCCATTAATTTTAATCCACATAATAATTCACATTTCCTGTTGCTGCAGAATTATTTTCCTGCCTACGCAAACTGGCTCAAATTAAAATCCTGCATCTGTAGCATGTCAGGGTCCAGGAACGGGGCAACTGAAATTCATCTGTTTGTCAGTAGTATAACAAATTCAAATCAAGTAAAGACTAACTTGCTTTACAGCCTAGCTAACTAGCTGATGCATCTAGCCTACATTACCGATGATATAGCCCACCCAAGTAGTGGTTCTAGCAAAGATACTTAACTAACTCTGTGGATTTGAATTAATGGACATTCTTGTTGAGGTTGATACATTTTCGTAAGGGAAGTCTGACATTTCAAAGTCAGAAGTAAAAACTTAAGAAGCCTTTTTAAACCTCAAATACACTGCAAGTTTTAGTTCTGCAACAGGGTGATCAAATTAAGATCCTACATCTGTACAGGGCCAGACAATGATCCATAGGTACATACATGCTTTTCCTTCTGTATATTATATTGCACTATTCTATTTGTAAAAGCTTGACTGTGATTTTAATCACTATGCTTTACCAGTTTGAAACAATATAAGGCTACATTTTAGATTACTTGTAATGGCACTCTGGGGATGATGGGTCTTTTTTAAAATCTAACTTATATTATACATTTGTTAACTTAAGGTATAGGGGGCAGCATTTTCACTTTTGGATAAATAGCGTGCCCAATTTCAACTTCCTGCTACTCATGCCAAGAATATAAGATATGCATATTATTAGTAGCTTTGGATAGCAAACACTCTGAAGTTTCTAAAACTTTTTGAATCATGTCTGTGAGTATAACAGAACTTATGAGGACTAACCGTTGAGAATTTTTATTTTTTAGGTCTCTGTCTGTTCACTGAGGTCTTTCTTAGGAACTTGTTTTCAGTTCCTACCGCTTCCACTGGATGTCACCCGTCTTTGGAATTTCTTTGGAATTTGGTTGAGGTTATTCATTTGTGCAATGAAGAAGTACGGCCATCTAGGAACTGCGTAACACTGTTGAGAGTTGCGCAAGACCTGAAAAGTAGCTTGGTTTGTTGTCTTCCTGTATTGAACACAGATAGACCCGTCTTCCATTTGATCGATCATTAACGTTTAAAAATACCTAAAGTTGTATTACAAAAGTAGTTTGAAATGTTTTGGCAAAGTTTACAGGCAACTTTTAAAATATTTTGTAGTGACGTTGCACAATTTGGAAGCTGTTTTTTTCTGGATCAAACGCGCCAAATAAATGGACATTTTGGATATACAGTGGGGCAAAAAAGTATTTAGTCAGCCACCAATTGTGCAAGTTCTCCCGCTTAAAAAGATGAGAGAGGCCTGTAATTTTCATCATAGGTACACTTCAACTAATGACAGACAAAATGAGGAAAAGAAATCCAGAAAATCACATTGTAGGATTTTTAATGAATTTATTTGCAAATTATGGTGGAAAATAAGTATTTTCAACTTTGGATTTTCTCCTACCATATACATTTCTACATTATTTTAACATTTCTACAAACTTCAAAGTGTTCTCTTTCCAATGGTACCAATTATATGCATATCCTGGCTTCAGGGCCTGAGGTACAGGCAGTTTACTTTGGGCACGTCGTTCAGACAGGAAATGGAGAAAAAAAGGGTCTATCCCTAAGAAGAAAAGGGATCAAAGTAACAAAACACTTGATTCCCATTTTTGGATGAATCTTGGGTTAAATATCAACAATATTACACAGGATCACAATAATACATGAACTATTAGATGAAGGAGTAAGTGATAGCCTTTCCTGTGACAAGACCGGTACATTCTAGATACTAGTCCTGTTTTCAAACTAAAGGTCTTCACGGATCCAACTGTACCTGAATTTCCAGGACCTGAGCTGGACCAGATCCAGGATTCTAAATAATGTCACAGGTCTGGGCAAGTATGGGTAACTGGATATGTGGAGTGTGTCTGAAAGTGGCCATGTGAACCAAGTGGGAGGATCAACAGCGATAGGCGTTACACCAGCGCTCTGTAAGCGCTGTAATTGGTTAGATGGTTTTGATTGAACGTGTTGTTTATGGTTTCTTAACATATTTTTATTTGTCAGTTCCCAACCATGTGAAACAAGTCCAGGAGAGCAAAAGGGCACTCTATTCTTGACAGAGAGTCGTACTCTGTCATTTGAATGTTAACAACAAACACCCAGAGGCTGCTCCAATACGCCGCTGGCGCAGGAGAGGTATTCGGAGTTGAATAGTTCTAATACGACTCAGGAGACCGGCACACCATCCACCACTTTGAGTATATTACTCACCAATGTTCAGTCTCTGGACAATAAAGTAGATGAGCTCAGGGCTAGGATCTCCTTTCAGAGACAACAGGGACTGTAGGATACTCTGTTTCATGGAATCATGGCTCTCTCTGGATATACTGTCCCCGTTCATACAGCCAGCTGGGTTCTCAGTACATTGTGCAGACAGGAATAAAGAACTCTCCGGGAAGAAGAAAGGCAGGGGTGTATGTTTCATGATTAACCACTTTGATTGTGATAACAGAAACTCAAGTCCTTTTGTTCACCTGACCTAGAATACCGCACAATCAAATGCCGACCTCAAGCTGATACCACGACGGCCCTCAAGGAACTACACTGGACTTTATGCAAACTGGAAACCACATTCTGAGGCCGCATTTATTGTAGCTGGGGATATTAACAAACCAAATTTGAGGAAAACACTACCAAAGTTCTACCAACACATTGACTGTAGTGCTTGTGCTGGGAAAACACTCAACCACTGCTATTCTCTCTTCCGGGATGCCTACAAGGACCTCCCCCACCCTCCCTTCGGCGAATCAGATCACGACTCAATTTTGCTCCTCCCTTCCCATAGGCAGAGGTCTGATCAATCATAATCCATGCTTCAAGATAGTTTTGATCAAGCGGACTGAGATATGTTCCGGGCAGCCTCGGATAATAACATTGGTGACTGAATTCATCAGGAAGAGTATAGGGGATGTTGTTCCCACTGTGACTATTAAAACCTACCCAAACCAGAAACCATGGATAGATGGCAGCATTCGCTCTAAACTGAAAGCGCAAACCATAGTATTTAACCATGGCAAGGTGACTGAGAATATGGTTGAATACAAACAGTGTAGTTTTTCCCTCCGTAAGGCAATCAAACAGGCAACACGTCAGTAGAGACAAAGTCAACAGCTCAGACACAAGATGTATGTGGCAGGGTCTACAGTCGTGGCCAAAAGTTTTGAAAATGACACAAATATTAATTTTCACAAAGTCTGCTGCCCCAGTGTCTTTAGATATTTTGTCAGATGTTACTATGGAATACTGAAGCATAATTACAAGCATTTCATAAGTGTCAAAGGCTTTTATTGACAATTACATGAAGTTGTTGCAAAAAGTAAATATTTGCAGTGTTGACCCTTCTTTTTCAAGACCTCTGCAATCCGCCCTGGCATGCTGTCAATTAACTTCTGGGCCACATCCTGACTGATGGCAGCCCATTCTTGCATAATCAATGCTTGGAGTTTGTCAGAATTTGTGGGGTTTTGTTTGTCTACCCGCCTCTTGAGGATTGACCACAAGTTCTCAGTGGGATTAAGGTCTGGGGAGTTTCCTGGCCATGGACCCAAAATATCAATGTTTTGTTCCCCGAGCCACTTAGTTATCACTTTTGCTTTATGGCAAGGGACTCCATCATGCTGGATGTTCGTCACCAAACTGTTCCTGGATGGTTGGGAGAAGTTGCTCTCGGAGGATGTACCATTCTTTATTCATGGCTGTGTTCTTCGGCATAATTGTGAGTGAGACCACTCCCTTGGCTGAGAAGCAACCTCAGACATGAATGGTCTCAGGATGCTTTACTGTTGGCATGACACAGGACTGATGGTAGCGCTCTCCTTGTCTTCTCCGGACAAGCTTTTTTCCGGATGCCCCAAACAATCGGAAAGAGGATTCATCAGAGAAAATGACTTTACCCCAGTCCTTAGCAATCCAATCACTGTACCTTTTGCAGAATATCAATCTGTCCCGGATGTTTTTCCTGGAGAGAAGTGGCTTCTTTGCTGCCCTTCTTGACACCAGGCCATCCTCCAAAAGTCTTCGCCTCACTGTGCGTGCAGATGCACTCACACCTGCCTGCTGCCATTCCTGAGCAAGCTCTGTACTGGTGGTGCCCCGATCCCGCAGCTGAATCAACTGTAGGAGACGGTCCTGGCGCTTGCTGGACTTTCTTGGGTGCCCTGAAGCCTTCTTCACAACAATTGAACCGCTCTCCTTGAAGTTCTTGATGAGCCGATAAATGGTTGATTTAGGTGCAAACTTACTGGCAGCAATATCCTTGCCTGTGAAGCCCTTTTTGTGCAAAGCAATGACGACGGCACGTGTTTCATTGCAGGTAACCATGGGTGACAGAGGAACAGAGGAACAATGATTCCGGGCACCACCCTTCTTTTGAAGCTTCCAGTCTGTTATTCGAACTCAATCTACATGACAGAGTGATCTCCAGCCTTGTCCTCGTCAACACTCACACCTGTGTTAACGAGAGAATCACTGACATGATGTCAGCTGGTCCTTTTATGGCAGGACTGAAATGCAGTGGAAATGTTTTTTGGAGTTCAGTTCATTTGCATGGCAAAGAGGGACTTTACAATTAATTGCAATTAATCTGGTCCCTCTTCATAACATTCTGGAGTATATGCAAATTGACATCATACAAACTGAGGCAGCAGACTTTGAAAATTAATATTTGTGTCATTCTCAACTTTTGATCACGACTGTACAGAAAATCACAGATTACAATGGGAAACCAGCCACGTCACGGACACCGACATCTTGCTCCCAGACAAAACAAACACCTTCTTCGCCCTCTTTGAGGATAACACAGTGCCAGCTTTTAGTCTACTACAGAGCGAGTTGTCTTTGTTGGTTGCCGTCTCTCCTTCCCTGCTGCCCGTGTCAATCCGCCCCTCCCTCCCTCGCCTGCCAGACCAGCACCTCTCTCCCTTAATAAAGTTCCTTAAAAATATATTTTCTGCTGCTTCCCTCACTCAGATCAGGCCGGATCTGGATCCAACCAGCTCCATTTCAGAACGGGTCCAACTTTTTGGACTTGTGACTCTAGTTCAAAGATTCACACGTCTGTCTTGTAGGAATGGCATCATAACTTATTAATCAGGTCTGGGGAATTTGAAAGGAGTCTAATCTACATCAAAGAGAAACACAGTTAAACATGTTGTGGTCCTAGGTCGAGAATATTAGGGCTCTCGAGTAGCGCAGCGTCTAAGGCATTGCATCTCTGTGCAAAAGGCGTCACTACAGTCCCTGGTTTGAATCCAGGCTGTATCACATCCGGCTGTGACTGGGAGTCCCAAAGGACGGTGCACAATTGGCCCAGCATCGTCCGGGTTTGGCCGGGGTAGGCCATCAATGTAAATGAGAATTTGTTCTTAACTGACTTGCCTTGTTAAAAAAATATATTTTAAAAATATGATTGAAATGAATATACTGGACCATAACATGTTTAACTGTGTTTCTCTTTGATGTAGATTAGACTCCTTTCAAAGTCCCCAGCCCTGATTAATAAGTTATGGTGCCATTCCAACAAGACAGACGTGTGAGTCTTTGAACTAGAGGTCTTCAAGGGTCCGAAAGGTCTGAATACTTTCCGAATGCACTGTATGAGACCACTTGTTATTTGTCACATATATTTCTCAGAAGAAACAATTATTTTCTGAACATTTACATCGCCATATTTGTCCGGAAACAACTTCTTCATCTTTTCTCCTTTATTGTTTTCTTTTTCTCCTCCTCTTCCTCCTCTTCAGGACTGGGTTATGGTGGTCAGGTGGTAGTTCTGTATTCCAGCATCTATTACATCATCATCCTGGCCTGGGCCTTCTTCTACCTCTTCTCCTCGTTCAGCTCTGAGCTCCCCTGGGCCAGTTGTAGAAACAGCTGGAACACAGGTATGTATTTCAGTGTAGCCTGAGTGCCAGTCTGCTTGTGCTATAATGCCAACTGCTTGTCACTCATTGACAAGGACTGCAATGGAGTTGGCATTGCCAAGACCACAGACAGATCTGGGACCAGGTTAACTTCAATGTGTAGACATGTTGATGGAGACGTACTGTGGCTATTAAGCTCAAATTAAAGATAGTATCTTACATTTATGGACACTACTTCAGACTGACTTACTCCGTTTTTGGCAAGTGAGTTGATAAATGTTTATTTTTAAATGTGTCCTTATCCAGGAAAGATTCAGAGTTCTGAGACATGCTTGTTAATGTGTAATTTCCTCCTAACCAGCAACCTGCGTGGAGTTTGACAGAAGAGTAGTAGGATATCTAAACTGGACAATAACAGGAAACGCAACATCGCCAGTGAGAGAGTTCTGGGAGTGAGTATACAAAACCATTCTAATGAATCAAGTCTTTATTAACCACCAGATGGGCACAATGGCTATGTGCCTTAGGAGGTGCTGAGAGAATGATGAACAGCAAGTGGTGGGATTGGAACTGAAAATATAATTTGCAGGAGAAGAGTTTTGAATCTCACAGACAGTGTCTACAAGCTTGGAAATATTCGCTGGGACCTATCTTTGTGTCTTCTATTGTCCTGGATTATCTGTTACTTCTGTGTCTGGAAAGGAGTGAAGTCTACTGGGAAGGTAAGGTGGCATCTCTGCCATTCAGCCTGATGACACCATTAATGTGTAAAGTTGTTAGGATGAGCCATAGACTGAGTAAACGTAATGCTGGTCTGGTCTCCCCTTAGGTGGTCTATTTCACTGCCACCTTCCCCTATGTGATGCTGTTGGTATTGCTAGTTCGTGGACTCACACTGCCAGGGGCCATAGATGGCATCAAGTTCTACCTCTACCCAGATCCAGCCCGCCTCGCTGACCCACAGGTAGGAACACACTTCATTGTATAATTTGTGTTCAGGTGTAGCAAAAACATCATTACATACTGTAGCGATTCATGAGGGATAAAAGGTAATGTCTCTGCCTGTGTTTGAACCCTGGTCGGCATGACCACTGGCCCAAGAAAGTTTACTCCCTTGGGAGAACAGTTTGCATTCTTAAGAACGTCAGATTTGTTACAAAAGCAATACCTTATGAAAAATAAGAAGACTGAATTTCAAAGGAAATACATTTCCTGTTAACTTATTATAGCTACGAGCTCAAAATAGGCACCATTTTGAAATGGCCTCTGATACCCTGGGATGAGACTAGTGGATCGGAACTGTGAAACTCTGAATACTATTGTGTCTCTCTCTGGTATGTCTCACAGGTGTGGATGGATGCTGGAACACAAATCTTCTACTCCTATGCGATCTGCATCGGCTGCCTGACCGCCCTTGGCAGCTATAACAAGTATGACAACAACTGTTACAAGTGAGTGGAAGAATGAAGTACACTGACATAAATGTATTTATTTTGATGAACCTTTATTTAACTAGGCAAGTCGGTTAAGAACAAATTCATATTTACAATGACGGCCTACCCTGGCCAAACCCAGATGACGCCAATTGTGCACCGCCCTATGGGACTCCCAATCACGACTGGATGTGATACAGCCTGGAGTCGAACCAGGGACTGTAGATTCTTGCACTGAGATGCAGTGCCTTAGAACGGTGTGCCACTCGGGAGCGATAAATGAGACTAGCTAGATAATATGTGCAGGCAGAACCTTTTCCCTTGCCTGCAAAAGCATTCCTTGTGCATATAATTCTTTGGAAGTTTGGTTGCAGAAATGGGAGGCTGTCTGGAAAGTTGATCTGCATATTGTAGGTCATTTGAATTCCTTTGTGTTTTGACTAACAGGGAAGTGAATCTCTTTTTAGGGACTGTATGTACCTGTGCCTTTTGAACAGCGGAACCAGCTTCGTGGCTGGTTTTTCTATCTTCTCTGTACTGGGCTTCATGGCTTATGAACAGGGGACAGACATCGCAACCGTGGCCGAATCAGGTAAGTGTTGTAGAAAAGCAGCAGTGAGATTTTAATGATTGAATTAATTAAGTTAGTAATGAATAAACAAATGCACAAATAAACAGACCTTTTAAAGTTATGCTTTGTTACAAGACAGGTGTCTGAGCCTTTCAAGGAGCTAACTATTCCCTCTGACCTGCCCTGAAAGTATAGTATGAGTTTACCTGTGTTACTGCATACAGGTCCTGGCCTGGCGTTCATCGCCTACCCTCGTGCTGTGGCCATGATGCCAGTACCCCAACTCTGGGCCATTTTTTTCTTCATCATGATCATCCTACTGGGGTTAGATAGTCAGGTAGGTTAGAGTGGCCCTGATGGCCTATTCAATTATTTGCCTAATAAAGGATAATTACATTGACCTACAATCATCACTAAACTCAATGGACGTGATGCTGTGAAGATGTAGCTAGTATTTCAAATAAGATCATTTCCACTAAGAACCCCATCCTTAACAGCTTCTACCACCAAGCCATAAGACTGCTGAACAATTAATCAAATGGCCACCACTATTTACATTTACATCGTCCCCCCCATTTGTTTTGTACACTGCTGCTACTCGCTGTTTATTATCTATGTATGCATTGTCACTTCACCCATACCTACATGTACAAATTACCTCGACTAACCTGTACCCCCGCACACTGACTCGGTACCGGTATCCCCTGTATATAGCCTCGTTATTTTTATTTTATCGTGCTACTTTTTATTATTTTTTGCTTTTGTTTATTTGGTAAATATTTTCTTAACTCTTCTTGAACTGCACTGCTGGTTAAGGGCTTGTAAGTAAGCATGTCGCATTATGTTCTCGACTTGTTGTATTCGACGCATGTGACAAATAAAGTTTGATTTGACCATCTCTGCTTCAGTTCGTAGGTCTGGAGGCTCTGATGACAGCTATCTCAGACATGTATCCCTCCTTCTTCCTGGTTGGTCATCGGCGTAAAATACTCCTCCTCATCATCAGTGTGGGTAGCTTCTTTATCGGCCTGGTCATGGTCACAGAGGTGAGAGGTCATCTGATGTCATTATTATATAAGGAATTTATCATTTCAAAGGCATCATTATTAGCTCAATCATGACAGTAACCAGGTATATGATTGATAATCTACCTCCCAAGTGTTGTTTCAACATATCCCTGTGTTTCAGCACTTTGGGGGACACAACTCGTTCTGCAGATTCTACTTATTCCATAAGGACTTTGGCCACTGGACACACTTAAGATCATTGTCTGAGTGTGTTGTACACTCTGGAGGTAGATTATCAAGTCTTATTGTTGTTCTCAATAAGAATGTACTTTATGAATTATTTCTCTCCACACCCTCCTCTGTTTGCAGGGAGGCCTGTATATCTTCCAGCTGTTTGATTACTATGCCTGCAGTGGGATGACTCTCCTTCTCTTCGCTGTACTACAGTCAGTGTGTGTCAGCTGGGTTTATGGTGAGTTAGTCCTGCCTGCTTCAGTAGCTCTTAAGGCATGCTTCGGAGTGTGCTTGTATACTCCCTTAAAACGCCTTTGCTTGATGAAAAACGATAAAAAAGCAGCAATAGTTCTGTTTGTCCATCGCCGTAGCGAGTATACACTTCATCAACATAGCCCTAATTAATCTAAGATAGCTTAAGAAATCTATCATTCATTTGGACGTTTTTGCAGAGGAGATCTTAGTCGCGCAATTTTACATCCAACTAAGATCTATAGTGCAGTATTTGTCAAAAATTTGCATGAAAACGATTAGTCTCTCATTGAATGACAACAAACACTTGAAGAATCACTACTGTTGACCAATCACTGGCAACGGGGTGTAGACTTCGGCTAGCCTTGATAAAAATTTGTGTGCACGAACAGCCGAAAAAACCTTTGCCGAGACCACAATGAACAAAAACGTCACAAAATGTCATTGTAATATATGCACAAACTGTTCTGAACTGTTTCGGATAGGAAGCATGTGGACACCTTTCGTGTCAGTGCCTTTATATTACTTTATAAACCATTTATAAACATTTATTTATACATGAAAATGCCTTCATAAATGTTTGTAAGTTATTGTAAAGTGTTACCGCTATCCTTGTAGATCTTATGAAAATATCATATTAAAAGACCCTGCATGGTCCCATTCCATCAATCACAGATAGTGGCACAGCGGTCAAAGGCACTGCATCTCAGTGCAAGAGGCATCATTACAGACCCTGGTTCGATTCCAGGCTGTATCACAACCGGCCGTGATTGGGAGTCCCATAGGGCAGCGCACAATTGGCCCAGCGTCGTCTGGGTTTGGCCGTGGAGGGCCGTCATTGTAAATAAGAATTTGTTCCTAACTGACTTGCCTAGTTAAATAAAGGTTACATTTAAAACGTTAAAAAAAATATCAATCACAGATATTCCCTCAGGAGGTTTCTCTTAGCGGTGGTAATGGCGTTATCCAAGCTTTTCCTCTTGCAGACATTCGCATTTTGGACATCGATGAGAAACGACACCTGTCTAAAACAGTATCAAAAAAGTAAACCTGTCGTCCGGGTTTCCCAATCTGCAATTGCTTGAACTTGTTTGTCACTTGGTGGTTTGAGAAGGTTTACCTGGATGGTATTTGATTGACCAACTGACCAAACCCTTTCCTTGACTGCTGTGATTGAGCCTCTGTTATGTTTACTCTACAGGTGCAGATCGTCTGTACGATAATATAGAGGACATGATCGGTTATCGACCATTACCCCTCATTAAGTACTGTTTGAAGTATATCACTCCAGTCATCTGCACTGTAAGTATTACTTCTTAACACCCTACTCTCAACAGAAAATTCATTAGTTATTTTTCAGACTATTGTTATACAGATGTAGGATCTTAATTTGAACAAGTTTGCTACAGCAGAGAAATAATACTGCAGCAACATTATATGTGTAATTATTATGTGGATTATAGTTAATGGACATTTTTGTAGGGGTTCATAAATTTTTCATAAGAGAAAATCAAGTCGGAAATGTCAAAGTGGAAATTAAACAGCTTCAGAAGCCTTTTTGTAAACCTTAAATACACTACAAGTTTTGTATTTCTTGCATTGCAGGAAAGTTCTCCTGCAACAGGTTGGTCAAATTAAGATCCAATATATGTAGTAAACATGACGTTGATGTCACAGTAATACAAGTGATTTACAGACAAACAAAAGTTAATAAGTTGACAATACATAGAAATGGAAATCAAATGGATGTCTGTGTAACCTATGTAAAGTAGAGAATCCTTCCTTTACGTTCAATATAAATGTTTCACCATAAACCTGACCTAAAAGTACTGGAAAATGGTAACCTTGTTCTCTCTGTCCTCGCTCAAGCCTCACTGTTACTCTACTATATTATAATTAGTACAATGCTCTCTGAAAATACATTGTTCTTTAATGTTTATTATAAAACATCCCTCCATATATTTTTGTTCTAGGCTACGTTTGTCTTCTCCTTGATTAGGTTTACCCCGCTAAAGTTCAACAACACCTTTGAGTATACTTGGTGGGGTTACGCCATTGGCTGGTGGTTCACCCTCTCCTCCACACTCATGGTTCCTCTGTGGATGGTGTACATTGTGAGTGTCACTCCTGGTACACTGCGACAGGTAAATAGTTACTTTGTTAAACTTCTATAGCATTTTTTCCTAACAGAAAAACATCTCAAAGCACTTCAAAAGCTACAAAAAACAAGCAATATATCATGGGAAGCCTAGCTAGGTAGGTCAATTGTTAGAGATCGCTAGTTATGTGTCTCTCTCTTAATACAATGATATACTCATATATTTGTATTACAGCATATTCATATTCCATTCACCCAGCTCATCACTTTGCTCGTTGTATAATTCCTTCTCGCATCCTTTTCCCTTGTGGACTTCATTGCACAACAGCTGTAACCTCTCCAAGCCAAACCTTCATACCATAACTGCTACACAACCTACATATTTATCAGCAAACTAGAGCTAAACCCACAGTTAATGTGTACAATCAGTTACACAGTTAGGCCCTGGTGCGATTTATATTTATTTAACTAGGCAAGTCAGTTAAAAACAAATTCTTATTTACAATGACAGCCTACCAGGGAACAGTGGGTTTAACAGATTTTTACCTTGTCAGCTTGGGGATTTGATCCAGCAACCTTTCAGTTACTGGCCCAACGCTCTAACCACTAGACTACCTGCTGCCCCGAATAAATTAATAAAACCGAACACTTACCCTGACTTGGAAGAGTCACAGTGTTGGATAGCCTTAGCCAGCTAGCTAATATAAATAGCATTCCTCTCTGTTTGAGTAGGCTAAATTAACTGCATTTGCTAAGTAAGTGAAATAAACTCTCTCTACTACTGCTTTTCCTTAATTAAAAATACATTTAAAAAATTGTTAAATGATTGTCTTTCTCTCTCTTTGAGTCATCTACTCACCACAGTTTATGCGCTGCAGTGCTATCTTGCTGTAGCCTACATTATGCTACATTATGCTTTCAGTACTAGATTCATTCTCTGATCCTTTGATTGGATGGACAATATACCAGTTCATACTGCAAGAGTTCGAAACATTTTATTAAAATCACTGAGGGGGGTCCTCCCATTCCTCCTCTAAGGAGCCTCCACTGTTACACACTGATGTTGTTTCTTTTACAAAAAAAATAAGTGAAAAAATCTATGCTCTCCAAACATCACCAGTTATTGTCTCATTCCCCCTCATAGCCCCTTTTAAAAATGCTCCTCTGTCCTCTCTCTCCTTCCTCAGAGACTGTCTATCCTCACCACGCCCTCAGAGGATCTCCCTATTACCAAGGCCCAGAAAAAGGCCCTCCTGGCCAAGCAGTCCGAGCTGGACAGACCTCTGGGGGACATGAAGATACCAGCCTGGGGCCACAATCTCATAGACAGAGATACTCTCTCGCTCGCCCACCATCCCTACAGGCCTGGAGACAAGCAGGTTCAGCCAGTCACTCACTCTCCTAAAGGTTGTGACACTGTGACTGTGTGACACTGTGTTTGGTCTGAGTGGGTTAGGAAAGTATATATTATCCACCACAGGCCTTTTTCTTGGGAGAGCGTTGTGGGTAAGTGCTTTCAAAACACACACTACTTCCTGTGTGTAGCATTATTAAGGAGACGTAGCAGCACTGGTTCTGGGAAAGTCTTGGATGTGGAAATAGTTTGGGCCAGAACACACTGAAGTGAGTAAGGTCCAGCACAAAAGATGGACCTTTGAAGTTGTGCTTTAACCAGGACTTGGGTCATGTAGGACACAGTATTTCATCGAAATTCATGACTTTCTGTCACCGAACATAGTGGAAACAAAGGCATATGACGATCATGCTCTTGGTCACAGTTGGTTAAATGATTCTGTATATACATGTGATCAAACCCTTTTTAATAAAGAAAGGTAATATTTGATTTGTGTAGGTTTAAAAATCAGACATCGTTTTTTTACTAGTACTTTGTTAAGTATGACATTTGTGATAATATCCATAGTTGATGAGAATGGATTGTGCAGGTGTGTATAAACACTCAATGGCCAGTTTATTGGGTGCACCCATCTAGTACCAGGTTGGACCCCACTTGGCCTCCAGAACAGCCTGAATTCTTCGGGACATGGAACCGTTTCTCAATTTCTCAAGGGACCTAACGTTCACCTGGTAAACATTCCCCACATGATTACACCACCTCCACCAGCCAGTACTGTTGACACCAGGTAGGATGGGGCCATGGACGCTGCTTATTCCACATTCTGACTCTGTCATCAGCATGACGCAACAGGAACCAGGATTCGACGGACCAGACAATGTTTTCCCACTACTCAATTGTCCAGTATTGGTGTTTGAGTGCCCACTAGACCTAAGCGACTTTTGAGTGTGGTATGATCGTCGGGGCCAGGCGCGTTGGTTCCAGTACCTCAGAAAGGTCTGCCCTCTTGGGTTTTTCACGCACGACTGTATAGTTTTTACCGAGAATGGTGCGACAAACGAAACACATCCAGTCAGCGGCAGTCTGGTCGTCTGCTGCAATCCATGCATCCATGACAAGGACCGATGATTTGTGTTTTCTGAGATGCCATTCTGCAAACAACTGTTGTACTGCGTCGTTATTTGCCTGTTTGTGGCCCACCGGTTAGCTTGCACAATTCTTGCCATTCTCCTTCGACCTCTCTCATCAACGAGCTGTTTTCGCCCGCAGGACTGCCACTGGCTGGATGTGTTTTGTTTGTCGCACCATTCTCGGTAAAAACTATACAGTCGTGCGTGAAAAACCCAAGAGGGCAGACCTTTCTGAGGTACTAGAACCAACCCGTCTGTCCCCGACGATCATACCACACTCAGTCGCTTAGGTCACTCGTTTTGCCCATTCTAACATTTGATCGAACAGTAACTGAATGCCTCATGCCTGTCTGCCTGTTTTTATACCAGCCCACGTGACTCACTGTCTAGGAGTTAACCATTTTTATGAACGGGGTGGTGAACAAAATCAAATTTTATTGGTCACATACACATGGTTATCGGATGTTATTGCAAGTGTAGCGAAATGCTTGTGCTTCTAGTTCTGACAGTGCAGCAATATCTAACAT
This sequence comes from Oncorhynchus nerka, assembly GCF_034236695.1. NCBI lineage: Eukaryota > Metazoa > Chordata > Actinopteri > Salmoniformes > Salmonidae > Oncorhynchus > Oncorhynchus nerka. The sequence goes on along the minus strand of NC_088397.1, from coordinate 73,486,589 downwards.
GTTATCTAACAATTCCACAACAACTACCTAATACACACAAATCTAATTAAGGCCTGGAAAAAGAATATATACATGTAAATATATGGATGAGCAATGACATAGAGGCATAGGCAAGATGTAATAGATGGTATAAAATACAGTATATACATATGAGATGAGTAATGCAAGATATGTTTACATTATTGAAGTGCCATTATTAAAGTGACTAGTGATCCATTTATTGAAGTGGCCAATGATTTAAAGTCTGTATGTAGGCAGCAGCCTCTCTGTGTTAGTGATGGCTGTATAACAGTCTAATGGCCTTGAGATAGAAGCTGTTTTTCAGTCTCCCTGTCCCAGCTTTGATGCACCTGTACTGACCTCGCCTTCTGGATGGTAGCGGGGTGAACAGGCAGTGGCTCGAGTGGTTGTTGTCCTTGATGATCTTTTTGGCCTTCCTGTGACATCACGTGCTGTAGGTGTCCTGGAGGGCAGGTAGTTTGCCCCCGGTGATGCGTTGTGCAGACCGTAACAGCCTCTGGAGAACCTTATGGTTGTGGCAGTGCAGTTGCCGTACCAGGCGGTGATACAGCCCAACAGGATGTTCATCTGTAAAAGTTTGAGGGTTTTAGGTGACAAGCCAAATTTCTTCAGCCTCCTGACTTTTTGATAACCTTTATTTAACTAGGCAAGTCAGTTAAGAACAAATCTTTATTTTCAATGACGGCCTAGGAACAGTGGGTTAACTGCCTTTTTCAGGGGCAAAACGACAGATTTTTACCTTGTCAGCTCTGGGATTCGATCTTGCAACCTTTTGGTCACAAGTCCAACCCTCTAATCACCAGGCTACCTGCTGCCTTTGTTCACCAGACTGTTTGTGTGGGTGGACCATTTCAGTTTATCCGTGATGTCGCCGACAGAGATGGCCGCCTTGCTTCGCGTTCCTAGGAAACTATGAAGTATTTCGTTTTTTATGTGTTATTTCTTACATTGTTACCCCAGAAAATCTTAGGTTTTATTACATACAGTCGGGAGGAACTATTGGATATAAGAGCAACGTCAACTCACCAACATTACGACCAGGAATACGACTTTCCCGAAGCGGATCTTCTGTTTGACCTACCACCCAGGACAATGGATTGGATCCCAGCCGGCGACCCAAAACAACGGCGCCATAGAAGGGGCAGACGGAGCGGTCTTCTGGTCAGGCTCCGTAGACGGGCACATCACGCACCGCTCCCGAGCATACTACTCACCAATGTCCAGTCTCTTGACAACAAGGTAGACGAAATTCGAGCAAGGGTAGCATTTCATGGAAACATGGCTCACTCGAGACACGCCATCTGAGTCGGTACAGCCACCATCCTGGTTTCTGGTAAGAAGAAGGGCGGGGGTGTATGCCTTATGATTAACGAGACGTGGTGTGATAACAACATACAGGAACTCAATTCCTTTTGTACACCTGACTTAGAATTCCTCACAATCAAATGCCGACCGCATTATCTACCAAGAGAATTCTCTTCGATCATAATCACAGTCGTGTTTATTGCCCCCCCCAAGCAGACACATTGACGGCCCTGAAAGAACTTCATTCGATTCTATGTAAACTGGAAAACACATATCCTGAGGCTGCATTCATTGTAGCTGTGGATTTTAACAAGGCTAATCTGAAAACAAGGCTCCCCAAATCAGATTGTGCTTCCAGGGCTGGCAAAACCCTAGATCACTGTTATTCTAACTTCCGTGACGCATATAAGGCCCTCCCCCCTCCCTTCGGAAAAGCTGACCACGACTCCATTTTGTTGCTCCCAGCCTATAGACAGAAACTAAAACAGGAATCACCCGCGCTCAGGTCTGTTCAACGCTGGTCCAACCAATCGGATTCCACGCTTCAAGATTGCTTTGATCACGTGGACTGGGATAGGTTCCGCATTGCGGCGAACAACATTGACGAATACTCTGATTCGGTGAGCGAGTTTATTAGCAAGTGCATTGTCTATTAAAACATTCCCCAACCAGAAACCGTGGATTGATGGCAGCATTCGCGCAAAAATGAAAGCACAAACCACTGCTTTTAACCAGGGCAAGGAGCTTGGAAACATGACCGAATATAAACAGTGTAGCTATTCCCTCCGCAAGGCAATCAAACAAGCTAAGCGTCAGTATAGAGACAAAGTGGAGTCGCAATTCAACAGGAGAGGGGTATGTGGCAGGGTCTACAGTCAATCACGGACTACCAAAGAAAAACCAGCCCCGTCGCGGACCACGATGCCTTGTTGCCAGACAGACTAAACAACTTTTTTGCTTGCTTTGAGAATAATACAGTACCACTGATACGGCCCGCTACCAAAACCTGTGGGCTCTCCTTCACTGTAGCCAACGTGAGTAAAACATTTAAACGTGTTAACCCTCACAAGGCTGCAGGCCCAGACGGCATTCCCAGCTGTGTCCTCAGAGCATGCGCAGACCAGCTGGCTGGTGTGTTTACGGACATATTCAATCAATCCCTATCCCAGTCTGCTGTTCCCACATGCTTCAAGAGGGCCACCATCGTTCCTGTTCCCAAGAACGCTAAGGTAACTGAGCTAAATGACTACCGCTCTGTAGCACTCACTTCCGTCATCATGAAGTGCTTTGAGAGACAAGTCAAGGACCATATCACCTCCACCCTACCTGACACCCTAGATACGTCGCCAGACCCACTGGCTCCAGGTCATCTACAAGTCTATGCTAGGTAAAGCTCCACCTTATCTAAGTTCACTGGTCACGATGGCAGCACCCACCCATAGCACGCGCTCCAGCAGGTGTATCTCACTGATCATCCTTAAAGCCAAAACCTCGTTTGGCCGCCTTTCCTTCCAGTTCTCTGCTGCCTGCGACTGGAACGAATTGCAAAAATCTCTGAAGTTGGAGACTTTTTTCTCCCTCACCAACTTTAAACATCTGCTATCTGAGCAGCTAACCGATCGCTGCAGCTGTACATAGTCCATCGGTATATAGCCCAACCAATTTACCTACCTCATCCCCATACTGTTTTTATTTTATTTACTTTTCTGCTCTTTTGCACACCAGTATCTCTACCTGCACATGTTCATCTGATCATTTATCACTCCAGTGTTAATCTGCTAAATTGTCATTATTCACTCCTTGTCATGCCTTGGTCATTGTATTTTGTGTTTTTGTTATATGTTTGGGTAGGCCAGGGTGTGACATGGGTTTATATGTTGTTTTCGTATTGGGGTTTGTATAGTTGGGATTGCGATTGAGTAGGGGTGTTGTTAGGCTGGTGCTGCCTGAGGCGGTTCTCAATTAAGAGTCAGGTGCTTCTCGTTGTCTCGGATTGGGAACCGTATTTAGGTAGCCTGAGTTCGCGTTGTATTTCGTGGGTGATTGTACCTGTCTTTGTGTATTCACCAGATAGGCTGTATAGTTTCACGTTCCGTTTGTTGTTTTGTATCTCACAGTTATTTCATGTATCGCTATTTCCTTTATTAAAGCACATGAGTAACCTACACGCTGCATTTCGGTCCGACTCTCTTCTTTCAACAGAGGAACGCCGTTACAGAATCACCCACCTCTCACGGACCGAGCAGCGTGTTAACAGGCAGCAGGAGAAGCGAAGAGAGGACGTTATGGATATCAATGGCATGGAGTATACGACGTGGGAAGAAATCGACAGGTGGGCGGACGACCCAGAGAGAGTGCAGGAGCCCGCCTGGGATTCGCTGCAGCAATGCGAGGAGGGCTATAGACGAATGGAGTCGAAAAGGAAGACACGCCGGCAAAAACGGAGAGGCGCTGGTATAAACAGGCAGCGACAGCTGGAGCAGCAAAAGGAGGATGAACTATTCGGACAATGGACATGGGAAGACGTGTTGGATGGTAAAGGTTGTTACACTTGGGAGGAGATATTGGCCGGAAGAGATCGCCTCCCATGGGAACAGGTGGAGGCACTAAGGAGAGCAGAGGCAGCCAGAGATAGGAGCCGAGGATACGAGGGAACACGGTTGGCAAGGAAACCCGTAAAGCAGCCCCAAAAAATTATTGGGGGGGGGCTAGAAGGGAGAATAGTTATGCCAGGTAGGAAACCTGAGCATACTCCCTGTGCTCACCGTTGGGCTAGAGAGACCGGGCAGGCACCGTGTTATGCTATGGAGCGCATGGTGTTTCCAGTGCGGGAGCATAGCCCGGTGCGGTACATACCAGCCCTTCATATTGGCCGGGCTAGAGTGGGCATCGAGCCAGGTAAGCTTGGGCAGGCTCGGTGCTCAAGAGCTCCAGTGCGCCTGCATGGTCCGGTCTATCCAGAGCCACCTCCACACAACAGTCCTCCGGTAGCAGCTCCCCGCACCAGGCTTCCTGTGCGTGTCCTCGATCAAATACCACCAGTTCCAGCACCACGCACCAGGCCTTCAGTGCGCCTCGCCTGTTCTACACAGCCAGAGCCTTCCTTCCCCTACGCTGTTGGAGCCTCCCGCCTGTTCAGTGCAGCCAGAGCCTGTCTCCTCTCCTGCGCTGTCGGAGTCTCCTGCTTGTTCAACACAGCCAGAGCCTCTCCTTTCCTGCGCTGCCGGAGTCTGTCTGCCCAGCACCGCCAGTGCTCCCCTGTTCAGCGTCTGCCCAGCGCCGCCAGTCTCAGCTTTCCAGCTGCAGCGCCGCCAGTGCTCCCAGTCTGCCCAGCAGTGCTCCCAGTGCCCAGCTCCCAGTCTGCCCAGCGTCGCCAGTCTGCCCAGCGCCGCCAGTCTGCCCCCGCCAGTCTGCCCAGCGCCGCCAGTGCTCCCAGTCTGCCCAGCGCCGCCAGTGCTCCCCGTCTGCCCAGCGCTGCCAGAAGCTCCCAGTCTGCCAGATCCGCCAGAAGTGCCAGTCTGCCAGGATCCGCCAGAAGTGCCAGTCTGCCAGGATCCGCCAGAAGTGCCAGTCTGCCAGGATCCGCCAGAAGTGCCAGTCTGCCAGGATCCGCCAGAAGTGCCAGTCTGCCAGGATCCGCCAGAAGTGCCAGTCTGCCAGGATCCGCCAGAAGTGCCAGTCAGCCAGGATCTGCCAGTCTGCAGAGAGCTGTCAGCCTGCATGGAGCAGTCAGAGCTGTCAGTCTGCATAGAGCAGCTAGATCCGCCAGCCAGCCAGGAGTTACCGGAGCCTACTACCTGTCTGAGCTTCATCTCAGTACTGGGCGTCCTCTCAGTACTGGGCGTCCTCTCAGTACTGGGCGTCCTGGGCGTCCTCAGTACTGGGCTTCAGTACCCTTCAGTCCCGGCTGCCCCTCTGTCCCGAGCTGCCCCTCTGTCCCGGGCTGCCCCTCTGTCCCGGGCTGCCCCTCTGTCCCGGCTGCCCCTCTGTCCCGGGCTGCCCCTCTGTCCCGGATGCCCCTCTGTCCCGAGATGCCCCTCTGTCACGAGCTGCTCCTCAGTTATGTGGGGATCTGGGTGAGGACTATTAGGCCATGGTCGGCGGAGAAGGTGGATGATCCCAGGACGCGAAGGGGAGGTACTAGGACATTAATGGAGTGGGGTCCACGTCCTGAGCCAGAACCGCCACCATGGACAGACGCCCACCCGGACCCTCCCTATGCTCTTGAGGTGCGTCCGGGAGTCCGCACCTTAGGGGGGGGGGGTTCTGTCACGCCTTGGTCATGGTATTTTGTGTTTTTGTTATATGTTTGGGTAGGCCAGGGTGTGACATGGGTTTATATGTTGTTTTCGTATTGGGGTTTGTATAGTTGGGATTGCGGTTGAGTAGGGGTGTTGTTAGGCTGGGCTGCCTGAGGCGGTTCTCAATTAAGAGTCAGGTGCTTCTCGTTGTCTCGGATTGGGAACCGTATTTAGGTAGCCTGAGTTCGCGTTGTATTTCGTGGGTGATTGTACCTGTCTTTGTGTATTCACCAGATAGGCTGTATAGTTTCACGTTCCGTTTGTTGTTTTGTATCTCACAGTTATTTCATGTATCGCTATTTCCTTTATTAAAGCACATGAGTAACCTACACGCTGCATTTCGGTCCGACTCTCTTCTTTCAACAGACGAACGCAGTTACACTCCTATGGCCAATTTATTGCCTCTTGCCTTTTGCAAACAATATATATAGATTTTTTTTTTCTACTATGTTATTGTCTTGTTTATTGTTTACTCCATGTATAACTCTGTATTGTTGTCTGTTCATACTGCTATGCTTTATCTTGGCCAGGTCGCAGTTGCAAATGAGAACTTGTTCTCAACTAGCCTACCTGGTTAAATAAAGTTGAAATAAAAATACATTTTAAAAAATCTGGACAAGAGGAATACCTATGTAAGAATGCTGTTCATCGATTACAGCTCAGCATTTAACACCATAGTACCCTCCAAACCCGTCATTAAGCTCGAGATCCTGGGTCTCGACCCCGCCCTGTGCAACTGGGTCCTGAACTTCCTGACGGGCCACCTCCAGGTGGTGAGGGTAGCTAACAACATCTCCACCCCGCTGATCTTCAACACTGGGGCCCCACAAGGGTGTGTTCTCAGCCCTCTCCTGTACTCCCTGTTCACCCATGACTGTGTGGCAATGCACGCCTCCAACTCAATCATCAAGTTTGCAGACGACACTACAGTGGTAGGCTTGATTACCAACAACGACGAGACGGCCTACAGGGAGGAGGTGAGGACCCTCGGAGTGTGGTGTCAGGAAAATAACCTCACACTCAATGTCAACAAAACAAAGGAGATGATTGTGGACTTCAGGAAACAGCAGAGGGAGCAGCCCCCTATCTACATTGACGGGACAGTAGTGGAGAGGGTGGAAAGTTTTCAGTTCCTCGGCGTACACATCACGGAAAAACTGAAATGGTCCATCCACATAGACAGCTTGGTGAAGAAGGCGCAGCAGCGCCTCTTCGACCTCAGGAGGCTGAAGAAATTTGGCTTGTCACCAAAAACACTCGCAAACTTTTACAGATGCACAATCGAGAGCATCCTGTCGGGCTGTATCACCGCCTGGTATGGCAACTGCTCCACCCATAACCGTAAGGCTCTCCAGAGGGTAGTGAGGTCTGCACAACGCATCACCGGGTGCAAACTACCTGCCCTCCAGGACACCTACACCACCCGATGTCACAGGAAGGCCAAAAAGATTATCAAGGACAACAACCACCCGACCAACTGCCTGTTCACCCCGTTATCATCCAGAAGGCGAGGTCAGTACAGGAGCATCAAAGCCGGGACCGAGAGACTGAAAAACAGCTTCTATCTCAAGGCCATCAGACTGTTAAACAGCCACCACTAACATTGATTGGCTGCTGCCAACATACTGACTCAACTCCAGCCACTTTAATAATGGAAAAATTGATGTAATCCATTTATCACCAGACACTTTATATAATGCTTACATACCCTACATTACTCATCTCATATGAATATACTGTACGCTATACCATCTACTGCATCTTGCCATCTTGATGTAATTAAATGTATCACTAGCCACTTTTAAACAATGCCACTTTATATAATGTTTTCATACCCTACATTACTCATCTCATATGTACAGTGCCTTGTGTAAGTATTCGGCCCCCTTGAACTTTGCGACCTTTTGCCACATTTCAGGCTTCAAACATAAAGATATAAAACTGTATTTTTTTGTGAAGAATCAACAACAAGTGGGACACAATCATGAAGTGGTATGACATTTATTGGATATTTCAAACTTTTTTAACAAATCAAAAAATGAAAAATTGGGCGTGCAAAATTATTCAGCCCCTTTACTTTCAGTGCAGCAAACTCTCTCCAGAAGTTCAGTGAGGATCTCTGAATGATCCAATGTTGACCTAAATGACTAATGATGATAAATACAATCCACCTGTGTGTAATCAAGTCTCCGTATAAATGCACCTGCACTGTGATAGTCTCAGAGGTCCGTTAAAAGCGCAGAGAGCATCATGAAGAACAAGGAACACACCAGGCAGGTCCGAGATACTGTTGTGAAGAAGTTTAAAGCCGGATTTGGATACAAAAAGATTTCCCAAGCTTTAAACATCCCAAGGAGCACTGTGCAAGCGATAATATTGAAATGGAAGGAGTATCAGACCACTGCAAATCTACCAAGACCTGGCCGTCCCTCTAAACTTTCAGCTCATACAAGGAGCAGACTGATCAGATATGCAGCCAAGAGGCCCATGATCACTCTGGATGAACTGCAGAGATCTACAGCTGAGGTGGGAGACTCTGTCCATAGGACAACAATCAGTCGTATATTGCACAAATCTGGCCTTTATGGAAGAGTGGCAAGAAGAAAGCCATTTCTTAAAGATATCCATAAAAAGTGTTGTTTAAAGTTTGCCACAAGCCACCTGGGAGACACACCAAACATGTGGAAGAAGGTGCTCTGGTCAGATGAAACCAAAATTGAACTTTTTGGCAACAATGCAAAACGTTATGTTTGGCGTAAAAGCAACACAGCACATCACCCTGAACACACCATCCCCACTGTCAAACGTGGTGGCAGCATCATGGTTTTGGCCTGCTTTTCTTCAGCAGGGACAGGGAAGATGGTTAAAATTGATGGGAAGATGGATGGAGCCAAATACAGGACCATTCTGGAAGAAAACCTGATGGAGTCTGCAAAAGACCTGAGACTGGGACGGAGATTTGTCTTCCAACAAGACAATGATCCAAAACATAAAGCAAAATCTACAATGGAATGGTTCAAAAATAAACATATCCAGGTGTTAGAATGGCCAAGTCAAAGTCCAGACCTGAATCCAATCGAGAATCTGTGGAAAGAACTGAAAACTGCGGTTCACAAATGCTCTCCATCCAACCTCACTGAGCTCGAGCTGTTTTGCAAGGAGGAATGGGAAAAAATTTCAGTCTCTCGATGTGCGTGCAAAACTGATAGAGACATACCCCAAGCGACTTACAGCTGTAATCGCAGAAAAAGGTGGCGCTACAAAGTATTAACTTAAGGGGGCTGAATAATTTTGCACGCCCAATTTTTCAGTTTTTGATTTGTTAAAAAAGTTTGAAATATCCAATAAATGTCGTTCCACTTCATGATTGTGTCCCACTTGTTGTTGATTCTTCACAAAAAAATACAGTTTTATATCTTTATGTTTGAAGCCTGAAATGTGGCAAAAGGTCGCAAAGTTCAAGGGGGCCGAATACTTTCGCAAGGCACTGTATATTCAATGAACATTATTCTTACATAGGTATTCTTCTTGTTCAGATGGGATAGGGCAGTGTTTTGACGATTGCATTGTTTGTGGACCTATTGGGGATGTAAGCCAATTGAAGTGGGTCTAGGGTGACAGGTAAGGTGGAGGTGATATGATCCTTGACTAGCCTCTCAAAGCACTTCATGAACTGGCAACTGAGTGTATAGTAATAATTTGTATTTTATTTGGATCCCCATTAGCTGTTGCTGAAGCAGCATCTACGCTTCCTGAGGTCCACATAAAACATGACATAATACAGAACATCAATAGACAAGAACAGCTCAAGGACTAAACAGCACAAATTTCAAATTAAAATAATAGAACCAAAAAAAGGTCCTACTTGACAGTTACACATATTACTGACAATTACCCACACATCAGTACATATTATTATGCCTAAGAGCTGTGCTAAGCATCTCTTTATCACAGACAGATCTCTCCCCATCTTTACAACAATTTAATCTATGCCTTGAACATCCATGACAATTTACACCAAGAAGTTTAGTCTTCTCAATTTACTCAACATCCACATCATTCATTACCAGATTCAGCTGAGGTCTATAACTTAGGGAATGATTTTTACATAATACAATGTTATACATTTTAGATATGCTTAGGACTAGTTTATTACAAGCCACTCATTCCAAAACTGACCGCAACTCTGTTTAGGGTTGCAGTGATTTCACTGCTGTTCCTGACGTGTATAATGTTGAATCATCAGTGTATGTAGACACAAAGGCTTACGAATAGAGTAGAAACACTCTACAGTACTGTGATATGATTTTTTTTGCCAATATCAATACATTCATTAAACCTAGTGCCATGGTTTATATGTACATTTTTCACCCATTTATTTTTTCACTACTGTAAATTAAAAGTGTAATTAGCTACAGAAATATCATCTGAGTCATCTGAAACTGATCCTAGATCAGCACTCCTATTCTGAGGTAATTGAACAGACACATCCTCTCATTCCAGGGGCTTTCAATAAGTTTTTCCCAGAGGGTATAGACAGACTGTGTTCTATAGCCGGGCTGAAAAATGATGCAGGAATAATGCCCTTCTATTAGTTACTGAACAAAACGGTAAATAACAGCAGTTACCAGTAACTATACCAACACAGAGCACAGTTGCACCTGAATTTGTGTCTGAGGTGAATTTAGCCTGATATGAAAATGAATACATGAAGCTTTAGATGGTTGTTTGTACAAGATCTACAGTGTGCAAAAGGATCTGATGATTGCTGACCAATGAGGTGGGAGCTCTAGCTCTACTATCCCTCTGATGATAGTTGGTGGGGTTTGTTTGTTCATAGATACCTTAACAACCCTCATTGTAGCAGGTTAGGGTGATGAGTGTTTCAAGATGTGGGCATATTATTGTTTTTCTCATGATCATTTTACACAAATCCCCAGCTGCTTATTCCATTAGTATTTGACATTATGGTGGAGTGATTAGTTGTGTCACTCCACATAACCTTGTGTCAGGCTACCATCTGGTGTGCTTCAGCAAATTGTAATGCTATCAAAAAGCAAGGATGACCAAGGCATTCTTCATAAAATTAAATGCCTTTATTTGTATGGTATGTTGAATGGAACAAAGTTTTTCAACAGACACGTTTTAAGCAGCATGGCCTTCGTCAGGGAGTACAAAGATACAATGTGTACTTCTGCACAAACCATGTTCCAATCACCCTGATTGAAGAGGAAGTGGTTTAGTTAATAGACTAAAGTTATTTAGTTATTGGACAACACCTAGTAAACAGCCATATACATTCAAAAGTGAAATAGATATGTTATCAAAATGCATATTAAGGTTAGAACTATTAGAAAATACAAAGTAGTTATACCCTTGAAAAGGAGTCAGTTTTAAATCTTTGTTCCACTGAACATGCCATACAAATAAAGGCATTTGAATTACATGAAGAGTGCCTTAGTCCTCCTTGCTTTTTGATGACCAATTTACCCCTTTTACCAAAGAGCACCTTCTATCTACAAAGACCTACTACTGTGTACATTAGCAGCGCTTCCCTTCTTTTATTCTACACTTTGTAATACTAGTTCTAACAGAGATGTTAGACAGACTTGTAAAAGGCTCTGGTTCTAAAAGGCTCTGGTTCTAACCACTGAGTTTAAAGACGAGGTCATTAAGGGTTTCAAGTGTTTCAAGAAAAAAAGTTGAATGGTAACTTATGAATTCACATAACATGTTATGTTCGGTTTCCCAGAATCTCCATTGAAAATGCCTTTTAGGTTAGGCTATATCTGTGTCTGGGAAACTGGCTCATTATATCCTATCCTTCTTAATACTGATTAGACATTTGAAAGAGTAGCCATTCCATAGAGACTGACAAGACATGCCAAAGTCACCTTACCATGAACAAGTATTTGAAAGGTTCCCTCATTGCCCCCACGCTATTGCATTACAGTAAATAAAGAACAACAGAATAAGTCTGATATTGTGTGCTCCTTGCATTTAAGGTAACACTTTATTTGGATAGTTCATCTGTAGATGCTCTATAGACCATCAGCAACATTTCAACCATCTACTAACCCTAACCCTTACTTTCCTAACACTGAACTTAACCCTTATACTAAACCTAGCTCTAAGCCTAAACTTAACCTTTACTCTTATTCTATACCTAACCGTAGCAAGCAATTGCTTATCGACAGATGGTCATTCTATCAACAAACTATCTGTAGAGCATCTACAGATGGACGATCCAAATAAAGTGTGACCCAATTCAAATATGAAATTGACAAGTTTGTTGTTGTAAGGTAAGACAGAATGTCTATTTAAAGTGTGCCAGTTATCAGGTTGTACAACATGCCTATATGGAAAAATGAGATCACTCTGTTAGAGACTTTCAGTGAGAGTGTGCCTGTTATGAGTGAGAAGTTGTATTTTATACTATTTCCTACTGCATTCATGTGTCAAATGTCAATGCCCCCTTTCTGTATTTGATATTTCAGGCAAGAGAAGAGAGCTGAGACGTATTGCCTGAGTATATGAGCGCAACTACAACTTCCCCTTGTTTGACACCTCCCCTTGTTTGACACCTCAAGCAATATAGTAATATCGTTTTTAATGTTTTATTGTTTAAAATCATGATATTACTAATCATACAGCATTTTGTTGAAATGAGGGTACGAAATAACTATTTCAAGTTACGTTTACAGCAATTTGATATTGGGGCTTTATGACCGGGGTTTCCTTTGTTCCTTTTCAAGTCTTTAAATGCAGGAGGTCTATTTTATGTTTACACATAGGACATCATCATGATCCTCTGACTGAAAATCACCATGGAGATCCAGTCACTTGTTTCACTAATGTGCCATGGTAGATAAAGAATATGCATCACTAAAAGTCCAGTTGGGGTTGGGCAGGCCAATGTAAACTAAAAATGTAATCTCTAATGCCTGCATTTGCACATTTACCAGAGATAGAGTGAATACTTAAAGGGATACTTTGAGATTTTGGCAGTAAGGCTATTTATCTTGTTCCCAGAGTCATGAACTCATGGATACCATTTGTATCTCTCTGACCAGTATGAAGGAAGATAGAGCTAGTTTCGCAAGCCAGTGCTAACTAGTGTTAGCGTACTGACTAATGCTAATAATCAATTGCACTAGCGCTAGTTAGCAACTTCCTTCTAACTGCACACAGAGACATAAAAATTGTATCCATGAGTTTATCTGACTCTAGGGAAGTAGATAAAGGGCCAAAATCCCAAAGTATCCCTTTATTAATTTGTTGAAACAGATTCAAGGCTGTATCACATCCAGCCGTGATTGGGAGTCCCATAGGGTGGCGCACAATTGGCCCAGCGTCGTCCGGGGTAGGCCGTCATTGTAAAGAAGAATTTGTTCTCAACGGACTTGTTTAGTTAAATAAAGGTTAAATAAAAAAATCTAATTCAATACCATCTGTGTCATGATAATAACACTTACAACGGATTATGTACAGTATGTGGTGCATTGTAAGACTCTTATGTCTAACGCTCAATAACATAGTTGGGTCAGTATGAATAGTAGCAGGTCATTTGTATCCAGAGCATTGGTGAACAAATATTATGGATGTTATTAACATAGAAACTCTTGATAAGGTTTAAATGCTTTGATATCTAGTCCTGGCAACACTACACTTAAATCCTAACCTTGTGGCATTACTGTGGGTTAAGGTAACCACCCCCCAATAAATAGTGTTGGGCACAGAGATACATTTTAAATTAAACAGATACGTTTCAATAAAAAAAGCATACACACACAAGGAGTCAATGGCTTCTTTTTATATTGAGAGCATAAGCCTCCCTTATTTTGTTTAACAATTATAAAATCATTAAGACAACCAAGGGCAGATGTCCAATGAATGCAAAAAAACGAAAGCCCAGATTTTATCCAAGGCATCATTGAGAGTTATTGTTCATTAAAAGACAACATCGGTGATTTTACAATCTTAGCTGAAGATTGAGGTGCATCCTTGTCCATAATTTAACACTCTTTTATTAAATGGAAATAAGACAAGTCAGACAGTACAGCCACCCATTCCAGGACTGAGGAGGAAGAGAACTACAAGACTAGAACCTTTTTGGTAATTACGGGAGACCTTGGTCCCAGCATGACTCCCTGTCAAAATAAAGGTTAAATAAAAACATGCCCTAGATATTATCAGTCACATAATTTAAATTCAAACAGTGTACTGTGAAAAAATCATTTGTCCAGGAGAGAATGCAAGGTTGAAGTCAGAGAGGACTGGACAGCAGCTTGGAAAGCTGAGACTTAAAGCTTCATTATTGGACATTGATTTGGGCAGTCAACGAGAGTAGCACACACAGAACAGTATGTAGCACTTGTACCATGCAATGGTCTATCTGGGATGAGCCTGTACTTGTTAATTCTCCATGTTCAAGAGTAAAGAGTGGGGGGGTTCTTTAGTCACTGCAAATAAACTGTATGACTTATTGTCTTAACATAAGTAGTCTTCTGGGACTGTGGGTGTTATGACAATTAAGTGACGATGACGCCAGCTGTTTTGTCTGTTATAGTGGCACAGTGTCACCACTTCCACATTGCCAAATTATGTATATTGAGGATTACAATTGTGACTAAGCACAAGGTGCAAGGCAACCCCAGCCAACTCAACCAACAGATTGAAGCTACCAAAATAGAATGATACCTGTTGCTCATCTGTATTGTGCCAAACGAGAAAATGCAATGGCAAAATGATATTTGATTATCAACATCAGAATGCAGACTGTGGGTTTGAGTTAAGTTGAGGTGTGCATTTGGAGGCATTGTGCAACGCAAGAGGTTCAGGACTAGACCTGGACTGGATTCCATGTTATGGACTGAAAGAAGGAATGCTGTTTGGCCTGCAGCCTTCCCCACTCACTCGCGCCCCCTGTCTGTCGTGCAGGGGACAGCACATATGGTGGGGGGTAGGTAGGGGATGATGAGGTCAGGGTGGAGGGGTGTGGTCTGGCCCCGTCTGGTCCCTGCCTCTGTGTGCGTAGCGAGGGGAGACCTGCCCCCCTGGCGTCCTCGGGAGCATCAAGGACAGTCCTGGCCGTGGTCCTGACTCCTGCGGCGTCTCTTAATTGCCACTTGATGGTTCTCGTTCATCACTCCACTGTCCTCCCCCCACCTCCTCTTCCCCTTCCCTGCCTGTTGAGCACACAAATACAAAGGAGAGGGACTTTTAAATGTTTAGATGTCTTCCATTGTGCAAAAATAAATCACTTTTTATACATTTTGTTTTGCAATATTAACGAGTATAATATTTATTACAATAGATCATGGAGTAAAAAGGAAGCATCGAGTGGTAAAGAGTGGTCCTCTGTAGCTCAGTTTGTAAGAGCATGACAATGTCAGGATAGTGGGTTTGATTCAGACAACCACCCATACACTTGGGCATGAGTCCTTTCGATAACAGCATCTGCAAAATGGCACAGGCATAGGCTACCCTGCTGCAAAATGGCATTGGACTAGTAACCGAAAGGTTGCAAGTTCAAATCCCTGAGCTG
This sequence comes from Oncorhynchus nerka, assembly GCF_034236695.1. Lineage (NCBI taxonomy): Eukaryota > Metazoa > Chordata > Actinopteri > Salmoniformes > Salmonidae > Oncorhynchus > Oncorhynchus nerka. The sequence goes on along the minus strand of NC_088397.1, from coordinate 73,471,415 downwards.
ACAAAGTACAAAATCGGTCGTTCTGCCCCTGAACAGGCAGTTAACCCACTGTTCCTAGGCCGTCATTGAAAATAAGAATTTGTTCTTAACTGACTTGCCTAGTAAAATAAAGGAAAAACATATATTATAAACAGAGAACAAAAGTTCAGTACTACCACTAGATGTCAGCCTACTACCACTAAACGTGAAACTCTAAACCAGCGATTCTCTACTGGTGGGTCACAACCCAAATTAGTGTTTCTGAGTAAAAAAACTATAACATTTAATTGTCAAAAAAATCTGGATTTCCCCCCCCATGAAATAAATACTCCAGTCTGAAAATAAACGACTAAAACCAGATAGAAAGTGTGTAGAAATGATAATGGACCAATCATTTGATCTAAACTATTTTTCTTGAATCACAGAGATTTCAATAGCAGCGCTATTGGATTTCGTTAATTGTGTGGTCAAACCAGTAAGCTTGCCAACATTTATCATGAAAAACATGATCAATATGGAATAATTAATAATGCAGGATGTGGGAAATGTGTTCCCTTGTCATATAAAACAACAATGAGATTGTAAAAAAAAAACTGGGATGAAACTAAAAACACAGTTGAGAACCACTGCTCTAAACCATGAACGATGGACCACAGTCAGTCAGCAGCACAGCACAGATTATTGAAATAGATAAACTTCTCATATCACATGTATCAAATTACTCAAACAGTGAACAAGGTCAGATTGTAAAACTAATTACACATCCATATTGCGTCCCAAATGCTACCCTATTCCCAATATAGTGCACAACTTTTGACCAGGGCCGATTGCGCTCTGTTCAAAAGTAGTGCACTATATAGGGAATAAGTTGCAGTTTGGGATGCAACCCATCCAGACTGTGAAAGATGTTGTTACAGACCTTGACGTCATGTTCAGCAAACTTCTGGAACATGTTGGCATAGATCTTCTTGTCCCTTTCATGGTGTTCCCGGATTTTGCATTGACAGATAGAGACTTGACCGTGTGCCGCCCGGTTGGAGGGGTTGACCTGCAGCACCAGTTTAAAGTCAGACATGGCCAGGCTGAACTCATTACGGAAGAGACGAGCCTCCCCACGCCGGTACAGAGCCTTCTCATTCTTCCCATCCAATTCGATCACCTGCGAGATACACACAGACACACAACTAAATTGGTAACATTTTACATTAAGGTATACCTACAGGGATTTATAAAGGGCTTTATAAATAGTTATAAAAAGCAAATTATTAGTTTATAAAGCTGTAAAAAAAAAAAAAAATAACAGAATGGTTGAAATTGTGTGATTATTTTTTGAACGCTTGCTAAACAGATTAATACATACACTACATGAACAAAAGTATGTGGACACCTCGAATGTCTCATTCAAGAATTATGGACATTAATATGGAGCTGGTCCCCCCTTTGCTGCTTGCTACAACAGCTTCCACTATTCTGGGAAGGCTTTACACTTGCTTCCATTCAGCCACTAGAACATTAGTGAGGTTGGGCACTGATCAGTCGGCGTTTCAATTCAACCAAAAGGTGTTCGATGGGGTTGAGGTCAGGGCTCTGTGCAGGCCAGTCAAGTTCTTCCACACCAATCTAGACAAACCATTTATGTATGGACCTCGCTTTGTGCACGGGGGCATTGTCATGCTGAAACATGAATGAGCATTCCTGTTAAGATTTCACTTCACTGGAACTAAGGGGTCTAGCCCGAACCATGAAAAACAGCCTCAGACCATTATTCTTCCTCCACCAAACTTTAGTTGGCACTATGCATTGGGGTAGGTAGCATTCTCCTGGCATCCGCTAAACCCAGATTTGTCTGTCACTCCAGAGAACACTTTTCCACTGCCCCAGAGTCCAATGGGGGTGAGTTTTACACCACTCCAGCTGACGCTTGACATTATGCATGGTGATCTTAGGCTTGTGTGCGGCTGCTCAGCCATGGAAACCCATTTCATGAAGCTCCTTACGAACAGTTATTTTGCTGAAGTTGCATCCAGAGGCAGTTTGGAACTCGGTAGTGAGTGTTGCAACCGAGTACAGATACTTTTTACACAATATGCGCTACCGCACTCTGCAGTCCTGTTCTATGAGCTTATGTGGCCTACCACTTCGTAGCTGAGCCATTGTTGCTCCTAGACCAACAACTTTGTAGCTGAGCCGTTGTTGCTCCACTTCACAATAACATCACTTACAATTGACCGGCACAGCTATAGTGTCACGTTCTGACCTTAGTTCCTTTTTTATGTCTTTGTGTTAGTTTGGTCAGGGAGTGAGTTGGGGTAGTCTGTGTTCTTTTTCTATGTTGTATTTCTGTGTTTGGCCTGGTATGGTTCTCAATCAGAGGCAGCTGTCGATCGTTGTCTCTGATTGAGAATAATACTTAGGTAGCCTGTTTTCCCCATTTTGGTTGTGGGTGATTTGTTTAGATGTTTTATGTTTAGTGTCTGTTCACCTGGCAGAACTGTTTAGTTTTCTCTTCATTATTATTTTGTGTAGTGTTCTGTTTGTTCAATTAAAATATTATGAACATTTACCACGCTGCATTTTGGTCCTCCTCTCCTTCCACCAACGAGAAGTGTTACAGAATCACCCACCAACCAAGGACCAAGAAGCGTGGTATCGAGCAGCAGCGTTCTCTGAACTCATGGACATGGGAGGAGATTTTAGATGGTAAGGGACCCTGGGCACAGACTGGGGAATATCGCCACCCCAAGGAAGAACTGGAGGCAGCGAGAGCTGAGCGGCGGCGATATGAGGAGGCAGCACGGCAGTGCGACAGGCACGAGAGGCAGCCCCAAACATTTTTGGGGGAGGGGCACACGGGGAGTGTGGCGGAGTCAGGCTGGAGACCTGAGCCCACTTCTCGTGCTTACCGGAGGAAGTGTAGTACTGGTCAGGCACCGTGTTATGCGGTCAAGCGCACGGTGTCGCCAGTATGCGCTCATAGCCCGGTGCGCTATAGGCCAGCCCCCGCAAGTGCCATGCGAGTGTGGGCATCCAGCCAGGGCGTGTTGTGCCGGCTCAGCGTGTCTGGTCTCCGGTACGCCGTCTCAGCCCAGGGTATCCTGCACCTGCTCTGCGTGCTGTGTCTCCAGGGCTCTGGGAGGGTGCACTGCATCCTATGCCTGCGCTCCGCCCGTGCCGGGCGAATGTGGGCATTGAGCCTAAGGGAGAGGTCCATCTGGTGCCTCCTCCATGCACCGCGCCTACTGTAGGTATCCCCAGCCTGGAGGGTCCTGTGGCAGCCCACGCACCAGGCCGTCTCTCCATCTCCTACCTCCAGGTTCGTCCGTCTGTCCTGAGCTGCCAGAGCCGCCCGTCTGTCCTGAGCTGCCAGAGCCGCCCGTCTGTCCTGAGCTGCCAGAGCCGCCCGTCTGTCCTGAGCTGCCAGAGCCGCCCGTCTGTCCTGAGCTGCCAGAGCCGCCCGTCTGTCCTGAGCTGCCAGAGCCGTCCGTCAGTCAGGAGCTGCCGGAGCCGCCCGTCAATCAGGAGCTGCCGGAGCCGCCCGTCAGTCAGGAGCCGCCGGAGCTGCCCGTCACTCCGGCATTGCCAGAGTCGCCCTTCACTTCGGCGCTGCCGGAGTCACCCTTCACTACGGCGCTGCCAGAGTCGCCCTTCACTCCGGCACTGCCGGAGTCTCCCGTCTATTCGGGCCCGCTGTTAGGGTGCCCAGTACGAGGTCGGCGGCGAGGGTCGCCGCTCCAAAGTGGGCCAAGACTATGGTGGAGTGGGGACACGTCCCGCGCCAGAGCCGCCACCGTGGTTATAGGTGATTGTTTTCTGTTTAGTGTCTGTTAACCTGGCAGAACTGTTTTGTTTTCTCGTCTAGTTATTATTTTGTGTTGTGTTCTGTTTGTTCAATTAAAATATTACGAACATTTACCACGCTGCAATTTGGTCCTCCTCTCCTTCCACAAACGAGAAGCGTTACATCTAGCAAGGAAGAAATTTTACAAACTGACTTGTTGGAAAACTGGCATCCTATGATTGTGCCATGTTGAAAGTCACTGAGCTCTTCAGTATGGCCATTCTACTGCCAATGATTGTCTATGGAGACTACATGGCTGTGTGCTCGATTTTATATACCTGTCAGCAACGGGTGTGGCTGAAATAGCTGAATCCACTAATTTCAAGTAGTGTCCACATATTTTTGTAAATATAGTGTATATATAGTGCATATAGTATATATATAGTGCATATAGTATATATATATATATACTATATTTATTTCACCTTTATTTAACCAGGTAGGCAAGTTGAGAACAAGTTCTCATTTACAATTGCGACCTGGCCAAGATAAAGCAAAGCAGTTCGACACATACAACGACACAGAGTTACACATGGAGTAAAACAAACATACAGTCAATAATACAGTAAAAAAACAAGTCTATATACAATGTGAGCAAATTAGGTGAGAAGGGAGGTAAAGGCAAAAAAGGCCATGGTGGCAAAGTAAATACAATATAGCAAGTAAAACACTGGAATGGTAGTTTTGCAATGGAAGAATGTGCAAAGTAGAAATAAAAATAATGGGGTGCAAAGGAGCAAAATAAATTAATTAATTAAATACAGTTGGGAAAGAGGTAGTTGTTTGGGCTAAATCATAGGTGGGCTATGTACAGGTGCAGTAATCTGTAAGATGCTACGGTTACAGAAGCAATTCTGACAGTTGGTGCTTAAAGCTAGTGAGGGAGATAAGTGTTTCCAATTTAAGAGATTTTTGTAGTTCGTTCCAGTCATTGGCAGCAGAGTACTGGAAGGAGAGGCGGCCAAAGAAAGAATTGGTTTTGGGGGTGACTAGAGAGATATACCTGCTGGAGCGTGTGCTACAGGTGGGAGATGCTATGGTGACCAGCGAGCTGGAGTGATTGACGGAGCTCAGGAGTGATTGACGGAGCTGGCTAGCTCCGGAGTAATTGATGTTTGCTCCGGAATCGACGAAAGCAGATAGACACACGGATAGCAGCCAGCTAGCTGTGAGATCCGGGAGTGAATGTCCAGAGAGCAGTTGAAATCCAGGGACATGGAGAGAAAAATTGGTCCGGTATGTTCCGTTCCGAGCCAAGTGATTGAAGAGGGGATGCTGCGCTTTCCCGTACAAAACTGGCGATAGATTTTCGAGCTAAAGGATAGCTGATGACCACAAACCGTGGTTAGCTGAATACTAACGAGTTGCCAGTAAAGAAGCTAACTAGCTTCTGATTAGCTTCTGGCTAGCTCCTGGCTAGCTTCTGGCTAGTTTCTGGCTAGCTTCTTGGAGTTTCTGGCTAGCTTCTGGCTAGCTTCTTGGAGGATTGCAGATTTGAGGTAAATAATACTTATTTATAAATATAAATTGGTGAGGCGGGTTGCAGGAGAGTGTATTGAAGATGAGTTGATGGAAAATAAAAATAAAATGTATGTGAAAAAAAGTTGTAAATATATATATATACACGACACGACAAGACAAGGACAAAAGACGTCTGAACTGCTATGCCATCTCGGGCAATCAAATCAATTATATATATATACAGTATATATAAATGTACATATGTATACAACCCCACTGACCCAGAGAAAAGAGTTAAAGAGACACACAACTGTATGCTATTCCATGCACAGGCACTAGCTGCATGCTCTGTTTGGCTTCAGAATATGATATACGTGTATATGTGTGTGGGGATCCCATGTGTGCAGCCAGGTATGCATTGAGATTGTACCTTGTTGCAGTTCTCCACAACCAGTGCATACTCTCTCAGCCTCAGGTAGCACATTGCCAGGTTGAGCTGGGCGACCAGTAGGAAGTTCTGGATCGTCTGCTGCTGTTCCTTCCCTACACCAAACTCCATCTCGAGCCACGACACAATACGCTGGTATTGGACCACCGCCTGCAGGAAACACCCTGCCTAGAACCAGGGACAACACATGGAGTAGGTTTTGCAGGTCTCTCATGCAAAAAAGCAACATTTAATAACGCTAAAGAAATGTGCAAAGCAGGAACATACACAGATAGGGCTCTACCAACGCAGAGCACATGCCCCTTTGCCCTTACAATCTCTAAAGTTCCCTTTTGTATTGGGTTATAAAAAAGTATACAGTACCAGTCAAAAGTTGGGACACACCTACTCATTCAAAAAAAAAAGTGTTTAAACAAATCAAAATATATTTGAGATTTGAGATTCTTCAAAGTAGCCACCCTTTGCCTTGATGACAGCTTTGCACACTCTTGGCATTCTCTCAGCCAGCTTCATGAGGAATGCTTTTCCAACATTCTTGATGGAGTTCCCAAATATGCTGAGCACTTGTTGATTGCTTTTCTTTCACTCTGCGGTCCAACTCATCCCAAACCATCTCAATTGGGTTGAGGTCGGGTGATTGTGGAGGCCAGGTCATCTGATGCAGCACTCCATCACTCTCCTTGGTCAAATAACCCTTACACAGCCGGGAGGTGTGTTTTGGGTCATTGTCCTGTTGAAAAACTAATGATAGTGACACTAAGTGCAAACCAGTTGGGATGGCGTATCGCTGCAGAATGCTGTGGTAGCCATACTGATTAAGTGTGCCTTGAATTCTAACAGTCTCACCAGCAAAGCACTCCCGCACCATCACACCTCCTCCTCCATGCTTCACTCTGGAAACCACACATGCAGAGATCATCATTCACCTACTCTGCGTCTCACAAAGACACGGCGGTTGGAACCAAAAATCTCAAATATGGACTCATCAGACCAAAGGACAGATTTCCACCGGTGTAATGTCTATTGCTCATGTTTCTTGGCCTAAGCAAGTCTCTTCTTATTATTGGTATCCATTAGTAGTGGTTTCCTTGCAACAATTCAACCATGAAGGCCTGATTCACACAGTCTCCTCTGAACAGTTGATGTTGAGATGTGTCTGTTTCTTGAACTCTGTGAAGCATTTATTTAGGCTGCAATCTGAGGTGCAGTTAACTCTAATGAACTTATCCTCTGCAGCAGAGGTAACTCTGGGTCCTCCTTTCCTGTGGCGGTCCTCATGAGAGCCAGTTTCATCATATCGCTTGATGGTTTATGCGACTGCACTTGAGGAAACTTTCAAACTTTTTGACATTTAGATGAGACTAAACAAGGTGACGATTAAATATTGACTGCTATTGATGTAAAAGATTACTAGGTCTTTAAGAGTTTATTTGGAAGATAACAGCTCTATAAACATTCTTTAGTGGTACCCCGACTTTCTAGTTAATTACGTTCAACTGATTAGCTGAATAAGGTATTATGAATTACAGAGAAATTATTTTATAGAATAGCATGTCATGTCACTTAATCCAGCATAACCAAAGACACAACAATATATATACACACACACACACTGACTGTACAAAACATTATGAACACCTGCTCTTTCCATGACATAAACTGACAAGGTGAATCCAGGTGAAAGAAAGCAATGATCCCTTATTGATGTCACTTATTAAATCCACTTCACTCAGTGTAGATGAAGGGGAGGAGGCAGGTTAAAGGATTTGTAAGCCAGTGGAGACATGTATTTTTTATGTATTTTTATTTAACCTTTATTTAACTAGGCAAGTCAGTTAATAAAAAAAAGTATTTACAATGACAGCCTACCCTCGCGACACTGGGACAATTGTACACCGCCCTATGAGACTCCCAATCACAGCCAGATATGATGCAGCCTGGATTTGAATCAGGGACTGTAGTGATGCCTCGTGTATTAAGATGCAGTGCCTTAGACCGCAGAGCCACTCAGGAGCCATACATGGAGTGTGTATGTGTGCCATTCAGAGAGTGAATGGGCAAGACAAAAGATTGAAGTGCCTTTGAATGGGGTATGGTAGTAGGTACCAGGCGTGCCGGTTTGTGTCAAGAACTGCAAAACTGCTGGGTTTTTCACGCTCAACAGTTTCCCGTGTGTATCAAGAACGTTCCACCACCCAAAGGACATCCAGCCAACTTGACACAACTGTGGAAAGCATTGGAGTCAACATGGGCCAGCATCCCTGTGGAATGCTTTTAACACCTTGTAGAGTCCATGCCCTGATGCAACTCAACATTAAGAAGGTGTTTTTAATGTTTTTTACACTCAATATATATGGTCTCATTTGCATATTTTGTTACAATATTTCAGAAAGAAATGTATACAAAAAACAAACTGTTAACTGTATACAGTTTTGTCATTGTTGTTCTGAACCCACCATCGTTAAATGTGTCATTTATTTAGCCATTAAGATGCGGCCATCTATTGTTTTTATGTAACTAAATAATCAAAGTCATAATTACTCAATGAGTCTGTGACCACGGTTGCAGAATTTCTTTTTTCGGGGGTTCCTTATTATAGTTTGAGCACCTGGGGAGGCAGGTAACCTAGTGGTTAGAGCGTTGGGCCAGTAACCAAAAGGATTGAATCCCTGAGCTGACAAGGCACAAATCTGTCGTTCTGCCCCTGAACAAGGCAGTTAACCCACTGTTCCTAGGTCATCATTGTAAATAAGAATTTGTTCTTAACTGACTTGCCTAGTTAAATAAAATAAAAACCTCCCCAAAAAATGTTTTGTACACAACCCTTGTGAAAAGTACAACAAATACAGTAAGCATTATTACAATCTCTCAGTTTAGGAATTAACTCATCATTTTAATGTTAGAGTTAAGGCATTAACTCAGAAATCTTAAGGTTAGGCATTAACTCCGAATGGTTAAGGTAAGGGTTAAGGTCTGGGATGGCTAAAAACAAAAATCTCAAAAACAACTTTTTATCACTGGATTTTAACTTGCAACCTTTGGAATCAGAGGCAGATGCTTGTGCCCATCCATGTCCTAGCAAAACCCGAAACCTAGTTGAAGGTAACAGCGCTCACTGTTGCCCCAAGTGGCCGGTTTCAACGTCATGTCCTGATGTCCTCAGACATGGATGGACATTGAATACTGACTTGTATCACGGGTGACCTGGCTAAAATTAGGGATGCACAATATAAATCGGTGAACATATCGGAATCGGTCAATATTAGCTAAAAATGCAAACATCGGTATTGGCCCGATGTCTAGGTTAACGCCGATGTGAAAAACCAATATCAAAGCTGACGTGCATACCTATATAACCTAGATACATTTTGGCTCTAAAATTTGGCACTACACCTGCAACACGGCATTCCTAACCTAGCCCGCAATGTCTGCTGTGTGGATTGAGCAGTCAAGTCGAGCAGTCATTTGAAAGAGTAAGACAATTTCAGCGACACAACTCAAAGGCGAAATCCATTAACACCAAGATAATGGAATTCATTGACACTGTTCCGCTCTGTCGTGGGTGATGTTGGCTTTCGTGAATGGTCGAGCACCGGTACACACTAACGTTACCAAGTGCGCTATTGTTCACATGTTGCCCTACCAGAGTTACACAGCAATAGCATCACTGCTATTAGCTTCAGAACACGCCGTTTGGGTCTTTGCGTGTCAAAAGAAATACATGTCAAATAACAATATTTGACAATAACACTATTTGACGTTTTAAATAAGCTTTTAATTTGACACGTCAAATAACACAAGTCAGTTAAGAACACATTCTTATTTTCAATGACGGCCTAGGAACAGTAGGTTAACTGCCTGTTCAGGGGCAGAACAACAGATTTTGTACCTTGTCAGCTCGGGGATTTGAACTTGCAACCTTTCGTTGTTGTGTGTTCTGAATTTGCACATGCAAGCCAAGCACCACCACTACTATCAGTAGCACTGTCAAAGCTGTACAAGGAAATCTGCAAACAAGCAAACAACGGCCACGAACGGCGTGTTTACAATACCGTGTTTGTAATAAAGCATTATTTGTTTGACAGCAAATTCTGAGGTAGATAGCTAGCTTTAGCTTGGTACCTAGCTACCACCAATACAACCAGCCTGAAAACAATGACCAGTAGAAACTGCAGTCATTTTCACTATTCTTAGCAATGATTTAGGAATCCTTGTGTGTAAGTATTAGCCAGGTAGCCACTTGTTGTTCGGCTATTGAAATTGAACTTCAGTTCATGAAAATAAATAGCTAGCCAGCTACTTAACCCTGTTGTCCAAAGCTAACGTTATAAGCAGCCAGCTAGCTTCATCTGGCTAGCAAGGCTCGACCTGACCGGGTTATGTGTTGTGAAGCTAGCCACAATAGTGGAATTTTCAGTTTGCCTAAATGTACCTCTTTGAAAGTGATGCAGAAAGTTACAATTGGTGGAATCATGACAAATGTAGACTAGATAATGTTAAACAAGGTTGGAATATGAAGCAATGAAATGGGTTATCAGTCTACTCTGTGACACCCACATAACACAACTGTGAAGAGTTTACACAAATATTAGCATGTAACTCTTATCACGGGACTGTGACTGTGTAAAATCACCTTCCCAGTCAGCCTACTGTGTGTATTGACATTCATATTGCACTGTACAGCTTTACCTAAGGATTGGGGATCAATGAAATGGGGTAACAGTCTACTCAATACCCTATATATTTTTTTCCCAATGTCCTCCAAAACATCCACACAGTATTGTTTTTCCTCGGGAATAGTGCTCAATACAAATATTTTGACAATAAATGTGGCTCAATTCACAATGGTTTCAGAGTCCTAAAATAAGGGCTACGATGCTAATGTTCTCTGAGTGTCACTGAGTAGACTGATACCCCATGTCATTAATCCACAATCCATAGGTGGGGCAGCCAAGTGTTTAGAGCGTTGGACTAGTAACCGGAAGGTTGCAAGTTCAAATCCCTGAGCTGACAAGGTACAAATCCCTTGTTCTGCCCCTGAACAGGCAGTTAACCCACTGTTCCTAGGCCGTCATTGAAAATAAGAATTTGTTCTTAACTGACTTGCCTAGTTATAAAAAAAAAAGTAAGGCTATACAGTGAAATAATATTCCCCCAATGCTATTCTAAAGTGTAATACATCCAGTCTGATTTCAGCAAATTATTGTCTTTTGTTGATTTTATATAACAACATTCCAACCTCGTTTAGCATGATCTATTCAATTATGGCATAATTCTACTATTTGTATGCATTTGCATCACTGTCAGTTACAGTTACTATTGTGGCTAATCCTTATTGTGGCTAGCTTCACATAGATGGGTACAACCACCATTAATCAAATAAGAACTGTCTTATAAATGAGGGTTATTTTAGAGTATGACAACTAGCTATATAGTTAGTTAGCTAACTATAGCTAGTGAAACAGATTATGTAGTTTTGCTGTTTTTGGGAAGAACATTGTTTGCATCCATGAGCTAGCCAACTTTTTTTATGACCAGCACTGTAGATGCGTGTCACGCCCTGACCTTAGATATCACTGTTTTCTATACATTTTGGTTAGGTCAGGGTGTGACTAGGGTGGGTACTCTAGTGTTGTATGTCTAGGGTTTTGTATGTCTAGGGTTTTGTATGTCTAGGGTTGTTGTAGGTCTAGGGGGTTTTGTATTTTTATGTTGGCCTGATATGGTTCCCAATCAGAGACAGCTGTTTATCGTTGTCTCTGATTGGGGATCATATTTAGGCAGCCCTGTTTCCCACTTTCTGGTGTGGGATCTTGTCTACATTGAGTTGCCTGAGTGCACACCTGTAGCGTCACGGTTAATTTGGTTGTTTTTGTTGGGTGAGTTTCAGTTGATTAAAATGATGTGGAACTCTACTCACGCTGCGCGAGACAACTTTACCAGCATCATAGCATACCTATCGATGAATCGTTGTGACATATAAAATACGAGTGATAGTGTAATCAATGTGTATTAACTACGCAAAAAAACGAATGAATGCGTTAAATTATTATGTGCAGTCATATTTAGGTCCTGATTGGTCAACAAGTTTATTTGACAGGTCAAATAACATGCAAAGACCCAAACGGCGTTTCATAGAAATCCTGGTTGAGAATGAAATGACTGAACAAATGAACAACGAAACAGCAAAGCAACTAGGTGAAAGAAATAGGTTTTGACTATGTTTTACTGGTAAAGGGGACATACGTAAATGCCAAGAAAATAATGTTTTGGTCAGTGTGGTGTGTGTGTGTGTGTGTAACCTTTATTTAACTAGGCAAGTCAGTTAAGAAAAAAAATGTTATTCACAATGACAGCCTACCCTGGCCAAACCCGGATGACGCTGGGCCAATTGTGCGCCGCCCTATGGGACTCCCAATCACGGTCAGATGTGATAACGCCTGGATTCGAACCAGGGACTGTAGTGACGCCTCTTGCACTGAGATGCAGTGCCTTAGACCGCTGCGTCCATGTGTGTGTGTTTTCACTATTTAACTGGACTAGAATGCTTAAAAGGCTGCTAAAATTTTAAATACCGGTTATCAGTATCAGTTTCTTTTGGCAAGGAAACTATCGGATATCGGTATCGGCCAAAAATGTCATATCGGTGCATCACTAGCTAAAATATTCATACACAGATGCATTCAATGGTCATTACATTTTGTCTATTGTCTGAAAGACAGAGATGGTGCACCATACCTTGAAATATTGGGTCCCTTTCTGTTTGGCTCTAGCAGACAAATCCAGTTTCTCCTTTAGATCCAATTCCCAGGATTCTTTGGCCTTGAAAAGAAAACATACTGTTATCAGTTTCAGAGAAGGCCTTGAACAGAAAACACTGTTATCAGTTTCAGAGAAGGCCTTGAAAAGAAAACATACTGTTATCAGTTTCAGAGACGGCCTTGAAAAGAAAACATACTGTTATCAGTTTCAGAGAAGGCCTTGAAAAGAAAACATACTGTTATCAGTTTCAGAGAAGGCCTTGAAAAGAAAACATACTGTTATCAGTTTCAGAGATGGTGACTTTCAATGAGATGCCTGTTTCTTCCCATTATTTTCTCCAGGGTCACTCTGCCATCATGCAATATCTAACTGAGACCCTCATTGTCTAAACTCCACCAGCTCAAATAAAAGCAATCTGTTGGTATCTTCCAGGGACACTAATAGGATACATGAACACAGTATCTTTACCCTATCTAATCCAGCAAGTAGAACTCACCTTCTCAAAGTCATTTAGAGTCACTTCATACATCAGGTCTGAGTTTGGTCCAATCTTATGCTGTGCTCTACCATCTTTCCCAAAGCCATACCTACAAAAAACAAGAGCGAGAGTATTGTATGGCTGATTATTTCTGACGCACACCTACATTCTTTCGTGATTTTTCTATAGAGATGCTTGTTGAAGGTTACAAATCATTGCTGATGATGACTGAGTAAGCATATCTACTTTGTGTTGCAATAGGTCCACTTCAGCGACAGGAAGTAGAGTAGAGTAAAGGCCCTTACTTGGGTTTTAAGTAGAGCATGCAGCATTCTCCTTTCTGCATCTTCTCCATGGCTCTGTCTACACCCAGAGGAACACCCATGTCCTCTGACTCGCCCACAACGAAGTGCACGTTCCTGGAGTCAAACAGACGCTCCCCACAGCGACCCTCCAGGTGCACTGTGGAATACAGGACTGCAATTGAAAATATACCGATTTTTTTTTTAATGGAAAATATTATTATTATACTTCAGATAACAAACATAATGTAGGTTTGAATGTTCACTGTTTTTTTGTGTTGTTTGAGACTACAAAAATCAAAATGTTGATCACAGTCAATGTGAGACAAAGCCTTTGTACCAAAATCAATACAAATATTGATCACCAAGTTCACAGTTAATGAGATCACAATGAATGTGATGGAGAGAAGGCATGTCTGCCTCACCGTGGACAGTTGATCCATCATTGGGACTATTATAACCTTCCCCTTTGACCCTTATCCTCCTCGTGATGCCGCCATCGTCCGTCAGCACCTCCCCTTTGAAGCTCAGCAGCTCCACCTAAAGGAAGTGAAGAGACACGTAAGAACAGAAAAAACATAAAATCACATCCATTTGTTGGCAGTTGACCACAACAGTAACCATATGATTCCATAATGATGAGAATTATGACAGAGACAGTGTTATTTATGTGTTTTGTTCACAATGCAGAGAGAGAATCTAGAACAATCCACAGTCAGAATACAGTATAGGGGAAACCTGCTACTGTATGTGCAGATGAAGGCACGTATACCACCATCACATTGGAAACCACTCTGCTTAACCTACCTCAAACTGTAGCATGGCATTGGGAGGTATTTTGGGGGGGCATCCAGCTGAACCATAAGCATATTCTGGTTTGCAGAGGAGCATGCACACCTCTCCTCTCTGCATAGAGGACACACCAATATCCAAGCCCTTAATGACCTGACCTGTGGAGTGATATATGAGAAGAGACATGATGAACAGATGTAGGCTACATATGCAGTGACATACGGCAGGTGAATAAGATGTGTTACCACAACCCACCATCCACACTCCCTCCCCAAAATGCACACAGATGTCAAACACATGCCACACTTTGAGATGTAAGTATGATGGTAGGGTAACAATTTATATTAAAGTCCCTTAATAAACCATTTATAAGTTTATATAGAGTTTACTTATCAAATATTAATCATTATTCCTATATTTGTTCATGTCAATAAGAAATCTCTAAATAGTAATTTACACATACATAAACACTATTTTAAATAATGTGTTAATGATTTATAAGAAAATTAGTACGGTGTTTCATCATTGTATGTTCACAATTTGTAAATGATTAATCATGTATTACTGATGTACTTATAAACCTGGTCTAAAGGAGTTATTGTCAACTCAAAATATTATTTATAAGGCATTTGTTAATGGTTTATACGGTATATTATTAGTATAATGATGCAAAGCATCAGCTACTCTTCCTGGGGTCCACATAAAACATGAAATAATACAGAACATCAATAGACAACAGCATAAACTTTTTTTTAAACAAAAGGCACACAGCCTACATATCAATACATACACACAAACTATCTAGGTCAAAAATGAATTCTTTGACTCAAAATTTACAGTGCATTCAGAAAGTATTCAGACCCCTTGACTTTTTCCACATTTTGTTACGTTACAGCCTCATTCTAAAGTGGATTAAATTGATTTTTTTCCCCATAATGACAAAGCGAAAACAGAGTTTTAGAAATGCTTGCATTATTAGAAATATAAACAGAAATACCTTATTTACATAAGTATTCAGACCTTTTGCTATGAGACTCGAAATTGGAGTCCACCTCTGGGAAATTCAATAGTTTGGACATGATTTGGTAAAGCACACAGCTGTTTATATAATGTCCCACAGTTGATAGTGCATGTCAGAGCAAAAACCAAGCCATGAAGTCGAAGGAATTGTCCGTAGAGCGCAGAGACAGGATTGTGTCGAGGTACAGATCTGGGGAAGGGTACCAAAACATTTCTGCAGCATTAAAGGTCCCCAAGAACATAGTGGCCTCCATCATTCTTAAATGGAAGAAGTTTGGAACCACCAAGACTGTGCTGCCATCCTGTTAGAAGGTAACATAGTATTTTATTATAGTGGTTAAGATTAACTTTCATTGTGTTTCATTGTGCTTATCGCCCCCTAGGGAGCTTTCTGGTACTTAGAAAGACTGCACGGAATCAGGAAGTATTGTGCAGTTCTTTCTGTGCAGCTATTCCTTGTCACGCTTCAGCCACTGAAAATATTTGTTTGTAAGTTCAATTAAAGCATATTGCTAGTGATGATAATATTGTTTATTGATAAAATTGCTTACTTATCAATGTTGGTTGGTTGCATTTACTCACACAAATTCCAATGCCTTTCATGTATGCCAGTCAGCTGTATTAGTTTGTAAAACATACAATACTGTACTTTTGTTACTGTTTGTAGTGTAATATGCTTTATTGTACAGAGGTGTTTTCACATTATTAGAGTAATGAAAAGAGTTGGCTAGTTACTATTCATATGGTAATTAGCTATCTAGTTTGGCATCATGCCAGATACATGGTTTTTTGGCAGGTGCTTTGTATTTATGCAACTTCAACTTGGAATGTATAATGTACAGCTACAGTATGTCAATGTGAATTGAATACTAAAGTAGATTATTTTCTGTATTTTGCAGTTTCACAACAAACGTTTTCAATATATCCGTTCAAGAAAAGTCAAGCCTTGGGAGTTTTATTGAAGACTTAGTTGTTAGCTATCTGCTTATTCTGCATGGGAACGCAATTCCAGGGCAGAATAAAGACTCTTCCTAAAGATGGACGCCCTGCCAAACTGAGCAATCGTGGGAGAAGGGCCTTGGTCAGAGAGGTGACACAGAACCAGATGGTCACTCTGACAGAACTCCAGAGTTCCTCTGTGGAGATGGGAGAACATTCCAGAAGGACAACCATGTCTGCAGCACTCCACCAATCAGGCCTTATGGCAGAGTGGCCAGGCGGAAGCCACTGCACAGTAAAAGGCACATGACAGTCCGCTTGGAGTTTGCCAAAAGACACCTAATGACTCTCAGACCATGAGAAATAAGATTCTCTGGTCTGATGATATCAAGATTGAACTCTTTGGCCTGAATGCCAAGCATCACGTCTGGAGGAAACCTGGCACCATCCCTATGGTGAAGCATGGAGGTTGCAGCATCATGCTGTGGCGGCAGGTAGCCTAGTGGTTAGAGCATTGGACTTGTTGGTTGGAAAGGTTGCAAGATCGAATCCCCGAGCTGACAAGGTAAAAATCTGTCGTTCTGCCCCTGAACAAGGCAGTTAACCCACTGTTCCTAGGCCGTCATTGCAAATAAGAATTTGTTCCTAACTGGCTTGCCTAGTTAAATAAAGGTTCAAAAATAAATACAAATGCTGTGGGGATAGTCAGGATTGAGGGAATGAAGCAAAGTACAGAGAGATCCTTGACTGAAACCTGCTCCAGAGCGCTCAGGACCTAAAACTGGGGTGAAGGTTTGCTTTCCAACAGCACAACGACCCTAAGCAAACAGCCAAGACAACGCAGGAATGGCTTCGGGACAAGTCTCTGAATGTCCTTGAGTGGCACAGCCAGAGGCTGGACTTGAACCCGATCGAACATTTCTGAATAATCTGAGTACAGCGCTCAGAGACCAAAACAAGCCATACAGATACAAATATTCACTTACCTTTGATGATCTTCATCGGAATGCACTCCCAGGAATTTCAGTTCCACAATAAATGTTTGTTTTGTTCGATAAAGTCCATAATTTATGTCCAAATACCTCCTTTTTGTTCGAGGGTTTAGTTCACAAATCCAAATTCACACGGCGCAAGCACGAAGTCCAGACGAAAAGTCAAAAAAGTTCCGTTACAGTTCGTAGAAACATGTCAAACAATGTTTTTATCGTAAATCTTCAATAAATGTTCCAACCGGACAATTCCTTTGCCATTAGAAATGGAAGGGAACGCAGCTCGCTCTTACGGCCATGCGCGAGACTTAGCTCATGGAATTCTGCTAGACACCTGGTTCAAACAGCTCTTATTCACTCCCCCTTCACAGTAGAAGCCTGAAACAAGGTTCTAATGACTGTTGCCATCTAGTGGAAGCCTTAAGAAGTGCAATCGGACCAAATCCAAGCACTTTTTCTCAGGTTTTTGACTGCCATATGAGTTCTGTTATGCTCACAGACATAATTCAAACATAAACTTCAGTGTGTTTTCTATCCAAATCTACTAATAATATGCATATATTAGCTTCTGGGCCTGTGTAGCAGGCAGTTTACTCGGGGCACCTTATTCATCCAAGCTACTCAATACTGCCCCCCAGCCATAAGAAGTTAAAATCCCCAGATAAAATAAATGCAGCCTCAGGATATATGGTTTCCAGTGAAGTTCCTTGAGGGCCGTCGTGGTATCGGCTTAAGGGGGGGATATACACGGCGGTGACAATAACCAACAAGAATTATCTTGGACATAATATGGTCGGCATTTGATTGAGTTATTCTAGGTCAGGTGAACAAAATGACTTGAGTTCCTGTATGTTTTTATGATTACACCATGATTTGTTAATCATGAAGCATACACCCCCGCACTTCTTCACAGAGAATTTTTTATTTCTGTCGGAGCGACACATAAAGAATTCCGGTGGCTGTTCCGACTCTGACAACATATCCCGAGAAAGCCATATTTCCCCGATGTCTCTCTGGAAAGCAACCCTTGCCCTAATTTAGTCTACCTTGTTATATACTCGGAAGCGGTGGGTGGTGTCCACGCCTCTGATGTCTGACCAGAAGGCCGCTCCATCTACCTCTTCTGCAGCGATGTTGTTTTGGGTCGGCCTCTGGAATCAGATCAAATGTCCTGGGTGGTGGTGCGAACAAAGGATCCGCTTTGGAAAAGTTGTATTCCTGGTCGTAATGTTGGTAAATTGATGTCAATCTGATATCCAATATTTCTTCCCGGCTGTATGTAATAACACTTAAGATTTTCTGGGCTAACAATGGAAGAAAGAATACATTAAAAAAACTAACTACTGCATAGTTTCCTAAGGACTAGAAGCGAGGCGACCCTCTCTGTCGGCACCATCTTGTCTTTAAAAACCGTTAATAAATTCCTTATAAATAGTCTTGTGAGTTAGAGATGAGATTTTTGTCATTTTAGTAATTTAGCAGATGCTCTTATCCAGAGCGACTTACAGTAGAGTGCATCATTTTTTATTTTTTATTCTGAGCCCCCATGGGAATCGAACCCAAAAACCTTGTAGCAAGCGCCATGCTCAACCAACTGAGCCACAATAACGCCTTTATAACTGGTTTATAAGTACATTAGTAGTATATTATTGATCATGAACAAATTGTGAACATGTTATGATCAAACACCTTATTCATTATCTTATTAACTCTTAATAAATCATTTAAAATAGTGTTTATAAATGCGTAAATAACTATTTAGAGATTGCATATTGACATTTACAAATGTAGGAACAATGATTAATAAATGGCAAATAAACACTTCACAAACTGTTTATAAATGGTTTATTAAGGGACCTTAATATAAAGTGTTACCTGATGTAAAAGCTATGTACATCTGTAGATCCTGATAACGGTCATCTTCAGCTAAAAGTTACTGAGATGTACAGAAACGAGTACTGGAAGGAAGAGGCAGACTCAGACATACCTTTTCCCAGATTGAAGATGAAGGGTTTCTTGCGGTCCATACTGGAGTCAAACTTCTTCCCATTGAGAAGTTTGCCAGTGTAGTGCACTGCTACCTTGTCCCCGATCATGGGTCTGTCCCCATCCTCTCCCTGTTTTTTCACCAGCTGTACAAAGAACAGATGTCAGCCCTAAGATCAGCTCAGCATGCTAGTTAGTACTTGTTTTCTATAGCTAGACAGTAAGAGAAAGAGAAAGATTTTCATGCAAATATTCTAGAATCCGCATAAAGAAAATATGTGTTTCCACCAATTGGACTTGTTGCGAATATAAATCACTGTGTGATGACGTAGTGCCCTCAAAATTACATTTTGCATAAGTTTTCATGTACTGAATACAAATCTAAAGTTCAATGTGTTTCCATATAATTTTCAACTCTACCGATAGTTTTGTCACAAAAACAGTTGCATTAAATAGCAAATGTGCCTAACGTTGCTCTGGTCTTGGCACATGCTCTCTAGCCAACAGTTGCAGATACAGTGCGGTTAGGCTAGTATACATGATGAGATTATTATGGATAAGAGCAAGAATATTTTTATTTGTCAAATGGCAGTCAAGCATCGATCATCATGTCATCAGAATAAGACCCTTGATATTTATTGGAATGGAGGATCAAGATCACTGTGTACTTTCACCACACTGAAGTTCATCATAACTTATTTTACCTATAGCCTAATAAACTGCAAGGTTTCCCGAGTTGTAGTGGGAGGACCACACACCATAGCATCGTGTGACTCCAAATTTACTTTGATATGATTGTCCTTATATCAATATTTGTGCATAAAAGCGTTTCCACCACCATTTCTCGCATTAATGATTTTACAGACACAAAAAGATCACACAATGTCAAATTAACAAATTATCTGTCAGCATTCATAAAATTGTACCGAAACGTCCTGTATCCATCACAGCTGTAGTGATTTTTTTTAATACGATATGACTTTATTCATGTGAAATATTTATCTTTCATGTACCGCTACTAGTATTTTTAATCCTAACGGTATTTCGTGCCGTGCTCTGTTCTTCTTGCCACGTTTAGAGGAGGATGTGCTCAAAACAAAGGAACACTTGAGTGGTGGCAGAATTATGAAAGAAGAGTATCTCTGAAGTCTCTCTGAATAACATGCCAAAGGGAACACATTGTGTGTGTGTGCTTCAGGCCTGGCTTAAAAGAGGATGACAACAGTAGAACACATCCTACCTTTCATAACCAACAACGCATGTTTATGGAATGATAAGCAACGCAGAGTATGAAAAGTAGAGCTGAATCCTAATATTAATTTGAGCTGAGCTCCTTTATGTCAAGTCCGAGTTTGTCCTTTACAGAGGATGGTGGGATGAGGTTAAAGCCTACCTTGCGAATTCCCTCGTCTTTGTTAGGAGTGACGTCAATGCCCTTAACGGCAAAGACCACAGCAGGAGACTGGTCATCCATGGGCTGATCCTTATCTGTGGTCATATCGGCACCTGAGAATGCCACTCTAACCCTGCACAAAAGAGTCACACACAACCATTGTTAGAACTGGGATATGCACCAATGTAATAACACACTCACAAAACCCCACCAACACACAAAGTCACCAGTAGAAAGGCCTCTCAGAACCACCTGACTTTCACTTTAAATGTAATCAATGATATTCATATGACCTTTAGGTAGGTACATTGTTAACTATATTATACAGTATCTCTGACATCATGTGAGTCAGGGAATGGCGCCTCTATCATCTCAACTCTGTTTCTTCTTCATTCTGATAAAATGCATGAGCTGACGCATACCCAAAAATGTATGTTGAGGTGCTGACTAACGAAGAATAAACTCTGCGCCGTCCCTCTTTGTGAGGCATGCAGCACAGTACGTTCTTCATAGACTGTTGTCATTGAAGAGCCAAACATGTTTTCTGATGAGGAGCTAGAGAAAGTGCCTCAATGGCTGCCTTATCTCCTAGCCCACAGTACATCGTGTTAACTCACGGTACATCGTGTTAACTCATGATACATCGTGTTAACTTTCTGCAGTCATACCATCACACTAATGTCGACACCAGAAAACGTACACATGTAGTAAACTGACTCAAATTAAGATGCTACATCAGGAAAATAATCCGGAAGCAACAGGAAATGCAAAATTATTATGTGGATTATAATTCTTTGTAGGGGATGATACCTTTTTTCATAAGGGAAAATCAAGTCTGAAATTTCAAAGTGGAAATTACAAACTCCAGACGCCTTTTTAAACTTCAAATACACTACAAATTAAAAATATCCTGCATTGCAGGAAAGTTCTCCTGCAACAAGGTGATGAAATTAAGATCTTACATCTGTAGGTCTTTATGTACAGTATCCATGCTGTTTCATTGCAGTATACTATTCCCACATTCACTATTTACAATGCCAAAATGTTAAATTCAATCTAAACTGCAATGTGGTAAGTGATTTACACAGTAGCTCTTTTTCTTCCATGGCCAAATAAAATTATTTTTGTTCCTACTTCATTCTGAAAACTGGCCCTTGATGAATGAAATATGAGAGATGATGGTGCAACAGTGCAGTCAATCTTTGTGATGCTGCACAGTGCGTTCTGGGACACCGTTGAAGAGCCAAAAGAGCTTTCTGATGATGAGCTAACATATAATATTATCCTGATGTCTTTCAATGGCAACCTTCATGAGTTGTATCTCTCAAACCACAATACATCATGTTAACTCATGGAATTTGTTGCTGTCATACCATAATACTAGCATCAACTGTGCAGTGCACATAGTTTAGAACTAACTGTAAAAACTCCTCACATTAATTTAATGAAAATTCCACACACATAAAAAGACAGGGGGCTGGGTGTGCTACGCCAGAGCCTGTTGCATCTTTAGAGATAAGATACAACTTAATTTTCCCCTCAAGGCAATAAGATTAGGGCCTGGTCCCATGCCTTAGGACATAAGAAAATTAGGTAGACGCAATCAGGGTTAAAGTCATCATCATTCATCTTTCATCAACTCCAGATTTGAGTTCAGTCCACCATGACGCTATGTGACTACCTAAAGAGCGCTATGGTATTAAAATGCTGCTTTGCTGTCATATTTGCCAAGTTAACGTGTATTGTGTCAATGTTGATTTTGGAATGTCTATATCTGTTTATAGCTTTAGCCTGCCCGTGAACTAGGGCTGGGCGATATGATGATATATATTGTGTGACGATAGAGCATAATATGAAACGATATAAAAACGTATATCGTTTATTTCGCTGTGTTGAAAAATCACACTCTTTACAGCAATATTTTTCCTCAATTGGACGATGCTTTTCGTGCCGTGTGGAAGGAAATTTGCAACACAAACAAACATGGAGGAGAGTGAACGGGACACAGAGCATGGAGACACGGAGCTCGTACCTAAAAGAGGGGCTACTTTGGTCGCACGGACGTGGTTTGGGTATGAAAAGTCTGACACGGACCAGAAAACCGTCCTTTGCTAAATATGCCGCAGGCCGGTCCGACAACAGGCTCAAACACCACTAACCTCTTACCACCTACTCAAGAATCATGTTAAACAGTACGGAGAGAGTCTACGGATGAGACCCAAAAAAGTACAGTCGCGTGCTCAAAATAATCATGTGAAACAGTACGGAGAGAGTCTACGGATGAGACCCAAAAAAGTACAGTCGCATGCTCAAAACAAACCCCCGACTCAGACGTTGCAAGAGGCTTTTGCCCGCGACACACCATATGGCAAAGAATCAAAGATGGAAGGAGATAACAGCTGCCGTTACAACTTAAGTCTGCAAAGACATGGCCCCAATTTACACGGTCAAGAAACGGGGGTTTCGTGAGTTGATGCTAACACTTGAACCAAGGTACCAAATGCAAATTGATATGTGACGCATATTAACCAGGTAGGCCAGTTGAGAACAAGTTCTCATTTACAACTGCGACCTGGTCAAGATAAAGCAAAGCAGTGTGACAAAAACAACACGGAGTAACACATGGGATAAACAAACGTACAGTCAATAACACAATAGAAAAATCTGTATACAGTGTGTGCAAATGAAGTAAGGAGGTAAGGCAATAAATGTGCAAGTATAAATACTGGTGTGCAAAAAAGCAAAAACAAATATGGGCATGAGGTAGGTAGTTGGTTGGATGGGCTACTTACAGATGGGCTGTGTGCAGCTGCAGCGATCGGTAAGCTGCTCTAACAGCTGACGCTTAAAGTTAGTGAGGGGGATATAAGTCTCCAACTTCTGTGATTTTTGCAATTCGTTCCAGTCATTGGCAGCAGAGAACTGGAAGGAAAGGCAGCCAAAGTAGGTGTTGGCTTTGGGGATGATGTAACGGCTCTCCTCTTCGTCTGATGATGAGGAATAGGAATCATCGGACCAACACGCAGCGTGGTAAGTGTTCATAGTAAATTTAATTAAATAAACTGAACACTGAATGACAAAAAACAACAAAGAGCGTGAACGACACGAAACAGTCCTGTCAGGTGAAAAAACACAAAACAGGAAACAGCTACCCACAAACACAGGTGGGAACAGGCTACCTAAGTATGGTTCTCAATCAGAGACAACAATTGACAGCTGCCTCTGATTGGGAACCACACCAGGCCAAACACATAGAAATACAACACACAGAACAAAACATAGAATGCCCACCCCAACTCACGCCCTGACCAAACCAAAATAGAGACATAAAAAAGGAACTAAGGTCAGGACGTGACAGATGACCAGTGAAAAATACCTGCTGGAGCGCATGCTACTGGTGGGTGTTGCTATGGTGACAAGTGAGCTGAGATAAGGTGGAGCTTTACCTAGCAAAGACTTATAGATGACCTGGAGCCAGTGGATTTGGCGACAAATATGTAGCGAGGACCAGCCAACGAGAGCATACAGGTCGCATTGGTGGGTAGTATATGGGGCTTTGGTTACGAAACGAATGGCACTGTGATAGCAAATTGGATGCAGTCTGAGTAGAGTGTTGGAGGCTATTTTGTAAATGACATCGCGGAAGTTAAGGATCAGCAGAATGGTCAGTTTTACGAGGGTATGTTTGGCAGCATGAGTGTTGAAGGCTTTGTTGCGAAATAGGAAGCCAATTCTAGATTTAATTTTGGATTGGAGATGCTTAATGTGAGTCTGGAAGGCGAGTTTACAGTCTAGCCAGACACCTAGGTATTTATAGTTGTCCACATATTCTAAGTCAGAACCGTCCAGATTAGTGATGACAGTCAGGTGGGTGGGTGCAGGCAGCGATCGGTTGAAGAGCATGCATTTTGTATGGCATTGAAGCTCATTTTGAGTTTTGTTAACAGTGTCCAAAGAGGGGCCAGATGTATACAGGTGTTGTCTGTGTAGAGGTGGATCAACAAATCACCCGCAGCAAGAGCGACATCATTGATAAATACAGAAAAAAAAGAGTCTGCCCTAGAATTGAACCCTGTGGCACCCCCATAGAGACTGCCAGAGGTCCGGACAAAAGGCCTTCTGATTTGATACACTGAACTCTATCTGAGAAATAGTTAGTGAACCAGGCGAGGCAGTCATTAGAGAAACCAAGGCTGTTGAGTCTGCCGATAAGAATACGGGTGAAAGAATACGGTCGAAAGCCTTGGCCAGGTTGATGAAGATGGCTGCACAATACTGTCTTTTATCGATGGCAGTTATGATATCGTTTAGGACCTTGAGCGTGGCTGAGGTACACCCGTGACCAGCTCGGAAACCAGATTGCATTGCAGGGAAGTAACGGTAGGATTCGAAATGGTTGGTGATCTGTTTATTCACTTGGCTTTCAAAGACTTTGGAAAGGCAGGGCAGGATGGATATAGGTCTGTAACAGTTTGGGTCTAGAGTGTCTCCCCCTTTGAAGAGGGGGATGACCGCGGCCCTTTCCAATCTTTAGGGATCTCAGACGATACGAAAGAGAGGTTGAACAGACTAGTAATAGGGGTTGCAACAATGTCGGCAGATAATTTTAGAAAGAGAGGGTCCAGATTGTCTATTCCAGCTGATTTGTAGGGATCCAGATTTTGCAGCTTTTTCCAATTATCAGCTGTCTGGATTTTTATTTTGAAGGCAAACCACAAATTCCACTATTATACATCATCTTTATTGTGACTAGCTTCACAACACATAACCAGGTCCGGTCGAGCATCACTAGCTAGATGAAGCTAGCTGGCTACTTATAACGTTAGCTTTGGTCAACAGAGTTGGCTGGCTAGCTATTTATTTTCATGAACTGAAGTTCAATTTCAATAGGCGAACAACAAGTGGAAACCTGGCTAATACTTACAAGGATTCCTAAATCATTGCTAAGAATAATGAAAATGACTGCAGTTTCTACTGGTCATTGTTTTCAGGCTGGTTGTATTGGTGCTAGCTAGGTACCAAGCTAAAGCTATCTACCCCAGAAGTTGCGGTCGAACAAATTATGCTTTATTACCAACGCAGTATTGAAAACGCATAGTTCGTGGCCGGTGTTTGCAGACTTTTTTGTGCAGATTTGACAGTGCTACTGTATCTTTTTTGACACACAAAGACCCTAACGTCATTACTTCATGTACCAATGTTATATAGGTATGCACATCAGCTTTGACATTAGTTTTGCACATCGGCGTTAAACTAGACATCGGCCGATACCGATGTTGGCATTTTTAGCTAATATCGTCCGATTACGATATGTTCACTGATATATCGTGCATCCCTAGTTTTGATGTCTTCACTATTATTCTACAATGTAGACAATTGTAAAAATAAAGAAAAAGCCTTGAATGAGTAGGTGTGTCCAAACTTTTGACTGGTACATATGTGAATGGTGTGTATAGACAGTATGTACAGTATATGAATAGAAAAGGTATGTACAGCAGTAGTTATAAAGGATGAACCATGACTACAATTCAGTATATACATATAAAGTGGTAAAACAGTATGGAAACATTATTATAGTGACAGGGGTTCAATAACTCTGTAGGGCAGCAGTCTCTAAGGTGCAGGATTGAGTACTGGATGGTAGCCGGCTAGTGATAGTGTCTCAGGTTCAGGGAAGGGTACTGGGCAGTGGCCGGCTAGTGATGACTGTTTAACAGTCTGATGACCTGGGGATAGAAGCTGTTTATCAATCTCTCGTCAGTCCCAGCTTTGATGCATCTATACTGTCTCCTTCTAGATGGTAGCGGGGTAAACAGGCCATGGCTCAAGTGGAGAGTACCTATTGGTATACTGGTGCATATTGTACAGAGGTGCTTGTGAGCGCGCACACACACACAGGAGGCTGGTGGGAGGAGCTATAGGAGGACGGGCTCATTGTAATGTCTGGAATGGAATTCATGGAATGGTATCAAACAGATCAAACATATGGAAACCACATTTGACTACGTTCCATTTATTCCATTTCAGACATTACAATGAGCCCATCCTCCTATAGCTTCTTCCACCTGCCTCCACTGACACGCACTCTCGCTCTCATACACACATACTCTCACACACATTTGATGCTTAATTTAGATCTGTAAGAATCTCACATTTGTTCCCGCATACAGTATGTCAGAATGATATCAGGAGCCTGTGATCACTTGTCATTGTTAACATAAACAACAATAACCATAGTAATAAATCATCAAATTATTATTGTTTTCTGTGACTCTGCCTTTCCTCATATGGATATCACTTCTAAGAAATGTTGGAATGGAACATCATGTTCTGGGAGCTGTAAATGTATAGTTTCCACATTGACAGAGCCAAATGCATAAACACACACACACACAACTAACATGTAAGAACAATTAGTTGATTTAATGATCTAGTAATATAATTATGAAATAAACCTGTGTAATAGCCTGTATGACTCTATGTCCATCTCTGTCTGTCCACCTCTATCGATCTCTGTTTGTGTCCACCTGCGCAGTAGTGTGTGTTTCCATCTGTGTGGGTAAGTCTGTCTATGTGTCTGTGTGTGTGTGTGTGTGTGTGTGTGTGTGTGTGTGGTTTTACTATCCTTGTGGGAACCAGAAATTAGTAAAACAAGGACAATTCTGATGTGTGGGAATATTTCCCCAGTACCCACAAGGAAAAAGGCTATTTTAGGTTTAGGGGTTAGGTTTAGGGTTACAATTCAGGTTAGTGTTAGAGGTTAGGTTCAGGGTTAAGGTCAGGTTTAAGGTTGTGTGTGTGTGTGTGTGTGTGTGTGTGTGTGTGTGTGTGTGTGTGTGTGTGTGTGTGAACACTATGACTCTTCCGTTCCAAATTCCTGGCACAATCTGATGGTGTTCACCAATCTGAAACCCACTCAGTCACAACACAGCATCGGTGGCGATATCCAAATAGGCTCCCCGCAACACAAATGGAGACTAACACACATTCCGTCTTCTTTTAATGGGGGAAATGCAGGGATTGACGCAGATGTACTAAAAAATCTATTATTTTAATTTCTGAAATGTCAAATCTGAGTTTGGAAGGCGTTAAAATGTTTGGTTACACAGGCTACGGAACATTAATAGCGGAATGTAACTGTTATTAATTATGTACCACAGTATTTAATCCAAACATCATTCATTCGGAATCCTTGTGAATTTGTCTTTAAGTTCATATTTATGATGAAGAAATATAAACCATCTTGGTATGTTATTATTAATGTAAGTTACAGCTGTGTTACAGCCGGTAGTGCGTTAGTTCGTCTCGTAGCCCTTGCCTGCAGTCAAATGACCTAGTGGCCTCATGAGTGGAATGTTATTTTCTTCATCATTTCATAATTAATCAACTTTTTTTATCTTTTTTTATCCAGTGTTTCTATGTCAAACAATGTTGTTATATACATCTGTATTCTGTGATGTATATAAAGTGTAATATTTGGATGCAAACTCAAAATGTAATACATTTCAACTCTATCTGACATGGTACATGTCTTTTTTTTTACTTTTGTTTCAAAGTAGATTTGTTTAAGAATCAAGAAACACTCTGTGTGACCCTGATTTAGTACACTGCAGTAAAAGGTTATTCAGAGAGAGAGTGGAACAGAGACCCTGTGGATAAATGCAGGGACGGAACACAACAGAGCAGAGAACATTCAGTCCTGAGAGCTCCAGCACTACACAGATGCATACTGTGCCTCCAAGCTCTCTATCACAAGTCAATGCTACACACTAATCCACATATAAACATGCAGTAAACCATTGTGTGGCCAAGCAGACCTTGGGAGGAAACCTTGGTCTGATAATAGAGGGTACAGTATGTACACCTAATCCCCCACACATAACAAGCCTTGAACGTGTGCTGCAATAGATGCTTTGGTTGCCTTCAACCTGCAACCTTATCCAGCAATCACAATGCAAAGGAAATGACAGATGAACATATTTAACAGTGTCCTAGTTTTCTATCCGTTTTGCCCAGTCTTCCAGTCAGTAATTAGACTGGAACAATGATTGGATAAAATCATACTGTTTTTAACAATAGTCACACCTATTATACTATGCTTCACTGCATAAGCAACAGTTCTGGAGGAACATGTTGAATAAATGTAAACATCTAGCATACAAAGTCTGTTATATTGCTATTTCTTAAACTATATGTAATAAGCCTGTAATAAGAAATAGGGCTAAATATTCATTTTAGGTCAATTATAGATTTTCCTTTAATTAAATAGAAATTGTAATTGATATATTATTCTCTCTCGCTTTGTTTGTGTGTGTGTGTGTGTGTGTGTGTGTGTGTGTGTGTGTGTGTGTGTGTGAAGATAGAGTGAGAAAGAAAGAAAAATCATGAAAAGAGTAAATCGGTTATAATAGCATTGGATTACAGCCTTCAATGGATGTAAATTCATCTCACTCGCATAAAAAACATTGACACGTGATAAATGAAGGACTAGAACATGAGCATGAGATCTAGCCTAGATGTATCTGGAAAAGAACCATAGAACAGAACTTTTGCACTGAACACTGATTCTACACATTAGCCAAATTACCGGAATCATATGTTTTAAAAACTGGAATTATTAAAAACCTATTGCTTATTATCTACTTTTTCATCTTATTCTGAGGCTACAATTGTATATACAACACTAGGCTACAATTGTATACAATGTAACTCAATACTCATTGGTCTCGCTAGATAAAATATGCCCAATAAAGCCATTCAGAAGACAGCAAACCAGTTATCCTATGTCCATACAAGACAAAGAAATAAAGCTGTAACTTACCTATTTATCTTTTGTCTTTTGTCTCTTTTGATTGCTCGTGTGCTGCTTTCGTGCTAACTTCAGCCGGTATATCACCGCTAGCTCTGCAACGCAAGTAAGCACTCTATGCTGCTGATTTCAAACCCGCCCTCTCATAACAAAACAGGGTACTGAATGTTCTGCCGGCAGTTTTTTACACTCAAACCCCCCGACATTAGTGAAGATCAAAACGCGAGTGTGAGCCCTAAAGGAGAGGAGAATTGAAATTACACTAGGAAGGCGGAGGGAACTGCGAGGGGGAGGGCGGTTTAGTGGAAAAAATACGAACAGGCCTTGGAAAGTAGCCACAAAGTAACACAATGTTCCGGTAGTACTGTAGCTGCGCTCTGATGAGGACACACTGTTCTAGCAGACACCCTGACCCTGTAACCCGTTCTGTTCCGAGCGCCGCAGCAGCTCGCGCAGCGCAGCGCAATTACCAGGAACAGCCTGTACAACAGTGTACTCACTCTGTAAGTACACAGATGAACTTTGGTTTCAGAAGTGTTCAATGCTTTACTGGAGGACAGATAGTTAGGCTACGCCATATTGAATGGAATAATTTATCAAGTAACATACTGGCTGCCTAGGTTAATAAGGAGATGTGGAATTAAATGTCATTCAATTTGCTATGTCGGCTAAATTAAATATTTTTGGGGGGTGAATAATATTTACATAGTCATTTTCACATCTTAATCATCATAACAACAAGCAGGCTATTTGGAGCATTGATTGTCAGCCACAATTCATTAGATTAATCAAGCACATGAGACATTTATTATAAAATTCGACAGATTGAAAATGTATTTGGGGGGTTTCTTTTTAGACTCATTTTATTTTTGTATTTTTTACAAAGCAGAATCCAGTCATATATTTAGGCCTCATAATCAAGGGCCTTTGTGTAGACCATGTTTTGGACGAATAACAATCAAATGTACCAAAATATGAATAATATATAACGTTTCTAGTTAGTTTACCTCAGTGCTCCAATCTTCTATTTTTGTTTCATAAACCAAGATTGGCAGTTTTACCAAGTGTGGTGTAGCCTAATGCACAATATGTTATAGGCCCTAGGCTAAAAACTAGGCATTTATGCTAGTGTATGTTGTTGATGTTTTTCTTATATTTCAAGGATACACATTGACGCTATCAAATCATGCTCAATAGCTCTCTCGGGGACATGATGTATGTTACTTAAGCTTTCAGGTCACAAAATACCACCAATCCTATAGGTTGTCATCAGTAAGGATTACGTGTAGTATAACCCTACTGTAATAGCCTATGAAATGGATACAATTACACATTGTAAAACATACATACTACATGCAATGCATTAAATGCTTGTAATGGGCATTTTATTTTTCAAATTAACTATCAACAACATAAGTTCTTAAGCTATTACACTTGAGCAGCCATGAGTGTGAATAACATCTATATTTACACTTCCTTCTGTGTTGTACAAGGAGACTGACATATACATCTGTTTTTGGAAGTAGACCAAGTCCTCAATGAGCAGGGCAATTCTGTTATGTTAGTTTATGATATATTCCATCAAGTACCTCATAAGTGCCAAGTTGGAAATTGGATCAGTAGATGTCACTGTGTTCCCTGTGTTGTGTACATTAACTTTGGTTCTCGTCAATGAATACCTACTCAATTACATGCAGTATATATATGTATCTATTTCAGGTAGGCCTGTGTGAACAACCTTTCAATACTTGGGGGGATTTAACCTATACAGTGCATTCAGAAAGTACAGAGACACCTTGGCTTTTTCCACATTTTTTATGTACAGCATTATTCTAAAATTGATTAAATAGTTGTTTTCCCCTCATCAATCTACACACAATACCCCATAATGACAAAGCAAAAACAATGACAAAGCAAAAAATAAACCTGAAATATCACATTTACATAAGTAGACCGTTTACTCAGTACTTTGTTGAAGCACCGTTGGCAGCGATTACAGCTTTGAGTCTTCTTGGGTATGATGCTACAAGCTTGGCACACCTGTATTTGGGGAGTTTCTCACATTTTTCTCTGCAGATCCTCTCAAGGTCTGTCAGGTTGGATGCACAGCCATTTTCAGGTCTCTCCAGAGATGTTCGATCGGGTCCAATTCCGGTCTCTGGCTGGGACACTCAAGGACATTCAGAGACTTGTCCCGAAGCCACTCCTGCATTGTCTTGGCTGTGTACTTAGGGTCGTTGTCCTGTTGGAAGGTGAACCTTCGCCCCAGTCTGAGGTCCTGAGCACTCTGGAGCAGGTTTTCATCAAGGATCTCTCTGTACTTTTCTCTGTTCATCTTTCCCTCGATCCTGACTAGTCTCCCATTTCTTTGCAGCTGAAAAACTTCCCCACAGCATGATGCTGCCACCACCATGCTTCAACATAGGGATGGTGCCAGGTTTCCTCCAGACGTGACGCTTGGCATTCAGGCCAAAGAGTTCAAACTTGGTTTCATTAGACCAGATAATCTTGTTTCTCATGGTCTGAGAGTCAATACGTGCCTTTTGGCAAACTCCAAGAGGGCTGTCATGTGCCTTTTACTAAGGAGTGGCTTCCGTCTGGCCACTCTACCATAAAGGCCTGATTGGTGGAGTGCTGCAGAGATGGTTGTCCTTCTGAAAGGTTCTTCCATCTCCACAGAGGAACTCCAGAGCTCTGTCAGAGTAACCATCTGGTTCTTGGTCACCTTCCTGACCAAGGCCATTCTCCCGCGATTGCTCAGTTTGGCCGGGCAGACAGCTCTAGGAAGTCTTGGTACCCTTCCCCAGATCTGTGCCTTGACACAATCCTGTCTCAGAGCTCTACGGACAATTCCTTTGACCTCATGGATTGGTTTTTGCTCTGACATGAACTGTTAAATGTGGAACCTCATATAGACAGGTGTGTGCCTTTCCAAATCATGTCCAATCAATTGAATTTACCACAGGTGGACTCCAATCAAGTTGTAGAAACATCTTATGGGTGATCAATGGAAAAAGGATGCACCTGAGCTCAATTTCGACACTCATAGCAAAGGGTCTGAATACTTACGGTACCAGTCAAAAGTTTGGACACATCTACTCCTTCAAGGGTTTTGCTTTATTTGTAATATTTTCTACATTGTAGAATAGTAGTGAAGACATCAAACTATGAAATAGCAAATATGGAATCATGGAGTAACAAAGTGTTTAACAAATCAAAATACATTTTCTATTTGAGATTCTTCAAAGAAGCCACCCTTTTCCTTGATGACACCTAGGCACACCTTTGGCATTCTCTCAACCAGCTTCATGAGGTAGTCACCTAGAATGCAATTCAATGAACAGGTGTCGTCACGCCCTGATCTGTTTCACCTGTTCTTGTGATTGTCTCCAACCCCTCCTGGTGTCGCTTATTTTCCCCAGTGTATTTATCCATGTGTTTCCTGCCTCTTTGTGCCAGTTCGTCTTGAATGATTCCAAGTAAACCAGCATTTTTTCCTTTTTCCTGCTTTTTGCATTCTCCTTTTCCTAGTCCTCCCGGTTATGACCCTTGCCAGTTTCTCTACTTTGTACCCGCCTGCCTGAACATTCTGCCTGTCTGCCACTCTCGACTGTGTTCTGGTTTTGACCTTTTTGCCTGTCCATGACCATTCTCTTGCCTACCCCTTTGGATTAAAAAACATTGTAAGACTCCAACCATCTGCCTCCTGTGTCTGAATGTGGGTCTTGCCTTGTGCTTTGATAGGTGTGCCTTGTTAAAATTTTATTTGTGGAATTTCTTTCCTTCTTAATGCGTTTGAGCCAGTCAGTTGTGTTGTGACAAGGTAGGGGTTGTATACAGACGATAGACCTATTTGGTAAAAGACCAAGTCCATAATACGGCAAAAAAACATCTCAAATAAACAAGGAGAAATGACAGTCCATCATTACTTTAAGACATGAAGGTCAGTCAATCTGGAAAATTTCAAGAACTTTGAAAGTTTCTTCAACTGCAGTCGCAAAAAACATCAAGCGCTATGATGAAACAGGCTCTCATGAGGACCGCAACAGGAAAGAAAGACCCAGAGTTACCTCTGCTGCGGATAAGTTCATTAGAGTTAACTGCACCTCAGATTGCAGCCCAAATAAATGCAGCCAAATAAATGCAGAGTTCAAGTAATATCTCTGCACAGACACATCTCAACATCAACTGTTCAGAGGAGACTGCGTGAAACAGGCCTTCATGGTCGAATTGCTGCAACCAGAAGTATCTTTGTGTATCTTTGTGAGATGCAGAGTAGGTGAACAGATGATCTCTGCATGTATGATTCCCACCGTGAAGCATGGAGGGGGAGTTATAATGTGGAGGTGCTTTGCTGGTGACACTGTCTGTGATTTATTTCAAATTCAAGGCACACTTAACCAGTATGGCTACAACAGCATTCTGCAGCAATACGCCATCCCATCCCAATGGGACTATCACTTGTTTTTCAACAGGACAATGACTCAACACACCTCCAGGCTGTGTAAGGGCTATTTGACCAAGAAGGAGAGTGATTGAGTGCTGCATCAGATATCCTGGCATCCGCAATCACCCGACCTCAACCCAATTGAGATGGTTTGACGGCAGAGAGAAGGATAAACAGCCAACAAGTGCTCAGCATATGTGGGAACACCTTCAAGACCAGGTAAAGATGGTTGAGAGAATGCCAAGAGTGTGCAAAGCTGTCATCAAGGCAATGGGTGACTGTTTTGAAGGATCTAAATTATAAAATATATTTTTATTTGTTGAACACGTTTTTGGTTACTACATGATTCCATATGTTATTTTATAGTTTTGATGTCTTCACTATTATTCTACAATGTAGAAAATAGCAAACATAAAGAAAAAGGTGTGGTGTGTTCAAACTTTTGACGGGTACTGTATGTAAATAATGTATTTATGTTGTTTATTTTGAATACATTTCTTTTTTAATTCTACAAACTTATTTTCGCTTTGTCATTATGGCATATTGTGTGTATGGTGCCTGTTCGGGCGGCGCTCGGCGCTCGTCGTCGCCGGCCTATTAGCTGCCATCGATTCCCTTTCCATTTGTTTCTGTTTATTGGGTTTAATTGGGTACACCTGTTTTCAGTTAGTGTTGTTTGTAGGCTATTTAAGGGCACTAGGCCCGCTGGGTATTTGTGCAGGCTTGTTCTCTGTTATTTTGGTGTTGGTATATAAGTGTGATCTCATTATTTTCCGGACAGTTTTAGTCCTATGTATTTTGGACGGGTGGTTTCATACGCCCGAGTGTTGGCATGTCCATGTCTCCGCTGTCGTTGGAATAAATAGATTCACGTACAATATTACCTGCTCTCTGCGTTCTGAGCCCTCTCCTGTACTCCCTGTTCACCCACGACTGCGTGGCCACGCACGCCTCCAACTCAATCATCAAGTTTGCGGACGACACAACAGTGGTAGGCTTGATTACCAACAACGACGAGACGGCCTACAGGGAGGAGGTGAGGGCCCTCGGAGTGTGGTGTCAGGAAAATAACCTCACACTCAACGTCAACAAAACTAAGGAGATGATTGTGGACTTCAGGAAACAGCAGAGGGAACACCCCCCTATCCACATCGATGGAACAGTAGTGGAGAGGGTAGCAAGTTTTAAGTTCCTCGGCATACACATCACAGACAAACTGAATTGGTCCACTCACACAGACAGCATCGTGAAGAAGGCGCAGCAGCGCCTCTTCAACCTCAGGAGGCTGAAGAAATTTGGCTTGTCACCAAAAGCACTCACAAACTTCTACAGATGCACAATCGAGAGCATCCTGGCGGGCTGTATCACCGCCTGGTACGGCAACTGCTCCGCCCTCAACCGTAAGGCTCTCCAGAGGGTAGTGAGGTCTGCACAACGCATCACCGGGGGCAAACTACCTGCCCTCCAGGACACCTACACCACCCGATGTTACAGGAAGGCCATAAAGATCATCAAGGACAACAACCACCCGAGCCACTGCCTGTTCACCCCGCTATCATCCAGAAGGCGAGGTCAGTACAGGTGCATCAAAGCTGGGACCGAGAGACTGAAAAACAGCTTCTATCTCAAGGCCATCAGACTGTTAAACAGCCACCACTAACATTGAGTGGCTGCTGCCAACACACTGACACTGACACTGACTCAACTCCAGCCACTTTAATAATGGGAATTAATGGGAAATGATGTAAATATATCACTAGCCACTTTAAACAATGCTACCTTATATAATGTTACTTACCCTACATTATTCATCTCATATGCATATGTATATACTGTACTCTATATCATCGACTGCATCCTTATGTAATACATGTAGCACTAGCCACTTTAACTATGCCACTTTGTTTACATACTCATCTCATATGTATATACTGTACTCGATACCATCTACTGTATCTTTCCTATGCTGCTCTGTACCATCACTCATTCATATATCCTTATGTACATATTCTTTATCCCCTTACACTGTGTATAAGACAGTAGTTTAGGAATTGTTAGTTAGATTACTTGTTGGTTATTACTGCATTGTCGGAACTAGAAGCACAAGCATTTCGCTACACTCGCATTAACATCTGCTAACCATGTGTATGTGACAAATAAAATTTGATTTGACTCCTCCACCGCACCATTTATAGAAGTCGTAACAGTGTAGATTGATGAGGAACAAAAATATATTTAATCTATTTTACAATAAGGCTGTAACATAACACAATTTGCTTTTCCCGAATGCACTGTAATTACAGTGGCTTGTGAAAGTATTCACCCCCATGGCATTTGTCAAATTTTGTTGTCTTACAACCTGGAATTAAAATACATTTTTGGGGAATTTGTATAATTTGATCATTTGTCACCCTCCTTGCTCGCACACGCTTTTCCAGTTCTGCCCACAAATGTGCTATAGGATTGAGGTCAGGGCTTTGTGATGGCCACTCCAATACCTTGACTTTGTTGTCCTTAAGCCATTTTGCCACAACTTTGGAAGTATGCTAGGGGTGATTGTTCATTTGGAAGAACCATTTGCGACCAAGCTTTAACTTCCTGACTGATGTCTTGAGATGTTGCTTTAATATATCCACATAATTTTCCTGTCTCATGATGCCATCTATTTTGTGAAGTGCACCAGTCCCTCCTGCAGCAAAGCACCCTCACAACATGATGTTGCCACCCCCGTGCTTCAAAGTTGGGATGGTGTTCTTCGGCTTGCAAGCCTCCCCCTTTTTACTCCAAACAATAACGATGGTCATTATGGCCAGACAGTTCTATTTTTGTTTCATCAGACCAGAGGACATTTCTCAAAAAAGTCAGATCTTTGTCCCCATGTGCAGTTGCAACCTGTAGTCTGGCTTTTTTATGGTGGTTTTGGAGCAGTGGCTTCTTCCTTGCTGAGTGGCCTTTCAGGTTATGTCGATGTAGGACTCGTTTTACTGTGGATATAGATACTTTTGTACCTGTTTCCCCCAGCATCTTCACAAGGTCCATTGCTGTTGTTCTGGGATTGATTTGCACTTTCCGCACCGAAGTACGTTCATCTCTAGGAGACAGAACGCACCTCCTTCCTGAGCTGTATGACGGCTGCGTGGTCCCATGGTGTTTATACTTGCGTACTATTGTTGGTACAGATGAACGTGGTACCTTCAGGCATGTGGAAATTGCTCCCAAGGATCAACCAGACTTGTGGAGGTCTACAATATTTTTCTGAGGTCTTGGCTGATTTATTTGGATTTTCCCATGATGTTAAGCAAAGAGGCACTGAGTTTGAAGGTAGGCCTTGAAATACATCCACAGGTACATCTCCAATTGACACAAATGATGTCAATTAGCCTATAAGAAGCTTCTAAAAGGCATGACATCATTTTATGGAATTTTCCAAGCTGTTTAAAGGCACAGTCAACTTAGTGTATGTAAACTTCTGACCAACTGGAATTGTGATAGTGAATTATAAATGAAATAATCTGCCTGTAAACAATTGTTGGAAAAATTGCAAAGTAGATGTCCTAACCGACTTTCCAAAACTATAGTTTAACAAGAAATTTGTGGAGTGGTTGAAAAATGAGTTTTAATGACTCCAACCTAAGTGTATGTAAACTTCCGACTTCATCTGTATATATTGAGATCATGCGAGACTTAAATAAAGTCCACCTGTGTGGAATCTAACTAATTGTGACTTCTGAAGGTAATTGGTTGCACCAGATCTTATTTAGCTTCCTAGCAAAGGGGGTGAATACATATGCACGCACCACTTTTCTGTTTTTATTTTTAAACAAGTAATTCTTTTCATTTCACTTCACCAATTTGGACTATTTTGTGAATGTCCGTTACATGAAATCCAAATTAAAATCCATTTAAATTACAGGTTGTAATGCAACAAAATAGGAAAAAAACACAAGAGGGGGATAAATACTTTTGCAAGGCACTGTAAATTCTTATTTACAATGACGGCCTACACCAGCCAAACCGGGACGACGCTGGGCCAATTGTGCGCCACCCTATGGGACTCCCAATCACAGCCGGTTGTGATACAGCCTGGATTTGAACCAGAGTGTCTGTAGTGACGCCTCTAGCACTGAGATGCAGTGCCTTCGACCGCTGCGCCACTCTGGAGCATCCTTCCTAGCACTGTTTGGTTAGAAGTGTTTCTGTAGACCATTGGAGATGGAGTTTGCAAAAATAAATGGCTACTGGATTGATGCAAATAATCATGTTATCATTCTGACGGGTAGGCATGGGCCACTTTGTAGCTACTTTAGTTAACATTTAATAGAGACGGTTTTTGGGAAAGCCTTTCAATCTACCAGGAGATGGTTAGGCCTACCATTAGCATCTATTCCTTAATTGTTTGAAACCTGGGAATTTTACTTCACATTTTGAGGCATGTCTTACCTTACTTGAAGTAGCCTATAGCCAAAATCCCACCATAGAAACATGGTGGCAGTTATTTTTATAAAGACTTACTCATACACTTTCTCCTGTTCTAATGATTTTCTTTCAACTTTATTTCATTGTCTAGCAGCCAAAGGCATTATCCTAGCCATGATAGTTGTTGCATTTTGGAACATTCACACGAAGACCTACCGCCGTCTGTACATTGCTGCACTTAAAATGTGAAGAAATTGTTTATCAACATTTTAAGCTAAACATTCTGATCTGTTCATCCAGATGTATTAATTGAAACTGCCTATACTTCCACTACACTATTTTGGTACATATCAGTGGTGAGAAGTGAGTATACGCAATGCCCATGGAAAAGTAAGTGGGTATACCGCGTATACCTGCGTATACCCTCCACTACACTACAGGCTTTCGTCACTACCAGTGTAGAATTAAGCTAAATTGCACTGGCATTGCTGAATTGTGTATTGAGGTTAAATAGCACTATTAGCACGAATAGCACAGTAACTACATCATATTCAAATGACAATGTAATGTGATTAACAGGCCAATGGTTACAAAGTGAAACAAAACTCTTATGAAAGGGTAAATTTGTCATGTATGGGAATTACTGTGTGTTATTTTGTATTTTATAAAATTCCCATGACATGAATCTGATAGGGAAAGCGATGTGTATGTAGGCTAAACTACAAGCAGCAGGATAGCAGCTCATTGACCTTTGGCAAAGTCAGGGGTGTGAGGCCTTACAGCATTATCTCATGCAAGAATTTCACTCTCAAGTGATGTACACTTTTTTTAGGGTGGTAGATCACCTTTAATATTGCAAAAAGATTGTGGCTTCCTTCAATGTAATTGTCTGCATCATTTCCAATACCCCATATATATATATATTTTTTTAAACTTTTTTATTTTACCCCTAACCCTGCCACCCCTCCCCTAATTGGAGTAAACTAATGGACAACAACACTTAGGCTTCTACTTCCAGGTTACACATACAATATACATTTTATGGACACAGCACTTTACACAGTACACAGACTTTTGTTTGTTGTTAGTCCCATCCTTCAGCTCCACTCAACCCCTCCCACCTATCTCTGAACACCACCCAGTTTTGATTTCTATTGTTGTTCAACTGTTACTTGAAAGCATGGAGGTATGTTATTTAGCTCTAGGCATATCAATTCATAGTATAGTGAGGTGCCATTTTCCTCCCTTTGTAAACCATCACAGAAACTATACTATGAATTTCTTTTTCGGAGTGGCTGCGGGTCCGAATTCAATTGGAAACGTTCTTGTTCAGAGTGCCCCGAGGCAAACAAAGAACTGCCTGTGGATTATAGCAACTGGAATCCTATACTTAGACAATATACACATCCTCAACTTCCTATTTCACTGAGAACTGGAGTTGATTTTGGCACACTAAACATTGGCAGGACCATTTTTTTTTTTAACTACCAAAGACAAGATTCACAAATTATGAAGGTGATATATACCTTTAAATCACACCTGACATTTTTATGTTTATTTTGATTATATAGCCTAGTTGAGAAACACCTGACATGATATATACTATAATTTACCTACATGACATACATGCAGTATAAACTAGCAACAAATGTCCTCTGCCAGTTACAGTTGAATCACAGGTCATTCTGTAGTTCCTCAAACAGCCTACTGATTTCACTTCTAATAATGTATTGGAGTTCTCTCTGGTAATGGGCTCTATTCTGTGGGTTTTCCTAAAAGATAGTGTAAGGCAATTCATCTATAAGACATATGTTTTTAAAACCTTGGTTAAGACATGTTGTTATAATACTTGAGGAACATAGTGATTGATTCTCATTTTTCCATATTAGACTGATATTTTGTTGATCCCTAGAGTCCTGCTTATCAGCATTTAGGCAAATTGAAACAATGATGAGGAGGTTAGCCCAAAACATACGTTTAGGCTATGGCCTAGGCCTTATAGACCTAGGCCTCAGTATGGATGAAATATAAAGGCTAAATATATGTCAAATATATAAGCTACAGTGCCTTGCAAAAGTATTCATTCCCCTTGGCGTTTTTCCTATTTTGTTGCATTACAACCTGTAATTTAAATAATTTTTATTTGGATTTCATGTAAATGGACATACACAAAATAGTCCAAATTGGTGAAGTGAAATGAAAAAAACAACTTATTTCAACAACAAAAAAGAAGGAAAAAAAGAAAAGTGGTGCGTGCATGTGTATTCACCCCCTTTGCTATGAAGCCACTAAATATGATCTGGTGCAACCAATTACCTTCAGAAGTCACATAATTAGTTAAAGAAAGTCCACCTGTGTGCAATCTAAGTGGTCACATGATCTGAATATATACAGATGAAGTCAGAGGAGGATGTCTTCCCTGTAACGCACAGCATTGAGATGGCCTGGAATGACAACAAGCTTAGTCCGATGATGCTGTGGCACATCGCCCCAGACCATGACAGACCCTCCACCTCCAAATCGATCCCGCTCCAGAGTACAGGCCTCGGTGTAAAGCTCATTCCTTCGATGATAAACACAAATCCGACCATCACACCTTGTGAGACAAAACCGAGAGTCGTCAGTGAAGAGTACTTTTTGCCAGTCCTGTCTGGTCCAGCAACAGTGGGTTTGTGCAGTGGGTTTGTGCCCATAGACGACGTTGTTGCTGGTGCTGTCTGGGGAGGACCTGCCTTACAATAGGCCTACAAGCCCTCAGTCCAGTCTCTCTCAGCCTATTGCAGACAGTCAGCACTGATGGAGGGATTGTGCGTTCCTGGTGTAACTCTGGCAGTTGTTGTTGCCATCCTGTACCTGTCCCGCGGGTGTGATATTCGGACGTACAGATCCTGTGCATGTGTTGTTACACGTGGTCTGCCGCTGCGAGGACGATCAGCTGTCCGTCCTGTCTCCCTGTAGAGCTGTCTAAGGCATCTCACAGTACAGACATTGCAATTTATTGCCCTGGCCACATCTGCAGTCCTCATACCTCCTTGCAGCATGCCTAAGCATGC
This sequence comes from Oncorhynchus nerka, assembly GCF_034236695.1. Taxonomy (NCBI): domain Eukaryota; kingdom Metazoa; phylum Chordata; class Actinopteri; order Salmoniformes; family Salmonidae; genus Oncorhynchus; species Oncorhynchus nerka. The sequence continues at coordinate 73,430,303 of NC_088397.1, read as the reverse complement.
ACGTTCACGCAGATGAGCGGGTACCCTGGGCATCTTTCTTTTGGTGTTTTTCAGAGTCAGGAGAAAGTGAGTCTCCAGCTTCAGTGATTTTTTGTTTGTTCCAGTCATTGGCAGCAGAGAACTGGAAGGAAAGGCAGCCAAAGGAAGAATTGGCTTTGGGGGTGACCAATGAGATATACCTGCTGGAACACGTGCTACGGATGGGTGCTGCTATGGTGACCAGTGAGCTGAGATAAGGCGGGGCTTTACCTAGCAGAGACTTGTAGATGACCTGGAGCCAGTGGGTTTGGCGGCGAGTATGAAGCGAGGGCCAGCCAACGAGAGCGTACAGGTCGCAGTGGTGGGTAGTATATGGGGCTTTGGTGACAAAACAGATGGCACTGTGATAAACTGCATCCACTTTGTTGAGTAGAGCGTTTGAGGCTGTTTTGTAAATGACAATCGCCAAAGTCGAGGATCAGTAGGCTGGTCAGTTTTACGAGGATATGTTTGGCAGCATGAGTGAAGAATACTTTGTTGCGAAATAGGAAGCCGATTCTAGATTTATTAAAGAAGGCCTGGAGATGCTTAATGCGAGTCTGGAAGGAAAGTTTACAGTCTAACCAGACACCTAGGTATTTGTAGTTGTCCACATATTCTAAGTCAGAACCGTCCAGAGTAGTGATGCTGGACGGGCGGGCATGTGCGGGCAGCGATCAGTTGAATAGCATGCATTTAGTTTTACTTGCATTTAAGAGCAATTGGAGGCCATGGAAGGAGAGTTGTATGGCATTGAAGCTCATCTGCAGGTTAGTTAACAGTGTCCAAAGAAGGTCCAGAGGTATACAGAATGGTGTCGTCTGCGTAGAGGTTGATCAGAGAATCACCAGCAGCAAGAGCGACATCATTGATGTATAGAGAGAAGAGAGTCAGAAAGTATGTTCATCTCTAGGAGACATAACGTGCCTCCTTCCTGAGCTGTATGACGGCTGCGTGGTCTCATGGTGTTTATACTTGCGTACTATTGTTTGTACAGATGAACGTGTCACCTTCAGGCGTTCGGATATTGCTCCCAAGGTTGAACCAGACTTGTGGAGGTCTACAATTTTTTTATGAGGTCTTGGCTGATTTCTTTTGATTTTCCCATGATGTCAAGCAAAAATGCAATGAGTTTGAAGGTAGGCCTTAAAATACATCCACGGGTACACCACCACCGCCTATAGAAAGCTCATGGGATCCTCCTCTTTTCGATAGAGGTCATCAAAACTGTTTTCTCACGCAATTGCATAGTATAGCCTATATAAATGCTGCACTTATTTATTACATGCATCAACCAGTTATGAGGAGCTGGCTTTCGCTGCACAACAGGTAATCAATCCTATTCCACTCAAACTCTGAATGCTAGGGCTCTCATGAAGATTTTGATTAGATTTTCGATTGTATTTGCATTGATGTCAGAGTGATCATTGGTGACTGGCCTTTAGCAAGTTTGGTAGGCTACTAATGACCTTCAGAGGCATCAGAGCACAGTTTTGGAGAAGCCTAGTTACCATGACCGAATGGTCACGTGGAATTTGACTGCGGTCATGACTCCTGACGGCTGGTGTAGCAGTAATAAGGTCACCATAACAGCCCTAGCTGTGGCCATCTGGCTAGTATCAATAAGGGCTTTCAACAAAATAGCAACAGACCATAAACTAAGCAACACACACAGACATGCAATTGCCAAACAACGCTACTGCCACCTTCTGGTTTGGAGTATATTAACAAGGCTGAGTGGCTGATGACTTCAGAGGTCTTTGCTCTGTGAACACAAAATAGATTGACTGCCGACACTTTTCAGAGGTGCTAATACTGTCGGCAGGCAAAAGTTTGACAATCGTATGGGGGATTCTGAGCTATTAAAGAAGGCATGGGTAAGGCCAAAATGTCACAAATATTCCATCTTCAATTCATTATTTCTCAATTATGCTTTAATATATAATATCAAATATATGTTGACAATCCTTCCACCAAAGGATTACATTTAGTGAAAATATTTTTTTATTGTTCTAGTTTCATGAGGAACCACTAGGCTACATGCTATCCTATAATGAGCACATTCAGGTTTCTGATTAAAAATAAATAAAAAGTTTGATATAATTTATTATGAGTATTAATCATAATCCTCTGGCACTATTTCTGCAAGTTTTTCCCATCCATCATAGTCACTGTCTCTTCATATGTTGGAAAGTAAATTAATCGAGCATGATCATATTCTGTTGCTCTACTAGGACACATTCAACAATTTACTGGACTAGGTAACATCAGGAAAGCCTAATTCTAAGGGCTATACTTGATCTGTTTCATATCCCTCAGATAAAAGGAGTCATGGCATTAGTCAGTCAGTCCAATAAAGTACTTTATTTCCCCTGTCCTGTTTTTGTTCTGCAATGCCTACTGCTGGTTTAGTTTCCTAGGTATCCAGGCTGTATCACAACCGGCGAGTCCCATAGGGCGGCTCACAATTGGCCCATCATTGTCTGGGTTTGGCCGGTGTAGGCCGTCATTGTAAATAAGAATTTGTTCTTAACTGACTTGCCTAGTTAAATAAAGGTTACTAACACTACACCTATACACAAATGGTGACATTGCGCATTGCTCACCAGAACTCATTCCAAAAAAATGACTTTGTTCTGGGGTGTTTGGTTGTTTTTTCCTAACACAGCATTTTGTATTTTTTAGTATGTGCAATTGTGAATATATACACTAGCAATACTTGTTAACTTATCTATTTATGTTGGTAACCAGTTTATAATAGCAATAAGGCACCTTGTGTAACAGCTCTCGTTGGTAGGAGACCAAGGCTCAGCGTGGTAGGCGTACATCTTAACTTTATTGATGACACCAAACAAAATAACAAAGTAAAAAAAAACAAAAGCGCACAGTTCTGTCAGGCTCAGACACTAAACAGAAAACAAGATGCCACAACCTAATGGTGGGAAAAAGGGCTGCCTAAGTATGATCCCCAATCAGAAACAACGATAGACAGCTGCCTCCTCTGATTGGGAACCACACTCGGCCAAAAACAAAGAAACAGAAGACATAGAATTTCCCACCAGTCACACCCTGACCTAACCAAACATAGAGAAAGATCTCTAAGGTCAGGGCGTGACACCTTGGGGGTTTGTCGTATATGGCCAATATGTCACCACGTTCGTGGTATATTAGGCCTCTGTACACCTATGTAGATATTCCATAAAATATCAGCCGTTTCCACCTACAATAGTCATTTACAACATTAACAATGTCTACACTGTATTTCTGAACAATTTGATGTTATTTTAATGGACAGGAAAAAAAAATTCTTTCAAAAACAAGGAAATGTCTAAGTGACCCCAAACTTTTGATCGGTAGTATATGTATTTATACAAAAGTGTAATTATACTTATTTTTTAGATTTTAAGGAATTATTGTATTATTGCTGAACTATCATTTTGCTTATCTTCCAGAAAAACAGTACTTGTTCTGAAAATAATATATATTCTCCTCCAAACAGACTCTAGAATTTAATGCCACTATTATCAGAAAGAGAGAGAGAGTGTGTCTGTGTGTGCGTGTGTGGGTGTGTGTGTGTTGTAACTGCAAGTACGAGGGCGGGTTCATGCAAGGATACCGAGTCATCAGGAAGTGAAACAGAACAGAATGTGCTGCACTAATCTGATTGAAAAACACTGCCCTGAGTGGTCGGAAGAAAAAAATAAGATGTTTTATTTAAGCTAAAAGAGAATTCTGTGTCACAGGCGAAGAAGAGCAACAACAACGAAAACAACAAAACATTTGAACCACAGACACAAGACATTTTGTTGGATTTTGTTAGCCCATAGTGTGAGAAAAGTTGCCTAGTGCACTCTCACTCAAACATGAACACCACAACAAAATAAAAGCTGAGCAACATAATGCTCTTTGTTTGTTAGCGAGGCATGTGTGTTATGCAACCCCATAAATTTAATCTCCTGTCCTAATCCTTTTTAGCTGTGGACTTTTAGCCTCCGGGGGTCATAGGGGTTGATAGTTGAGGAACATGGAAGTCGTCTGGCTGAACCGCGCTGTGCTCTAAATCATACATTCCGTTAGATATTATCTCAAAGTTTAGAGCTCTGAGCTGGGGGCCAGAGTCAACTACTAAGCCCTGTTTTTTTAATGAATAGGGCAAAGCTAAGCACCATGTTTGTGGTTTAAATAAGTTAGACGGAGGGACCTGGCTGTAGGAGAGGGGGATGAGTGATAAGAAGAAAGGGAGTATGTTTTATTGGAAGGCAAAGACAGAGTAATGTTTGTAATTAGAAACTAGGTCAAACAGTCTGAACTTAACCAAAGCCTATAGGCTACAAGTGGTGACGCTTGTTGGGATTCCATGACTCCTGATAGTACCACATGATGAAATCGGGAGGGATACTATGGATCTGTCTCCGTCCATATGTTAATACGTCCGTCACAAGTTATATCTAAGACACTGCTGACCCAATTTTGACAAAACTTGGTTGAATGATGCGTCTTGCCATCGAGATTCTGCATTTACAAAATTACACTGATTGGCCCAAGTGGCGTCTATAGTAATCAACTTAAATTCCAGACTTTGAACAAGCGTATCTCCTGTCCCGTTTCAGCTACAGTCATTACATGTTGTACATACAGCAAATAGAGTCCCTCATGAGAAACAACTTTCCCATAAGAACCTATAAACTCTGAACATTAGATTTTCTGCAAAGTTGACCTTTTGTCCCCCACCAAACTTTGAACAAGCATATATCCTGCCCTGTTTTCCCATATTGACGAATCGTGGATGAATGATGCTTCTTGCCATCAACATCCAGCATTTATAAAATTACACTAATTGGATCAAGGGTGGAATTATAGTAACAGCAACACTTGATTGTTTGTTTCTCTCTCTCATTAATCCACCCATCATAAATTAGAATAGTTGTCACTAATTGGCTCCATCATTTGTGGGGGATGACATGTTTATGGTTGCATTACAACATTACACATCTTTTCCGACATGTGAGATAATTAACTTGTTCTCTGTACTATCATAGAGCTTTGGAATCGTGACAGTACGTACTTTTGAGGAAAACGGGCAGGTTTCTCGACTCATTCCCTTACATTGAGACGGGATTGCGTGACGATTAGTTTAGAAACCGCGTGACGCAGATGACAACGTCAACGCGATTGGTCGACAGTCTGCTGGATGAGGTCTTTCTCTAATATTTATGCCACAAACTGGCTAGTAAGATTATTTATTTCCGGTCAACGCCATTTTCGAACGCCTTGTGGACTTCTTCTGCTGCTAGCAAAAATTCTTCGGAGCTGTAATCGGAGACTTTGGCCAATACATAACTGGTAACATTTCGATTCATGGAACTGGGAATGAAAATAATTTAAGATTTAGTAACATGCACTGTAAAATAGTTTATCTTCAGTTAAATTGAACCGTCAACAAAAGCCAGCTAGCTTGCTTGCTAACCCCGATGCGCCTCGACGGCTAATGTGGCTGCTAACTAATGAAACAAACAATGAACATCATTGACTAACTAGAGTGATACAATTAATACAGTTTTTGTTTTGTTTTTTACTGTCTGTAATTATTAAATGCATGTAACCATGCACTTTTTTTTTTTTTTAGCAAAGTAGCAAGGTCGAAACCTAATGTTAATATTAGCTAACGTTGGCTAAGCACTATAATTTGTCTGGTACCTAGCTAACTAATCAAGACTCCCTCTTTTGTTCCAGTTTATTATTTCGTCAGCTGTTCAAAGGAAACCAGGATCCGTCGAGATGGGAGGTAATTAGCTATGCATCCATCGTCTTTTCCGGTCTCCTGATCTGAAAATGAAAATAACTGCTTGGCACCAACAGTGTTGTCACAAATCACGAAATATGTATTTCATAATATATTAATTAATGTAATTGTGCATGACTGGATCTCATCTAGATTATTTAATTTTCCTCTTTAACCTTTCACTCAGAACCTGCTCATCTCAGAGATTGTCCTCTGGATTGCAAGGTGTATGTAGGGAACTTGGGCAACAGTGGAAACAAGACTGAGTTGGAGAGGGCGTTTGGGTACTATGGCCCTTTGCGGAGTGTGTGGGTGGCCAGGAACCCCCCAGGCTTTGCCTTTGTCGAGTTTGAGGATCCCAGAGATGCAACCGATGCTGTGAGAGAACTGGATGGACGGTAGGCCTCAAGGGGATATTCACTTGATTATTTGGGTCATAGCTCATGACATACATTGAAAGATTATTCCAGTTTAACTTGTGATTCTGCTATTGCTCCGTGTGAACAGGACGCTGTGTGGCTGCAGAGTGAGAGTTGAATTGTCCAATGGGGAGAAACGCTCGAGGAGCCGTGGACCTCCTCCCTCCGGGAGCCGTCGCACTGGACGTGAAGACTACAGCAGCAGGCGCCGTGGGAGCCCGCCTGTCAGACGCCGGTATAATACATCAACTCTCACCTACACTTATTCTCACCCACTTTTAACATGTAGTCCTACAAGTGTTTATCACCTACCTTGCCAGTCAACCCCAAGCCCTTCCATCACATCTCCCTCACTTCCAACTGTTCCATATGTACTATAATTTCAATTTAAACACTTGGACCTAACACACAATCCCGCACTGTAGGTTCGTTAGTGCTGTGATACGTTAGAACTTTTTTTTGCTATGGACACAATCAGAGCTGAGATGTCAATTTACTCATCACAGGGATTGGGTCCCCTTTTAACAGTGACAATTTAGGTGATTTTGAAAGGCTTAATTCAGGCATCATTTGTTTAGATCTAGGCAATACATTTTCGAAATTACATTTTAGATAATGGTAACAAATTTCAATAAAGGGGGCACTTGTTTGATCATTTTATTACTATATGGATGTTGGTTTTGTTTCACTTTTCTCAGTTTGATTTTTATATTTATATTAATAAAAATAAACCCCGTTGCAGAGTCATCACCATCCCTCTTCTCACCACCCTCTCAGACAGTCAACTAGTCCTCTTACAGCATCATGTGACCACTGACCAGCGCCAGCACCGTGCCCCACCCAATCAGCTTGGCTGGTGCCGTGTCACATGACCCAGGCATGGCCAGTCATGTTCCAGCCTATTGGTTCCTGAGCATGCAGCTCTCAGCCTCCTCCAACGTTAACCCGATCGGCATCGTCGCAGCCCACCTCACAATTCCGACCAATCAGCGATTTTTAACTCCTTTCCCCAATTATCAACACAACTACCTACAAGCAGCACAGCAGCCCTCGGCTAACCCCATAAAGACAGGGAAAATCTACAACTACTGTACCCCCTCCAGCCAACCAACTTCATATCTCCAACACTTGCAACTTGTGGGTAATCCTCTCTGCAAATTCTACCTCCCTCGCCATCAGTCTGGCTTCCTTGCGTCATTTCTATCTTGTGTCCAAACCTGAAAAAATAGTAAGTTCCTTTTCTCCTGCTTTTTGTAGTGTCATGCTTACCACAGGTTTGGTTTTACAGCTGCTTGATGGTATGAAATTGGCAGTCATGGAAATTGTCATTTGAATTTAGTTTCAAACATCAACTTGTGAGTACAATAATAAGAATCTTGAATCCCCCTCCCATAGATCATAAATGAAAAGCTTTTATCCTTAAACTCAAAAGTTCTGTGGTCTTGGAGCTGCCCTGGTTAGCATGAACTGTATGAGGTCCAATATTGGTATTGTGCCCTATGTCCATCTATGCAACAAAACAGTACAGTATGTAGCTTAAGTCTGCATACCTGTACTTAAAAATGTTCTCTCTAATTCATTCTCACTTGGTTTTATAAGAGGTCTCATTTTGACCTCAGTTGGTTGTCCAAGCATTCTGTCCTCTAGCAGGGGTGCAGAGAGGATGTCCTATTCTGATCTGTCTGCAGAAAGAGGAAGGCTGTGTGGTATTGTTAAATGATTGGAATGGTGTTTCTTCAGGGATAAGGAATGCCATATTTGATTGGAGGTGATGCCTTTATGCACTGTATTAAATGTTTTTCCTGCTCCATCCACCTCCAGCTCTCCTAGGAGGAGGAGCTTCAGCCGCAGTCGCAGCAGGTGAGCCTAAGTGCCTCTTTACCCCAGCCTACAATGTAATCAGTGTTGTGGTAACTAACTATAGTTTTCCTCACAAATATAAATATATCTGTACCCAATAGTAGATCAGTCTAGTACAGATTAGGGGTGTAACAGTACACCAAACCCATGGGGTCACAGTTCTGTTTCGGTACTGCGGAAAAATTAAATGCCAACAGTTTCTGTAGTAAATGTTTATTTAATAAACTACAAAGTGGTGCTATTTCTTATTTACATGCATGATCATGAGTCCTGTAATGCCTGATGAAAGCACAATCAGGAATACCAACCCAGTACTCACAACTAAAATAAATCACATTTTATTAGTAACATGCGCCGAATACAACAGGGGTAGACTTACAATGAAATTCTTACAGTTGAAGTCGGAAGTTTACATACATTTAAGTCATTTAGCAGACACTCTTATCCAGAGCGACTTACAAATTGGTGCGTTCACCTTATGACATCCAGTGGAACAGCCACTTTACAATAGTGCATCTAAATCTTTTAAGGGGGGGGGGGTGAGAAGGATTACTTTATCCTATCCTAGGTATTCCTTAAAGAGGTGGGGTTTCAGGTGTCTCCGGAAGGTGGTGATTGACTCCGCTGTCCTGGCGTCGTGAGGGAGTTTGTTCCTTAGACAACTACATTTAAACGGTTTTTCACAATTCCTGACATTTAACCCTAGTAAAAATTCCCTGTCTTAGGTCAGTTAGGATCACCACTTAATTTTAAGAATGTGAAATGTTATAATAATAGTAGTTATTTATTTCAGCTTTTTTCTTTAATCACATTCCTGGTTGGTCAGAAGTTTACATTAACTCAATTAGTATTTGTTAGCATTGCCTTTTAAATTGTTTAATTTGGGTCAAATGTTTCAGGTATCCTTCCACAAGCTTCCTGCAATAAGTTGGGGGAATTTTGGCCCATTCCTCCTGACAGCTGGTGTAACTGAGTCAGGTTTGAAGGCATCCTTGCTCGCACACTCTTTCAGTTCTGCCCACAAATGTATTGGATTGAGGTCAGGGCTTTGTGATGGCCACTCCAATACCGTGACTTTGTTGTTCTTAAGCCATTTTGCCACAACTTTGGAAGTATGCTTGGGGTGATTGTCCATTTGGAAGACCCATTTGCGACCAAGCTTTAACTTCCTGCCTGACTGATGTCTTGAGATGTTGAGAATATATCCACATGATTTTCCTGTCTCATGATGCCATCTATTTTGTGAAGTGCACCAGTCCCTCCTGCAGAAAAGCACCCCCACAACATGATGCTGACGCCCCGTGCTTCATGGTTGGGATGGTGTTCTTCGGCTTGCAAGCCTCGCCCTTTTTCCTCCAAACATAACAATGGCCAGACAGTTCTATTTTTGTTTTATCAGACCAAAGTATGATCTTTTTCCCCACGTGCAGTTGCAAACGGTAGTCAGGCTTTAGTGCGGTTTTGGAGCAGTGGCGTCTTCCTTGTTGAGCGGCCTTTCAGGTTATGTCGATATAGGACTCGTTTTACTGTGGATATAGATACTTTTGTACCCGTTTCCTCCAGCATCTTCACAAGGTCCTTTGCTGTTCTGGGATTGATTTGCACTTTTCGCACCAAAGTACGTTCATCTCTATGAGACAGAACGCATCTCCTTCCTGAGCGGTATGACTGCTGCGTGGTCCCATGGTGTTTATATTTGCATACTATTGTTTGTACAGAGGAATGTGGTACCTTCAGGCATTTGGAAATTGCTCCCAAGGATGAACCAGACTTGTGGAGGTCTACCATTTTTTTTCTGAGGTCTTGGCTGATTTCCTTTGATTTTCCTTTGATGTCAAGCAAAGAGGCACTGAGTTTGAAGGTAGGCCTTGAAATACCAGCTTCTAAAGCCATGACAATTTTCTGGAATTTTCCAAGCTGTTTAAAGGCACAGTCAACTTAGTGTATGTAAACTGCTGTCCATTGGAATTGTGATACAGTGAAATAATCTGTCTAAACAATTGTTGGGAAAATGACTTCTGTCATGCACAAAGTAGTTGTACTAACTGACTTGCCAAAACTATAGTTTGTTAACAAGAAATTTGTGGAGTGGTTGATAAACAAGTTTTAAATGTCTCCAACCTAAGTGTGTAAACTTCTGATTTCAACTGTACTTACAGGCCCCTAACCAACAATGCCGTTTAAAAAGTACAAATAAGAAATAAATGTAACAAGTAGTTAAAGAGCTACAGAAAAATAACAATAGCGAGACTATATATATAAAGGGGGTAACAGTACAGAGTCTATGTGCGGGGGCACCTGTTAGTCAACGTAATTGAGGTAATATGTACACTACCGTTCAAAAGTTTGGGGTCACTTAGAAATGTCCTTATTTTTGAAAGAAGAGCACAATTTGTCCAATAAAATGACATCAAATTGATCATAAATGCAGTGTAGACATTGTTAATGTTGTATGACTATTATGGAATATCTACATAGGCGTACAGAGACCCATTAACAGAAACCATCACTCCTGTGTTCCGGTGACATGTTAGCTAATCCAAGTTTATCATTTTTAAAAGGCTAATTGAGCATTAGAAAACCCTTTTGCAATTGTTAGCACAGCTGAAAACTTTTTCTGATTTTAAAGAAGCAATAAAACTGGCCTTTTAGACTTGAGTATCTGGAGCATCAGCATTTTTGGGTTTGATTACAGGCTCAAAATGGCCAGAAAAATACTTTATTCTGAAACTAAATGAGAACTTGTTCTCAACTGGCCTACCTAGTTTGAGAAATAGATGTCTCACAAGTCCTCAACTGGCAGCTTCATTTAAATAGTACCCGCAAAACACCAGTCTCAACGTCAACATTGAAGAGGCGACCCCGGGATGCTGGCATTCTAGGCAGAGTTGCAAAGAAAAAGCCATATCTCAGACTGGCCAAAAAAAATAAAAGATTGAGATGGGCAAAAGAACAGACACTGGACAGAGGAACTCTACCTAGAAGGCCAGCATCCCAACATCGCCTCTTCACTGTTGACGTTGAGACTGGTGTTTTGCGGGTACTATTTAAATTAAGCTGCCAGTTGAGGAAGTGAGAGGTGTCTGTTTCTCAAACTAGACACTCTAATGTACTTGTCCTCTTTCTCAGTTGTGCACCGGGGCCTCCCACTATTCTAGTTAGACGGTTTGCGGTGTTCTTTGAAGGGAATAGTACACAGCTTTGTACGAGGTCTTCAGTTTCTTGGCAATTTCTCACATTAAATATCCTTAATTTCTCAGAAGAATAGACTGACAAGCTTAAAAATATATATATTTCATCAGGTAGGCCAGTTGAACAAGTTCTCATTTACAGTTTTGGAAGAAAGTTATTTGTTTCTGGCCATTTTGAGCCAGTAATCGAACCCACAAATGCTGATTCTCCAGATACTCAACTAGTCTAAAGGCCAGTTTTATTGCTTCTTTAATCATCACAACAGTTTTCAGCTGTGCTAACAAAATTGAAAAAGGGTTTTCTAATGATCGATTAGCCTTTTAAAATGATCAACTTGGATTCGCTAACACAACGTGCTATTGGAACACAGGAGTGATGGTTGCTGATAATGGGCCTCTACGCCTATGTAGATATTCAAATAGTGCAAATAGTCTGGGTAGCTATTTGATTAGCTGTTCAGGAGTCTTATGGCTTGGGGGTAGAAGCTGTTTAGAAGCCTCTTGGACCTAGCCATGGTGTTCCGGTACCGCTTGCTGTGCAGTCTATGACTAGGGTGGCTGGAGTCTTTGACAATTTTTAGGGCCTTCCTCTGATACCGCCTGCTGTAGATGTTCTGGATGGCAGGAAGCTTGGCTCCTGTGATGAACTGGGCCGTACGCACTACCCTCTGTAATGCCTTGCGGTCGGAGGCTGAGCAGTTGCCATACCAATCAGTGATGCAACCAGTCAGGATGCTCTCGATGGTGCAGCTGTATAACCTTTTTAGTATCTGAGGACCCATGCCAAATCTTTTCAGTCTCCTGGAAGGGAATAGGTTCTTCACGACTGTCTTGGTGTCCTTGGACCATGTTAGTTTGTTGATGTGGATACAAAGGAACTTGACGCTCTCAACCTGCTCCACTACAGCCCTGTTGATGAGTGGGTGTTTGCTCGGTCCTCCTTTTCCTGTAGTCCACAATCATCTAATATTGTCTTGATCACGTTGAGGGAGAGGTTGTTGTTGTCCTGGAACCACACCACCAGGTCTCTGACCACCTCCCTATAGGCTGTCTCGTTGTCGGTAATCAGGCCTACCGCTGTTGTCATCGGAAAACTTAATAGTGTTGGAGTCGTGCCTGGCTGTGCAGTTGTGGGTGAACCGGGCGTATAGGAAGGGACTGAGCACGCACCCCTGAGTGGCCCCTGTGGTGAGGATCAGCGTGGCAGGTGTGGTGTTGCCTACCCTTACCACCTGGGGGTGGCCCGTCAGGAAGTCTAGGATCCAGTTGCAGAGGGGGGTGTTTAGTCCTAAGGTCCTTAGCTTATTGTTGCGCTTTGAGAGTACTGTGGTGTTGAATGCTGAGCTGTAGTCGATGAATGGCATTCTAACATAGGTGTTCCTTTTGTCCAGGTGGGAAAGGGCAGTGTGGATACAATCTCTATTGCACTCATCTGTGGATCTGTTGGGGCGGTATGCAAATTGGAGTGGGTTTAGGGTTTCTGGGATAATGGTGTTGATGTGAGCCATGACTAGCCTTTCAAATCACTTCATGGCTACAGACGTGAGTGCTACGGGTCGGTAGTCATTTAGGCAGGTTACCTTAGTGTTCTTGGGCACAAGGACTATGGTGGTCTGCTTAAAACATGTTGGTATTAGACTCGGACAGGGAGAGGTTGAAAATATCAGTGAAGACACTTGCCAGTTGGTCAGCGCATGCTCGCAGTACACGTCCTGGTAATCCGTCTGGCCTTATCCAATTACGATCTTGTCTCATTGCTGCAATTCCCCAACGGGCTCAGGAGAGGCGACGGTCGAACCATGCGTTCTCCGAAACATGACCCGCCAAACCGCGCTTAACACATGCTTGCTTAACCCGGAAGCCAGCCGCACCAATGTGTCGTAGAAAACACAGTTCAGCTGATGACTGAAGTCAGCCTAGAGGCACCCGGCCCGCCACAAGGAGTCGCTAGAGCGCAATGAGCCAAGTAATGCCCACCCTTGGCCAAACCCTCCCCTAACCCGGACGACGCTGGGCAATTGTGTGCTGCCCTATGGGACTCACGGTTGTGACATCCTGGGATCAAACCCAGGTCTGTAGTGACGCTTCAAGTACTGCGATGCAGTGCCTTATACCGCTGCGCAGCTTGGGAAGCCCCATAGGGTCTAGTTAACGTACGCCATAGATATTTACTCAGGGTGCATAGGCCTACAATGCAGTGTTTATTTTCTGTATTCAGGTTGACTGAGCTTCCTCACTACGTGTACCGTTACACCCCTAGTACACATGGTTCTCACATTGTTGATACTAATTGGGGCTGTCTAGTTTCAAGTGACAATTCTTCAAATGTAATAATCCTGAGAGATATCTGAATACATGTCAGTACATTGGAAACACTAACTTGTTCTTCTCTAGGTCTCTGTCAAGAGACCGAAGAAGAGAGAGGTCTATCTCCAGAGACAGGATCCATAAACCTTCAAGATCCTTCTCAAGGTCTCGGAGGTAAATGTGTGTGCGTGTTCACTGGCGTCTGTGTCTTGACATGCGTCTTCCTATATAGGCTTGTATTTTTTTTAGGCCTATGGATTGTAGTAATGCATTGTGCAAGTTATTCTTGTTTCTGACAACTTTTTATTTCATTTATTTTTCAGCCGCTCCAGGACCGCTGAGAGAAAGTGAGTGTCTGACAGTCTGAACTCAGTCCAAACCTGAGTATGTCTTGTATAGAATCAGGTTCTGAATGAGTGCATTTCATTTTAAAATGATTAACCTTTTTAGATTTGTGTTTAGGTGAGACAGCCATGTCTGTCCATCTGTGAAACAACTGTTTTTGAAAGCTGTATAGTTCGAATTACTGTCTTTATTCTACCAAATGTCTCTTTCACTTGTTTAAACATACAGATGACTGAATTACTGTCCAACTACAACTAACACATTGTCCAATAGGGGCAGGGGTTTGTTTTGAACATTCAGTCCAGCCTAAATATGGGAGTATGGGAGTATCTGTCAATGTGGGAATAACATAACTACGTTATTTGTTTCTGTTAAACATTTGGTAACGTTTCACTGGGCATACATTTTTGAATTATGTAGAATTTTGATTGTGACACTGTTCTTGGATGGGAGATACAGCTTTTGAGTTACACTTTAACCGTTCTGTCATTAAATTGTTCTTCATGTGGAAATTTGTCTAACTCAACTTGAGTACATCCCATTTTAACTTCTGCATATTTAATTGATTCTGACTGATTTGTTGAGCTCTACCCACATTGCAAGTACCGTGCATTTGAAAATGTATTTAGACCCATTTACTTTCTCCATTTTGTTACTTTACAGCCTTATTCTGAAACTGCGTATTAAAAAAATCTCAATCGACACACAATACCCCAAAATGACAAAGCAAAAACAGGGTTTTAGAAATGTTTGCAAATGTGTTAAACGTTACATTTAATAAATTAAATTTAAAAAATTACTTGGTTGTTGTGCTGTTGGAAGGTGAACCTTCACCCCAGTCTGATGTCCTGAGTGCTCTGGAGCATGTTTTCATCAAGAATCTCTGTACTTTGCGCTTTAATCTTTCCCTCGATCCTGACTAGTCTCCTAGTCCCTGCCACTGAAAAACATCCACAGTATGCTGCCGCCACCCATGCTTCACCATAGGGATGGTGCTAGGTTTCCTCTAGACCTGGCGCTTAGCATTCAGGCCGTCATGTTCAATCTTGGATTCATCAGACCAGATAATCTTGTATCATGGTCAGTCCTTTAGGTGCCTTTTGGCAAACTCCAAGCAGGCTGTCATGTGCCTTTTTACTGAGGAGTGGCTTCTGTCTGGCCACTACCATAAAGGTGGAGTGCTACAGAGTTGGTTGTCCTTCTGGAAGGTTCTTTCTCCAGAAGAACTCTGGAGCTCTGTCAGTGTGGCCATCAGGTTCTTGGTCCCTGACCGAGGCCTTTCTCCCGATTTGCTCAGTTTGGCCAGGCAGCCAGCTCTAGGAAGAATCTTGGTGGTTCCAAACCTCTTCATTTTAAGGATGATGGAGATCACTGTGTTCTTGGGGGAACTTCAATGCTGTAGATGTTATATTTTTTTAGTACCCTTCAGATCTGTGCCTTGACACAATCTAGTCTCGGAGCTTTACAGACAATTCCTTCAACCACATGGCTTGGTTTTGCTCTGACATTTTTATATAGATAGGTGTGTGTGTGCCTTTTCCAAATCATGTCCAATCAATTGAATTTACCACAAGTGGAAACAGGATGCACCTGAGCTCAATTTAGTCTCATAGCAAAGGGTCTGAAATACTTGTGTAAATGTAATTCAGTTTTTTTTGTTTTTTTTTACATTTTCAGACTTTTTGTAACATGTTTTTGCTTTGTCATTATGTGGTATTGTGTGTAGCTGGATGAGGAGCAAAAATGTATTTAATCCATTTTAGATTAAGGCTGTAACGTAACCAATGTCTAAAGGGAATGCGTCTGAATACTTTCCCAATGCACTGTATATACCTTTATTTAAATTGTAAGTTTTTTTAAACTTTCAATCCCTTTAACGAAGTCATAGTTAAGTAAGGTTGAGAAACAATGCCCACTGCTAATTCAGTCGTGTATACTTTATTTTTGTGTGTGTATTTATAGCACGCTCCATTTGGTATTTCCTTTTAGTTAGGAACATATTTCACACATCCAGGTTTGACTATAAACATGATGCCAGTTAACATGAAGGGTAATTGGCCCAAATGTATGTTGAAGGTGCATTCTGCCTTCAGAAAGTATTCAAAATGGATTAAATAGTTTTGTTCTCACCCATCTATACACAATATCCCATAATGACATGTTTTTACAACTTTATGAAATGCAGCAATATTCCATTTAAATAAATATTCACACCCCTGAGTCAGTATGTGTTAGAATCACCTTTGGCAGCGATTACAGCTGTGAGTCTTTCTGGGTAAGTCTTGAGCTTTGGACACCTGGATTGTACAATATTTGCACATTTATCTTTTTTAAATTATTCAAGCTCCGTCAAGTTGGTTGTTGATCATTGATAGCCATTTTCAAGTTTTGCTGTAGATTCTAAAGCAGATTTAAGTAAACTGTGACTAGGCCACTCAAGAACATTGTGTTGTCTTGGTAAGAAACTACAGTGTATATTTGGCCTTTGTGTTTTAGGTTATTGTCCTGCTGAAAGTTGAATTTGTCTTTTGGAAAGCAGACTGAACCAGGTTTCCCTCTATTCCATTTATTTTTAACCTTAAAAAAAATGCAGTCCTTGCCGATGACGGGCATACCCATAACATCATGCAGCCACCACCATGCTTAAAATTTGAAGTGGTACTCTGATGTGTTGTTGGATATTCCCCAAACATAACTTTATGTCCTGAATACAAAGCATTAAGTTCTTTGACACATTTTTGGCACTTTTACTTTAGTGTGTTATTGCTAACAAGATGCATGTTTTGTGTGTAGTGTAATTGGTTGTAGGCCAGTGACACATCTACATTTCAAATTCAAGCTGTAACACAATACATGGAAAAAGTAAAGGGGTGTGAAGGCACTGTACATCACAATATTGGCTGCACATACCCAGGTAGCAACAGTTATGTTGTTGGTAAAGATTTTTTTTATTTTTTATGGTGAGTTTTACCTTCCGTATATCATATTTAGTGACGTTCTCATGACCAGAGATGTCTCAAAGCTGTAAGTTAAGCATTTTCCGGGAAGGATAATTTTTGCTCAGTTTGTTTCAACATAGGGGTTGGTGTTAATTACACAGGAAGTCTTTGGTCACACAGGAAGTCTTTGGTCACGGTTGCAGAAATAGGAAAATGTTTTAGAAGAATGAAACATGACATGCTATAATTCTAGCCAGCACTTGACATCATACGGTGTATTGGGAGGAGGTAAATGATTTCCTGAACATTTTACATGAAAGTTTGCCACAAGTGGACTCTGGAGGTGAGTACATAAATGTTGTATTATGGTTAGAGCAAGGCATATGTAATGTCAAGGGTTTGTATATGTGCAGATTCCAATGCAAATGTTAGGTATTACAGTAATGACATGGTTTCTTTAAATATATTTTTATTGGGGTTTTATAAATATATCTACACATGCATATTTACTACAATACTGCTGCATTACAATTCATAATACATATCATTTGCAATGACATGGTTTTAGCAACAAACTCCAGCACACTTTTATTGGTTGAATTAAAAAACCCTCACCTTTAAAAAGCTAGATTTTATTGAGAATTGGGGCAGGTACCGAGTAACTTAGTTTCTTGAACATTTTTTATAAAACATGTTTTTAAAAAGTGTCATGTTCTGTGTGTGATACTCTTGTGGGTTTTCATATGGAAACAGGAAATTATGAATCAGACAGGTGTTTAAAATGGTGTTGTTGCAAACCTTTGTTTGCATCACTTACATTGATAACTCTTGACTATTAATTTGTGCATTTAATGTAAATGTATATTCTCCATAGCTTTTGTGGACATCATGTAATCAAAATATCCTCGTGAAATGGCACAAGTGGGGAGGCTTTTCTCCCTTACAAAAATGTACCATGGTAGTACAATGGAAAAAAAATACCATTTGTTTTGTACTAGCAGCATGTAGTGAAACATGAAAGCATGGTAGTTGTTTACAATGTATTATGGTGGTCTGTGCCCCACTGTTTGTTTCGGGTAAAGTGACCAAAAATGTAATTTATGGACAACATTGAACACTAGCTCTGCAATTGCAAAGCTTAGGCCTAGTACCTTCTTAAACCTCTTTAGCTCATAGTGAAAAAAACACAAGATGCATGGTCTAGTAGTGTATTGTACCCTCTTAAACCTCTAGCTCATAGTGAAAAACCACAACATACATGGGAGCTGGGTAGGGTATGGTGAGAAGAATGAAGGCAATCTGAAACCTTGAAGTGCAGTTCCATATTTCCATAGTACGGTCAACCTGAGCATGAAAAAACGACTTTCATATTTACCTTGAATGTGTGTATTATGAGGTAAAGACTACATTTGGCCTTTATATTTGACAAGTGTAATGTTATTGTTACTACAAAGTAGTATACAAAGTCTCAAAATAGGTCATTTTAGTCATCCAGATTTAATAGCATTTGGCTACGGCTCCCAGAACTTGTTTTGGTACTCACATCTGTCCCCCTGTGTTTCTGACCAAGTCCGAATGTTAATGAAAAAACATCAAACACATTTTTGTACATTGAGTGCTAGTATAGAATTCTACAATATAGTGAAGATAGAATCTGATTTGGACAGGCAGTGTCACACCCGAAAAGTTTTTGAGGAAAGGTTGTTATTGTGGACCCATTTCGAGTATGATTGTATGCAAACTTTCTGTGCAAAGCTAACTTTCATCAAGGGCTTAGGTGATGTAAAATTGGTTTCCTTTCTCTCTTTGTCAGTACTCATTCTAAGCATATCGAATGTGACGGTTACGGACACTTCATAACATGATCAATGACTCACTAGTTAGCATCACTGCATAACGCAATCATGATAAAATGTTCATGCCCTTCTTAACTTCTTGCGTCGAGCCATCCCGGATCCGGTATCGTGACTACAGCCTCAAGCTCATTACCATAACGCAACGTTAACTATTCATGAAAATCGCAAATGAAATGAAATTAATCTATTTGCTCTCAAGCTTAGCCTTTTGTTAGCAACACTGTCACCTCAGATTTTCAAAATATGCTTTTGAACCATAGCTAAACAAGCATTTTTGTAAGAGTATTGATAGCCTAGCATTGCATTAAGCCTAGCATTCAGCATGCAACATTTTCCACAAAAAACAAAATAATTCAAATAAAATAATTTACTTTTGAAGAACTTCAGATGTTTTCAATGAGGAGACTGTTAGATAGCAAATGTTCCGTTTTTACAAAAAAATATTATTTGTGTCGACTAGTCGCTGTTTTGTTCATCACATTTGGGGAGGGAAAAAAAATAAATATATATATTAAGTCATTAAAACGCGAACTTTTTTCCAAATTAACTCCATAATATCGACAGAAACATGGCAAACCGATGTTTAGAATCAATCCTCAAGGTGTTTTTCACATATCTATCGACGATAAAATCCATCGTGGCAGTTTACTTTCTCTTCTGAAAAAATGGAACGCGCATGGACCTACAGATTACGCACACAGGACACCGGGCGGGACACCAGGTAAATGTAGTCTCTTATATGGTCAATCTTCCAATGATATGCCTACAAACACGTCACAATGCTGCAGACACCTCGGGGAATAGACAGAAACCGCAGGCTCATTCCTGGCGCATTCACAGCCATATAAGGAGACATTGGAACACAGCGCCTTCAGAATCTGGGGCATTTCCTGTATGAAAGTTCATCTTGGTTTCGCCTGTTGCATTAGTTCTGGGGCACTCACAGATAATATCTTTGCAGTTTTGGAGACGTCAGAGTTTTGTCTTTCCAAGGCTGTCAATTCCATGCAGTCGAGCATCTTTTCGTGACAAAATATTGCGCTTAAAACGGGCACGTCTTTTTATCCAATAATGACATAGCACCCCCATAGGTTGAACAGGTTAATGCTTCTGAAGTGTGTTTATGTTAGCAAACAAACTCGCGGGCAGTCATTATCTGTGTGTGTGATCTATTTCGGGTGTCCTCATGTTCTCATATGAACTGCAATCATGCATTGTTCTGCTAACTGGAGTATTGCATGTGATCACAGGGGGAGGAGGTATCATTTCATTGAGCCTGTGCTGGCAGATTAAAGGGTGTGAGATTAATACAAACCATGAGTTTATAAAAAATGTACTTTGAATTTAGTTTTTGGATGTTTATTCTGTTACTCCGTAAGTGATTGAAAATAACATTTAATATTTTAAATAAAACAGTCTAGAATGAAATTACTAAAACATTGTACATTTGAAATGGAGTGCAGTGTCATAATTTGCTGTCTGTCTTTTGAGACCCTGTCACATCGATAAAGCAGAATGTCACATCCATAACAACATTTTCCTTTAGTGTTATTATGAAAGTGCAAATATTTCTGTAATTGTTGAAGTATGCAGCACTTTAATTTGCAATGAAAATAGTTTTTCAAATAAAGAATTGCAAATGCATTTTTTGTGTGCACTTTTTTGTGCACTTATGGTTGGTTAAGACGGGACCCACGAGTGCACTTTGATAGCCTATGCAATAACCATTCAAGATACTAGTGATTTCTTGGTTCTTTGAGGTACACTGCATTTTCAAATGAAAAACAAAAGTATTATGATGATGTTTGGTGAAGAAATCTTGAGTATATAAATACGTATTTTGCACAGCGTCACATCCATAACGGTACATTTTCCTCTCTAGAGTACATATGTCAATTTGTATATTTCCATTGTTGTTTTTGTATGACACTTTTTATATTTTCATCGTTGTTTTTGTGTGTACCCATGCCTTACTTTCAAAGTGGCTATTAATATTTGTAAGTTTTGCTGTTCCTTTACGTCAAAGTGGTATTAGTTTTGTATTGTGTCTACATTTTCCCTGGCCTATAGGGGTTTACAAATATACACATTAACATTTAAATGTATGCCTGATAAGTCAATTCTGTTTTGTGTCCTAATGTCAAATCCATAACGCTGGAATTGCCCTGAAGATTTAAAATAGTTTTATGTGGTGCTTCTCTCTTTACAGTTTTCAGTTGGCTCTCTCATTCAACTGATTTTTACTCTTATACAATTCTAAATAGACGACATACTAAAAAAAAAAACGATTTGTAAAAAGGTATGAATTACCATAATATCTAAAAGATAGATTTTCATCGTGTAATTCTCAACATATCACTAAAAACGTCATGTAACGATGTTTCACTTTGTTTAAGAAAGTTCGATGGTCCTTTCGCCTTAAGGCTAGCTTGACTGGAGTTAGCGTAGAAGCTAACGTCGGTTTAAAGTTAACGGACATTTATAAATTAATTAAACTATCAAAACATAATAAAAATAACAATTATATTGAAACGAAACAGGCAGGTAGCTGGCATCGGACCCTCAACCTTCTAGCCCGAAGTCCCAGGGCGTTATCGAATGTGCCCCAACAGCATGCTCGAACCGCAGAGTCGATATCCACGCTTATAAACCCAGGGTTGTTACACAATCATTACACAATCATCACTCCGCTTAACTTAGTGTTTCATATCCTATGCCTTATAACTTGCTCACCGTGGTGATAAGGTGTAAAATAGTTCGTTTATATGGTGGGTCTCTTCAGTTTTCAGTTGGCTTTCTCATTCAACTGACCCAGTGACTTCCAGGCAGGCCAGCGCGAGAACCACTTTAGAGTGAGAGTGCGTGAAGAAACCACAAGAGCGAGCGGGCCCAAACAAGTACAACTGGAAACCTGGTTACAGGCTAGGTTCCCATCCAATTGGCGACAGATTTTCATGCGAATATTAAAAAATCTGCATAAAAACAATATTCATATTTTCCCATGAGAGATGTGTTTCCATCAAATTGACTAGTTGCAGATACAAGGCTGTGCCCAATGACGTAGTGCACAATTTCCATGTACCAAATAAAAAAAGTTCAATGGGTTTCCATCCCATTTTCAACTCTACTGATGATTGGGTAGAGCCCAGATACAGTATAGCCAACAATAGACAATAGAGCGAGATTATTTTTTATTGTCAAACGGCTGCTAAACATCGATTATCATATCACCAGAATAAAACCCTCAGAATAAGACCCTGGATATTTATTGGAAAGGAGCATCAAGCTCATCACCTTGCACTTTCACCACCCTGTGACATAGCCGAGGGTTCGTTCTTTTCTCTCTCATAAAAGCACTGCACTGGGCCTTAAATAGTCCTGTATTAGCAGAACTATATAACAAAAACAAGTTTGCTTGTCAACATTTATTTAACTAGGCAAGTCAGTTAAGAACACATTCTTATTTACAATGATGGCCTAGGAACAGTCAGTTAACTGCCTTGTTCAGGGGCAGAACTAGAGATTTTTACCTTGTCAGCTCGGGGATTCGATCTAGCAACCTTTCAGTTACTGGCCCAACACTCTAACCACTAGGGTACCTGCCGCCCCAGCAGGTAAAGTTTACCGGAAAAAGGCCTGTAATTAAAAATATATCTGACTTACTTTACTTGCATAAACATTTTGGATGGAAACCTAGTAACAGTTAGAAATCATTTGTGGACTGCAAATTGACCACAAGAATCTCAAACAGATATATTATTTGACAAAAACAGAATCATTTCAAACATTGATTACATTTGGATACAATCACATATGATTTCTATTTATGCGAGGGAATACTTGGGAACATATTTCCAAAATTAAAATCACTTTGAGCTCATTTCCTTTTTTTGTTTTGTTGCTCAGACAACTTGGAGTGCAAATAAAAATCCATTTGACCCACGGGACACCTATTGGGGAAACCTGGCCTACTGCATGAAGTTTGCACTTGTGTCTATAAAACACTATTTTGCTCAAAACCATTTTTTTTACGCTAAAGTGTGTGTACATGACTGTATTTATATGTGGGATATTGTTTTTCAACCGAAAAAAATAAATAAAAAATAGCTGGACTACGTCCCTAAAAAGGTTGAGTGATGCCAACAATTCTTTTAGTGGTGCCTTCACAGTGAGTCATTTTATTGTGTAAAAAATGCAAGGAGCATATAATCCCCGGAAGCCTTTTAATTGCAGCGGGGTTTAGTGATTAACTGTCTGTGTCGTGATATAGGAGGGACTTTGAAGAACCATGTCTGGCAAGAAGTCAAGAAAAGTGAGAATGGGATCATCACGTCAACCACGTCAGAATCAAGATGAACATGAGACCAACAAAGATGATGATGGGTCCCAAATGTTGTCAAAGGAAAGGAAAGTAGTTGAAGTTGGGGCTGATTCAGTTTCAGTGATGCTCCAAACGGACCTTGTCTCATCAGATAACTTATCAACAATAACACAACACACAGAAATAAATAATCCACCATTAAATTACGTCACAGAGTCACATCTGTCTCAACCTGTAAACCCATATCTTCTAAAATCACTTGACACTGCAGGGAAGAGAAGGAAAATGGGGTCTACTCGTCAGAATAAAAGAAAGCCAGAGGAGACAGACTTTGGGGTGATACAAGACACCAAAACTGGAGACACAGAACAATCACTAGAACTTCAGGCATCCATTGCATTTGTGGAATCTGAGTCCCACAGCAAAGGAGAAGAGTGCCTGGGTCCTAAAGAAAGTGAAAGGAACACTGAGAGCAGAAGTCAAAGTGAGTTTCTTTTGTTTGCTTCTAACACACTCAACCAACCGGATGACAGATGGAAAGAGGAAGTTGGTGAGGATACTGAACCTAGAACTAAAACTGTGGTTAGTTATGGCAGTGAAATGCTTCAAGATACTCTTGGAACCGAATCACTCTTGCATCTGCCCCTAGACCTTGCGTTAGAAGTTGTTCATGGATTCGCTGCTGAACCCATAACAGAGGAGTTGAAGAAAGAGGAAGAGAGGAGGCAGGAAAGTGAGCATGCCGAGGTGGAGTCCCCCACATTTCTCAGCTCTAGGCAGTCATTAGATCAATCCCTTGAGTCAGACACTTTAACCAACACAGAAGAGTTTGAGTCATTCAATAACACAATAATCCTCCAAAGTGGAGAAGGTGACGAGAAACTTGAACCTGTTGTAAATGAGTCAGAATTGCAAGATGATATGAACTCTACTGGTCCAGGCAATCAGGAAACGTTGCACCAAAGAGATGAAGATGATGACTTTGGTGATCTGATAGTTGAGGAAAATATAGTACTGGCAAATATAACTCATTTTAGACAACCAGACCATGTAGAAAGCATTGAACCTGAACAAAGTGAGGATATGACCTGCTTTTTACAATCAACCCCCTCAGACAGCTCTTTGGGTCATGACAAAAGTGCTCAATCAGAATCCAGGAGAAGAAAGATGGGTTCAACTCGCAGGAATCATAGAGCTATACATGAGGAGGAAGAACATGGAGAGAGTAAGATGCATGGATATCGTTACCTTTATGATGAGGGAGAAGAGGTCATATTGGGAAAAGAAGAAATGTTTGGCATCGAAGAGACTGAGTTTGAAATATCTATGGAGCCTAAAGATAGAGCCAGTGTAGACGAGAAAGAAGGAGAGCAGATGGAAAAGGAGAATTTCCAAACAGAGGAAGACACAGAAAACATAGAAGAGACAGGAAGGAGGTTGGAGTGGGACATGGGAACAGTGGAAGGATCTGGTGTTGAAACATCGGAAGAGTCTCTGATGTTATTGGAACCGGAGCATGGAGCAGATGAGGAGAAGAAAGGAATGGAAGAAGAAAGTCTGATTGAACCCACCCTTTTGATCAATACATCGATTCATTTGGTATTGCAGATCAATTATATAACCAAGAGAAAGGCAACAGATTCACTGTAGACTCTGTCAATACAGAAACTGAGAGCAACAATGAAGCAAGCATGGCCCACATAGTTGATCCAATAGAGCCCTTCAGTGTTGGACTGGACCAATCAGGAGACACTTTACTCAGGGAGGAAGAAGTTAGTGATTTCACACTGCTTGTGAATAATTCTGAAGTGATCAAGTGCAGCCAAATAGCATATGATTGTGCTCTTACACTAGAGTCAGATGACACTTTCAGCACTGATCCCAAAATCTCTCCTAGTCAACTCATCCAAACTCCATGTATGGAAATCACTAACCCCTTTCTCAAACCATTATTACCGCAGAGTATTCAGGGGAATGAGGGTCGTGCAAACACTGACCCCAATACCACAGGGGGACTGGACACATCAGAGGTCATGTTACTCAGCGAGGAGGAAATGAGTGATCATGTGCCGCTTGTAAATGAAGTGAGTGTCAGTAGCCAAATGACGTATGATGATAGAACTCTCACAACAGAGCCCTGCCAAACAGATGAGGCTTTGAGTACTGATCCCAATATCTCTGCTAGTCAACTCAACCAAACTCCATACTCGGATGAAAGCCATAACTCTTTTCCCAATTCACTCTTACTGCAGAGTGTTCAGGACCAAGGTGATAACGCAGCAAACATCAACTCCAATCAGAGTCCTTCTCCAAGCAGGAGGAGAAAGATGGGGTCGACTCGTAGGCATCCTAGAGGTGTACAAAGAGAAGAGGAGGACACAGAGGAGAAACAAGAAGGGGAAATAGAAAGCACAGAGATAGAAGACAAGAGAGAAAACATGGATGCAGAGGAAGGTTCTTGCATGGAGTTTGAAATGTTGATGGAATCTAAGGATGGAGCTGGTAATGAGAAGAATGAAGGAGAAGAGAGAAATGAGGAGACTGTCCTGACTGACCTCAGCTGTTCATTCAGTACTTCAAATCAAGAGGGAAGAAACATAGAGACTGACAATATAGAAAGTGAGAGCCAATCAATTATAAAGGAATCAATGGCAACAAAACTATTGCTTCTACGTGAAGTAGAGTTGACTCAGATTAGTCAACCTCTTCACAACACTTACCCTGATGTTCCTACTATAGAGTCATATGACTCCTACCTGACCGATGACACACTGAACTCAAATCCTGCCATCACTGGTTTGCAACACAAAGGAACATCATTGGAGGAAACACTTGATGAATCAAGAGGAAACACTGACTCCCCTCCAGATCCACCCTCACTGCAGAGTTCTCTTGTTCCAGAGGAAACAGCAGAGGTAGAATCCTACACTCCAGGGAGGAAAAGAAAGATCGGTTCCACTCGAAGCAAGTCTCATCCAGGTAGAAAAGGAGAGGAGAGAAGAGAGCAGGGACAGGAGGAAGAGAAAGGAGAAGACACAGATGTTATAGGAGAGGTGGGAGATGTCATTACAACAGCAGAAATGGATTCTAGCATAGAAAAGACTGAGCTTGTAGAGCTTGGGAACTTCTAGAAAAAGTGACAGAGCAGCAGGCAATGGGAGACCCAGCGATCATAGTAGTGGAGGGAGAGGTCAACATAGTAGTAGAAGGAGAATCTGGCATCGAAAGGTCTGAGCTTGTAGAACATACAGAAAAAGTTAGAGAGGCGGAGGAGATAGAAGTAGAAGTGAAAATAGTCGCAGAGAGCGAGAGCAACCAAACTCCCTCTGACACAGCAGCTCTTACAGTAGAGGCCCAAGAGTCATGTGACATGGTTTGTATAGAGCCATATATAACATCACAATACCTGAAGACAATAATCCCTCATTAAATGAGCTCACAGAATTAAATATGTCTCAAACTGAAAACCCATATCTGCTGGAATCACCTGACACTACAAAGAAGAGAAGGAAAAGGGGCTCTACTCGTCAGAATAAAGGTAAACAAGCAGAGACAGACTTTGGGGAGAAACAAGACGCCAAAACTGGAGACACAGACAAATCCCTACAACTTCAGGCATCCATTGCAGTTGTGGAATCCTGGTCCTACAGCAACACAGAAGAGCTCCTGGGTCCAAAGGAAAGTGAAACGGACACTGAGTGTCTTTTGTTTGCTTCTAACACACTCGACAAACCGGATGACAGATGGAAAGAGGAAGTTGGTGAGGATATTGAACCTAGTAGTGAAGCTGTAGTTAGTTATAGCAGTGAATTGCTTCAAGATACTCTTGAACCGAATCACTCTTGCATCTGCCCCTAGACCTTACGTTGCAAGTTGTTCATGGATTCGCTGCTGAACCCATAACAGAGGAGTTGAAGAAAGAGGAAGAGAGGAGGCAGGAAAGTGAGCATGCCGAGGTGGAGTCCTCCACATTTCTCAGCTCTAGGCAGTCATTAGATCAATCCCTTGAGTCAGACACTTTAACCAACACAGAAGAGTTTGAGTCATTCAATAACACAATAATCCTCCAAAGTGGAGAAGGTGACGAGAAACTTGAACCTGTTGTAAATGAGTCAGAATTGCAAGATGATATGAACTCTACTGGTCCAGGCAATCAGGAAACGTTGCACCAAAGATATGAAGATGATGACTTTGTTGATCTGATAGTTGAGGAAAACATAGTAATGGCAAATATAACTCATTTTATACAACCAGACCATGTAGAAAGCTTTGAACCTGAACAAAGTGAGGATATGACCTGCTTTTTACAATCAACCCCCTCAGACAGCTCTTTGGGTCATGACAAAAGTGCTCAATCAGAATCCAGGAGAAGAAAGATGGGTTCAACTCGCAGGAATCATAGAGCTATACATGAGGAGGAAGAACATGGAGAGAGTAAGATGCATGGATATCGTTACCTTTATGATGAGGGAGAAGAGGTCATATTGGGAAAAGAAGAAATGTTTGGCATCGAAGAGACTGAGTTTGAAATATCTATGGAGCCTAAAGATAGAGCCAGTGTAGACGAGAAAGAAGGAGAGCAGATGGAAAAGGAGAATTTCCAAACAGAGGAAGACACAGAAAACATAGAAGAGACAGGAAGGAGGTTGGAGTGGGACATGGGAACAGTGGAAGGATCTGGTGTTGAAACATCGGAAGAGTCTCTGATGTTATTGGAACCGGAGCATGGAGCAGATGAGGAGAAGAAAGGAATGGAAGAAGAAAGTCTGATTGAACCCACCCCTTTTGATCAATACATCGATTCATTTGGTATTGCAGATCAATTATATAACCAAGAGAAAGGCAACAGATTCACTGTAGACTCTGTCAATACAGAAACTGAGAGCAACAATGAAGCAAGCATGGCCCACATAGTTGACCCAATAGAGCCCTTCAGTGTTGGACTGGACCAATCAGGAGACACTTTACTCAGGGAGGAAGAAGTTAGTGATTTCACACTGCTTGTGAATAATTCTGAAGTGATCAAGTGCAGCCAAATAGCATATGATTGTGCTCTTACACTAGAGTCAGATGACACTTTCAGCACTGATCCCAAAATCTCTCCTAGTCAACTCATCCAAACTCCATGTATGGAAATCACTAACCCCTTTCTCAAACCATTATTACCGCAGAGTATTCAGGGGAATGAGGGTCGTGCAAACACTGACCCCAATACCACAGGGGACTGGACACATCAGAGGTCATGTTACTCAGCGAGGAGGAAATGAGTGATCATGTGCCGCTTGTAAATGAAGTGAGTGTCAGTAGCCAAATGACGTATGATGATAGAACTCTCACAACAGAGCCCTGCCAAACAGATGAGGCTTTGAGCACTGATCCCAATATCTCTGCTAGTCAACTCAACCAAACTCCATACTCGGATGAAAGCCATAACTCTTTTCCCAATTCACTCTTACTGCAGAGTGTTCAGGACCAAGGTGATAACGCAGCAAACATCAACTCCAATCAGAGTCCTTCTCCAAGCAGGAGGAGAAAGATGGGGTCGACTCGTAGGCATCCTAGAGGTGTACAAAGAGAAGAGGAGGACACAGAGGAGAAACAAGAAGGGGAAATAGAAAGCACAGAGATAGAAGACAAGAGAGAAAACATGGATGCAGAGGAAGGTTCTTGCATGGAGTTTGAAATGTTGATGGAATCTAAGGATGGAGCTGGTAATGAGAAGAATGAAGGAGAAGAGAGAAATGAGGAGACTGTCCTGACTGACCTCAGCTGTTCATTCAGTACTTCAAATCAAGAGGGAAGAAACATAGAGACTGACAATATAGAAAGTGAGAGCCAATCAATTATAAAGGAATCAATGGCAACAAAACTATTGCTTCTACGTGAAGTAGAGTTGACTCAGATTAGTCAACCTCTTCACAACACTTACCCTGATGTTCCTACTATAGAGTCATATGACTCCTACCTGACCGATGACACACTGAACTCAAATCCTGCCATCACTGGTTTGCAACACAAAGGAACATCATTGGAGGAAACACTTGATGAATCAAGAGGAAACACTGACTCCCCTCCAGATCCACCCTCACTGCAGAGTTCTCTTGTTCCAGAGGAAACAGCAGAGGTAGAATCCTACACTCCAGGGAGGAAAAGAAAGATCGGTTCCACTCGAAGCAAGTCTCATCCAGGTAGAAAAGGAGAGGAGAGAAGAGAGCAGGGACAGGAGGAAGAGAAAGGAGAAGACACAGATGTTATAGGAGAGGTGGGAGATGTCATTACAACAGCAGAAATGGATTCTAGCATAGAAAAGACTGAGCTTGTAGAGCTTGGGGAACTTCTAGAAAAAGTGACAGAGCAGCAGGCAATGGGAGACCCAGCGATCATAGTAGTGGAGGGAGAGGTCAACATAGTAGTAGAAGGAGAATCTGGCATCGAAAGGTCTGAGCTTGTAGAACATACAGAAAAAGTTAGAGAGGCGGAGGAGATAGAAGTAGAAGTGAAAATAGTCGCAGAGAGCGAGAGCAACCAAACTCCCTCTGACACAGCAGCTCTTACAGTAGAGGCCCAAGAGTCATGTGACATGGTTTGTATAGAGCCATATATAACATCACAATACCTGGAAGACAATAATCCCTCATTAAATGAGCTCACAGAATTAAATATGTCTCAAACTGAAAACCCATATCTGCTGGAATCACCTGACACTACAAAGAAGAGAAGGAAAAGGGGCTCTACTCGTCAGAATAAAGGTAAACAAGCAGAGACAGACTTTGGGGAGAAACAAGACGCCAAAACTGGAGACACAGACAAATCCCTACAACTTCAGGCATCCATTGCAGTTGTGGAATCCTGGTCCTACAGCAACACAGAAGAGCTCCTGGGTCCAAAGGAAAGTGAAACGGACACTGAGTGTCTTTTGTTTGCTTCTAACACACTCGACAAACCGGATGACAGATGGAAAGAGGAAGTTGGTGAGGATATTGAACCTAGTAGTGAAGCTGTAGTTAGTTATAGCAGTGAATTGCTTCAAGATACTCTTGGAACCGAATCACTCTTGCATCTGCCCCTAGACCTTACGTTGCAAGTTGTTCATGGATTCGCTGCTGAACCCATAACAGAGGAGTTGAAGAAAGAGGAAGAGAGGAGGCAGGAAAGTGAGCATGCCGAGGTGGAGTCCTCCACATTTCTCAGCTCTAGACAGTCATTAGATCAATCCCTTGAGTCTGACACTTTAACCAACACAGAAGAGTTTGAGTCATTCAATAACACAATAATCCTCCAAAGTGGAGAAGGTGACGAGAAACTTGAACCTGTTGTAAATGAGTCAGAATTGCAAGATGATATGAACTCTACTGGTCCAGGCAATCAGGAAACGTTGCACCAAAGAGATGAAGATGATGACTTTGTTGATCTGATAGTTGAGGAAAATATAGTACTGGCAAATATAACTCATTTTAGACAACCAGACCATGTAGAAAGCTTTGAACCTGAACAAAGTGAGGATATGACCTGCTTTTTACAATCAACCCCCTCAGACAGCTCTTTGGGTCATGACAAAAGTGCTCAATCAGAATCCAGGAGAAGAAAGATGGGTTCAACTCGCAGGAATCATAGAGCTATACATGAGGAGGAAGAACATGGAGAGAGTAAGATGCATGGATATCGTTACCTTTATGATGAGGGAGAAGAGGTCATATTGGGAAAAGAAGGAATGTTTGGCATCGAAGACACTGAGTTTGAAATATCTATGGAGCCTAAAGATAGAGCCAGTGTAGACGAGAAAGAAGGAGAGCAGATGGAAAAGGAGAATTTCCAAACAGAGGAAGACACAGAAAACATAGAAGAGCCAGGAAGGAGGTTGGAGTGGAACATGGGAACAGTGGAAGGATCTGGTGTTGAAACATCGGAAGAGTCTCTGATGTTATTGAAACCGGAGCATGGAGCAGATGAGGAGAAGAAAGGAATGGAAGAAGAAAGTCTGATTGAACCCACCCCTTTTGATCAATACATCGATTCATTTGGTATTGCAGATCAATTATATAACCAAGAGAAAGGCAACAGATTCACTGTAGACTCTGTCAATACAGAAACTGAGAGCAACAATGAAGCAAGCATGGCCCACATAGTTGACCCAATAGAGCCCTTCAGTGTTGGACTGGACCAATCAGGAGACACTTTACTCAGGGAGGAAGAAGTTAGTGATTTCACACTGCTTGTGAATAATTCTGAAGTGATCAAGTGCAGCCAAATAGCATATGATTGTGCTCTTACACTAGAGTCAGATGACACTTTCAGCACTGATCCCAAAATCTCTCCTAGTCAACTCATCCAAACTCCATGTATGGAAATCACTAACCCCTTTCTCAAACCATTATTACCGCAGAGTATTCAGGGAATGAGGGTCGTGCAAACACTGACCCCAATACCACAGGGGGACTGGACACATCAGAGGTCATGTTACTCAGCGAGGAGGAAATGAGTGATCATGTGCCGCTTGTAAATGAAGTGAGTGTCAGTAGCCAAATGACGTATGATGATAGAACTCTCACAACAGAGCCCTGCCAAACAGATGAGGCTTTGAGCACTGATCCCAATATCTCTGCTAGTCAACTCAACCAAACTCCATACTCGGATGAAAGCCATAACTCTTTTCCCAATTCACTCTTACTGCAGAGTGTTCAGGACCAAGGTGATAACGCAGCAAACATCAACTCCAATCAGAGTCCTTCTCCAAGCAGGAGGAGAAAGATGGGGTCGACTCGTAGGCATCCTAGAGGTGTACAAAGAGAAGAGGAGGACACAGAGGAGAAACAAGAAGGGGAAATAGAAAGCACAGAGATAGAAGACAAGAGAGAAAACATGGATGCAGAGGAAGGTTCTTGCATGGAGTTTGAAATGTTGATGGAATCTAAGGATGGAGCTGGTAATGAGAAGAATGAAGGAGAAGAGAGAAATGAGGAGACTGTCCTGACTGACCTCAGCTGTTCATTCAGTACTTCAAATCAAGAGGGAAGAAACATAGAGACTGACAATATAGAAAGTGAGAGCCAATCAATTATAAAGGAATCAATGGCAACAAAACTATTGCTTCTACGTGAAGTAGAGTTGACTCAGATTAGTCAACCTCTTCACAACACTTACCCTGATGTTCCTACTATAGAGTCATATGACTCCTACCTGACCGATGACACACTGAACTCAAATCCTGCCATCACTGGTTTGCAACACAAAGGAACATCATTGGAGGAAACACTTGATGAATCAAGAGGAAACACTGACTCCCCTCCAGATCCACCCTCACTGCAGAGTTCTCTTGTTCCAGAGGAAACAGCAGAGGTAGAATCCTACACTCCAGGGAGGAAAAGAAAGATCGGTTCCACTGAAGCAAGTCTCATCCAGGTAGAAAAGGAGAGGAGAGAAGAGAGCAGGGACAGGAGGAAGAGAAAGGAGAAGACACAGATGTTATAGGAGAGGTGGGAGATGTCATTACAACAGCAGAAATGGATTCTAGCATAGAAAAGACTGAGCTTGTAGAGCTTGGGGAACTTCTAGAAAAAGTGACAGAGCAGCAGGCAATGGGAGACCCAGCGATCATAGTAGTGGAGGGAGAGGTCAACATAGTAGTAGAAGGAGAATCTGGCATCGAAAGGTCTGAGCTTGTAGAACATACAGAAAAAGTTAGAGAGGCGGAGGAGATAGAAGTAGAAGTGAAAATAGTCGCAGAGAGCGAGAGCAACCAAACTCCCTCTGACACAGCAGCTCTTACAGTAGAGGCCCAAGAGTCATGTGACATGGTTTGTATAGAGCCATATATAACATCACAATACCTGGAAGACAATAATCCCTCATTAAATGAGCTCACAGAATTAAATATGTCTCAAACTGAAAACCCATATCTGCTGGAATCACCTGACACTACAAAGAAGAGAAGGAAAAGGGGCTCTACTCGTCAGAATAAAGGTAAACAAGCAGAGACAGACTTTGGGGAGAAACAAGACGCCAAAACTGGAGACACAGACAAATCCCTACAACTTCAGGCATCCATTGCAGTTGTGGAATCCTGGTCCTACAGCAACACAGAAGAGCTCCTGGGTCCAAAGGAAAGTGAAACGGACACTGAGTGTCTTTTGTTTGCTTCTAACACACTCGACAAACCGGATGACAGATGGAAAGAGGAAGTTGGTGAGGATATTGAACCTAGTAGTGAAGCTGTAGTTAGTTATAGCAGTGAATTGCTTCAAGATACTCTTGGAACCGAATCACTCTTGCATCTGCCCCTAGACCTTACGTTGCAAGTTGTTCATGGATTCGCTGCTGAACCCATAACAGAGGAGTTGAAGAAAGAGGAAGAGAGGAGGCAGGAAAGTGAGCATGCCGAGGTGGAGTCCTCCACATTTCTCAGCTCTAGGCAGTCATTAGATCAATCCCTTGAGTCAGACACTTTAACCAACACAGAAGAGTTTGAGTCATTCAATAACACAATAATCCTCCAAAGTGGAGAAGGTGACGAGAAACTTGAACCTGTTGTAAATGAGTCAGAATTGCAAGATGATATGAACTCTACTGGTCCAGGCAATCAGGAAACGTTGCACCAAAGATATGAAGATGATGACTTTGTTGATCTGATAGTTGAGGAAAACATAGTAATGGCAAATATAACTCATTTTAGACAACCAGACCATGTAGAAAGCTTTGAACCTGAACAAAGTGAGGATATGACCTGCTTTTTTACAATCAACCCCTCAGACAGCTCTTTGGGTCATGACAAAAGTGCTCAATCAGAATCCAGGAGAAGAAAGATGGGTTCAACTCGCAGGAATCATAGAGCTATACATGAGGAGGAAGAACATGGAGAGAGTAAGATGCATGGATATCGTTACCTTTATGATGAGGGAGAAGAGGTCATATTGGGAAAAGAAGGAATGTTTGGCATCGAAGACACTGAGTTTGAAATATCTATGGAGCCTAAAGATAGAGCCAGTGTAGACGAGAAAGAAGGAGAGCAGATGGAAAAGGAGAATTTCCAAACAGAGGAAGACACAGAAAACATAGAAGAGCCAGGAAGGAGGTTGGAGTGGGACATGGGAACAGTGGAAGGATCTGGTGTTGAAACATCGGAAGAGTCTCTGATGTTATTGGAACCGGAGCATGGAGCAGATGAGGAGAAGAAAGGAATGGAAGAAGAAAGTCTGATTGAACCCACCCCTTTGATCAATACATCGATTCATTTGGTATTGCAGATCAATTATATAACCAAGAGAAAGGCAACAGATTCACTGTAGACTCTGTCAATACAGAAACTGAGAGCAACAATGAAGCAAGCATGGCCCACATAGTTGACCCAATAGAGCCCTTCAGTGTTGGACTGGACCAATCAGGAGACACTTTACTCAGGGAGGAAGAAGTTAGTGATTTCACACTGCTTGTGAATAATTCTGAAGTGATCAAGTGCAGCCAAATAGCATATGATTGTGCTCTTACACTAGAGTCAGATGACACTTTCAGCACTGATCCCAAAATCTCTCCTAGTCAACTCATCCAAACTCCATGTATGGAAATCACTAACCCCTTTCTCAAACCATTATTACCGCAGAGTATTCAGGGGAATGAGGGTCGTGCAAACACTGACCCCAATACCACAGGGGGACTGGACACATCAGAGGTCATGTTACTCAGCGAGGAGGAAATGAGTGATCATGTGCCGCTTGTAAATGAAGTGAGTGTCAGTAGCCAAATGACGTATGATGATAGAACTCTCACAACAGAGCCCTGCCAAACAGATGAGGCTTTGAGTACTGATCCCAATATCTCTGCTAGTCAACTCAACCAAACTCCATACTCGGATGAAAGCCATAACTCTTTTCCCAATTCACTCTTACTGCAGAGTGTTCAGGACCAAGGTGATAACGCAGCAAACATCAACTCCAATCAGAGTCCTTCTCCAAGCAGGAGGAGAAAGATGGGGTCGACTCGTAGGCATCCTAGAGGTGTACAAAGAGAAGAGGAGGACACAGAGGAGAAACAAGAAGGGGAAATAGAAAGCACAGAGATAGAAGACAAGAGAGAAAACATGGATGCAGAGGAAGGTTCTTGCATGGAGTTTGAAATGTTGATGGAATCTAAGGATGGAGCTGGTAATGAGAAGAATGAAGGAGAAGAGAGAAATGAGGAGACTGTCCTGACTGACCTCAGCTGTTCATTCAGTACTTCAAATCAAGAGGGAAGAAACATAGAGACTGACAATATAGAAAGTGAGAGCCAATCAATTATAAAGGAATCAATGGAAACAAAACTATTGCTTCTACGTGAAGTAGAGTTGACTCAGATTAGTCAACCTCTTCACAACACTTACCCTGATGTTCCTACTATAGAGTCATATGACTCCTACCTGACCGATGACACACTGAACTCAAATCCTGCCATCACTGGTTTGCAACACAAAGGAACATCATTGGAGGAAACACTTGATGAATCAAGAGGAAACACTGACTCCCCTCCAGATCCACCCTCACTGCAGAGTTCTCTTGTTCCAGAGGAAACAGCAGAGGTAGAATCCTACACTCCAGGGAGGAAAAGAAAGATCGGTTCCACTCGAAGCAAGTCTCATCCAGGTAGAAAAGGAGAGGAGAGAAGAGAGCAGGGACAGGAGGAAGAGAAAGGAGAAGACACAGATGTTATAGGAGAGGTGGGAGATGTCATTACAACAGCAGAAATGGATTCTAGCATAGAAAAGACTGAGCTTGTAGAGCTTGGGGAACTTCTAGAAAAAGTGACAGAGCAGCAGGCGATGGGAGACCCAGCGATCATAGTAGTGGAGGGAGAGGTCAACATAGTAGTAGAAGGAGAATCTGGCATCGAAAGGTCTGAGCTTGTAGAACATACAGAAAAAGTTAGAGAGGTGGAGGAGATAGAAGTAGAAGTGAAAATAGTCGCAGAGAGCGAGAGCAACCAAACTCCCTCTGACACAGCAGCTCTTACAGTAGAGGCCCAAGAGTCATGTGACATGGTTTGTATAGAGCCATATATAACATCACAATACCTGGAAGACAATAATCCCTCATTAAATGAGCTCACAGAATTAAATATGTCTCAAACTGAAAACCCATATCTGCTGGAATCACCTGACACTACAAAGAAGAGAAGGAAAAGGGGCTCTACTCGTCAGAATAAAGGTAAACAAGCAGAGACAGACTTTGGGGAGAAACAAGACGCCAAAACTGGAGACACAGACAAATCCCTACAACTTCAGGCATCCATTGCAGTTGTGGAATCCTGGTCCTACAGCAACACAGAAGAGCTCCTGGGTCCAAAGGAAAGTGAAACGGACACTGAGTGTCTTTGTTTGCTTCTAACACACTCGACAAACCGGATGACAGATGGAAAGAGGAAGTTGGTGAGGATATTGAACCTAGTAGTGAAGCTGTAGTTAGTTATAGCAGTGAATTGCTTCAAGATACTCTTGGAACCGAATCACTCTTGCATCTGCCCCTAGACCTTACGTTGCAAGTTGTTCATGGATTCGCTGCTGAACCCATAACAGAGGAGTTGAAGAAAGAGGAAGAGAGGAGGCAGGAAAGTGAGCATGCCGAGGTGGAGTCCTCCACATTTCTCAGCTCTAGGCAGTCATTAGATCAATCCCTTGAGTCAGACACTTTAACCAACACAGAAGAGTTTGAGTCATTCAATAACACAATAATCCTCCAAAGTGGAGAAGGTGACGAGAAACTTGAACCTGTTGTAAATGAGTCAGAATTGCAAGATGATATGAACTCTACTGGTCCAGGCAATCAGGAAACGTTGCACCAAAGAGATGAAGATGATGACTTTGTTGATCTGATAGTTGAGGAAAACATAGTAATGGCAAATATAACTCATTTTAGACAACCAGACCATGTAGAAAGCATTGAACCTGAACAAAGTGAGGATATGACCTGCTTTTTACAATCAACCCCCTCAGACAGCTCTTTGGGTCATGACAAAAGTGCTCAATCAGAATCCAGGAGAAGAAAGATGGGTTCAACTCGCAGGAATCATAGAGCTATACATGAGGAGGAAGAACATGGAGAGAGTAAGATGCATGGATATCGTTACCTTTATGATGAGGGAGAAGAGGTCATATTGGGAAAAGAAAGAATGTTTGGCATCGAAGACACTGAGTTTGAAATATCTATGGAGCCTAAAGATAGAGCCAGTGTAGACGAGAAAGAAGGAGAGCAGATGGAAAAGGAGAATTTCCAAACAGAGGAAGACACAGAAAACATAGAAGAGCCAGGAAGGAGGTTGGAGTGGGACATGGGAACAGTGGAAGGATCTGGTGTTGAAACATCGGAAGAGTCTCTGATGTTATTGGAACCGGAGCATGGAGCAGATGAGGAGAAGAAAGGAATGGAAGAAGAAAGTCTGATTGAACCCACCCCTTTTGATCAATACATCGATTCATTTGGTATTGCAGATCAATTATATAACCAAGAGAAAGGCAACAGATTCACTGTAGACTCTGTCAATACAGAAACTGAGAGCAACAATGAAGCAAGCATGGCCCACATAGTTGACCCAATAGAGCCCTTCAGTGTTGGACTGGACCAATCAGGAGACACTTTACTCAGGGAGGAAGAAGTTAGTGATTTCACACTGCTTGTGAATAATTCTGAAGTGATCAAGTGCAGCCAAATAGCATATGATTGTGCTCTTACACTAGAGTCAGATGACACTTTCAGCACTGATCCCAAAATCTCTCCTAGTCAACTCATCCAAACTCCATGTATGGAAATCACTAACCCCTTTCTCAAACCATTATTACCGCAGAGTATTCAGGGGAATGAGGGTCGTGCAAACACTGACCCCAATACCACAGGGGGACTGGACACATCAGAGGTCATGTTACTCAGCGAGGAGGAAATGAGTGATCATGTGCCGCTTGTAAATGAAGTGAGTGTCAGTAGCCAAATGACGTATGATGATAGAACTCTCACAACAGAGCCCTGTCAAACAGATGAGGCTTTGAGCACTGATCCCAATATCTCTGCTAGTCAACTCAACCAAACTCCATACTCGGATGAAAGCCATAACTCTTTTCCCAATTCACTCTTACTGCAGAGTGTTCAGGACCAAGGTGATAACGCAGCAAACATCAACTCCAATCAGAGTCCTTCTCCAAGCAGGAGGAGAAAGATGGGGTCGACTCGTAGGCATCCTAGAGGTGTACAAAGAGAAGAGGAGGACACAGAGGAGAAACAAG
Organism: Oncorhynchus nerka; assembly: GCF_034236695.1. NCBI lineage: Eukaryota > Metazoa > Chordata > Actinopteri > Salmoniformes > Salmonidae > Oncorhynchus > Oncorhynchus nerka. The sequence goes on along the minus strand of NC_088397.1, from coordinate 73,392,027 downwards.
AAGGGGAAATAGAAAGCACAGAGATAGAAGACAAGAGAGAAAACATGGATGCAGAGGAAGGTTCTTGCATGGAGTTTGAAATGTTGATGGAATCTAAGGTTGGAGCTGGTAATGAGAAGAATGAAGGAGAAGAGAGAAATGAGGAGACTGTCCTGACTGACCTCAGCTGTTCATTCAGTACTTCAAATCAAGAGAGAAGAAACATGGAGACTGACAATATAGAAAGTGAGAGCCAATCAATTATAAATCATTCAATGACAGCAAAACTCATGCTTCTACGTCAATCAGATTTCTCTGAGATTAGGGAAACTCTTCACAACCCTGATGTTCCTAATCTTGAGTCCCACTTGACTGAAGACACACTGATTTCAACAGAAAAAGTTAGAGAGGTGGAGGAGATAGAAGTTGAAGTGCATACAGTCATGGAGAGCGAGAGCAGCCAAACTGACACAGCTGCTCTTACAGTAGAGGCCCAAGAGTCAGGTGACATGGTTTGTATAGACCCTTACATCTCTGCTATTCAACATACCCAAACAGCTGACATGGAACAATGTCTGTTAACACAAAGTAATAGCCCCAGTCTTCCTTCGAAATCATCTCTGTCTCTGAGTTCCCAATCTCACGAGGATGTTGGTGAATCCAAAGCTACAGGGAAGAGAAGAAAGATGGGCTTTACTCATCGGACACAGGGAGGACTCCACGAGGATGAGAAGCAGGAGACAGGAGAAAATATAACAGAGGCAGAGGTCAGAGCAGAAACCATTGGAAATCCAGAAGTCAATGCTGTTTTGGAAAGATTTCAAGAGGAGCGCAGGGCTGAAGCTGTCAGTCTGGAGGACCAACAGGAGATACAGAGCACAGAGAAGGAGACAATACTCATAGAGGTACTCTGGCTTTCCTTACAAATGGCTTCACTTATTTTATTGAACTCATAGCATTCTTGACGTGTACAAACACCCTGAGTATTTGAGGATATTTGAGTATTCAACATTTTATGATAAAGAGCTGCAGTGATGTCACAACTGAAATTGTTCATATACTGTAAATCTGAATTTGGCCCTAACATTTCAATATATGTTAAACATCTGATTTGTTACTTTTAAATGTTTTACATAGTGTGTATACCAGACAGTATATAGAATTTTGAACACACAAGGATATTTCACATTTCATTTTGAAGAGATTATCATATCCTGTCCTTTGTGTGAGATGATGTTTTCTATTTGTCTAAGGTGGTTGTCTCAAGCACGGTTTTGAGTGGAAAAGGGTCTGAACCAGTGGCTCCAGCTCCACAGCCAGGCCCTGGGAATAAAAGAGGTCAAGAAAAGGCAGAGCTTGTGGAGAAGCCACCGGGTAAGTATCGAATAGCAACAGTGAGGATGTACAAGTGGGATGGAAATGTTAGTCTTGTGTAAGTAAGCCCACCAGGCAGGAATCACCTGGAATTAACTGCTGGATATGCACTGTTGAGGCCCTTTGCTCTCCACTTGTAGCCAAAGGAATAAGTCAAGTTAGGTTTGAGTGAGATCAGAGAAGTGATATCAACTGTAATAGACCAGTCTCTTTGATCCCCCTCCAGGTACCTTCGGAAGCTCTGGCTCTAGTTCAAACCCCTACAACGTGGTGATGGTTGGAAACAGCAGTGTGGGAAAAACCTCCTTCATGAGGCGTTTCCAAAGTGGAGAGTTCTGTCTGCACCACGATGCAACCATTGGTGAGTATCATCATCCTTGTTGTATGTTTGGCATCATGCCCTTTCATGTCATGCGAAGAAATGAACACACCATGGTATTACTGTACATTATTCATATTACTCATTCATGTCTGGTTTCATGTTTGTTTGTTTGTGTGCTTATCATCTGAGCAGGTATTGATACCTGTATACAGTCTGTGACAGTGGATGGCAGCCCAGTGACTCTACAGTTATGGGATACTGCAGGTCAGGAAAGGTGGGTCTCTAACCTAAGTTCATCACAATTGTTCATTATATGTAATGCATCGATACAGAATCTGTTCCTCTGTCCTAATTTGAACCCTCCATGTGTGTGTTTTATTTGTTAGTATATAATTACATACATTTTATACTATTGTTACATTCTACTCCCCAGATTCCACAGCATCACCAGACAAGTGTTCCACAAAGCCCAGGGTCTAATGCTGATGTATGACATCACTTCCTCTCAGAGCTTCTGTGACATCTGCTACTGGGTCAATTGCATTCAGGTAGGGGGCATTTAAATCATGCCTTTAATATTATAATCAAAGAACAACTATGTAACAACACAAACAATTGTTTGCAGGATTCACAGTTCTTCCACTGGTATCTATTGTACTGTCATAACCTTTTGTATTTTGTAGGAGGGGGCTCCAGATGATGTCATCGTTATACTCCTTGGGAACAAGACTGATTGTGCTGAACTAGATCGAGAGGTTCAGACTCATGAAGGGGAGAACCTTGCAAAGGTATGTTGACGTTACTGTAACTTTAACAGGCAGAATGTGGGCGACTGGACAGTAGGATTTACAGGTGATATAAATGATTATTTTACACTTCTGTAGCTGGTGCTGAAATTGACAGTGGTAGCAAAGCAGGATTGAGATCATTCATAATAAATACAAATAATACTTTTATTGATGATACTTGCCCTCACTCTTAAAGGGGTACGACATGCACTTTATGGAGTGTAGTGCTGCAACAGGTGACAATGTGACTCTGTCTATGGAAACTCTGGCAAGGTAAGACATGCCGACAGGTCTTCCAAGTACAGTAAAAGCTATTGTTTGTTTGTGTTGTTGTGTGTAGTCTGGATTTGGCTGCGTATTGTCATTATCTGCAAGTGGAAGAGGACTCTGTTCTGTGAATATTCAAACATTGATTTGGTGTGTTGTTGCTTCAAGGATGCTAAAGCAGCTGGGTGAGCAGACAAGACAAGAAGAGGGAAGCTTGGTGTTGCAGAAAGAACCGCCAATGAAGAAATCAGGCTGCTGCTGATCAAGGTGGAGAAGATTGGTACATGTCATAATCTGCAGCACATACACGCACACACGTACGCACCCACGTACGCACACACACATGCATTTGTGCCCTATAGCCCCTTATGAAAGTATTTTTATTTCTAAATGTTCTATATGTAATATAGCAGATTTAAATGTTAAAAACATTTGTCAGTGCATGCCAAAGCATATACTGTAGTGGTAGTAATGTAACGCTTGAGATGATTCTCCCTTTTCTACTTCTTTCAAACACTGTTTGTGGGGGGAAAAAATGTATTTATTAGATTATGAAGAGATATATATTCATAGCAACACTATTTATTTACAGTTAGATAGTGTCATATTACAATTTATTGTTGGGTTTCTTTTTGCTTGAAAACATCCACCTATGCAGTTTATACAAGCCTAATAAATACATAATACATTCAATTGCCTCCATAATTCCAGTCATATTGACAGAAAATATTACAAATTATTTCTTTAACTATTACTGTGAGTTCCAGAAGCTGCCACGCTCGTCCGATCCGTCGATCTTATTGACTCACTGCTATTATCACATTGTAATAATCTGTATGGACTAGAAGAGACTAGAAGTCAGAGACGTTCAGAGTGTGATTGCATCGATTGTTGTGTTGCCTCATGGGTTCCAGAGCAACAGTATGGCTAGCACCAACAGGCTGAGGAACACAGCAAACGTTATGAAGAAGACTTCTGCTGCCCACTGGCCATGCTGCACACCTGTCACCACCAGGGGGCGCTCTGAAGGGATCAGGTTGGTCAGGTTCAACATGTAGCCCAGCGTCCAGTTGATGTCTGTATCTGCCACCTGATAGACAGTGATGTATATAAACATAAGCTGTGTTTCAAAGATCATTTGTAAAATTCCAATTAACTTCACAGATCTTTATTGTAAAGGGTTTAAACACTGCTTGTTCAATGAACGAGAAACAAGTAATAAACATGCACCTGTGGAATGGTCGTTAAGACACTAACAGACGGTAGGCAATTAAGGTCACAGTTATGAAAACTTAGGACACTAAAGAGGTCTTTCTACTGACTCCCAGGGTCCCTGCTCATTTGCATGAACGTGCCTTAGGCATGCTGCAAGGAGGCATGAGGACTGCAGATGTGGCCAGGACAATAAATTGCAATGTCCATACTGTGAGATGCCTAAGACAGCGCTACAGGGTTACAGGATGGACAGCTGATCGTCCTCGCGGTGGCAGACCACGTGTAACAACACCTGCACAGGAACGGTACATCCGAACATCACACCTGCGGGACAGGTACAGGATAGCAACAACAACTGCCTGAGTTACACCAGGAACGCACAATCCCTCCATCAGTGCTCAGACTGTCCGCAATAGGCCGAGAGAGGCTGGACTGAGGACTTGTAGGCCTGTTGTAAGGCAGGTCCTCACCAGACATCACCGACAACAACGTCGCCACAGTTGCTGGACCAGACAGGACTTGAAAAAAGTGCTCTTCTCTGACGAGTCATGGTTTTGTCTCAACAGCGGTGATGGTCGGATTCACATTTATCGCAGAAGGAATGAGCGTTACACCGAGGCCTGTAGTCTGGAGCGGGATCGATTTAGAGGTGGAGGGTCCGTCATGGTCTGGGGCGGTGTGTCACAGCATCATAGGACTGATCTTGTTGTCATTGCAGGGAATCTCAACGCTGTGCGTTACAGGGAAGACATCCTCCCTCATGTGGTACCCTTCCTGGAGGCTCATCCTGACATGACCTTCCAGCATGAGAATGCCACCAGCCATACTGCTCGTTCTGTGCGTGATTTCCTGCAAGACAGGAATGTCAGTGTTCTGCCATGGTCAGTGAAGAGCCCGGATCTCAATCTCATTGAGCACGTCTGGAACCTGTTGGATCGGAGGGTGAGGGCTAGGGCCATTCCTCCCAGAAATGTCCGGGAACTTGCATGTGCCTTGGTGGAAGAGTGGGGTAACATTTCACAGTAATAACTGGCAAATCTGGTGCAGTCCATGAGGAGGAGATGCACTGCAGTACTTAATGAGGCTGGTGGCCACACCAGATACTGACTGTTACTATTTTAACCCCCCCTTTTGTTCAGGGACATATTATTCCATTTCTGTTAGTCACATGTCTGTGGAACTTGTTCAGTTTATGTCTCAGTTGTTGAATCTTGTTATGTTCATACAAATATTTACATGTGTTAAGTTTGCTGAAAATAAACGCAGTTGACAGTGAGAGGACGTTTCTTTTTTTACTGAGTTTATATGCATGTACAGTCGTGGCTAAAAGTTTTGAAAATGACACAAATATTCATTTCCACAAAGTTTGCTGCGTCAGTGTCTTTAGATATTTTGTTACTATGGAATACTGAAGTATAATTATTAGCATTTCATAAGTGTCAAAGGCTTTTATTGACAATTACATGAAGTTGATGCAAAGAGTCAATATTTGCAGTGTTGACCCTTCTTTTTCAAGACCTCTGCAATACGCCCTGGCATGCTGTATGCTGTCAATTAACTTCTGGGCCACATCCCAACTGATGGCAGCCCATTCTTGCATAATCAATGCTTGGAGTTTGTCAGAATTTGTGGGTTTTTGTTTGTCCATCCGCCTCTTGAGTATTGACCACAAGTTCTCAATGGGGAGTTTCCTGGCCATGGACCCAAAATATCAATGTTTTGTTCCCCGAGCCACTTAGTTATCATTTTTGCCTTATGGCAAGGTGCTCCATCATGCTGGAAAATGCATTGTTCGTCATCAAACTGTTCCTGGATGGTTGGGAGAAGTTGCTCTCGAAGGATGTGTTGGTACCATTCTTTATTCATGGCTGTGTTCTTAAGCAAAATTGTGAGTGAGCCCACTCCCTTGGCTGAGAAGCAACCCCACACATGAATGGTCTCAGGATGCTTTACTGTTGGCATGACTAAGGACTGATGGTAGAGCTCACCTTGTCTTCTCTGGACAAGCTTTTTTCCGGATGCCCCAAACAATCGGAAAGGGGATTCATCAGAGAAAATGACTTTACCCTAGTCCTCAGCAGTCCAATCCCTGTACCTTTTGCAGAATATCAGTCTGTCCCTGATGTTTTTCCTGGAGAGAAGTGGCTTCTTTGCTGCACTTCTTGACACCAGGCCATCCTCCAAAAGTATTCGCCTCACTGTGCGTGCAGATGCACCCACATCTGCCTGCTGCCATTCCTGAGCAAGCTCTGTACTGGTGGTGCCCCGATCCCGCAGCTGAATCAACTTTGGGTTGGGCGCCCTGAAGCCTTCTTCACAACAATTGAACCGCTCTCCTTGAAGTTCTTGATGATCCGATAAATGGTTGATTTAGGTGCAATCTTACTGGCAGCAATATCCTTGCCTGTGAAGCCCTTTTTGTGCAAAGAAATGATGACGACACATGTTTCCTTGCAGGTAACCATGGTTGACAGAGGAAGAACAATGATTCCAAGCACCACCCTCCTTTTGAAGCTTGCAGTCTGTTATTCGAACTCAATCAGCATGACAGAGTGATCTCCAGTCCTGTCCTCGTCAACACTCACACCTGTGTTAACGAGAGAATCACTGACATCATGTCAGCTGGTCCTTTTGTTGCAGGGCAGTGGAAATATTTTTGGGGAATTCAGTTCGCTTGCATGGCAAAGAGGGACTTAATTGAATTAATTGCAATTCATCTGATCACTCTTCATAACATTGTGGAGTATATGCAAATTGCCATCATGCAAACTGAGGCAGCAGACTTTGTGAAAATTAATATTTGTGTCATTCTCAAAACTTTTGCCCACGACTTTATATAATAGACACACAGCTTCATTAAGGCAGCACAGCTATTCACATTTACTGCCATACAAGAACATTCCTTTTTTCATGATTTCTGTGGTAAAATGTCTTTCATTCTATGTCCTTGAAGCAAAATCTTTCGAATTGGATGTTGATGTTTTACATATGTCAATACACAAGTGTTAAGCACACACCTGTCTCTGGAAGTATATATTTCCCCAGGTCTGGTTGAACTTGTAGCCGTCTAGTAGTACTGTCATTATGTAGTTTGCTGAGGCACAGTAATCACGAAGGTACTTGTCCTTTTCACTATACTCTGTCTTGAGCTGCCAAAATAATTGATATTATCACAAACAAAGTTGTAGTAACATTGGGGCCGATTCTGACCCGAGGTAAGTGGTGTACATGGAGGTGAAAGAAACGCACACCTGTTTAGGTGAGGTGCTGGCTTGCGGAGTAAAACACATGAAAAAGAAAAGGAGAGTCACACACTCTAGGAGCTCAGATGCAATAATTGAATAACCTAATAACCAACGTTACGACAGACAAGCTGTCTTCATCAGTGGCGTAAATGGAACATAATTCCCTTTTTATGCACTTTTCTCTCTATGTGTATTCTGACCTTGAACTTAAGCGTGAGAATAGCATGCTATTCACCCCCTATTTGTTGGGGGTGGCGATCAAATAAATGAAGGTGTGTAGACAGATATGCTGTATTCTGACCTTGACTTATATCCCTAATAATTCCACCACCTTTACGTGTGAGGAAACCATGAATAACGTGGAGTCTACCTGCCGGTCCCAAGTGGAAAAAGCATCAAATTAATTTTTCAGATAGAAATAACACCATTCTCCATGCACTGTAATTTACAACTTGATAAGAGCTACAGTAGGTAAATTATTAATCTGTTTGGATAAATGCATTGTAAATATAAATTACACTTGTTTTAGATCTATTAAAGTTTATGAAATGCTGTGCCATTATGCAGTATTTAAATTACAAGGCTTTTTTGCTTGCAGAGATGGGCCCTCTCAAATGTTTTAATTACAGGCTACCTTAATATTCTCTGTCTCCTATTTCTATCAAACCACCGTTGTGATGACACAACATTAGTAGGCGTGATTGCCAACAACAACGAGATGCCGCTCGATTTTAGGAAGTGTACTGGTAATGTGGAAGGTCAGCAGAGGTCTCTATATCTCACCGAGTCCCAGGTCCTTTTACAGAATGTGTCTATAGTTGTGGTAGCCTCAGCCAGAGAAGGCTGAGGAGCCAGACCAAGGAAGTCAAAGGTATAATAGTATGTTGAGAAAGCCTAGGGAGAAGGAACAGTATGATGGTGACAATATATACTGTACAAAGTTCAGACATGTTTCAAATTGGAGTGTTTGATTGAGCCTGCCTGGAGTGCCAGTTGAGTGGGCTTTGCGTAGATATAGGATGAACACTCACAAAGAAGTCGCCACTGACTGGGGGCTGGTATACCCCGTTGAAGCCACAGTCAGGAGCCAGGGAGCAGTCAGTCAGGTTCATGATGTTCTTCATCTGGTTGAGACATCGCGGTGGCTCACTGGTCCCTGTGAAGGTAACCTCTGAGGCCGGATCAAAGGTCACGGGTCTGGCAACGCAGGGGGAGTCATAGAGGTCACCCAGAGTCAGGGTTAGGTTGTAGCCCAGGTGGTAGCAGGGGTGCTTGACTGGGCGGGTAGACCCACTCATCTAAGAGAGGAGGAAGTTTGCTTGAATCAAAAGAAAAACAGCCCTTTAAACAGCCATAAAATGCTTCTGACTCAACTGAGAAGCATTCAGTCAAACAGATTTTGGGTAATTAGATTGGCCCAAAGATATTTATGACGTGCTTTAAAGCTGGAATCCATAGCGGTGAAACTGCCACGTCTGTTTGCGTAAACAACAAAGTGGCTACTTTAAACAACGAACATTGTTTTTCCCCCTCGGACACCATTGCACGTGCAATAAAACAGCAGAGTATGTACTATGATTATTTTTACCACGATGCAGGATGCTCCTCTGACCAGTTACAATTTTTTAAATCTAAAAACAATAATAAATGCACCTGAGGCATCCAGTGGCGCTGTTTCAACTTATGCAGATCTTAGCTTTAAAGAAGGCCTGGGTAAGGCCAAAACACTACTGCCTGTTTACACGTTTCTATTCCTGAAAACTGGTTTTATATTGACATGTAGGGGAACTTTACCTGGCATTTTTCCAGTACCCAAAACCATTCTGCAATTTCTTTGAGTCATATCTAACAGGTGACCAGACAACTACTCACAGTACCTTCAGTAGATGAACCTGTAGCTGCCTCATGGCCTGGTCCTTGCCATAGCACAGGTAGCTGTGTGTGTACACCTCATATTGGTAACCATAGAGCTTGGGTCCCAGGGCGGAGGCAGGGTCCTGTACAGGCTGGCCGGGGGTAAAGGATATCTGGGTAGAAGAACCTCCCATGTCCAGGGCGCCCCAGATCTTCCTTCCTTTAGGGCTCACCCATTCTCCCTCAAAGGTGTGCTGCTCAGGAGAAGTACAAATACTGTATGTTAGCTATAATGTTAAACTGCAAAGACCTGCAATTCACCATTATAACAAGCTTTTACAGTGGTTATAAATTGTACTACTACTGTATATCCACAAACCTCTGTTAATTTTGCCTAAACAAGGTTGACACCATTCGGGAGTGTGTGTGTGTGTGTGGGTGCGTGTGCGCGTTCCCTATATTTGTATTCATATTTTTTATTGATCCCCATTAGCCAAAGCAGCAGCTACTCTTCCTGGCGTCCAGCGAAATTAAGGCAGTTTAATGTTAATGTTAAAAACATTACAATACAGTCACAGATTTCACAACACACTGTGTGCCCTAAGGCCCCTACTCCACCACCACCACATATCTACAGTACTAAATCGATGTGTATGTATAGTGCGTATGTTATCGTGTGTGTGTGTGTGTGTGTGTGTGTGTGTGTGTGTGTGTGTGTGTGTGTGTGTGTGTGTGTGTGTGTGTGTGTGTGTGTGTGTGTGTGTGTGTGTGTGTGTATGTGTGTGAGTGTGTATGCATGTGTCTGTGCCAATGTTTGTGTTCTTCACAGTCCCTGCTGTTCCATAAGGTGTTTTTTAAAATATTTTTTAAATCAAATTTTACTGCTTGTGTCAGTTACTTGATGTGGAATAGAGTTCCATGTAGTCATGGCTCTATGTGGTACTGTGTGCCTCCCATAGTCTGTTCTGTACTTGGGGACTGTGAAGAGACCTATTGTGGCATGTCTTGTGGGCTATGTATGGGTGGCCAAGCTATGTGCAAGTAGTTTAGACAGACAGCTTGGTGCATTCAACATGTCAATACCTCTCATACACACCTTGATGAAGCTCTCTTGTAGATAGTTGATGGTGATCCATCCGTAAGCCCCTTCCTCCATCCCAGATAAGATCCGTGCCCCCCGGAAGTCAAAGGGATACCCCTGGATCACCTTGGTTACCTGCTCCAACACCTGATAAGACTGGGTGTGATTCTGTAGCCTGAGGAGAGGAAAATATTCAGCCATTCTTACCGGACAATGAAAGTAGATTTCATAAATGCTACTTTATTATTAAAACCAAGTTCTGCAGCCTGAAAGAACATACATCACCCAGTCATAATGTACAGGAGGTTAAATACACTCAGAAAAAAGGGTTCCAAAAGCTTTGTGGTTCCAGGTAGAGCCCTCTGTGGAAAGGGTTTTACATGGAATCCAAAAGGGATCTTCCTGGAACCAAAATGGTTCTTCAAAAAGGGTCTCCTATGGGGACAGCCGAAGAACCGTTATAGGTTCTAGATAGCACCTTTTTATTCTTAGAGTGTAGTCACCACATAGATTAGTGGGAGGTTTTCCTTGCACATTCATTCATAAAGTCGTAGTATTGGGATGAGGTAAATGAAAATGATTAAACCTATCAAGATAACACTGTGCTGTCTTGACTTACTGCAAGAGTCGCATGCCAGCGGTAGCACCAAGGTACACAGGAGTTTCCCTCTGCTGGTTTGCAGGGACGGCTGCCAGTGCACTTTCCAGGCACTTCCTCAGACTGAGCCCTGCACCAGGTGGGTCCTGGGCATAGCTAGAGATGCCATCTCCTACGGACAAGCAGGGGACAGAGGTGTGAGTCACTGGTATATTTTTTTATGTGACAAACATTATTGGGTGGTACTGGGTGATTTGTCTTGGCCCTTGCGATCAAGCTGCCATGAAAATAGGTGTAAGATGACTTAAGGGCATATTCTAACTTCTTCCTTCTAGGGGCAAATCCTAACTACTCTCCCATTGACATCAATTTTGATTGACAAATTCCGGTAACTAAAATCCCAGATGAGGAACTCCAGGTTGGAGGCTGCCCCTGCAGCTTATTCCCTCTACATTCCAAAACCTGGGAATTTTGGGAAAGTTACTGGAATTTTTTAAACCTTAACGTCATTGCATGACTAAGTGAAGATTTGCCTTACGTAGAAGTTAGTATTCACCCCTAAGAGATCAAATAATAGAGTAGTAATCATGGTTCACTGACAGCACTCAGCACTGACCGTCAACATCACAGACCAGCATCTGTGACACCACCCCAGTGTTGTTTTCTTTGTTGCCAGGCCAACGATACATGTAGAGAGAAGTGTGTGTGGATCCAGCATCGAACACCATCCCATACTGAAGGACACACAGAGACAGAGAAGTCAAATACCAACAGAGAGAGAGAAACTAAGAGTACTTCGTCCTTACTGGGACAATCTCATAAATATACATTTTTCATAAAGTCCCATATTAATGTTGAGACATTTTTGAGTACCTACTTTCCCATATTATTGTTGAATATTGTCCCATATTGGGAGCTTGACAGGGGCCCTGTTGCATCCTGTGAGGTATGTGCTTTGTGAAGTAACATTGATGTCTGGGAAATGATGAAGGAAATGTGATATCCAAACGGGTCAAGGGTGGAATTAGGAGGGAACGCGTTGGAACGGCGTTCCCAAAGTCAAATGATTTCAACATGAAAAACGTCGATTTTTAAGGTGAATTTTAGGATTTTACATGGGTGAGTTCCCAGAGTGAATATTCCCCAATTACTGTAGTTACAACCCAGGTAACAGTTTTTCTTCATCACCTGCATGCGATGGGGGAGATCCACCAAGTGGTGCTGAACTAATGTGAGGATTAGAGCGATGATGCCCACACATCCCATCACTACCACCACTGCAGCCAGCGCAACCTGTTTCCCCATTGACATCTTCCTTCCAAACACACCTGTAAGCCCACTCTCCCGGACACACACACACACACACACAGGGTAAATTACACTTTGGTCTTGTTTTTATGCCACCATCGCGAAAGAGAACATCTGTTTTACCAGTGACATCTTCATTCCAAACACACGTAAGCCCACTCTCCCGGACAAACATACACACACATGGCGAATTTGTTGAGAACTAATCAGCTGTCTCTCTAAAATCAATCCTTTGATTATAAAAACAAATTACACTGGAGTTTTTTTTCATGCCATCAATGTGAAATATTACATTGTCACCGATCTTCATTCATAAATATAACATTATTTATAACATTATAACAGTACTAGTTTCTATAAATAGGCACAATGTACACAGTCTATCCCAAAATAATGTATATCTTATCTGATGTATCTGCTTTATTTTATCAGATTCTTATCAGACTCGTTACAGAGTTGGCAAGGACAATATATATATATATATATATTCTGATTCAGATTTTACCACAGCAATTGTGAGTTTAATGTATTTATGCCACTTGTCTCCTATGCCACTGTCTCCTCTTCTCCAAAGGTGTAAAGAACTGACAAAGACTATTGTACATTATGTGATCTTAAAATGCTGTCTGTACATCCAAAATATACATATCGCTTAACAGTATAGTTTTGTCTTGGTTTACTGCATAGTGCTATTATAAAGATGTTAACATGAGAGAATTTTGCCTAACGTATTGAACAGATAATGCTGCCTTTGAAATAACCATGAAAGACAAATAGGAGCAGTGACTGACTAGTAGTCAACCATTAACAGAGAAAGCCCCTGAACTGTTCTATTAAAACATGAGATGACGACAGGAGTTTTCCACTTGATCCTCCATGGTCCAAAATGGTCAAAACAACTGGACTTACCTTCAGAGAAGTTTCTTCTCTGTGATCTCTTCTCTCTGACCCCCAGGTCAAATTAGAAACAGATGCGTTACCTTAGAAATGTTTTGCAAGATCTTACACTGACCAGAGTATAGGTGTTCTCCCCCTTTCTCTTGTGCTCTCACTGACTATCACTTACGCACTCTCTCTGTCTCTCTCACTCACCCTCTCTCTCTCACTCTTTCCCTCCCTACCTCACGTATCCCTAATAAACTCACACTCTCTCTGTCTCTCTCACTCACCCTCTCTCTCTCACTCTTTCCCTCCCTACCTCACATATCCCAATAAACTCACACTCTCTCTCTTCCTCCCAAGATCTGATACACTGTACAATTTGTCATCTTTCTTCCTCAAGTGGTAGGCTGAAATGTAATGTTAGAGCCCTCACAGCTACTCACGAATTTGAATACATTGAATATGTGGACATTTGAAGTATGTGATGTCTCATGCTTGACGTAATGCTGACAATGCTGCCTTTGAAATAACCATGAAAGACAAATGTTTGAGCGTTCAACACTTGACTTTGCACTTGCACACAGGGCAGGACAGTGTTTCCAAGAAACTGTCTCTTATCTTTACTGAAACCACTAACAAGATACTGTCTCTTATCTTTACCGAAACCACTAAAACCAAGCCCTACCCTCAGGGTCAATACATTCCTCAATAGAGCCCCACAGTGGAGGTGTCATGATACCCATAAAACCTATCGGTCAAACAGGGAAAAGGTTCCAATCGTTTTCCACCATCATTTTTTCCCCATAGCTCATTTATGAAACACTTAAAATAAGGGCTGTGTTTTGTGTAGGCTTACCCTGGCGTGACGTTTTGATAACCATGTAAATCTTTCTCGGACAAGGTGACTTTTATCAATATATTTGCCTCTATTTACTCTCAAATTCGAAAATGCTAATTAGCATTAAAGTAGACATTATGCAAGACTACAAATCCCTGCAAGCTTCTGCACGTCATCTCGAGCTGACACGTTTGCTAACAGGTATTGTGTCAACTTAAAACTTGCACAAGAAAGTTCACAGAATTGTGAATTTAAAGAAATGTAGCTAGTTTATTAATTACAACATTTTGTTAATATGATATAGTTAATCCAGAGATTCTTACCTTTGCCTCAAGTCGTCAGACTCATCCAGATCATGATGGCATTTGTAGTTCTTCACATTAGCAGCTAATTAGAATTTCATTTTTGGGTGGTAAATACAGGCGAATATATTGATAAAAGGTACTTTTTGCTAGAGAGATTTACACTGTTATCAAAACATCACGCCAGGGTAGGCCTACATGAAAGACAGCCCTTATTTTAAGTGTTCCTAAAATCCCTTATGTGAAAAATGAATGGTGGAAAAACTATTGGAACCATTTCCTTGTTTGACCGCTAGGTTTGATAGGTATTATGACTCATACTGTGGTACTCTATAGGTGCTCACCAGATTAGTGCCATAGGAGCAACACTGAAGATTAAAATGTCAACAAAACAAGCACGGGTGACAAAACATTTTTCTCTGTTATTTCGAGATGAGCTAAACATGCAGAAAGAGGAGAGAAATGGTCTACAAAGCTGGCCACATTAATATTTTTATGTTGATGTTTCTGAAATGATATTTGGCTGTAAAGGCTAGCATGAGGGACAAGTATCTAGCCACAATGAGGTTTACATTTACATTTACATTTAAGTCATTTAGCAGACGCTCTTATCCAGAGCGACTTACAAATTGGTGCATTCACCTTATGACATCCAGTGGAACAGTAGTGCATCTAAATCTTTTAAGGGGGGGGGGGGGGGGGGGGGGTGAGAGGGATTACTTTATCCTAGAGAAAGGTCAGCTAACCTTGTAAACTACCTAGGCATAATTAACTAGCTAGCTACTAGCTAGTTTAAATCCTCTCACGATTGTAAAGCTAACCTTTAATTTTACCTAAAATGTTAGCTGTGTTAGACACACAAGCTTATCCAGAGTCAGTGATACATGAAGCAGCCATGTACTATTAGTGGGAGGTTTTCTATTCATGGGAACTGCAATAATTTTGCTAGAAACTTTTCTAAAATAAAGGACATAAAATAAAATGAACCTCATAAAATGTCACCTGTAATGCTCATCTCCTTTAGCCTAATTCTCCTTTATTAGTACCTCGATAACACAGCTTGGATTTACACTAAACAATTTTATATGTCAGCACTTACAGGGCATGTACAAAATCTAGTATATGGTTTGCCTCATATACATTGTCTATTTTAAATTGAGAAAATACACTGAGTATACCAAACATTACGAACACCATTCTAATATTGAGTTTTCAATACCCCTTTCAAAGGTGCTTACATTTTTTGTCTTTCCCATTCATGCTCTGAATGGCACACGTACACAATCCATGTCTCAATTGTCTCAAGCCTTAAAAATCCTTCTTGAACCTGTCTGTTACAGTCCCCTCCCCTTCATCTACGCTGATTGAAGTGGATTTAACAAGTGACATCAATAATGGATCATAGCTTTCACCTGGATTTACCTGGTCAGTTTATATAATGTAAAGAGCAGGTGTTCTTAATATTTGTATACTCAGTGTATAGCTCAACATGTAAACAATGTGTGAGTTCAGCTATTCTCTGCCTCAGATGACAGATGCCCATAAGCCCAGTAATGCCATCATGCTGTAGGCCTATGGCTGCATTGGTGATGCATGCCATATGATAAGCTGCTAAATGGATTCACATAGCTGACATAATGAGAGAAAGTGACAGACAAATAAAACAGATTTGAGATCTTACAAATAAACAAAAAGGAAATGTTCTATTGAGAATACAACACATAAACACAGACACATTATAGACAGAATCCCCTCCCCTATTTATTGCAGATTGTGATATGTGATTAATCAACAGACACTGGTTCATTTTGAATAATAGTTTAACATTTAAAACAAGGTTAAACACTTTACTTCAAAGAATTAACACGTCATCACTTCAATACATACAAATAAGCTAACTGTATGTAAAGATTAGACATCTTAGTCTAAACAACAATAGATAATTAAGTGGTAACAAGTAGACTATAATTACTGAAGCATAATTTCAAGTGAACAAAAAAACTCCATACCAGTGGTGGCCAACCTTGCTCCACTGATCCCTGATCTACTAGGTGAGCCGACTTCTTTTCCAGCCCAGCAAAAGCACACTTGATTATCAACTCATTAAATTTGATAAGTTAAATCAGCTGCTGGGCTGAAACAGAACCCTGCACACCCGGCAGACCACAAGCAGGGTTGGCCTGCTCCAATTGTAATAGGTTTATACATTGTGTGTGATGTTTAACTGTATTTTTGTATACAACATTTGCTAACATAGGTAGGCCTACACATATAACCCATGGCATATAGGATATATCCTTAGTCTCTTGGGACCTCTCTCTTTATCTGCCTTCACAACTTTCCATTTCTAAGGACCGAAAACATCACAAAGAAACAGGCTTCATTATACACAAATTAGAGAGCACTCTATATTATGTTGCTATTATCTCTCTGTCCTCAAAGATTTCCCCTCTAGGAGCTGAAACTGGAGAATCTTTACGTAATGTCCTCCCACAAAATTACCTGCCCTATCCAGTAGCCTACAATCTCCCTTTAATGACAGATGGATCTGCAATTTCACCCAATTTTCCATGGCTGTTATCTACAAATGCATTTGGAGACTGTGTTTTTAATTTACAATGATTACATCAAGATATCTAACTAATAGGAAGTTAGCACCCTTTTTTTCTAAGAGTGTAACTGTTACTCGGCTGTCCCCATAGCAGTACACTTTGAAAAATCATTTTTGGCTTCGTGAAGAACCCTTTCCACAGAGGGTTCCAAAAGGATTCTACCTGAAACCAAAAATGGTTCCACCTGGAACCAAAAATGGTTATCCTATGGGGACAGCTGAAGAACCCTTTTGGAAACCTTTTTCTACGAGTGTAGCTTGATGACATTTGTATTTATTTTAAATGTTTTATTTCATCTTAATTTAATCAGGTAGGACAGTTGAGAACAAGTTCTCATTTACAACTGCGACCTAGGCGGGATAAAGCAAAGCAGTGTGACACAAACAACAACACAGAGTTACACATGGAATAAACAAACGTACAGTCAATAACGCAATAGCAAAAAATCTATATACAGTGTGTGCAAATGAGGAAAGATTAGGGAGGTAAAGCAATAAATAGGCCATAGTGGCAAAATAATTACAATATTGCAATTAAAAACTGGAGTGATATATGTGCAGAAGATGAATGTGCAAGTGGAGATACTGGGGTGCAAAGGAGCAAAAAAATGAATAACAATTTAATTAACTTAGCTAAACAGCGTGTACAGTTAGCTAGCTAGCAGCTAATTTTAGTTAGCCAACAATGTGACCTAGTGGCCTACAGCTATCTAACTAGCTAATAATATATTGTCTTTTAACATTTTAAAAGTGTATTTATTTACCTGAATTGTTTTTCTCACTGCCTCTGTTTTTTGTGTCCTGACAAAAACAAAATGGTGGTCAATCTTCACAATATTTTTCAGGGTTTGCGAAGCGCAGCCAGGTGGACAAGTGTTTGTTATCAGAGCGGTTTAGAACGTGTTGTGACGTTTGACTTTGGTGGATATAACGTTTTGTAAAGAAAACTTGTCCACTTCAAATACACTATTAATACATTTTCCCCATGTGTCCATAATTTGGTTTGTGTAGTTTCTCAAAAGAGTTGGGTTACATGTGAAAGTTTTGATATATTCACATATGCAATGTTTCATCACATAATACTGTTTGTTGATAGTGTGCTTCGCAGAGCTTTGCATGTTGTTTCAGAAGTCAGTGTGATGAATGAAAACTTTGTTTTCTGAGCCAAGGACAGTGATCTTGACAGCCATCATGCGCCACACAACAAACTGTAGTAAAGGAGGCACAGACAGCACAGTGTGAAAGAGGAGGCACAGACAGCACACTGCAGAGGTGGCACAGACAACAATTCACTTTACACTGAAAACACTCCGATATAAGTTGTATGGAGATATCAATGTTATGTAACTTGACAAATAAATAAATGCCCATCGTTTGTTGCTATGGCAATGGCCCTCTGGACTCCGAGCACCTGTGTGAGCACCCTCTCCCATGTCTTTTCTCCACACTCACTTTTTGCTCCCTGATTAGTCCGTTACAAAAACTTACCTCTGGCCTGTGCCTCCCACACAAAGACTGCAACCCATCAGAGTCAATTATAAATTAACGTTTAGGATTTATAATGTTTAGGTGTGAATAAAACCTATCAATAATCAATAATTACAGATCAGTTCACAGAATACCTATGCTTAATTCAATTGTGCGGCATTACAGAAAACGTGATAATTTGCACAAACATACTCAGTAATGCACGCACGTCACACACAAACACAAGTTGCTTTGTAGATGGAGTGATCGGTGATTCATTTCTTCATACCCATTTGAATAATTAAGAACTATTTGCACTAAGTCTGTATCAATCACCAAATCTCAGGACATTACCTGAAGCCTCATAGAACACTACCACTGAAGTATCACAGAACTAGTGTTGCGAAACTAGGAATCCATAACTGGGATTTCTGGAAACCCTGAGAATTTGGGGAAAGTTACCAGATTTTTGCAACCTTACATTATATAACATTACTGGGCTACTGAAATTCCTTAGGACATTACCGCTGAAGCTCCATGGTTAGGCTAGTGGAGTCGTCTCCTCTGACACAAGCATACAGTTTGATATTTGTGGATACAATGTCACATATAGCACTGGACACAGGGTAGGCGGTATCATCTTTATATTTTTTTGTACTAATTATGCATTGAGTGTTCTGTGTGTTTTATTATAATGTTTCTAATTAAAGAGACATTGGGGGCGCGGCATTGCTGCCAGACCCTGAGCTCACCTGCGTGAATAGTTTTTTTTTGTTTATAGTTATATCTGGGGGTGCAACTTTCACTGGGGACAGGGGGGACATGTACCCCTCACATTCTGAAATACCATTTTTGTCCCTCCAGTTTTATAAATTGGAATCTGATACAAAATGAGGCAACTGTGTGCTTTAGGACCATTCGGAAGACTCTGAGCGGTCAGGTAGGCTGTTTTGAGTGTTTATCAGACTGGATAATAAAAAATAAAAAACATCAATAATACCAAAAAAAATTGTTGGTGAATAACCTTGCAGATTAGAAACAAGAACTTACAATTCATTCCAAACACAAAGTCTGCATGTCACGACTTCCGCCGAAGTCGGCCCCTCTCCTTGTTCGGGCGGCGTTTGGCGATCGACATCACCGGCTTTCTAGCCATCGCCGCTCCATTTTTCACATTTCCATTTGTTTTGTCTTGTTCCATACACACCTGGTTTTCATTCCCTAATAACACTACTTGTATTTAGTCCTCTGTTCCCCTCCATGTCTTTGTGTGAAATTGTTTCGTGTTACGTGGTTATCGTTACGCGCCAGACTGGGTTTCATGTTTCTGTGTCTTTTGCACAGTTTGTTTATTTTGGTATTTACAGTGTCTTGTATTGAACATTATTCGCGCCTTGCACTTTTGCCTTGTGGGCTGGAGGTTTTTTAAGAAGCTGCATTCTTCTGTTATTTTTTATCTCCTGCCATAATAAATGTGCGCTTGTTCAATACTCACTGCTCTCCTGCACCTGACTTCTCCACCAGCAGCGCACAGCCATAACACCCCATTTCAGGACATGCATATATGCTAAGCACAAATATTGCTGTAGCGATGCTACACTTCTAAAGCCAAAGTTGCGCACCTGGTTATATCGTTAAAATTTGTTTTGTTTTGTCTCAATCCAAGTGCGTCGCAAATTTGAAAGTGGATTGTACACACTTTCTTTAATAAATGGATCACTAGTCACTTTAATAATGTTTACATATCTTGCATTACTCATCTCATATGTTTACAGTGGCGGATTTAGGTATAGGCGACATGGGCAGCCGCCCAGGGCAGCATCTTCCCGGGGGCGGCATGGGAAACCCGCACAAAAACATTTGGAATGGTGAAATTTGTGCAATCAATTTTCTATCGGTCATTTGCATGTCACGTCAATGATATCATATGGGACTGTGGATCAATTAACCTTGTCGGAGTGGGTGCCCTGATTCTAGTTTGTGAGCTAGGCACAAAAGTGGGGGTTCGCCAAGGGAGCCATACAAGCTAGAACCGTCACTGTATGTACAGTATATACTGTATTTTAAACCATCTATTGCATTTTGCCGATGCAGCTCGGTCATTGCTCATCGATATATTTAGATGTATATATTCTTATTCCATTCCTTTATTAGGTAGTTGTTGTGGAATTGTTAGATTACTTGTTAGATATTGCTGCACTGTCAAACTAGAAGCACAGGCATTTCGCTACACTCGCAATAACATCTACTAACCATGTGTATGTGACCAATAAAATGTGATTTGATGTGTGACCTTCTTAATCCTAATCGCCATAATGAACAATAAAGTTGTATTCTATTCTATTATTTTGATAACTCTAACTCTAACATTTATTTATTTGGGTTTAAGTTAAATAAATACAATTCAATTTAAATTCAATTCAAGGGCTTTATTGGCATAGGAAACATTTGTTAACGTTGCCAAGGCAAGTGAAGTAACTACTCCAACTCGTTAGGTGGCAGTGTTCTGGAATATCTAAATCACGTCTACGCGTGCGCATTAGTTCCACATGTTGACATTGTCGAGATGTGAAACATTGCCAGGTTGGAACTGCGTTTATGTGAAATTTGACGAAGTGTAGCGTTATTTAACACCTTTTATGGGTAACAAATGCTGGACAATATTTGTTGAGATCTAGCGTCATGGCGAGGCCATCTGTTCGCGTGTTTCATAAACTAGAGGGATTGTTTTCCATTTACAAACCCCCCGGTGTCCACTGGAAACTCGTCCGGGATACCATCGAGACAAACCTGCTCAAAGGTACTGTAACGTTACTGACACTAGCATTTACTTTTGCACTACAAATGCAACATAATCCCCCATGTTGTTATTTTGATAATTGCATGCTTAATTGTAGTTTGATTAATCAGGCTGTAATACACAATGAATTGGTATATTCAGCCTGGAAATATTGCCTGCAAAATCGTGTAAATGTAACGTTACCTTACAAGCCTGAATGTTGAAAAAAATATATATTTAAGCTTACTCTACCTGTTGTCTGTACGGTTTGCACTATAGCTGCTCGTAATTTGAGACAAAATATCCACAGGAAAGTATTTACCCGACATTTTAGAGAGCCGGTAATGTTTAGTAGTAACGTTATGAGTTGCTACTGCTGTTACCTAATGGGTTTACCACTCGACAAGAAATGCCAGCAAGGGATTTCCTGTCACATGTCCAGTTCATTCACAGCAGTGCAGTTGAAGGAAATTAGAGAATAATTTTACATCTTACATTTCTAGTCATTTTAGCAGACGCTCTTATCCAGAGCGACTTAGTAGCAAGAGCATACATTTTCATAAAAAATATTTGTCCTGGTCCCCCTGGGAATCGAACCCACTACCCTGGCATTTCAACCACCATGCTTTACTGAGTCAGGCGGGACCGATGATGTTGATGCAATCTCTTTCCAAAGGGATAAATGCTGCCCCTCCTCCAGCCCCTCGTCAGCGGGTCCAGTTTCTGGCTGAGCCCACCAGTGTTGTGGCTGAGGGTTCCAATGAGCTCACCCTGTCTGCAGCCTCTGTCCCAGCTCTGGCTCATCACCCTCTGGGTATGTTCAGGTTCACTGTACAATCACTTCCAAGTCTTTCATGACCTGTCCCTTACACAACCTATAAGTGCGTTCACTTGTATTTTAAAGGTGAGGCTCTCCATATCGTAATGATGCTGGATTTGTGTGAATTCAATAACGGTCTTACTGTTTTCTTGTCAGTGAGTGGACCTGAGTTCCAGCACATAGGAGTAGGAGTGGGACATCGCCTGGATGTATTCTCCTCTGGAGTTCTAGGTGGGACTTTCTGTCATGTCCTCCAAATTACAAAAATATATATATACTGCTGAGGGATATGCTCATTTGAACCACATCGTGCCTGCATTACTGCACCGATATAAGTTTTCATGTTAGATCATGTACATCATCATGGCATCTGTTTCTCCTCAGTTCTAGGTGTTGGCCAGTCAAACAAGGCTCTGACTGATCTCTACAGATCTCATGTCACTAGAGTAAGCGTTCATTTTTATTTTATTTTTTATTTTACCTTTATTTAACCAGGCAAGTCAGTTAAGAACAAATTCTTATTTTCAATGATGGCCTGGGAACAGTGGGTTAACTGCCTGTTCAGGGGCAGAATGACAGATTTGTACCTTGTCAGCTCGGGGGTTTGAACTTGCAACCTTCCGGTTACTAGTCCAACACTCTTAACCACTAGGCTACCCTGCCGCCCCATCTCTATTTATGTTACAAGTAAAAGAGCATACAGTTTATTGGAGGTGGAAAATCCATATGGCATCGTTCTGATAGAATGCCGAGATTGCCATGATGCATTTCTTGTTCAACTTTCGATAATTTATTCAGGATTATACATTGGAAGGTGAATTGGGGATGGCCACAGATAATTTCTCTCACACAGGCCGCCTCATAGAAAGGACCACATATGGTAGGTACAGCAGCACTTTATTTTTTTGCCTTTCACCTTATTGAAATAAATACAGAATCTATAAAAACATTATTTTGACTGTAGCAACCCTTGACATGCCTTCCAGATCACATTACACGGGACAAGCTGGAGAGAGTCCTGGCCATGATGCAAGGATCCAATCAGAAGGCCCTGCTCACGTACGTCCACCATTCATTCTAGTTCTGTGGTCCACCTCTTTATCCCTCTCTGTTCACCTTACTTTATCTACTCACTGAACCAAGGTATATTGCAATTAGAGCATTTCCATAGACCTGTACCAATTCAACCCCATGACTTACCAAACTAATGCTGTGATGTAAGTGCCAGTCAGTTGTTGTCTGTGTCAGTGAAAGCTTATTTGTTATTTTTGCTATACCTAGTGTGTGGAGCAGTGTAGGATAACTGTTTGCTCTGGCAGGTACTCTAAGGTGGACATGAGCACCCAGGGGGCCTATGAGCTGGCTGTGAAGGGGGAACTGCGTCCCGACGGGAAGTCTCCCCCTATTATGACAGGCCTGCGTTTATTACACTTCCAACCACCCCATTTTACCTTGGGTAAATGTATTGCCACCTCCAGTTTCACCTGTACTGTACAACACCCTGCTAGATAGACACTTGATCACACACAAAGACACAGGGACACACTCGCATGCAATAGGACATGGCACATGGCTCTTTCTAACTGATGAACTGCAACAGTTGCATTAGATATGTATCCAGTATTCTTGAATAGTGGGGCAATTCCATGATGACAGTGACACTGAGACTGATTTTTCACTTTAAAATGTATGCCAAACCAAAACCAATGATTGCAAAGTTAAACAAACCATACAACTCTATGCACAAGAACTACAGTATAAATAGTTAAATGTAGTTATTGTGCATAGTTGTATGGTTTGTTTAACTTTGCAGTCATTGGTTTTTGTTTGACATACAGTTATGTTACCGTGGAACTGCCCAGTGCTTAATTCAATTTATACACTTGACACTCTTTTCCCAATACATGTGTAGATATTGTACTATAAATCAAATCTGTTACTGTGGAATTGCCCAGTGCTCAATTAAATGTATACACTCCCCTCCCCCTTACCCAATACATGTGTAAATATGGTACTATAAATTGTGCCTATCTGTATTATACATATTTCTCAAATGTTAATTCTATTCTACTGCCATTTACTTTGTTCATATTCTTATTTTTTTACTATTTCATATTGTTAATGCAATGTCAAAAAGGAACCTGCAAGTAAGCATTTCATTGGACAATGTATACCATGCGTGTCCCTTACATACGACTAATACAACTTGAAACTTGCTAATTCAGTTTTGTACATTTCATTAACCAGTTTTCTCCCTCTCGCAGAGGTGCAGTGTTTGAATGAAACCCAGCGGTACCTGTGCAGAATCCTGCATGAAGTGGGCTTGGAGCTCCGCAGCACGGCCTTATGTAAGGGAGTGCGCCGCACTCGAGACGGGCCCTTCACCATACAACATGCCTTGACCCATCAACACTGGACTTCCCCAGATGTCATACAGGCCATCCGACAGTACCGCTCTTCCAGAAAGGCTAGCAAAGCCAAGCACACACAGCCAGGGAAGGATACAGGAACAGCCAGTCAGAGACAGGAGATGGCAGAAGAAGCAGCAGTCACTGGTGATTCCCACCGGTTACACTCTGTATTGACCTCAAAAGCATTTGGCTCTTGATGCCCTGGAATAGATATCCTTGAAAGCTACATCAGCCTCAAAACATACTGGTTTTAGTCAATGAAAACAGGCTTTCACTTCACCTACGAGTGCGAAGCCTGGAGCCTAGGCCGATGAGGATGTGGCTGTTGGAAAACCAATGTTTTTTTTTTTTCATGTGTAATGTCTGCTTTCTTTAGGCCAATGTAAAAATGTATGACCAGTTTGTATTAGTTAATGTCTGTTCTTTTAAATTAAAATATACCAAATTATGTGATCATCTCAATCAGTAGGGGGAAATAAGCTAATAAATATTCTTAGTTTTAAGAAACACTAGTAAGTAGCTTGAGCCATCCCAACATTAGCCCTTGATCATGACCCTCAGTTCAATTACATTACACATAAGTCATTGGGCGAAGGCGTCTTCTGTATAGGGTTTTTTGTTAAGATCCCTGACACTTGTTTTGAACATTAACACGCGTTGCTTGCAGTACAGTTTTGGAAACATAAGGACCTTATTTTTCATATCAGCAAGCAATACGTTTAAAACATTTTTTTTAAACGGTTCAATTGATACACCTTTTTTAGGGTTAGTGTTCCCACACGGCCATATCGCTATGTTACAGCGCGTGTTTTTTGGAAGACAGACGGACCACCTCTGCTAATTAGCAATCTATCGTGCTCTGAACGCCTGTGTATGTAATGGAATAAGGCCACCAGAAACGTGTTGTCACTGAAAAAAATACTGTCGGCTACAACTGTGATAAAGCCGGTAAACAGTGTACAGTGTATATTTTGCGATAAATTATTTGGATGTTATATGAACGAACGTAACGGGCTTCTGTTTCTAGAACCGTATTCCAATTGAGAATCGATTCACGTTTCAATAGAATATTTTGCTGCCAGAGCCAGTCTACCTCTAAAATAACATACAAGGTCCTTGAACCTTAAGACAGGCTCCTTATTTAAGAGTAGGTACATATTGGGTTATCCCAACATTAGATGGCAGGAGAAGCAGTTATTTGTCACAATTTAGAATGTATTTACTCTATTTTGAACGTCCTGTAACTTTTTGTCCAACCTCAGTATTATAATACATTTATGCAAAGGATTAACACAACAAACAATACACGGTAGGCTACATGTTTGAGTGCAGGACTCAAATGGAACCCTTTCTTTTGTGCAAGAGATTCCGTGGTGATATTTGAAGTGCTGCACCCTAGGACCGACTGCCAGTACCAATACCTCATTGCATTGTAGCAAATATATTGGTAACTAACCCTTCTTCTGTCGGTGATTGTAGCGTCGAGAGTGACAGGTACGATACACACACACCCTTCGGTTATCTTTGACATACATATCATTTAACTCCGATGTTGTCATATGTGCTGCTGCTGTTTATCCTGTTGCTTAGTCACTTTATCCCTGCCTATAAATCAGTGGCGAACCGTAACTATGGCCCTAGTCTTCAGAGGGACCAAAAATCTTCCAATACGTTGTGTCAAACTCAAATCAAGAAAATAACAGAAAACATAGTATAATTTATTATAGCTTCTGGAGTCGGACCATTCTAGTTCTACTGAAGGAGGAATGAAAACAGGCCTGGCCGAGCCTCGGAGACAGAAAATCATAATAATACAAAAGCACAACCATTTAATTTCCCAAATGAAATTAACAAGAGTTATTTTATGACCTTCATCACACTAACCAGTGGTCTAAAGTTTAAATGCAACAATGTTTCATAGTCATTATTTTCAGAGATCGCAAACATCAAGTGAGCTGCAAAAAAAGTGCCATTCACCAGATTATCATTTGTAAACAAAGTTTGAAAGTTAAAAGGGTGGTGCTAACAAATAAGCAACAACATCCACCTTGAAGTAAATAACAGCTTCTACAGCCGCTGTTGCCATTGTCACACTACTACAACACTAGTTAGCTAACATTACCAGCATTTTCGTGGGAAAACTACTGTTTGCGCCTCTGATTATTTGCTCGTCTTGCGCCCATAGTAGTGATGTGTCTAGGGCCTAGGCCTTAGAGAAAGAGAATGGTGCAATTTCGGCCTGCATTCCTGTATCTGCAGGAACCCCTCTTTATACTTCTATAAGTACATTTTTAGGTTAGGGAAGGCAGAAGCGATCCAGTACAGTGGGTGGCGTTATTGAACAATAACGTTGGATGCCAGCAGCCGATTAAACCCACAGAAGAAGGGGCAGGGTGACAACGGGCACTGTTTTCCTGCAGTTCTGTTAACGATGCCGAGGGCAGGTGTTCAGAATTCGGGAGCAAATGACACTGTGCCAGTTTATCCAGCTAGTCCTACGGAGGACTCTGGGACACAGCAGGCGAGAGGTGGGAGTGACACTTTGTGCTAGCTAGCCAGCACACTATGGGGGGTGATTCATGCCACAATTAAGCCTCGTGAAGCTACTGATACCTCTCACCAAGTCACCTAACATTTTCCTAGCGCCATAAAATAACGCCATGAATTAACATGGACTGTCAATGGAGACAAGTTTGTTTCTAAGGCATCAAACTGCTGACACGTACACGTCATGTAGACATAGTGTTCGTGGTGTTCACATCGTGTAACAAGTCACGTGTAAGTTTATTCTGAATGATTTTACCATGAACGCCTTAAAAACGTCTACATGTGTTAGTGTTAGTTTAAGTGTCTGTTTAGTTTATCAATTTCATTTGTTGATTTAGCTAAAATAGGCCCATCACCTCAATGCAAAAAGTATTAGGCTAGTTGATATCGTAGCCACCATTACTGTGTAGATATGCCTATTTCTCGCATCAATAGAAACACAAGGGTTTCTTGGTAGCCTAGTGGTTAAAGCGCTGAGCCAGTAACCGAAAGGTTGCTAGATTGAATCCCAAAGCTGAAAATATTCACTTTTTTTGTTGTCTTGTCCAAGCAAAGCACTGTTCCCCCAGGCTGTGAATACATGGATTTTGATTAAGGCAGCCCCCCGCACCTCTCTGATTCAGAGAGGTTGGGTTGGGTTAAACACGAAAGACACATTTCAGTTGAATGCATTCAGTTATACAACTGACTAGGTATCCCCTTTCCTTTTCTTTGTTGGAGGTAGCCTAGGTGTCTAGTGGCATATTCAAAACAGCTCACAAGTCGGGCAAATCAATCTCTGACTTCCAAATACAGTGCCTTCAAGACAACTGGGAACTCTGGAAAAAAACGAGCTCAGACTGGAATTTTTGTTTTGAACAGTCATCTAACTCAGAATCTCTGCATCTTACCTGAAAATCACTGACGTCATGATTTGACCTAGTTTCCCCCCCACTTCCCAGATTTACCACTTTACCGGATTAACAGACACAGTCACCTAAAGGTGGTCTTCAAAGGCATTCTGATCTGCTTCAAGTATATGCAATAATGTTATATATATATATGTTATATATATGCAATAATGTTATATACAATTGCATTGTTTACGTCAGTTAACTGCTGCGGCTCCCCTCCATATGGCAGGCAATAGAGTGAATACTCTGAAGGCCTGGACACTGCTGTGTTATGTGCAAAGACAATTACCTTCAGATTGTCCTTCCACCATTCCTGGTACCCGTCAAGGGACTTGCCCGTGGCAGTCCCCTTGGTCCGTTCATCCAAATGTGGAGTCCCCATACATCTACACATTCACATTATATATAACTCACTGTACGATCAGTGTCAATTTTTAAAAAACTCTAAATTACTGGACGCCAATGCAAAACAATGCCACAACATGCCACATTACATTAAGCTGACATCGACTAAAACCAACTAGGCTAGAGCTAACTACTATTGTGCTTAGCCAAGCTAAATTTGGTTAGCATCAAGCTAGTGAACTGTTACACTATTTTTGTACAAATATTAACACTAACACATTTTATCGTGACGTCACATATTTACATGTATTACCTAAAGTGAACTGAGCCTTTGTTCATAGAAAATAAAACAAATTGGATCTAAAACGTTGAAAAAAAAGTACAGAATGTCTGGGCGCCATGTTAAAAACCTCTTGCTTCTACTTGGGACGCTTGCGTCCCAACTAGAGCTCTGGAAATGCAAATGCGCTACGCTAAATGCTAATAGTATTAGTTAAAACTCAAAAGTTCATTAAAATACACATGCAGGGTATCAAATTAAAGCTACACTCGTTGTGAATCCAGGCAACGAGTCAGATTTTTAAAATGCTTTTCGGCGACAGCATGAGAAGCTATTATCTGATAGCATGCACCAATACACTACAACACAAAAGCACAGCAGGGGACGTAAACAAAATAATTAGCATTTCGGCGTTACACAAACCGCACAATAAAATAGAAAACAGTCATTACCTTTCACCATCTTCTTTGTTGGCACTCCTAGATGTCCCATAAACACTATTGGGTCTTTATTTCGATTAAATCGGGCCATATAAAGCCAAGATATCGTTATATGTAGACTGTGTGATAAACGAAAAAAACAGCGATTTCACAACGTAACGTCATTTTTTAAAATTCAAAAAGTAGACGATAAACTTTCACAAAACACTTCGAAATACGTTTGTAATGCTACTTTAGGTATTAGTAAACGTTAATAAGCGATAAAAATCATCCGTAGGCGATGTAAAAATCATTAGCTGTCGTCTTGGAAAAAATTTCAGGAGAGAGCTCTTCCAGAATGATCTGGGCGGAGACTGGAGGTAAGTGGTGCCCCTGTTTCGGTTCAACCAAGAATCAAAGATGATTCAATTCACAAGACTCTAGACAACATGGGGATGCTGTGGGAGTTGAATGCTCGGTCTTATCTAATTCGGCTCACTGTTAACAATTGCTGGAAGTGGCGCAAGGATATTTATTTCCATTTTCTGTGATCAGGTTTTCCTGCGCTTTCCGATGTAACGCACGTTATGTTATAGCCACAGTCGTGATTTAACCAGTTTTAAAAACGTCAGAGGGTTTCCTATCCACACATTCTAACCATATGAACGTACTATATTCCTGGCATGAGTAGCAGGGCGCTGAAATGTTGCGCGATTTTTAACAAAATGTTCAAAAAAGTAGAGGGTAGGAGCAACTAGTTAATCCCTTCTCGTTATTTTGTCTGTACATTATGCCTTGAATCTATGGTATCGTGCCCTGAAACCTGCTCCTTTCACTCTCTGTTCCGAACGTGCTAGACGGCCAGTTCTTATAGCCTTTAGCCATACCCTTATCCTACTTCCCCTCTGTTCCTCTGGTGATGTAGAGGTTAATCCAGGACCTGCAATGCCTAGCTCCACTCCTACTCCCCAGGTGCTCTCATGGGTTGACTTCTGTAACCGTAAAAGCCTTGGTTTCATGCATGTTAACATTAGAAGCCTACCCCCTAAGTTTGCTTTATTCACGGCTTTAGCACATTCTGCCAACCTGGATGTCTTAGCCGTGTCTGAATCCTGGCTTAGGAAAACCACCAAAAACCCTGACATTTCCATCCCTAACTATAACATTTTCCGCCAAGATAGAACTGCCAAAGGGGGCGGTGTTGCAATCTACTGCAAAGATAGCTTGCAGAGTTCTGTCTTACTTACTATCCAGGTCTGTACCAAAACAATTTGAGCTTCTACTTCTAAAACTTCACCTTTCCAGAAACAAGTCTCTCACCGTTGCCGCTTTCTATAGACCACCCTCTGCCCCCAGCTGGGCCCTGGACACCGTATGTGAATTGATTGCCCCCCCATCTATCTTCTGAGCTTGTGCTGCTAGGTGACCTAAACTGGGACATGCTTAACACCCCGGCCATCCTACAATCTAAGCTTGATGCCCTCAATCTCACACAAATTATCAATGAACCTACCAGGTACAACCCCAAATCCGTAAACACGGGCACCCTCATAGATATCATACTAACTTACTCTCCCTCCAAATACACCTCTGCTGTTTTCAACCAAGATCTCAGCGATCACTGCCTCATTGCCTGCATATACGTAATGGGTCTGCGGTCAAACGACCACCCGTCATCGCTGTCAAACGCTCCCTAAAACACTTCAGCGAACAGGCCTTTCTAATCGACCTGGCCGGGGTATCCTGGAATGACATTGACCTCATCCCGTCTGTAGAGGATGCCTGGTTATTCTTTAAAAAGTGCCTTCCTCACCATCTGAAATAAGCATACTCCATTCAAATTTTTTTTAACCAGGAATAGATATAGCCCTTGGTTCACTCCAGACCTGTCTGCCCTTGACCAGCACAAAAACATAATGTGGCGGTTTGCATTAGTATCGAATAGCCCCTGTAATATGTAACTTTTCAGGGAAGTTAGGAACCAATATACACAGGCAGTTAGAAAAGCTAAGGCTAGCTTTTTCAAACAGAAATTTGCATCCTGTAGTACAAACTCAAAAAAGTTATTGGACACTGTAAAGTCCATGGAGAATAAGAGTACCTCCTCCCAGCTGCCCACTGCTCTGAGGCTAGGAAACACTGTCACTACCAATAAATCCACTATAATTGAGAATTTCAATAAGCATTTTTCTACGGCTGGCCATGATTTCCACCTGGCTATCCCTACCCCGGTCAACTGCCCGGCACCCTCCACAGCAAACCCGCCCAAGCCCCCACCATTTCTCCTTCACCCAAATCCAGATAGCTGATGTTCTGAAAGAGCTGCAAAATCTGGACCCCTACAAATCAGCCGGGCTAGACAATCTGGACCCTCTCTTTATGATAACTCTGACTTGTGTGTGGGTTTTGCTCTCTTGTGATTTGGTAATACAGGACATTTCCACCACACTTTCTAATTTCTTCGAAACCAAGTTAACAAACAGATTACCAACCATTTAGAATCCCACTGTGCATTCTGGTTTCAGAGCTGGTCATGGGTGCACCTCAGCCACGCTCAAGGTCCTAAACGACATCATAACTGCCATCGATAAGAGACATTACTGTGTAGCCGTCTTCATCGACCTGGCCAAGGCTTTCGACTCTGTCAGACAAATCACATCGGCAGACAAAACAGCCTTGGTTTCTCAAATGACCTCCTCGCCTGGTTCACCAACTACTTCTCTGACAGAGTTCAGTGTGTCAAATCAGAGGGCCTGTTGTCCGGACCTCTGGCAGTCTCTATGAGGGTGCCACAGGGTTAAATTCTCGGGCCGACTCTCTTATCTGTAAACATCAATGATGTCGCTCTTGCTGCTGGTGATTCTCTGATCCACCTCTACGCAGACGACACCATTCTGTATACTTCTGGCCCTTCTTTGGACCTGTGTTAACTAACCTCCATGCAAGCTTCAATACCATACATCTCTCCTACCGTGGCCTCCAACTGCTCTTAAATGCAAGTAAAACTAAATGCATGCTCTTCAACCGATCGCTGCCGAACCTGCCCGCCTTCCCAGCTTCACTTCTCTGGACGGTTCTGAATTAGAATATGTGGACAACTACAAATACCTGGGTGTCTGGTTAGACTGTAAACTCTCCTTCCAGACTCACATTAAGAAACTCCAATCCAAAATTACATCTAGAATCGGCTTCCTATTTCGCAACAAAGCATCCTTCACTCATGCTGCCAAACATACCATCCTACCGATCCTCAACTTCGGCGATGTCATTTACAAAATAGCCCCCAACACTCTACTCAACAAATTGGATGCAGTCTATCACAGTGCCATCTGTTTTGTCACCAAAGCCCCATATCCTACCCACCACTGCGACCTGTACGCTCTCGTTGGCTGGCCCTCGCTTCGTACTCGAAGCCAAACCCACTGGCTTCAGGACATCTACAAGTCTCTGATAGGTAAGGCCCAGTCTTATCTCAGCTCACTGGTCACCATAGCAGCACCCACCCTTAGCACGCGCTCCAGCAGGTATATCTCTCTAGTCACCCCAAAAGCCAATTCCTACTTTGACCACCTCTCCTTCCAGTTCTCTGCTGCCAATGACTGGAATGAATTGCAAAAATCACTGACTCTTACCTCCCTCACTAGCTTTAAGCACCAGCTGTCTGAGCAGCTCACAGATCACTGCACCTGTACATAGCCCATCTGTAAATAGCCCATCCCCATACTGTATTATTTATTTATTGTGCTCCTTTGCACCCCTGTATCTATACTTGCACATTCATCTTCTGCACATCAATCCTTCTAGTGTCTAATTGGTATATTGTAATTACTTCGCCACCATGGCCTATTTATTGCCTTTACTCCCTTTTCTTACCGCATTTGCACACACTGTATATACATTTTATTCAACTGTATTATTGACTGTATGTTTTGTTTATTGCATTTGTAACTCTGTGTTGTTGTACGTGTCGAACTGCTTTGCTTTATTCTTGGCCAGGTCGCAGTTGTAAATGAGAACTTGTTCTCAACTTGCCTACCTGGCTAAATAAAGGTGAAATAAAAATAAATGTAAACCATTAGCAACCTAGCCTAATTCCATTAACTTACGTACAATGGGGATAATACCAACCAGTATTTCACTCAGTTAAAACTGCCTTCAAACATCACCAAACTCATGGACTATGTAACTAACCATGTTATCTCAATATTTTGAGTCATATTGCATTTTTGCACATTACATACCTGAATTAATAGTTAGTGTTGAGATAGAGAAACGTCCATTTTAAGAACTAGTCATTCTCCATAATGTAGAAATGCTAAATATATATTAAATAAGAAATGTTAAATATCTTACTAACTCCCTTCATTGATGTCACAGCTCCCCTATCAGCAGTAATTACAGTGCCTTGCGAAAGTATTCGGCCCCCTTGAACTTTGCGACCTTTTGCCACATTTCAGGCTTCAAACATAAAGATATAAAACTGTATTTTTTTGTGAAGAATCAACAACAAGTGGGACACAATCATGAAGTGGAACGACATTTATTGGATATTTCAAACTTTTTTTAACAAATCAAAAACTGAAAAATTGGGTTTGCAAAATTAGAGAGAGGCCTGTAATTTTCATCATAGGTACACTTCAATTATGAAAGACAAAATGAAGGGGGAAAAATCCAGAAAATGACATTGTAGGATTTTCAATGAATTTATTTGCAAATTATGGTGGAAAATAAGTATTTGGTCAACAAGCAAGATTTCTGGCTCTCACAGACCTGTAACTTCTTCTTTAAGAGGTTCCTCTGTCTTCTACTCGTTACCTGTATTAATGGCACCTGTTTGAACTTGTTATCAGTATCGAAGACACCTGTCCACAACCTCAAACAGTCACACTCCAAACTCCACTATGGCCAAGACCAAAGAGCTGTCAAAGGACACCAGAAACAAAATTGTAGACCTGCACCAGTCTGGGAAGACTGAATCTGCAATAGGTAAGCAGCTTGGTTTGAAGAAATCAATTGTGGGAGAAATTATTAGGAAATGGAAGACATACAAGACCACTGATAATCTCCCTCGATCTGGGGCTCCACGCAAGATCTCACCCTGTGGGGTCAAAATGATCACAAGAACTGCGAGCAAAAATCCCAGAACCACACGGGGGGACCTAGTGAATGACCTGCAGAGAGCTGGGACCAAAGTAACAAAGCCTACCATCAGTAACACACTACGCCGCCAGGGACTCAAATCCAGCAGTGCCAGACATGTCCCCCTGCTTAAGCCAGTACATGTCCAGGCCCGTCTGAAGTTTGGTAGAGAGCATTTGAATGATCCAGAAGAAGATTGGGAGAATGTCATATGGTCAGATGAAACCAAAATATAACTTTTTGGTAAAAAAGGAGGAGGACAAAGAGTGCTGAGTTGCATCCAAATAACACCATACCTACTGTGAAGCATGGGGGTGGAAACATCATGCTTTGCGGCTGTTTTTCTGCAAAGGGACCAGGACGACTGATCCGTGTAAAGGAAAGAATGAATGGGGCCATGTATCGTGAGATTTTGAGTGAAAACCTCCTTCCATCAGCAAGGGCATTGAAGATGAAACGTGGCTGGGTCTTTCAGCATGACTGATCCCAAACACACTGCCCGGGCAACGAAGGAGTGGCTTCGTAAGAAGCATTTCAAGGTCCTGGAGTGGCCTAGCCAGTCTCCAGATCTCAACCCCATAGAAAATCTTTGGAGGGAGTTGAAAGTCCATGTTGCCCAGCAACAGCCCCAAAACATCACTGCTCTCGAGGAGATATGCATGGAGGAATGGGACAAAATACCAGCAACAGTGTGTGAAAACCTTGTGAAGACTTACAGAAAACGTTTGACCTCTGTCATTGCCAACAAAGGGTATATAACAAAGTATTGAGAAACTTTTGTTATTGACCAAATACTTATTTTCCATCATAATTTGCAAATCAATTCATAAATCCTACAATGTGATTTTCTGGATTTTTTTCTCATTTTGTCTGTCATAGTTGAAGTGTACCTATGATGAAAATGACATGCCTCATCTTTTTATGTGGGAGAACTTGCACAATTGGTGGCTGACTAAATACTTTTTTGCCCCACTGTATACACATGGCATATGCTTGAGTACCACCTTGACATCTATGATCTGCTTGCCTCAATAAATGAATTCTAGAACATTGGTAGCCAGGATTAGCTATTTCAAATAAAATCTAACTTTTTCACATGCGCCACATACACGTGTAGACCTTACCGTGAAATGCTTACTTACAAGCCCTTAACCAACAGTGCAGTTCAAGAATAGTTTAATAAACAACGAGTAACAGCATTGTACAAAACAAATGGAGAGGGGGGGCAATGCAGTAGCAGCAGTGTATCTAGTCTCATAATAATTGCATAACGGTGCAAGTTAGACGTGTCATATTTTGTTTGCATGTTTTTTATTTTTTTATTGAACCTTTATTTAACTCGGCAAGTCCGTTAAGAACAAATTCTTATTTACAATGACGACCTACCCCAGCTAAACCCGGACGACGCTGGGCCAATTGTGCGCTGCCCTATGGGACTCTCAATCGCGGCCGGGTGTGATACAGCCTGGAAACGAACCAGGGTCTGTAGTTATGCCTCTAACACTGAGATGCAGTGCCTTAGACCGCTGCGCCACTCGGGTGTCCCAAGCAAGTATTTTTTTGTTGGTCCTGTCAATGTTGTGATCACACACAGGTTACTTTGCCTGCTTGCAAATGTGTGCTAAAAGTGGGGATGTTTCATAGTATTTCTGATTATCTTAACTCACCAGCACCAATTAATTGTATTTTTCACAGATATCCACAACTGCAGTACAGGTCTACACTCGGTTAAAAAGGTGCTATCTACAAACTAACAGGATTCTTCCGCTGTCCCCATAGGAGAACCCTTTTTGATTCCAGGTAGAACCCCTTCTGTGTCTAGGTAGAACCCTTTTTGGTTCCATTCCACAGAGGGTTCTACCTGGAACCAAAAAGTTTTCTCCTTTGGTGACAACCAAAGAACCCTGTTGGAACCCGTTTCTCAAAGAGTGTACTCAACAAGTTTAGCCTGTTAAGTTTACACCATTTGATTCTGTACTCAAACATCTGCCTGGTATTCAAGATAATATGCAACATAGCACCACCACCTTTTGAAGGTTTTCGTCAACCTGTGCTCAGACTTAAATCGCAGTGTTCCAAGAACCTCCACCAGGGGTGACTGTAGTATCCTCAAACGGACAAAAAGCAGACAAGGCACCTCACACTCATTTTAGATCCCATTTTCATACTGTATGCTCTCACTATCTCCTTTGCCATCTTCTCATGTCTTAACTTGGAACTCCATCCATACACACACTATAGCACCTTGCTTACATTTCTCACATTTTAGGCATCGAGCTGAGGCCTTGGATGGATCATGTTTCACTGAGATGGGCACAGGGGTATATGTACAGTCATTTTTTGTGTGGTGGCAAAGTAGTTGAACAGGAGAAGAGGATGTGGAGGGAGAAAAGTGGTGGGTTGAGCACCTGCAGTGAAGCTGATTGCTCATCACATCTTGACTAAAAGAAAGCGATTTAGAAATGACTTAGACATTGCCATAGTTCAACAGCTGAAAAGCTGTCATTAACATACTCCCAGAGATAGCAATGTATTCACTGAATAAAGTAGCCTACCCATCCCCATTTACAATTGTATTCATCAATGAAATAAATTATACTATATCACATTCAATTAATTATTATTGTAGATATAGACTACTCTTGTATCTACAATAACATAATCATGGAATGAAATAGCGTACCCATCCACATTTAATTGATAAATTAGATAAATAATACTAGCACATACAGTTAGATTGTAGAATAGGCTACTACTGTATCCACACTATATTAGGATACCGTTGTGATTTTAGGTCTTCAATCGAAGTTGCGTGTTGTACCTCGTTTCCCTTTAGTGAAAAGTAGTTATTTAATTTACAATTTAATTAATCCATGAAATAAATAATACTAGCACATCAAATGACGTTATTGTACACTATCCTACTCTGCTATCGACATAGTAAATAATATCAACAAAAAATAATTTTCAAATAAACCACATTTGCCTTAACACAGTAGACATAAATATTTCCTAACGATATCACAACTTAAATATAGCCCACTTCTCAATTGTATCAAGGACATCATGGTAATTCTTTTCATCGTCTCTAATGAGGAAACTATCTGGGGCAGACACTCAAATCGCTTGTGCCACTTGTAGAAAAACAAACAAACAACTGAATGTCTGTGTTGCCGCCGAGCTCTCAAATACCGTACCAGTCACTTACTTTATGAACGGTCACTGCTATCCGGATTCCTTTGGACGTCCTTACCCTGAACTTTACAATTTTATACATTTATACTTGATAGGGACATTCCAAGGAGCCCAAATAGCATGGACCCTCTGGGAAAGCATATGAACTCCTCAGTAAATAATAGTGCCTACGTGCTTTCAACGATATGTTATCAACAAAAAAATATTATTTTCAAATAAACCAAATTTGCCTTAACACAGTAGGCCTAAATATTTCCGAACGATATCACAACAACGATATAGCCTACTTACTCCTCAATTGGATCAAGTACATCTTGGTAATTATTTTCATAGTTTCTAATGAAACTACCTAGGACAGACACTCAAATCGCTTCTGTCGCTTGTAAAGAAAAACAAGAATGAATGAATGTGTCGCCGCCGAGCTCTGAAATACCGTGCCAGTCTCTCACTTTATGAACAGTCACTGCAATCCGGATTCCTTGGGACGTCCTTACTTTTAACTAACACTAAACTTAACCAATTTACATTATTATACTTTTTTATTGTTTTATTTTGTACCTTTTTTAACTAGGCAAGTCCGTTAAGAACAAATTCTTATTTTCAATGATGGCCTAGGAACAGTGGGTTAACTGCTTTGTTCAGGGGCTCCCTCTGTACATGATAGAGGGAGGGACATCCCAAGGAGTCCGATTAGCACAGACCCTCTGGGAAAGTCTATGAACTGCTCTATTCGACTGAAGGGACATCCCAAGGATCCCTAATTGCACCTATGAACTCCTCTGAAAGCTGTGGACACAACTGTTATTGGTTGTCTGTGGAACTGGTAACAACACCGTCTGTGATTGGCTAACATTTAGATCTGTATACAGAGAGATAAGATAACATACCATGCTATGAGGTGTTGAGGGAAAGACAGATTGGGCATCATCTTTTCTAGGCCATTAGCGATAACAGGAAATATACACGTAGGCTACACTATAGTTCAATGTGGCTACGTTGGAATGTCTGCTTGCACGGGAGAAATTGTACGTTTCTAACATTTATGGTTGAGATTTAATTAATATAAATATAAACTATGCACATTATGACTTTCATTAACTTCTCTAGGGTAGGGGATAGCATTTGGAATTTTGGATGAAAAGCATGCCCAAATTAAACTGCCTTCTACTCAGGCCCAGAAGATAGGATGTGCATATAATTAGTAGATTTGAATAGAAAACTCTAAAGTTTCCAAAACTGTTAAAATAATGTGTCTGTGAGTATAACAGAACTGATTTGGCAGGCGAAAACCTGAGAAAAATCCATTCAGGAAGTAGGATTTTGTTGTTGTTGTAGTTTTCTATTCAATGCCATTACAGTATCCACTGACTTAGGACTGTGCCTTCCACCAGAATTTACGTCTTTAGAAATTGTTTCAGGCCTATATTCTGAAAAATGAGGGAGTAAGAGCAGTTTGAATGAGTGGACCCTGCCGTGTCACAGAGCTTTTTCATGAGCGCGACCAGAGAGTGCCTTTCTTGTTTACCTTTTATATTGACAACGTTATTGTCCGGTTGAAATATTGTAGATTATTTAGGCTAAAAACAACCTGATGATTGAATCTAAACATCGTTTGACATGTTTCTATGAACTTTACGGATACAATTTGGATTTTTTGTCTGCCTGTTGTGACTGTGTTTGAGCCTGTGGATTACTAAAGAAAACAAGGAACAAAACTGAGATTTTCGGATATAAGAATAAATTAATGTCTTCTGAGTGCAAACATATGAAGATCATCAAAGGTAAGTGATTAATTCTCTCTCTATTTCTGACTTGTGTAACTCTTCTACTTGGCTGGTTATGTTTGTAATGATTTGTCTGCAGGGCTATGTTCTCAAATAATTGTACTATAATGCTTTTTCCATAAAGCATTTTTTAAATCTGACACAGTGGTTGGATTCACAAGAAGTTCATCTTTAAACCAATGTAAAATAGTTGTCTTTTCTGAATTTTTATAATGAGTATTTCTGTATTTGAATTTGGCGCTCTGCAATCTCACTGGATGTTGGACAGGTGGGACGATGGCGTCCCACAAACCCTAGAGAAGTTATACGCGATGCAGGCATCACGCACACGTTAGTAAGGCGTTGGTGTCATGTCAGTCAGACCCGTAACGCAGGAGTCACACAGATGTTTGTAAGGCGTTGGTATCATGTCAGGTGGTACGGTTGCCTAGGCTTATGTCCCTGATCACCGTGTGCTATGATCACCCCATAGCACACGGTGTCGCTAACTACGTCTGCACATCGACTCGGTACTGGTACCCCGTGTATATAGCCAACTTATGGCTATATACAACTCATTGTTGGAAAGGGCTCGTAAGTAAGCATTTCACTGTTAGTCTGTTGTTTACGAAGTATGTGACAAATAAAATTTGATTTGTTTCATGGTTAAAGTATACACCATGACGAACGTCAGCATGTAATAACGCGTGTAACGCAAGCAGTCTCGGTACACCTGCCCCTATGTGTGTTGTCAGTGGTGTAGTGGAGGGTATACACTGTATAGCCACTTATTTTTCAATGGGCATTGCGTATACTCACTTCTTAATCCCCTCGATGCATTTCAAAGTGGTCTAGTGAATCAAATCAAATTTATTTATATAGCCCTTCGTACATCAGCTGATATCTCAAAGTGCTGTACAGAAACCCAGCCTAAAACCCCAAACAGCAAGCAATGCAGGTGTAGAAGCACGGTGGCTAGGAAAAACTCCCTAGAAAGGCCAAAACCTAGGAAGAAAGCCTGGTTCCTCTCTAGGTATGTGGGGTGGCCAGTCCTCTTCTGGCTGTGCCGGGTGGAGATTATAACAGAACATGGCCAAGATGTTCAAATGTTCATAAATGACCAGCATGGTCCAATAATAATAAGGCAGAACAGTTGAAACTGGAGCAGCAGCACGGCCAGGTGGACTGGGGACAGCAAGGAGTCATCATGTCAGGTAGTCCTGAGGCATGGTCCTAGGGCTCAGGTCCTCCGAGAGAGAGAAAGAAAGAGAGAATTAGAGAGCACACTTAAATTCACACAGGACACCAAATAGGACAGGAGAAGTACTCCAGATATAACAAACTGACCCTAGCCCCCCGACACAAACTACTGCAGCATAAATACTGGAGGCTGAGACAGGAGGGGTCAGGAGACACTGTGGCCCCATCCGAGGACACCCCCGGACAGGGCCAAACAGGAAGGATATAACCCCACCCACTTTGCCAAAGCACAGCCCCCACACCACTAGAGGGATACCTTCAACCACCAACTTACCATCCTGAGACAAGGCTGAGTATAGCCCACAAAGATCTCCGCCATGGCACAACCCAAGGGGGGCGCCAACCCAGACAGGAAGATCACATCAGTGACTCAACCCACTCAAGTGACGCACCCCTCCTAGGGACGGTATGAAAGAGCCCCAGTAAGCCAGTGACTCAGCCCCTGTAATAGGGTTAGAGGCAGAGAATCCCAGTGGAAAGAGGGAAACCGGCCAGGCAGAGACAGCAAGGGCGGTTCGTTGCTCCAGAGCCTTTCTGTTCACCTTCCCACTCCTGGGCCAGACTACACTCAATCATATGACCCACTGAAGAGATGAGTCTTCAGTAAAGACTTAAAGATTGAGACCGAGTTTGCGTCTCTTACATGGGTAGGCAGATCATTCCATAAAAATGGAGCTCTATAGGAGAAAGCCCTGCCTCCAGCTGTTTGCTTAGAAATTCTAGGGACAATTAGGAGGCCTGCGTCTTGTGACCGTAGAGTATGTGTAGGTATGTACGGCAGGACCAAATCAGAGAGATAGGTAGGAGCAAGCCCATGTAATGCTTTGTAGGTTGGCAGTAAAACCTTGAAATCAGCCCTTGCTTTGACAGGAAGCCAGTGTAGGGAGGCTAGCACTGGAGTACTATGATCACATTTTTTGGTTGGAGGAATATGTCATATCAATTAATAAGGTTGATGGAACATATCAGAATGTTTAGCTTAAAATGTTGATTTAACTATTATTTCCTCACATTGTAGGTGCAGCAATGCGCACATGGTGCAGGCCTACATGTGAATGTTCCAAATTGCAATTTACAGGAAAAGCATTCTAAAATGTGCACCACCCATACCTGAAAGCAGTTTTATAGACAGAAATAGACATATCCTTTTAGAAAGAAGGGAGCTCTGAAGATGCAACAACTTACAACTATCATGGGTTGCTAGGATCATATGACTAGGATCATACCTATGGCTGCTAGACAATGTAATAAAGTTTAAAGTAAACCAAAGAACAGGAGAACATTGAGGTCTTTATAAAATAATTCTCTCCATGTTTCTATGGTGGGATTTTGGCTATAGGCTACTATGAAGCAAGGCAAAACATGCCTCATAATGTCATGAAGTAAAACGTAAGGAAGGAAAAATATAGCAATGCTAATGGTTGGCCTAACAGTCTTCTGGTAGATGGAAAGGCTTTCCCAAAAACTCTCAATTTAAAATGTTAACTAGCTACAAAGTAGTCTTTGCCTACCTGGCAGAATGATATCATGATTATCTGCATCAATCCAGTGGCCATTTGTTGTGCTAACAACATCTCAGAAACACTGCTAGCCAAACAGCAGTTCTAGGTGCCTGCCACTTAAATTAAACGATAACTACACAACAACAAATACAATTCCCAGACCTTAGTGCACTCCTGATGTGGTTTAAGCATTGTTATGGACATAGAACATCCTATTTAGTTGTTTTTCTGTTTTTTTTTTCAAAAAAGTGTGACTTTTAACTTGAAATGACACAATGACAAGGTTCCAGTTTAACAAAGTTTACTATACCGTATGAACACACTACAAGGTAGCCATTCCACTCTAGGCTAGGTCCATCAACCACAAGACTCCCTGCACAGGCACACTCTTGACTGAGTGATAGCCCCGTTATAACAGAAATATTGGGATTCTTAAAACATGAACTTAACAACTTTGAGAGCGAAAACCTGGCTTAGTTGACAGCCTCCATTTATCTGTTTCACTAGTAGGCCTACCTGTACAGTACAGCTTGGGTTGGCCTGACTGAAAGATAATTGTTGGTCATTCAGAGTGTATGTCACTGTTTCTCATACATTTTCACACAGAGCATCTTTCTTTCACCGGGCAGGCCATTTGGGAAATGTTTTGCTCAATTAGAGTATACTCACTTCTCCAGGCACCACTATGTGGTGTTATCATTGAGCAACTAACAAAAAAAGTCAGTGTATCACTGTGGGATCAATCAGTTAGAAATAAAACAGTATCTGGACTTTGTACCTGTAGAAAAGGCCCATGGTGTTGGTGGAATAATCCTTTAACTCATTGCCACTTACTCAGCTGGGCCAGGGGCGCTTTAATTAGGTCAGGTGGAAGGAAAAGTCAGACAGATCTCAACTCCATAAAGGGAGGAAATTGCCATCGCTTGAGCTCACTGCTTTCTCTTCCTTAACTCCGTCTGATCCAGAAGTTCTGTGCGTCCATGAATCCACGTAAATCCCCCGACTCAGTTCAGATGAGAGGTAACAATCTGTTGCGATCCGGAGAGTGGGCCATCAGTTATTGTTTGTTATTACCGCGGAGCGCACGCTTCAAACATAGTGTAATGTGAATTGTCAATGATCACGGCCCTACGGATCCTCATAGGCCAATTATGCAATCGATATGGTTAATAGGTAATGAAATTAATTACATGTACACATGAAAGGGTGAAATGAGAAACGTCATTGTTTGCTGAACTGATTGACTTTGATATCAAACTACTGGGGATTATAGATTGAATAACCATTCACTGTTCATATTCTTTCATGATTTATGATAAATAGTTACGAGCCTAAGTAACTCACAGATGATTACTATTGACTTCTTAATGAACTGGACTGTTGAATGACCTAAATTATGTTAATAATGATTGTTATGATTTGCTCTTTGACTATGAATTTGATTGGATACATGTTATATTGTTTCCTTTGTTATGCAGCACAGACTACTCAGTAAATATACCACTTTATGGTTAAAATAATTCCTTCCTCAGTCTCATCCATTCCTCTGTCACTCGACCCGTGACCACCTGTTCACCCTCACTGTCAGTCATTCTACCTGTCCAGCTACCCACACAGATTCCACTAATCTTTCAGTGCCTTCCAGAGCTTTTTTGTGTTTTATTTTGCAGCCTTAACTATTTTTGTTAATTTTCTTTTTGTCAATGCAGTGAAAGTAGCTGAGCCATTTTTCATACCTTTTCTGATTTCCTCCATCTCAGCTACATCTACAACATGAGATGCGTGTGGATGTGTGTATTTCTGTGGCAGGTGTGATGCATGTGCCACTGCGCTGGGTGCTGTGGGATGTGAAAGACACCCTGCTGAAGGTGCGCAGGTCTGTCGGGGAGCAGTACTGCCAGGAGGTCCAGCGAACCGCAGGTTTCAGTCTTAACCCTACAGAGGTGGAGGCTGCCTTCCGCCAGTCCTTCCACCAGTACTCCAAACTCTACCCCAACTACGGTACGGCCCAGGGCCTGGGGGGGAATGCCTGGTGGATGGGAGTGGTTCGGGACACCTTCGCCCAGTGTAGAGTACAGGACGCAGCCCTACTAGACACACTGGCCCACAACTTGTATCATGGCTTCTGCAGCCCTAGTAACTGGGAGGTGAGGGGATTATAATAATTGCTTCACTCAGCATGACAGTATGTTGTATAATTCATGTAACATCTCCAAAAATGTGATATTATGATTGTGCAAAATGATCATGCATTCATTAAAATAGTTAAATTGTAAACATCCTCAATATCAATTGGAACAATTGTGCCACATTGTGAAATGAATAGCATGTATCTTCCGTCCTAAGGTATTTCCAGACTCTGCGAAGACCCTGGAGAGCATATCCTCCCTGGGACTGAAGCAGGGTGTGGTGTCCAACTTTGACAATCGCCTGGAGGGGATTCTACGAGGCTGTGGCCTGCTGTCTCACTTCAGCTTCCTGCTCACCTCAGAGGAGGCCGGTATAGCCAAGCCTAACCCAGCCATCTTCCACCGGGCACTAGAGAAATGTGGCGTAACAGCCGCGAGTGTAGCTCACATTGGGGACCATTATGTCTATGACTATGTGACCTCTCGGTCACTGGGCCTCCATGGGTACTTGCTGGACAGACAGGGCAGGAATAAATACCCTGATGTTCCCACACAGCATCGACTAAAGACCCTGGAGGAGCTACCTGCACGTCTCCAGCAACATATGGACTAAATGTTATCTATTACACAAGTAAACTCAAGCCAGGACTCAAACAAACCGCACTGTTCCAACATTTCACTGCACTTGACATTAAAGTATAAAAACTATATATAAAAGCCAAGCCTTAATCTATGGCAGTGAAACTAGCCCCAAAACTTAACATATGCAATGACCACTTTTAGATTATCTAAATATGTACATATAATTTATCTAATGTTTTCATAACTTACTTCACCAATATATATATTTATATCACGTTGTGACACCCTCCAATTAATGTATTATGTTCAATAAATAAAAATGCCTGTTCTACAGCCAGTGCTACATTCTTCTACGATTTAACTTCTCTTGGAATTTTTTTTTTTTTTTTCATACAGCATTAGATTTCAGCTCACTTGAGCTGAGACGAGGAGGAATCGGGCTGGTTATTTATGGTCGTGGCTAGATATGATGCAGCTAATGTCAAAGTGATATCAAAAGTTTAGCATTTTACCTAACCTTACCTTTACCTAACCTTAACCTAATTCTCCAAACCTGCTAGTCACTTCTGACATTAACTGCATCCCACCCAGTCAAAACTGTTACCTGACATAAAAAGCTATGACTGGCTGCACATGATTGAGAGAAGCACTCCAAAGTGCATCCAATCTGAGGGCAGGAACCAGTCTTTATTTGTTTGCATGGGTGGTCCATCCCACCATTCAGTACAACCCAGTGAAAAGCATACCGCTATCCATCTTAAGCCTATTTTCATTGTTGTGTAGTTTTGGCCTAAAAGGCATGAA
Organism: Oncorhynchus nerka; assembly: GCF_034236695.1. Lineage (NCBI taxonomy): Eukaryota > Metazoa > Chordata > Actinopteri > Salmoniformes > Salmonidae > Oncorhynchus > Oncorhynchus nerka. The sequence continues at coordinate 73,347,028 of NC_088397.1, read as the reverse complement.
TTCTTTGTTGGTCTTTCATTAATAGTAGAGCTCTTTTGTTACACAGCAAATTGGCCAGTGTTACCTTTTCAATGTAACATTCTTTGTGTTGATTCAGGAGTTAACATTTTCAACACTGTGTTACAATGAGCCTGTCCTCCACAACGAACTTAAATTAAGCGTGTACCAGAATGAGGCTCACACCTCACTGCCTATTGTTCCTGCAGTGAGGAAATTCCCATCTTCAGAGAATATGTTTATAACTTCTACAGATAATTGTTGTCTGGAGCTCAAAAAGCAGTAGCCTAGCAGTATGCAAGTCAGGGAGCCAAATTAATGTATTTAAATGTGGTAAATACTTTTACGTCATAACACATGCTACATAATTATAGAGTAAGATACAAGTTCCTTTGTCTACAGGTCAGCTGATTGTATACGGTGCATTCGGAAAGTACTCAGACCTAGTTTTTTCCCACATTTTGTTACGTTAAAGCCTTTATTCTAAAATTAATTAAATAAATATCCTCATAACAAAGTGAACAAAGGTTTAGACATTTTTGCAAATGTATTCAAACTAAAAATAAACTTATTTACATAATTATTCAGACCCTTTGCTATGAGTCTCATAATTGAGCTCAGGTTCATCCTGTTTCTATTGATCATCCTTGATGTTTCGACAACTTGATTGGAGTCCAACTTTGGTAAATTCAATTGATTGGACATGGTTTGAAAGGCGCACACACCTGTCTATATAAAAAGGTTGCACAGTTGACAGTGCATGCCAGAGCAAAAATCAAGCCATGGAGTCAAACGAATTGTCCGTAGAGCTCCGAGACAGGATTGTGTTGAGGCACAGATCTGGGGAAGGGTACCAACACATTTATGCAGCATTGAAGGTCCCTAAGAGCACAGTGGCTTCCATCATTCTTAAATGGAAGAAGTTTGGAAACACTACGACTTCCTAGAGCTGGCCGCCCGGCCAAACTGGACAACCGAGGGAGAATGGCCTTTGTCAGGGAGGTGACCAAGAACCCGATGTTCACTCTGATAGAGTTCCTTTGTGGAGATGGGAGAACCTTCCAGAAGGACAACCATCTCTGCAGCACTCCACCAATCAGGCCTTTATGGTAGTGGCAAGATGGAAGCCACTCCTCAGTAAAAGGCACATGACAGCCAGTTTGGAGTTTGCCAAAAGGCACCTAAAGGACTCTGACCATGAGAAACAAGATTCTCTGGTCTGATGAAACCAAGATTGAACACTTTGGACTGAATGCCAAGTGTCACGTCTGGAGGAAACCTGGCACCATGCCTACGGTGAAGCATGGTGGTGGCAGCATCCTGCTGGGGGGATGATTTTCAGTGGCAGGGACTGGGAGACTAGTCAGTATTGAGGGAAAGATGAACGGAGCAAAGTACAGAGGATCCTTGATTAAAAAACCTGCTCCAGAGCGCTCAGGACCTCAGACTGGGGTGAAGGTTCACCTTCCAACAGGACAACGATCCTAAGCACACAGCCAAGACAACGCAGGAGTGGCTTCGGGACAATGTCTTTGAGTGGCCCAGACAGAGCCCGGACTTGAACCCGATCGAACATCTCTGGAGAGAACTGAAAATAGCTGTGCAGCGACGCTCCCCATCAAACCTGACAGAGTTTGAGAGGATCTGCAGAGAAGAATGGGGAAAAACTCCCCAATTACAGGTGTGCCAAACTTGTAGCTTCATACCTAAGACAAGGCTGTAATCGCTGCTAACCCCACTGAGTAAAGAGTTGGAATATTTATGTAAATACATTTTTTAAATGTAAATGTATTTTTTAATACATTTTGCAAAAATGTCTAAGCATGTTTTTGCTTTGTCATTATGGGGTATTGTATGTAGATTGATTAAATTGAAGAAAATAAACCATTTTAAAATAATGCTGTAACAACAAAATGGAAAAATTCAAGGGGGCCTGAGTACTTCACAAATGCACTGTAGGTCAAATCAAATGTAAATTTGTCACATGCGCCAAATACAACAGGTGGAGACCTTAGTGAAATGCTTAAAAGCCCTTAACCAACAATGCAGTTAAGACAAATAAGTTGAAGTATTTACTCAAATAAACCTAGGTGGCCTCCATGGTGGCGCAGTGGTTAAGGGCGCTGTACTGCTGTGCCACCAGCTGTGCCACCAGAGACTCTGGGTTCGCGCCCAGGCTGTCGTAACTTGTGGTCGGAGGCCGAACAGTTGCCATACCAGGCAGTGATCAGTGTGGCAGATGTGTTGTTACCTACCCTTACCACTTTGGGGTGGCCCATCAGGAAGTCCAGAATCCAGTTGCAGAGGGAGGTGTTTAGTCCCAGGGTCCTTAGCTTATTGATGAGCTTTGAGGGCACTATGGTGTTGAACACTGAGCTGTAATCAATGAGTAGCATTCTCACGTGGGGGGTTCCTTTTGTCCAGGTTGGAAAGGGTAGTGTGGAGTGCAATAGAGATTGTGTCATCTGTGGATCTGTTGGGGCGGTATGCAAATTGGAGTGGGTCTAGGGTTCCTGGGATAATGGTGTTGATTTGGGTGGGTGGGTGGGACCCCCCCTATCCCAACAGAGGGTAAAGAGTACATTCTCTATTTGTATGCATAGTGGACTATTCTACTGTATACTAAATGAAATAAATGCTCATATCTTTGATACTGTACCACATTTTTCCCTTCTATTTGCATATAAGGGGGGGAAACCCTCTAATCTTGTTCTAGTATTGTAATATCTAATTCAAAGATGTGGCATGAATAAGAATCAAATAACTCAAGTGAGTTTTGTTGAAAAAGGTATCTAATCAATGATACATTCATTTCGTTGTATTGTACTGGATCAAATGACAACGAACTCAAATATAATGGGTTCAATTAAGAAAAAAAGTTGTAATATGATTATGATTGGGATGACAAAATCCTACAAAACATAAGCTTTTTAGTTTCTTTTCAATTAAAGACCTAGACAACCAGGAAAGGGGAGTTCCTTAATTATTAGTGACCTTAATTCATCCATCAAGTACAAGGGTGGAGAGAATCTGCAGACATTCAGCCCTCCATGGAATGAGTTTGACATCTGCCATACAACTGTCATGACGTGGCCCTTTCTGGGTATAGAGCATAGCAAACCCCCCCCCCTCTCCTACACCCAGGTTCTGTTATCTTAGGTCGTAAATTCCTGGAAAAGACTCCTCCTGGCCATGCAGTATAGAGATAGAGTTTCACAGTAGAATAAAGGAACTTCTTCTACAATCACAGAACTGAACAATTATCCATGTTTTGGAGACTGTGTAAACAGTCGGTGGAGAAGCCAGCCACGACGTGGTCCATTTTGTTTCATGTTTGTGACCTCATGAAAGACAACACAGCCACATGACCATATCTCTGTTTATACAGGTTCCTCCATTATGAGGTTCGCGTCTAATTATTGTATAAAATGAATGAGATGAGTAAAGATTAAACTATTTGTGAAATGATGTTAATGTGAGAGAATTCTATTCCCTTTAAAGTTTAACTAAGTCATTGGCCCACCCCCATGAGCAGACAGGATCTGGCGTCATGGAACAGCCCTTCTCTACTGTTACGAATAAAAACCCCACCTGAAGAATTCCTCTTCAGACCATGCTTACCTCGGTCAGCTGATGGGGCAAAGGTTTGAGTAGAGAACACAAAAACCTCAGTACAAGCTTAGGTTGTAATGGTTGTTGAATTCCTAACCATACCACGTGGAGCATTGGCTACACGGGTGGAAATGGTTAAACAGAATAAGAGAAAATCTTAGATACTAATTACTAGTCCGCAGCTAGAAATTGTTAACCTGGGATGCGAAGACCGACAACTGCCGAAACATCTATTCTATAAGAACATTTCTGAATGGTACTCTGAAGTATCTATTCTAACCACGAAAGACTTCAGGGAAGCAGAGAGACGCTTGGATGAACTTTCCAACAGAAAGACGGATGATTCCAACAGCGATCAAGATGACACACCGAGCGTATATATATATATATATATATTGATTGATTGCAATTATTCCCAAATGAGTGAGCGTTCATGTGCAGAGGATTAGCATTTCAATTAATATAATTATCAACTGTGTAGCGACTCATTTGTCTTTCCCACCCTTCTCAGTCCACACACACTTCCCTTTCTCCACCAAGCCATCACATCGGCTTAGCCCACTAGGGAATCTCCCCTATCATTTCCTTGTAACAATATCTGTTAGTTTATGCATTTGTGATTATTTATTTAGTTAGTAAATAAATGATTAAGACAATTGATGTATGGATGAATCATATTAGAGGCTGGGTTCATGCAGATAACCAACAATTTACGACGTTTGGAATGAGACTAACATGAGGTAAAGAATCATTCATTAATTAGACTAATTGATCAGATATTAAAATATCTGAAGAGTTATTAGGAAAATTATCATTTGTAATCTGAAGATTTTCTTTGGTGCCCATACTTCCTAGTTAGTTACATTTACGTGCTTAGTTTAATCACGTAATAATATTTACAGAGAATTTATTTGATAAAATAAGTATTCAATTTAATGATGCCAAAGACACGAGATAACCATGCACTGCGTCAATGGAAGAGATAAGTGAATGCGGAAACGGAAGAGTTAGGCCGTTACTGCGGAAACAATAGATCCCTTTTTACAAAGAAATATCCCATTGAAGAGTGCCTTCGTTTACATACATGTTGAGTGCAGAGATCACGATGATGTGTATGAGCACAATCAGCGATCATATCAGAGGGGGAGAGAGGGAACATCGGGCTGGGAGGATGGACAGCTAGGCGGGGGAGTTGGAGCTTGCTCACTTAACCCTAATACTGTTATTCCTAGCCTAGCCATCTGCACCAAGGCAGATGCTGGGAATGCTGGGTTAGGATCAGAGAGGATGGTCAGAAGTTCAAAACCAACACCAAAAGAAAAAGATGGCCCTGAGAGGTACCAAAGAGCTTTAGGCAAAATCATTGTCTCCATTATAGGGCCATAACAGCTGAACTGGAGCTTGGCCTTTGGTTTTTCCCCTTTTCCTCCATCTGATCATCCTCCTCTTTCTATGCATTCTTCCTCTCTATCACACAGTAAGCCTTTTGTGCATCTATCACAGGAGGCTGCCGAGGGGAGGACAGCTCATAATAAGGGCTGGAAGAGAGTGAATGGAATGGTATCAATCACGTGGAAACCATGTGTTTGATATCATTCCATTCCAGCCATTGGAATGAGTCCATCCTCACCAATTAAATAGCAACCAACCTCCAGTGGTATCTATAGGGAGGGATGCCCCAAAAGAGCTTCTTAATTCAAAGCTGGGTTTAGTAGCTCAGCCAAACGGCTCTTAAGGACTCCACACAAATCCAATTGTTAACATAATGGGATTGGGAAACGAAGCGCGTGGAGGGAGAAACAGGAAGGGTAGAGCAAAAGATGGATACGAGTGGTGGTGGTGGTCAAGCAAAAGACATCTGCAACGGAAAAAGCCAAATGAATGGAGATAGTGAGTCAACGTCGTCGCACAGGCTATACTCATGCACTGAACAAGTACAGGCACAGTTTAGTTTCTTCTTGTAGCGACATCTACTCTCACTCAACAAGGAACAAGCAAACAAATAGCCATGGAAGTAAATAGAATAAAACCTTTCCTTCCCTCAGCTAAAAAAAAAGCACTCAGGACCGAGGCTCTTTATTCCCCAATTGTGCCTGAGGTTTTGTTTAGAGTTTTTTTTTTCATTTATTCTGCCTTTTAAAATATTCAGTAGAAGGGGGGGTGGACAGAGCTCTGAATAAAGAGGGCAACTGCAGTAAGAGGAAAGGTGAAAGTAGTGGCACGCAATGGATAGAGTATGGAGGGAGAGAGAAAGTCAAGTGAGGATCAAAAAGTGTGTCATATAGACGGGTGTAAGTCTACACTGTGTTCCAACAATCCACTAGCTTCTCATTATTGACCCTTTCTCCTCTGTTAGCGAGTAGACGTCTTGCTATGTTACTGTGCAACAGAAAACAGCAGGGAGACAGCCACCTTCACAGATTTCAGTCTTCATTGAAAAAGAAAAAAAAACATAAGTCAAGGACATTACATCATCATACAACTGGTTAGTTCCAACGAAAATATCCAGTACAGTTGTACTGTTGATGAATATCCAAGAGGTTAATCATTGACAAGGTCAAGTCTGAAGTTAATACTGTATAGTCCATGATCCTTATTCTCTTCAAATTAAAACATGAGAGTACACGGATTATATTTCATTTGTATAGTTTACAACTTTACATTGTTCAGTAGGTGTGTTTTCCATGCTTATCCCTCCTACTTCCATTCTCTTTCACCATCTCTTGCAAATTTTTAATACACTTGAAAGCTCCAAACATTTATTTACTTTTAAATGTGGTTTTAGGCTGCTTTCCATTTCCACCAAATGGTAGGCTTATGGTATAATAATCATAGACAAAATGTCTGAATTAAATATATACATTTATAAATAAATATAAAGCAGGTCTCCATCCAACTTTCTTTTCCCCAAGTATTTGTTTTTCAGCAATTCATTTTTGTCCAAAACTGTACAACAATTGCCATTCATACGCTTCAGCACTCTACTTCCACCATATTTTCTTATTCAGACATCTATTGTACCATATCTGTAAAGTGTGGTTTTAACAGTTTCTAAAAATGATGCTCTATAAAAAGTGTTGCACAATTTCCAGTTAATAAACAAGTCATTCCAGCTAAAAGCTGTGTTTTGTGCATATCGGTGGTGTGCAATAAATACAAACACTGTGCTGTCTAATATGTTTCATAAATAGAAACAGGGTTCTGTGTATGCATGGCTGGATGCACCCTATAGAAGGGCAATTCCATGGTAACAGTGATGCTGGGACAGAGGTTTCACTTTAAATGTATGTCAAACAAAAAACTGTTTGCAAAGTTAAACCATACAACTATACACAAGGACTACTTTGACATACAAATAAATACATTGAAGAACAGTGCATATACAAAGTTTGGTAAAAGAATGATGACACAAACAGCACAAACTATCCTTCTGTTATGTTTTTGTAACATTTTCTGTGGAAGTTGTTCAAAGTAGATCTGTGCATATAACTGTATGGTTTGTTTAACTTTGCAAGTATCGTTTTTTCCTTTACATATATTTTAACGTGAAATATCTGAGTCTCAATCATTCTGTTACAGTGTTATTACCCAGAGCTGACGCTTGTCGCATGAGTCTTTCTGTGCTCTATCAGACATGTAAGTTCTTCAGGTGCATTTGGCATCTCTCACATGTGAAGTAACATAAACCTAAGTGCAGAAGTGTGCTATGCAATCGTGAGCAAGCTTGCTATGACGTGTACCACAAGAAAACATTACTATACAATGAAGTGTACATCTAGAACAGGTCATGATAAGAATCTCATGCATACAATGTTCCCAGTAACATATGTGCATAAAACAAGTGCTAGAACACAACGTCTGTTTGTATGTGCATCACTCACTCAAACCTCTGAGGCAGAGGAAAATGTAATGCAGGTTTTGTGCAGGAATGGAAAGAAACAACCAACACTAAAATATCTGAGGTACAATTCAATGTGCACATTCATAGAAAGCCAGGCATATCAGGAATAATGATACTATGATAATAATGAGATAAGTTACTAAGGGACTATAGGTTGGCAATATTTTTGGAGACTATACAGTCCTCTTATATCTACTTTTTTGCATGCATTTAATTTCTCCCATATCTATGTCCAAGTCCCACCATTGGTCCTTAATCCACAGTGGGGTTAAAGAGTCCAGTAGCAATCTCCCATTTTTGTCAGGTGAGGTATGTCAATATCCCTTGCTTAAAACAGAAGCTAAAATGTTCTTGCCCCACCTAAATCTCTGTGCGCTTTAAGTTTTTATGAAACAATTGTTCATTGTGTTTTTAGCTTGTGTTTAGCTTCTTAAAAGACAAAAATGGAAGAATTTTGAGTTCCTCTGAGTTTGAGTGAATAAAACAAAGTTATACCTCAAATCGAAATCTGAAATAGTTGCTTTCATGTGTCAAAAACCCCACAGGACACCAAGTTGTCAAAAGTATTTCTCTTATGTCCAGCATGTTCCTGGTCATGTCCTTGACTTCATCATCTTTACAGTGATGATGTCACACTAAGCGCTCACAATTTAGAGGATATCTGTTCAGGAGTCCAGTTCCAGAGAGCTGTTCCCAGAGAATTTGGTATTTCTGACCGGTCAGTTCCCATCTCTTCTCCTCCATGCATTAAAACAGTAGTGAGATCACAGTATTCCAAGTGTGCGGAGGTTCTGAAACGACATGAAACTCTCACATCAAATGGGCCTCCCTTGGTCTGGTAATAGAGATAGAGGGGGTCTCTACTCCCTCTCAGTCTTATGAGGATGTTATTAGCCAGGTGTCTGATGCCCATCTTAGGTATGATCCATATGTCCCAGCAGTCTTTAGGATTGAATAGACAGAGGAAGAGAGAAGGCAGCCCATCATGAAAGTCCCTAAGCGTTCCAAGCAGGAGTTCTTCTCTTACACCACTGAGGGGAAATTATAAGATAAAAAAACAAGGAAATCAGATAGCCACATCAACACATTTTGTAAAAAGGACAATGTGGTATGGAGACTCAGAAGTCATGCTCAAAGTCACTACAGTCTATTCTATGCACTAAGGTTTGAAGACAATTCCATGAGAATTGTCTGATCGCTGTTTTAAATGAGAGATGAGTTTCCAACCATTGTCTCTATAACCCCTGATCTGGACTACAATAAAAACACACTATCCCACCAAACAGAGATAAAGTCTGTAGTCTAGGCCACCTAAAAACAACAAAACACAATCCCAATGGTACCTTGTGAATACGGGATGTGAGGACAAAGTAGAAACAGAACATGTCATTCAATTATATCAGAAAAGTACCTTATATTCTAAAATTGTGTTTCAGATGAAGTCAAATTTCTACATGATATAGGAAACTTACATGAGGGGGCAGAAGTTAAGGAAGTATTGGTCCTGGGTTTTCATAACCATCAGATAGACCCATAGCATGCCACTCCTGGGTAAGCGAGGCCACTGAGAAGACCTGAGTCTTTCAAGCATCTAACTACAGTACAGTATATCTATGGAGGAAGGTGGTTTATAATTTGATTGACATTGCGGTCTGGGTGTGATGATAATGTTGTTAGTGTGTACTTCCCCCAAAACACGAGTCAAGAACATTCAAAGTTCATACAGCATGAGACAGAGTACAGTAGTAAGCATAGCTGTAATAGCATAGTCTATAGAGAACCCTGTTCTAATATGGGCATAACAATTTTCTCAGTATAGTGTTCTCATAACCCTGTGTGGGAGCTAGAGTAGAGACCTCAAGTGAGAGTTCTACATGTCTATGGATGTAAAGGACAGGAAACGTCCATTAGCTACAGCAGTGTCAGCAACACCTCAATGGTTCCCATACACCGCGTGAGCCTTTAATACGGTCATGATCAAACCAGATGGGTCCTATATGCACAGAGAAAGGTTCAGTATGCTTCAGCAGATTGGACACAGTAGGCCATTAAACCGACCTCTAAGGCTCATAGCCATCTACCCTCTCCAGTTGATTACAAAAATACCCCATACCGACTACCATAATTAGAAACCCTGTAGTTTCACATTTCAAACATGATAACAGTTGAGAATGTGAAACAGACAAAAGACAAAACTAGGTAAAAGTACAAAATGAAAAGTTGAAGTCTGTACCACTTTCAGAGTGACAGCAGGACCCTCGGCCCTTCAGCATACTGCCTTGTTTCTCTGGTGCACAGTGGAGTCTGTGCCTCCGCCCCAAACCGTCCCGCCTCCACCAGCAACTGGGAGAGAGAGGACAAACTCTTCATGACAAATGATTTCAGGTCAACACACCAAATGACCTTCTAAAGACCAGTGGAGGGTTTTTAATCTTACTTCATGGACAAACTCATCATGGTAGCATGTGCAGTATGTTTGGTTAATCGCTGTGTAATGACGCAGATGTCTACACAAGGTATGTAGGCTCAGTGAATGGGCAGTGTCAGAGGGAGATTGCTGTTCTCTTGTAGACAACACATTGAGCAGAATCACAGTGTGGTTGGTTAAGCACAGTGTGGTTGGTTAATCAACCACGTAGTTGTCTTAATGATATGCCATTTCAGTAAATGGGATAAGTCATGGAGAGATTTTCCTATTAAGCAGACATCATGTACTTACTGTAAAAGGGTGCAGAGCAGCATCGTCAAGACGCAACCAATCACACACAGAACTAGCACTGTGGCAACTGTCTGTTGCCTGTGATTGGTGGCCACCACAGCTAGCAGGTCAGCGTGCTCACATCGCATCCCTACGAAGCCTTGGTGACACCTGTCAAACATGAAGTGGAGAAAGGACATAAAACTTCAAACAGCAGCATGGACTTGATCCTTCAAGGCTGTTTGACAAACTCGCTGACTCCATTTGCAATGGAGAGACCACAGCATTAAATATAACATCTATAAATATATTGTATCTCTATGGAAGAGACTAATAGAGGTAGAGATTAATGAAGTAGAACTATTAGCCCTACGTTTCAGAAAGAATAGTTCAGTCTGCAAAACTATTTTGCATCATATTGCTACCCATACAATACCCTTCGTATTATGAACATGCCATAAAGTGTCTCAAGAGGTCGCTACTAAAGAGCATTTTAGTAAAGGGTTTAGGTCAAAGAGCCTAACCCTGGACGGAATTCCCTTTTCTGCTCATCTCACTCAGTGAGAAGAACTGTCGCGCTCCAATTCCATAAGCCAGTGAAATTCGTATCATGATCAGACCAGCTCTACGAACTACAGCGAATCAGTGTACAAACATAGCACTGACAGAACAGATCCTAAACACACTTGGATGCATTTGTATTTATTATGGATCCCAATGAACTCTTTCTGGGTTCCAGCAAAACTAAGGCAGTTAAACAATTTTAGAAAAACATGACAATACATTAATTACAGAATTCACAACACACTAAGTGTGCCCTGAGGTCGATACTCCACTATCTACAACACAAAATGTGTACGTGTGTGTATAGTGTGTATGTTATCGTGTGTGTATATATATGCATATGTCTGTGCCTATGTGTGTGTTGCTTCACAGTCCCCGCTGTTCCGCTGTTTTCATTTTTATAAAAATCTTATTCTACTGCTTGCATCAGTTACCTGATGTGGAATAGAGTTCCATATAGTCATGGTTCTATGTGGTACTGTGTGCATCCTAGTCTGTTCTGAATTTGGGGACTGTGAAGAGACCTCTGGTGGCATGTCTTGTGGGGTATACATGGGTGTCTGAGCTATGTGCTAGTTTAATCAGACAGCTCGGTGCTTTCAACATGTCAATGCCTCTCACTAATACAAGTAGTGATGAAGTCAATCTCTCCTCTACTTTGAGCCAGGAGAGATTGACATGCATATTATTCATGTTCTGAGCCAATTGCAATTTTCCTGAGTCCCTCTGTGGCACCTGACCACACGACTGAACAGTAGTCCAGGAGTGACAAAACTAGGACCTGTAGGACCTGCCTTGTTGATTGTGCTGTTAAGAAGGTAGAGCAGCACTTTATTATGGACAGATTTATCCCCATCTTAGCTACTGTTGTATCAATATGTTTTGACCATGACAGTTTACAATCTAGGGTTACTCCAAGCAGTTTAGTCACCTCAACTTGCTCAATTTCCACATTATTTATTACAAGATTTAATAGAGTTTAGTGAATGATTAGTCACAAATACAATGCTTTTAGTTTTTGAAATATTTAGGAATAACTTATTCCTTGCCACCCATTCAAATCAAATCAAATTTTATTTGTCACATACACATGGTTAGCAGATGTTAATGCGAGTGTAGCGAAATGCTTGTGCTTCTAGTTCCGACAATGCAGTAATAACCAACAAGTAATCTAACTAACAATTCAAAACTACTGTCTTATACACAGTGGAAGGGGATAAAGAATATGTACATAAGGATATATGAATGAGTGATGGTACAGGGCAGCATACAGTAGATGGTATCGAGTACAGTATATACATATGAGATGAGTATGTAGACAAAGTAAACAAAGTGGCATAGTTAAAGTGGCTAGTGATACATGTATTACATAAGGATGCAGTCGATGATATAGAGTACAGTATATACGTATGCATATGAGATGAATAATGTAGGGTAAGTAACATTATATAAGGTAGCATTGTTTAAAGTGGCTAGTGATATATTTACATCATTTCCCATCAATTCCCATTATTAAAGTGGCTGGAGTTGGGTCAGTGTCAATGTCAGTGTGTTGGCAGCAGCCACTCAATGTTAGTGGTGGCTGTTTAACAGTCTGATGGCCTTGAGATAGAAGCTGTTTTTCAGTCTCTCGGTCCCAGCTTTGATGCACCTGTACTGACCTCGCCTTCTGGATGATAGCGGGGTGAACAGGCAGTGGCTCGGGTGGTTGATGTCCTTGATGATCTTTATGGCCTTCCTGTAACATCGGGTGGTGTAGGTGTCCTGGAGGGCAGGTAGTTTGCCCCCGGTGATGCGTTGTGCAGACCTCACTACCCTCTGGAGAGCCTTACGGTTGAGGGCGGAGCAGTTGCCGTACCAGGCGGTGATACAGCCCGCCAGGATGCTCTCGATTGTGCATCTGTAGAAGTTTGTGAGTGCTTTTGGTGACAAGCCGAATTTCTTCAGCCTCCTGGAGGTTGAAGAGGCGCTGCTGCGCCTTCTTCACGACGCTGTCTGTGTGAGTGGACCAATTCAGTTTGTCTGTGATGTGTATGCCGAGGAACTTAAAACTTGCTACCCTCTCCACTACTGTAATGTAAATGTTCCATCGATGTGGATAGGGGGGTGTTCCCTCTGCTGTTTCCTGAAGTCCACAATCATCTCCTTAGTTTTGTTGACGTTGAGTGTGAGGTTATTTTCCTGACACCACACTCCGAGGGCCCTCACCTCCTCCCTGTAGGCAGTCTCGTCGTTGTTGGTAATCAAGCCTACCACTGTTGTGTCGTCCGCAAACTTGATGATTGAGTTGGAGGCGTGCGTGGCCACGCAGTCGTGGGTGAACAGGGAGTACAGGAGAGGGCTCAGAATGCACCCTTGTGGGGCCCCCGTGTTGAGGATCAGCGGGGAGGAGATGTTGTTGCCTACCCTCACCACCTGGGGGCGGCCCGTCAGGAAGTCCAGTACCCAGTTGCACAGGGCGGGGTCGAGACCCAGGGTCTCGAGCTTGATGACGAGCTTGGAGGGTACTATGGTGTTGAATGCCGAGCTGTAGTCGATGAACAGCATTCTCACATAGGTATTCCTCTTGTCCAGATGGGTTAGGGCAGTGTGCAGTGTGGTTGAGATTAAGCGGTAAGCAAATTGGAGTGGGTCTAGGGTGTCAGGTAGGGTGGAGGTGATATGGTCCTTGACTAGTCTCTCAAAGCACTTCATGATGACGGAAGTGAGTGCTACGGGGCGGTAGTCGTTTAGCTCAGTTACCTTAGCTTTCTTGGGAACAGGAACAATGGTGGCCCTCTTGAAGCATGTGGGAACAGCAGACTGGTATAGGGATTGATTGAATATGTCCGTAAACACACCGGCCAGCTGGTCTGCGCATGCTCTGAGGGCGCGGCTGGGGATGCCGTCTGGGCCTGCAGCCTTGCGAGGGTTAACACGTTTAAATGTCTTACTCACCTCGGCTGCAGTGAAGGAGAGACCGCATGTTTTCGTTGCAGGCCGTATCAGTGGCACTGTATTGTCCTCAAAGCGGGCAAAAAAGTTATTTAGTCTGCCTGGGAGCAAGACATCCTGGTCCGTGACTGGGCTGGGTTTCTTCTTGTAGTCCGTGATTGACTGTAGACCCTGCCACATGCCTCTTGTGTCTGAGCCGTTGAATTGAGATTCTACTTTGTCTCTGTACTGACGCTTAGCTTGTTTGATAGCCTTGCAGAGGGAATAGCTGCACTGTTTGTATTCGGTCATGTTACCAGACACCTTGCCCTGATTAAAAGCAGTGGCTCGCGCTTTCAGTTTCACGCGAATACTGCCATCAATCCACGGTTTCTGGTTAGGGAATGTTTTTATCGTTGCTATGGGAACGACATCTTCAACGCACGTTCTAATGAACTCGCACACCGAATCAGCGTATTCGTCAATATTGTTATCTGACGCAATACGAAACATGTCCCAGTCCACGTGATGGAAGCAGTCTTGGAGTGTGGAGTCAGCTTGGTCGGACCAGCGTTGGACAGACCTCAGCGTGGGAGCCTCTTGTTTTAGTTTCTGTCTGTAGGCAGTGATCAACAAAATTGAGTCGTGGTCAGCTTTTCCGAAAGGGGGGCGGGGCAGGGCCTTATATGCGTCGCGGAAGTTAGAGTAACAATGATCCAAGGTTTTACCACCCCTGGTTGCGCAATCGATATGCTGATAAAATTTAGGGAGTCTTGTTTTCAGATTAGCTTTGTTAAAATCCCCAGCTACAATGAATGCAGCCTCCGGATAAATGGTTTCCAGTTTGCAAAGAGTTAAATAAAGTTTGTTCAGAGCCATCGATGTGTCTGCTTGGGGGGGGATATATACAGCTGTGATTATAATCGGAATAAGAGAATTCTCTTGGTAGATAATGCGGTCTACATTTGATTGTGAGGAATTCTAAATCAGGTGAACAGAAGGATTTGAGTTCCTGTATGTTTCCTTCATCACACCATGTCTCGTTAGTCATGAGGCATACGCCCCCGCCACTCTTCTTACCAGAAAGATGTTTGTTTCTGTCGGCGTGATGCGTGGAGAAACCCGTTGGCTGCACCGCCCCGGATAGAGTCTCTCCAGTGAGCCATGTTTCCGTGAAGCAGAGAACGTTACAGTCTCTGATGTCCCTCTGGAATGCTACCCTTGCTCGGATTTCATCAACCTTGTTGTCAAGAGACTGGACATTGGCAAGAAGAATGCTAGGGAGTGGTGCACGATGTGGCCGTGTCCGGAGTCGACCAGAAGACCGCTACGTTTCCCTCTTTTACGAAGTCGTTTTTTGGGGTCGCTGCCTGGAATCAATTCCGTTGACCTGTTTGTAAGGCAGAACACAGGATCCGCGTCGCGGAAAACATATTCTTGGTCGTACTGATGGTGAGTTGACGCTGATCTTATATTCAGTAGTTCTTCTCGACTGTATGTAATGAAACCTAAAATGACCTGGGGTACTAATGTAAGAAATAACACGTAAAAAAACAAAAAACTGCATAGTTTCCTAGGAACGCAAAGAGAGGCGGCCATCTCTGTCGGCGCCGGAAGTAGTAGGCTCTGAAACTAACTGCAGCTCTTTGTAAAGTGTTGCAGTCATTTCAGTTGCTGTAGTGGCTGATGTGTATAGTGTTGAGTCATCTGCATACATAGACACACTGGCTTTACTCATGCACCGCATACATAGACACACTGTCGTTAGTAAAGATTGGCCTAGACAGCTGCCTTGGGGAATTCCTGATTCTACCTGGATTATGTTGGAGAAGCTTCCACGCCCTCTGTGTTCTGTTAGACAGGTAACTCTTTATACACAATATAGCAGGGGACGTAAAGCAATAACACATATGTTTTTCCAGCAGCAGACTATGATCGATAATGTCAAAAGCCACACTGAAGTCTGAACAAAACAGCCCCCCAATCTTTTTATCGTCAATTTCACTCAGCCAATCAGTCATTTGTGTAAGTGCTGTGCTTGTTGAATGTCCTTCCCTATAAGCGTGCTGAAAGACTGTTGTCAATTTGTTTACTGTAAAATAGCATTGTATCTGGTCAAACACCATTTTCTTCAAAACTTTACTAAGGGTTGGTAACAGGCTGATTGGTCAGCTATTTGAGCCAGTAAAGGGGGCTTTACTATTCTTAGGTAGAGGAATGACTTTAGCTTTCCTCCAGGCCTGAGGGCACACACTTTTCCTCAGTCATTTTCCATCCAAGTTGTCAGAACCCGGTGGCTTGTCATCGTTGATAGATAATACTTTTCCCCCCCTCTTCCACACTCACTTTACAGATTTCAAAATTACAATTCTTGTCTTCCATAATTTGGTCAGATATACTTGGATGTGTAGTGTCAGCATTTGTTGATGGCATATCATGCCCAAGTTTGCTAATCTTGCCAATGAAAAAATACATTAAAGTAGTTGGCAATATCAGTGGGTTTTGTAATGAATGAGCCATCTGATTCAATGAATGGAAGAGCTGAGTTTGCATTTTTTCACAATTTAATTTAAGGTGCTCCAAAGCTTTTTACTATCATTCTTTGTCATTTATCTTTGTTTCATAGTGTAGTTTCTTCTTCTTTTTATTCAGTTTAGTCACATGATTTCTCAATTTGCAGTACGTTTGCCAAGCAGTTGTGCAGCCAGACTTAAATTGCCATTCCCTTTGCCTCATCCCTCTCAACCATACAATTTTTCAATTACTTATCAATCCACAGGGATGTAACAGTTTTACAGTCATTTTCTTAATGGGTACATGATTATTAGTAACTGGGATAAGCAATTGGATGTCACAGACAGACCTAAAACTGTGTGGCTTACCCAACAAACTCTTCATAAATCCTACTAACTGGTGACCACTCAAAATAAAATAATTACAACATATGCTAACCTTTTACAGCTTACTTGTGACAGGTCACCAGCAAGGACAGGTCACAAGTTCATTATCGAAGAACAATTTCCCATACAGACTGAGTAACACAATGATGATTCACCTGATTTTGAAATAATGACGACAATGCCTTACTGTGGGACGTAGCCTTATTTCAACTATGTGGGTGCGTGGATCAGCGAGAGAGAAAGAGAAGTTGAACTTACACACATGCGGGTGTCTCCTCCAGAATCAAGAAACGACAGGTGCCATGGAAACAGAAGTGGCTGTGGGAGTCAGGACAGTCATCGAAGTGGGATCGAACAGCTGCTGCAACAAACTCTGACAGAGAGAAAGAATGACATTTAAGGGTATTTCTAAAACATTGTGCAACTGGATTGCAGCCAGATTGCGCGTACTCAATGATTTATAAATCACCTTGTATTCCAAATAACTACTCAATATGTGATGAAGATTAGAAATTCTGCACTTAGCTTTGCTCAAACTGATCCCCTCCAACATGCTGTTTCTCTCTTTGTAGGATTACACTGTAAAAGAGCCCAATAACCTGGCCATACGCCTTACCAAAACTTCATAGGTCAGTCAGTGTCATAGATCTAAAATAACTTAATTCTTGGACAACAATGTCAAAATCTACTCCCACGCCTCTATCCCATGCCTCCAGTTGGGGACGTTCCTGAGGCAGAGGAGACTTATTCTAAGCCTTTTGTTACATCGCTGAGTGACTGGGGTTGTCATGGTTTATGTCAGGGACAGGGCCCTCCAAGGGACAAGTCTAACCCCATGTCAAATCCCCAGTGCCACGACACAGCAAACAAAACATCTGTCCATCATCAAACCCATTAGAGGTCTGGAGAAAGCACATCCCTGAAGCCAGGAAGTAAAACGCTCACCCTTTTCACTCCATGGTTGTGTCTGAAAAGATTACTAGCCATCATGTCCTTGCTTCCTCCTTATGGAGTGGATCAAAAGGTCCCTCCTTCCGAGCTCTACTCTATTGAGCTTTGAGAGGAATTCAGGAAACAAGGACAGAGGAGACAAGGATTTGACAGATAGTAAGCTTTTCAGACACAGCCTCTCTCCTCTACCCTTTACATCCAATCAAACTTGATTTATTATGGCTAGAATAACAGAATTCATCTTCTGAAATAAATTAACATTGGGATGAGCTGAAGAGGTCAGAACTCAGGAAGAACACGGTAACCACATTTTTGTGTCTGGACAAATTTCTTACTCATCAACTATACAGTCAGGGTTTCAAATTCCAACCTGACTGGCCCAAACAAAAGTCTGAGTATCTTTTCTCGGGCGGCCAAAACAGATGTCACAATGTGGCATTCAGAGAGGGAGGAAGAGAGGGAGTAAGTGAGAAAGAGAGAGAGGATGAACAGACAGACTGCTGCAGTACAGCCGACCGTAACACACTCCATTCCATTAGTAAATGGCTGGTTGGATTCCAGCCTACATGCATTGTCCTTTTTCCCCTCTCTCTTTCAGAGTCTGTATAAAGCTCTCTGTTCTTCCCTGAGGCATCTGCCCCAGCTACCCCTCAGCCCCTCTCTAGCAGAGTCCCAAATTGTACCCTATTCACTATAGTGCACTATTTTTGACCAGGGACCATAGGGCTCTGGTCAAACATGGAACCCTATTCCCTACATAGTGCACTATTTGGGATACAGATCCATCTCTCTCTTCATGTGATTTTGGCAGTCAGTCGAGGATAACATTTAGGAGGAACGGAAATTAGTCATTTCTGGATTTTAAATGGTGCCTCGCAGATAATGACGGAAATGTGATAGTTGGTAACCTGGGATTTAGGCTACTTGATTATTTTTTTGCTACATTCTATCCAGGCTGAGAAACTAGATTTATGAAAAAAAAATAAACCAATTAATTCATGTGTAGCTTAGTATGTGTCCACTTTTGAAATACATTCTCTGTTGCCATCTGACTCTTCACTAGAAAAGCCTTGAATTACCATTGGCACCAGTTAATGAGTCTGAAGAGGTGAACAATTCTCTGGAGCACCCTGTAGAGGTTTTATAAAGGCATTTATAAAATGTGTGTGTGCAGTCCCCTGCACATCCACACACAGAGACAAAACACACACACGAATACATACTTTTCACTGGAATGGTGGTTGTAGTGGTGATACTGGTGGTGGTAGTAGAAGAGGTAGTAACATTTACAGTGGTAGTGGTGGTAGTTATGGGAGGTGTGGTGGTCATTGTAGAATTAGTAGCAATAGTGGAATTATCCTGGCCTGTTCCATATGTAAAGAGGGAACCTATTGGAAGAAACAGATTATGAAATGATAAAGTACATACATAAGTAATAATGTCAAGAGTGATCAGTGAAAAACTAACAAAATTCCAGTTGGCTTTAATAGTTGACAATCAGGAAACAGGCCGTTTCCAGATTACTTGTTGCTCTTAAAGTATAACTAATCTCCCACTTGGAACACAAGACAAGGTGGCATTAATTAGATCCCCATTTATCATCCTGAGTACTATTCACTGAGGTGAAACTGACTGAAATGGGCTGCGCAGCCACATCATCACTTTTTTAGAGCTTATCAAAAGACCTTTTAGTGAAACAAATATCAGAATTGGGCGGCCTGTGTAAACGTAGCCATGGGGGGTACTACCTAAGAACACCGATTTTTGTTTTCTGTTTCCAAACCACTACATGTTCACATATCAAACTTACTTGACTTAAACCACTTTGCCCCATTGGGAGGATAGGATTTCCCATGATTGCTTTCCACCTCCCTCTTCTGTTCGATGTCTTGGCTTTTGCCAGGAGATCTTTGCACTGCAATCGTATTATCTTATCTTATTTCTATTACTTGATCCTAATTAACCACTTCTCTTTTTTATATTGCACTGGGCTCATTGTGGATTGCATGCTGAGGCATGTTCTGTACTCATACCGCTCACATTTATCATTATGTTTGGAGCTCCTCTTACCAGTTGAGTAGTCCAAGAGTGGCAATAGGATGAACAGACTACAATGGGTCTATAATAGGTCTAAGCTGGGATAGTCTTAATATTGACAGGTCTTGGGAGAGAGATCACACAATTAGAATACTGTAAGTATTCATTGTTATTCAGTGATATGGAGAAAGGCATTTTTTTTATTGAACCTTTATTTAACTAGGCAAGTCAGTTAAGAACAAATTCTTATTTAGAATGACGGCCTACCCCAGCCAAACCCTAACGACGCTGAGCAAATTGTGCGCCGCTCTATGGGACTCCCAATCAAAATCAAACTTTATTTGTCACATGCGCCAAATACAACAAGTGTAGACTTTACAGTGAAATGCTTACTTACAAGCCCTTAACCCACAGTGCAGTTCAAGAATAAGTTATTTTCAGTCATAAGAGCAACATTATGTACACAATGAGTTAAAAAATTAAAACACAAAAAAAATAGCAAAATAGGTTGGGAGAATGTTAAACGTCAGCCATGTTCTTCGGCGCCATCTTGTTGTCAATCACGGTCAGTTGTGATACAGCCTGGAATCAAACCATGGTCTGTAGTGACGCCTCTAGCACTGAGATGCAGTGCCTTAGACCGCTGCGCCACTCAGACAATACAAATGCTGAGTATCAAATTAGCCATCACCATACTGCTCAGATAGATAAGAGATGGTTGCAGTCTGTCATAAGGGTTTCAAGAAGGGCCATTTTTTTGCAAGCTCTTCCCTTTCTGAGATTTCAAATTATGGTTAAAAATAAAATAAAACAATTTTAAATACTGAGCGTCAGTTAAATGGGTGACATCCCTGTGATAATGCTAAGGACACTGTGCCCGTAACAAGGTACAAAGTCCAGAAACAGAGAGGGCAAATGAATGCTGTGTCAAGGCAGTGATTGTCCCCAATGGCACCCTATTCCCTACATAGTGCACTACTTTTAACCCAAGCCCTAAGACCCCTGGTCAAAATTAGTACACTGTGTAGGGAATAGGGCTATATTTTGTACACAAACAGTGTGACTGAACAACCAATAACAGTAGCAGGGTCAAGTATTCCCTCCCTACTAAAAGGACGAGGCCATTAGAAACCTATGAATAGGTCTGAACTGACAGTTAACGCATGCTACATCAAAAATCAACAGTGGCTCATTGGTCGGCCAACCATCTTTTTTGTCATAGAAAAGGTGAAATGTCACTGACCCTGAGGGATAGCCACAAAAATGGTTAGAATTCACAAATTGGAGCCATATTCAATCAAACCTGGAAACCAAATTCCCAGTGTATGAGTAGGCTAGGTTAGGCTATATAGGCCTGGAGTATCAACTTTGTCCTTTCTGATGCCCACGAAAATATTGAGATAGATATTACTGTTAATATTTTGTATTTACAATTGTCGTTTCTCCCTGCTTTTTCAGGGACCTCTGGTTGAGGTTTTATTTGTAAGGAATTGTATTTGTAAGGAAAATAGTCTACAGAAGCAAAGCTAGTTTATTAGGAAATAATAATGACCTTTTCCCTTATGGTATAGCAAATTCAAATTTACTCAAATCAATTTTTTATTTAACATTTTACACATTAAAATATTTTAAACTGTTTTTTTTTTCATTGAACTCACCAGTAATGAGAAATATCGCATCCCAGAAAGCCCGATTCATCATGATGAAGGTTGTCTATCAAGGTAATCCTCCGAAATTCGAATGTTCTCTGCTCAATTCCATAAATATTTTTGTAGGCCTACGCACGCATCCGTCAGCAGGCGAGATAAATGTATTCGTCTAAAATTTAAAAAAAAAAACCTTTCTGCTTCTCCACTATAGGCTACTACTGACGTTCTTCAGAAATGTCTCAGACAATGCAAGTGCGTCGCTATTCAGCAACTTCATTATTGTCCAATGCCATGTGCAAACTGAGTTGACGTGCCTGATATGTCATCATTAAAGTGTATCAACCAACAAGTCTTCAAATACTTCGTTTCGATTCATATTTATTACATTTAAACGGAGACGTTAAGTCCATGCCCTAAACAATTCCACTCTTCTCCTGTCGAAATAAACCCTTTCACGCACGGCACACGTAATCTTGTCAGTAGCGTCCCCTGAGGAGCTCTATCATGGGACACATGTAATTGGAGAGAGAGAGAGAGAGCGGCGTGAGATAGTGATAAATATTTATGTTTATTTATTTTCCCTTTCGTACTCTACTATTTGCACATTGTTACAACACTGTACATAGCCATAATTTAATCTTTGAAATGTATCTATTCCTTTGAAACTTTTGTGAGTAATGTTTACTGTTAATTGTTTATTTCACTTTTGAATTGAATTGAGAAAGAGCGAGTGATTATTCAATATCATTCTGTCGTTGCTCTCTCTGTCGGGCCCACTTCCCAGTTACCTAAAATAGGTTGTTTTTAGGGAAGGTTTTAGAGTAAAATGAAACTTATCACAAGAATCTTGTAATGATAACTCAATAATCAAATGACTGTCTTTCATATTTCAATTTGGTGGTGGCTTTTATATGGGCAGTTATACTGAACAAAAATATAAATGCAACATGTAAAGTGTTGACCCCATGTTTCATGAGCTGAAATAAAAAATCCCAGAGAGAAAGCGTATTTCTCTCAAATTTGGTGCACATAATTGTTTACATCCTTGTTAGTGAGCATTTCTCCTTTGCCAAGACAATCCATCCACCTGACAGGTGTGGCATATCAAGAAGCTGATTAAATAGCATGATCAATACACAGGTGCACCTTGTGCTGGGGCCTATAAAAGTACACTCTAAAATGTGCCGTTTTGTAACACAACACAATGCCACAGATGTCTCAAGTTTGAGCGAGCGTTCAATTTGCATGTTGACTGCAGGAATGTCCACGAGAGCTGTTGCCAGATAATTGAATGTTCATTTCTCTACCATAAGCCACCTCCAATGTCATTTTAGAGAATTTGGCAGTACGTCCAACTGGCTTCACAACCGCAGACCACGTGTATGGCTTTGTGTGGGCAAGCAGTCAACATTTTGAACAGTGTCCCATGGTAGTGGTGGGGTTATACTGTAGTATGGGCAGGCATAAGCTACGTACAACAAACACAATTGCGTTTTATTGATGGCAATTTGAATGCACAGAGATACCGTGATGCGATCGTGAGGCCCATTGTCATACCATTCATCCTCGTCCATCACCTCAGCATGATAATGCATGGCCCCATGTCGCAAGGATCTGTACACAATTCCTGGAAGTTGAACATTTTCCAGTTCTTCAGCATACTCACCAGACATATCACCCATTGAGCATGTTTGGGATACTCTGGATCGACGTGTATGACAGCGTGTCCCAGTACCCGCAAGATCCAGAAACTTCACACAGCCATTGAAGAGGAGTTGGATAACATTCAACAGGCCACAATCAACAGTGTGATCAACTCTATGCGAAGGAGATGTCACGCTGCATGAAGCAAATGGTGCTCACACCAGATACTGACTGGTTTTCTGATCCACGCCCCTACCTTTTTTTTAAGGTATGTTTGACCAACTGATGCATATCTATATTCCCAGTCATATGAAATCCATAGATTAGGGCCTTTTCAATTTATTTTGATTGACTGATTTCCTTATATGAACTGTAACTCCGTAAAATCATTGAAATTGTTGAATGTTGCGTTTATATTTTTATTCAGTGTATGTAGCCTACGTCTAGTGCACCCAAATGTGCCTACAGATTTTACAGAATCAATGTCTGCATACTGCATACTTATGCTTCCATAGAGCAATAACAGTTGGCTCCACTCCACTTAATACACTCACAAATCAGCATAAAACTGATAAAGGTTAATGAGCACATTCCCTTTATGTTGATCCAACAACACCCATGCACCTTGAAACTCCAGATACAGAGCATGTTCTTTTACTTTTCCAAACCAAATTAAAAGGATGTTGGTCTTGAAATAGTAAACATCAAAATATTTAATTCATATCCATCTGCAGGATAATGGGTTCAGGGTTAATAAACAATGGTATTCCCCTGATACACTGCATTTATTTGACACTTGAGGTTATGTAGTGGGCAATGTTCCATTTAAGCTGCACAAATGTGCGGGGACTGCCACTCAGAAGAAATATCAGCCTGTGCAGAGAAGCACGAGATTGAACTTCACTCAACTTTCTAGAGTTTTCCCCCTCACCGCTGGCCCACTCATTAGGCAGGATTAGGCGGGCGGCATTTTCTGAGCTAAAGTGTCCAATATGCACCTCCAACAATAACACATAAAACCTCAGGTAATTCTACCCAAAAACAATGCCAATTTCTCTCAACCAGTGGCATAATGGGCTTTTTAGTTGAGCGCTGATGCCGCCCTGTGATAACCAATGCCCACTTTGTCAAAGGCAGGTGCTCAAAATATTTTGCCCTGTCCATTGCCAATGCGCTCTCCAGGGTGCTGTTGGAAAGACGCATTGCTGTGATGCTCCACCAACATTCCGTCAATTTTTTCTAATCTAAAATTAATCATGTAGCAGATACAGGATATGGTAGAAGAGTATGTAGCCTTTTCTGTAGTTACAGGCTGGAGATAAAATGTATGGCAATGTATTGAATGGACACTTAACATCATGCAGGTTTCTCTGATCAAATACCCTAACCTAAAATGGCGCCCAATCAAATAAAACATGTGCTGTCAGCTTAACAAACAACATATCCTAAAACCGGACAGGTCAAAGTAAAAATGAATATGGAATGGGCAATCACAACTGTTGTCCAGGAGTTTCACCCAATTGTCATGATCAGTGGTTTCAAGTTTGTTTCTGTACATTTTTGACCAGCTTATCATTAGCAAAACAGAAAAAATACTTCAGCATTTCCTGCTGTGTAAACACATTGCAAATAGGCTCACGATAACGTCTGATAAAGTTGGTTAGCTGATATTCAGAGCTTAAATAGCCAAATTGATTAGTCACAAGAATCAAGACGAATAATATCAGACGTCAAGATAAGACACAGATGCAGACAGTTCAAAATAACAAACGTTTATTTACAAGAAGAAAAAAAGATTTATACTTGTTTCTACTGACAGTGCAATGATTTAAATGTGATGTTAATAGTGACATTGGATGCACTCGTCAGTATGGCTATAACCTTGCCATAATGAATGCACCCATCATAGTAAAATTATTCTGAAAGTAAACCGTGTGTGTGTGTGTGTGTATGTCTATGTGCCCATGTGTGTACATACAGTATGCTCCCTCTACCTTTCCTCTCAGTTTATTCAGAAGCTTGTGAACAAGATGTTTCGGGAGCATTGGGATGTTCAGCTGTTCAACAGGTCACCCTGTTCTGGATTTGCATCATGTCCATCTATCCCCTGGGAAGGCTGCCGGAGCTCTTATAGCTGAACCCATGAGCGTAACCTTTGGAGGATAATTTGACTTATTTGATTAATACATTTTGGCCTACATTGGAAGGCAATGTTATTAATATCAATATCAGCTTTTTACACAAGGATGTCTGGTAACCTTGGTATGTTGTCCTCACTGAGAAGCTTATTACGTTTTATTTGTACGTTGTATTTTTGAACGTTGTCAATTTTATCAATCAATCAATCAAATGTATCTATTAAACCCTTCTTACATCAGCTGATGTCACAACGTGCTATACAGAAACCCAGTGTCATGCCCTGACCTTAGTTATCTTTGTTTTCTTTATTATTTGGTTAGGTCAGGGTGTGACAAGGGTGGTTTGTGTAGGGCATTGTCTAGGGGTTTTTGTATGTTTATGGTGTTTTTCTAGTCTAGGTGTTTATATGTCTATGGTTGCCTAGATTGGTTCTCAATCAGAGGCAGCTGTTTATCGTTGTCTCTGATTGGGGAACATATTTAGGTAGCCATATTCGTTGGATAGTTTGTGGGTTGTTATTCTATGTTTAGTTGTCTGTTTGCACTAGTAATATAGCTTCACGGGTCGTTTTGTTGTTTTGTATAGTTTTGTTCAAATCAAAATCCATCCCAGGCCTCATTCAGCTCCTCACTCTCCCCTGGTTCCCAGAAAGCTCTCAATACCTCCTCATAGACCAGAGGAAAAGGAGGCCTGTATCAATGGTAGGTAGGAGGAGAGCCAGACCATGACCTGTGTTAGTCTGTGGCTGTGTGAAGTACTTTCTTGTCCGAGCCACATGGCTCTGTTGCTATTGTATGGGAGTTAGTGTGATATATATACAGTAAAAACATGAGGAAGTTCTGCTGCTGTTATTCATTATTCTGCATCAGCAGGGATGGAAAGTGTTTGTATCAATTTACATAATGCATTTTGTTTGTATTTACATAATGCATTGTGTGTGCATGCATGTTAGCCTTGTGGCGTCTGCGTGGCTGTGAGATCCAGCGGTTAGAGTTGGATGAGATCCTCCAGGAGCAGGCAATCAACAGGTCAAGGGCAGGCAAAGGTCAGTAATCCAGGTCAGAGTCCGTAAAGTACAGAACAGCAGGGTCAGGGCAGGGAGGGGTCAGTAATCCAGGGCAGTGTCAAAAGGTACAGAACAGGATGGTCAAAAACTGGGAGAACTAGAAAACAGGAACTAACACGAATCAGGCGTATGGGGACAAAATGCTGGTAGGCTTGATGAGACAAGACAAACTAGCAACAGACAAACAGAACATACAGGTATAAATGCACAGGGGATAATGGGCAACACCAGGAGTGGGGTGGAGACAAGCACAATACAGGTGAAACAGATCAGGGTGTGACAAATAAAGCAAATGCAATGGCCTGTTTTACAAATGGTGGGCCTACCACATGGATGGGCATTCATCAAATTCCATTGCTGTCCAACGTGGTCGGCTATATCCCAGGTGGCATTTTTTGTCTTTCCTAGGGTGGCAAAAATGTAAGGACCGGCCCTGTTCCCATTTATTTAACATTATCAAAGTTTCCCTTTACTGTGGAAATTGTGATTGAATCAACGCAATATTAGCGTTAAATGCAACATACCAAAACAAACTATGCAGAACGCTTTGGAGTAGGATTCTATTGCATTGACACACATGACTCAGCCAGTACTCTAAAAAGATTGGTGTGGCATAACCAATCAGTTGCATTTGGCCTATATGCAATTTTTTATTTTTTTATTTCACCTTTATTTAACCAGGTAGGCTAGTTGAGAACAAGTTCTCATTTGCAACTGCGACCTGGCCAAGATAAAGCATAGCAGTGTGAGCAGACAACACAGAGTTACACATGGAGTAAATAATTAACAAGTCAATAACACAAAAGGAAGAAAAAAGGGGAGTCTATATACATTGTGTGCAAAAGGCATGAGGTAGGCGAATAATTACAATTTTGCAGATTAACACTGGAGTGATAAATGATCAGATGGTCATGTACAGATAGAGATATTGGTGTGCAAAAGAGCAGAAAAGTAAATAAATAAAAACAGTATGGTGATGAGGTAGGTAAAAATGGGTGGGCTATTTGCCAATAGACTATGTACAGCTGCAGCGATCGGTTAGCTGCTCAGATAGCAGATGTTTGAAGTTGGTGAGGGAGATAAAAGTCTCCAACTTCAGCGATTTTTGCAGTTCTTTCCAGTCACAGGCAGCAGAGAACTGGAACGAAAGGCGGCCAAATGAGGTGTTGGCTTTAGGGATGATCAGTGAGATACACCTGCTGGAGCGCGTGCTACGGATGGGTGTTGCCATCGTGACCAGTGAACTGAGATAAGGCGGAGCGTTACCTAGCATGGACTTGTAGATGACCTGGAGCCAGTGGGTCTGGCGACGAATATGAAGCGAGGGCCAGCCGACTAGAGCGTACAAGTCGCAGTGGTGGGTGGTATAAGGTGCTTTAGTGACAAAACGGATGGCACTGTGATAAACTGCATCCAGTTTGCTGAGTAGAGTGTTGGAAGCAATTTTGTAGATGACATCGCCGAAGTCGAGGATCGGTAGGATAGTCAGTTTTACTAGGGTAAGTTTGGCGGCGTGAGTGAAGGAGGCTTTGTTGCGGAATAGAAAGCCGACTCTTGATTTGATTTTCGATTGGAGATGTTTGATATGAGTCTGGAAGGAGAGTTTACAGTCTAGCCAGACACCTAGGTACTTATAGATGTCCACATATTCAAGGTTGGAACCATCCAGGGTGGTGATGCTGGTCAGGCGTGCGGGTGCAGGCAGCGAACGGTTGAAAAGCATGCATTTGGTTTTACTAGCGTTTAAGAGCAGTTGGAGGCCACGGAAGGAGTGTTGTATGGCATTGAAGCTCGTTTGGAGGTTAGATAGCACAGTGTCCAAGGACGGGCCGGAAGTATATAGAATGGTGTCGTCTGCGTAGAGGTGGATCAGGGAATCGCCCGCAGCAAGAGCAACATCATTGATATATACAGAAAAAAGAGTCAGCCCGAGGATTGAACCCTGTGGCACCCCCATAGAAACTTCCAGAGGACCGGACAGCATGCCCTCCGATTTGACACACTGAACTCTGCACTGCAAAGTAATTGGTGAACCAGGCAAGACAGTCATCCAAAAAGCCGAGGCTGCTGAGTCTGCCGATAAGAATATGGTGATTGACCGAGTCGAAAGCCTTGGCAAGGTCGATGAAGACGGCTGCACAGTACTGTCTTTTATCGATGGCGGTTATGATATCGTTTAGTACCTTGAGCGTGGCTGAGTTGCACCCGTGACCGGCTCGGAAACCAGATTGCACAGCGGAGAAGGTACAGTGGGATTCGAGATGGTCAGTGACCTGTTTGTTGACTGGCTTTCGAAGACCTTAGATAGGCAGGGCAGGATGGATATAGGTCTGTAACAGTTTGGGTCCAGGGTGTCTCCCCCTTTGAAGAGGGGAATGACTGCGGCAGCTTTCCAGTCCTTGGGGATCTCAGACGATATGAAAGAGAGGTTGAACAGACTGGTAATAGGGGTTGCGACAATGGCGGCGGATAGTTTCAGAAATAGAGGGTCCAGATTGTCAAGACCAGCTGATTTGTACGGGTCCAGGTTTTGCAGCTCTTTCAGAACATCTGCTATCTGGATTTGGGTAAAGGAGAACCTGGAGAGGCTTGGGCGAGTAGCTGCGGGGGGGGCGGAGCTGTTGGCCGAGGTTGGAGTAGCCAGGCGGAAGGCATGGCCAGCCGTTGAGAAATGCTTGTTGAAGTTTTCGATAATCATGGATTTATCGGTGGTGACCGTGTTACCTAGCCTCAGTGCTGTGGGCAGCTGGGAGGAGGTGCTCTTGTTCTCCATGGACTTCAGTGTCCCAGAACTTTTTGGAGTTGGAGCTACAGGATGCAAACTTCTGCCTGAAGAAGCTGGCCTTAGCTTTCCTGACTGACTGCGTGTATTGGTTCCTGACTTCCCTGAACAGTTGCATATCGCGGGGACTGTTCGATGCTATTGCAGTCCGCCACAGGATGTTTTTGTGCTGGTCGAGGGCAGTCAGGTCTGGAGTGAACCAAGGGCTATATCTGTTCTTAGTTCTGCATTTTTTTGAACGGAGCATGCTTATCTAAGATGGTGAGGAAGTTACTTTTAAAGAATGACCAGGCATCCTCAACTGACGGGATGAGGTCAATGTCCTTCCAGGAAACCCGGGCCAGGTCAATTAGAAAGGCCTGCTCACAGAAGTGTTTTAGGGAGCGTTTGACAGTGATGAGGGGTGGTCGTTTGACTGCGGCTCCGTAGCGGATACAGGCAATGAGGCAGTGATCGCTGAGATCCTGGTTGAAGACAGCGGAGGTGTATTTGGAGGGCCAGTTGGTCAGGATGACGTCTATGAGGGTGCCCTTGTTTACAGATTTAGGGTTGTACCTGGTGGGTTCCTTGATGATTTGTGTGAGATTGAGGGCATCTAGCTTAGATTGTAGGACTGCCGGGGTGTTAAGCATATCCCAGTTTAGGTCACCTAACAGAACAAACTCTGAAGCTAGATGGGGGGCAATCAATTCACAAATGGTGTCCAGGGCACAGCTGGGAGCTGAAGGGGGGTCGGTAGCAGGCGGCAACAGTGAGAGACTTATTTCTGGAGAGAGTAATTTTCAAGATTAGTAGTTCGAACTGTTTGGGTATGGACCTGGAAAGTATGACATTACTTTGCAGGCTATCTCTGCAGTAGACTGCAACTCCTCCCCCTTTGGCAGTTCTATCTTGACGGAAGATGTTATAGTTTGGTATGGAAATCTCAGAATTTTTGGTGGCCTTCCTGAGCCAGGATTCAGACACGGCAAGGACATCAGGGTTAGCAGAGTGTGCTAAAGCAGTGAGTAAAACAAACTTAGGGAGAATGCTTCTGATGTTGACATGCATGAAACCAAGGCTTTTTCGATCACAGAAGTCAACATATGAGGGTGCCTGGGGACATGCAGGGCCTGGGTTTACCTCCACATCACCCGCAGAACAGAGGAGGAGTAGTATGAGGGTGCGGCTAAAGGCTATCAAAACTGGTCGCCTAGAGCGTTGGGGACAGAGAATGAAAGGAGCAGATTTCTGGGCATGGTAGAATATATTCAGGGCATAATGCGCAGACAGGGGTATGATGGGGTGCGGGTACAGCGGAGGTAAGCCCAGGCACTGGGTGATGATGAGAGAGGTTGTATCTCTGGACATGGTGGTTGTAATGGGTGAGGTCACCGCATGTGTGGGAGGTGGGACAAAGGAGGTATCAGGGGTATGAAGAGTGGAACTGGGGGCTCCATTGTAAACTAAAACAATGATAACTAACCTGAACAACAGTATACAAGGCATATTGGCATTTGAGAGAGACCTACAGTAATCACAGGTGTTGAATTTGGAGAGCTAGCTAAAACAGTAGCTAAAACAGTAGGTGAGACAACAACAGCTAATCAGCTAGCACAACCACAGCAGGTAAAATGGCGTAGGCTAGGCAGGGGGGGTCGGATTAACTACACACAGAGCCTGAGTGCGGCTGGGGCCGACAGATAAAACATAAACAAGCAGAATGGAGTACCGTGATTAATGGACAGTCAGGCATGCATCAGCTATGTAGCCAAGTGATCAGTGTCCAGGGGGGCAGCGGTGGATGGGGCAGGGAAGCTGGACTGGCGAGTGTTATCCAGGTTAAAAAAACAGTTAGCAGTGGCTAACAATGACTAAATAGCTTGTAGCTAGTTAGCTGGTTAGCTTCTGGAGGTTCCTGAGTGTGTTCTAAAAATTAAAAATAATGGCGATTCCGTATCACATTGGGTGAGGCAGGTTACCGGAAGGTATAAACAAATTAAAAATCGAAAAGAGAAAGTAAATATGGGTCCAGTGAGTGTTTGGGACGCGGCGATTCAGACGGTTAGCAGGCCTGTGCTAACAAGCTAACAGTTAGTAGGCCAGGGCTAAGCAAGGTAGCAGTTAGCGGACCGGGGCTAAACAAGCTAGCAGTTAGCAGGCCGGAATAGCAAGCAAGGAGATAGCAAGGGCTAGAAAGTTAGCCTTTGGGGGACCTCGCGATAGGGTGAGTCTGTTTATTCCTCTTCATGCGGTGACATCGATAGACCGGTCGTGGGTCCGGATATTGTAGCCCAGGAGTATGCTTCGGTGGTAGCACAGGAGCTCTGGCCGGGCTAGCTTCAAGCTAAGTGGGTGGAAACGCTAGCCAGGAGTAATCATCCGGGGATTGCGGTTAGCTAGATAGCTAGTTGTGAAGAATCCAGCTGAAAATGTTCCGTTTGCGGTGGGAATCCGGTGGGAATCCGGGGATAAAAATAATAGGTCCGTTATGCTCTGGTTAGAGTTGTGTTGTTCGAACTGACGAGAGCTTTCCGAGCTAAAGGTTAGCTGATGACCGGATAGCTGAAGACCCCTAGCAATGGTTTGCTGACTGATAGCTGGTAGCTAGCTGGTAGTTAGCTGGCTAGCTTCAGTTGAGGGGTTCTGGATCCAAAGTAGATATAAGTACTTTAGAAGGAAATAGCTACATTGGGTGAGGCGAGTTGCAGGAGAGTATTTAGAAGTTGAGGTTTAACAAAATGTTTTAAGAAAAATATGCGAAGATAGACCATTGCCATATATGGATCTGTGCCATTCACTTTGAACTGGACTTTGTTTACAGCATGAGTGGTGGTGAGTAGCTGCATGTACTGAAGCCATGTGTGGACATTTGTTCATATCCTTTACTAGTTAGTGAGTTATTAGCCTAGTTGTAGATTTATAGTCAGCAATGGGGGAGTGATTGCTTTCTACAAAGCACAAAGTGTGTACATTTCTAGACCTTTTTGAAAAGCAAGTCAGATAAAGAGCTTTTTTTGTCTTAAAGGGGCAGTATTGTATTTTGAGACAGGCTTGAATAAGCTAAGTAGCCAATAGGCAGAGGGTTGCATCATTTGTCTGATTCTCTGTTATAATGGTATAGGAATAATAATGCATTTTATTTTGTAAAGTGGTTTCTTGCATCAAACAACATTTTCAGTCACCTCCATGTCTGAAGGACAAGTGGATAAACAGGTTAATGTCAATCCCAACATGTTTTTTTTTTCAAAAGGCTCATGAAATGTAGGCCTACATTGAACATCACACATTGGCTGCTAAACACCACCACTACTGTAGGCTGAATGATAGAACAGCTATTTCCATGTTACAATGCTATTGGATGCATTTTTTCCATTGTTTTTACATTTACATTTACATTTTTTGATGGTAGGCCACCCTGGTAGACCTACTTTATGATCAAATAGCCTCAGTAGCCTACTTGATTATTGTCTGTAACTTAAAGCGAGTGCAGCCTCAGTGTTCACAGTAAATGTTCAAGTTTAGGCTCAGCAGACTTGAAATTTGCTCAGTGCCTAATTTTTTTTAAAGGGAAGATTGGTAGTGGGTCACCAGACTTGTCATCATGCTTCACTGTGCTCGGTCCTGTAATTGCATTATAATGTGTGAACACGTCACCCCATGACATCAAGTGTTTGACCCATAATGTAAATGTTTGCTCCACTATATTTATGCACACTTATTCACTACAAAATTATATTCGATACCACTTTCTGCAGTTTGCCAGTTGTCTTAGAGCTTTGGATCTACAGGGGTCTGTTGGGAAGCATAATATTGACACATGTCAGAGAGAATTGTCTGTTTGGAGATGAGTTATAGTGAGATACACTAATTTACCACCAGAAAGTTAATGAGAGAACAGCTAAAAAAAAACATTTTTGTTCAATGGGTTCAAAAATAAATAGTACATTGTAGTAATATCCAAAAGTGACAACAGTAATAGTGCAAATTTAACTTAAAATGAGATAAAGGGTTGAATTTAACCAGGAAGTTGTGTTAAGCATGATTAATGAATCAGTCTTGATTAAACCCAGTTTAACCTTTTCCTGTGGTCACACAGAGCCATTTTTGGCAGTCTTTATCTATGTTGGTGCAACCCACCCTGATTTGTCACTGCTGGCTAAATTATTAGATTAATAAATTAGATATCTGGCTAGTTGATTTATAGAAACATGATAAGCCACAATAGCTAAAATTGGTAGTCATACCAAACATACAGCACATGCAATGTAATTTGATCACTTAAACCACCTCCAGGGGCAGTTTATAATTAAACCCTAATCTAAGTTTAAATTTGATTTTGAAACAAGAGTAGATTTGATCCTGGTTCAAAGTGAAAATTTAGATTAGATGAAGGGTTAAATGTAACTAGGACTAATTCCATACTAGGTTTAACGTTTTATGCAACATGATTCATATATCAACCGTAATTTAAGTGTTCATTCATGTTGCTGCAAACCCACCCTGGTATTTTACAACTGTTTTTACTTTGAAGTATTGTATTGAAAACTCATCAAATGCAATTACTCATAAGCCTTCAATGTAGCACCATCTGCTGGCCGGACAGCAACATTTGAAGAGGCTGATCAGTATTAGCCAATGATGTTGGTAATAGCCTATAATACTGTATGTGCCTCAATTCAACTTGGTGACCTACAGGCTACACAAACTTCAAAATGTCACACATTGATGTCAATTGGAAATTTGCTGTACTTATAGTAGAGATGTTTTGGGGGTCTGCGCTCTGCGTCCTGGCCAACCTGTATGACTCAAGCACTTTACAACAACTTTATGGATGACCGAATAGTTCCAATGTTACAATTTTGCTTGAAAATAGAAAATATAATCTAACCTAACCAACCTATCATTTGTGTTTCTGAAGAAAAAAATCTGTACTTGTTTCTACTGACAGGGCAATGAGGAGGAGGCCTGTATCAATGGTAGGTAGGAGGAGAGCCAGACCATGACCTGTGTTAGTCTGTGGCTGTGTGCAGTACTTTCTTGTCCGAGCCACATGGCTCTGTTCCTCTTGTATGCGAGTTAGTGTGAGCGATATATAAAAACATGAGCAAGATCTGCTGCTGTTATTCATTATTCTGCATCAGCAGGGATGGAAAGTCTTTGTATCAATTGCATGCATCTGTGTACTTTTTAAAATCATTTGTTTGTATTTACATAATGCATTTTGTTTGTATTTATCATTAGTTTGTATTTACATAATGCATTGCGTGTGCATGCATGTTAGCCTTGTGGCGTCTGCGTGGCTGTGAGATCCAGCGGTCAGAGTTGGATGAGATCCTCCAGGAGCAGGCTGAGGTTAAAGTCCTGATGCCCAGCAGACCCTGGGAGTTGTTGGCTGACCATAACGTCCACTGGCAGGTGATCTCCATCAGTAGCACCATGCAACTCTGTGGCAATGACTCGATTCTGCAAAAACATTAGAACTCGGAACTCAGATCGTAGAACTTATAAGATCTTTATTTTTCAACAGGGAAATTCATTTGTTCCTAATTTGTAATACATTATGTAGGCTACATGTGTCACATAAAATCACAAATACTACACTACATGACAAAAAGTATATGGACACCTGCTCACCAGACATCTCATTCCAAAATCATGGGCATTAATATGGAGTTTGTCCACCCTTCGCTGCTATAACAGCCTCCACTTGCTGCGGGGACTTGCTTCCATTCAGCCAAAAGAGCATTGGTGAGGTCGGGCACTGATGTTGGGCGATTAGTCCTGGCTCGCAGTCTGCATTCCAATTCATCCCAAAGGTGTTTGATGGGGTTCAGGTCAGGGCTCTGTGCAGGCCAGTCAAGTTCTTCCACACTGATCTCAAAAAATAATTTATGTATGGACCTCATTTGTGCATGGGGGTATTGTCATGCTGAAACAGGAAAGGGCCTTCCCCAAAATGTTGCCACAAAGTTGGAAGCACAGAATCGTCTAGAATGTCATTGTGTGCTGTAGCGTTAAAATTTCCCCTCACTTGAACTAAGGGGCCTAGCACGAACCCCAGACCCTTATTCCTTTACAGATGACATCATGCATTAGTTGAAGTGTAACAATGATGAAAATTACAGGCCTCTCTCATCTTTGTAAGTAGGAGAACTTGCACAATTGGTGGCTGACTAAATAATTTTTAGCTTTTTTTTGATACCGTAGAATAGTATAGAAAACATTATACACACATGAGATGAGTAAACATATGTAAACATATGTAAACATTTAGAGACTGTAGAATAGGGTATACACATATGAGATGAGTAATGCCAGATATGTAAACATTATTAAAGTGACTAGTGTTCCTTAAAGTGGCCAGTGATTCCTAGTCTATGCCTGTAGGTAGCAGCCTCTAATGTGCTAATGATGGCTGTTTAACAGTCTGATGGCCTTGATATAGAAGCTGTTTTTCAGTCTCTCGGTCCCAGCTTTGATGCACCTGTACTGACCTCGTCTTCTAGAAGAAAGCAGGGTGAACAGGCAGTGCTCGGGTGGTTTATGTCCTTGATGATCTTTTTGGCCTTCCTGTGACATCGGGTGCTTTAAGTGTCCTGGAGGGCGGGTAGTTTTCCCCCGGTATTGCGTTGGGCAGACTGCACCGCCCACAACCGCAAGGCTCACCAGAGGGGGGTACCAGGTGGTGATACAGCCCAACAGGATGCTCTCAATTGTGCATCTGTAAAAGTTTGAGGGTTTTAGGTGACAAGCCCAATTTCTTTAGCCTCCTGAGGTTGAGGGTCTGTTGCACTTTCTTCACCACATTGTCTGTGTGGGTGGTCCAGTTAAGTTTGTCAGTGATGTGTACGCCAAGGAACTTGAAGCTTTCCACCTTCTCCACTGAGGTCCCGTTGATGTAGATAGGGGGGTGCACCCTCTGCTGTTTCCTGAAGTCCACAATCATCTCCATTGTTTTGTTGACGTTGAGTGAGAAATTGTTTTCCAGGCACCACACTCCCAGGGGCCTCACCTCCTCCCTGTAGGCCGTCTCGTAATCGTTGGTAATCAAGCCTACTACTGTTGTGTCGTCTGCAAACCTGATTATTAGAGTTAGAGGTGTGCATGGCCACGCAGTCATGGGTGAACAGAGAGTACAGGAGAGGACTGAGCACGTACCCTTATGGGGCCCCAGTGTTGAAGATCAGCGAAGTGGAGATGTTGTTTCCTACCTACACCAGCTGGGGGTGGCCCATCAGGAAGTCCAGGACCCAGTTGCACAGGGCGCGGTTCAGACCCAGGGCCCCAAGCTTGATGATGATCTTGGATGGTACTATGGTGTTGAAGGCTGAGCTATAGTCAATGAACAGCATTCTTACATAGGTATTCCTCTTGTCCAGATGGGATAGGGCAGTGTGCAGTGTGATGGCGATTGCATCCTCAGTGGATCTATTGGGATCTATATATGCAAATTGAAGTGGGTCTAGGGTGTCAGGTGAGGTGGAGGAGATATGATACTTAACTAGCCTCTCAAAGCACTTCATGCTGACAGAAGTGAGTGCTACGTGGCGATAGTCATTTAGTTATCTTTGCTTTCTTGGGTACACAAACAATAGTGGACATCTTGAAGCAAGTGGGGAAAGCAGACTGGATAGGGAGAAATTGAATATGTCCGTAAACACTCCAGTCAGCTGGTCTGCGCATGCTCTGAGGACGCGGCTAGGGATGCCGTCTAGGCTGGCAGCCTTGCGAGGGTTAACATGTTTAAATGTCTTACTCATGTCGGCCACGGAGAACGATAGCCCACAGTCCTTGGGAGCGGGCCGAGTCGGTGGCACTGTGTTATTCTCAAAGCAGGTGAAGAAGGTGTTTAGCTTGTCTGGAAGCAAGATGGCGGTGTCTGCGAAAAGCCTGGTTTTCCCTATGTAGTCCGTGATGTCTGTAGACCCTGCCACATACGTCTCCTGTCTGAGCCATTGAATTGCAACTCCACTTTGTCTCTGTACTAACTTTTTGCCTGTTTGATTGCCTAACGAAGGGAATAGCTACACTGTTTGTATTCAACCATATTCCCAGTCACCTTGCCATGGTGAAGGCTGCCATCTATCCACGGTTTTTGGTTTGGGTAGGTTTTAATAGTCATAGTGGGAACAACATCCCCTATACACTAAACTCCCCAAATACAGTTGTGCCAAGCTTGTAGCGTCATACCCAAGAAGACTATAGGCTGTATTCACTGCCAAAGGAGCTTCAACAAAGTACTAAGTAAAGGGTCTGAATACTTATGTAAATGGGGTATTGTGTGTTAGATTGATGAGGGAAAAAAACGTTTTAATCCATTTTAGAATAAGACTGGCGTAAAAAAAGAATTATATTAAAATTATACATTAAAAAACAAACATTACATTACATTAAGTGTGTGCCCTCAGGCCACACTTACCTGTCTGCCTGATTCTGACCTGATTACAAACCTCTGCCTGCCCTGACCCCGAGCCTGCCTGCCGTCCAGATCCTCAAAAAGTTCTACAGCTGCACCATCCTGACTGGTTACATCACCGCCTGATATGGCAACTGCTCTGCATCCGACCACAAGGTGCTACAGCGGGTACTGCTTACTGCCTAGTACATCACTGGGGCCAAGCTTCCTGACATCCAGGA
The DNA here is from genome assembly GCF_034236695.1 of Oncorhynchus nerka. Lineage (NCBI taxonomy): Eukaryota > Metazoa > Chordata > Actinopteri > Salmoniformes > Salmonidae > Oncorhynchus > Oncorhynchus nerka. The sequence goes on along the minus strand of NC_088397.1, from coordinate 73,309,556 downwards.
CCTCTATACTAGGCGGTGTCAGAAGAAGGCCCTAAAAATTGTCAAAGACTCCAGCCTCCTTAGTCATAGACTGTTCTCTTTGCTACCTCACGGCAAGCTGTACCGGAGTGCCAAGTCTAGGTCCAAAAGACTCCTTACCAGCTTCTACCTCCAAGCCATAAGAGTGTTGAACAGTTAATCAAATGGCTACCCAGACTATTTGCATTGACCCCTTCTTTTTTTACGCTGCTGCTACTATCTGTTTATTATCTATGCATAGTCAATTTACCCCTACCTACATGTACAGATTGCCTCAATAACCTTGACTAACCTGTATACCCGCACATTGACTCGGTATTGTATACAATATCGCCTCGTTATTGTTATTTTATTGTGTTACTTAAAAAAAAAAAACTTTAGTTTATTCAGTAAATATTCTCTTAAATCTTAATTTCTTAACTGCATTGTTGGTTAAGGGCTTGTACGTAAGCATTTCACGGTAATGTACTGTTGCGTTTACGCACTGAAGGTAGGTGAGGAGTCAAACGCAGAGATGTCAGTGTAGCGTATATTATAATCAGGGCAAGTCCAAAAACACGGTACAGTACAATGCCCAATGCAATGGGAACTAACAGTACTCCCGTATGGCGCAAAAACAAATACACTGAGGAAAGCCTCCACAAGCAACAAGAAAAATAATCCCGCACAAACCTAAGCAGGGAAACAGGGGTAAATATACACACAGAAATTAAAGCAAATGAAAACCAGATGTGAATGAACCAAAGACAAAACAAACGGAAAAGGAAACATGGATCGGTGATGGCTGGTAGACCGGCGACGCCAACGCCGAACAGGGAGAGGAGCCACATGACATGTACTCTGTTTACTTGTCAATTTGAACCATGTGGCTTTTCAGCAGCTAGTATGAAATACTGTTCTTGAATTCTACTGTGACCAGTTTTTGTTAATTAAGATACTCCAAAAAAAGATGTGAAATCAATCATAACCCTGTCACTCTATTCTAGTCGGGGGTCCTATGTGTCTTGAGAGGATTTTTAAAAGTTGTATCAGTCAGAAATTATATTGTTATCAAATTTGGAATGGTGAAAAAATGATGTTCAGGTAAATGTGCAGTTCAACTGCTGCTGCCCCATGTATCATAGGGTTATCATAAGGATATGGTGGATGAAACAATTCTATCCAAAGCTACTGTATGTTCAGATAAATATTATACTGTATATATATATATATATATATATATATATATTTCACAAATCGTTATCAAATGATCCAACTGTCTGTTGTTTTGAAAATGGTGTTCTATTTCATTGTTTGGAATAGATTGTGATAATAAATTATGTGTTTGATTTATCTTCTTGTTGTAATTTAATATCATTCTGTTACGTTGGAAAATAAATGATCTTGTAAGTTAATAAGTGTTTACAGGCTTTCTTCTTTGGTCACAAGTGGTCTACTATTCCATAGACATCCTTTAGACAACTCAATCAACACATTTGTTATGGCAAGAACATGATGACCCCAGATTTGTCCAAATCAACAAGACCATGCAAGGTATCTGTCTAGATATAAACGAACTGATTACACAATATGCTAAACACTGGACATAAAGGGAGACCCCCATGTCATTGCATGTTCTTTATTATGGCAGGAAATTTTACTATCGGTCAGGTACATTGGCTTTTTTATCATCAACTAAATTAGCATCACACCGGTTTTTTGTAAATAATAAATAGTGCATTCATATGCCAACAATTAGAATATCAAATGATCTAATTTGGATCAGTAAATGGCTATCAGTACATACAGCAATAATAACAAAAATATTTTCAATATGATTTTTTTATCGCATTCGCTAGATAATAGTTATGAAAATCAACTGCTAGATATACTATATTTGTCATATCCACATGAAAATTATTGAATGATAAAGTACATGTTTTATTCTCATCTCGTGTTAGTATATCAGGTCAGAAGTACCGTACATAATTGGAGATAAGCCTGTTTCTTTATTCTTTTTAATGATCAATTCTCTTTTAGTTTATTGCCAATAACAATCACCAGTACAGGACAATGTTGCCAATAACAATCACCAGTACGGGACAATGTTGCCAATAACAATCACCAGTACGGGACAATGTTGCCAATAACAATCACCAGTACGGGACAATGTTGCCAATAACAATCACCAGTACGGGACAATGTTGCCAATAACAATCACCAGTACGGGACAATGTTGCCAATAACAATCACCAGTACGGGACAATGTTGCCAATAACAATCACCAGGACAATGTTGCCAATAACAATCACCAGTACGGGACAATGTTGCAATAACAATCACCAGTACGGGACAATGTTGCCAATAACAATCACCAGTACGGGACAATGTTGCCAATAACAATCACCAGTACGGACAATGTTGCCAATAACAATCACCAGTACGGACAATGTTGCCAATAACAATCACCAGTACGGGACAATGTTGCCAATAACAATCACCAGTACGGGACAATGTTGCCAATAACAATCACCAGTACGGGACAATGTTGCCAATAACAATCACCAGTACGGGACAATGTTGCCAATAACAATCACCAGTACGGGACAATGTTGCCAATAACAATCACCAGTACGGGACAATGTTGCCAATAACAATCACCAGTACGGGACAATGTTGCCAATAACAATCACCAGTACGGGACAATGTTGCCAATAACAATCACCAGTACGGGACAATGTTGCCAATAACAATCACCAGTACGGGACAATGTTGCCGATAACAATCTCCAGTACGGGACAATGTACTGCTTGATACTCAGTAATCAAAACAACACAAACAATCGAAAGGCAACTTAAAAACAATGCACAATATTTTTACAATACAAAACATACAGTATCAACCAGAAGATTTGGAAATGACTGTTTTCTTTATTCCTTACAAAGTGCTCAATGTTAAACTGGAACTGGGCAGCACCTGTCCTGTTCAGCTTCCACATTGATGTGTTCAGTCAGTGACTCACGGAACAATAAGTAAGTTATTCCTGTTTTATCAAGACACCTTCCTAACCATCCATCTCTTGTGAAAATTAAACCTAATACCAAACCGGAGTAAAAACAAACAGGATGGAGTCACAAGGCCAGGGCTTGTTATCAGTGGGAAGGAATCTGGTGAGATCCAGTTTGGACCAGTAAGATATTCCTGGTTCAGTCCTGTTCCTCTCACTGTTCAGTGATCACTAATCTGCGCTCTCTCTCTACCCCCCCATCCCTCTCTTTCTCTCCTCCTCTCCAACAAGGTTTTCTTCCACTACAACCCAGACGATGTGATTAATAACAGTTTCGGGGACAGGACTGTGGTATCGGTGGGGATAAATGTTCCTTGGTGTCTGTGTCCCTCCATCTCCCTCAGCAGCAGCAGGTGATCAACCAACTGTCCACCTGTTCTGCTGTTCCAGACAGCATCCAGGTGAGCCTCAGACGGAAAGATGGGAAAAGCACTCAATGATCTGGTAAGACAACAACACATCACTCATATAATTGATGATGAGGCTCATACTGAAATTATTCAATAAATAGTTTAAAAAAAGAGACTCTGCACTCTGCCATTTCTACTCCTATGTTGTTTATACTGAGAGACATCCTACCATTACAAAAAAAATGTAAACACAATTGTTGAGTTAAACAACTTTGCACACTTTATTTGACTGTTGACTGTAATCTATCAAACTTGTATCATGTCTGTAATATTGATCTTTGTTTCATTGAGACGTAACTCAGTTTAGAATTCTTAATTACTGTAAGACATCCTTGTTTATATTCTAGATGCAGTACTGGAGGCTTTACCTGTTGACGTTGGTATTGGGAATTGGGGGATCATTTCAATATGGGATGCAAGTTTCCATCATGTCTTCTCCAGCAGAGGTAAGAAAGCTGTCTGATGGTCAACTCTAAGGAGTTGAATATAAACTTGATAATGAGGAATAGCATTGAGGGATAAAAGTGAAGACATAATCTGATTTAAGATTGATACTTCCTTGCCTGTTGGCATGTGACTGAGCCTGTAAAGATATCACAAAGAAAAACCTATATGACCTGAGCCACATAGGAGCACAAATTTGCTTTAAAGTAAGAAAATGCAATTATTATTATTGTTATTACGTTGATATGTCACAATTACACTACAGTATTACAGTATTGCAATTTTTCAATTGAGTGTATATCAAAAGGTGCAAACAGCAGGGTGCATACAAAGTGTGAGAGAGTAAACAGTGTCCAGTTTCCCAGGAGAACAGGGAGATATCGTATCACTTCCCAGCCAGAGGAGGGAGTGACCTAATCCTATTGGATAGCACTGTGATCAACAGTTCATCAGCAGCAGCTTTTTATCCAATCCAATTTATACAGACCCGACTGTGTATCGTCATATCATGTGAGCAGACAGAAAGAAACATGGTGGGGTTGAGGTTACAGGACTGTTGTTGGAGTATTTGAAGTATACCATGTTGCTTTAGACATCATAAGCAGGGTCAAATCAAACCAAAGTTTATTGGTCGCGTACACAGATTTGCCAATGTTATCGCAGGTGCAGCTAAATGCTTGTGTTCCTAGCTCCGGCAGTGTAGTAATAATACCTAGAAAAACAAAACAATACGCAATTCATTTTAAAAAGTCCAAAATTTAAAAAGTCAAATGAAGAAATATCAGAACGAGCAATGTCAGAGTCCATAGTATGGTGTGTTTATATATCTCTATACAGTATGGACAGTACATGCATAGAAACGGTGTATACAGCAGTAGTTATACAGGATAAGAGGTGAATTCACTCTCAGAAAAAAAGATGCTATCTAGAACCTAAAAGGGATATTTCCGCTTCTTTCTAAGAGTTTACAGTATATACATATAGTGGATTAAACAGTATGTAAACATTAAAGTGACCAGAGTTCAATGACTATGTACAGTTGTGGCCAAAAGTTCTGAGAATGACACAAATATTAATTTTCACATAGTCTGCTGCCTCAGTTTGTATAATGGCAATTTGCATATACTCCAGAATGTTATGAAGAGTGATCAGATGAATTGCAATTAATTGCAAAGTCCCTCTTTGCCATGCAGATGATCTGAATCGCCAAAAAACATTTCCACTGCATTTCAGCCCTGCCACAAAAGGACCAGCTGACATCATGTCAGTGATTCTCTCGTTAACACAGGTGTGAGTGTTGAGGAGGACAAGGCTGGAGATCACTCTGTCATGCTGATTGAGTTCGAATAACAGACTGGAAGCTTCAAAAGGAGGGTGGTGCTTGGAATCATTGTTCTTCCTCTGTCAACCATTGTTACCTGCAAGGAAACACGTGCCGTCATCGTTGCTTTGCACAAAACGGGTTTCACAGGCAAGGATATTGCTGCCAGTAAGATTGCACCTAAATCAACCATTTATCGGATCATCAAGGGCATCAAGGAGAGCGGTTCAATTGTTGTGAAGAAAGCTTTAGGGCGCCCGAGAAAGTCCAGCAAGCGCCAGGACCATCTCCTAAAGTTGATTCAGCTGCGGGATCGGGGCACCAACAGTACAGAGCTTGCTCAGGAATGGCAGCAGGCAGGTGTGAGTGCATCTGCACGCACAGTGAGGCGAATACTTTTGGAGGCTGTTCTGGTGTCAAGAAGGGCAGCAAAGAAGCAACTTCTCTCCAGGAATAACATCAGGGACAAACTGATATTCTGCAAAAGGTACAGGGATTGGACTGCTGAGGACTGGGGTAAAGTAATTTTCTCTGATGAATCCCCTTTCCGATTGATTGGGGCATCCGGAAAAAAGCTTGGCCGGAGAAGACAAGGTGAGCACTACCATCAAGTCCTGTGTCATGCCAACAGTAAAGCATCCTGAGACCATTCATGTGTGGGGTTGCTTCTCAGTCAAAGGAGTGGACTCACTCACAATTTTGCCTAAGAACATAGCCATGAATAAAGAATGGTACCAACACATCCTCCGAGAGCAACTTCTCCCAACCATCCAGGAACAGTTTGGTGACGAACAATGCCTTTTCCAGCATGATGGAGCACCTTGCCATAAGGCAAAAGTGATAACTAAGTGGCTCGGGGAACAAACAGTGATATTTTGGCCAGGAAACTCCCCAGACCTTAATCCCATTGAGAACTTGTGTTCATTGTGTTTTCAAATGACATCACCAAGATATATTTACTGAAAACAATAGTGGTCCTAAAACAGAACCTTGAGGAACACCGAAATGTACAATTTATTTGTTAGAGGACAAACTATCCACAGAGACAAACTGATATATTTCCGACAGATGAGATCTAAACTGGCAAGAACTTGTCTGTGTAGACCAACTAAGGTTTCCAATCTCTCCAAAATAATGTGGTAATTGATGGTGTCAAAAGTGGCACTAAGGTCTATGAGCACATGCTTATTTTTTTGTAAAACAGCTATTAATTGGTCAATTCTGAGGCCTGTGACCAGAGTTAAATTAAAATGAAATAAAAGCACAAGTCAGGAGTATTCAGAATGCTTTCAATGTTGGTTTGAAGTACTAAAAGGACAAACAAAACAAAATACTTGAGGCGAAGGGCGTTTCAATATAGCCTTTTCAAAAGTTTTATGACTTAAAATAAACACTGTCCAGGAAAATGCCTCAATGCATTATTTTGCAAAGACAACTAGGCATATCAGATTTAAATAAGTAGTTGCACCAGCAAAACTTGGAAGAAGTGGACGTCAAGAATGCTGACAGGTCCCTGCATTTGGGCATACTTTAATTACTGCTCATTGAGATACGTTAAATATAGCATCATCACTTTATTTCATTTGGGGGCCCAAAGAAATGTTTGGGCAATTCTACATAGTGTAAGATGACTCATGACATCTTTGGGGTAGGCTATTTCATGATAATAAAGATAGAGAAAATAAAGTCTAGACTATTTTATGTTATGACATTGTATACTCATAGGGGGGTAAATTCAAAACGTTTGAGGTAAACACTGACTGAGTGAGATGAAATACGGGGTCCTGAGCCGACACAAGAGCCCGGCACGCCATCATGTCCAGAGTAACCTGCTGTGTACCGTACTGCCGGTTGGACTCATCGTTAAATGACACACTCACGACACATCGTTAAATTTCACCGACTACCGACTGACCTAAAACAACAAGAAATTTGGAGCACTTTAATTCAGAACGACAGACTTAAAAGTCATCCAACTCATGAAATAATCTGTTTTCTCTTGGATCTGCTACATCTGTCTATTGGAGTCTTTATCATACCAGCCTTTTATGTTAAGGGTGTCTAAGATATTCAAATGACCATTTACTCTTTTACTGACCACAATCTATTTGACAGTGAAGCTGACCTTTTAGCAGTAATGCCATGTTATCAAGAAGAGGCAGCAGGCAGCTGAGCCAGCACTTACCCAAAGATGCTGGGGAGTTGGGTGGGCAAAGTTAGAGGAAATTGATCGGTCTGCAGCATAAACTGAAGAGGCAGATGCTGGTTTATGAAGGAAGTAATCCCAAAGAAATTAGATAATGTTATTTATTTTGAGTAATCCAATGAATTACATTACGAATTACTATTATTGTCATGTAATCTATAAACAGTAATTGATTACATTTCTCAAGTAATCCACCCAACCCTGATTTATAAGTGAGTTTACTTGCCAAAACTCAGGGTTCATCTCAATACTCTATAGTGGCTTCGTCCATCTGCACTGACATTAACTAAACTGGACAGGTGAAATCCATTCTCTCTCTCCCTGTCTGCATGTAGCACATACAGAGCTTTGTGAACCAGACCTGGCTGGGGAGGTATGAGGTTCCAGTAGACGATTCCACCAACATGCTTATCTGGTCTTTCATCGTATCTGTGTTTAGTCTAGGAGGATGGGTCGGGGCTATCCACAGTGGCAGTCTCCCTGTCACCTACGGCCGGTAAGACACTTAGGGCCACGCATGCACGAACACACTCACTCACTCACTCACTCACTCACTCACTCACTCACTCACTCACTCTTCTGTTTTGCAGGAAGAAAGCCCTGCTGTTCAACAACATAGTGGCCCTTGTAGCCGCTCTACTGATGGTATTCAGTTTCACGGCCAAGTCCTTTGAGATGATCCTGCTGGGCAGATTTCTCTATGGATATAATGTTGGTATGTGTTTTGTGCTTTGATTTTCCTTTCTGTGTGTATATTCTACTCTATGTGGGAACATAGGAGCATCCTGCAGTATTATTTTAATTTTTACTTCTCTTGTAACTCTCTTCCCTCCATCTCTCCCCCCTCTCTCTTTCTTTCTCTCTCTCTTTATTTCACTCTTTCTCTATATCTCCTGCCTTACACCTCTCCCTCCTCTCTCTCGTCCTCTCTCTCAGGCATGGGGCTGAGTGTGCACCTGATGTACCTGGGCGAGAGTTCACCTAAGAAGCTGAGAGGATTCCTGACCCTCACTAGCTCCATCTTTATTGGCTTAGGGAAGGTCATGGGTCAGATTGTTGGCATCAAGTCAGTACCCTTGTTACTTAACCCCCTAACCCTTGTTCTCAGGTTACTTTACCCTCTTAATTATCAGTTGTTCTAGCCTGGTCAAGCATTCTGACCTCTGTGTTGTGCTCACAGTGCAGCGGTCAGCATGGTTGACCAGGGAGGAGGTGAGGGCTCTGGGACTGTGGTGCCAGGAAAATAACCTCTCCCTCAACATCAACAAAACAAAGGAGATTATCGTAGACTTCAGGAAACAGCAGGGGGAGCACCCACCTATCCACATTGACGGGACAGCAGTGGAGAAGGTGGAAAGCTTCAAGTTCCTCGGCGTACACATCACTGACAAACTGAACTGGACCACCCACACAGACAGTGTGGTGAAGAAGGCACATCCTGTTGGGCTATATATCACCTCCTGGTACGGCAACTGCACCGCCCGCAACCGCAGGGCTCTCCAGAGGGTGGTGCGGTCTGCCCAATGCATCGCCAGGGACAAACTACTTGCCCTCCAGGACACCTACAGCACCCGATGTCACAGGAAGGCCAAAAATATAATCAAGGACAACAACCACCCAAGCCACTTCCTGTTCACCCCACTATCATCCAGTACAGGTGCATCAGGCTAGTACAGGTGCATCAAAGCTGGGACCGAGAGACTGAAAAACAGCTTCTATCTCAAGTTCTTCAGACTGTTAAATAGCCATCACTAGCACATTATAGAGGCTGCTGCCTATATACATAGACTTGAAATCACTGGCCACTTTAATAATGGATTACTAGTCACTTTAATAATGTTTACATATTTTACATTACTCATCTCATATGTATATACTGTATTCTATTAAATTCTATTCTACTGTATCTTAGTCTATGCTGCTCTGACATTGCCCGTCCATATATTTATATATTCTTAATTCCATTAATTTACTTAGTAGATTTCTGTGTATTGTGAAATTGTTAGATGTTACTTGTTAGATATTACTGCGCTGTTGGAGCTAGAAACACAAGCATTTCGCTACACCTGCAATAACATCTGATTCCCCTTTCCTGGTCCGGAAAGTACATATTCTGAATAGCTCATCTGACAAATTACCAGAAATTGAATAATTTTGGAGCACAACATACAAGTGTATGGCAAAGCTCTCTATGAAATTGAAATTAATAATTTCTTACCAAGTCTCTCCCTCTGTCTTTCTGCCCCCCCCCTCCCTCCCCCCATCTCCGTCTCTGTCTCTCTCGATCTCTCCCTTTCCCTCCCTGTCTCTCTGTAGGGAGGTGATGGGTACAGATGACATGTGGCCCTGGCTGATGGCCCTTGGTGGCCTCCCTGCCATCATCCAGTTTGTGACCCTGCTCTTTTTCCCAGAAGCACCTCGCTACCTGTACATCGACAAAGGCGACACAGAGGGCTCAAAAAAAGGTATGCATAATGTGAGACATTTTTATTTTATCTGTTATGCTGGCTTTGGGGGAAGAATTTCCCTGGATCAAATCTTAACCATACAATAATCAAACACAGAATACACTTCATAATGTACAACATAACAGTACACATATAATAAAACACATCCGTACACATCATATCATCAGAGATGGCGAGAAGAGGTGTGTATATGATGTTGCTGTTGAATAACGTGATTTGTGTGTATGTTGTTGTCATAGCCCTGCAGTGGCTGTGGCAGGAGGATGACCTGAAGATGGAGATGGATGACATGGAGAAGGAGAGGGAGAGCATGCAGGGCCAGAAGTCTAAGACAGTGTGGGACGTGCTGACTTCTCGCTGTGTCAGGTGGCAAGTGCTGGCTCTGGTCATCCCCTGTGCCTGTGTTCAGTTTTGTGGTATTAACGCAGTGAGTCTGTTTTTACTCTATCTACCTTTACTGCAACATTACTGAATCTACATTTAGTCACGAGTTCAATGTCAGTAGGTTGTATTTCCCCGATGAGGTTATTCTGCATTCTACGTAGAAGTGAAGAGGTGATCCATTCCTTTCCTTTTTCAGAAGAAATGCTTGTAACTGTTGCAAGTGGGAGCCCTCTCATTCTCTATATTATCTTGTCATTCTCCTTTCATCTCATCTTCTCCACATTGACCCAGAATTTGTTCTATAGATTTATTTCTACGCTTTTGACATATTCCATGAATCTGGAGTAGCAGAGGACAATATGCACTACCTGTCCATTGGCATCGGAACAACAGAACTCATCTCCATCAGTCTCTGTGTGAGTACCATAACATACTGGAGGTCATAGTGGAGAATAACATCACTGTCTGTAACTGAACAATACAATAACATTTGTTTTAGTGGCCATATTGACCTCCTGTCCTTGTTGTGTCCCAGTCTCTGTTGATAGACCGTGCGGGCAGGAAGATGCTGATGGGCTATGGCTACCTGTTGATGGGAGTCATCATGTCCATCCTTGTTGTTATGCTGTCCATCAAGGTAATCCAACACTTAGGGTTTCTGTGTCAGCTGACATGAGAACTAACACAGTCTTTTCTCTCTCAACAGGACCTGTTTTCATGGTTCCCTTATGTTAACATCGCCCTCATCTTCTCTGTCATCTGTGTTTATGGACTAGGACCTTGTGAGTACTCTATGCTTATAAATGTCTTTTGTATTATGTCACATTTTGGTGTGTACGATTCCAGTTCGGAGTATTTGGAATTGAGTGAGCTAATGCCAGGCTGAGCTGGTTGTCACAGTACTCGTATCTTTCTAGCCGGGGTGTCCATGGCCCTCCCTGCAGATCTCTTCCTGCAGGCCTGGAGACCGTCCGCTTACGTCATCAGCGGCTCCGTCAACTGGCTAGGCCTGTTCCTCATCGGGATGTTCTTCCCCTACATAGTGGTAAGATACTGCTCCAAGTCAACATACACACACTTAATATCAGTGATCCGAACGACTACCATTCCCTGACGGTTTTATATCTCTGAGATCCTACTGTCTGTCTGGTCAGTGAGTTATCTTTTGATCTTTAACATTATTAATGTGCCCATGTAGGATGCTCTAGGCCAGTTCTGCTTCCTGGTCTTTGTGGCATACTGCATGTTCAGCTCAGCGTTCATGCTCTACTTCATCCCAGAGACCAAAGGCAAGAGCATGGTGGAGATCATGGAGGACTTTAACAAACTCAACTACAAGAATAGGGGGACAGACACCGAAAAGGCTGACTTTGTTTTGGAAACAACATTTTGAGAACATGTGTTTATACAGTATACACTACCGTTCAAAAGTTTGGGGTCACTTAGAAATATCCTTTTTTTTTTGTCCATTAAAATAACATCAAATTGATCAGAAATACAATGTTAATGTTGTAAATTACTTTTGTAGCTGGAAATGGCAGATTCTTAATGGAATATCTACATAGGCGTACAGAGGCCCATTATCAGTAACCATCACTCTTGTTTCCATTGGCACGTTGTGTTAGCTAATCCAAGTTTATCATTTTAAAAGGCTAATTGATCATTCGAAAACCCTTTTGCAATTATGTTAGCACAGCTGAAAACTGTTGTGCTGATTAAAGAAGCAATTACAACTGGCCTTTAGACTAGTTGAGTATCTGGAGCATCAGCATTTGTGGGTTCAATTACAGGCTCAAAATGGCCAGAAACAAAGAACTTTCTTCTGTAACTCGTCAGTCTATTCATGTTCTGAGAAATGAAGGCTATTCCATGTGAGAAATTGCCAAGAAACTGAAATTCTGGAAACTGAAATTCTGGTACAACGCTGTGTACTCCCTTCTCAGAACAGTGCAAACTGGCTCTAACCATATTAGAATGGACAGCTAATATGAGTCAATCACCACCTTCCGGAGACACCTGAAACCCCACCTCTTTAAGGAATACCTAGGATAGGATAAAGTAATCCTTCTCACCCCCCCCCTTAAAAGATTTAGATGCACTATTGTAAAGTGGCTGTTCCACTAGATGTCATAAGGTGAACGCACCAATTTGTATGTCGCTCTGGATAAGAGCGTCTGCTAAATGACTTAAATGTAAAGAGGAGTGGGAGGCTGGCCTTCTAGGCAGAGTAGCAAAGAAAAAGCCATATCTCAGACTGGCCAATTAAAAGAAAAGTTGAAAATGGGCAAAATAACAGACACTGGACAGAGGAACTCTGCCTAGAAGGCCAGCATCCCGGAGTTGCCTCTTCACTGTTGACATTGAGACTGGTGTTTTGCGGATGCTATTTAATGAAGCTACCAGTTGAGGACTTGTGAGGCATCTTTCTCAAACTAGACATGTAATGTACTTGTCCTCTTGCTCAGTTGTGTACCGGGGCCCCCCACTCTTTATATTTTCGTTAGGGCCAGTTTGCGCTGTTCTGTGAAATTTCTAAGTGACCCCAAACCTTTGAACGGTAGTGTATATTTTTTTTATGCACTATACAGTTCTTTCTAAAAGCCCAAAGCTGTGAAACAATGGACCAGTTTCCTGGAAACAGATGAAGCCTAGTCCTGGACTAAAAAAAAGACATGCTCTGCTTAATCTGTGTCTGGAAATTCAAGTGAAAAAATATGTTTAGGTAAGGACTACTTGATATAACATGTCGATTCAATACGGTATATTATCATTGATTATACAACAAGACACTAGATTAGGGCCCTCTATTTCATGACTGTAAACCTATTAGATCAATACCATTTCTGATGTCAGTGTGGTATTTATTAACTTATTGAAACCTGCAATGACATCAACCCCAATGACATGACACTGAAAACAAAACAATGTTCCTGGGAAAGAATGACATATCTGTATGTCCTTTCCAACACCTGAATGTCACCATCAGTATGTAGCAGATGTCTGTGCAGTTTGACTGTCTGGAAGGGAGTAAAAATAAAGATGTATATTACACTAAATTGTGTTTCATCAATAATGTAGCCTTTACGCTACAATGTTTTATTCTGCACTAATCTATTCTGCACAGTAACATCGTGTTAATTTTCTACTTGTGGCCACATGAAGAGCTTGAATCCAGTCAGTGACATGGCTAAATAAGTGAACCATGATGTGTCATGAAAAGTAAATCAAAGACAACTCATCCAAAACTATGGCACAATAACACACTCAGGAACAGTTTCAAATACATATTTATTTCATCCCCAACTCTGTATCAATCAGACAGAGATGACAGACTCAAAAACAGTGTACAAAAACAGACGTCTATAGAAAAGTATGCTTATATTGAAATATGTCCAAAGGTTTAATAAAACATGTAACTTAAAAATGTTTAAAGTTGAAGAATCTTGAGAAGTACAATGATAAAATACCAACATACATATACAAATGTACATCTTCTTTGTGTGCATGTTATGTGTACAAAAGTGTCATTGCAATTCACTCTGCGCATGATTGACCATTTATAGAAATAGGTCCTTTTTCATCTCGCATTTCAAATCTACTGCTGTGCACAATCAGTATTGGGAAGGCACTTTGCAACAGACCAACATAACAATACAAGAAAACAACACAGGTAAGTATCTAAGCAATCAATCAATAAAAACATCCTATAAATTGAACTACCAAAACAGGTGAGATAAACAAACAACCAATACCACCAGATGAATTGAATAGCATGTATGGGCGATCACCAGTGTTGCATATCATATGAGCATATTTCTAAAAACAGCATTGTCTCTTACTTATCCAATAAATAACACAAAGAAACAGGCCTTTTTAAATCGATTTTTACTCCATCCCCTGTGTGAAAAGCATCACTATTCAGTAGGGATATTAAAACAAATGAAATGGAATAATATGGCCTAAACAGACTGATTGATCAAAGCCATGGGTGGCAGAAGTAAACTGGTAGAGTATACACTACCAGAACAAGGTAACAGCACAGAGAACCAGACCTGGATTCAAATAGTATTTGATTTAGCTTACCTGGCACAATAGAAGAGTCCCACAAGTGCAAAATCCACCCATCTGTCACTCCAGCCAGACTCGAGCAAATGCTTTCAAGTACTTTTTGAACCCAGGTCTACAGTGAACAGGGATACTTCTGTCACCATCCAGTGAACAACCTCATCCCAACAAACATTTACATCCAGAACAGTACACAGCAGATCATGGGCACTCACAGTGCGGAAAACCGAACAACCACCACCAAAACTTGGCAAGGAAGGAAAAAAAAGTTTTATATTATATATATATATATATATAAAATCCCCATTCATCGACTAAAGATGAACTCAATCATTAGAGAGATATATATATATATATATATATATATTTTTTTTTAATAAGCCATGCATTCGGAAAGTATTCAGACCCTTGACTTTTGCTCAATTTTGTTACGTTACAGCCTTATTCTAAAATTAATTAAATACAAAATGTTCCACAATACCCCATAATGACAAAGCGAAAACAGGTTTAGAAATTTTTGCAAATGTATTAAAAAATTTATTAAAAAATACCTTATTTACATAAGTATTCAGACCGTTTGCTTATGAGACTCGTAACTGAACTCAGGTGCATCCTGTTTCCCTTTGATCATCCTTGAGATGTTTCTACAACTTGGAGTCCACCTGTGGTAAATTCAATTGATTGGACATGATTTGGAAAGGCACACAACTGTCAATATAAGGTCCCACAGTTGACAGTGCATGTCAGAGCAAAAACCAAGCCATGAGGTCAAAGGAATTGTCCATAGAGCTCCGAGACAGGATTGTGTTGAGGCACAAATCTGGGGAAGGGTACCAAAAAATGTATGCAGCATTCAAGGTCCCCAAGAACACAGTGGCTTCCATCATTCTTAAATGGAAGAAGTTTGGAACCACCAAGACTCTTCCTAAAGCTGGCCTCCTGGCCAAACTGAGCAATCGAGGAAGAAGGGCCTTGGTCAGGGAGGTGACCAAGAACCTGATGGTCACTCTGAAAGAGCTCCAGAGTTCCTCTGTGGAGATGGGAGAACCTTCCAGAAGGACAACCATTTCTGCAGCATTCCACCAATCAGGCCTTTATGGTAGAGTAGCCAGACAGAAGCCACTCCTCAGTAAAAGACAGCCCGCTTAGAGTTTGCCAAAAGGCACGTAAAGACTCTCAGACCATCAGAAACTAGATTCTCTGGTCTGATGAAACCAATATTGAACTCTTTGGCCTGAATGCCAAGCGTCATGTCTGGAGGAAAACTGGCACCATCCCTATGGTGAAGCATGGTGGTGGCAGCGTCATGCTGTGGGAATTGTTTTCAGCGGCAGTTACTGGGAGACTAGTCAGGATGGGGAAAAAGATGAACAGAGCAAAGTAGAGAGATCTTTGATGAGAACCTGCTCCAGAGCACTCAGAACCTCAGACTGGGGCGAAGGTTCATCTTCCAACAGGACAACCACCCTAACACACAGCCAAGACAACGCATGAGTGGCTTTGGGACAAGTCTCAATGTCCTTGAGTGGCCCATCCAGAGCCCAGATTTGAACCCAATCGAACATCTCTGGAGAGATCTGAAAATACCTGTGCAGCAACACTCCCCATCCAACCTGACAGAGCTTGAGAGGATCTACAGAGAGAATGAGAGAAACTCCCCAAACACAGGTGTGCTAAGATGTAACGTCATACCCAAGAAGACTCAAGGCTGTAATCGCTGCCAAAGGTGCGTCAACAAAGTAAAGGGTCTGAATACTCATGTAAATGTTGCATTTTCATTATGGGGTATTGTGTGTAGATTGATGAAGGAAAAAAACAATTAAATCAATTTCAGAATAAGTCCGTAATGTAACAGAATGTGGAAAAATGCAGGCGGTCTGAATACTTTCTGAATTCACTGTATATGAATGAATGTTATATACACTCGTTACAATCGCAATATAATGATAAATAAAAGCAGGAATGTACTGAAACTAATAAAGCAAAATTATCTGACAAACAATTAGACTAAAAGCCTTCTTGTTGATTAGATTCGGAGGACAAAAGCACATATCAAGGGGCACCAAACACATCCAGATATTTCAGCATACATACTCACTGTTGCTCCCTAGTTGGCCTCCTGTATCTAGCATAACTTATAGACTAAAATCAGTACAACACATCGACATCTCAAACATCAACTCATAAACAAAAAAACTTTGTCCACAAAGCATACAGGGCAATCAATAAATTAATAAAATATATTCTACATTTCTCACGATTTCTAATAGTCAAACCTGAACTTGGTCCCTGTTGAATATCTAGAATTGATTTCACGTGACTAACAAATACATCTGTTCTCTAAAAATCTGTAATAAGAGAATAGAACATTCTCAAATGGAACAGCCATAGGGTTTTATCCTTGCCCTGCAGAAACTGATAGAATTGACTATGATTCTATTCAGAGTTGGACCAGAGTTCCATTTGCAGCCTCTCCCCTTCAGGAGCTCTGTCTGACGTAAGGGGAAGCTTGGGTTTGACTGTTTCACCGCAGCTGTGAACAGCATATTGATAATAACAAAGCAATTCAAAATGACCCAGTGAACGCATGTACTAACCCATTGGTTACAAACCACACTCTGTATTTCCATTACCTGACATGATAATAACAGCATTTACTAATATATTTTTCTTATATGTGCATGTGTATGGTAACGGATCTTAAGGGCATGGTTATGTCATAAACAACAATACAAATACAATCAAAAAGGAAGATAACAGCTTCCTAAAATCTGCTGTCTAAGTTTCTTAATGTTAAAATAATTCATGTTAATGTACATTTTATATTCTGCTCTGAAATGGTCTTCATAAAGAAATGCTGTATATAGATAGTAATAGCGAGCTCCATGACACAGAATGTAATAAAACAACAGTGAGCGATGATGCCATGAACAGCAGAGCAGTATATAGACAACGTCAAGAGCAGTCTATAGACAACGCCAAGAGCAGTCTATAGACAACGCCAAGAGCAGTCTATAGACAACGCCAAGAGCAGTCTATAGACAACGCCAAGAGCAGTCTATAGACAACGCCAAGAGCAGTCTATAGACAACGTCAAGAGCAGTCTATAGACAACGCCAAGAGCAGTCTATAGACAACGTCAAGAGCAGTCTATAGACAACGCCAAGAGCAGTCTATAGACAACGCCAAGAGCAGTCTATAGACAACGTCAAGAGCAGTCTATAGACAACGCCAAGAGCAGTCTATAGACAACGTCAAGAGCAGTCTATAGACAACGCCAAGAGCAGTCTATAGACAACGCCAAGAGCAGTCTATAGACAACGTCAAGAGCAGTCTATAGACAACGTCAAGAGCAGTCTATAGACAACGCCAAGAGCAGTCTATAGACAACGCCAAGAGCAGTCTATAGACAACGCCAAGAGCAGTCTATAGACAACGCCAAGAGCAGTCTATAGACAACGCCAAGAGCAGTCTATAGACAACGCCAAGAGCAGTCTATAGACAACGCCAAGAGCAGTCTATAGACAACGCCAAGAGCAGTCTATAGACAACGCCAAGAGCAGTCTATAGACAACGCCAAGAGCAGTCTATAGACGACGTCAAGAGCAGTCTATAGACGACGTCAAGAGCAGTCTATAGACGACGTCAAGAGCAGTCTATAGACGACGCCAAGAGCAGTCTATAGACGACGCCAAGAGCAGTCTATAGACGACGCCAAGAGCAGTCTATAGACGACGCCAAGAGCAGTCTATAGACGACGCCAAGAGCAGTCTATAGACAACGCCAAGAGCAGTCTATAGACAACGCCAAGAGCAGTCTATAGACAACGCCAAGAGCAGTCTATAGACAACGCCAAGAGCAGTCTATAGACAACGCCAAGAGCAGTCTATAGACAACGCCAAGAGCAGTCTATAGACAACGCCAAGAGCAGTCTATAGACAACGCCAAGAGCAGTCTATAGACAATGCCATTCCCTTACATCTGATAGGCTGAACAGACCTAACTAGGGCAAATTTCCCGCACAAATCTAGGTTCACTTTCCCCCACATTAACTTATTGATCACTTCCCCCCCACTGAGCTACAGGTCACTTCCCCCCCAGCTCCATCCCACTATGTCCTGCCTCAGAGTCCACCAGCGACGAGGCAAAGGCAGACTGGACGATCTGGAAGCCAAATGACTCCAGCAGAGACATGTTCTGTTGAGGGGAGAAGGGTGAGCCCAGGGAAGGACCCAGCTCCCCCAGACCTGACCCCGACCCTACACTCACCACTAGACTCTTCTGGACCCCATGATGGTGCACTCTGTTGACGTGCTTATTGAGGTAAGACTTGGTGCGGAAGGTCTGTGTGCACTCGCTGCAAGGGAACTTCTTCACTGGAGAGTCCTGGCTGGTCTTGGCTTTAACGGCACCTGGTGGCGACCCTCCCACAGCATCGGTAGAGGCTCCGTTGCAGTCAAACGGCGTCCCAAGCTCCTCTTCCTCAGACTTGTGCGGAGACTTAATTTCGTCGCCGTTGGACAGATCCCCGAACAACGGCTCGTCTCCCTCAGATTCTCCTTGATGGGGGCATTTTCCAGCATTCTCCTGTCCGTCTGAGGTAAATACAGAGGGGGTGGGGGAGGATATGGAGGGGTGGAGGACAGGGGGGAGGAGAGGGAGAGTTGATAGGGTGGGGGAGGATATGGAGGGGTGGAGGACAGGGGGGAGGAGAGGGAGAGTTGATAGGGTGGGGTGGAGGACAGGGAGAGTTGATAGGGTGGGGTTGGGTAAAGGGAAAGGACACAGGGAGAGTCAGAAAGCAGAGGAAGTTTAAGGGGAGAGAAAACCTCAAATTAGGCCATGCATACGCAACACAAAATGTGTCTATTTAGACCAGCAGGTAGCACTGCTCTCCGGTTAGCTGCCGCCACCACCTGCAACATGAACAGGGGACAGTTTACTGCTGTGTGTACTAAGCACCTGCTCCCATGAAACCCATTGGTTAAGAACAAAAAAAAGAGTATAGTAATGTTAAGTAGAATTGTTCTGCAATTCTTAAAATACATGGTGTTCATTTATATTATAGGAACAGAGGGCACATTTGTTCAAATTATATAATATGCATTCATTTACCTAATAGTTATACACTTTTCATTGAAAGCAAGGTCTTTCTTCCTGTGAGTTTGGGGCAAAAAAGACAATTCCACAGGACCACCCACTTTGTCATAATTTCTTTACACTTAAAAATGTTCCGCCTGGACATAGGTGTTTATTGGTAGCCCTATGCGGCAGATTATTTTAGCTCAGATTGAACAATGTACAATATCGGCCCATAATATCTGATATGAAAAAGGCTATTGTATCATCCAAATTAAAAATTAAAAAAATCATAATAAAAAAATAAAACAACTGGTGTCATGTTTTAATCATGATACCAAAACCACATCAGAAATACTTACGTGTTGACATAAACTAAGCGGATTATTTCCAGGAAACCTTTTGCTCATGCATCCCGTCAACCAAATTTCCTTGACTCTTTATGCACATGCATCCCCAAGAGGTTGTTATCTTCTCGTCTAACCAACTCTTTACAGTGGAACTCTTGTTACTCGTCTAATCAGCAGGCCTTGTTTAGCGCCCCAAAGCCCCAACCCCCACCCTACTGCTGGCCCATACTGACCTGGCAGAGGCCCGTGGAGGGGGTGAAACCCAGGCGGCCCAGCAGAGTGGCACTCCCAGAAATATGGAGCCCCCCCAGGCCCTGGTTTCCCCAGGAGCAGCTCGGGCTGCAGACCCAGGGAGGGAGGGCCGGCCTGGGGGAGAAAGCAGTGACCATCTGCCTCTGGGAAGGTGACCAGCAGCCGGTGACTGGTACACAGGTCTACACCAAAGACAGACAGAGAGTAGAGAGGGGGCAGCAGAGACAACAGACAAGGCCAGCGGAAACCATACATACGTCAATGTAGTCAGGATATTACCCAGACCTTACTAAGTCTAATTTAGTAGCTTTACTTTGTCCAGTGATTATAATAGACAAAACTGTAAACAGTGAATGAAACTTTTTCCTGTATTACTTGCCAAGCCAGCCAACTTGATTTATTCTAAATAAAAGCAGTTTTCCAATAGATTTAGAATTCTGGCAAGCCACCACATTGCAACGATTTTAGATCTGAGATAGGTAATCACTAGGAAGTCCATTTCTACAGCTAAAAAACTGAATTGAGTTCAAGGTTTTAGCCTAGAATCTAAACCTCTCTCCACTAGGTTTGGGCGATATTCAGATTTTCATACATTTATACCGTTTCTGTACCATACCAGGGTATACGTCATTACCGGAAGGGCACATAAGGGTCGCACAAACCAATTTGGGGAACATGGATCTTGATCCAAGAGGGGATTGATTGTCTCTGCTGTAAACAAGAAGCTTGATCTTGCCATCTAGCCACTTAGCTAGCAAGTTAACAAACCAAATGCATAACTGGAGCTCGAGGCGGGGTGGCCGAGGTGGGGGCCCCTCCTCCTGCTAAAAAAATGAATCCAAGTACTGTTGGTATGTCTAAATACCCCAGTATACGGTATAATGCCCAAGCCTACTCTCCACACTGCTTTGACTCCTTCTCGCTCTCTGCCAGAGTGAAGTACTGTGCAGCCGAATCCATAGGCTGCTGCTAGTTGCCATGGCAATAATAGTTGAAAAAAGCTCCATTGAATCCAGAGGAACACTGCACAGTACTGTATGATTCAATAGACATGCAACATTATAGTGCATCATTTGGCCAACGGCCACAAGTTGATGGAGATGACAGCAAGCAACAAACAGCGTTTTCAGAAAGCATTCACATTGCCATGCTGAACACAGACAGAATAGCATGGCACTAAGGCTATTAAGGCTAAACACAGTCTCTGTGTATGTCTGAGCCTGACTGAAGAGCAACAAGGCCATGGGAACATGGGGAGGCATACATGCACTTCTTTGTTGTAGCTTTTTATGAGCTGACTGAGTCCCTGACAACCTGCAGTATCACAAAACTGACCACTGGGGGGCAGTGCCCCATCTAGAGAAAATGCCAAATGCTGCAATTGCAAATGTGTCTTTTACCTTGATGAAGTCATGTTTTTATTTCAAGAAATAGGCCTATACATATTCTAACCCATTGAGTAAAAGTTGTCCTTATTGATAGCTTAATTCACATCTCTGTCTAGTAAAATGCAAAAAGTGAAGTTCCCTAATCAACTTCCTCTCAGTTTCCTTCTCTCTTCACAATATAAACCAAGCAGAAGAGCAGACAACTACACATGCATGCTGATTTAGAAATAAGCTGCCATGGGCCTAACAATCTCTTTATATACACACAATATCAGCCAGGACAACCATATCAGCCTGCTGTACATATGATGATTCTGAAGACAGTGTCCCTACTGTTAGCTGATGGAGGCACAGAGGGGATGGATCCTTTAGCGTTAGCATCACTGCGCAGGCAGGAATGCCTATATGCTTTGTGTGTATATGTGTATGTTTGTGTATGCTTGTGTTTTTGCCAGGCTTTAAAAACAGATGCAGCAGGTTTTCCCCACAAGCAGCAGAGCAGATGATGATCAACACAAAGCAAGAAGAGACATAGCCTATGCTTAGAGGCAGGGTGGAGCGGAACAGGGTGGGCAGCTGCTTGCCTTCCACTGTGCACTGGCGTCCCGTGTGGTAGGGGGCGCCGCTGTGCATCTGTGGCTCCCCGTGCAGCGCAGGGAAGGCACCGTGTGCTTGGGCAGTACGGGGGTGCAATGGCGAGCCATGGTGCGATTTTACGTGCACCTTAAGGTAGGACGCAGTGGAGAAACCTGGAGACCCAGAGAAGAACACAACAAAGGGCAGTGGCACTACACACCCAGCAGGGAGAGAATGGATGCGCTCTGTTGTTATGTACCCAAAGATGACAGTGGGACAAAAAAACCACCTCTTTCCCAAATCTGCCTTTCGCTGTGTAATTCTGTTTTATATCTTCATGCAGACAATGATATATATGAGATGGTAACAAAGGATAATAATATGATTTTGTTGAACTAAGCTGAGCTGTTGGATGTTGTAACAACCCTCAAAAGCAAAACTGAAGCACATCTAACTTCAAAGGCAAAGAAGAATATGAACCAACAAGAGGTAGGCTAACGACAAGCAAGAGTGAACAATACGCAACCACTGTTCTCCATTATCTAGGCCTACCACAAGAATGACACCATGTCCAGACAGGTAAATCAGGGCAAAATAAGCAAGTCAACCCAATACATTATCTTGACTTGGGGCAAAATGTCTGACCAAGAGACAAACTGCATATGGGGCAGTAATCTACAGTAGTACACACATTAAGGTAAGACACAAGTATTAAACCTTAACATTCAAAATCAAGCCTTTCTAAAAAAAATTAACATCAGCACTAACCATGTTTCCATCCAAAGTTTTTATGCAAGTCATACCGTATAAAAAGAAAAAGTAATGACAGCTGTGATGGAAAGGAAGGAAGTTTGGTTACATTTTATAAATGCCGACAGTTAATATGTTCGTTCGACATGGTGGGATCTTTTTGTGTTTGTAAAATTAATTAATCGAGAAATGGTGGTGGAAACGGCTTTATGCGCAAATATTGATATAATAACTATCATATCGAAGTAAACTTGGAGTCGCATGATAACATGGTGTAGTCCTCCCACTGCGACTTAGGAAACCATGCAGTTTATTAGGCTACAGATTAAACGAGTTTTGATGAACTTCACAGGGTGGTGAAAGTGAGCGGTGACCTTGATGCTCCGTTCCAATAAATATTGAGGGTTTTATTCTGGTGACATGATGATTGATGGATGACTGCCGTTTAACTAATAAAATATTCTCGCTCTTATCCATCAGTGGCCTTGTGGTTAGTGTCCGCCCTGAGATTGGAAGGCTGTGAGTTCAATCCCCGGCCAAATCAAACCAAAGGCCGTAAAAATGGGATCTGATGCATAACTGCTTGGCACTCAGCATTAATGAGCTAGATTGGGGGTGAGGTCCTGCGATAGACAAGCATCCTGTTCAGGGGGTGTACTTGTACATCAAGCTGCCTCACTCTACAGAAGCAGGAGATAGGTTCCTGTCCTATGAGCCGTTCTGGCTTGCACAAGCTGCTACTTACTTATCCATAATAATCTCATCATGCAGCCTACCTGCGCTGTTGGCTAGAGTTAATGTGCCAAGACCAGAGCAACGTTAGGCACATTTGCTATTTAATGATATGGAAACACATTGAACTTTAGATTTTTATTCGGTATATGAAAACTTTAGCGTTAAAAGTACATTTTCTGTGCACTGTCATCACCCACTGATTTTTAAACACAACAAGTGGAAACACACCACTGGTGGGAAAATTTGATTTGATTTGAAAATGTGCATTTTATATTTATGCAGATTCTGGACTATTCGGCAGGGTAGCCTAGTGGTTAGAGCGTTGGACTTGTAACCCGGAAGGTGCTGACAAGCTGAGCTGACAAGGTACAAATCTGTCGTTCTGCCCCTGAACAGGCAGTTAACCCACTGTTCCTAGGCCGTCATTGAAAATAAGAATTTGTTCTTAACTGACTTGCCTGGTTAAATAAAGGAAAATATTTTTTTTTAATGAAATCTGTCACCAATTGGATGGAAGCCTAGCTACTGTCTGCTGGCAAGTATCTGATAGGTACAGCTCTATTTTGGATAATTCATTAACCAGATAAAAACATTTTACATTAATGAGACTACATGCATTAGCATACAAGAGAGTCAATTAGAATGGCAGCAGGAGAATGTTCAGAGGCCAACAAAAAAGAAGAAATGGGAAAAACACTGGACAACACATGCAGACACTACAACTATGAGCTGCAAATAGCCCATGATTGCAGTTCACAAGCTCTTCTGTAGAAAGCAACCCAAATGCTTTGCACCAGCTGAGGTAGTTGATGGTTACTACAGTGTTAGAATTGAATAGTAAACATTTTGGTAGATCATCCTTGTTGCAAGATGGCAATACCATGCTGGAAGAGGCAGGTTAACAAGAAAAACACAAACATCTAAGACATAAGAAGATAGCACAGTCATAAATTGGAAGCTCCCGCCCTGTTCTCCTGACAGATATGTGGTGATGATGCTGCACCCTAGGCCTAAGGTTACCTTTGTTGCATATACCACAGTAGTTGTGAGGTCCTTCACTGTGTTTCTTGAGATGGTCGGTCATGTACGCAGCTCGGAGGTACTTCCCACACATCTGGCAGGGGATCTTGTCCTCGTGACAAGCTAGGTGGGACCGCAGGCGATCTCTTGTAGCAAAGGAAGCATTACAAATCTGAAGAACAGGTGGAATATACAGGTAAAATAATATGCCTTCATACATGTTACGTACAGAAACACTATTCATTCACCATCAACCTTTCAACTATATTCTAATCAACAAGAATGACAACTAAATCTTTAAAACAAGCAAATAGCAAAATGACAGATTTGAAGTGTGATGTTCAGTCATTGTGACAAATATAGAATCCACATCCACTCTTCTAAGAAGATCCAGTTGTTGCTATTGTCTCACCTGGCACTTATGGGGTCTCTCTGTTGTGTGAACCTGCTTGATGTGTCCATTCAGATGGTCTGGCCTGAATAAATCAAACATAGGCATGTTGAGACAGATGCAAGCAGTAGACGACTGATTATGAATTCATTTTCCATCCAGATCACAGAATGCTTCAGAATAGAATAGGCAATGCACCTGGAACTAGTGGTTTTAGTATACAATAATTGCCCATAGCTCACCTGGAAAACCCCTTTCCACAACTTTGACAGAGGTAGGGTTTACCCACAGATCCATCATGTGACCGGACATGGTATGACATCCTGTCCTTGCGCTTGAACCGCAGGCCACAGACATGGCAAGCATATGGCTTTTCCCCGGAATGAGACAACTTGTGTCGGTTCAGGTGGTAGACATCCCGGAACACCTTCCCACAAATGTCACAGCCAACGTGACGTCTCGTCCTCTCGCGCTTACGGCTGTTTTCTATGCCTACTCCTCCATGCAATGGCATGCCATTCTCCAACAGACCGGGCTGACCAGAGTGCGATATCGAGGTAGGGCCTCCCTCGCCAGACAAGCCGTCGCCGCTACTCGCGCCATGGCTGGACGCTCCATGCTGCGCTTCGTGGTTTCTCAACCGCACAGCCTCTGTAAATGCCTTGCCACATATTCCACAAGGAAATATCTGCTCAATGTCTTCTTTAACGTCAGCGGTGCTGATGTTGTAATGAATAGGTTCCATGACTGTCCCCTTCTTTGGTCGCCCCCTGCCTCTCTTGGAACCCAAAGAGCCCTCTTCTTGGAACGGGTTGTCCGTCATCTCTGATGGAGACACGGGCTGCAGGACTGGCATAGAGGACTGGGGGCTGCCATCCGACATGACTGTATCATTGGCCCGATTTCCATCCACATTATGTGTCTGCCCATTGTTGGTAAACAAGCCATTCCCATTTGACAAGTTGTCTACAGCCAATGTGAAACTAAATTCAGAGCCCCCCGTGGCACGGAATAAACTGACGTCGCCTCTTCTTGAGGGTGGAACAAGAATTTTTACATTGGACTGTTTGATTACTTCTTGGCATATCTCGATGACAGAACGCATTAGCAGAAATTTAGCAGCCGTCATCAACTCGGGGAAACATTCCAATCGTACCACAATCCTAGAGGTGTAGGCAAAGTCCAAAATATCTTTAAAAACTTTGGGACTTATCGTATGCATCTCGAGCTCTTTTGCCTCCCCGTCGCCCTCCGTTTGACAACCAAAAACGGACTCGAAATACTCGCTGCACGCCGCCAGTACCGCCTTGTGGGCAGGAAAGCTCTCTTCGCCGACGCGCAAGATCACATCACAAAACTTGCCTCCATCTTTCCTCTGAATGTTGAGGTTGTGTAGCATCTCCGCGCTATGCTTGCTCACCTGATAGGTGTATGAAGAATTCCACGACTGCTCCGCTATTCTCTCCATGCCGAATTCATTCAACATCAATTGTTAGTGAGTAGGGGTGGCGAAACAAAAAAACGCGTACAGCTCAATAGTCTGGAGAAATTAAATAAAACCACGACGACCACCCCTCCCTCTCTAGCATCTAAAATGTAAGCAGCAGTGAAAAATGGTAGCCCCCCAGCTTCCTGTGAACTTTAACCTTTTTCGTTTCAAAGCTGGGGTTATCGTTCTAAATTTTTATTTAACTTTGACATAAAGCAAGTGGGTCTCCGTTGTGTCGAGTAAAATGTATTCGTCAAATAGACACTAGCTATTCAGGCTACATGAGGTTGAAGTTGTCAAATACATTCATACCATTTCTCTTCCTGGTTTCTCCCACACAAGCCCCCTCCCCCAGCCACAGGCAAGGTTGAGATGGGAGATCTTCTGCCCAGGCGTTGCTACGCATGACAGATTTTTTAACGCCTGGGTAGTGGCAGATTCAGCCGCGCGTCCGATTATAATTTTTACGCTGCAAATTGACCACACAAATATTGTATTTGAAGATGCATAATTTCACACCTTGATTGAGACGCGAGAATGAATTGTGTGTGGGAATACTACAGATTTTACCAAACCCTTGAAAGGTTTGACTAAACCGTGAAAAAATTAAAACACCCTTGAGCCAGCATCTGTTGCCGACCAGTGTTTTAGTAAGCGTCAGTCAATGACTTTACGCGCAACCATTGGGTGAGGCATGCAATGTCTGGCACCAAAGGCTACCAAGTGTCCTGCGTGCAGAACGGTACATGTGTTAGAATAAATGGCAAAACATGCTTTGAAGAGGTTGAACCCAACCATAGTTGATGGTGCAAATTGTTTTTATAACCCATTCTATTTTAGTGGACCAAAAAAGAAAAATGGAAGCCTACTGTTCAAAGTTCAGATGCCTTTGGAGAATTGCACAACCATCTGCATATGCAAATAATAGCCGTGTCATGTTCTGAGTAAGGGAAAGAAAGTGAGAACCGAAAGCCAATTTGGTAAGATCTAAAAATCCATGTTCATTGTCAGCCCAAATGCAAAAATGTAAACAAACCATGAAGGACATTCATTAAGACTGGGAAAAATACCAGTCTTTAGTTGTGCCTGAATTGTTAAAGCAGACCCACCAAGATACCCAGTCTTTGCAACTCATTATTCCAAATACGCAGCACAATATCTTCCATTTTCAAAAGGCACATGTTTTAAGTAGTCACTCTTAGTTCAATTCTTACAAATAAACAAAGCAAGTTATGAATTCTTTATTGAACATTATTTATTCATTCTATTTGTGCTTTTAACTTAATAGCACATTACCATAAACTGAATCCTTACCAACCCCACAAAGAAAAAAATATATATATCATGATTCAGAGCAGTGCTTCTTTTCCAGTGACTGAAGGAATGGGGGGGGGGGGGGTCAAGAGGGTTGCAGTAAAAAAAAAAAAAAAAAAGAAGGCTGGGGGCTCTTTTAGACATCTTTCCTTAGATCCTCTACCTTTTCAAAGCACATTGGAGAAGAATGTCAGAGGGGAGGGATCTTAGACAAGCAACTGGATAGGATGCAAGGAATCACAGAAAGAAGAACTGAGAATCAGAGAGCGAAAGGCACAACCAGCACTTGCTGCTCCCCCTGGGGGCTTCCTGTAAGCACCAGCCACCTCTCCAGACAGAGGGCAGGCAGGGACACCAACTGACCCAGCCATAGGGAGGACATCTTTTGAAGGGAACACTCAAGATCAACTCCACAATCAAACATGGGTATTGAACTTGCATTAGCCCCTTTCTCAGTGCAGTTCAAATCCATGGGGAAGGTGGGAGAAATAAAACTACCAGGACATGACAATCCTTGCTTCACTTGGTAGCTACTCCATCTGACTGTGGCAGTTTTCACTTAAAAACAGCAGGATACAACCTTCCCCTTAACAAGAAAAAAAATATGTACAGGAAGAAGAATATCTATTCCCACGGTCTGTACAGTTTTGGGCTCATGTTACTTCATCTTTATTGCAAAAAAATACCCCAAAACAAATACGCTGCAGAAAGGAAATCTTCCACAACTCATCCTTCCCTTTCTTTGAGTTTAGGCCTCGATACTCTACCAGTGACTTCAAGGTTTAAGACAAAACATGGACACGTATTGTTCGTTCTCCAGGATCTGTTAGTCTTAGAAATTAAAGACCACATTTTCACTAACAGGGAGGTGAAGGGAGGGGGAAATTTAAGTCTTGCTTTATCCAGAATTCTGGTTGTATGAAACGCCTGAGGGCCCAAACTCGAGTTCGTCTACACTTATGACTTTAGCAGGCATGGAAGGAAGGGACTGCTGCAGCACGTCTGAGCCAAACCACTTGGCCAGGCCAGCTCCCCCCACACCAGGAGGGCTACCCACACGTTGCTGGGAGTGGTTTGTCCGATGAGGGCCGTGGTTCTGTGACTGGTGGCCTGGGACTGTTGGATGCACTGAGAGAAAATGAAATTTGTCAGTGAATGCCATGAGGAACATTGGCAAACCCATGTCATAAAGCTAGATCCATTAAGTACCCTCATCTCCCTGCATCTTTTAGACTGTGCATGAACATTAGTATAACATATGCAAAATAGGTTAAAGATGGAGTTGTTGAACTTGTTGAATAATAACAATGACAGACTGAACTGAAAATGCCACTCACTCGGTCTCTGTTGTTGCTGCTGCATGAGCGCTAGTTGCATGGGATTGCTGGCTCTGGGAAGTAAGAGGGGATGTCCCGTTGCTCCTAGGGGGTAGAGGGGTTGTCCGAGTAGGGTAGAGGGCAACCCCTGAAGCTGTGAGAGGTCAACATGTTGTGGAAATATGCCTAGGATGAAGAAAGATTTCAATGAGCACCTCAGCAATTTCCATCCACTTCAGAGTACAAGTAGTAATAGGTTGGAAAATGTATAATTGCTTGAGTACTGTGGATACCAACAAGTGACCTTCCCAGACCCATGTTGCCTAGGGTTAAGAACATAAAATATAGATTAATAATCTGAAATTGTATTACCCCCTCAATTTATTTCTCAGATCCCTTAACCAATTTGTTTAATTATTTTATTAAAATTTTATGAATAAATTCACTTTAAATTGTATTATGGAGATCTGTCCACAGAACCAGGACCACACAGAGAACCCCTGGCTTAACAAAGGCAATTAGCGTGTTTGCGCAAACGAGGGACAGAATTACTCATCTTGATCACAAAATAACTAGTTATTTTGTGAACTGTGATTTGTAGATCAGTTTGAAACAAATACAATGTAATCAAGAGTGGACTTGTACTAACCTGCCTGCATCAGAGCCGGGCCAAGCTGCTGTGGCTGGATGCCCTGGGCCAGCATCCTCTGCAGCACGCTGGGGTGGAGCTGGGGCAGAGTAGGGCGCACCATGGGCACATGTCCATGGGATAGCAGCGGTACTGGGTAGATTGGACGGGGGAAGGGAGAGACAGACCTGGGGGACACCAGGGTGGGGGTGTGGTGCCCAGCGGAGCCTGGCCTAGGACGCTCCTGGGCGTGCTGGCGAGCCTGGGAGTGGGAGGACAGGGGGGTGGAGCAGGCCTTTACCCCTCCAGACTGAGAACCACTACCATTCATCCCATCCAGGAAGGAGCTGGGAGAGCTACTGTCTGTAACACAGGAACACAAACACTACATTTGACAAGACAGGAACAGACAAGTTAAGTGCGGCGACAAGGGCATTCATCCACCTGACTAGAGTACTAGTTCACTACCACGTGTTTTTTAATTTGATTTATTGTGCAAAAATTACAAGCCCAAAATACACCAGACTAGTTAACCGAGAACGCCTTCTCCAAACAACGTCATTACGGACATGCAAACCTAAATTGACAAAACATTTTAAATACATACATGAAACAGCAGTATGTGAACATACCCTCTTGAGAGTGGCCTTGGGAGTGACCCTCCTTGCTGTCTGGACGACTACCTGGCTCATCTCGACTCTTCTCTTTTGTCTCGTACATCTTACGGATCACAGACGTGGGCACGAAAGATGGCGAAAGCTGTACAACAGACAAGAACCAGTAGTTACATTACTTTGAGTTATATGAGGGCATTAAAAAAGGTAACATGCAACAAACCAGACAGTTGGTCAAAAATTGAGTTGTAGTTACAATATTTCAAATTATATATTTAATATACTGTGCATAGGAAGAGTTGGACAGTTCAACAAAAAAGCACTTATTTCCTGAAACCACTATCTGGTTTGATTCAGCGGAGTGATTGAACAGGGTCACATTCATTTGCACAGAGGTAGTCCCCTACCAGTCTGTTTTGTGCCTAATGAATATGACCGACAACCTTTCAACGTACCATGCTGGTGACAGTGTTGCAAGGGGAGTTTCTGCCTGCAGGATGAGGGCCTGGACCAGGGGATCGGTTCATCCTGGTTTGTCTGGAGAACACACAGTACACAATTGATACCTGAAACCAAGTTCGGAATTACAGGAGGGATCGAAACCCCTATAAAAAGAAGAATAATATCAAGGGCCCCCCATAATTAAAAAAGATGAATGTTGGGCACCAAGTCATTGTATAATTCAATCCCTGCTTAAAAGCTACAAGTGAAAGTCACCTGTTGTGTTGGTAGGCCTTGTTTGGAGGCGGTTTGTTGTAACCTGTCTGGAAGGCGTGGTGGGCATGGAGAGCCAGGTCTTGCTGGATGATCAGCGCCTGACGGTCAGCCTGGTCAACAGCCATGGACAGCACCCTCATCTGGAGCCAGAGAAGAAAGCATTCATCTACCACCAGTTTTTACACTCATCTAAAAAGGTTGCAGTTGGCATACCTTCATTGACAATAGCTAGGTTTCCATACAATTTGCAACAGATATGAAAATTCTGAAATCTGTAAAATAAAACAAATATTTTTCCCCACCAGTGGTTCCACCATACTGACTTGTGGATGAAAAGCAATACGTGATGACAGTGCCCCCCCCAAAAAAAAGGTACTTAACACTTCATGTAAGTTCAATATGTTTCCATCGCATTTTCAACTCGATAGTGGACACAAAAAAATGTTGCGTTAAAATAGCAAATGTGCCCACTCTTGGCATGTACACGCCACCCAACAGCTTGCAGATCTAGTGCAGGTAGACCAGCCTACATGAGTTTATGGATAGGTGCAATCATGTCACCAGAATAAGACCCTCAATACTTTTCGGGAAAGATCACTCACTGTGCACTTTCACCAACTTGTGAGGTTCATCATAACATTTAAATCTGTAGCCTAATAAACTCCATGTTTTCCCGAGTCGTAGTAGGACAACCACACATGTAAATCCAAATACGTACATAAGTGGACACCCCTTCAAATGAGTGGATTCAGCTATTTCAGCCACACTCGCTGTTGGGTGTATTTTTTAAAATATATATATAAATAAAATCGAGCACAGCCATGCAATCTCCATAGACAAACACCGGCAGTAGAACAGCCTTACTGAAGAGCTTAGTGACTGTCAAAGTGGCCGTCATAGGATACCACCTTTCCAACTAGTCAGTTCGTCAAATTTCAGGCCTGCTCAAGCTGCCCCGGTCAACTGTAAGTGTTGTTATTGTGAAGTAGAAATATCTAGGAGCAATAACGGCTCACAGAACGGGACCACAGAGTGCTGAAGCACGTAAAAGTTGTCTGTCCTTGGCTGCAATGCTCACTAAAGAGCTCCAAACTGCCACGAAGCAATTTCTCCCAGTGCCTGCCACTGAAAAACATCCCCACAGCATGATGCTGCCACCACGCTTCACCATAGGGATGGTGCCAGGTTTCCTCGAGACAGGACACTTGGCATTCAGGCAAAAGAGTTCAATCTTGGTTTCATCAGACCTGAGAATCTAGATTATGGTCTGAGAGTCTTTATGCAGGCTGTCATGTGCCTTCTGAGGACTGGACTCTTGTCTGGCAACGCCACCATAAAGGCCTGATTGGTGGAGTGCTGCAGAGATGGTTGTCCTGCTGGAAGGTTCTCCTATCGTCACAGAAAAACTCTGGAGCTGTGTCAGTTTGACCATAAGGTTCTTGGTCACCTCCCTGACCAAGGCCCTTCGCCCCAGATTGCTCAGTTTGGCCAGGCAGCCAGCTCTAGGAGGATCTAAACTTCTATTTAAGAATGATGGAGGCCACTGTGTTCTTGGGGACCTTCAATGCTGCAGAAATGTTTTGGTACCATTCCCCAGATCTGGGCCTCAACATAATCCTGTCAGAGCAACAGACAATTCCTGCGACTTCATGACTTGGTTTTTGCTCTGACATGCACCGTCAACTGTGGGACCGTATATAGACATGTGCCTTTCCAAATCATGTCCAATCAATTGAATTTACCACAGGTGGATGCCAATAAAAGTTGTAGAAACATCAAGGATGTTCAATGGAAACAGGACGCACCGGAGCGCAACTACGAGTTTAATATGCTAACAAATTAATGTTTTTGCTCTGTTATTATGGGGTATTGTGTGTAGACTTGACAAAAAATAATTTAATCCATTTTAGAATACTGATGTAACAAAATGTGGAAAAATCAAGGTGTCTGAACACTAAATGCACAATTTTCAGCAACAAACAGTTAACATCCCTAGGTAGTACAGTTTAAAGTGTCCTGTACGTTTCCAACTGAGCAGCATGCTAGCCTGTCCACTTTTAGATATTGAAATCAAGTAACCTACCTGGAAAAGATGCTTGTTTCTCAAAATGAGTTGGCAATTCCTTATACAAATGGTTATTTTTATGCTCATTGCTAGGGCGGTCATGAAATTGTCAGCCGGCTATTGTCATACAAAAGACTGCCCGTCTCACCGAAATTGACCATTAATTGACACACTTAGCATCTCCAGGCCGCCATGCATAGAAGCCCTGATGCGTGCCTTGGGAATATTACTTCAAAAAAAAATCTATTTAATATACACCGTCAGAATAAATCCATTATTTATTTTAGGCATGTCTAAAGAAACAAGAACATTAATTTCATTTAGCAGACAAGATCCACACAAGTCTCATGCCATTATTTAATACAAAGGAAAATGTAATTCAACCTACCTGAATAAAATACGTGTGCATATGAAGTGGCTAGGTTGAGTGTAAAAGTAATCATCTGAAACAGGGCCTATAAACTAGATTTAGAGTTAGTTGGCTACTTTAGTTGTGACATAGAAATTAAAACACAATACTTAGAATGTATAAGACAATCTTTAGGCTGCATGATAGGCTGTAGATTTGAGAAAGTAGCAAAAAAAGCTTACTCCGTTCTTTGCCTCAGACTGCACAGCTGTTTCATCAAGTAAACATTTTCACCATTCTAAATGTTAATCTTGTATTTACTAAAATGTAAAATAAGTTTAGATTTAAAATGGCCCATTATAAAGTGGGAAGGAATAGGGAAAAACTTCTTTAAATAAACACGCACTCCAATAATAAATGGAAGCCGCTTTCCTGCGGGTTAGTTTCAGGCTACTCTGGTTATTTCACTCCACAGCATCAACCGTTTGAGGCGCATGCAGCCTCTCGCTGCGCTACAGATGATATTCTGCATGCCATTGGCTCTCCAACCTGGTTCCTGCATTTACCCAGTGCTTAATTTGAGAAACCATGTGAAATCCGTTTGCGAACATTGATAGTAACATGGTTCTCACAACAAAACATTTCATTAAACTGTTGACAGGCCCCCTCTCTGCGTGCTGGAGGAAGGAAAGAAAGATGAGATGCACCGATATGACATTTGACCGTAAGCAATATTCCTTGCCAAAAT
Source organism: Oncorhynchus nerka (assembly GCF_034236695.1). Lineage (NCBI taxonomy): Eukaryota > Metazoa > Chordata > Actinopteri > Salmoniformes > Salmonidae > Oncorhynchus > Oncorhynchus nerka. The sequence continues at coordinate 73,275,413 of NC_088397.1, read as the reverse complement.
AATATATATATTTTTAGCAGCCTTAAGCATTCTAGTACAGTTAAATAGTTGACACACCAAAGAGCTATTTTGTAAGCATTTACGCATGTCCCATTACCAGTAAAACATTTCACTTACTTGCTGTGCTGTTTCATTGATAATTTGTTCAGTCTCAACCAGGATTTCATCATACATATCAAGCAGTGAAGTTTCAGCTCAGTCGATCCGTGGCCTCTCCCTCTGTGCGCACTGACCATTTCCACCTGCATCTAATTTCTCATGTAAACCCTGTGTCTGCATCGAAGTAGTGGTTCTTGTACCTAGCGTTGAGCATGGAGGCAACACAGTAGCAGCTCAGCGAGAACTCTGGTAGAGAACCTTTCCAAGTTATGCCAACAGACTGTCAGGTTTTGTTGAGCCAGCATTAATGCCATGACGTCTGCAGCAGACGCAGTTTTGTTAATTTGGTGAGTCAATTGTTTGAATGGAGCGCGTTCATGTTTCAAACATCCTCAGCAGCAAGAGAACCAACACATTCTTGAGAAAGCAATACGGCTTTCTTCACTACCAAATCCTTGTCGACCCACTGTGCTGTCGGACTCGGCATGCTCATGGGGCAGACATCGCTTGTCCTAATGTCAGTCATGAAGTTAATAGCAGCGACGCCAATAGCAAGTAGCTCATGGATGTGCGTTTCAACAATACTATGCATCTCCGGTAGGGCAACATCTGAAAAATAGCATCTACTTGGTAGTGTGTACCAGTGCGCGACCAGTCAACGAAAGCGAACGTCAACCACGACAGGCGGTTTTGCTTGTCAAGGGCAAGGAACTCCATTATCTCTGCATTAATGGATTTCGCCATCTCACTGAAATGCTCTTACTCCTTCAAATGACCACTCGATCCACACAGCAGACATTGTGGGCTAGGTTAGGAATGCTGTGTTGCACATGTATCGCTATATTTTTGTGCCGTCATTGTCATCTACCTACGTTATATACAGTTGAAGTCAGCAGTTCACATTCAACCGAAGTGTCATTGAAACTCGTTATTCAACCACACTGTTTTGGCAAGTCGGTTAGGACATGTACTTGGTGCATGACAAGTCATTTTTCCAACAATTGTTTAGATTATTTCACTGTATCAATTCCAGTGGGTCAGAAGTTTACATACACTAAGTTGACTGTGCCTTTAAACAGTTTGAAAAATTCCAGAAAATTATGTCATGCCTTAGAAGCTTCTGATAGGCTAATTGACATCATTCGAGTCAATTGGAGGTGTACCTGTGGATGTATTTCAAGGCCTAACTTCAAACTCAGTGCCTGTTTGCTTGACATCATGGGAAAATCAAAATAAATCAGCAAAGACCTCAAAAAAAAAGTGTACACCTCCAGAAGTCTAGTTCATTCTTGGGAACAATTTCCAAACGCCTGAAGGTACCACGTTCATCTGTACAAACAATAGTACGCAAGTATAAACACCACGGAGCAGTCATACCGCGCAGGAAGGAGACGTGTTCTGTTTCCTAGAGATTAAAGTACTTTGGTGCAAAGTGCAAATCAACAAAAGACCTTGTGAAGATGGAAGAAAATGGTTACTAAAGTATCTATCCACAGTAAAACGAGTCCCATTTCGACATAACCTGAAAGTCTGCACAGCAAGGAAGAAGCCACTGCTCCAAAACCTTCATAGAAAAGCCAGACTACGGTTTGCAACTGCACATGGGGACAAATATCGTACTCTTTGGAGAAATGTCCCCTGGTCTGATGAAACAAAAATAGAACTGTTTGGCCATAAAGGGAGGTTTGCAAGTCGAACAACACCATCCCAAACGTGAAGCACGGGGGTGGCAGCATCATGTTGTAGGAGTGCTCTGCTGCAGGGGGGAGTGGTGCACTTCACAAAATAGATGGCATCATGATGGAAAATGTGGATATATTGAAGCAACATCAAGACATCAGTCAGGAAGTGTGTCTTCCAAATGGACAATGACCCCAAGCATACTTCCAAAGTTGTGCAATCAAAGCCCTGATGTCAATCCCATAGAAAATGTGTGGGCAGAAATGAAAAAGCGTGTGCGATCAAGGAGGCCTACAAACCTGACTCCGTTACACCAGCTCTGTCAGGAGGAATGGGCCAAAATTCACCCAACTTATTGTGGGAAGCTTGTGGAAGGCTACCCAAAACATTTGACCCAAATTAAACCATTTAAAAAAGGCAATGCTACCAAGTACCAATTGAGTGTATGTAAAACTTCTTACTCACTGGGAATGTGATGAAAGAAAGAAATAATTTTCTCCTATTATTCTGACATTTCACATTCTTAAAATAAAGTGTTGATCCTAACTGACCAAAGACAGGGAATTTTTACTAGGATTAAATGTCAGGAATTGTGAAAAACTGAGTTGAAATGTATTTGGCTAAGGTCTATGTAAACGTCCGACTTCCACTGTAGGTACGCACGGCAGCTTTGACATCAGTTCTTTTACGACGGCGTTAAACTAGACATCGGGCTGAGGCCAGCATTTTTAGCCAAAAATCGGCCAATTCAGTTATATCATGCATCCCTAAAAGGCACGGTTGTTAAATATTCTATAGCAAAAGTTAATCAGCCTATTAATTATGAGAGTATAAATTCACTCTAATTGTAGGCTTAACTGCCCTGAACAAGCAATGAACCAACAGCATCACCTACACCTAGAAGTTCTCTTCTAGACTCATGGATAGAAAGTTTGGAGCGTAGCATTAGGTAAGCAGTCCATCCAGTAAGCAGTCAAAGGCGAAAACGCATATTGAACAAATTAGGATATGCTAGACCAATGTAACAATGAAATCTTAAAATAAATTTTATATTTTTCTGCCATGCGTAATATGCGGTAGGCTATGTATTGTATAATGGCACAATCACTTTAATTCAGTCTTTTTGGAGGGGCTTGGGCTCACAGGCCTACGCATGTGCATAAACTAGTATGCTTATGGTTGTTTAGAATGAATCATATAACGCACGGTCCATTTCGTATTGTTAGGCTTCGAAACATCCCCAACGACCATGTTCCAGTTTCAACCTGCTGTTAAATTTCTTTGTTCAAATTGATCACAATGAGGGGCGTTCTAAACATACATATTGCTTTGATAAGGGTTTCATGCGATTTTCAATTGTATTTATGTCAGATGGTCTATACAGCCCCGAGTAGCAGGCCATTAGCGACCTAATGGTCATTAGCGAGTTGGGAGCTACCAATGTATGTCCAGAGTGCATAAGAGATTACTATGACTCAATGGTCACACAGAATTTTACTGCGGTCCTGACTCATGACTGCCGATAATACCGTCACCAGCCCTACTCAATGCACATTTATAAAAACAGACTACAGCTAGCACGTAACAGTACGTGGAAAATGCTGCTCGAGTAAAACTGATAGGGATGTGAATCTTTCCATTTTAAGACTATTCGATATGCATCTAGAGCAGGAAAGGCTGGTGGGAGGAGATATAGGAGGACAGGCTCATTCTAATGGAACTGTGTCAAACATACAGAAGCCACATTGGATTCCATTTATTACAAAGAGCTCATCCTCCTACAACTCCACCCACCAGCCTCCGCTGATCTAGATACAAGGGCTCCAATACAGGAACGGTACATTTTAGTCTGAAAGGACTCAGTGTGATTCGAGAACAAATCGAAGTGATAGGTTTCGATATACTAAGATGTTGCATAAACACGTTCATTTTCTATTCTAAATAAAAATCTGCTGCTGGAGCTCATGAGCTGGAGGAGTGTCTGTACTGTAGGCCCCTAATCTAGCCACAACACTATCACTTTCAGATAGAAGAAAGTCATTTGAGCAACGTTTAAAAAAAAAGATAATTGGCGATTCCCAATGTTTGAACGGATTATCTCATCGATGCTTGCTACATTTAGATCAGTTTGGAGTATGCGCACCGATGCAGTCCAATCTTAAACATTGGAATCGGGAACCGATGCGTAGCGGTGAATAGTTACAGCCCTAGAAACAGAGCATTAATTTTCTAGAAACCCTTTTCATTAATACTCCAGTTTTAGTAGGGTATGCTCTCAGTTGAGACATAAAAATATAGATTACAGTCAAATAAATGGCTCAATGTTGTTTCGGTGTCTATATGAAGTCTGTTTGACCAAACCCTCAAATTGCAAGTTGAAACTACTTGTTGTCAGTGAGGAAGTAGTAATCTTTAATATTTGTTGTTTTGAGTGGCAGAGAGGGGCTTAGTGCATGTGTGGAAAGGGACACAGTACACAAGGAGACAAGCCATGAGAACAAGTGGACATAAATGTTCATAAAAACCTTGCGATACAGGCATTTGGAATTTTTCACAAAAACAAATTTGATATGTCGCCCAGCCCTACTTCAGAAAAGTGTTACTGTCCCAAAATTAGGGCCGGGATGATACCAGTATCAATTTTTCCATGACAAAAAGGAAAACACAAAGCAGACTTTAGGCCCTTTAAAACCTGTTGTATGTAAAATAGTGTCCTATATAGCTTTGAAAATAAAATGGATGATAATGTGATACAAATATTAGGGTTGTTTTCCTAAAGAAGTTAACGCAGTTTGATACTAATGAGTTGAGACACTGGTATCGTCCTGGCCCGACCCATCATTGGGCAATTTGATAGACAAGAGTATCTCTGACCTGTTGTTGCTGTTGTAGGGTGGGTCCATGTCCAGGACCAGGGCTGAAGGATCTATGGATCTCTGGGAACTGCTCCCCAATCATGGGCTGTGGACCAACAGGGTAACCTGAAAAGGTCACAAGACAAAAGCAGTCACTCAATTACACTGTAGTTATTAGGCACCAAATGGAAGAAAATTGCCCTGAAACAGGGGCAGGGTAGAGACTCTGAACATTTGTTTTCTACGGTATACCCTAATGATCACAACCTAGTCTTAGCTTCCAAAGAGTAATCTCTACCGGTGGGAGGATGCATGCGTCCATGGAAGTAGTCAGGAGAGGGAGCCCTCTGTGTGAAGAGTGGAGGCGAGGGCCCCCTGTGCTGTAGCAGGCTGTGTTGAGGACCAGGGCCAGGGTGTGGAGGGGCATTGGGGCTGCCCAGCAGGCTGTGGAGGAGTGAAGGGGAGCCTCTACAGGGAGGTCCCTGTGCACCCAGAAGCTCCTGTAACAGTTTTACACACATTTCAGACGGGACCAACACAGACATCATAAAATAAGCACTAATCAGAGAGTCCTCCATTCCTAAACAAACAAAATAATGCCATCCTTTCATGCAACAGTTTACTATCAAAATCCCACATGCAAGCTAGTCCCAAACCACACACACCTGGAATATGTTCTTGTGCTGTTGGGTAGGCACTGTGGCTTCAGGCAGGGGCACTACAGCAGGGTTCGAGGGCTGATTGAGCTGTAAATGGGGTGGAAGGTGGTGCAATCAGACAGCCGTCTTGGTAGTGGACACACAATCCATCCCACTGGGCATTTTCTGATGCATACATTTTGATTTGATTTATTTGACCTTTATTTAACCAGGTAGGCCAGTTCAGCACAAGTTGTCATTTACAACTGACCTGGCCAAGATAAAGCAAAACGACAAAAACAGAGTTACAAACAAACAGTCAATAACACAAAATAAAAATATTATTCTATGTACATTGTGTGCAAATGTAGAAGAGGAGAGGTAGGCAAGAAGTAGGCCCTAGAGGCAAAAATAACTACAATATAGCATTAATACTGGAGTGATAGATGTGCAAGTAGATACTGGGGTGCAAAAGAGCAAGAGCGTAAGTAATAATATGGGGATGAGGTAGTCAGGTGTGCAATTTACAGATTGGCTGTGTACAGGTACAGTGATCTAAGCTGCTCTGACAGCTGATGCTTAAAGTTAGAGGGAGATATCAGTCTCCAGCTTCAGTGATTTTTGCAATTCGTTTGTCATTGCAGCAGAGAACTGGAAGGAAAGGCAGCCAAAGGAAGTGTTGGCTTTGGGGATGACCCGTGCAATATACCTGCTGGAACGCATGCTACAGGTGGGTGCTGCTATGGTGACCAGTGAGCTGAGATAAGGCAGGGCTTTACTTAGCGAAGACTTATAGATGACCTGGAGCCAGTGGGTTTGGTGACGGATATGTAGTGAGAGCCAGCCAACGAGAGCACACAGGTCACAGTGGTGGGTAGTATATGGGTCTTTGGTGGCAAAACTGATGGCACTCTGATAGCAAATTGGATGCAGTCCGAGTAGTGTTGGAGACTATTTTGTAAATGACGTTGCTGAAGTCAAGGATCGGTAGGATAGTCAGTTTTACGAGGGTTTGTTAGGCAGCATGAGTGAAGGAGGCTTTGTTGCGAAACAGAAAGCCGATTCTAGATTTAATTTTGGATTGGAGATGCTTAATGTGAGTCTGGAAGGAGCGTTTACAGTCTAGCCAGACACCTAGGTACTTATAGATTTCCACATATTCTAAGTCAGAACCATCCAGAGTAGTGATGCTGGGAGGGAGGGTGCGGGCAGCGATCAGGTGAAGAGCATGCATTTAGTTTCACTTGTTTTTAAGAGCAGTTGGAGGCAACGGAAGGAGTGTTCTATGGCATTGAAGCTCGTTTGGAGGTTGGTTAACAGTGTCCAAAGAGGGGCCAGATGTACACAGAATGGTGTCGTCTGCATAGATGTGGATCAGAGAAACACCAGCAGCAAGAGAGACATTGTTGATATATACAGAGAAGAAAGTCGGTCCGAGAATTGAACCCTGTGGCACCCCCATTGAGACTGCCAGAGGTCCGGACAACAGGCCCTCCGATTTGACACACTGAACTCTGAGAAGTAGTTGGTGAACCAGGCGAGGCAGTCATTTGAGAAGCCAACATATGCTTTGGTTAGTTTGTGTTACACATCCCATTTTAACATCAAAATACTAGAAATAACTGAGGTCATCCAATGGAAAACATAGATTGTTACGTATAAGACATTATGGGTGGGTTGCACCAACATGGTTAAAATTAATCTAGGATTAGAGCTAATCTAAGTTTATGATTAGAGATGTGTTGCACCACCTCATTTTAAATCTGGATCAGTAAATCTATGACTAACAGTTTTAAACTAATGATTAGTGACATGTTACACCAATATAAGGTATTTCGTGAATTGAAACGAAGTAGCTAGCCAAATTGCCAAACGAGGCCACAAAGTTGTTGTTCCTTGATAAACAAATTAATGTTAGCACTACTGCAACTATCGTAAAAGGTTCTCATGGGTTGGCTGATTTGAAATAAAATATGTTATTGGCCAGTACTAGACAGAAAACTAATTTGTTAGCTACTCTAGTTTATAAACCAAGCTAGCTAGCGTACAATATTTGTCATTAACGCCATTTATTTGTCCGCTAGCCACCTGATCATGTCAAGTCCAAGATCATGGAAAGTCCAAGTTCAAATTTCTCCGCTTATGAAAGAATTTAAAATATCGCCGGAGCTGATGGAGGAATTTAGTAATGTACTGGAGGATAAAAAGAAAACCAACACGACTGCCAAAAAGTAGTAAGACACCTGGGCCATTTAATACGACAAATGTAAATGGATTGACATGGACTAAAGGGAAGAGGGACCCAAATTAAAGCGGGCTGGAAAAAAGCAAAAGCAAATCCAGAAAGGACACGGCAAAGGAAAGGCGGGGGCTATTTCAGACCGGAGCCGGAGGGGGGCCTCCGTCCAAGGGAATTGATCCCATCACCCAGAAGATATGCGAGATGATTGCCCAGCAGTTCCCCCCTCCATTTTTAAAAACCTTTATTTAACTAGGCAAGTCAGTTAAGAACAAATTCTTATTTTCAATGATGGCCTAGGAACAGTGGGTTAACTGCCTGTTCAGGGGCAGAACGACAGATTTGTACCTTGTCAGCTCGGGGGTTTGAACTTGCAGCCTTCCGGTTACTAGTCCAATGCTCTAACCACTAGGCTAACCTGCCGCCATAACCCCCATGACGGACAATTTGACCCAATATTTAGTAAGCATAAATAATGCACGTTAAAACGAACGTTAATGCTACTTCACTAATATGTTAGCGTCATCAGGCCTGTTACAGCATGTTGCATAACACGATTCGTACCAAGGCTGGGAATATCATAAAACCCAATTCAATTGTACAAAATGGGCACGTAAATAGCCCACTGAATAACGAGTTAATTATCCTAAAACGCAACGGGATTTAACTGGTCTATTCTCTGAGGAACTCGTTTTAGTCTCTCCACAGTAGATATGCTGCCATTTTATCAGTTAAACCACCTCAAGTGGCAGTTGAGAAATAATCTCCAATCTGAGATATATATATATATATACACACATTTTTTTTAAATTCATTGACCAACAGGCTAAAAATGTATCTAGGTTTAAAGTGAAAATTAAACTTAGTAATAGAGGAAGGATGTAATTTAAAACGTGGTGCAACAAGATTAATAGCCAAAACTTGTTTGAACCCAGTTTAATAGATATTCCATGTTGGTGCAACCCACCCTATAACATTTGACATAATTCTAACATTGGTCCGACAGATTAACCTATGTTACAAAAAGCAACAATTGATTGTCCGATCTGAACATTTTCCCATTGGGATGGAGAAGAGCAAAATACGTCTCGTCTCAGCCAGAGGCAATGAAAGTCCTGAATGTAGATATACCGCCATGTCCATAGATCAAAGTGACAGACATTCACCAAGGTACAAAACTAACAGGACAGTGATAATCCAGTAGAATTTGATATGAAGTATAATGTTCAGGGTTAATGTAAAGAAAATCTGTATGCAATCCTTTGATTGTCATGTTACTGCATCGAGGTTCAGGTGAATCCAGAACACCCCTCGAAAGAGGAAGTCTTCGAACTTTCCTTTACAAATGTATACCCATCACTTTCCCAGATGTACTGACTTCGGTGTTTTGATTTAATGGTTAGGATGTTAGCTTTCATGCATCATTTGCCACACTCACAGCAAAACATACGTGGGTCAGTTTACCAGACTCTAGGTTACCTGAAGCAGCTCAAAGCAGTTAGGGCTTAAACATCCAGCTGGAAGCATACCAACAGGAGAATCAGTGCTTTTTAAATATTAGCCGAGAGCGGCACACTTACGTTGCTGTTCACTTGGTTTTCTTTGGGGTGGCTGGGCAGTGTTCCACTTGCCTTCATGCTGCTGACCAACTTGTTAAAGGCGGACATGTCAGGGTCTCTGGTCCGTGAACACGGGGGCCCTGCACTGGGGCCTACACCGCCTGTTAGAGCCCGCTCCAGGTGCTCAGCCATGAAGGGTGTGCCACTGCTGGTGCTGCCTCCGCCACCGATGCTTCCCTGCTGCTGATGGGCCTTTCGTGGCATCTGGTGGTGAAGTTCCGAGCCCACTTTCAGCTCCTTCAGGCCCCCCTCTACCTCCTCCAAAGAGAGAACTACGCCCGAGTGAGCTGGGTGACAAGGCAGAAGGGCAATGTAAACATGCACATCATACCAATGCACCAAAACCTACGAACCATTACTCTCGTCTTAAATGCTGAACTAGCCACAAGACCTAACCATTTTTATACAAGACAAATTTTGTAGTAGTCTTGTAGTTGACATTGTGGAATTTAGGTACTGGTTATGTAAAGGATAACTCACTGCTCTGCTGTAGCCGTTGCTTGTTAACATTGAGGCTGGAGAGGAGGGGTTTCAAGTCTATCTTGGCCTTGTGTAACAGCTCCAGGATGTCCACCTTGTCCCTACACTCCACTGACTGGATGGGGGTGAAGTAGGGGACAGGGCCCCCCTGGCTAGGGGATGTACAGCGGGGGTCCAGCCCTGAGGGAGGGAGGGGTAAACCAATAATTTCCCAAATTTAGACAATAGGGTGCAGTTGCCTAGACAAATTAAGTTTGTGTTTATTTCAGGATTAGGCTTAATCTGTGGCCATAACAAAAGTGTTAGTCCTCAATGTAAAAAACAGCATTGCATTTCATGTTATTCAATTATGCTTCTATAATCAAATTAAACAGAAGGCATAACTAAGGAGGGAATGAAGTCCCCCACCTCCCCGGGGATCAATTCTAGCCTGGTCCCAGATCAGTTTGTGCAGTCTTGCCAACTCCTATGTCATTGTCATGCTAATAACCACAGGAGTTGGCAAGACAGCAAACAGATCTGGGACCATGCGAGAAGTGTGCCCCTTCCTTACCGGCCAGTCTCTCCAGCTCCTCGTGGGGGGTGGAGCGCAGGCTGGAGGAGCGGCTGCCTGAAGGACTCAGGTTACTGGAGAACCACCGGCTGAAACGGCTGGCCGACACAGGGCCCTCACCCAGAACATCCTCTATCATCTGCAACATAGGGACAGAGGCAAGCTGGTAGTCCAGAGTGGCAGACTGCTAAAGGGTGGGTGTGACACTTACATTTAGGGCTCTGTCCATGTGCACAATCAGGCTTTTTGTCAGTAGTGTACCCTTCATTCATTGAATCTGTGCTTTATTTCCCTATCCCATGTCTATAAAATAGGGAAATGAGCTCCCTTTGCTAATAATTTGCAAGGTATTCTAATAAGTGACGTAATAAACTGGAACACAATGGGCATACATTTGCATTAGACTGAACACCAACAAACCCACCACACTGGAGGAGAAACCGGTTGGGTCCCTTACAACCTTTCACTGCAATTTTTTTTATCATAATACAGCAAGAAAATATTTTAGAAAGTACAATGTCCTTGACAGGGTGACAATACCACCATCATTCATCCAAATAGACAAAGAAAAGTCCCAAGTGATAACACCATGAAACTAACCTCCAGTGTATGAGAAGACCATGTGTAGCCAACTACAGACCAATGCATGGTATATTTAAAGTTGATGTATAACACAGTGCACACCTTATAGCCCCCAAACACACACCGTAAACATGCAGTGCTGCCCAGGACTTACAGAGGCCAGTCCTGGCATGGTCTTCTCCAGGTTGAAAAACTCATTGAAGTCAAAGTCTCCTGATGTCTGCTCTGGTAGGACCTCTGGGTGAGGGACCTCCTGGTCTGCTGTAGAGTGAGAATCTCTCACTACATGCTCCTCTGCTAGCCCACCGTTACATTCCACTGCTGAACACAATGCAAACATGACAATGAATAAACACGTAACAAACCATCGGGGTAGCTTGCTGGTTGAAGATAAACTGATCGCTGAATGGCTACTGAAGTTAGACAATTACATTGATGGAAGCTACAATATTGAATCTGATGTTGCATCAGATACCACCACCCCCCAGTACTCATTTTAAAGTATATGGGGTTAATTTTTACTCAAACCACCCGCACACCAGATTGGACCCAGCCACCAGACAACCTTTTTGGGGGACACCAATTCCCATGATCTCCAATGGTGATATGATGCAGCATGACTTGCCTTCTCTCACAGAGTCTGTCCTCTTCCTGGAGCGTTTGGGTCTGCGCTTGTCCTCCTCCAGGATCTTGTCATCAAAGCCAATGAGTTCAATGGTCTCTGATTGGCTGGTCGGGCCCCCTGAGAACCACTCCGGCTCTTCCTCCAGGTCATTCCTTCTCCTCTCACTGAACACACGCTTGTCCCCAAAGTCACGCTGCAGGAAAGGGAAGAAGAACTGGTATACGCCAAATCTAACAGGCTGCTAAATACCATGGGAAATATTTCAAGAGAGCAAAGAGTGGAATGTGTACACAACTCCTGACGATTGTCATTTAGATTTATTACTGCAGGAAGTAGGCCTCCCATTGAGGCACAAGAAATAACCATTTTGTGTGTAGGTACATGCAGATAACTATTTGTCCCTTTAGGGTCATTCTGTTTGAATTGAATGCAGCTCAGGAAGCAGCAGACAGACACTAACCCTGAACCTCTTATCCTTGAAGTCTCGCTCCTTCTCCACGCGGGGTTCCCTCTCCCTTTCGAACCCTCGGGCCGCCATGATGCGCCCACTGCCGATGCGCCGCGCCACACCCAACCGGAGACTCTCATTCTCCTTATTCTCCAGGGGGCTGACAGGGCGCCGGGTGGGTGCAGGCAAAGCATTGCCAACGCACCCCCCTCCGAAGCTACGACGCTGTGGGCTGAGCACCACATCCAGGTCATCCTCCTTTAGTCGCTCACGGGGATCTGAGAACAGTGTCACAAAAAACAGTTAGCATTCAACATTCACACTAATGAGTCATAGCTTATTCTACAAAGAATAGTAAGAGTAAGCAAGGTGGCGTGTCTAAGGACAGCTGTACAAATTTGAGCTCAAAAGCCCTCAACCTTATAGAGTATGTTTTAAATGTGTATGCCAGTCCTTTGAATATCAGCTATGAAAATGATACTACATTACTCATTTACCTGCAATTCTACGTTTCAGAGGGATCCTATCATCCACAAAGTCCTTCTTATATCCATCCACAGGAGAGCTGCACTCCGAGGTGGGGTACAGCGAAGCATGCCACTTCTCAGGGTCCCACACACCATCACTGGACACCCCCCCCCCCACCCCAAAAAACAACAGTTAAACCAGAGGGAACAACTCAAGAGTTGGCATAGAACTACAAGTGTTTGTCACACTTTGGACTAATTTGACCCAATCTAAAAAAACACTCACCTGTCAAATTTTTCCAAAAGACAGTCTGGCCTTTCATTAGAGATTGGGAAATATTTTATCTCCAAAAGCTCTTCCTGTAAGAAGACAAATTATGTTAACCCACAAAGTTGTGCTGCTAGGTGCGCAGCCATCTATTTATATTAGCCATGCATCGCCAAAATACCTTGGTATATCTGTAAGGGGATGGTCCAGTTGATTCCTTGACCACCTCGATGTCACCATTCTCCTGCACCTCTACACAAGCATCCCTTTCCATGACTCCGTCAGGGGGCCAAACCAATATATAACTTCTGTTTTAAGATCTTAGTAGTATACCTGTTAAAGAATGACATACTGTTATGAAATAACCCATACAGGCCTACTATATCTACCAAAAGTAAAAAATTCATAACCCTGAGAGTGAATTCTATATTGGTGAGGAAGACACTGAAAAGTCTGAATAAAGACTGGATATGCAAACATCATTCTGGCATTATTTTAATAGTAGGTTGCGTAGTAATTACAAGAAAATAGTCCATATCAACACGCAAAGATCAAGCCTATATCACCACTAGCTACATTCGAGAAATACATCGCCTTTCTTAGCACATTAACGCGAGGTCTCCGACGTGGCCTGGAGTTAAAAGCAGACAAGACGAAATTGAAAAACTAAACTGGTCTGGCAACAAGTCAGCCATCCATACCTGAGCGGCATAGCGAAGTGGCGATTAACGTTACCAAGTGAACTAATGATGGCAATTAGGTAGCCAACTAACGTTCGCATGCTAGGAAATTGGCGATCATTAGTTGGCAAGCTAAATAATTTAAAGCTAACACAGTCAATTAACTGGAAGTATCCATCTAAATTACTAAGGGTCAAGCTGACTCACTAAAATGTGTAACTACCGTTAGCTAGCTAATTGAAAGAAGGTGTACTGGCAGATGACATGAATACGCTGATACTAAGCCAACCGGCGTCAAATATTCAATGAATGGCTAACAACTAACTACCTATCTAGTTTGAAGTTACGACCATTGGCGTCGTGTTTGGTTTACTTGGTAGTTAACTAACGTTATGTAGTTGGCCAACTAGTTAGCATACTTAAGAGGCCAAAACTTTGTTTAGTTGAGCAAGCTAGCCTGAACGCCGACTTGTTGTGGGATAATTTGATAGCAAAGTTACCCAACTAACGCGTTAACCACAAATTCAATTAATAAATGCCTAGCAGTCAAGTAACGTTAACAAACCCACCAACATAAATCACTCTTAAAGTTGCAGATACGTATATGTAAAAAGGTACCCATTCACTTACAATTCTGTTCAGAAAACGTATGAAGCCAAAAGATGTTAGCTAGCTAACCTAGCTCTACGGCTAGTTAGCCAGCTAGCTAGCTGGGGATAAAGCCTTCCAATAAGTGCACGTTTTTCTTACAATTAACTAGGGTCGTTTTTTCAACAAAGAGCCAACGCCCGTGATATTTCTACGAACACAAATCCAAAAGTATACTGGCGTGTTATATTGTCGAAGTAGACTTGTCTTCGGTATATATTTCGTCGCAGCAGCGAATTTGCGTTCATCACCACTTAGTTCGGAACGAGTTCTTCGTAGGCTTGATTATATAGTGCCCATCACTAATGCCTTGCTGAACTTTTTCGAAATATAATCCATAATTTCTTAAAACCATTACTGTATTTGACAATGTCTCTTTTGGCTATGAAAATAATGTATATGTATTTAGATAAAATATAAACGGCTGCTTGTCTTTTATGAGTGAGTCATTTCAAATCAGGCATTCTGTATGGTCAGCTAATTGTTATCATTCCATAGCAGAGCGATGAATGCTGATAATTTTCACTTTCAATGCTTTAAAAAAAACAACTAGCCCTTTCCTTGATTGCTAATTTGACATGTAGGCCTGTCCAACCAAAGGGTACTCAACACATCCACATTTTTATTTCTTAGTAAATTATACCAGTGCCCTGTCATGTTAGGGGAAGATTATCTGTGCTTTAAAGCACCCTTAACTGAATGTACGTGTTTTGTGTATGTGGTCTGTTGGTTTGCACAGAGTAAGTTTGTAAAACAGCACGCGGTCACTTAATAACAAGGGTGCCACCATAAAGATCAGCATCTTTATTTATTTTAAAGGGTATGACAGAAGCACCAAACGTTATGTTAAAAATAAATTAACTTGATCGCACAAAGCTGGCCTACTTCAACATGATGTCTGTAAAACTCGCTCAACCCGCTGGTTTCAACTTCACCTCTAAGGAAGAAGAAACTTCATGATTGGACGGACAATGAGCCTCTCAACTGATCAAATAGTGTGAGTGGTGCAATTGCAAAATATACACCTCTGAGAAAACCGTAAGAATAAGCAAGAACAAAGGCCCTGACCTCGGCGAGTTCCCTTCAAAACAAAAGTCTCGCAATGAATATGGTAAAAAATAATAATATAAATGGTCAAATGTTATTAGGAAATGTTAGCGGACTTAGAATTTTAACAAAATCAAAAAAGGGTAAATTAGCTTGAATGCAGTATGTTCTTTCAATTGGACAGACATAATTGCCTGAACGTCGTGTCGCAGTAAAGGGGGGCGGGGTGTCCATTCCACTCAGGAGCATTTCGAGTTTCCAAATCCACAGTTTACACCCCAATGAGTGTCGCTTCTCATTTTGCGGCACTTAAAGTGGCCAATCAGCTTAATCCAATAGTGTTTTTCATATTGGTTATACAGTGCATTCAGAGCTCTTCACTTTTTCCACATTTTGTTACGTTACAGCCTTACTCTAAATGGATTAAATTGTTTCCCCCCATCAATCTACACACAATAACCCATAATGACAAAGCAAAAACGTTTTTGCATAAATGCATAAAAAAATGTAAAACTGAAATATCACATTTACATAAGTATGTCGACCCTTTATTCAGTACTTTGTTGAAGCACATTTGACAGTGATTACGTCCTCTACTATTCTTGGGTATGACGCTACAAGCTTGGCACCCCTGTATTTGGGGAGTTTCTCCCATTCTTCTCTGCAGATCCTCTCAAACTCTGTCAGGTTGGATGGGGACCGTCACTGTACATTTTTTCAAGTCTCTCCAGAGATGTTTGATCGGGTTCAAGTCCGGGCTCTGGCTGGGCCACTGCGGGACATTCAGAGACTTGTCCCGAAGCCACTCTTGCGTTGTCTTGGCTATGTGCGTAGGGTCATTGTCCTGTTGGAAGGTGAACCTTCACCCCGGTCTGAGGTCCTGAGTGCTCTGGAGCAGGTCTTCATCAAGGATCTCTCTGTACTTTGATCCGTTCATCTTTCCCTCAACCCTAACTAGTCTCTCAGTCCCTGAGAAAACATCCCCAAAGCATGATGTGCACGATTCACCATCGGGTTCTTGGTCCCCTCCCTGACCAAGGCCCTTCTCCCTCGAGAAGGGCCTTGGTTCCAAACTTCTTCAATAAAAGAATGATGGAGACCACTGTGTTCTTGGGGACTTTCAATGCTGCAGACAATTTTTGGTACCCTTTCCCAGATATGTGCCTCGACACAATCCTGTCTCGGCGCTCTAAGGACAATTCCTTGGACCTCATGACATGGTTTTTGCTCTGACATGCACTGTCAACTGTAGGACCTTATATAGACAGGTGTGTGTGGTTCAAAATCATATCCAATTCATTTAATTTACCACAGGTGGACTTTAATCAAGTTGTAGAAACATCTCAAGGACGATCAATGGAAACAAGATGCACCTGAGCTCAATTTCGAGTCTCGTAGCAAAGGGTCTGAATACTTATATAAATAAGGTATACCTTTTTTTATATTTTTAATACATTTGCAAAAAATTATAAAAACACAAATACAAAAAGTTTTTTTATTTATTTTTTATTTCACCTTTATTTAACCAGGTAAGCAAGTTGAGAACAAGTTCTCATTTACAATTGCGACCTGGCCAAGATAAAGCAAAGCAGTTCGACACATACAACGACACAGAGTTACACATGGAGTAAAACAAACATACAGTCAATAATACAGTAAAAAAAAAAAAAAAAAAAAAAAAAGTCTATATACAATGTGAGCAAATTAGGTGAGAAGGGAGGTAAAGGCAAAAAAGGCCATGGTGGCAAAGTAAATACAATATAGCAAGTAAAACACTGGAATGGTAGTATTGCAATGGAAGAATGTGCAAAGTAGAAATAAAAATAATGGGGTGCAAAGGAGCAAAATAAATAAATTAATTAAATACAGTTGGGAAAGAGGTAGTTGTTTGGGCTAAATTATAGGTGGGCTATGTACAGGTGCAGTAATCTGTAAGATGCTCTGACAGTTGGTGCTTAAAGCTAGTGAGGGAGAAGTGTTTCCAATTTAGAACTGGAAGGAGAGGCGGCCAAAGAAAGAATTGGTTTTGGGGGTGACTAGAGAGATATACCTGCTGGAGCGTGTGCTACAGGTGGGAGATGCTATGGTGACCAGCGAGCTGAGATAAGGGGGGACTTTACCTAGCAGGGTCTTGTAGATGACATGGAGCCAGTGGGTTTGGCGACGAGTATGAAGCGAGGGCCAGCCAACGAGAGCGTACAGGTCGCAATGGTGGGTAGTATATGGGGCTTTGGTGACAAAACGGATAGCACTGTGATAGACTGCATCCAATTTGTTGAGTAGGGTATTGGAGGCTATTTTGTAAATGACATCGCCAAAGTCGAGGATTGGTAGGATGGTCAATTTTACAAGGGTATGTTTGGCAGCATGAGTGAAGGATGCTTTGTTGCGAAATAGGAAGCCAATTCTAGATTTAACTTTGGATTGGAGATGTTTGATATGGGTCTGGAAGGAGAGTTTACAGTCTAACCAGACACCTAAGTATTTGTAGTTGTCCACGTATTCTAAGTCAGAGCCGTCCAGAGTAGTGATGTTGGACAGGCGGGTAGGTGCAGGTAGCGATCGGTTGAAGAGCATGCATTTAGTTTTACTTGTATTTAAGAGCAATTGGAGGCCACGGAAGGAGAGTTGTATGGCATTGAAGCTTGCCTGGAGGGTTGTTAACACAGTGTCCAAAGAAGGGCCGGAAGTATACAGAATGGTGTCGTCTGCGTAGAGGTGGATCAGAGACTCACCAGCAGCAAGAGCGACCTCATTGATGTATACAGAGAAGAGAGTCGGTCCAAGAATTGAACCCTGTGGCACCCCCATAGAGACTGCCAGAGGTCCGGACAGCAGACCCTCCGATTTGACACACTGAACTCTATCAGAGAAGTAGTTGGTGAACCAGGCGAGGCAATCATTTGAGAAACCAAGGCTGTCGAGTCTGCCGATGAGGATGTGGTGGTTGACAGAGTCGAAAGCCTTGGCCAGATCAATGAATACGGCTGCACAGTAATGTTTCTTATCGATGGCGGTTAAGATATCGTTTAGGACCTTGAGCGTGGCTGAGGTGCACCCATGA
This sequence comes from Oncorhynchus nerka, assembly GCF_034236695.1. Lineage (NCBI taxonomy): Eukaryota > Metazoa > Chordata > Actinopteri > Salmoniformes > Salmonidae > Oncorhynchus > Oncorhynchus nerka. The sequence goes on along the minus strand of NC_088397.1, from coordinate 73,257,421 downwards.
CCAGCTCTGAAACATGGTTTGCATGGTGACCCTGGATCCTATATCCCTGGAGACTATATGGTATAATATAGCACTGTGCAGGAAAAAATATTGATTGTGTCCATAAAACTAGAGTCCAGTCTGAACTTTTGTATTGTAACTTTAACTCTCTACTGACTAATTCAGGACTATATCTTAATTACAAAGGAATAAATGAACTATTTTTCGCCTACTCTGTTAATTTCCAGTGTAAAATAAAATACCATTCCATACCATACTTGCACTCTTGGCTTGCCTTATAATGGAATGCCACATTTATACTATTAGCAGGTGATTAGGTGAGAAGCTAACTTCTAAGGGGTGCAACATGCGCAGTGACGCTCCTCTGGGCGTAAATATTTGGATTTGGAAGCTTCAAGTGCTCCTCCTTTTCTTACCTTACAAAAAGAAATTGAACTGTATTTTAAGACAATTTAATACTAACAAAAAAGCTGTTAGAATAATGAGTGTATGTATGTCCCTTAAGGTCATTGTGTAATGTGATATTGTACCCACTATCCCAATTGTCCATTGTATATTATTTATATATACTTGTGTTCCCACATGTACTTCCTGTATTGATTTGTTGTTAATAAAAAATTATAATAATAAAAAGTGCTCCTAAGTAGAATGGGCCTGCCTTTTACCGCGATACAACATACAGAAAATTGTGTACGGTGCAATAAATGATAGGACTACGCACACAATAAACAGAGTTTACCATTAAAAAACAACATAATGTCTTATATAAATACTTGTCATTATTCTTTGTATGATAACTATAATTTTGCAAAAGTTCAATCATTTTCGACCTAATTATTAATTTACTACGTATAGAGGACGCGACTGCTATTCTGCACGATTTCAACAGATCCGTTACCCGGAAGTACTTAGTTATTTTCTTCCTATTCACAGCGGTAAAATGTATGCGCGACAGTTGGATTTAACAAACAAAACCGTTCATATACCTCACTGAACAAAACACTGTTTGCGTTTTCTATGGCGGTTGTAACGGTTCAATTTGCGTTGTCGACTTGAAACTGGTTAGGGAATGAGGAAAAGTCATGCATGGTACGTTATTCATAATGAAGAGAATGCTAGGGGGTTTTTGTTCGGCAATGCCAGTGTGTTCAGCTAACGAAGTTGAAGAAGTTTCCAATCTTCTGATTGACGGTCAGTGGTAGTAGCTAGCTTTCTCAGGTGGTTAACTCAACAACTGTTGTGGCAATGACTTCTAGAGGTAGAGGAACCCAAAAGTCAAATATAACTGGTGCAAAAATTACTTCACGCAATGTTATATCTTGTTATAAAGTCGGATACACCTGGAACCGAGGTGGAAGACTCAAGGAGTTGAGAATAAGGTGAGAAGTAGCCCCTCAAATAAACCAACTGGCCAGATTCAATCGACCATGACTTGAACTTGAAGGCTGTAACGTTAGTCTGTGTTGACTTTTGTTTAATCCCAGCACTAACACACCTGATTATACTTTACTGAACAAAAATATAAACGCAAAATGTAAAGGGTTGGCCCCATGTTTCATGAGCTGAAATAACATTTTCCAGAAATGTTTTATACACACAAAAAGCTTATTTCTCAAAAATGTTGTGCACAAGTTTGCTTACATCCCTGTTAGTGAATATTTTTCCTTTGCCAAGATAATCCATCCACCTCACAGGAAGCTGTTAAAATGGCATGATCATTACACACCTTGTGTTGGAGACAATAAAAGGCCACTCTAAAATGTGCAGTTTTGTTACACAACACAATGCCACAGATGTTTTGAGGGAGCGTGCAATTGGCATGTTGACTGCAGGAACAATCGCAGACCATGTGTAACCACACCAGCTCAGGACCTCCACATCCGGTGTCTTCACCTGCAGGATTGTCTGAGACCAGTCACCTGGGCAGCTGATAAAACTGAGGAGTATTTCTGTCTGACTGGGCCTGGCCTCCCAGTGGATGGGCCTATGCCCGCCCAGGCCCATCAATGGTTGCGCCCCTGCCCGTAAATGTGAGATCCATAAATTAGGGCCTAATGAATTAATTTAAATTTACTGATTTTCTTATATGAACTGTAACTCACTAAAATCGTTGAAATTTTTGCACCGTAAGTTTATATTTTTGTAAAGTATATTTAAGGTATGTTTAGTGCTGGGCTGGAATAAAAGCCTGCACACACAACGCCCTTCCATGACTCGAGTTGTCCATCCCTGAGATTAAACTCTTGTCTTCTAGGCACCTTGCACGGAAGTTTCTCAAACTATGGATGCAGAAGACCTTTGGACGTGTTCATCCTTACAAAGCCAGGTGCACTTTCTCAGTCCTGTGGAGGAATAGCCAGATTACATCACTGCTTGAATTTAATGGATTACAATGTCAGATAGTGGGAAAATAACATTGGTAAAGCTCTTGATGCTATGCAGTACTTGACTTGGACTGAAATAGTTGTTGGTACTCATTTTGGGTGGATGTACTGTGTACAATTAGGTGCAGGAGCGCCAAAATAATTTTAAGCTAATATTCTATAAGAGGAAGAGGATCTTAAGCAGTAGAACATTTAAGTTGTTGGTACTCCGCTCTGGTGAGCTCCTGCCCAAGTCAAGCACTGATGCTGTGAATATATCCACTGTGTGTAGCCTGAGTTCTCTAACTGGAAGATTATTACCTTCTCCAATCTCTAGGTCTCACCATCGCAGAGTGGTGCTACAGCGGGCTCAGGGGGGCTGGAAGGATGAATGGTGGACAGCCAGGAGGGAGTGGAGCCTCACAGTGAGGGCAGAGTGCCATTACAGGTCAGTGTCTGTCTCTATCCGCTGCTGCTCAGTTGTGGGGTGACGATACATGCCCATCAGTACTTACGGACTTAATGACGTCATTGCAACCAGCTTTGCCTGCTGGGATGTACCGTGTGTTCGGAAAGTATTCATACCCCTTGAGTTATTCCACATTTTGTTGTGCTAGACAGAATTCAAAATGGATTTAAAAAAAAAACAATTCTCACACATCTACACACAATACCTCATAATGACAACCTTAAAAATATGCTTTTTGATTTTTTTTTGAAAATTAAATACTGTAGAATCACCTTTGGCAGTGATTACAGCTTTGAGTCGTCTTGGGTATGTATCAGCTTTGCACATCTGGATTTGGGGATTTTATCCCAGTCTTCCTTGCAGATTCTCAAGTTCTGTTAAGGTAGATGGAGTGCGGCGGTGAACAGCAATCGTCATGTCTTTCCACAGATTTTCAATGAAATTCAATTCTGGGCCACTCAAGGACTTTAACATTCTGGTTGTGAAGCCATTCCAGCGTTGCTTTGGCTGCATGCTTGGGGTCATTGTCCTGTTGAAATGTAAATCTTTACCCCAGTCTAAGGTCATTTGTACTCTTAAGCAGTTTCTCATCAACGATGTGCCTGTATTTGGAATTCATTGTTTCCTCTATCTTTAGTCTCACAGTCCCTGCCACTGAAAAGTATCCCAATAGTATGATGCTGCCACCACCATGCTTAACAGTAGGAATAATGTTAGACGGGTGATGGGCTGTGCCTGGTTTTCTCCAGACATAGCACTTTGCATTCAGGCCAAATAGTTCCATTTTTGTCTCATCAGACCACAGAATATTTTGCCTTATGATCTGAGTCTTTCACGTGCCTTTTTGCAAACTACAGGCGTGCAAGCCCTTCCCTTTTCCTCAGGAGTGGCTCCCGTCTGGCCACGCTCCCATAAATCCCAGATTGGTGAAGTGCTGTAGAGGCTGTTGTCCTTCTAGCAGGTTCTCCCATCTCAGCCAAGGAACTCTGTAGTTATGTCATTGGGTTCTTAGTCACCTCCCTGTCCAAGGTCCTTCTTGCCCGGTTGCTCAGTTTGGTTTTACAGCCAGCTCTAGGCAGAGTCTAGGTAGTTCCATATTTTTAAAATTCCCTAACGATGGAAACCACCGTGCGATTGTAAACTTTCAACACTCAAAATGTTTTATACCCGTCACCAGATATGCCTCATCACAATTCTTTCTCGGAGATCTATGGACAGTTCCTTGGACATAGTTTCTGTTCTGACAACTGTGGTACCTTATATAGTACATGTGTGTTTCTTTCAAAATCGTGTCCAAACAATTGAATTGGCCACAGGCTGACTCCTTCACCCGTATATCTCACGGATGATCAAAGGAAATTGGATGCACTGAGCTCAATTTGGCATGTCATAGAAAAGGGTTGTGAATACTTATGTAAATGAGACATTTCTGTATTTAATTTTCAATAAATTAGCAAACATTTCTATAAACATGTTTTCAGTTGGTCATTATGGGGAATTGTGTGTGTATGGGTGAGTTTTTTTTTTATCCATTTGAATTCAGGCTCTAACACGACACAATGTGGAAAAGGGTAGGGCTGTGGCAGTCATGAAATTTGTTCTGATTTAGAATTGCCCATTATCAAAGGGGCAGGGGGAAAAAATACATATCATTTAAATGCACTCGAATAGCGAATGGAAGCCGCGCGCTTTCCCACCTGTCCGTTTTGTATGCTACTTCGGTTTAATCGCGGGAGCATGTGCTTAATATGAGCAGCTGAGAAATATAAGAACACTTATTTCACTCCATGTATCAACCACTGTTTGAGGAGCATGCTCTCGCTGCCTGACAGGTGATACTCCGCCCAAACTCTGTTTGCCATGGGCTCTTCAACCTTGTTCCTGCAGCTACTCAGTGCTTAATTTGGGAAACCAAGTGAAATCTGTTTGAGAACATCATTAGTAACATGTTTTTGCAACAAAACATATTTCACTAAACTGTTGACATCCTGTCTGTACGCTCGAGAAAGGAATAAAGGAGAGAGGATTCTATATTCTGTATAGCTAAAGGTAATGTGTCACCCAATGAATTATGAAAATATAATAAAATCCCTGTTACTAGGCTATTCAAAATACAATTTCACTAATTATAGGCTAACTAAGTCGCCCTGCACAATCAATGACCCAACAGCATCGCCTAGGGCTATACGTTCTCTCCCAGACTCATGGATAGAAATGTTGGAGCGTAGCATAAGGTAACCAGTCCATCCAGTATGCATAATAATATAGTCCACACTCAAAGGCTAGACCAATTATGTACCAAAGACATCTTAAATCAGTTTTGTTTTATGTTTTTCTGCCATGTGTAATATGTGGTAGGCTATGTATTGTATAATGGAACAATCATCATTTTTATTCCGTTTTTTTTCGGGCACATAAGCCTATGCATATGCAAAAGCTCTGATATTCCTATGGGTGTTTTGAATGAATCATTACCTTAGAAAGCGCTGTCCATTTATTTTTGTTAGTCTTTGAAACAACATCCAAAACAACCATGTTTTACACTGTTTCAACCTGTTGTTGAATTTCTTTCTTCAAATTGATCATCATAGCGAGGTGAGTTTTAAATGTATGATAGGTCTACTGTTTTGATGAGAAGTGTTTGATGTGATTTTTGATTTCATTTGCATCAATGTTAAGAGGGACAATAGAGCCCTGAGTACCAATAGGACCTGATGGTCGTTAGCAAGTTGGGTAGTACCAAAGCAAGTCCAGAGTACATAAAAGGAGCTTACCTTGACTCAATAGTCACATGGAATTTTACTGAGGTCATGACTGCCTGTGTGGGACTGCAACCTCCCTAGTCAAGGGGTATGACTACTTTCCAAAGGCGCTGTATGGCAGCCAACAATAGTTTGGCCAATGTGGAAACTGATGATGTTGTCTTTCCTGTGTTGTAGATATTATCTATATAACCAGGTGTTCCATGGCTGGCAGAGGTTTGTGTCTTTACAGAAGGAGGAGAGGAGGATATTCCAAAAAGCAACATGTTTTGGTATGGACTGGCTTTTGTGGTTTCGGTATTAATCTAGGTGAATGTCTCCCTCTGGAAAATGATGGACCCCAGCAGTAGTGGCTGGCAGGGCATGTTAGGAGTCACAGCAGTAATTAGAGTTTCTCCTGTATGCCAGCTGAGAGGTGGTGTCAGCGTGTGGCCTGGGACAGCTGGGAAGTGTACATCGAGATGAGGAGGATGAAACACAGGATGCAAGAATCTGCTCTTCAGTTCCGGAAACTCACAGCTCTACGGTGAGGCATTATGACTGATAAATGCTGTTTTGTTTATTTATTTTGGATTACTTTGAATCAGGAACAATACACTGACTAAGTCACTCGGAGGTTAGTGAACTTCCGGCATACACAGTCATTGTGTGACTGATTTATATATGATTGACCATTTGATTAAATGTAAGTGAAAGGGGAGGGGGCAACCTGTGTTAATGCTTATGAGTATTTCCCCCAATACAGTTGGATGTGGACTGTGTGGCAGACTGGGCTGCAGAGGAGATATGATGCCTGTGTTATGGAGGACCAAGCACTGCAGCACTGGGCTCTGACGCTACAGGGCAGAGTGAGTAGAGCACATCTTGTACATCCCACACATATCCGTACCATTCCTTAGGTGTTGGTGAATTAAAATGTTACATTTTATTGGACTAACATCTAAGCCGGGGGTGGGGGGGGATTGTTTTAAGATGGTCATACCATAGATCATTTAGCTATTTAATTTGGAATTTTAGGACCCCTGTAGGTATCAAAAGAACATGTTAAATTATTTGATAAAATATCAAATTTGGCCTTTAGAACTATAGCCCATAGAAACCCATTCAATAACACATTCATACATGGCAAAGACAGTAAAAAATGTAATAATAAGAAACAAGGTTTTGAAGTGTCCATCCTATATCTAGGCGATATAAGAAAGCTAAGGCAATATTTGTTTTTTTGACACATATTTAACCCTTTATTTTTGTTGGCACAAAACTCAAATCTCCATACTTCCATTCATTTGTATGGGTTACCTTCAGACAAGTCACGTGGAGGTCGTAGAGCAAAATGGAGAACGCCATCGTTAGAGTCTCTGCTTTCCATAGAGTGGTCCAATTAGTTTCTTGGCCAAACTATTTTCGTGAGAAGACCGATTTTCAGGATGTCTCATGGTCTGACAAACACCGCTGTAGCTCGGCCACCTTCCAACACAGATGCGGAAGGCCGACAGAGGCCTTGAGGATTGAGATGCAGCCCATGCAAAAAAACGTACATCTCTAGTTTAAACTGACGGATTTTGATGGGGATTTTGTCAAGTAAATTACTTAGATTGACGCATGAGTGCGTCAACAGACTTAAGGATTTGAACATGTATGTTTGTTGTGTCTTAGGCATGGCTTCAGTGGAGAGAAGTGTACATGCTCGCCTGTAGTTGGAGAGAGAGGGAGTCCAAGGCTTCACTGCACTACATACATGGGATGCAAAGAAAGGCGCTCTGTGGCTGGATCAGCTATGTTCACCTCCGCCAAACTAAGAGGAAACCACAAGGTCCCATCTTCTGTTAATCTATTTATCATATGTACTGTTGGTCTTCTGTCACAATCATTGGACATTTTGGTCTAGGATTAAACTCACATTTTTTCAGAAACATACTGTATATTGACAAATTTTGATCATTTTAGGTGGTCTCAAAAACAAACACAAAACTCTCAAATCCTCTAGAACTTCCAGTGAAAAACACTACTTCTGTTGTCATTATCCTTCTTATATAATTGTTTAGCTCCTGTGTTTCAGATGTTGCGGTGCGAGCCTGGCAACTCCAGTTGGTCAGGAGGTATTGGTTTGTGTGGAAAAGTGGACTACAGAGCAGACAGAGAGAGGTGGACAGAGGGCAGGCTTCTTATAGACTGGCACAACGCAGCACACAGCGCAGGGCACTGGAGCACTGGAGACACTGTATCCTACTACACACACACTCATTGTAAAACACCAGGGCCTGGTGTGGAGTCACACACTACTACAAGAACAGCATAAGGCAATTCTCGACTTTTCTCATCTACTGCAACATCATACTTCTCTGAATTTATTTGACCATTTCCTGAGCTCCTGTGCAGACAGGAGGATGTGCATGCAGGAGTCTGAAAGAGACCAGGCTGCAAGTCAACACCAACACCGCCATCTACTGGTAAGATGGAGGAGCACTGATCTGATGAATGTTTATGGACATCCATAGAGACTGGTTACTGTACCATAAAGCAGTGTTTCCCAACCCTGGTCCTCCAGTACACAGTTTCATTGTAGCCCTGAACAAACACACCTCATTCAACTCATTCAGGGCTTGATGATTAGTTGACAAGTTGAATCAGATGTGCATGTCCAGGGCTACAATAAACATATGTACTGTTGGGGGTACTTGAGAACTGGAGTTGGGAACCACTGCCATAGAGTATTCCTTAATTCTCTCACTTCAACTTGTTCTGTCTACTACAGGACACTGGATTGAGAAGTCTGACCCTCAATGTCACTCGGAGCAAAACTTATCGTCTCAACAAGAACATCGCTGTCCAGCATCATCATCACACTGTAACTGTTATTATACTGTAGCTAATATCCATGAAGCCACCCAGCATTAGTATCATTACAATTGTTCTAACAGTACAGAGTAAGTATGACACCCAATTCATGTTTTTCAAACAACATTTCTGCGTGTGTTTTCTGTAGGTAACATGCAGATATTGGAGACTCTGGCAGCAACGTCTTGAGGAAGCTGAAGATCAGGGACTTCAGATGCAGATGCAGATGGCACTGACCCACCACAGGTACACACACACACATACACATACACACACACATTTATGAATTGATGATACACTTTCTCATATTAGTAATGCTATTTCTATGATACATGTTTTTCTGATCTCATTAATGCCATCTTTTGACAGCACTTCACTGCAGAGCAATTGTTTGTGCCACTGGAGAGAGCAGCTTGTTGAACACAGACACATGCAGGTACACTCACCCGTACACATGTGCACACACACACACGCTTACATTCCTCTCATTGGCATTGTGTGGACTGTGTGTGGTTTTAGGGGCTGGAGCGTCGTGCTGAGGCCTGGTTTGCTGACCACATCTTTCCACAGTGTCTTAACTCATGGGTTGAGTTTACCTGCCAGAGGAGACAGCATAGGGAGAGGACAGAGATTGCACAACTCCATAATAAGTGAGTTCCATCCTGTTTCTGACCTAGTGGTGACCTAGGATAAGGTGTCACTTGTCTGATCCTAGATCAGCACTACTACTATAAGATGCTTTGTGGACGATTTAGACTTAGGAAATGTATGCCTTTTTACGCATTTTGGTATTCATACTTGTGCACATGTGTAACAAGGTTTGTGGGTGTTGCTCTCTTGCACGCATTGAATACATTTAAATCAACCCTAGAAAACTCACACTGGGTGGCATACCAATTTGATTAGGGAGTGTTTCTTCAATTGGTTTTTCTGTTCATTTCTCTAAAGCAATCCCTTTTTATACTGGTAACTTTCATTTGAATTTGATTGGCACAACATTAGGATGCGTTCAGATTGGAGATCAATGAAAGATAGTTATAAGAACATGTGCATATTTATCTCAGTTTTAGAACACAATATGTATGATTAAGGAGGTTTTTATGGACCCTAGGCTACTTAATGGAGAAATAGGGTTTGGAGAGCCTTCAGGCACGAAATAAAAAAAATGCCACATTCAGTTCTTCAACCCATGGTAATGTTGGAAGATGAATGTACATAGAATTATAATAGGGAGAACAGTGTACAGTAGTAGTATACCCTGGCCTGTTGCTCGCGCTGACCATGGAACTGTGTGATGACACGGCCAAGCATTGCACCATGCGTCAGGTTCAAACTGTTATGGCTTGGTCTGTGCTCCATAATGATTTAATTAGCCAACATTTTTTAAACTTTAAATATGATCAACTATTATTAGTGTTCGTCAGCAACAACCACACGGATGTGGCAGTGTTTACAGAGGAAGCAAATAAGGTAAATGAAACAATGTAATGAAATGTAATGATACGAACTGTACCAACTGAAGGGAACTAACAGTAAATCGGCAGTTGAATATGTGTGGCCAACTGACGGTCGATACTGATAGTGGCTAATATTTAACATGATAGAACAGTAGGAAATAGAAAGTTGGGGCATTTAATTAAAACATTAGAGAGAGTGCGACTGTCATTGTGCAATGCTTAGGCCATACTATTGAAATTGTGCATAAAGTCACAGCATTTTATACTTCACTGTGGGAAAGGGGCGGAAATGCCTGTCATGTTATTATACTTTTCAGTTTGCTTCCATGATTGGTTTCACATTAGTCTCCAGCTATCAGAAGGGAAAATCCTCAAACAATTGCTATTTGTATGTACAATCCCCTTCCCAAACATATTACTCATTTACCTAGCTCTTATCAATAGTGATGGGGGAAAACATTTAAACAGTTATATATCTTGATATATATTCATTTTTTTGTTGGTGGTTGCTGTAGCTAGCGCTAATCAGCTGTACCAGTTCTGAAACTCTGGTATTTTCCATGCTATACCTTGTTCTCCATCTTCTTTTTAAATATTGAGCCAACATGTTTTCAGCACCTTTATTCCCATGACTGATGATAACTCATTTTTTTATGTTATCTCTTGTGCCTCTGCAGAAACATACAGAGCAATATGTTTGGAGCATCAACTCGCAATAAAATCGCAGTCTAGATGTTTTTCCACTTGGAACCAACAGGTTCGCTCGACCTAGGGCTGTTGCGGTGACCATATTACCACCACACAGGCAGTCATTAGTCATGGCCGCAGTAAAATTCCATGTGACCACTGTGTCACGGTAATCTCCTTTAATGCACTCTGGACATGCTTTGGTAGTACCCAACTTGCTAACTACCACGAGGTCCTAATTGCCTGGTACTCAGGGCTCTATTGTCCCGTCATCAGGTCCTAATGCCCTGGTACTCAGGGCTCTATTGTCCCTCCATCAGGTCCTAATGGCCTGGTACTCAGGGCTCTATTGTCCCTCCATCAGGTCCTTAATGGCCTACTCAGGGTTCTATTATCGCTCCATCAGGTCCTAATGGACTGGTACTCAGGGCTCTATTGTCCCTCCATCAGGTCCTAATGGACTGGCACACCACCAAGGTGCCTTATAGCTATTATAAACTGGTTACCAATGTAATTAGAGCAGTAAAAATAAATGTTTTGTCATACCCATGGTATACGGTCTGTCAGCCAATCAGCGTTCAGGGCTCGAACCACCCAGTTTATAATTCCAAATCAAAATCAAATCAAATTTTATTTGTCACATACACATGGTTAGCAGATGTTAATGCAAGTGTAGCGAAATGCTTGTGCTTCTAGTTCCGACAATGCAGTAATAACCAACAAGTAATCTAACTAACAATTCCAAAACTACTGTCTTATACAAAGTGTAAGGGGATAAAGAATATGTACATAAGGATATATGAATGAGTGATGGTACAGAGCAGCATAGGCAAGATACAGTAGATGGTATCGAGTACAGTATATACATATGAGATGAGTATGTAAACAAAGTGGCATAGTTAAAGTGGCTAGTGATACATGTATTACATAAGGATGCAGTCGATGATATAGAGTACAGTATATACGTATGCATATGAGATGAATAATGTAGGCTAAGTAACATTATATAAGGTAGCATTGTTTAAAGTGGCTAGTGATATATTTACATAATTTCCCATCAATTCCCATTATTAAAGTGGCTGGAGTTGTGTCAGTGTGTTGGCAGCAGCCACTCAATGTTAGTGGTGGCTGTTTAACAGTCTGATGGCCTTGAGATAGAAGCTGTTTTTCAGTCTCTCGGTCCCAGCTTTGATGCACCTGTACTGACCTCGCTTTCTGGATGATTCCGGGGTGAACAGGCAGTGGCTCGGGTGGTTGATGTCCTTGATGATCTTTATGGCCTTCCTGTAACATCGGGTGGTGTAGGTGTCCTGGAGGGCAGGTAGTTTTCCCCCGGTGATGCGTTGTGCAGACCTCACTACCCTCTGGAGAGCCTTACGGTTGAGGGCGGAGCAGTTGCCGTACCAGGCGGTGATACAGCCCGCCAGGATGCTCTCGATTGTGCATCTGTAGAAGTTTGTGAGTGCTTTTGGTGACAAGCCAAATTTATTCAGCCTCCTGAGGTTGAAGAGGCGCTGCTGCGCCTTCTTCACGATGCTGTCTGTGAGTGGACCAATTCAGTTTGTCTGTGATGTGTATGCCGAGGAACTTAAAACTTGCTACCCTCTCCACTACTGTTCCATCGATGTGGATAGGGGGGTGTTCCCTCTGCTGTTTCCTGAAGTCCACAATCATCTCCTTAGTTTTGTTGACGTTGAGTGTGAGGTTATTTTCCTGACACCACACTCCGAGGGCCCTCACCTCCTCCCTGTAGGCCGTCTCGTCGTTGTTGGTAATCAAGCCTACCACTGTTGTGTCGTCCGCAAACTTGATGATTGAGTTGGAGGCGTGCGTGGCCACGCAGTCGTGGGTGAACAGGGAGTACAGGAGAGGGCTCAGAACGCACCCTTGTGGGGCCCAAGTGTTGAGGATCAGCGGGGAGGAGATGTTGTTGCCTACCCTCACCACCTGGGGCGGCCCGTCAGGAAGTCCAGTACCCAGTTGCACAGGGCGGGGTCGAGACCCAGGGTCTCGAGCTTGATGACGAGCTTGGAGGGTACTATGGTGTTGAATGCCGAGCTGTAGTCGATGAACAGCATTCTCACATAGGTATTCCTCTTGTCCAGATGGGTTAGGGCAGTGTGCAGTGTGGTTGAGATTGCATCGTCTGTGGACCTATTTGGGCGGTAAGCAAATTGGAGTGGGTCTAGGGTGTCAGGTAGGGTGGAGGTGATATGGTCCTTGACTAGTCTCTCAAAGCACTTCATGATGACGGAAGTTAGTGCTACGGGGCGGTAGTCGTTTAGCTCAGTTACCTTAGCTTTCTTGGGAACAGGAACAATGGTGGCCCTCTTGAAGCATGTGGGAACAGCAGACTGGTATAGGGATTGATTGAATATGTCCGTAAACACACCGGCCAGCTGGTCTGCGCATGCTCTGAGGGCGCGGCTGGGGAAGCCGTCTGGGCCTGCAGCCTTGCGAGGGTTAACACGTTTAAATGTCTTACTCACCTCGGCTGCAGTGAAGGAGAGTCCACATGTTTTCGTTGCAGGCCGTGTCAGTGGCACTGTATTGTCCTCAAAGCGGGCAAAAAAGTTATTTAGTCTGCCTGGGAGCAAGACATCCTGGTCCGTAATTATGAACAACATACAGTTAGCCTTGTGAGGATGACGTTTCTGTTAGTGTGTGACCCCCTCTAACCCTCTGTAGGCAGCATCAGTACACTTGGGCCTTCTATACCTGGTGGGGACGTTCAGAGGAGAGGAAGGAGCAGAGACTGGCTGAGAGGGTGGTAAAATACACAGTCACAATACACGCACACAAAAATACCACTCAAAGATATACATACAACACACCGTCATGGTACAGACAAATAACCGAAGGGGGCCCACCTGTCTTGCCCTTTAGGCCTTGCTGCATGAGGAGAGGTCGTGTTTGATGAGAGCCTGGGACCACTGGCAGCGGAGGGCGAGGCAACAACAGCAGGAGAGGGAGAAGCAGAGAGCTTCTGACACACTGTACCGCCGTACTCTAGTCCACAACACACTCAGCCAGTGGAAGGACAATGTCACTATAATCCGGGACAGGTACTATACCACTGGCAGTTCACTGAAATATCAGTGAGGATCACAATGATATCTTACAACTTTTATTGTATTTTACTTTAATGACCTGATGCTGACTGTTTGGGATCAACCTGTTCAGAAAGAAGTAGACAAGTGTGAGGTTATTCTTCTTTTTTCTTTTTTTGTGGGCCCATCCTCCGGAGAGGACAATTTTTTTTACATGTACATTATTCATATATTTTACATGCATGGTACTTTTATACACAGAATTACATGACAGAAATATCGTTTGATATACACAATTAAAGGTACTCCGACATATACGGTATACATGATATAGGATGTTTTCAGTCCTAAATATTACAGATTCTTAACAGGAGATTATTCTCAACTGGATTTGATTGACAATTGAATACCCTTTGAGATTTTGCCTTAATCCTTCATGTATATGTGTGTTTGGTTTGTATATTTGTGTTTTTTCGTATGCATCTCATAAGGCGAAAACGAGAGGAGCAGGCAGGTCGACATGGTGATGTGCGTTGTGTGAGACGCGCCCTGAGTGGCTGGAGTGAGGTACAGTATTTTGCCATACATAATCTACCATTAGCCATGCTGTAATCTTTGGTTTGTCCAGAGTAATTATCCCACATTGTGTCTGTCTGTCTCTGTCTGATGTGTCAGTATGTCCAGCACAGAACAGAGAAGAACAGCAGGCTGGATCAGATGGACAGTTACTATGAACACAGACTTCTCAAACACACTTTACAGGCCTGGAAGGTACAACAGACCTCACATTAACTGTAATAAATGACACAAGTCTACACTTATATTGGTGTGCTTTGTAAACTGGCACAGCAACATTTAATTTGGTCATCATGCATCTTCTGACCTGCTTGGTGCACACGGAATGGGCTCCGCTTTGTTGGTTTGTGTGTGTCCTGTGGTACGTGCTGTAATCTCTTTGCTTGTCACCCGTAGGAGCATCACCTCCGAAGACAGCAGGTCTATGAGCATGTAGAGGAGCGCTACAGTCAACATCAGAAACACTTCCTCGGGTATCAACCTAAATAGAGTCACAGTCTCTATCTATACCTCTTTAACAACGATCTCTTACTTGTAATTTTGATTTTGCAATATTTCTAACTGACACTTGTATTATGTGTTCCCAGGAGGATTCTGCATGTGTGGAAGGAGAATGTAGCCCTGTTGGCAGCAGCCAGCAGCAGAGAGAAGAGAGCAGAGAACCACTACCAGCACTGCGTTCAGGTTAAGGTATTGGAGCTGCTGTAAGACCTATCTACTGCTTCATATGTTACCAAGACTGATTCCGTGGCTATAACTACTGCTCACCCACAAATGTGCCTAATTTATTTTCCTACAGATGCTGTTGGGATGGAGGAAAGCCACATCTTGTGCAGTGTCAAACCGTCACCAGCAGAGAGAGGCAGTGAGCAAGGCTCAGACTCACATGGATAAAGGTAGAGAAATACTTTGCTATGGCTCCAATTCTTAGTGAAGCAGATGGAGACAATTTGTTCCTTATTTAATGCTATTTTCTGTTAGATCACTCTCCCGGCACATTGAATAAAGCCCCCGTTGACATGTGAAGTCTATTGCCATAATTTTTTATGTCTCAGTGAGGCAGGAGGCGACTTTCAGGAGATGGAGGGAGCGAAGCAGAGAGGTTGTGGAGGACAGTATAGGCATGGAGAAAGCCATAAGGCTCCACCACCACTTTCTTCTCTGCAGAACATTCAGATCATGGACTATGTACCAGCAGCATCAGCAGAGCTACAAGGTAGATGGATACTGCATTTGGTCCTGTGTTTGAGTCTGCAGTGTGCTATTTGATACATTTTGATCCTAGGTAGGTTTGTGTTAGTATTGGGTTGTTTATGTGGTCCTTCTCTAGGTGATGAAAGGGAGAGGCCACTTGCTGCTGAGACAGAAGACATGCCAGCTCTTCTTTGCACACTGGAAAATTGTGGTGAACTTATTGCTGTTTTAACATGAATTCCTGTTTTAACATGCTTATTTCAAATATTAAAGGCCTCCTTGACAAGATTTGCATGAACTTTTGTTCAAGTCACTTTTAAATACATTGATGGAATTGAAAAAAAGTATTTTCTGATGTTTACTGTCTTAAAGAAAGGCCAGATTATTATATTATATAAACATTCAATGGTAGGTCTGTAAGCCTCTGATTGTCTTGGTGAACTCCTGGCTGTTATCTAAGTGTGCTGTTCTCCTCTGGTCCTGGCCTGCACAGCTGCAGCACAGAAGGACAGAGGCTGAGCAGACAGAACTGGCCCTCTGGCATTGGTCCCTCAGTCTGCAGGCCAAGGTAATACCTGGACACACATACTTCACTGGCAGCTGGCCTTCAGCCCAACTTAAAACACAGGAGATATTATCCCTCTCTCTCTCTGTTTGTCTGTAGTGGAGGAATTCTGTCTCCTGCATGACTACTGTTGACCCTGTGGATGTATAGCCTGGGTCCCAATCTTTTTGTGCTCTCTTGCCAATGACCATTGGAGTTAGCAAGACCGCACAATCAGATCTGTGACCAGGCTGGCGCGTGTAAAGTCCTCATTGATGATATCCAGGCCACAGCTAGAATAAAGGAAATTGAAGTGAAAACATACAGTAGACTCTATAGACATAATGAATGAGACACCCCCTGGTGAATAGTGGAAACATATAGAAGAGTGAAGACTCATCAGACATACTGAATGAGACGTCTGATCCCTTGGTGTGTTCTGATCTAGGTGCTGGAGGCCTGGAGACTGTGGGTCACAGAGCAGGACAGAAAGCAGGAAAGGCTGGCCCAGGCTGCCCAGTTCTATAGAGATCAGCTGCTGAGGGAAGGAGTGGCCCACGTCCTCACACACGCTGCTCACATGGGCAGCTTCAGCACCAACATAGCACTGCACCGCCAGGAGCAGGTGTGTGTGAGCACTTGCTGTGTTTGATTATCTGATAGTATGTCTGCCTGCCTGCCTGTGTGTCTCTGTGTGGCACTGGATCAAGCCCGTCTTGTCTGTGATCTACAGAGCTTGCGGCGTCTCCAGAGGGTGGTGCTGCGTTGTGCCATGCAGTGGAAACAGCGGGCCCTGAGTGGACCACACAGGGCGAGACCGCCTAGAGCGATAGCAGTGCCCCCCAAGAGTGTGACCTTCTGTTTACCCAGCCCTGACCCAGAGTGCCGCACCCACAGCCGTACACAGACCCAGAGTGGCATAGTGGAGCAGAGAGCAGGAGACGGCATCCTCAACCACCTGTAAGTGGGCACAGTTACTATGCAAACATCAGGCCCTGAACATTATGGGAGGGTTTTCCAGATACCAATTAAGAGTCCTGGATTAAAAAGAATGCTCAATGGAGAATCCCCATACGAATCACTTTTTTTGTCCAGAACAAGGCTTAATGTGTGCCTGGGAAACTATGTCTCTAATTCTTATGCTCAGTCTTACAGCAGCTCTATAACTGTGTGCAGGGTGGCGGTGCGTGCTTCTAGACTGCAGCCACGGCGGCCTAGAGATCTGCTTGACTCCCCGGTCAAAGAGCTGCTCCCACCTACAGCTCCTCTACATAAAAAATCCAGTCCTCTTCCACATCAAACCAAGGTCCCAGTGACAGCGAACCTTTACCCTACTACAGCCTCCCTCCCCATCTCTCCCATACGCGCACACCCAGCTCCCCATCTCAGTTTCCCAATGGCCCCACATCATGGATCACTAGGCCAGGACTTACTCCTGCCCCCTTCCTCATTCATGGCCACCCACACTCAAACTAAGGTAAGTTACTGTATTCCAAAAACACATGTAAAGTCATTTTACTGTGTGTTTTCAATGAGATTTCTTTATAGAATATCTGTTTTTAGGTGAGGCAGCCTAGTGGCTCATGGGAAAGTGACTCCTCACTACTGCCCCCCAATGAGTTCTCCACCCTCCATCAACAGCCAGAGTCTGATGGAGAAGATGTGTTAACCGAGGAGGAGAATGTGGATCCCACTTTAGCCTGGACCAGAGAGCTGCTCAACATTCGTCTGGACATGCAGCGCTTCCAACAGGACCGCAAGCTACTTCAGTAAGGACTCCCAGCTCTGTGATTAACATTTCTGATAGATCTCATTTATACATTCTGATGGATTTATGTGTGTAGGGCGTGGCGAAGACTTGAAGAAGTGTTGAGAAGCTGGCTGCAGACGAGTGGAAGTGAGGGAGAAACTGAGGAGAGTAACACTATCCGCAAAGAGTTGGAGCAGGTAAGACTTGAAGGGAAGACGCTTAGGTCATTGGTACAGTATATGCAAGGGCCACAAGGTTTCCACTAGTTACCACAGCCACAATATCAAAATTGGCTATATTGTAAAAATTCATTTAAAAAAAAAAATAGCTTTTTGGTTTTAAGTCATATGGTTAGCAGTGGTATTAAGGTTAGGTTTAAAATCACATTTTAAGAAGATACATTTTAGAAATAGGCTGGATTCATTACTTTGTGGCGGTGGTAACAAGTGATGACCGGGCCACAATGGCAAAGCAAATAAGGATTTATAAACAAAAATAATTGTCGTTTTACTGGCTGTTCACCAGTCCTTGAAGAAAACAAGAAGCAATATTTTATTAACATGTTTCCTATCCACTTTTTGATGAATAACTAAATGGATGGCTTTGATTTAGCACGCATTCCTCTGGAGGTATCATTTCATTTGAGCCATAAATCTTCAGCTATGAAAACAAGAACATTCAAAAGTTACAACAGGTCAAGCACATAATAATCATGCTATATCATGCAACAATTTTTCCTGTTATTTTGTAGTCATTCCAGATTAATTTCATGCTCTTTGTGTTGTCATTTACAGCTGGAGGAGCGTATTGGCAGACTGTCAGCTGAGCTGGCAGAGCAGAAGCCTGTGATGATCCTCCACGCTGCCAGGATCCACAGGATAGAGAGTGTTCTCCTCCAAAGCAGCACGGCCACAGGACAGGGTCTGGAACAGGCCATTCTCAGTAGGCCTCCAGAGCTACTGCTCATCACTCCACACTAGGTGACAGGACCAGGGCCGTCCCAGTGCCATGGGTCAGGAGGAGGAGGGCCATAGACCTATATAAAGGAGCACAAGGACTTCTGATGAGACTATACCTGTCCATATTTTTGTCATTCTCTACTCGTTGTTTTTATAGTATAAGAACAGAATTATTCTAAATAGATTTAAGATTTATGGAAATTCTTCAATTGTAGCTTTTGAATTTATTATCCTAATCTTGGTGAAAATCAGTTTGACTAAAACAGAAAGAATGGCATGGCAAGACAGCTGTGTAAGATTTATGTTTGACTTGACTATGTTGTAATGGCCTTTATTTTACTGTATACTGTAAATTGCATCATATGTTAGTGTGTTTTTACATGATTTAATAAAATACTGCCTTCAGAAAGTATTCACACCCCTTGACTTTTTCCACATTTTGTTGCGTTACAAAGTGGGATTTTTGCAGCGATTACAGCTGTGAGTCTTTCTGGGTACGTCTCTAAGAGCTTTCCACACCTGGATTGGGCAACATCTTCCCATGATTTTTAACATTTTCTTTCACCTTTATTTAACCAGGTAAGCTAGTTGAGAACAAGTTCTCATTTACAACTGCAACCTGGCCAAGATAAAGCAAAGCAGTGCGACACAAACAACAACAGAGTTGCACGTGAAATGAACAAGTGTACAGTCAATAACACAATAGAAACAAAAGAAAGTCTATACAGTGTGTGCAAATGGCGTGAGGTGGTAAGGCAATAAATAAGCCATAGTAGCGAAGTAATTACAATTTAGCAAATTAACACTGGAGTGATAGATGAGCAGATGATGTGCAAGTATAAATACTGGTGTGCAAAAGAGCAGAAAAATAAATAAAAACAGTATGGGATGAGGTAGGAAGATTGGGTGGGCTTTTTACAGATGGGCTATGTACAGCTGCAGCGATTGGTTAGCTGCTCAGATAGCTAATGTTTAAAGTTAGTGAGGCAAATATAAATCTCCAGCTTCAGCGATTTTTGCAATTCGTTCCAGTCATTGGCAGCAGAGAACTGGAAGGAAAGGTGGCCAAAGGAGGTGTTGGCTTTGGGGATGACCAGTGAGATATACCTGCAGGAGCACGTGCTACGGGTGGGTGTGGTTATTGTGACCAGCGAGCTGAGGTAAGGCGGAGCTTTACCTAGCATAGACTTAAACATATCACTTTGTATTCAGGACAAAAAGTGAATTGCTTTTTCACATTTTTTGTGGTATTACTTTTGTGCCTTGATTGCAAACAGGATGCATGTTTTGGAATATTTTTTATTCTGTTCAAGCTTCCTTTTCACTCTATCAATTAGGTTAGTATTACGGAGTAACTACAATGTTGATCCATCCTCAGTTTTCCCCTTGTTGAAAAGGCTTGTGTGTAGCCTACTGGTTAAATTTGTGTCTTTTCGCACAAATTAAGCCAGAAGAACGCACAAAAACGCACATAATTTGCTGAAATGCATTTTGTACATATATGCATGAATTGATTGTGAGACTGTGTTGCATGATTAAACCAAGGGCTTGATCTCTGCTTTACCCTGACCCATCTAATGGTAGCCATCACATTCACCACATCAAGGAATCTACATTTAAAGGCTTCCAAGGCACTGTCTACCCATACACTATGCACAGGTGACCAATCGATTTGATCAACTTCCTCTCTAAACTTTTCAACACAGTATTGTTTGAGTTCTCTGCCTTTTGGATTACTCTCTCTTTACAGAGAACCCCTGTGGTTCAAGTCAAGAGCTACTTTTCCCTTTCAGTCTGCTCTGTGCATGTCTGAAAGTGACAGAGCCAGCAGCCAAGAGTTTTTCACAGTATGCCGTAAAAAAATTATTACATGTGGGTGTACAGTGGGGAGAACAAGTATTTGATACACTGCTGATTTTGCAGGTTTTCCTACTTACAAAGCATGTAGAGGTCTGTAATTTTTTTATCATAGGTACACTTCAACTGTGAGAGACGGAATCTAAAACAAAAATCTAGATAATCATTGTCGCCAACACAACAGACCACTTTTTCATCTACTGGCCATTCTCTGGCCACTCAACAGTTCCTCTGCCAATTTCTTTGAGGTGTGTCTGTCGCTGAACTCAAAGCAGTCCAGAAGACAGCTAGACGAAAAATCTTCAATGAAGTGACATGTAACCGACATGTAAGAAGTGCTTACCCTTGATGTCCAGGAGTCAGTAGTAAGGCAAACTGCAGTAGCTTTTTAAACTCTTTCCCACACTGAAGCCTGTGTGCTCTCGTACAGTTGTGGAATACGTGATTTTGAAACGGTTTTCCTGCTTGGAATTGTGTACATTGTATTTAGACTATTACTATAATTTCTAAAACCTCTGTCCTCCACAATCGAAAATGGCTGGAAATCGGTGGCAATCATTTTAGCCAATGCAATATCAATTTGGCCTTGTTTGGCATGAACTGGTCCATAGAACATTGCATTGCTGTGGGTCGTGGAGTAGGCCTACTTGACTGAGTGGATACATCTCCACGTGTGGAGGTGCTGACTCCACCACTATCACTAGCAGGCCCACAAGTTTCCCGTAGCTCCGCTACAGTTAGCTTCACAGTTGGGTACACAGTTCGCATATGCCGGTGTAGGTTGTGCATAGAACCAGCTTTATATGAGATTTTGTTTTGGCAAATTCTACACTGTACTCTAACATTGTCTACATCATTAAAATGCATCCAAATGCTACTGTGCTTCCGACTCATTTTCCAGCTGTTGTTTTCACAGCTGTCCTCCCTCAGCTGCTGAGTGTTAGCGCGGCCCTCCCTCACGCATCTTTGGTTCATTGGTTGACACTGCGTGTCTGATTGACAGGAACAACAGGTGAGGCTGTTCGTCTGAGCAGACAGTCAAAACGAATGTGTGTGTGCTTGAGCATTTAGGCCTATATTATTTTATTTATTTTTTTGTTCTTTGAATTAGTTAATTATATTAATTTAAATATTTAGATTTTTCATATCTCAATTTTTGAGCCGACTCGTTCGCGAACGACCCTTCACTAGGGGGGAGAATTATGTCAGGGGGAAGCATTTCGGCACAACACTGGCACTGCTA
Organism: Oncorhynchus nerka; assembly: GCF_034236695.1. Lineage (NCBI taxonomy): Eukaryota > Metazoa > Chordata > Actinopteri > Salmoniformes > Salmonidae > Oncorhynchus > Oncorhynchus nerka. The sequence continues at coordinate 73,235,672 of NC_088397.1, read as the reverse complement.
TCATCTTCTTTTACCACTTCACCGAATCTTTCCCAAATATTATTTTTCTGGCCCTCCATTCTCTTTATTTCAAACTCTCCATTTCGCAGCTTTTCTCTTATTGAATTAAACTCCGACATTGTCCTTTTTGCCTCCATGGATCAACATTAACGGGAGATATGTATACTGTAGCTAAGAAAATAATACTAAGTGTATGTTGTGTAGTAAGCTGTTAGCAGCCCATGTGCCTCACCCTAATAATTTGGTCCCTTTCCCCCTCATAACTTAGCCTACTGTCCTGACTTGGTGGTGCACATGTAACCAATAGCCTAATATTGTAAGAGATTTCATTGTCTGCTTATATGCCCCCTTTATTTATCCTACGGTTCTGACTTGGTGTACAGGGAGTACACTGTAAGAACGGCCCATGTGCTGAAAACTATCGCTGTACATTTCCAAAGTGCAAAACAAATAGGTTATTGATTATGTCTGTCCTAGCTCGCTCATTGTCTTAATCGAAATTACAGATTGCCTCTTATCTGCTCGTTGTCCCCTTATGCCATAGTTTGTACATCTCAATTGTCAGTAGAAATTAAGCAAGTCAGCCATATCTTTTTTAAGGCATAAATGTGGCCGAATTAACTGTTTCGCTGCCATTCAAGGCTTCGCTGATAGCCAAGTGTAGCGGTGGTAAGGATTCACTCCATGGTACTGAAACGAAAGCTATGCTGTACCTCGTGTCATTATAAGGTACGTTACATGACACTGAATTGTATTAGCTCCTTTCAATGTGTACTTTATGCCTGTTGCGGTTGTATGCTTCTTATCGGTTTCCCTCCAATTAACCTTGTCAAAAAAACCTCATCAAATTGAAGGGGTTCCCAGCTGATGACGAGTTCAATAAGCCAGATTTCGTAAACAAAACATCAGTCTTGACTAAAGCGTTTTGTATGTTTACAGTCGAATACTGTAATAGACAAAGTGAACAATTACTGAGTCAGATAACTCCTAAATTCCTAACTTGGCTTTATAATTATCGCTTGGTGACCCTAATAATATTGTATTTAGAATGAGAGATGTAACAAACTTGTGATGAGGTATCATTACGCCCGTCATGTGTTCCTTAATTGACAATCTCATCTGGTCTGAGTGACATTTGCTCTTTAGACATTCCCACTGAAACACTTTGATCCCAACAGGTTCCTTTTTTTGAAAGGTGTATCCGAAAACAACAACACTCAAAAACCATAAATCTTACTATGTACTCAATGCAGATGCAGTTGCTGAGGAGACCCCGGACACTGAGTGACACTGAGTGGTGCGGCCCCTGGGAGGCGGGCAACATCATCTGTTCCCGCGGGTATCCAGAGCTTCGTGTCCGCCAGCAGCACCATCAATGGAGCGGCTAGAGGCCTTCTTTTTTCGTGCATCACTGGAGCTGTGCCTTCTTTTTTCATGCATCTTCGTCATCACTGGAGCTGGGATCTCCACAGAGTATGGCATCCCAAACTACCGCTCAGGTGGGGTGGGTCTCTATGCTCGCACAGACAGGCGACCTATGCAGCACGCAGAGTATATACGCAGTGCCTAGTCTCGTCAGCTCTACTAGGCACAAATCCTTGTTTTTTTCTAGGTGTATTCCGGGTACAGATTCCTACTGGCAGCAGCTGACCAGAAGATCCCAATGGCCATCTTGAACAACGAGCCTACCAGGGCCGACCACCTGGCAGAGTGCCGTGCTCATTGTTGGGAGGTACTGTCAGTCATTCAGCCCCACTGACCAGAGACAGGCAGATGGCCTTACTAGGACTCCGGTCACTAATCCATAGACACTGACAACTGAACTACTCAATGGGCTCTACCTCTTGGTCATCCAGGCAGCAATGCAATCAGCCTCAGGACGTTGGGCTGGAGAGATGGAAGCTTGTTTCTATGACGTCTATGGGAAACCCTACTAGTAATGGAGGATATGCTTTATGGCTGACAGGGCGCTATTCTGAAGTTAGCACCCGCCATATTGATGGAAGTAACAATCATCCATAAAAATGAATGGTTATTATTCTACTTTCCACTTAAGTTGTCAGCATACTTCAGTTCGGCTGGTGCCTAGCCAGACTTGGCTACCCGAACGAGTGCGCTCACATACTTCCTTAAGACTGCTTGAAAAAGAGAAATAAAAGCGGCAAAAGTACTCATTGTACATTTTAAGACGTAGCCAGTATACACTTCTTCAAAAGTCTTAGAAGAAAGAATTAACCTATAAGTCAAGAAATCTTTCATTCATTTTTACGTTTTTGCCAAAGAGATTAGTCACACAATTTTACATCTAACTAATTACATGTCAGGTGCAGTATTATTCAATGTGCATGAAAACGAGTTGCATTGTTTTGAATGACAACAAAGAGTGAAGAATCCTTACTGTTGACCAATCACCGATGAAGGGGCGTAGACTTCAGCACAGAACTTCGGCTTGCTTCCAGAAAAGAATTGTGCCCCCAAACAGCACAAATTTAAAAAAAACTCACCGAAGTCCAAAACAAACAAAAACCGTCACAAAATGTCAATCTAGACGCGAACTCTACCGAACTGTTTAGGCTGAGAAGCATACGCCTTTAGCCTGTACACCATTTTATCTAACTAGTATAAACACTCCTCTCTGTTTTTGGCTCTTTTCTCCAGCATTTTGGATTTGAGATCAAATGTTTCATATGAGCCGACAGTATAGAATGTCGCTTTTAATTTGAGGGTATTTTCATAAATATGTTTTATTGTTTAGAAATGAAGGCATTTTATGCATCTAGTTCACCCATTTGAAAAAGTAATAAGTACTTGGTCCCATATTCCTAGCACACAATGACTACATCAAGCTTGTGACTCTACAAACTTGTTGGATGCATATGCAGTTTGTTTTGGTTGTGTGTCAGATTGTTTTGCCCAAAAGGAAGTGAATGGCGAATAATGTATAGTCACTTATGGTAAAAAATAATAGAATGTTTCTGAACACTAATGTGGATTCTACCATGATTACAGATAATCATGAATAATGATGATCATATTATACTATTTTGGGCTCCTGAGTGGCACAGTGGTCCAAGGCACTGCATCTCAGTGCTAGAGGTGTCACTACAGACCCTGGTTCGATTCCAGGCTGTATCACAACCGGCCGTGATTGGGAGTCCCATAGGGCAGTGCACAATTTGCCCAGTGTCGTCCGGGTTAGGGTTTGGCCGGGGTAGGCCATCATTGTAAATAAGAATTTGTTCTTAACTGACTTGCCTAGTTAAATAAAAAATTAAATTCCCCCAAAATCAGGAATAAAGATCATGATCTTTGTGCCTCTTAATTTCTCACTCATCATTTACAATTTATTCATGATTACTCCTAATCATGGTAGCATACACATTCATGTAGGAGTGTTCTGAAACATACATTCTTATTTACAATAAGTGACCCCAAAATGAAACAATATTAATGATTCACCATTCAGTTCCTATTGGGCAAAACAATCTGAAACACAACCAAAACAAAATGCAACGCATCCAACAAGTTTGTAGCCACAAGCTTGATGTAGTCATTGGTGTAAACTTCCCTCACAAATGCATTTATATTTTAAATAAATTGTGTTTCCAAATTGATTATGTAAATCAGTTTGGAAACATGAACAACTGCTTCAATGTTTGCTTATCAATTGTTTTACAGACAATATCCAAAATACAAATACCGTCACATTTTTTCATACAATATCCATCCACAAAGTGCCATTATAATCATAGAGCCACAGAAGGTAAGGTGACAGTTGATCTTGTCACACTGAGGTCAGAGAAGATTGTCTGTTGCTGAAATCGTTCCTGAAGCTGTGTAGTCCAGCTAGCCATCACTGACAGAATCTCTGCCTGCAACATCTCTGGGGTGCTGAAGGAATACAGGCAACACCTGTGACCCTCAACTCCAGAACCACCACCCTGCCAGGATGCCACAGCCTTGGTCACCACCAGCGGAGACATAGCTAGGCAGTTCTCAAAGCTCCTGCTCTGGTCAAACCAGTATGTGGAGGGGTAGCCCAATAGAATCCCAAATAGAGTACACAGATTCCATGCCTCACAATGTCTCTTTTCAATTCGGTGAGGGACATTTCTCATCGCAGAATGTTGCCCAAACTGTCTAATATGAGCAAGTAAAGCATGAATCATGTCCCTGATGGCTCCCCACTGTAACTCAGTGATGGCAGGCTGCTCCAATGAGTGACATACATCCACCACAGTCACAGTCCTCCTCAAGAGAAGTGCCTCCAAGTTTGCTATAGTTAGGGATGGGTTCACAATCAAGGAATTCTCACTGATGACCACTGTCTGGAGAGATTTAGACACAAGTTGTGCAGCCTGCAGAGAGTTTAAATACTGTTGGACCTGCTCTGCAGACGCTGTATTACTGTCATATAGCAGAGCGGGCTTCAGGCCCAAGTCCACAGCCAGGACCTGAGTAGCCAGGTTCAGACTCACAGTGGCAGAGAAGCGTTTCTTTCCAACTCGTAGACATTTTCGAGCAGCAGCAACAAAGACGTCTGAAGAAGCCATGGACTGCTCCTAGGGGAATTTGAACATGTGGCAAAATTACATGTTGATGAATGAAACTCCATGCTGACCAAAACTATCAGAATAGTGTGCGTTAGTACGAGTTTTGCACCTAAAACAAGTATGCCAGAGGAACTACAGTAGCCAGCTAGCATGATAGTTAGCCTAGAAATGCATGGCTGAACTGGATCCACGCTCATGCCTTCCAGTTACTTCCCACATATAATTTACTTTGACAAATGAATTAGTAGTCTACAGCTCATTGATCCTGAAGTTAATCTATTCATCGATCTACCGGCACCTTTAAAGCATAACGTTACTTACTTCTGGTCGTTGCACTATTCTTCTTCTTCTTCTGCTTCGGGATTGGGTTGGCGGATCGCATCCAACTTTTAAGGTGCATACCCCGCCACCTACTGTACTGGAGTGTAAGGCCAGTCATGGTTTACCGACATTAAATTATTGTAATTATTCATGTTCCAGTAAGAACGTGAAATAAAGCCCTAGACACCACTTCCCTTCCCCCACTACACCACCCAAACACCAACCAGCCTCTCTAATCCTTTGACACAATCTCTCCCTATCTGCATCATACTGTTCACAAAATATCCACACACTCCACTGTTTCCTCCACTAAACACTCCTCACACAGACCTATCATCCACAACGTGACATTCAAACCTGTGTGCCTAAACCGTAGTCTACTCTACACAACTTCCTCTAACCTACATCCCATACTCCCCACCTCTTCCTTTACTGACTGGTGCATGCGATAAAAATTGCCTCCCCTTACAACTAACTAGTCAGCTACTTTGAACAGTATTTTGCCACCCCCATTCTCAGAACCCTGGAACCCCCCACCAGTGTTCAAGACGCGGAGAGATTTTGCCTTCAGGTTAGGTCTGCCCACGGCTGGGCTAGCATCGTGGAAGTACAAGGACATCATGGCCTACACCCACTCCAAGGACACCATCGCGCGCCTAAAAGCCAGCTAAGCCTTGGACCCGCAACAGGTACGGTTAAATGTCAATCACCACAGCATCATGGATGGCTGTTCATGGTTGCCTTCCCACTAGCCAAAAGAGAACCATCGCACTCTCCCAGAAGCTTGGCTGATGCGTAAACCCCGCAAACAAAGAGTTGTAATGGGATTGAGATCCGGGCTCTTCGCTGGCCATGGCAGAACACTGACATTCCTGTCTTGCAGGAAATCACGCTCAGAACGAGCAGTATGTCAGGTGGCATTGTCATGTCAGGATGAGCCTGCAGGAAGGGTACCACATGAGGGAGGAGTATGCCTTCCTTGTAACGCACAGCGTTGAGATTGCCTGCAATGACAACAAGCTCAGTCCGATGATGCTGTGACACACCGCCCCAGACCATGATGGACCCTCCACCTCCAAATCGATCCCACTCCATAGTACAGGCCTTGGTGTAACGCTCATTCTTTCGACGATAACCGAGAATCCTACCCACCACCCCTGGTGAGACGAAATCGCGACTCGTCAGTGAAGAGCACTTTTTTCCAGTCCTGTCTGGTTAAGCGACGGTGGGTTTGTGCCCATAGGCTATGTAGTAGTACACAGCGTTGTACGAGATCTTCAGTTTCTTGGCAATTTCTCGCATGAAATAGCCTTCATTTCCCAGAACAAGAATAGACTGACGAGTTTCAGAAGAAAGTTTTTTTGTTTCTGGCCATTTTGAGCCTGTAAACAAACCCACAAATGCTGATGCGCCAGATACTCAACTAGTCTGAAGAAGGCCAGTTGTATTGCTTCTTTAATCCGCACAAAAGTTTTCAGCTGTGCTAACATAATTGCCAAAGGGTTTTCTAATGATCAATTAGCCTTTTAAAATGATAAACTTGGATTAGCTAACATAACACAGGAGTGATGGTTGCTGATAATGGGCCTCTGTAGATAATTCCATTTAAAAAAGCAGCCGTTTCCAGATACAATAGTCATTTTCAACATTAATGTCTACACTGTATTTCTGATCAATTTGATGTTATTTAAAAGGACAAGACATGTGCTTTTCTTTCAAAAACAAGGACATTTCTACATGACCCCAAACTTTTAAACAGTAGTGTAAGTGTACAAGCATGTAAAATATGTCATTATCATGTAATTTTGCCCATTACATATCTTATTGAAATACTGTAGAATTCCATTAATTCTTTTGGAGGACTGCTCCTTCTTGGAGTGCCATATGACCAACCGGTGGCTTCGAAGGTTCTCATTGGCCAATACATAGCATCAGCAATCCAGGGTTTATATACATCATTGGTTGATACCAGCAGCTGGAGCATGGCACACACCATTTGCTTGACTGTGGTTGAGTGGGCGTGTCCTGACTTTCATTCTTTTAGAATTTCAATATGATTGATTTAATTCATACCTAGCTCAGTTTAAATTCTCTCTAGCACTTTTAAAGATACAAATAATGTCAAAGCACTTATTTACATGGTTATGTATTGCATTAAGTTAACAATTACATAAAATGTTGAGATACTGAAAGCAATGTCATACAGTTTTAATAATGTATTAAGCAGGCAGGCACAACAGTTTCCAGACTATCACCAACAAACAATGATTTTGTGCCAACACAGTAAATATAAAGTAAATGGCCACGTTCGAGAGGATCAAAACCCTAATGAATAATAGGTCAATTGACCTGACTGACCTACAAATAAAATAACAAGATGTCCTTTGCAGATCAGTCAGTCGGCAGTCACCTGCAATGTCAAACAAGCCCAAGATCTTGTCCCTTATGACTGACATTTTGGTCCGAGACACCTGAAAATAAAATATGAGAAATTGATTCTTCTGTTAATTCCACATTCAACTGGCAACAACCAATATTAAACATTTGACAGAAAGAATACAAGTAATTTACACAGTAATACCAATAGCAATCAAACATGAATTCTGATGTGAGGTTAATAGCCTGCCCTGTACCTCTCACGATATCCATCCTGTTCTTGCACTAGATGATTGGTTGAGGGGACATCAGGTCAAAATCTGAGAGATTCCTGGCAACCCAAACTCCAGCTGCAAAGAGTCCCAAGTTGACCAGAAGGTTCCTACAGAAACAAATCGATTAGCAACGAATTAATATCATTATGTACAATTATTGGATCGTTATTGAATAATCCACTGGAGATATTCATTAAAAAAAATGTTTTAAATTAATTGAGTTACAAGTTGACTCAATGACAGTTCAGTTGTGTGTGGGGGTGGGGGGGATTTGTTTTTAATCACAAAACCCTCCTAATTTCCAGATAATGTTATGCTAGCAACAGACTGCTGAGCAATTAGCTCAGGGCTGTTGATACCGGTATATCCAAGGGCAAAGCATGCGCATGTTTGGCAAAGAAGCTAGCTAGTTGGCTAGCTAGCTAACATGATACGTGAAACACGTTGCATTTGAAATAGGAATGGTTAGCCATCTGGCCCATACCTTCTGAAATCATTTCTATCTGTAGCAAATCGACATGCGGTACTGATCCATTCCACGACACCATAACCCGGTGCCCCGATAGCCTTTTTCCCAGCTGCGCTCATCTTAAATGTTTAATGTGAGCGCTTGCCTTGATGCTAAATTATAGTTTTCCAATTTGGGGAAGAATTGACATGTAACACCATCACCGAAATACACCAGAGTCCATGCTATTCTGGATCGTTGGGACGTCCCTGTCCCATTGAAGTCGACATTTCAAATGGTTAGGGGCAAAGGTTAGGGAAGGATAAATTATGTTTAGGGTTGGGGTTAAGAACGCCCCAAGGATGTGAGATAGCAACAACAGGCATAAAAAAACTACGGTCTCCGATAGTGACCATACTCAGGTTGCTCATTTATATCTTTATCTATTCATGTTGTTTTTAGCGTTGCATAACATAACATGTCTGTAGCACGGTACCGTCGGTTCTTGAAACTCTGCGAAGAATGGCCACGGGACGAATCAAAGAAAGGCCGTGATTTAGGAACGTTTCTACGGCAGAGAGTAACCCATGCCTTTCGTGAAGGTGAAAACACACAGGTAGAGTTAATCCACTTTCAATGTCGCACGAGAAGGTCAACCAATATATACATTATATATTTAGCTAGGATGATGGGGCACCCGTCCATATCGACCTTGCAGTTGCATGCAAAACAAACATGTTTAGCAATGTAAATCAAAGTATAGAGCTATAGTCAAGAGAGGTAATTGAGTTGTGTGAGACACGACAATCATGCAGTTAGGGCAGCACCACAGGGGGGTGGTTCACTTACAAAAACAGAAAATTAATTTGAAAACCATAACCCCCGCTACTTTTTGGTAAATTGACGATTGAGGATGAAATGCAGCCTAACCTATGATCAACATGATGGGTTTAGACGTATTTTGAAACAATGCATTACTCCTTTGCAAAAACACTTATTTTGAAATTGCAGGACATTTTACAGATTAAGCCTCTAAATCTTAAAAACAATCCCATAAAACAGTATCTGTATGTGGATAGTTTCTAGATTATATTGTATGAACCCCCTATGAACTGATCAGATTTTTCTTGACAGCTCTCTGATCCAGAGAAGTGTGATCAAATATATGAAAGCTTGGCCCGAATCAACACTAATGTATACCGAGAAAGAGTAAGTATTCACTTATACTGCATCCCCCCAAATTAAAATAAACATTTGCTCGAGCTGAAGAAGTCTATATCGGTCCGCTAATACAGGACTAGTAAAGGCCCAGTGCAATTTATTTTTAACTAAATGTATTTGAGTGTTTATCAGAATGTGTAACTTCAGTCTGATAATTCTTTACAAAACCGTTAATCTCAAAGTACTTGTGGAATATAAAAGTACTTGCTTCATATGTTTTCCAGTTTCTTGAAATATTTGGCAAATTTCTATGTGAACTGAAAGGGTCTTAATTTCTTCCATTTTAGTAGACACTCTTTTCCAGAGAAATTTACAGTAGTGAGTAGAGGTTGGCCGATTTATGATTTTTCAACACCGATACCGATTATTGGAGGACCCCAAAAAAACGATAACGATTAATCGGCCAATGTTTTAAATAAAAATAAATGTTTATTTTATTTTTATTTGTAATAATGACAATTACAACAATACTGAATATTTTAACTTAATATGATACATCAATAAAAATCCATTTAGCCTCAAATAAATAATGAAACATGTTACATTTGGTTTAAATAATGCAAAAACAAAGTGTTGGAGAAGAAAGTAAAAGTGCAATATGTGCCATGTAAAAAAGCTAATGTTTAAGTTCCTTGCTCAGAACATATGAAAGCTGGTGGTTCCTTTTAACATGAGACTTCAAAATTCCAAGGTAATATTCGCAGGTGATAGTTAATATAGTATTTATAGGACTATTTCTCTTTATACCATTTGTATTTCATATACCTTTGACTATTGGATGTTCTTATTGGCACTTTAGTATTGCCAGTGTAACAGTATAGCTTCCATCCCTCTCCTCGTACCTAAATGGGCTTGAACCAGCAACACATCGACAACAGCCACCCTCGAAGCATCGTTACCCATCGCTCCACAAAATCCGCGTCCCTTGCAGTGCAAGGGGAACAACTACTCCAAGTCTCAGAGCGAGTGAAGTTTGAAACGCTATTAGCGCGCACCCCGCTAACTAGCTAGCCATTTCACATCGGTTACACCAGCCTAATCTCAGGAGTTGATAGGTTTGAAGTCATAAACAGCTCAATGCTTGAAGCATTACGAAGAGCTGCTGGCAAAACGCACAAAAGTGCTGTTTGAATGAATGCTTACGAGCATGCTGCTGCCTACCATCACTCACTCAGACTGCTCTATCAAATATCAAATCATAGACTTAATTATAACATAACGCACAGAAATACGAGCCTTTGGTCATTAATATTGTTGAATCCGGAAACTATCATTTCGAAAACAAAACGTTTATTATTTCAGTGAAATACGGAACCGTTCTGTATTTTATCTAACGGGTGGCATCCATAAGTCTAAATATTGCTGTTACATTGTACAACCTTCAATGTTATGTCATAATTATGTAAAATTCTGGCAAATTAGTTCGCAACAAGCCAGGCGGCCCAAACTGTTGCATATACCCTGACTCTGCGTGCAATGAACGCAAGAGAAGTGACACAATTTCACCTGGTTAATATTGCCTGCTAACCTGGATTTCTTTTAGCTAAATATGCAGGTTTTAAAATATATACTTCTGTGTATTGATTTTAAGAAAGGCATTGATGTTTATGTTTAGGTACACGTTGGAGCAACGACAGTCCTTTTTTGCGAATGCATCGATTATATGCAACGCAGGACATGCTAGATAAACTATTAATATCATCAACCTTTTGTAGTTAGCTAGTGATTATGATTGATTGTTTTTTATACGATAAGTTTAATGCTAGCTAGCAACTTACCTTGGCTTCTTTTTTTAAATTTAAATTTTACCCCTTTTTCTCCCCAATTTTCGTGGTATCCAATTGTTGTAGTAGCTACTATCTTGTCTCATTGCTACAACTCCCGTACGGGCTCGGGAGAGACGAAGGTTGAAAGTCATGCGTCCTCCGATACACAACCCAAACAGCCGTACTGCTTCTTAATTAACACAGCGCGCATCCAACCCGGAAGCCAGCCGCACCAATGTGTCGGAGGGTACACCGTGCACCTGGCAACCTTGGTTAGCGCGCACTGCGCCCGGCCCGCCACAGGAGTCGCTGGTGCGCGATGAGACAAGGACATCCCTACTGACCAAGCCTTGCCTAACCCGGACGACGCTAGGCCAATTGTGCGTCGCCCCACGGACCTCCCGGTTGCGGCCGGTTACGACAGAGCCTGGGCGCGAACCCAGGGACTCTGATGGCACAGCTGGCGCTGCAGTACAGCGCCCTTAACCACTGCGCCTACCTTGGCTTCTTACTGCATTCGCGTAACAGGCAGGCTCCTCGTGGAGTGCAATGAGAGGCAGGTAGTTAGAGTGTTGGACTAGTTAACTGTAAAGTTGCAAGATTGAATCCCCAAGCGGACAAGGTAAAAATATGTCGTTCTGCCCCTGAACAAGGCAGTTAACCCACTGCTCCTAGGGCGTCATTGAAAATAAGAATGTGTTCTTAACTGACTTGCCTAGTTAAATAAAGGTGTAAAAAAAAAAAATCAGTGTCCAAAAATACAGATTTCCGATTGTTATGAAAACTTGAAATCGGCCCTAATTAATCGGCCATTTCGATTAATCGGTCAACCTCTAGTAGTGAGTGCATACATTTTCATACGTTTTCATTCTGGCAATCGAACCCACAATCCTAGCATTGTAAGCGCCATGCTTTACCAACTGAGCCACATCACAATGTACTGAATTACTGTATTGTGCATTGTTTTTCTTCATGGTGATGGCAAGTCTATAGGTACAAACCTAGATGACCAACCTATGTACAATACAGTAATGTACATTTACATTGTGGTTTGTAAGGATGGTAAATTACTGCATAAAAAGTGGTTGTTTTCTTTGTTATTTGATCAAGACAAATATTTAATTTGATGGGGTTATTTGTGTCTTTGCCCATAACACCTTTTGATATAAATGTTTGAGGACAGGGGTTTGTTCTTTATCATTCTAATGGTATCCAGAATCGCAGAGAAAGGGTCAGAGCAACAGCACTTACAACACTTACAATTCTAACTATTGAATCCTGCAAGATACTGTTATATACAACTACCTTTTCGGCCAAAGTGGAGATGCGGAAAATATTTTTTAGCCTGTGCTACAGACGTTTATATCGGTCCGCTAATACTAGTAAAGGCCCAGTGCAGTACTTTTTAATTTTATAAATATATTTTTAAATTCAGATTTTTCAGGGGGTGCTGCAGCACCCTACTATGGGAACATATCTTTCATATAGACAGAGTAAAGACATAGGCTGCCACCTGTGCTAATTAGCTATCTAGTGTGCTCTGAACACCTATGTGTAAGCTAACTGGAGAGGAAGTTCATCAACTGGAGGCACAACATGTATGGATCTTTGCAAAACAGCTAGAGTGAATATATTTTTATTTTATTTGAAAGATTCTTTCTCGCTGACATGTACGATAAGAGGCATATCAGCACTTTTCGAAAACCATTTAGAAAGCGATGATTATTGACGTTTCTAAACGTTAAACAGAACGTGGGAATTGTAGTTTAACAGAGCCAAATGTGGGGGAATGTAATGGCTGAAAACCCTACATATGGAGAAGGGTTTTCAAGAGCTATAGTCCACAGCAATGATCATACACAGAGCGATGTCTGTTCATTACACGTGCATTTGCTTGTTGCAGCAGCTATGAAAGATCTGGGAGAAAGCCAATTGATGAAGTTGTGTGTCAATGAGGGTTATCGTTGCCTCTAACTCCTGTAATATCTGTTCACAGTTCCCCCGCACGAGAGATACCAGTTTTACAGGTGTCACAGTGGAAGAATGTAGAATGCTATTAGCAACAGGTATGGACACATAGTCCCAAGTACATCACATTCATTATTTATGCATACAGATACATTAGGGATGGGCAACTGGTGGCCTGCGCTTTTGTAGGCCCGCAGATCAATTCACAAGCAGTTTCTCTTATGTCAGTCACTTGCTAGGATTCCATCCAATTGGCGACAGATTTTCATGCGCATATTTTCTTTATTCAGATTTTAGAATATTCACATTTTTCCACCAGTGGTCTTTCCACCAAACCGACCTCTTGCACGTCCAAATCAGTCCCTGATGATGTTATGTACACAAACTACTTTTTCGCTTAAGTTTTCATGTACTGAACAAAAATCTAAAGTTCAATGTGTTTCCATCACATTTTCAACCCTACTGACAGTTTTGTCACAACCTGTCTGTAGTTGCAAATGTGCCAACTCTGGTCACAGCACATGTGTTCTAGCCATCAGCTTGCAGATACAGTGCCTGTAGGGTAGTCTACATAATGAGGTTATTATGAATGAGCAAGAATATATATATATTTTTCAAATGGCAGTCAAGCATCAATTGTCACCAGAATCAGACCCTCGATATTTGTTGGAAAAAAGCATCAAGATCATCGTGCACTTTCACCACCCAGTGAAGTTCATCATAAGTGATTTAATCTGTAGCCTGATAAACTACAAGGTTTCCCGAGTCGTAGTGGGATGGGCAACATGTTTACTTCTATATGATGGTTATTACAGTGCCTTGCAAAAGTATTCATCACCTTGGTGTTTTTCCTATTTTGTTGCATTACAACCTGTAATTTAAATTATTTTTTTATTTGGATTTAATATACTGGACATACACAAAATAGTTTAAATTGGTGAAGTGAAATGGGAAAAAAAACAAATATTAAAAATGTAAAAGTGGTGTATGCATATGTATTCACACCCTTTGCTATGAAGCCTCTAAATAAGATCTGGTGCAACCAATTACCTTCAGAAGTCACATAATTAGTTCGATTTCACACAGGTGGACTTTATTTAAGTGTCACATGATCTGTCACGTCATCTCAGTATATATACACCTGTTCTGAAAGGCCCCAGAGTCTGCAACACCACTAAGCAAGGGGCAACACCAAGCAAGCGGCACCAAGGAGCTCTCCAAACAGGTCAGGGACAAAGTTGTGGAGAAGTACAGATCAGGTTTGGGTTATAAAAAAAATACCAGAAACTTTGAATATCCCATGGAGCACCATTAAATCCATTATTAAAAAATGGAAAGAATATGGCATCACAACAAACCTGCCAGGAGAGGGCCACCCACCAAAACTCACGGACCAGGCAAGGAGGGCATTAATCAGAGAGGCAACAAAGAGACCAAAGATAACCCTGAAGGAGCTGCAAAGCTCCACAGTGGAGATTGGAGTATCTGTCCATAGGACCACTTTAAGCCATACACTCCACAGAGCTAGGCTTTATGGGAGAGTGGCCAGAAAAAAGCCATTGCTTGAAGAGAAAAATAAGCAAACACGTTTGGTGTATGTGGGAGACTCCCCAAACATCTGGAAGAAGCTACTCTGGTCAGATGAGACTGAAATTGAGCTTTTTGGCCATCAAGGAAAATGCTATGTCTGGTGCAAACCCAACACCTCTCATCACCCTGAGAACACCATCCCCACAGTGAAGCATGGTGGTGGCAGTATCATGCTGTAGGGATGTTTTTCATCGGCAGGGACTAGGAAACTGGTCAGAATTGAAGGAATGATGGATAGCGCTAAATACAGGGAAATTCTTGAGGGGAAACCTGTTTCAGTCTTCCAGAGATTTGAGACTGGGACGGAGATTCACCTTCCAGCAGGACAATGACCCTAAGCATACTGCTAAAGCAACACTCGAGTGGTTTAAGGGGAAACATTTAAATGTCTTGGAATGGCCTAGTCAAAGCCCAGACATCCATCCAATTGAGAATCTGTAGTATTGCTTAAAAATTGCTGTACACCAGCAGAACCCATCTGACTAGAAGGAGCTGGAACAGTTTTGCCTTGAAGAATGGGCAAAAATCCCAGTGACTAGATGCGCCAAGCTTATGGAGACATACCCCAAGAAACTTGCAGCTGTAATTGCTGCAAAAGGTGGCTCCACAAAATATTGACTTTGGGGGAGTGAATATTTATGCATGCTCAAGTTTTCATTTTTTTTGGTCTTATTTCTTGTTTGTTTCACAATAAAAAAATATTTTGTATCTTCAAAGTGGTAGGCATGTTGTGTAAATCAAATGATACAATCCCCCCCAAAATCAATTTTAATTCCAGGTTGTAAGGCAACTAAATAGGAAAAATGCAAAGAGGGTGAATACTTTCGCAAGCCACTGTATATAAATATTTGCGCATGAAGCCGTTTCCACTGCCATTTCTCACATAATTAATTTTACCTACACAAAAAGATCCCGCCATGTTGAACGAACAAATGATCTATCTGATCGATTCCTGTTTCCATCCCTTCTGTCATTATTTGACTTTATATGGTATGACTTTACTTGCATAAAAACTGTGGATGGAATCGTGGTTTCTGACTCACTCAATTAGCTAACATTTTTAAGATTGGTAAGTTAGTCTAGCCAGCAATCTAAAGTTGTATTAGTCATGATCAAATTACCGACCAGGGCGTTGATTTTGTTAGTCACTTTCGCTCAGATATCATATTCAAAACTGCAGACAAATTCTCCACCCTATGGCAAAAGTAGTAGAATTGCAGGAAATTAACTATAAAAAAAGAATACCCCCACTGTGAAGAGGGGGGCCGCTAAAGTGATGCTAGGGCCAGCTGTGACTGCATGTGTGGGTATGGATAATTAGACCCGCAAGCCACTGCGGCCTCTCATGATGAGTTCAGATTTTGAGGCCCCCGTCACTGCCCATCCCTGAGCTAAATGAATATAACATAATTGGTCTAGTTTTGTTGCAATAAATTAACCAACCCAAATCAAAATGCTATTACATTTCAGGACATACATACTTCCCTATTTCTCTTCAATAATACCAGATCTTCTACTACATGACAAAGAATGTGAACACATGGTTGTCGAACATCTCATTCAGAAATCATGGGCATTAATATAGAGTTTGCTGCTATAACAGCCTCCACTTTTCTGGGAAGGCTTTCCACTAGATGTTGGAACATCACTGCAGGGAATTGCTTCGGTTCAGCCAGAAAAGCATTAGTGAGATCGGGCGCTGATGTTGGGCGATTAGGCCTGGCTCGCAGTCGGTGTTCCAATTCATCCCAAAGGTGTTCGATAAGGGTTGAGGTCAGGCCACTTTAATTCTTCCACACCGATCTCGAAGGGACAGCAGTGGAGAAGGTGGAAGGATTTAAGTTCCAGGGCATACACATCACAGACAAACTGAAATGGTCCACCCACACAGACAGTGTGTTGATCAACCTCAGGAGGCTGAAGAAAGTTGGCTTGTCACCCAAAACCCCGACAAACTTTTACAGATGCCCAATCGAGAGCATCCTTTTGGGGGGTATCACAGCCTGGTACTGCCGTCACACTGCACAACAACAAGGCTCTCCAGAGGGTGGAGAGTATATACTGTATTTTATACAATCTACTGCACCTTGCCTATGCCGCTCGGCCATCACTCATCCATATACTTATATGTACATGTTCTCATTCACCCCTTTAGATTTGTGTGTATTAGGTACCTGTTGAGGAATTGTTAGATTACTTGTTAAATATTACTGCACTGTCGGAACTAGAAGCACAAGCATTTTGCTACGCTTGCATTAACATCTGCTAACCATGTGTATGTGACATATTTTATTTGATAAACCATTTCTTTATGAACCTCGCTTTGTGTATGGGGGCATTATCATGCTGAAATGGGAAAGGGCTTTCTCCAAACTGTTGCCACAAAGTTGGAAGCACAGAGTTGTCTAGAATGTGATTGTATGCTGTAGCATTAAGATTTCCCTTCACTGGAACTAAGGGGCCTAGCCTGAAACATGAAATACAGCCCCAGACCATTGTTCCTCCTCCACCAAAGTTTACAGTTGGCACTATGCATTGGGACATGTAGTGCTCTCCTGGCATCTGCCAAACCCAGATTAGTCTGTCGGACTGCCAGATGGTGAAGCGTGATTCATCACTCCAGAGAACACGTTTTCACCTCTCCAGAGTCCAATGGCGGTGAACTTTATACCACTCCAGTCGACGCTTGCGCATGGTGATCTTAGGCTTGTATGCTGCAGTTCGGCCATGGAAACCCATTTCATGAAGCTCCAGACGAACAGTTCTTGTGCTGATGTTGCTTGCAGGGGCAGTTTGCAACTCGGTAGTGAGTGCTGCAACCAGGGACTACACTCTTCACTACATGCTTCAGCACTCTGTTGTCCCGATCGGTGAGCTTGTGTGGCCTACCACTTTGTGGCTGAGCCGTTGTTGCTCCTAGACGTTTCTACTTCACAATAACCACACTTACAGTTGACCAGGGCAGCTCTAGCAGGGCAGAAATTTTACATACTGACTTGTTTGAAAGGTGGCATCCTATGACGGTGCCACGTTGAATGTCACTAAGCTCTTCAGTAAGGCCATTCTACTGCCAATGTTTGTCTATGGAGATTGTATGGCT
Source organism: Oncorhynchus nerka (assembly GCF_034236695.1). Lineage (NCBI taxonomy): Eukaryota > Metazoa > Chordata > Actinopteri > Salmoniformes > Salmonidae > Oncorhynchus > Oncorhynchus nerka. The sequence continues at coordinate 73,218,054 of NC_088397.1, read as the reverse complement.
GTGTGCTCAATTTTAAACACCTGTCAGCAACGGATGTGGCTCAAATAGCTGAATCCACTCATTTGAAGGGGTGTCCACATACTTTTGTGTGTATATAGTGTATTAATGTTTCATGTCTGCTTCTGTCAGTCTTAGACACCTGAAGTGTTAATCTGACTCATACCACCATCTAGTGGACTTTGAGGATACCAACATGTTCAGAGAAGCTTTTTTCTACAAGAGGAGAAACAGACTGGCACTCTAGCCTGGAGGCCCTTTTGCAGTCTAGACACCTGCACTCTTTCAGCAGGAGGCTGGCACCCAGGCTAAAGGAACTCCACAGGGTGTTGTTCTGAACATGCATGGTTGGTTCTGATGTCTCTCTAACCCCTCATCTCTTCCACCTCAGGTAACATGCAGCAGATGGATGAGAAGAAGAAGGGCTTGTGGAAAATTCTCACGGAGCGATTCTCCACCAAACAAGATGTCACCCCTGAGAAGGCTCCTGAGAACAAGTAGCACTTCTGTATGTTTTCTTTCCCCTTCAGCCACTTTAGAAATAACCAAATAAATAAGAATAATGTTTGATCTTGTCATTTTAGCAGGGCCATTGTAACATACAGAATAAATGACTGAGCACAGAAAGTCTGACTGAAATGTTTTTAAAGTGGCAATCGGCAGTAGAAAAAATAAAGCGGACTCCCCTGTTCCGGTAAAAAGCTGAGGGATGGGGCTGCAGAACTGTAACTATTCTCAAATTCATAGACGGAACTATGGATGCAAGGACTGACCATTCATGATATCAAACTTATAGTTAACCTTGTTTTGAGGCTGTATAGTGTTTGTTTACAAAAATTGAGTAAGACAAGCTCATATTTTAGGTTCTGGTAGGGTACAACAGTTGAACCAAGGTCATGAGGCATTTCAAAGTTCTATTCTTCAAGATTCAATATCAATTTATAAGTCCAAAAATGGATGTAGCAACTGATCAAATCAGTTTATTTGTTATGTGCGCTGAATACAACAGGTGTAGATCTTACAGTGAAATGCTTACTTACAGGCTCTAACCAATAGTGCAAAAAAGGTATTAGGTGAACAATAGATGGGTAAAGAAATAAAAAAAACAATAGTAAAAAGACAGGCTATATACAGTAGCGAGGCTATAAAAGTAGCAAGGCTACATACAGACACCGGTTAGTAAGGCTGATTTGAGTTAGTATGTACATGTAGATATGGTTAAAGTGACTATGCATATATGATGAACAGAGAGTAGCAGTAGCGTAAAAGGGGTTGGCGGGTGGTGGGTGGGACACAATGCAGATAGCCCGGTAAGTCAATGTGCGGGAGCACTAGTTGGTCGGCCCAATTGAGGTAGTATGTACATGAATGTATAGTTAAAGTGACTATGCATATATGATGAAAAGAGAGTAGCAGCAGCGTAAAAAGGGGTGGGGGGCACACAATGCCAATAGTCCGGGTAGCCATTTGATTACCTGTTCAGGAATAGGCTTTGTCGTGCCCTCCTTACGACTGTCTTGGTATGTTTGGACCATTCTAGTTTGTTGGTGATGTGGACACCAAGGAACTTGAAGCTCTCAACCTGCTCCACTACAGCCCCGTCGATGAGAATGGGGCGTGCTCGGTCCTCCTTTTCCTGTAGTCCACAATAATCTCCTTAGTCTTGGTTACGTTGAGGGATAGGTTGTTATTCTGGCACCACCCGGCCAGGTCTCTGACTTCCTCCCTATAGGCTGTCTCGTCATTGTCGGCGATCAGGCCTACCACTGTTGTGTCGTCTGCAAACTTAATGATGCTTTTGGAGTCGTGCCTGGCCATGCAGTCGTAGGTGAACAGGGAGTACAGGAGGAGTCTGAGCACGCACCCCTGGGGGGCTCCAGTGTTGAGGATCAGCGTGGCCGAGCAATTGCCGTACCTGGCAGTGATGCAAGCAGTCAGGATGCTCTCGATGTTGCAGCTCTAGAACCTTTTGAGGATCTCAGGACCCATGCCAAATCTTTTTAGTTTGCTCCTTTAAAAGGTTTATTGCAACAGTTTTTATTTCAATATCAAATCATTTCTGGGTTACAGTAAGGTACCTTACTGTGATGGTTTTCAATTAAAATGGTGAAAGAATTTCTCAAGCAGGATGCTTTTGCTCTCCGAGTGGTCTGAGGGGTGAAAGGGAAAACTGTTCTTTCTTGGCAGAGCGGTTTGGAACTCTTTTCTTATTGGCCTCATTTGAACAAATCCACAGTATTATTCCAACCTCTGAGAATATGTATAAATAGACACAGGAAAGTCACTGACTGCTCTGGGCTTTTAAATGCTATTCAAACACAGCCTTTTACATGGAGCAGGCAATCTTCCATATAACAGACGTTGCTCAAATGCCCTAGCATTGGGTAGATTAACGTCTAGGTTGAGTTTAACGTGATATAAGTTACAAGTAGTGCATATTATAAAATCAGACATGGGTTAATGTAAATATGTTTATTGGAAGAAAGCAAAGTAAACAAACCAGTGCAAAGAGAGCATAAGTTCAATCATAGAAATCAGTGTTTGCGGTGTAGCGGACATCTCATAAATTCAAGAATTCATCTTCAGGACAAGTAAAAAAATATATTTTTAACAACAGGCAATTCTAATTCAAATCTGATGTACTTAAGGCTTTGCTGGCATGTACTTTCCTTGTAATAAGAGTTGGCACAATAAATCAGTTCTCTGCAAAGCCATGGTAAGCTTCGACAGAAATATTGGAATACATTTAAGAGTAAAGATGGGGTTTCTGAAATCTTGCAAAAACTAAGCACCAATTTCTTCAATAGAGATTAGTTTATGGGATAAACATTTATGTAAAAAAAAAAAAACGCAGTAGCATACGAATGGCGTAATTGTTTAGACCATGGAGCTGTCAATACAAAGGCTATGCAATATAAAGAGTTTGATAACCGTATAGGAATGATGGTAGATGTTTCTGGGGTAATATGGCAATTTCTAAACAATTGTTTTATTATCAATAACATTCTACAATGTAATGAATTAAGATCATATTACTGATGTTGAGCATTGTTGCCTCACAATTGTAGGCACAACACATAGTATAGCCATTTTTTGAAAATGTGGTTTAGTGCAAAAAATATTTTAATATAAATGCAACCAGTAAGACCACATTTTGGTGCCAATATCAACTGACAGTTATTTCAACAGGAATAAAGATCTTTCAGAACCTGGGAGAAACCAAGTACGGCACAGTGTTGTCTACTCCTCCTTTCCATCCTCATCTGGGTTCTCTCTCCAGATGCAGTAGTTGAGGGAGATGGCCAAGCACAGCCATGCCAGGTAGGGTGTCAGGAGCAGGCTGGTAGTGCGATTGACCGGATACCAGGGTGCCATAGTGGCTCCAACAGCACCAGTCAGCATCACTATCTTGATGAGGGCCTGGGGGAGAGACAACACAAAATGGCTCATATGTCATGTCACACTCACTGTAGCAGAATGGAGGTGGTTTTTACAATGGACTGTGTCTATGGATCACCTATTGGAAAAATTATATTCAGAGAAAATTCTTATTGAGTGTACTGCTCTTTTTTTGTTTTTATTCATCAACTCCCCATTACCCCAAAACCTGAAGCCATGAGTCCACAACCTTTGCATTATCTTATCACCATTTTCAACTTGTGTGCACCAAAGAAGATGGGAGTCCAGGCCCAGTTGAGAGCCAGCTGCAACGCGTAGAGTCCCAAAGGTGCCACAGCATCCTCAGTGAACCCCCCACACTCCTTCCACACCAGGTAGGAGCCATACCTATCAGGGTGATCATCAACAATAAGATGCAAGTCAGTTCCATATTTCATGATCCGTTTAATAAAACAATTTCCAACAGATTCAGTTGGGAAACAAAATATATTTTCTAGAATCTATACTGAACAAAAATAAATGCAACAAGTAAAGTATTGGTCCCATGTTTCATGAGCTGAAATGAAAGAATCCAGAAATGTTCCATATGCACAAAAATCTTGTTTCTCATTTTGTGCACACATTTGTTTACATCCCTATTAGTGAGCATTTCTCCTTTGTCAATATAATCCATCCACCTGAGAAGTGTGGCATATCAAGAAGCTGATTAAACAGCATGATCATTACACAGGTGCAACTTGTACTGGGGACAATAAAAGGCCACTCTAAAATGTGCAGTTTTGTCAAAACACAATGCCACAGATGTCTCAAGTTTTGAGGGAGTGTGCAATTGGCATGCTGACTGCAGGAATGTCCACCAGAGCTGTTGCCAGAGAATTTAATGTTAATTTCTCTACCATATCGTTTTAGAGAATTTGGCAGTAAGTCCAACCAGCCTCACAACCGCAGACCAGATGTTACCATGCCAGCCTAGGACCTCCACATCCGGCTTCTTTACCTGCGGGATCGTCTGAGACCAGGCACCCGGACAGCTGATGTAACTCAGGAGTATTTCTGTCTGTAATTTTTAAAAATGTGGGGAAAAACTCATTCTGATTGGTTGGGCCTGGCTCCCCAGTGGGTGTGCCCCTGCCCAATCATGTGAAATCCATAGATTAGAGCCTAATGAATTTATTTCAATTGACTGATTTCCTGATTTGAACTGTAACTCAGTAAAGTTGTTGAAATTGTTGCGTTTATATTTTTGTTCAGTATAGATCGGTGTAGATTTACAGAACCATATTGGTTGACTTACAGTAATTACAATGTGATAACACAGAAGGGGCTTAGGTGATTGTTTTCAACCTAGCAGAGTATGTTGTCTGACACTCTATGCCTGTGTAGAGGGTAGTCCACACTATAGGCAACGCAGAATTGGGTGGACGCCATGGCGGCTTGTTGAGAGTGGGGTACCAAGTCTTCACCTGCTTGCGTGTGATGTAACCTCCATAGAGCCCTCCTAGATGAGGCAGGGCAGTCAGGCAAAGCATTGGCAGCCACGACATGTCTGGAGAAGCGAGGGAGCTGTTAACCGTACACCGCGGGTATGACTAAACATATTTTTACTTCTGTAATTACATTGGTAACCAGTTTATAATAGCAATAAGGCACCTCAGGGGTTTGTGGTATATGGCCAATATATTACGGCTAAGGGCTGTATCCAGGCAGTCCGCGTTGCGTCATGTTATGAACAGCCACACCCCCTCGGGCCTTATTGCTTAATTATATACTGGTTAAACCTGTTAATTATTATTCTGTAAAATGTATTAGACTTGCAAAATTAGGCTATAATTTGATGTCTATTATTGCAACTTCAAGGGAAACTTCAATATTGTTAAACTTCATAATTGGTTTGATGCCATTTCACATACTCTACATGGTGAAAAGTATGTGGACACCTGCTTGTCTAACATCTCATTCCAAAATCACGGGCATTAGTATGGAGTTGGTCCCCCCTTTGTTGCTATAACAGCCTATACTCTTCTTGGAAGGCTTTCCACTAGATGTTAGAACATTGCTGTGGGGACTTGCTTACTACTCTGTAAACTGGTAATCTCTGTATACCCGTCGCAAGACCCACTGGTTGATGCTTAGGGATCACCCCCCCCCCCCCCCCCATCTGAGATATCTACTGCAACCCTCATCCTCCACATACAACACCCGTTCTGCCAGTCACATTCTGTTAAAGGTCCCCAAAGGACACACATCCCTGGGTCGCTCGTCTTTTCAGTTCGCTGCAGCTAGCGACTGGAACGAGCTGCAACAAACAAACAAACAAACAGTTTTATCTACATTTCTTCATTCAAAGACTCAATCATGGACACTCATACTGACAGTTGTGACTGCTTTGCCTGATGTTTTGTTGTCAACCTTCTTGCCCTTTGTGCTGTTGTCTGTGCCCAATAATGTTTGTACCATGTTTTGTAATGCTACCATGTTGTGCTCTTTGCCATGTTGTGTTGCTACCATGTTGTTGTCATGTGTTGCTACCATGCTGTGATGTCATGTGTTGCTGCCTTGCTACTGTCTTAGGTCTATCTTTATGTAGTGTTGTGATGTCTCTCTTGTCGAGATGTGCGTTTTGTCCTATATTTTTATTTTATTATTTTTAATCGCAGCCTCCGTCCCCGCAGGAGGCCTTTTGGTGGGCCATTATTGTAAATAAGAATTTGTTCTTAACTGACTTGCCTAGTTTTTAAAAAAATAATTGAAAATTAGTGAGGTTGGGCACTGATGTTGGGTGATTAGGCCTGGCTTGCAATCGGCGTTCTAATTAATCCCAAAGGAGTTTGATGGGGTTGAGGTCAGGGCTCTGTGCAGGCCAGTCAAATTCTTCCACACCGATCTCGACAAACCATTTCTGTATGGATCTTGCTTTGTGCATTGTCATTGTCATGCTGAAACGGAAAAGGCCTTCCCTAAACTGTTGCCACAAAGTTGGAAGCACAGAATCACCTAGAATGTTGTTTTATGCTGTAGCATTAAGATTTCCCTTCACTGGAACTAAGGGGCCTAACCCGAACCATGAAAAACAGACCCAGACCATTATTCCTCATCCACCAAACTTTACAGTTGGCACTATGCCTTCGGACAGGCAGGTAGCGTTCTCTTGGCATCAGTCAAACCCAGATTCGTCCGTCGAACTGCCAGATGGTGAAGCGTGATTCATCACTCTAGAGAACGCGTTTTCAGAGTTCAATGGCACCACTCCAGCCAACGCTTGACATTTCCCATGGTGATCTTAGGCTTGTGTGTGGCTGCTTGGCCATGGAAACCATGAACGTTTCCATTTCAATATAACAGCACTTACAGTTGACGGGGGCAGCTCTAGCAGGGCACAATCTGACTTGTTGGAAAGGTGGCATCCTATAACGGTGCCACGTTGAAAGTCACGGAGCTCTTCAGTACGGGCCATTCTACTGCCAATGTTTGTCTATGGAGATTGCATGGCTGTATGCTCGATTTTGTACACTTGTCAGCAACGGGTGTGGTTGAAAATGCCGAATCTAATTTGAAGGGTTGTCCACATACTTTTAGTGTATGTTGATGTTGGGGTAGTGCTGAAGATCATGAATGTGACATTGAAAAATTGTGAAATTTCCCATTCAAAATTAGCCTACAATACTTCTAACCTGCCAAACAGCTGAACTTTAAATGGTATTATAAATTAACAAGATGAAATAATTACTTGTAGCCTATAGGCCTGCATGTATAATTTATAAACTACTTGTTAAACTACTTGTTAATTGTAGGGCCAGGTGTTTTAGTAGTTTTTTTCTTACCCCGCATTTCAATCCTCCGACCTAGGGAGGCCGAAAAAGCACCTTCTCACACCACGTGAATTAATTGTCACGAGTGCATACCATGATCATCTAACGCAGTGGTTCCCAAACTGTGGGGCGTGCGGTCAGCAGGTCCCCAGCTCCCACAAGGTGCAATTTCGTAATTGGGTAGTGCATAATTTCCTCTTGTCATGTTAGTCATTGCATACCATAAAGAGTGATTTATAACTTGTCAGAAATGTCCAGATCAGCTAGCCCATATTAGAAGAAAAAAATGTTGTTACGCAAATATCACATGAATACACATTAGAAAATGTGCTTTAAAACTGTAAAATGTTCTTTGTACCCCCATGACAAAATGTATAGAATTGCTGGAAATAAGCTTTAAACTTCAAAATTCTCTCCACCAACAAGAGGGTTATGAACAGTTTGTGTCAACAGTGCTTGATCTAAATGCTGGGTGTACAAATTTAGCCCCTGAGGCCGCATTCGAGCACTACATTGACATTTGGTTGTATTTCCTTGCGTCTATTCATCAAGATTATTAGCGAGCTGGACAGTCAAACTGTATGAATATAGGTCTTATCATTTTTATACAGTTTCGATTTGGTTTTAGTCATTTTAAAGTAGATTGATTTCATCCCCTGCCATATGTTTGAAACACCTGATCTAATGTAATAATCCAATTAGTCCAACCATGTGGAATGACTTCAAATATATATTTTTATCTTCAGGCCATATCAACAAAAATATTGTACTTATTCATTGTCTTGTCAACATCATATGGGAATAATATACATTTTTTCTGTCAGAAAATGTAACCTTTTTCCGAACAAAGTAGCCATTTCCATTCGCTGTAGAAATACATGTAAAACGTAAATGCTAAGGATATGGCTTTTGTAAGTGCCAATATCCCAAAATGCACACATTCATTAACACATGTAAAGAACGGAGGTGCAGTCTGGTAAAAAAAACAAAGCATCTCCATAATATCAGATAAATCCACTGACACACAAGACCAATATGTTCTACATATTTTGTAGGAGAGCTGGGTGAAGACATTAAAGTTGGTCTGGCTGATACAGTGTATTTAGAGACAATGAACTATTCAACAGTCTTAAAATATAATTCAGAGTACATGCACTTTTACATGCGCATTTTTTACAAGTACTTCTTCTCTCATGGTTTACTACCAGGAAGTTTGAAAAGACAGGCTGAGTGGGCAGGGAGCTCATATTCATGAGCTCGCCTTGACTGACAGCTCTTTGAAAAGCCCATGTCAGGAAACTTAGATGCAGCAAACAGTGTTGCAGTAAAATCATCTCAAGCAAAATCATCTCAAGCAAATCAAACTCAAACTTTGAAATTGCATCAATGAAGTATACATCTCCCGTTTGGCATGTCTCTTGTGATGCGGTTCACAGCAGCACTGACAGATGTGTTGACATGACAACTGCATCAGAGTTTTGAACACCCCCCCCCCCCCCCCATGCTAGCTGAAGACCTAGCTAGCCAGTAACTAGGTAACACCAAACACAGATGAAAGGGGAAACGTATAAGTATCTTTGCCATAGATGACTAGTGTAAACTTTTAATTATATTTGCTGACACCCTACAGTCATATCTTGGCACCAGTAGAGTATCTACAGTGGGGAGAACAAGTATTTGATACACTGCCCGATTTTGCAGGCTTTCCTACTTACAAAGCATGTAGAGGTCTGTAATTTTTATCATAGGTACACTTCAACTGTGAGTGACGGAATCTAAAACAAAAATCCAGAAAATAACATTGTATGATTTTTAAGTAATGAATTTGCATTTTATTGCATGACATATCACACAAGTCAGAGTTATTCTTAAACTAAATCTTTATTCACAAATTAATAAGGGAGCAGATCAATACAACACACACATTTAAAGTGAATCAATTGAGTGCTCTACGTTAATGATAGCTGGTCGACGAATCACCCTCAGATGATTTGTTGAGAGCCTCGAGACAAAAGTACAAAGGTCTTTTATAGCCAAGATACACCCCCTTCAGGCTACATGACAAACAACATATGTATGGAATGGGTCACAAGGTTAAGACTAGTATGAAAGATACTTATAATTCACAGCAGACAGTATCTGCTGTAAAAACAGTTCTCTTTTTGTATCAGTGGCTAACTGTAAGCATTGCAAAGCAATCATTAGCCTGCTATTCAGTGGAATAGCTGTGTGGGCCCAAGTCTAAGATTAAGGGTATATTTCCCTAGTTTAAAATGATAAACATTCAACATTGGCAGTATCTGCTGTAAAAACAGTTATCTTTGTGTAGAGACCAAGTACCCGCTTACGGGTATTACGGGTACCAATACCCGCTTACGGGTATTCTTCAACATAAATGCGGAAAACTACGTCACAATGCTGTAGACACCTTGGGGAATACGGAGAAAAAGTAATCTGGTTGATAGCCCATTCACTGCTCAATAGGGACGCATTGGAACGCAGAGCTTTCAAAAGATGAGTCACTTCCGGATTGGATTTTTCTCAGGCTTTCGCCTGCAATATCAGTTCTGTTATACTCACAGACAATATTTTTACAGTTTTGGAAACTTAAGCTGTCAATTATATGCATATTCTAGCATCTTGTCCTGACAAAATATCCCGTTTACTACGGGAATGTTATTTTTCCAAAAATGAAAATACTGCCCCCTAGTCACAAAAGGTTTTAAGGGCAGTTTTATTTAAAATCTTGTACCCGGGGGAAAGAAAATCCAATAAGCGTTTTATAGTTACATCGTTAAGGTAAATTAACCAAAATTGGACACACTCCAAACAGTTTCTAAGACAATTGCCCAGACTTTGTAGACAGTTTAATAATGCTTAAACCTCATCTTTATCAAATCATCAATTAAAGAGACCAACTCAAAACCTACGTACGTCTACGTATGGGTTGTTTAAGTTGCATCTCATTATATTCCTCGTATGACTTTATCAAATCTCAGGTAAATGATTATTCACACATACATAGAATTCATCACATTTTCATATCTTCACAGAATCCATATAAAATATAGGAAATTCTTAGGTACTCACATCAACCATTCCATTTGCGTTTTCAAGGACTCTCCACTCCAAACATACTCCCAGTGTAACCAAAAATGTTTACTTTTGTTTCCCGGACAATGACCAGCCCGTCATGGTATCCTCAGGTTCTCTAACCTCCCAGAAACCACGGCAAAATCAAGCCTCTCAGGAACTATAGACTATAGACCTATAGACGCTGCTTTCTAAAATATCATCCCGCTCTCAATATCACCCTGTGATATTCAATGATGGGCAGTGAAGGAACGGAACCCCAAGATAACATTATATCAAGGCTTATTATCCAAATTTCAATCATCTGATTAAGACTCATTTCCACATTCACACAACTCTCATATCACAGTCACACAATGGTATTCCCAAACATACCTCATCAATGAATTGTTTTTCGACCTGCAGGAATATTTTCTAATGGTTAGTTCCTAGGATAATGCAACTCATACATTTACATCTTTCAATACTTCTAAAATGGGGTACAGGTTTAAAACAATTACAAGTGCACCTTACTATCTTATACTATATCATAAATGGCCTTAACTAGTTCACACAGATTCTAGTTTTCATTTAGTTCACACAGATTCTAGATGTTTAACCCTAAATGACCGAACCCAGGGCATACATGGCTAGCACATTTAAAATAATAAAAACTTCACTTTGCGTGTTTCGCTCACCACTTTCTTTTTTAAAACTAAGTTCGGGATGTGGTATCCACTTGGCTCTCTGCCTCTCAGATCAAAGGTGGGTCCATCTGCTCCATTCCCGAAGTGTGGTCTCCCTGAGATCCCAGGTTTTGGGGATCCCTTGTGCACGATTTACCCAGGTCGTCAGGAGCGGTCACCAAGTGAAGATTCACATCCCATCCTCATCGCCAAATGTGGTGGGTAATTTCTTTACTATCAAATGAGGAGCGACAAACTTATCACACAAGTCAGAGTTATTCTTAAACTAAATCTTTATTCACAAATTAATAAGGGAGCAGATCAATACAACACACACATTTAAAGTGAATCAATTGAGTGCTCTACGTTAATGATAGCTGGTTGACGAATCACCCTCAGATGATTTGTTGAGAGCCTCGAGACAAAAGTACAAAGGTCTTTTATAGCCAAGATACACCCCCTTCAGGCTACATGACAAACAACATATGTATGGAATGGGTCACAAGGTTAAGACTAGTATGAAAGATACTTATAATTCACAGCAGACAGTATCTGCTGTAAAAACAGTTCTCTTTTTGTATCAGTGGCTAACTGTAAGCATTGCAAAGCAATCATTAGCCTGCTATTCAGTGGAATAGCTGTGTGGTCCCAAGTCTAAGATTAAGGGTCTATTTTCCTAGTTTAAAATGATAAACATTCAACATTGGCAGTATCTGCTGTAAAAACAGTTATCTTTGTGTAGAGACCAAGGTCTGGCCCTGGGGTCATCTCTTTCTGGTCCCTTATAGAGCAGAAACATTAACTCATGCTCTGGAATGCGGTATCGCCCAAAGACATCGTAAATCTTCCAGAGGTCCATCCTCAGTAGAACAAACACAGATGAACGTTCTAACAACCCTTATTCTGTTGCATAAAACAACCATTTGATGCAATATCAGCATTATTACATAATCTTGTAATTTATGTTCTGACACTATGTAAACACATTGCACATAGGCTCAGGATAACTCCTCCTGATAAAGTTGGGTAACTGATTTTCAGAGCTTAAATTGATTAGTCACAGGAATCAGGACTAATAAAGCCAGTGCATCATGTCTTTAAGACATGAAGGTCAGTCAGTACAGAAAATTTGCAGTCGCAAAAACCATCAAGCTCTATGATGAAACTGGCTCTCATGAGGAAAACTGTGAAGGACAACTGTGAAGGACAACTGTTTTCAACTGTGAAAACTGTGAAGGACCTCGGCATTACTCTGGACCCTGATCTCTCTTTTGCCGAACATATCAAGACTGTTTCTAGGACAGCTTTTTTCTATCTACGTAACATTGCAAAAATCTGAAACTTTATGTCCAAAAATTATGCAGAAATATTAATCCATGCTTTTGTTACTTCTAGGTTAGACTACTGAAATGCTCTACTTTCCAGCTACCCGGATAATGCACTAAATAAACTTCAGTTAGTGCTAAATACGGCTGCTAGAATCCTGACTAGAACCAAAAAATTTGATCATATTACTCCAGTGCTAGCCTCCATACACTGGCTTCCTGTTAAGGCAAGGGCTGATTTCAAGGTTTTACTGCTAACCTACAAAGCATTACATGGGCTTGCTCCTACCTATCTTTCCAATTTGGTCCTGCTGTACATACCTACACGTACGCTACGGTCACAAGACGCAGGCCTCCTAATTGTCCCTAGAATTTCTAAGCAAACAGCTGGAGGCAGGGCTTTCTCCTATAGAACTCAATTTTTATGGAGTGGTCTGCCTACCAATGTGAGAGACACAGACTCTGTCTTTAAGTCTTTACTGAAGACTCATCTCTTCAGTGGGTCATATGATTGAGTGTAGTCTGGCCCAGGGGTGTGAAGGTGAACGGAAAGGCTCTGGAGCAACGAACCGCCCTTGCTGTCTCTGCCTGGATGGGTCCCCTCTCTCCACTGAGATTCTCTGCCTCTAACCCTATTACAGGGGCTGAGTCACTGGCTTACTGGTGCTCTTCATGCCGTCCCTAGGAGGGGTGCGTCACTTGAGTGGATTGAGTCACTGACGTGATCTTCCTGTCTGGGTTGGCGCCGCCCCCTTGGGTTGTGCCGTGGTGGAGATCTTTGTGGGCTATACTTGGCCTTGTCTCAGGATGGTAAGTTGGTGGTTGAAGTTATCCCTCTAGTGGTGCGGGGGCTGTGCTTTGGCAAAGTGGGTGGGGTTATATCCTGCCTGCTTGGCCCTGTCCGGGGGTATCATCGGATGGGGCCATAGTGTCTCCTGACCCCTCCTGTCTCAGCCTCCAGTATTTATGCTGCAGTAGTTTGTGTCGGGTGGCTAGGGTCTGTTATATCTGGAGTACTTCTCCTGTCTTATCCGGTGTCCTGTGTGAATTTAAGTATGCTCTCTCTAATTCTCTCTCTTTCTTTCTCTCTCTCGGAGGACCTGAGCCCTAGGACCATGCCTGGCATGATGACTCCTTGCTGTCCCCAGTCCACCTGGCCGTGCTGCTGCTCCAGTTTCAACTGTTCTGCCTGCGGCTATGGAACCCTGACCTGTTCCCCGGACGTGCTACCTGTCCCAGACCTGCTGTTTTCAACTCTCTAGAGACAGCAGGAGCGGTAAGAGATACTCTTAATGATTGGCTATGAAAAGCCAACTGACATTTACTCCTGAGGTGCTGACTTGCTGCACCCTTGACAACTACTGTGATTATTATTATTTGACCATGCTGGTCATTTATGAACATTTGAACAGCTTGGCCATGTTCTGTTATAATCTCCACCCGGCACAGCCAGAAGAGGACTGGCCACCCCACATAGCCTGGTTCCTCTCTAGGTTTCTTCCTAGGTTTTGGCCTTTCTAGGGAGTTGTTCCTAGCTACCGTGCTTTTACACCTGCATTGCTTGCTGTTTGGGGTTTTAGTCTGGGTTTCTGTACAGCACGTTGAGATATCAGCTGATGTAAGAAGGGCTATATAAATACATTTGATTTGATATCTTAGCTTTTGGGCCTGAGTAGCAGGTAGTTTACTTTGGGCACCTTATTCATCCAAGCTACGCAATACTGCCCCTCAGCCATAAGAAGTTATCTTACAGCTAACCCACTACTTTTTTCAATTTCCGCCTGAAGACATACCCAAATCTAACTGCCTGTAGCTCAGGCTCAGAACCAAGGTTATGCATATTCTTGATTTCATTTGAAAGAAAACACTCTGAAGTTCGTGTAAATGTGAATTGAATATAGGAGAATATAACACAATAGATCTGGTTTAGATAATACAATGAAAAAACATACAGTTTTCATTTTTATTGCTGTATCATCAACTTTAAAATGAACAAGACAAAACAAACATTCAGATAGGATTATGGGGACAATTTCAGTGAAAAACATAAGAGGGCAACAGTACTTGTGCAAAGTTTCAGAATGATAACTTCCAAAATGAGTGTGCTACCTGACATTTATCATGAAGTCACCCAGGTGTCCCACACAAGTTGCCCAAATGTAACCAAGCGGCCAAATTGGTGAAAGTATACATTTTGAACTGAAAAACTATATACAAAATATCAAAATGGTATTCTAACACACCCCACCCAAAAATTGAGAAAAAACATGAAAAAATATATACATTTACAAAATAACACTTTCAATATTTGGAAGACCCTCAGTCCTGTACACAATATTGTGCTGCTGATGCCAGGTGCCATAGCAGTCTCTTTCTGCTGTAAAGCAGAGGGTCACCAAGCATGTGGTACCGGTGATGGGGGACTTCATTTTGCAAAGAACACAGCTCCATGCTGTGCCCTTTTGGCCCTGAGGCACATCCATGCCTGCAGAAATAAATGTGGGCAGATGAACACCACTTGTGGCAGGAGCTGGATGAACCAGCTTCAGTGGGGGATGGACACCTTGGCACTGGGGGCTCCCATTTGGAGTCAGTGTCACTGTGAAAGAAAATGTTCAGTTAGAATAGTTTCACATATGAGCCCTGTATCAACAGGTATAATAAACAGATATATATAGAGTACAGGGAACATAAGGTTGAATATATTATTATAGACCTGCTAGATCTACTGTCTCATTTATATTATGACAGACCAGCTAGATCTACTGTCTATTTTATATTATGACATTTCAGCTAGATCTACTGTCTATTATATTATGACAGACCAGCTAGATCTACTGTCTTTATTATATTACAACAGACCAGCTGTATCTACTGTCTCCATTTCACTTTGGCCATTGTTGTGGGCCTGCCCTCCCCTCAACAGCCTCAAATAGGCTATTTCATTTCACAAATAATATTTTATATTATTCATTTCAAACAACGGCATTGGCATGAGAAAAACTTACCCGTCCAAAACGATGTCCTCTCCGTTCAAAAAATATTCCTCCATTTGGGAATCGCTAAATGAATCGTCCTCCAACAATCTCTGTCACACTTTCCCGATTAATTTCTTCTAAAATTGTGTGTACATCTGTATATCTAGACTTAGATGTAGCTTTCCCTGACTTAGTCGCCATACTGATTGATATATAAACAGCTGAAGATGCGCTTTACCAAAACAATGCTGTGCGTAACATGCGTCGCTCCTTCCGGTATGAAACTTCAATGGCAAATGACCGCCGGAGTTTACTACATGGGTTGGTCTTCCAACACCTAAACATTACATATTGCCGTTTACCTCAGCTCATTGGCTATCTACCCAGCTAGATTTCAAGACGATCAGTGGTCATTGGGTTAAAATACAGTCAATCAACGAAACAACGGTCATATCATTGGTGCACAATGATGTCATTACTTGTTGTCTTCAAATCAGTTTCTTTCAGTCAATACGTTCTGTGAAATGACCCATCAGGTTTGGTTGTGTTACAAACAAACCAGTTGATTGCAATGAAACCAAACATGACTGGAAAAGTCACGTTTAGTGTGTGTATTTTCATCTAATGTTCGGTGCGCAGAGAGGTTAACCTGTTGCCTCTACTTGGGACGCTTGCGTCCCAACTAGAGCTCTGGAAATGCAAATGCGCTACGCTAAATGCTAATAGTATTAGTTAAAACTCAAAAGTTCATTAAAATACACATGCAGGGTATCAAATTAAAGCTACACTCGTTGTGAATCCAGGCAACAAGTCCGATTTTTAAAATGCTTTTCGGCGACAGCATGAGAAGCTATTATCTGATAGCATGCACCAATACACTACAACAGAAAAGCACAGCAGGGGACGTAAACAAAATAATTAGCATTTCGGCGTTACACAAACCGCACAATAAAATAGAAAACAGTCATTACCTTTCACCATCTTCTTTGTTGGCACTCCTAGATGTCCCATAAACACTATTTGGGTCTTGATCACAGTCGTGATTTAACCAGTTTTAAAAACGTCCGAGGGTTTCCTATCCACACATTCTAACCATATGAACGTACTATATTCCTGGCATGAGTAGCAGGGCGCTGAAATGTTGCGCGATTTTTAACAAAATGTTCAAAAAAGTAGAGGGTCGACTGAAGAGGTTAACCTAGAATGTGTGGATAGGAAACCCTCGGACGTTTTTAAAACTGGTTAAATCACGACTGTGATCAAGACCCAAATAGTGTTTATGGGACATCTAGGAGTGCCAACAAAGAAGATGGTGAAAGGTAATGACTGTTTTCTATTTTATTGTGCGGTTTGTGTAACGCCGAAATGCTAATTATTTTGTTTACGTCCCCTGCTGTGCTTTTCTGTTGTAGTGTATTGGTGCATGCTATCAGATAATAGCTTCTCATGCTGTCGCCGAAAAGCATTTTAAAAATCGGACTTGTTGCCTGGATTCACAACGAGTGTAGCTTTAATTTGATACCCTGCATGTGTATTTTAATGAACTTTTGAGTTTTAACTAATACTATTAGCATTTAGCGTAGCGCATTTGCATTTCCAGAGCTCTAGTTGGGACGCAAGCGTCCCAAGTAGAGGCAAGAGGTTAAACAAAAAATATTTTATATTTGAGATTCTAGAAATAGCCACCCTTTGCCTTGATGACAGTTTTGCACACCCTTGGCATTCTCTCCTCCAGCTTCACATGGAATCCTTTTCCAACAGTCTTGAAGGAGTTCCCACATATGCTGAGCACTTGTTGGCTACTTTTCCTTCACTCTGCGGTTCGACTCATCCCATCCTATCTCAATTTGGTTAAGGTAGGGGGATTGTGGAGGCAAGGTCATCTGATGCAGAACTCCATCACTCTCCTTCTTGGTAAAATAGCCCTTACACAGCCTGGAGGTCTGTTTGGTCATTGTGATGTTGAAAAATAAATGGTAGTTCCATTTAGGGCATAACCAGATGAGATGGCGTATCGCTGCAGAATGCTGTGGTAGCCATGCTAGTTAAGTGTGCCTTGAATTCTAAATAAATCACAGACAGTGTCACCATCAAAGCACCATAACACCACCTCCTCCATACTTTACGGTGGGAAATAGATATGCAGAGATCATCCGTTCACCCACACCACATCTCACAAAGACAAGGCCGTTGGAACCAAAAATCTCCAATTTGGACTCCAGAACAAAGGACACATTTCCACCGGTCTAATTTGTTTCTTAGCCCAAGCAAGTCTCTTCTTCTTAACACATTTTTGATTACTACATGATACTTGATTACTACATGATACAGCACAGTAGGGCTTCCGGGTTGGAGCGAGCGGTCGCATCTGCACTCGGTCCGCAGGTAGTATTACATTTCATTACATTTCATTATACATTATACATTTCATTATAGTACAACGGTTTGATTTGTCTAATCTTAGCAATTTCTTCTTAGCTAGCTACATAGCCGTCTTTCTATCATAGATAATTGCGTAATTATCGTATTTCGTCGTCCTAACGCAGTCTACACTGCCCTGCAGCTAGCCAGCTAGCTAACGTCCACCGTTAGCTAGTCCACCGTCTACCGATTAGCAACGGTTTGATTTGTCTAATCTTAGCAATTTCTTCTTAGCCTGTTGCTTCTACTCGGGACGCTTGCGTCCCAACTAGAGCTCTGGAAATGCAAATGCGCTACGCTAAATGCTAATAGTATTAGTTAAAACTCAAAAGTTCATTAAAATACACATGCAGGGTATCGAATTAAAGCTACACTCGTTGTGAATCCAGGCAACAAGTCAGATTTTTAAAATGCTTTTCGGCGAAAGCATGAGAAGCTATTATCTGATAGCATGTAACACCCAAAAAGACCCACAGGGGACGTAAACAAAATAATTAGCATTTCGGCGTTACACAAACCGCACAATAAAATAGAAAACATTCATTACCTTTCACCATCTTCTTTGTTGGCACTCCTAGATGTCCCATAAACACTATTTGGGTCTTTATTTCGATTAAATCGGTCCATATAAAGCCTAGATATCGTTATATGTAGACTGTGTGATAAACGAAAAAAACATTGTTTCAAAACGTAACGTAATTTTTTTAAATTCAAAAAGTAGACGATAAACTTTCACAAAACACTTCGAAATACGTTTGTAATGCAACTTTAGGTATTAGTAAACGTTAATAAGCGATAATTGCGTAATTATCGTATTTCGTCGTCCTAACGCAGTCTACACTGCCCTGCAGCTAGCCAGCTAGCTAACGTCCACCGTTAGCTAGTCCACCGTCTACCGATTAGCAGCACAACTATTACACTCAACTGAACGACTTGATTAGTGTAGTGTTAGCTAGCTACATAGTTGTCTTTGCTGTCTTCGTATCCAAGATAATTGTGTAGTTAGAGTGTGTAGTTTTAGAGTGATTATCTTAATTTACCGAGGTTAGCTAGCCAGCTATTTGTCGTCCTTAACGTAGGAGACACTCCTAGCTAGCCAACAGCTAGCCAACGTCTACCGAACAGAACTTCCGCACTCAACAATCCGGTCGCATTTCGCTTCGCTCCACAGGTAGTATCACATTTTTCATTTCATTTCATTACAGTACAACGGCTTGATTTGTTTGATCGTAGCTAGCTACATAGCTAGCTACATAGCCGTCTGTGTATCAAAGATAATTGCGTAGTCTTGAGCGATTTCCTAGGTTAGCTAGCCAGCTATTGTCGTTCTTTTAACGCAACGTAACGTAATCAACACTGCTAGCTAGCCAGCTAGCCCCGAATAGCAGCACAGTAGCACAGTAGGAACTATTACACTCAACGGAACGACTTGATTAGTGTAGTGTCAACAACGCAGACACTGCCAGCTAGCCTACATAGTCAACAACGCAGCCTCTGCCAGCTAGCCTACTTCAGCAGTACTGTATCATTTTAATCATTTTAGTCAATAAGATTCTTGCTACGTAAGCTTAACTTTCTGAACACTCGAGACGTGTAGTCCACTTGTCATTCCAATCCCCTTTGCATTAGCGTAGCCTCTTGTGTAGCCTGTCAACAATGTGCCTGTCTATCCCTGTTCTCTCCTCTCTGCACAGACCATACAAACGCTCCACACCGCGTGGCCGCGGCCACCCTAATCTGGTGGTCCCAGCGCGCACGACCCACGTGGAGTTCCAGGTCTCCGGTAGCCTCTGGAACTGCCGATCTGCGGCCAACAAGGCAGAGTTCATCTCAGCCTATGCCTCCCTCCAGTCCCTCGACTTCTTGGCACTGACGGAAACATGGATCACCACAGACAACACTGCTACTCCTACTGCTCTCTCTTCGTCCGCCCACGTGTTCTCGCACACCCCGAGAGCTTCTGGTCAGCGGGGTGGTGGCACCGGGATCCTCATCTCTCCCAAGTGGTCATTCTCTCTTTCTCCCCTTACCCATCTGTCTATCGCATCCTTTGAATTCCATGCTGTCACAGTTACCAGCCCTTTCAAGCTTAACATCCTTATCATTTATCGCCCTCCAGGTTCCCTCGGAGAGTTCATCAATGAGCTTGATGCCTTGATAAGCTCCTTTCCTGAGGACGGCTCACCTCTCACAGTTCTGGGCGACTTTACCCTCCCCACGTCTACCTTTGACTCATTCCTCTCTGCCTCCTTCTTTCCACTCCTCTCCTCTTTTGACCTCACCCTCTCACCTTCCCCCCCTACTCACAAGGCAGGAAATACGCTCAACCTCATCTTTACTAGATGCTGTTCTTCCACTAACCTCATTGCAACTCCCCTCCAAGTCTCCGACCACTACCTTGTATCCTTTTCCCTCTCGCTCTCATCCAACACCTCCCACACTGCCCCTACTCGGATGGTATCGCGCCGTCCCAACCTTCGCTCTCTCTCCCCGCTACTCTCTCCTCTTCCATCCTATCATCTCTTCCCTCTGCTCAAACCTTCTCCAACCTATCTCCTGATTCTGCCTCCTCAACCCTCCTCTCCTCCCTTTCTGCATCCTTTGACTCTCTATGTCCCCTATCCTCCAGGCCGGCTCGGTCCTCCCCTCCCGCTCCGTGGCTCGACGACTCATTGCGAGCTCACAGAACAGGGCTCCGGGCAGCCGAGCGGAAATGGAGGAAAACTCGCCTCCCTGCGGACCTGACATCCTTTCACTCCCTCCTCTCTACATTTTCCTCTTCTCTCTCTGCTGCTAAAGCCACTTTCTACCACTCTAAATTCAAGCATCTGCCTCTAACCCTAGGAAGCTCTTTGCAACCTTCTCCTCCCTCCTGAATCCTCCTCCCCCTCCCCCTCCTCCCTCTCTGCAGATGACTTCGTCAACCATTTTGAAAAGAAGGTCGACGACATCCGATCCTCGTTTGCTAAGTCAAACGACACCGCTGGTTCTGCTCACACTGCCCTACCCTGTGCTCTGACCTCTTTCTCCCCTCTCTCTCCAGATGAAATCTTGCGTCTTGTGACGGCCGCCTGCCCAACAACCTGCCCGCTTGACCCTATCCCCTCCTCTCTTCTCCAGACCATTTCCGGTGACCTTCTCCCTTACCTCACCTCGCTCATCAACTCATCCCTGACCGCTGGCTACGTCCCTTCCGTCTTCAAGAGAGCGAGAGTTGCACCCCTTCTGAAAAAACCTACACTCGATCCCTCCGATGTCAACAACTACAGACCAGTATCCCTTCTTTCTTTTCTCTCCAAAACTCTTGAACGTGCCGTCCTTGGCCAGCTCTCCCGCTATCTCTCTCAGAATGACCTTCTTGATCCAAATCAGTCAGGTTTCAAGACTAGTCATTCAACTGAGACTGCTCTTCTCTGTATCACGGAGGCGCTCCGCACTGCTAAAGCTAACTCTCTCTCCTCTGCTCTCATCCTTCTAGACCTATCGGCTGCCTTCGATACTGTGAACCATCAGATCCTCCTCTCCACCCTCTCCGAGTTGGGCATCTCCGGCGCGGCCCACGCTGGATTGCGTCCTACCTGACAGGTCGCTCCTACCAGGTGGCGTGGCGAGAATCTGTCTCCTCACCACGCGCTCTCACCACTGGTGTCCCCCAGGGCTCTGTTCTAGGCCCTCTCCTATTCTCGCTATACACCAAGTCACTTGGCTCGGTCATAACCTCACATGGTCTCTCCTATCATTGCTATGCAGACGACACACAATTAATCTTCTCCTTTCCCCCCTCTGATGACCAGGTGGCGAATCGCATCTCTGCATGTCTGGCAGACATATCAGTGTGGATGACGGATCACCACCTCAAGCTGAACCTCGGCAAGACGGAGCTGCTCTTCCTCCCGGGAAGGACTGCCCGTTCCATGATCTCGCCATCACGGTTGACAACTCCATCGTGTCCTCCTCCCAGAGCGCTAAGAACCTTGGCGTGATCCTGGACAACACCCTGTCGTTCTCAACTAACATCAAGGCGGTGGCCCGTTCCTGTAGGTTCATGCTCTACAACATCCGCAGAGTACGACCCTGCCTCACACAGGAAGCGGCGCAGGTCCTAATCCAGGCACTTGTCATCTCCCATCTGGATTACTGCAACTCGCTGTTGGCTGGGCTCCCTGCCTGTGCCATTAAACCCCTACAACTCATCCAGAACGCCGCAGCCCGTCTGGTGTTCAACCTTCCCATGTTCTCTCACGTCACCCCGCTCCTCCGCTCTCTCCACTGGCTTCCAGTTGAAGCTCGCATCCGCTACAAGACCATGGTGCTTGCCTACGGAGCTGTGAGGGGAACGGCACCTCAGTACCTCCAGGCTCTGATCAGGCCCTACACCCAAACAAGGGCACTGCGTTCATCCACCTCTGGCCTGCTCGCCTCCCTACCACTGAGGAAGTACATTTCCCGCTCAGCCCAGTCAAAACTGTTCGCTGCTCTGGCCCCCCAATGGTGGAACAAACTCCCTCACGACGCCAGGACAGCGGAGTCAATCACCACCTTCCGGAGACACCTGAAACCCCACCTCTTTAAGGAATACCTAGGATAGGATAAAGTAATCCTTCTCACCCCCCTTAAAAGACTTAGATGCACTATTGTAAAGTGGCTGTTCCACTGGATGTCATAAGGTGAAAGCACCAATTTGTAAGTCGCTCTGGATAAGAGCGTCTGCTAAATGACTTAAATGTAAATGTAATACATGATTACTACATTTCATAGTTTCATAGTTTTGATGTCTTCACTATTATTCTACAATGTAGAATTTGATAAAAAATAAAGAGAAACCCTTGAATGTGTAGGTGTTCTAAAACTTTTGACCGGTAGTGTAGATTCGGGATTCCTAAAATAAAATTTTAGGCAACACTGTAGACCAGGGATGGGCAACTCCAGTTCTCTGGGGCCTGGATGGTGTAACACTTTTACCCCAGTCCCAGCTAACACACGTGACTCCAATAATCAACTAATCATAATCTTCAGTTTAGAATTAGCTTAATTTATTTATTGTGTTGACTTGGGATGGGGGAAAAGTGACACTTTTCCGGACCTGTGGACTGGAGTTGCCCATCCCTGCTTTAGGCTATAACTCTGGCCTTGACTTCCACGTCCATGGACGTTGGTTTTTGGTCCAGTCCGGTCCAAATCTGAACCAATCATAGATGTCTATGTTTTGTTCAGATGTTGTCCAGTCTGGACCAGCCTTGATTTGGCCCAAACATAGATGTCTATAAATTACGTATTTCAACTCTCATTCAGAACTGAAAATGAACCTGATTTCAAAGTCTGGAAAATACGTATTTTCACCTTTCATTCAGAACCTAAATTGAAACTAACTTCAACGTCTGGATAAAATCCGTATTTTAGATGTCTTTTAAACGCCAATTTGCCTACTGTGACTATTCTTGTAGGGGCTGCACACGGGCCTAGCACCTACCACATCGTCCTATAGCAAACCATATTCACACCTTAGCGTCACATTCAGTCCTCCAGCTTTCTTTACCTTCTTGTCGCTCCACAAAACCTCGTTGTCTGATTGTGAACTCTCACCCCGGTGGTCGGGAAATGTCAAAGAGAGGCCCGTGCTGCAGCAGGGGGGGCGTAAATAAAATATAAACAACAGTTTATTGCTTTATTTTCAGATAATTTATTTTCCTTTCTTATTTAACAAGTGTCATATACAATACTAGCATCAGAAACCGACGCGTATCTGACCAGCTCTGACAACAATTTGCAGTCTTGATCATTCTCGTCTCGCATAACAATCCTTGTCAAACATGTGAGTAGCAACCGCTGCTGTATGTTTCCTTTAGTAAACCTGTTATCTGCGAAATGGCTTTCTCCCATGTGTCCCCTCCCATTTTCACAGATAGGCTAAACAATGTCGTTGTGCAGTGTTTCATACAAAAAAAGCTGTCTGTGTTCCTCTACAGTTATACCTGCTCGGCTGCTGCGCTGCACATTTATAAACGCTGCGTTTGTATGGCGACGTCGATTCATTGTTTTTTATTTAATTTTTTAGAGTTCCCCATGCGTTGCGTTGTCTTAGTGTTTAGCTGGCGAAAGGAAATCATTATTAAGGGACCTGGGAATCGCTAGCTATAGTATCTCTTTTGAAAAATAATTACATTTTCATGTAATAACTCAGGATATCACATCGGGATCACAGTCAGTATGGTGATATAGGCTGCTTAGCTATATGAAATTAGAAACACCACAAATGATTACAGTAGTAATATTTTGTATTCATTTTGTATAGGCTAACCCTCACAAAATTCCCGTGTATGAATGATCAAAGCATTATTATAGGCTATTTGTCTCTTATTATGGGCAGTTAAGACATACTGACAGCTGGTGTGTCTATTTACAGTGCAGTTTGATTGGGGGAATTGCACACAAACATGTTAGTCTGTTTGTCTCAATAGTCCGTTATTGAAGTTATAACATGGTAGGCCTAATAAACATGGTAATGCAGCAAATGCAACACAAATGCATGCTGACCATCAATTAAAATAAATAATGTATCATAGTAGTGGAAATACTCATATCTGGGCCAGCTCACATGCTGTTATTTATGTCTGGGCCCAAGGGTGGCACCAGACTACACTAAACACCTTGGATTCATCACCCACACTTCTAAGGTTGTATCTTGGATTTTTTTTGTTTTCATTTATCCCTGTTATACTAGTGATGAGTTAGGCCTAGTCTACTTCATACTCAGAGTTTGGTTGCTAATTTAGTTGTTTTACTCAACAACAACAAAAACACTGGGGGTAGAAACAATAAATTGTAAACCTGGGTCCGTATTCATAAAGTAGGAGTGCTGATCTAGGATAATTTTTGCCTTTTAGATCATTATTGACTGGAGGTTTACCTGATCCTCGATCAGCACTCCTACTCTGAGACACTTTATGAGTACAGGCCCTTTAGTAAACCTTCCCATTTTTTCTCAAAATGTTCTCTTGCAGGAGGGAGAAAATAATGCTCCTGTTGCTGATGTCCATCCAACCTACGAGCTCTCTCTCCACCATGACACCCAGCAGAGGACTTTGGGATTGACGCTGGGATCACTCCCACTGATGGCCTGGACTGGGTAGGAATACTGTGTGTGTGTGTGTGTGTGTGTTTAATAGACAGTGATCATTAGACAGACAGACAAATGTCCCTTTTCAACACCATTATACCAGAAACCCTAGACCCACTCCAATTTGCATACCGCCCAAACAGATCCACAGACGATGAAATCTCTGTTGCACTCCACACTGCCCTTTCCCACCTGGACAAAAGGAACACCTATGTGAGAATGCTATTCATTGACTACAGGTCAACGTTCAACACCATAGTGCCCTCAAAGCTCATCACTAAACTAACGATCCTGGGACTAAACACCTCCCTCTGCAACTGGATCCTGGACATCCTGACGGGCCGCCCCCAGGTGGTGAGGGTAGGTAGCAACACATCTGCCACGCTGATCCTCAACACTGGAGCCCCCCAGGGGTGCGTGCTCAGACTCCTCCTGTACTCCCTGTTCACCCACGACTGCATGGCCAGGCACGACTCCAAAAGCATCATTAAGTTTGCAGACGACACAACAGTGGTAGGCCTGATTGCCGACAATGACGAGACAGCCTATAGGGAGGAAGTCAGAGACCTGGCCGGGTGGTGCCAGAATAACAACCTATCCCTCAACGTAACCAAGACTAAGGAGATTATTGTGGACTACAGGAAAAGGAGGACCGAGCACGCCCCATTCTCATCGACGGGGCTGTAGTGGAGCAGGTTGAGAGCTTCAAGTTCCTTGGTGTCCACATCACCAACAAACTAGAATGGTCCAAACATACCAAGACAGTCGTAAAGAGGGCACGACAAAGCCTATTCCTGAACAGGTAATCAAATGGCTACCCGGACTATTTGCATTGTGTGCCCCCCCCTCAACCCCTCTTTTACGCTGCTGCTACTCTCTGTTTATCATATATGCATAGTCACTTTAACTATACATTCATGTACATATTACCTCAGTTGGTCCGACCAACCAGTGCTCCCGCACATTGGCTAACCGGGCTATCTGCATTGTGTCCCGCCACCCGCCACCCGCCAACCCCACTTTTACGCTACTGCTATTCTCTGTTCATCATATATGCATAGTCACTTTAACCATATCTACATGTACATACTACCTCAAATCAGCCCGACTAACCGGTGTCTGTATGTAGCCTCGCTATTTTATAGCCTCGCTACTGTATATAGCCTTGCTACTGTTATTTTTTACTATTGTTTTTTTATTTCTTTACTTACCTATTTTTCACCTAATACCTTTTTTTGCACTATTGGTTAGAGCTTGTAAGTAAGCATTTCACTGTAAGGTCTACGGCGTACGTGACAAATAAACTTTGATTTGATTTTCCTTGTATCAAAATGTTCTAATGAAATCGTTCATATGTCTTTGGTCCCACTCCTCTACAGTGTGTGTGTGTTCATGGGATAACATCTATCTTATATTTTTCACTGTACTGTAGGTTTCAGCTGTCCTGCTGAGCAATGGGGAGCTGCTGGAGCTGTCTATACAGAGACCCCATACAAGACAACCATCTCACTAAATTCAAGGTTCCTTTCTAAACCCTTGGCTGCCCTAGTGTGTGGTGTATTTGATTTGATCAGATACCTAGTCTATGGTGTTTTATTGTTATGATGAGCTGTTCTTTGCTGTTGTGCTTTTGTCCTATACACCTGGCTATTATGGCTCGGATATAACAGTGAATAGTCAGCTATCCAGCTATCAATTGATGCCTAATATCTATAAAAATATGTATATACAGTGCGGAGAACAAGTATTTGATAACCTGCAAAATTGGCAGTGTTTCCTACTTACAAAGCATGTAGGGGTCTGTCATTTTTTACCATAGGTACACTTCAACTGTGAGAGACGGAATCTAAAACAAAAATCCAGAAAATCACATTGTATGATTTTTAAGTAATTAATTTGCATTTTATTGCATGACATAAGTATTTGATCACCTACCAACCAGTAAGAATTCCGTCTCTCACAGACCTGTTAGTTTTTCTTTAAGAAGCCCTCCTGTTTTCCACTCATTACCTGTATTAACTGCATCTGTTTGAACTCGTTACCTGTATAAAAGACACCTGTCCACACGCTCAATCAAACAGACTCCAACCTCTCTACAATGGCCAAGACCAGAGACCTGTGTAAGGGCATCAGGGATAAAGTTGTAGACCTGCACAAGGCTGGGATGGGCTACAGGACAATAGGCAAGCAGCTTGGTGAGAAGGCAACAACTGTTGGCGCAATTATTAGAAAATGGAAGAAGTTCAAGATGGCGGTCAATCACCCTCGGTCTGGGGCTCCATGCAAGATCTCACCTCATGGGGCATCAATGATCATGAGGAAGGTGGGGGATCAGCCCAGAACTACACGGCAGGACCTGGTCAATGACCTGAAGAGAGCTGGGACCACAGTCTCAAAGAAAACCATTATTAACACACTACGCCGTCATGGATTAAAATCCTGCAGCGCACTCAAGGTCCCCCTGCTCAAGCCAGTGCATGT
Organism: Oncorhynchus nerka; assembly: GCF_034236695.1. NCBI lineage: Eukaryota > Metazoa > Chordata > Actinopteri > Salmoniformes > Salmonidae > Oncorhynchus > Oncorhynchus nerka. The sequence continues at coordinate 73,190,769 of NC_088397.1, read as the reverse complement.
CCAGGCCCGTCTGAAGTTTGCCAATGACCATCTGGATGATCCAGAGGAGGAATGGGAGAAGGTCATGTGGTCTGATGAGACAAAAATAGAGCTTTTTGGTCTAAACTCCACTCGCCGCGTTTGGAGGAAGAAGAAGGATGAGTACAACCCCAAGAACACCATCCCAACCGTGAAGCATGGAGGTGGAAACATAATTCTTTGGGGATGCTTTTCTGCAAAGGGGACAGGACGACTGCACCGTATTGAGGGGAGGATGGATGGGGCCATGTGTCGCGAGATCTTGGCCAACAACCTCCTTCCCTCAGTAAGAGCATTGAAGATGGGTCGTGTCTGGGTCTTCCAGCATGACAACGACCCGAAACACACAGCCAGGGCAACTAAGGAGTGGCTCCGTAAGAAGCATCTCAAGGTCCTGGAGTGGCCTAGCCAGTCTCCAGACCTGAACCCAATAGAACATCTTTGGAGGGAGCTGAAAGTCCGTATTGCCCAGCGACAGCCCCGAAACCTGAAGGATCTGGAGAAGGTCTGTATGGAGGAGTGGGACAAAATCCCTGCTGCAAAGAACTACAGGAAACGTATGATCTCTGTAATTGCAAACACAGGTTTCTGTACCAAATATTAAGTTCTGCTTTTCTGATGTGTCAAATACTTATGTCATGCAATAAAATGCAAATGAATTACTTAAAAATCATACAATGTGATTTTCTGTATTTTTGTTTTAGATTCCGCCTCTCACAGTTGAAGTGTACCTATGATAAAACATTACAGACCTCTACATGCTTTGTAAGTAGGAAAACCTGCAAAATCGGCAGTGTATCAAATACTTGTTCTCCCCATTGTATATATTTTCAAATACTGGATAGGTGCAGTGAAATATACTGTACTATGCCCTGTTTACCTTTTGTTTACATATAGTGACTGCATTATAGACAATGTACTTCCAAATACAATAATCGGTCTTAATTTAGACACAGATTTATGCTCTGCATCTATGTCAGTGGTCACCAACCTTTTCTGAGTCGAGATCACTTTCGCAGTCAAAAAGCAAGCCGAGATCTAACGCTCAGATTTTTTTTTAAAGAAGGAAAGATTACTTAAAAATGTAACATTAACTTAATAGAAACAGTTCTGTAGGAATGACTTTTGTGCACTAGGCCTCATACATTATCACAGCATATTCAATATATACTGTATATGCCTGCCCTGCCAATATTGTTTTTCTCAGACCATATTACATTTGAAAACTTGAGCTTTATAACAAAATAGATCAGTTGGTGTAGCACTTGCGAGGCACAGCTGAGCATAAATTGAAATAATTTGCAAAAAGTTAGCTTTTTTATTTGACTGGACTGATGGTACCTGCATCTGATGGACATGGTGATTTAAAGACAACTGGGAACACTGGGGGGGGGGGATGAGGTCAAATCATGACGTCAGGGATCTTCAAGTCGGAACGTTGGAGCTCTAGAAAGATGCCAGTTTCCGACTTGGAATTCGCAGTTGGATGACTGTTCAAAACTTTTTTCACAGTCGGATCTCTTTTTTTCCCAAAGTTCCCAGTTGTCTTGAATGCATTGAAGTCAGAAGTCAGAGATTTCCGAGTTCCCAGTTATTTTGAATGCGGCTTTAGTCTCAGCGGAGGAAGGGAGGGAGAGCGCAGCAGAGGGTCTGCCTTTCACTGTCCATGCTCTTTCCTTCCTTTCCTGGGGCGGCAGGTAGCCTAGTGGCTAGAGCGTTGGGCCAGTAACCGAAAGGTTGCTGGATTGAATCCCCGAGCTGACAAGGTAAAAATCTGTTCTGCCCCTTCCGGAGGAATTACATTTATTTATTTTATTTAACTAGGCAAGTCAGTTATGAACAAATTCTTATTTACAATGACGGCCACTGTTCCCTGGTGGGCCGTCATTGTAAATAAGAATTTGTTCTTAACCGAATTTCCTAGTTAAATAAAAAATAAAAAGTTAATTCCCCCAGTGATACTGACCAGAGAGAGTGGACACCATCTTCCACCTGATGGCGAAACTCGAGTCGCACCGCATCTGCCTCAGGCACAAATTCATGTTGTTCCTATGACCAGAGAAAGTGAAATATTCCTTCATATTAAAATAGAACCAATGTCTGCTAATAATAATAAAAACACAGGGCTATCTATACACTTGGCTTATCATTTATTGCAGTGCAAATGGAAGTAGAGAGAACTGCATTTTATGTTTTGTTATAGTGCTGAATAAAAACTTAGACATGAACTCACTCATTAAAACAGTAGCTCTTTGACAGTCTCTCTCTGGTCATGGTTTTAGAAGTAATGAAATGTCACGTAGGCTATTACCAAAATTTGCTGTCTTTTCACACAAATGAATTGGTTCAAAAGGGGAACACTTTGCCTTCCTGGTGTGCAGGGCTTCTGAATCAAGCGCACCTACAGTGGCTTGCGAAAGTATTCACACCCTTGGCATTTTTCCTATTTTGTTGCCTTACAACTGGAATTAAAATTGATAGATTTTTTGGGGGGGTTTGTATCATTTAATTTACACAACATGCCTACCACTTTGAAGATACAAAATATTTTTTTGGCACATCTAGCCACTGGGATTGTTGCCCATTCTTCAAGGCAAAACTGTTCCAGCTCCTTCAAGTTGGATGGGTTCCGTTGGTGTACAGCAATCTTTAAGTCATACCACAGATTCTCAGTTGGATTGAGGTCTGGGCTTTGACTAGGCCATTCCAAGACATTTGAATGTTTCCCCTTAATCCACTTGCGTGTTGCTTTAGCAGTATGCTTAGGGTCATTGTCCTGCTGGAAGGTGAACCTCTGTCCAAGTCTCAAATCTCTGGAAGACTGAAACAGGTTTCCCAAAGAATTTCCCTGTATTTAGTGCCATCCATCATTCCTTCAATTCTGACCAGTTTCCCAGTCCCTGCCAATGAAAAACAACCCCACATCATGATGCTGCCACCAACATGCTTCACTGTGGGGATGGTGGACTCGGGGTGATGAGAGGTGTTGGGTTTGCACCAGACATAGCGTTTTCCTTGATGGCCAAAAAGCTCAATTTCAGTCTCATCTGACCAGAGTAGCTTCTTCCATATGTTTGGGGAGTCTCCCACATGCCTTTTGGCGAACACCAAATGTGTTTGCTTATTCTTTTCTTTCAGCAATGGCTTTTTTTCAAGACACTCTTCCATAAAGCCCAGCTCTGTGTAGTTTACGGCTTAAAGTGGTCCTATGGACAGATACTCCAATCTCCACTGTGGAGCTTTGCAGCTCTTTCAGGGTTATCTTTGGTCTCTTTGTTGCCTCTCTGATGAATGCCATCCTTGCCTGGTCTGTGAGTTTTGGTGGGCAGCCCTGTCTTGGCAGGTTTATTGTGGTGCCATATTCTTTCCATTTTTTAATAATGGATTTAATGGTGCTCCGTGGGATATTCAAAGTTTCTGATATTTTTTTATAACCCAACCCTGATCTGTACTTCTCCACAACTTTGTCCCTGACCTGTTTGGAGAGCTTCTTGGTCTTCATGGTGCCGCTTGCTTGGTGGTGCCCCTTGCTTAGTGGTGTTGCAGACTCTGGGACTTTTCAGAATAGGTGTGTATATATACTGAGATCATTTGACAGATCATGTGACACTTAGATTGCACACAGTTGGACTTTATTTAACTAATTATGTGACTTCTGAAGGTAATTGGTTGCACCAGATCTTATTTAGGGGCTTCATAGCAAAGGGTGTGAATATATATGCACACACCACTTTTCAGTTCTTTATTTTGTAGAATAAAAAAATAAAATAATAATAATTCATTTCACTTCATCAATTTGGACTATTTTGTGTATGTCCATTTAAATTACAGGTTGTAATGCAACAAAATAGGAAAACTCCAAGCGTGATGAATACTTTTGCAAGACACTGTACCGCCAACAGCGCAACACCAAAAACAGGAGAGCAAACCTTTATGCATTCTTGTTGGCTTTTCTACAGAAATGTTTGGTGATCGACTAGGAATGCCTTGAAGATCGACCAGTTGGTGACCACTGATCTATGTCGTGCTTATGGAGACTATATGTATGCTATATAAATCCTTTATAAATTGTAGCTTGTTTGAAGTGGGACTACAAACGGGTACCTTACTTATTGGTATTTTCCTATGGCAGGTGACCAATGTGGATGATGAGGGGAATGAGTTGGGTTCTGGGACCATGGAGCTCACCCAGACCGAGCTCATCCTACACACACGCAAGAGGGACGCCATCCGGTGGCCCTACCTATGTCTGCGGCGCTATGGCTACGACTCCAACCTCTTCTCATTCGAGAGTGGCCGGCGCTGTCAGACTGGACAGGGTGAGTCTGAACCAACTGGCCTAGCACATAGTTCATAGGTATTACAAAATGTTGCCCTATGAGATGTGTGTACATACAGTGCTGAATAAGGGCAACGTTTCTGTTCTACTTTGTATGAAAATGAACCACAATTGGAATGAGAATTTATTTTTGGTCAGGAATCTTTGCTTTCAAACAACAGCTTTAGATTAGTTTAAGATATATATATATATACACACAGTTGACGTTTACATACACTTAGGTTGGAGTCATTAAAACTCGTTTTCAACCACTCCACAAATTTCTTGTTAACAAACTATAGTTTTGGCAAGTCAGTTAGGACATCTAATTTATGCCTGACACAAGTAATTTTTCCAACAATTGTTTACAGACAGATTATTTCACTGTATGACAATTCCAGTGGGTCAGAAGTTTACATACACTAAGTTGACTGTGCATTTAAACAGCTTGGAAAATTCCAGAAAATTATATCATGGCTTTAGAAGCTTCTGATAGGCTAATTGACATAATTTGAGTCAATTGGAGGAAACAGGTACAAAAGTATATATATATCTACAGTAAAAACGAGTCCTATGTCGACAACCTGAAAGGCCACTCAGAAAGGAAGAAGCCATTGCTCCAGAACCACCATAAAAAAGGCAGACTACGGTTTACAACTGCACATGGGGACAAGCTTACTTCCAAAGTTGTGGCAAAATGGCTTAAGGAAAACAAAGTCAAAGTATTGCAGTGGCCATCACAAAGCCCTGACCTCAATTCTATAGAAAATTTGTGAGCAGAACTGAAAAAGCGCGTGAAAGGAAGGAGGCCTGCAAACCTGACTCAGTTACAAAATTCACCCAACTTATTGTGGGAAGCTTGTGGAAGGCTACCTGATATGTTTGACCCAAGTTGAACAATTTAAAGGCAATGCTACCAAATACTAATTGAGTGTATGTAAACTTCTGACCCACTGGGAATTTGATGATTTATTTCAGCTTTTATTTCTTTCATTCCCTCTACTATTATTCTGACATCTCACATTCTTAAAATAAACTGGTGATCCTAACTGACCTAAGACAGGGAATTGTTACTAGGATGAAATGTCAGGAATTGTGAAAAACTTAGTTTAAATGTAGTTGGCTAAGGTGTATGTAAACTTCTGACTTCAACTGTATGTGTGTTTTCTCTTGTGGTTGTGCAGGGATCTTTGCGTTTAAATGTTCTCGTGCGGAGGAGATTTTCAACCTCCTCCAGGAGCTGATGCAGTGCAACAGTATCAATGTGGTGGAGGAGCCTATGATCATGACCGGCAGTGGACATGCACGAGAGATAGACATGCCTCGAACACCACAGACACCCAACAGTAAGCAGATACAAACACACACAATTTAAAATGTAATTTCACAGTAATACAGGACAGATGTGGAGCAATAGCTGAGAATATGTGTTTGAAAATAGTTGGGCGAAAAGCAGAGTAATAATTCCAGATATCAGGGATCTGGTGTCGAAAGGGGTTCGGCGGAGGTCAAGACACACATCCGACTCATATGATTCGTGATGACACGCCCCGCTTGGCCATCATTGGCTGCAGGTGATCACGCTACATCGCTTGGCCTATCTGTGCTGCAGGGAATTTGGTGCGCTCAGTAGTCGACTTGTGACTGTCGTGATGGTACGTCTTGTGATTTCTTTCTTAATATTTTAATCCCTTCATACTTACTATGTCTAGCAAAAAAAGAAAGTAGTCGGACGAATATGTACAAAATGGATTCACATGTATAACGGAACGTGATGGGAGTCAGCATCCTAACTGCATGATTTGCAATGCCAAGTTGAGCAATTCTAGTCTAGCACCGGCAAAACTAAGAGAACACTTCCTTAAGCTACATGGAGATGGAAAATACAAGAAAGCAACGCTCGCTGAATTCGATGAAAAGGCTACTCTGCCTGTTCTCGGCTTTGTACCCATCAACAAACCGATCCTCACAGCATCGTACGAAGTTGCTTACCTGATCGCAAAGCAGGGCAAACCACACACACCATTGGTGAAACACTCATAAAACTAGCTGTGTTGAAGATGGCGAATATCATGCTGGGAAAAGAGGCTGAAGTTAAGTTATCCCAAATTCCTCTTTCAAATGACACCATCAGCGACAGAATAGAGGACATGAGCAAAGACATCTTGGCTCAAGTAGTTGCAGATCTGATTTCAAGCCCAGCAAAATTCAGCCTTCAACTCGACGAGACCACAGACGTTTCCAATCTAAGCCAGCGCACAAATACAGCAAGCTATGTGAAAGACAACGCTTATTTTGTAAGCCTCTTACAACAACTAAGGCAGCCGATGTGAAGAAACTTGTGGATGACTTCTTCAAAGACAACAATCTTTCGTGGGATATGGTTTCTGCAGTTTGTTCGGACGGAGCTCCAGTCATGCTGGGAAGAAAGTCTGGTTTTGGTGCGCTAGTGAAAGCCGATGCACCACACATCATTGTTACGCATTGTATTCTGCACAGGCATGCGTTGGCAACAAAAACCTTGCCTCCAAAACTGGCAGAAGTATTAAAAATTGTAGTGGAATGCGTGAACTGTACGCCAACTAGTGCTCTGAGGCACCGCATCGTCAGTGAGCTGTGTAAAGAAATGGGCTCTGAATTCGAGGTACTTCTGTACCATTCTAACGTTCGGGGGTTATCCCGGGGACAGGTGCTGAATCGTGTTTTTGCCATGCGTGTGGAAATAGCCCTGTTTTTGCAAGAGCACCAACATTGTCATGCAGATTGCTTCAAAAATTCTGAGGTCATTCTCATTTTAGCATACATGGCTGATATCTTGGCAGTTCTCAATCATCTCAATCAAAAGATGCAGAGCGGTGGAGTCAACATCATCGAAGCGGAAGAAAACCTGAAGGCTTTTCAAAAAAAGCTACCGTTATGGAAACGACGAACAGAGAACGATAACTTCGCAAACTTTCCCCTGCTGGACGACTGTGTAAGTAAGATCGAAGATGTATCTGGAATCGGAAACATTTCTGTACCCACGGAACTGAAGCAAGCAATTGCCACGCACTTAGATGAGCTTGCAAAGTCTCTCGACGGATACTTCCCTACAAGAGAGTCATATCCAGCATGAGTGAGACAGCCATTCACGTTTAGTGTTGAGACAACAGATGTCAATGATGAATACCTCGATGAAATCATTGAAATTCAGCAGAGCCAGGTTCAACAGCAACTCTTCAGAACAACAAGGCTTTCAACGTTTTGGTGTCAACAAATGGTAACGTACCCTGTTATTGCTAAGAAAGCTCTGGAGATTTTCATACCGTTTGTTACAACATATCTTTGCGAGCAATCCTTTTCGAGGATGCTGGACATAAAAACTAAGGAACAGACTTTGTTGCGAAAATTACATGAGTGGCACTTGCCAAGGTGAAGCCGCACATTTCTGGACTGGTCTCTGAAAGGCAACAGCAGAAGTCACACTGATTTGCAGTAAATATTCATTATTATGTTTTTGTTTGAAAATCATATTTTGATGATTTTGTTCTTTGAACACAGTGATGTTGATGCACGGTTCATTTTGTGCACCAGTAAAATATATACCTATGTTTTGAAATTGAAAAAATCTTATTTTATTTTTCCAATTAAGAAGGGTTCGGTGAATGCGCATATGAAACTGGTGGGGTTCAGTACCTCCAACAAGGTTAAGAACTACTGCTCTAACCACTAGGCTGCCCTGCCGCCCCATACAAGGAGTACCAGTATCAGATCAGTGTGCAGGGGTACGAGGTATATATGTACAGTGCAGTCGGGATGGATTCAGATCCCTTCACTTTTTCCACATTTTGTTACATTACTGCTTTATTCTAAAATTGATTTAAAAAAAATCTAAAATCTAAACTTTTTTCCTCACCAATTTACACACAATACCCCATAATGACGAAACAAAGTTTTTTTCAATATTTTTGCAAATGTATAAAAAAAATAAAAACATACCTTATTTAAATAAATATACAGACCCTTTAATATGAGACTCAAAATTGAGCTCAGGTGCATCCTGTTTCCATTGATCATCCTTGAGCTGTTTACCTGTGGTAAATTCAATTGATTGGACATGATTTGGATTGTCCCACAGTAGTCAGACTCCAGTCACCCAAGTCATAGACTGTTCTCTCTGCTACCGCACTGCAAGCAGTACCGGAGCACCAAGTCTAGGAACAAAAGGTTCCTTAACAGCTTCTAACCACAAGCCATAAGACTGCTGAACAATTAATAAAATGGCCACCCAGACTATTTACATTGAGACATCCCCCCTCACTTTGTTTTTACACTGCTGCTACTCGCTGTTTTTTATCTATGCATAGTCACTTTACCCCTGCCTGCATGTACAAAATAACTTGACTAACCTGTAACCCCGCACATTGACTCGGGACTGGTACCCCTTTTATGTAGCCTTGTTATTTTTGTTTTATTTATTTTACTATTTTTACTTTAGTAAATCTTTTCTTAAATAAACTAACTCTTTCTTGAACTGCATTGTTGGTTAATGGTTTGTAAGTAAGCATTTCAGGGTAAGGTTGTATTTGGAAGCTGTTGTATTCGGAACATGTGACAAGAACAATTTGATTTGATAGTGCATGTCAGAGCAAAAACCAAGCCATGAGGTCGAATGAATTATGTGTAGAGCTCCAAGACAAGATTATGTCGAAGCACAGATCTGGGGAAGGGTACCATAACAGTTCTGCAGCATTGATGTGGCACAGCAGTCTAAGGCACTGCATCACAGTGCTAGAGGCGTCACTATAGACCCCGGTTCGATACCGGGTTGTATCACAACCGGACGTGATTGGGAGTACCATAGGGCAATTGGCCCAGCGTCGTCCGTGTTAGGGGAGGGTTTGACTTGACTAGTTAAATAGAGGTAAAAATATATACAGTTGAAGTCAGAAGTTTACATACACCTTAACCTGAGTTTAAATGTACTTGGCTTTCACAATTCCTGACATTTAATCCTAGTAAAAATTCCCTGTCTTAGGTCAGTCAGGTTCACCACTTTATTTTAAGAATGTGAGATGTCAGAATAATAGTAGAGGGAATGATTTATTTAAGCTTTTATTTCTTTCATCACATTCCCAGTGGGTCAGAAGTTTATATAAACTTAATTAGTATTTGGTAGGCAAGGTAAAGGCAATGGCCTTTAAATTGTTTAACTTGGGTCAAATGTTTTGGATAGCCTTCCACAAGCTTCCAACAATAAGTTGGATGAATTTTGGCCCATTTCTCCTGACAGAGCTGGTGTAACTGAGTCAGGTTTGTATGCCTCCTTGCTCGCACACGCCTTTTCAGTTCTGCACACAAATCTTCTATAGGATTGAGGTCAGGGCTTTGTGATAGCCACTCCAATATCTTGATATTGTTGTCCTTAAGCCATTTTGCCACAACTTTGGAAGTATGCTTGGGGTCATTGTCCATTTGGAAGACCCATTTGCGACCAAGCTTTAACTGACTGATGTCTGGAGATGTTGCTTCAATATATCCACGTAATTTTCCATTCTCATGATGCCATCTATTTTGTGAAGTGCACCAGTCCCTCCTGCAGCAAAGTACCACCACAACCTGACGGTGCCACCCCTGTGCTTCACGATTGGGATGGTGTTCTTCAGCTTGCAAGCCTCCCCCTTTTTCCTCCAAACATAACAATTGTCATTATGGCCAAACAGTTAGATTTCTGTTTCATCAGACCAGAGGACATTTCTCCAAAAAGTACTATCTTTGTCCCCATATGCAGTTGCAAACCGTAGTCTGGCTTTTTTATGGCGGTTTTGGAGCAGTGGCTTCTTCCTTGCTGAGCGGCCTTTCAGGTTATATCGACATAGGAATAGTTTTACTGTGGATATAGATAATTTTGTACCTGTTTCCTCCAGCATCTTCACAAAGTCCTTTGCTGTTGTTCTGGGATTGACACAACGCGTCTCCTTCCTGAGCGGTATGACGGCCGTGTGGTCCCATGGTGTTTTGTACTATTGTTTGTACAGATGAACGTGGTACCTTCCGGTGTTTGGAAATTGCTCAGAAGTATGAACCAGACTTGTGGAGGTCTACAATTCTTTTCTGAGGTCTTGGCTGATTTCTTTTGATTTTCCCATGATGTCCAGCAAAGAGGCACTGAGTTTGAAGGTAGGCCTTGAAATACATCCACAGGTACACCTCCAATTAACTCAAATTATGTCAATTAGCCTATCAGAACCTTCTAAAGCCATGACATCATTTTCTGTAATTTTTCAAGCTGTTTAAATGCACAGTCAACTTAGTGTATGTAGACCTCTGACCCACTGGAATTGTGATACAGTGAATTATAAGTGAAATAATCTGTCTATAAATTTTTGGGGAAAAATGACTTGTGTCATGCACAAATTAGATGCCCTAACCGACTTATCAAAACTATAGTGCATATGGAGTATGTTTTAAAACAAAGCTGTTTTTTTAAACAGGAATTGACAATGTCTCTTATGACTTCACCCGACAAAGAGCATAATGTAAACTGTAGCCCCTATACCACCTAGCAACTAGCTTTTCAACTTACTGAGTAGGGTTTAGACCACAGTTTGTGAGTTGCCCTTTGGGAGTTATCATAGATATCTTTAGACATCTCTGAAAAAAAGTAACTTCATCTTAAGAGCTTGGACCCATGGGGAGATCATGAAGTTCCAAGAATACTTTTTAGAACACCTCAAAAGGTATATTCCAATTTGTAAGTCGCTCTGGATAAGAGCGTCTGCTAAATGACTTAAATGTAAATGTAAATTTCAGTTCTTTGGGGTAACTTAGATTTAAGCCATAGATGAGGCCCATAAGCAACGTACATGACTGTGTAACACTGGGAATACCAGCCAGGACTCCTGCTCCTTCGATGCAGATCCCATGCTCTATATTCTGGTGCAGATCCCATGCTCTATATTCTGGTGCAGATCCCATGCTCTATATTCTGGTGCAGATCCCATGCTCTATATTCTGGTGCAGATCCCATGCTCTATATTCTGATGCAGATCCCATGCTCTATATTCTGATGCAGATCCCATGCTCTATATTCTGGTGCAGATCCCATGCTCTATATTCTGGTACAGATCCCATGCTCTATATTCTGGTGCAGATCCCATGCTCTATATTCTGATGCAGATCCCATGCTCTATATTCTGGTGCAGATCCCATGCTCTATATTCTGATGCAGATCCCATGCTCTATATTCTGGTGCAGATCCTTCACAGTGAACACTTTCATCACATGCTGAACGAGGTCCTCTCGGATCATGGTGTCGTCAGCATCCTGAGTGAAAAAAATTAGAACAGACTAGGCTACTAGATTAACTGTGCAACTTGAGAGGAGAGAAAGGGAAAGAAAGGAAAATACCTCATTTAGAGATAAACAAGGATACAAAAATAAAATCCTTTACCTTGTTTTCTGTGATAAGGTCTTCAACCCTCTCGCCGAGGTATATGATCAGGGCACGGATCACAACGTCTCTTCTTCCCTGGATGGTGTTGCACTGTAATATGATGTTATACAAATAATTGCATTTAATACCGGCAAATAAATACACAGTATATATACTATTGTGAAGGTGGTATTGTGCATACCCTGTACAGAACTTCAAGTATTTTCTGCATGTCCGCCTTGACAGCACCTCCTTTTGACTTAAACAAGTCCAATAGTTTTAGTGTAAATTCATCCAGCTTCTGCACAAAGGTGGACTCGAGCAACAGTTGTAATTCTGAACTCTTCCTTAATCTGAGTGAGAGAGAGAATTCTGAACAGATAAGAACAGAATATGATCTGAGAGCCAGAATGCTATTGGGAACCCCTCCAAAAGCATGTGCAGAGTGAGAATGTTCAGACTAATCTTTAATGCATATTTAATTGTAGATTAGAATATTAGGTCAAGACAACACAAAATATTTAAATCAATTTACATTTTTTACCTACATTGACTATTTTCATTCAGCTGTATTTTGTACCTGAGTGGGCTCAAACAGGGCTGGCCATCTTTCTTTGAAGTCCTTCACAGGAAGGGCCTGAACGACATCTTGTCTTTGATATGAGAAGCTTCACAATGTTGTGGTTGTCACGTATTTGTACTTCTCCCAGTAGCTCCACTCGCTCCCTCTCCAGAGTTTCATCTGTTTTTCCAGCAGGGTGGGGTGGGAGGTAATTTACCTCAGCCTTCTTAGTTTTTTTTATGTTCTTGGCAACGGGCCTGTCCTCTGGTGATTTTCTCTTGACAGAGTTCACTTCCAGTTCTGGGCAAACAATTCCTCTCAGTTTCGATCTGTAATTGCCCATCTTATACTTCAGGCTGGCTTGCCATCTGTACAGGCCTGAGAAGGACCCATGCTCTTTAAGACATGGGTCATTTTTTACCAAAGCTTCTGCAACCTGCCGAATTTGTTTCTTGACAGATAGGCTGTAAACTGGAAGATCCTTTCAGATAGTTTTTCCAGGATGTCTGATTTCACAGAAAGATTGTGGAGTACTGTTCCATCCTTCATGTGTGCTTCATTAGCTGCCTCAAGAATGAGCTCTGTATCATAAAAAAAGTGAGGAATTTCGAACTGAAATGGCCACGGACTGAAGTGTTGGGAAGAGGTACTTTCTGGAAAGGACAATATCACAGTATCACGTGATCCAAGGGAGCCCCTCTCATCCGATGTCTCTGTGGAGCTGTTATTGAGTTCTTGTACATTTAAAGTAATAAGAGGTGGGCCGTCAAGGTCAACCACTTTGATGGTGTCTTCATCCTTTAGGTCTTCAGTATCAAGCAAAGAAAATAACAGGTCTCCAAATGCACTGTCCATGTACTGTAGAACAAATTATTTTTTTAAGCTGAAATGTCTCTTGCACAATTGTGCCAAGCTCAGCCACAGTAGCAGGGATTCCAGAAGGCAATGTTAGCTTACGGATATCAGGGCCCTCTAATAGGTCCCGTAGTCTGGCAGACATTTCTGTTCTGTTGTAGCGAAAGTGATCCTGTCAAGAAAAAAATGCATAAAAGTTATCAAATGGTTATGTCAAACATGGGTATCCCATTAAATCGATATCAAGTGCTGCTTACTAGATCTCATTATAATAAACATGTAAAACCAAGCATTTCTATTCTATACCAAATACTAAATCCAGCATGAGCTCTATGAGCAATGCATTGTTTTTAAACCCATGTATAAATACACCACATTTAAAACTATTCCATTTTAAAAGATTGTTACCTAATATTGCAGGCAAATATAGTGCTTCAGGGTTACCATTCTCTTTTGGCCAACACCGTATGCTGTTAGTGGGTAGATGCCTGTCAATTCCTTTTACTCAATGACCTTAAACTTTGTGTGGATTCCAGCTCAAACCCCCTACTCATTATACCAAGCATTCTGACACTTGGCAATAAAAGCAAATTCACCATGAACAACGATCATTAGAAGTATTTCAATAAAGTCTGGTAGACCTCCAGTGGATCCGTAGGTTAAGATCATTCCAACCGAGTAGTCGGTACCATTGCAGGAATGTGTGTTTGCCATCTGAACAAAAGTCTCATCTGGAAAAGAACATTGTACTGCTTCCTTTGTCATCCTTTAACACTTCTAAAGCAACAGTGGACAGCTTTGTGGCAGATAGGGCAGGCTTGACAAGATTGGTGCCATGCAGATGGTACGCAAGCAATTAGTTGATGCTTCACTGCAAGAGACAGCAAAATGTTTTGAAAGCTGTTGGTCTGTCGAACAATCCGCTTAAAAAAAGCTGTGTTTAGCTTCAAAGTGCATAGTCCAAAAAGCTGCGGGTAGTGTTCAATGAAATGATGTTTCGGGATAACACTATCCTGAGGAAAAACCTCTAAGAATCTATGCCTGTGCTCGGATATCTTGCTGTCAAGGTACCAAATTGATTCTTCTGTGTGAATTGGCGAAACCACAAGTTCAACAATATATTTGATGTCCATAACAATTTCCCATGATAGTTCACCTACAGGTATTTTAGTTCCTATAATGAATGGAAGCAGACGCAGTAGGCACCAGTTTTCATGAGCATTTCCTCCCATACTTATTTTCCTTGGATTCATCAAGTCAAGAGGAATTAATTGTGGGCAGTCAGTGTTATCACTCCACTTATGGGGGATTTGTGTAATAAGATTGTTGTGTTCCAACAGAGTAAAATATTTATTCTTGATTAAAACCTTTAAGCACAATGCCAGTTCCAGGATTCCCTCAAAAAAGTAATGTAGCACATCTGGTGGATAGCCAGACAGCATGTCAAAATGTTTACATTTTTCAGTTAAAGCACACTGCTTTTTCACACCATAGCAATGTATTAAGGTGGGATTTTCTAAAACTGTCTGTATTTGTTCAGAATGTTGCTGCTTTGTTCTTGGTTAGAATGCCACAGTTCTCACTTATTTTACCTAGATCTCAGATAACTCAGCCTAACAGAACCTGTAGACATGCATTGCACTAAAACTTTCTACAAATCCACCAATAGAGTGGGCTCCAAGATTATCTGCTGCCACACAAACAGTGCCCTTCAGTGTCTTTCCGAGCACAGGAATAAAATGTCCTTCCTCCTCCAATTGTGCAATATCTTTTAAAAAGTGTCTAGCACCTTCCCATATCCATATGTTTAACATCAACAGCCTTGCAGAGAACAGCTAAGTAAATATACTTGAGTGTAGACCGAAACTGTAATGGGACATTTGCCAACACCCAATAGACTCCTGTGATTTTGTGCTTTTTGGGGATGTTCCAAGGGGATTGCACACTTCAAAGTCATCAACATAGTGAAGTAAAGATGGGGTTAATTCATCTCCTGATATACAGTCATTTTCTTTGAAATGTGTGCCATCATAAAAAGACTCGTATCGAGAAACTCGTAGGCCTACTTTTTAAAGCTTTCTCCTGAATGTAGGAACATACTGAAAGCTTCTTCCTTTCTTTGCATCAAGTATATATTCTACCGGCTCCACCACAGAAACATTTTTCTTAAAAAACTGCTTCCTCTTGTACGGTGTGGCGAGGGGTCCATCCGGCCCTAAACTGTGCTCATGGGATTTGTTTCACAGACATCTTGAACCAAATCTGAGATTGTGTAATTGTCAATAACACAACCATGTTTCCTTAAACAGGAATTAACTATGTATTTTATGACAGGACCTGACACAGAGCACGATATGAAATGCAGTTCCTCTACTACCTCATTGATACACTTGTCTGGCACGTTGTAAATACTTGCCAATTTGAGCAAAAGGTGACCAATTTTTTGCTCAATGTCATTTTGTAATTCTGGTTCTTCTAAAGTTTCCTGCTCTTCGTGGACTTGTGTATTTGAATGGTCAATATGTTTTTGTACAACTCCAGTTCTAAAGTCGCCCAGAGAATGCGGATTCTGTTTTCGACTCCTATGAGATGCAAAGGTACCATATACATTTGTTATAAATCCGCACTTGTCAAATACACAGAGGACAGTTTCATGTTTCTTTAGATGGTTTCCAAGGTGTTAAAAATTATATTTTTCTGTTGAGAAACGGCAAGCTCTGCAAATTTCACATTTAAAAGAAAAGAGCTCTCCTGGCCTTACTGACTTGTCAGTTGCCTCGACAAATGTACCTTAAGGGAACCCCATGTTTTGAAGGACAGATGCAGTCTGGGTAGAGGCAGGGCAGTGGTTGATTATGTCCATGTCTCAGTCTATAGTGCTTCAAAAGTTACGTTTGTTTGAATGCAGCAAAACTGCAGATCTAACATTGCATGCACCACCTGATCCCTATGGAATTAAGGTGAAGTCAATTATTTGTGTGTATATATAAGCTTAAAACATTACTTACACATCCCATATGCTATATCATTGTAATGGCTCTCGTTGATAGAAGGAGACCAAGGCGCAGCGTGGTAGGCATACATGGTAACTTTATTGATGACGCCAAACAAAATAACAAAGTTGCACAGTTCTGTCAGGCTACAGTAACTAAACAGAAAACAAGATCCCACAACCTAATGGTGGGAAAAGGGCTGCCTAAGTATGATCTCCAATCAGAGACAACGATAGACAGCTGCCTCTGATTGAGAACCACACTCGGCCAAAAACAAAGAAACAGAAGACATAGAATTTCCCATCCGAGTCACACCCTGACCTAACCAAACATAGAGAATAATAAGGATCTCTAAGGTCAGGGCGTGACAATCATTCTAAAATAAGGAAGACACACATTGTCAATACCTGCCTGGGTTACAACGCATTGTGTAAAACACTAATAGGGCCCTATAAAATACTTTTGCTGTTTTATTTTCAGAAATTCCGTTAACTTTTTGTTGCGCAACTTGTTCAATCCATTTGGTTGATTTTAAAAATACAGTATATATCTAATACCTATTATTCACACTAATGTTGGGTTACTGTAATAAAAATATCCTGCGTATCCTGTCCGAGGGGTGACGTGTATTCTGTTTACATTTCTGGGCCCCGTCTGAGTTTTCCGCATTGCGGAAATCATAGGGCCCTACAAGCGCTCATGTGAGCTACAATCAAAACACACAGACATTTTAATATATTTACATACCTTGTCAATGTATTCTGGAAAATATGGTCTGTCCAGTACTCATGAACGTCTGAATACCTATAACATTACCTAAAGAAGAGGAGTTGTATTAAAATCTATGACAATGTCAGGAAAATAAAACTTGACTTCAGCTTTAGATAGCTAGCAGAAACATCGCAATCCTAGCTGACTTGGAAGAGCTGCTTGTTATCTATCTTACTAGCCAGCCCAGTTATTTCATTTAGCTAGTTTGGCTGTTAGATTAGACTAGATAACTAGTGCACAAGGTCAATGTTTGCAGTGCTGCCTTGAACATGTTGTGAATACATGAACAACAATGTTTCTGCAAGGACAGGCATAGCTAGGTGTAGCTAGATAGCTAGGTGTAGATAGATAGCTAGGTGTAGATAGATAGCTAGCTACGTATTGTTCGTTCATGTCTCTGCCTGGCTAGCTTGCCTAGCATGCAAACCTTAAATTGCAGGGGCACATGTGTTCAGTTCCACTGTCATGTTTGCTGACGATGCATTTTTTGGAAAGCTAGGTAGGTAATATGTTACAAAGCTATTTCGGTTAATATAAACGTACACAAAAATGACAAAGGTTAGAAACAGCGCGAAGGTGATTAAATGCACTGCTAACTTACTAATGAAAACTCACCCCATTCCGTACAAATGTGCGCAACCGCGATATTCAAATGAGTCTGCAAAGAAAACTAATGGGACTGTAGTGACTGTGTTGACTTCAAAATCTGAGGTATGAACTACGTTTCTATTCAAGCATTGATCGACATGGTAATGGCTCTATAGTATTGGAGAAAAGTTGAAAAAACGGACCCTCCGTTACATCATGACGTGTCATGCCATAACGTACAGCATGCATAAAGCTACTATTTCTGTCTTACAATCTCTCTCCACCAGGTGTAGCACTTCTCTCATCGTTTAAAAACAAGAAATGGACAGTGACCGGGGTCATATTTTGCGTCGTCACTGCAAGTGATCACGACTCAAAAAAACGATTTACTTCTGAAAATCACTTTAGCACCGTCCTAAAAACCCGATTCAAATTCGACACAAACCTTCAAATAGGTATGTAACCACACATTATATAAACTCTTTATAGTGTTTTATTTACATTTTAGAGGCGATAAGGTGATAAGTTGGACAGATCGAGCAATTCCCCCCCCCCCCACACAACATCTCTCCTTCCCACTATCACGCTTTAGTTTCGCTTCCCCAACATAAAAAAAAACAACTAACGGGGCTCATTGCCTTGAATCATGCAGAAACTGGCAGCGTTTAGGTCATGTCATTTATTTTGTTGGAATGGGGAGAAAGTGTGCTTTACTGATATTGTATTGATATTACAGCTGATCTGGCAGTATTATGTTTTTGGGGCGCTAAAATAAGGTCAATTGTACGGACCAAGGCAATGTACAAAAGTTCGCTAGTAGCATGCCCACCAATAGCTATTATCTAACTCTACCTTATCTTTACCACAAATATTTTCGAAATTCAGTCGAAAATATGTGTCGAGAGATCCAAACTACATTCCAAGTTATAATTTGGTCCTTACCTGGCGCATGGCCATTCCAGAGGGGAAAGATCAAGACAAAGTCAGTTGAAATGTTCCAAGCACGATTGACATTCGGAACTAGATTTAGCTTGTGAGTCCAACATAATATATGATATACTTTGAATATCATATTTTTAAGTTGTTGGTTGTTACTTAGAAATATTCGTTCTTTTTCAACACATATGCATTAAGTATTATATTCTAAAATGTAAGTAAAACCAAAAACCTATTATTTTAAGTAAAAATCATTGATTTTCTTTTGCAATATTTACGAAGCCCTTGGGTCATTTTTTAAGGGTGTAGGCATAATTAAGTTATAATGCCCTCGAAGCCGCTGTTTGGAGGATATTGGTGTTCGTCGAGGGCTGGCAAGCCATGCCAATATATGCTCTGATTTAGAGGGAGTTGGGTTAAATGCGGAAGACACATTTAAGTTGAATGCATTCAGTTGTTCAACTGACTAGGTATCCCTTTCCAAACACCGGCTTTGAGGGCATTATCACTTTTATACAATGGGTTACCAACATATTCATTAAAATTGTTGTTTTGATGAATTTATTCATACTGTTTCATCCTTCCACAAGATATAGTCCCATCACAAATCTAGGGTTGCTAGAGTCGTTCAGTCTTTTTGTTCTGAATCTATGGACGCGACCCAGTCGTTCGTTCTAGATGTTCCATTGAAATACTGGCTGGCAACGTTCCTATCTGTTGCTTGCTAGCTAGCCAACTACGGCTAACTTACAGTTACGTCAAAAAGTGCAGCCAGAATAACAGCGAAGTAGCTGTTTCCTAGTTGGATTTAATTGGATAAATCCATAACAATGAGTTAATGATGCACGGTTTTGCCTGGCAGAGAAAATGTGCTCTCTTGTCAGGACAACGTTCAGACAAAAGAAAGACAATCCATGACATTCCTTTGAGCTGATTTTAATAAATGAAACCATACATACATTGTTAAAAATACAATTTTATTAGTCACATGCACTGAATACAACAGGTAACAACAACCTTACAAATGCTTACTTACAACCCCCTAACCAACAGTTTAAAAAATATGAATAAGAAATAAAAGTAACTAGTAGTTAAAGAGCAGCAGTAAAATAACAATAGCGAGACTATATACAGGGGGTACTGGTACAGAGTCAAGGTGCGGGGGCACCGGTTAGTCGAGGTAATTGAGGTAATATGTACATGTAGGTAGAGTTATTAAAGTGACAATTCATAGATAATAACAGAGAGTAGCAGCGGTGTAAAATAGGGGGTGAGGTGGGCAATGCAAATAGTCTGGGTAGCCATTTGATTAGATGTTTATGAGTCTTATGGTTTGGGGGTAGAAGCTGTTAAGAAGCCTCTTGGACCTAGACTTGGACGCTCCGGTACCGCTTGCCGTGCAGTAGTAGAGAGTACAGCTTGACCCCAGTGATGTACTGGGCCGTACACACTACCCTCTGTAGTGCCTTGCGGTCATAGGCCGAGCAGTTGCCATACCAGGCATTGATGCAACCAGTCAGGATGCTCTTGATGGTGCAGCTGTATAACTTTTTGAAGATCTGAGGACCCATGCCAAATCTTTTCTCCTGAGAAGGAATACGTTTTGTCGTGCCCTCTTCACGACTGTCTTTGTGTGCTTGGACCATGTTAGTTTGTTGGTGATGTAAACACCAAGGAACTTGAACCTCTCAATCTGCTCCACTACAGCCCCGTCAATGAGAATGAGGGCGTGCTCGGTCCTTTTCCTGTAGTCCACAATCATCTCCTTTGTCTTGATCCCATTGAGGGAAAGGTTGTTGTCCTGGCACCATACGGCCAGGTCTCTGATGACCTCCCTATAGGCTGTCTTGTCGTTGTCAGCGATCAGGCCTACCATTGTTGTGTCATCGGCAAACTTCATGATGGTGTTGGAGTCATGTCTGGTCGTGCAGTCATGAGGGAACATGGAGTACAGGAGGGGACTGAGCACGCACCCCTGGGGGGGGCCCTGTGTTGAGGATCAGCAAGGCGGATGTGTTACTATCTACCCTTACCACCTTGGATGGCCCGTCAAGAAGTCCAGGATCCAGTTGCAGAGGGAGGTGTTTAGTCCCAGGGTCCTTAGCTTATTGATGAGCTTTGAGGGCACTATGGTGTTGGACGCTGAGCTGTAGTCAATGAATAGTATTCTTACATAGGTGTTCCTTTTATCCAGGTGGGAAAGGGCAGTGTGGAGTCCAATAGAGATTGCATCATCTCTGGATCTGTTTGGGCGGTGTGCAAATTGGAGTGGGTCTAGGGTTTCTGGGATAATGGTGTTGGTGTGAGCAATGACCAGCCTTTCAAAGCACTTCATGGCTACAGACGTGAGTGCTACGGGTCGGTAGTCATTTTGGCAGGTTACCTTAGTGTTCTTGGGCACAGGGACTATGGTGGTCTGCTTAAAACCTGTTGGTATTTCAGACCCGGACAGGGAGAGGTTGAAATGTCAGTGAAGACATTTACCAGTTGGTCAGCGCATGCACAGTACACGTCCTGGTAATCCGTCTGGCCCTACGGCCTTGTGAATGTTAACCTGTTTAAAGGTCTTACTCACATCAGCTGTCGAGAGCGTGATCACACAGTCGTCTGGAACAGCTGGTGCTCTCATGCATGTTTCAGTGTTATTTGCCTCGAAGCGAGCATAGAAATAGTTTAGCTCATCTGGTGGGCTTGTGTCACTGGGCAACTCTCGGCTGTGCTTCCCTTTGTAGTCTGTAATAGTTTGCAAGCCCTGCCCCATCTGACGAGCGTCGGAGCCGGTGTAGTACAATTCGATCTTAGTCCTGTATTGACACTTTGCCTGTTGGGCGGGATTTCTTATAAGCTTCCAGGTTAGAGTCCTGCTCCTTGAATTGGCAGCTCTAGCCTTTAGCTCAGTGCGGATGTTGCCTGTAATCCATGGCTTCTGGTTATCCACCACAGCGGAGATAGCTCAAATCAAATCTAAACAATAACCTCTCCCTCTAATTTTATTTGTCGCTTGCGCCGAATACAACAGGTGTAGATCTTAGTGAAATGCTTACTTACAAGCCCTTAACCATCAATTCAGTTGATTTCACAACAAAGTATCAATTTAGCCAGTGAAATTTTAAAAAGTTTTGTATGTGGCTATGACAACCAGCTCAATGTGCTGTCTGTCTCATTCAGACACATTCACTTTATATTGGACGGTGGAGATCGCAATTCAATATTGAAAAGGTCAGAGAGACAGACAGCAAGGTTTATACAATTCTCTCGCTGTTGAAAACCAAATGTTAGTCCAAAAGAAATGGGAGATAAAGTCTAGATGCTTTTTATAGTGGAGATCAAATTTATACATTTTCTGGCAGGGTTGATGAGACAGTGGATTGCGCAGTCAGATGGAACAGAGTAAATAGGCATTTCAGCATCATAGATTTAGTTGGTGGTAACTTGTGAAATAGACACCTGTCGCGATCGTAAGGAAAGACGGACCAAGGCGCAGCCCCCCCAAAGGTGAGGACTCAACCTGAAACCAAATGGGGAGGGTGGTGGAGTGACTAGTGTCGGTGGTGGCTCCGGTGCGGGTCGTAGCCCCCGCCCTGACCACAGATCTGGTCTGGGTTGGACGCCGTGCCTGGACTGGGCCCCGGCGCAGAGGAAGGCTCAGGCTCAGGCCTTGGAGCTGGACTGGGCACCGGTGCAGAGGAAGGCTCCAGGACATCGTGACTGGACTGGGCACCGGCGCAGAGGAAGGCTCCGGCCTTGGAGCTGGACTGGGCACTGGCGCAGAGGAAGGCTCCTGCCCGGGAGCGGGACTGGACACCGTGCCTGGACTGGGCACCGGCGCAGATGAAGGCTCCTGCCATGGAGCTGGACTTGACACCGTGCCTGGACTGGGCACCGGCGTAAAGGAAGGCTCCTGCCCGGGAGCGGGACTGGATGCCGTGCCTGGACTGGGAATTGGAGCAGAGGAAGGCTCCTGCCTTGGAGCGGGACTGGACGCTGTACTTGGACTGGGCACCGGCACAGAGGAAGACTCCTGCCATGGAGCGGGGCTGGACGCCGTGCCTGAACTGGGCACTGGCGCAGAGGAAGTCTCCTGCTGGGAGCTGGCACAGGACGCACCAGACTGGGGAGGTGCACTGGAGGTCTGGTGCGTGGAGCCGGCACAGGTGACAGACACTTCAGGGAGAGTGCGGGGAGCTGGCACAGGACGTACTGGACTGGGGAGGAGCACTGGAAGCCAGATGCGTGAAGCCGGCACAGACTTCACCAGACCGCTGACAGGCTCTTCAGGTCGAATGTTGAGCAGAACACACTTGACCAACATCTCTCTCATCTCTCTCCCAACTTCTCAATCGCCTCCCTGACGGTCTCTGGCTCTTCAGGGTGAGTACGTGGAGCTTGCACAGATGGCACTGGACTGATGACCCGCTCTTCCACTCTCCGCTGCTCCACCGACCACCCCTCGTGCCCCCCCCCCACCCCCCAAAAAAACAATCTTGGGGTTTCTGAGGCCACGGTCCCCGGCGTCGTCGCTGCCCTTCCACCTTCCTTGGTGTCTCCTTCCAAGGAAGGGTCTCACATCTGGACATGATTTCCTCCCATGTCCAAAACTCCTTAACCTCCATAACATGCTGCTTGGTCCTGCGTTGGTGGGATATTCTCTCACAATCGTGAGGAAAGACGGGCCAAGGCGCAGTGTGATTTGAGTTCCACATAATTTATTTAAGTGAATCTTCTAAACAAAACAATAAACTAACACCGACCGTGAACAAACGTAGTGCTACATGCACTCACTCAAAACAATATCCCACAAAGCAGGTGGGAGAAAGGGTTTCCTAAATATGATCCCCAATTTGAGGCAATGATTACCAGCTGCCTCTAATTGGGAAACATACAACCCAGCCACATAGAAAATCAATGACTAAACACCCCCATCGTAACGCTCTGAACCGAGGGCTCTCTATGGTCATGGTCATGTTGACAACACCGGCTGGAATACGGTTTTAACCAATCAGCATCCACCCGTTGTATAAGGATCAATAATTCTGTGTCAATTTGTGTCGGTATACATGTGTGTATGTATGTGGGTTTGTGCTGTGTGTTTGTGTTTGTGTGTGTGTGTGTGTGTACAGTGCATTCGGAAAGTATTTAATGACAAAGCGAAAACGGGGTTAATTTTTGTGTGTGAAAATTTACTTAAAAAACAAAACTGAAATACCTTATTTACGTAGGTATTCAGCCTTTGCTATGAGACTCGAAATTGAGCTCAGGTGCGTCCTGTTTCCATTGATCATCCTTGAGCTGTTTCTACAACTTGACTGGAGTCCACTTTTGGTAAATTCAATTGATTGGACATTATTTGGAAAGGCACACTCCTGTCTATATAAGGTCCCACAGTTGACAGTGTATGTCAGAGCAAAAATCAAGCCATGAGGTCGATGGAATTGTCCGTAGAGCTCTGAGACAGGATGTTGAGGCACAGATCTGGGGAAGGGTACCAAAACAATTCTGCAGCATTGTAGGTCCCCAATAACACAGTGGCCTCCATCATTCTTAAATGGAAGAAGTTTGGAACCACCAACACTCTCCTAGAGCTTGCCACCCGTCCAAACTGAGAAATCGGGGGAGAAGTGCCTTGGTCACGGAGGTGACCAAGAACCCGATGGTCACTCTGACAGAGCTCCGGAGTTCCTCTCTGAAGATGGGAGAACCTTGCAGAAGGACAACCATCTCTGCAGCACTCTACCAATCAGGCCTTTATGATAGAGTAGCCAGACGGAAGCCACTCCTCAGTAAAAGGCACATGACAGCCCGCTTGGAGTTGACGAAAGGCACGTAAAGGACTCTCAGATCATGAGAAACAAGATTCTCTGGTCTGATGAAACCAAGATTGAACTATTTGGCCTGAATGCCAAGCGTCACGTATGGGGGAAACCTGGCACCATCCTTACGGTGAAGGTTGGATTTATCATCATTATTAATATTGATTCATCAATAAAATGTGTTTTTGCAAGTTAAAATCAAATGTATTTGTCACATACACATGGTTAGCAGATGTTAATGCGAGTGTAGCGAAATGTTTGTGCTTCTAGTTCCGACAATGCAGTATTAACCAATGAGTAATCTAACCTAACAATTCCAAAACTACTACCTTATACACACACAAGTGTAAAGGGATAAAGAATATGTACATAAAGATATATGAATGAGTGATGTTACAGAAGGGCATAGGTAAGATGCAGTAGATGGTATCGAGTACAGTATATACATATACATATGAGATGAGTAGTGTAGGGTATGTAAACAAAGTGGCATAGTTAAAGTGGCTAGTGATACATGTATTACATAAAGATGCAGTAGATGATATAGAGTACAGTATATACATATGAGATGAGTAATGTAGGGTATGTAAACATTATATTAAGTAGCATTGTTTAAAGTGGCTAGTGATATATTTTACATAATTTCCCATCAATTCCCATTGTTAAAGTGGCTGGAGTTGAGTCAGTGTGTTGGCAGCAGCCACTCAATGTTAGTGGTGGCTGTTTAACAATCTGATGGCCTTGAGATAGAAGCTGTTTTTCAGTCTCCCGGTCCCTGCTTTGATGCACCTGTACTGACCTCGCCTTCTGGATGATAGCGGGGTGAACAGGCAGTGGCTCGGGTGGTTGTTGTCCGTGATGATCTTTATGGCCTTCCTGTGACATCGGATGGTGTAGGTGTCCTGGAGGGCAGGTAGTTTGCCCCCGGTGATGCGTTGTGCAGACCTCACTACCCTCTGGAGAGCCTTACGGTTGTGGGCGGAGCAGTTGCTGTACCAGGCGGTGATACAGCCCGACAGGATACTCTCGATTGTGCACCTGTAGAAGTTTGTGAGTGCTTTTGGTGACAGGCCGAATTTCTTCAGCCTCCTGAGGTTGAAGAGGCGCTGCTGCACCTTCTTCGCGACACTGTCTGTGTTGGTGGACCAATTCGGTTTGTCCGTGATGTGTACGCCGAGGAACTTAAAACTTACTACCCTCTCCACTACTGTCCCATCTATGTGGATAGGGGGTTGCTCCCTCTGCTGTTTCCTGAAGTCCACAATCATCTCCTTTGTTTTGTTGACGTTGAGTGTGAAGTTATTTTCCTGACACCACACTCCGAGGGCCCTCACCTCCTCCCTGTAGGCTGTCTCGTTTTTGTTGGTAATCAAGCCTACCACTGTAGTGTCGTCCGCAAACTTGATGATTGAGTTGGAGGCGTGTTACCTACCCTCACCACCTGGGGGTGGCCCGTCAGGAAGTCCAGTACCCAGTTCCACAGGGCGGGGTGAGCTTGATGACGAGTTTGGAGGGTACTATGGTGTTAAATGCTGAGCTGTAGTCGATGAACAGCATTCTCACATAGGTATTCCTCAGATGGGTTAGGGCAGTGTGCAGTGTGGTTGAGATTGCATCGTCTGTGGACCTATTTGGGCGGTAAGCAAATTGGAGTGGGTCTAGGGTGTCAGGTAGGGTGGAGGTGATATGATCCTTGACTAGTCTCTCAAAGCACTTCATGATGACGGAAGTGAGTGCTACCGGGCGGTAGTCGTTAAGCTCAGTTACCTTAGCTTTCTTGGGAACAGGGACAATGGTTGCCCTCTTGAAGCATGTGGGAACAGCAGACTGGGATAAGGATTGATTGAATATGTCCGTAAACACACCAGCCAGCTGGTCTTCGCATGCTCTGAGGACGCGGCTGGGGATGCCGTCTGGGCCGGCAGCCTTGCGTTTAAATGTTTTCCTCACGTCGGCTGCAACGTCGGTCATGTTTCCGGTCACCTTTCCCTGGTTAAAAGCAGTGGTTCGCGCTTTCAGTTTCACGCGAATGCTGCCATCAATCCACGGTTTCTGGTTTGGGAATGTTTTAATCGTTGCTATGGGAATGACATCATCAATGCACTTTCTAATGAACTTGCTCACCGAATCAGCGTATTCGTCAATGTAGTTGTTGGACGCAATGCGGAACATATCCCAGTCCGCGTGATCGAAGCAGTCTTGAAGTGTAGAATCAGATTGGTCGGACCAGTGTTGAACAGTCCTGAGCGCAGGAGCTTCTTGTTTTAGTATCTGTCTGTAGGCAGGGAGCAACAAAATGGAGTCGTGGTCAGCTTTTCCGAAAGGAGGGTGGGGGAGGGCGTCGCAATGATCCAAGGTTTTACCAGCCCTGGTTGCGCAATCGATATATTGATACAATTTAGGGAGTCTTGTTTTCAGATTAGCCTTGTTAAAATCCCCAGCTACAATGAATGCAGCCTCAGGATATGTGGTTTCCAGTTTGCAAAGAGTCAAATAAAGTTAGCTCAGGGCCATCGATGTGTCTGCTTGGGGGGGAATATACACGGCTGTGATTATAATCGAAGAGAATTCCCTTGGTAGATAATGAGGACGACATTTTATTTATGTGGAATAAGTCAGATGAACAGAAGGACTTGAGTTCCTGTATGTTGTTGTGATCACACCACGTCTCGTTAATCATAAGGCATACGGCCCCGCCCTTCTTTTTACCAGAAAGATGTTTGTTTCTGTCAGTGCGATGCGTGAAGAAACCAGCTGGCTGCACCGATTCCGTTAGCGTCTCTCGAGTGAGCCATGTTTCCGTGAAGCAAAGAACCTTAGTCTCTGATGTCCCTCTGGAATGATACCCTTGCTCGGATTTCATCAACCTTGTTGTCAAGAGACTGGACATTGGCGAGTAGTATGTTAGGGAGTGGTGCGCGATGTGCCTGTCTCCGGAGCCTGACCAGAAGACCGCTACGTTTCCCTCTTTTACGACGTCTTTGTTTTGGGTCGCAGGCTGGGATCCATTCCGTTGTCCTGGGTGGAAGGCAGAACACAGGATCCGCTTCGGGAAAGTCATATTCCTGGTCGTACTGATGGTGAGTTGACGTTGCTCTTATATTCAGTAGTTCTTCCCGACTGTATGTAATGAAACCTAAGATTACCTGGGGTACCAATGTAAGAAATAACATGGTGGTGCTATCATCATGCTGTGGGGATGTTTTTCAGAGGCAGGCACTGGGAGACTAGTCAGGATCGAGGGAAAGATGAACGGAGTAACGTACAGAGAGATCCTTGATGAAAACCTGCTCCAGAGCGCCCAGGACAATTTTTAAAACCGGTTTTTGCTTTATCATTATGGGGTATTGTGTGTAGATTGACACTGCCTGATATAGAAATCCTGGATGGCAGTGAGGTCGGCCCTAGTGATGTACTGTTCGCTCCGCCCTCTTTAGCGCTTGGAGGTCAAGGGTGGTGCATTTGCCATACCAGTCAAGAGGCTCTCGACGGTGCAGCTGTATAACTTTTTGAGGATCCAATGTCCCATGACAAATCTTTTCAGCCTCCTGAGGGGGAAGAGGGGGTGTTGTGCCTTTTCCTCGACTTTGTGTCTGTGTGTGTGAATCATGTTACGTCCTTATTGATGCGGACGCCAAGGAACTTAAAGCTCTTGATCTGCTCCACTACAGCCCAGTCGATGTGGATGAGGATGTGTTTTCCCCTGACATTAAGGGAGAGGTTTTGTCATGGCACCACACTGTCAAGTCTCTGACCTCCTCCCTGTAGGTTGTCTCATCGCCGTCGGTAATCGGGCCTACAGGTCTACCACGTCTTACTGTAAACCCTTTCATCAAACCCAGTTTCAAGCTACAACCTGTTGGAGGCAGGGAGGGAGGTGGAAGAGTAGGGAAGAAGGGAGGTGGAAGGGTAAGGAGGAAGGCAGGTGGAAGGATAGGGAGGGAGGGAGATGGAAAGGAAATGGAAGGGTAGGGAGTAGGCCTGGGCGGTATACCATGTACCGTATGCCGGGATATTTGGATATAGCCACGGGATGGTTTTTCAATAGCTTCATTACCATTGAAACTATTTCTTTGAAGTTTTTAAATAAATTATCATATTTGTAGCTACTATTTAGGTAAATACCTGCAATTACGTTAGGAGATGAAGAAGATCGTGTTCTTCATTTCACATGTCACATCATTTTTTATTATGAAGCTACCGATAGTCCCCAGTCACGTGGTGTTTGTTTACAAGCACAAAATTATGAGAGAACGGAGCCTTGTGAGTCACATGCTGTTGTGCAGCACACGTCAGGTGATCTACACTGAGTGTACAATATATTAAGCACACCTGCTCTTTCCACATACCAGATGAATCCATGTGAAAGCTATGATCCCTTATTGATGTCACTTGTTAAATCAACTTCAATTAGTGTAGATGAAGGTGAGGAGATAGGTTAAAGAATATTTTTTTAAGCCCTGAGACATGGATTGTGTGCCATTCAAGGTGTTCCTAACCTTTTGGTATTCTCAGTGTAGTTGAAGTATGGAATTCACAACTAAGTGTTTTCCAGCTGGATATATTATAACTATTAAGTGAACTGACTAAAATGTCATAAATGCTTTGCTTTGCAGTTGTGCATTTGGGTTTGCTAATAGTAGCTAGTTAGCTAAGTGGGTTAGCATCTTCCAAAATCAAGCTTCACTTGGTAATAGCATCTAATATTGTGGGTATAATTGTTTTAATTGTTTAACCTTTATTTAACTAGGCAAGTCAGTTAATTAAGAACTAATTATTATTTACAATGACGGCCTACCAAAAGGCATCCTGCAGGGACGGGGCTGGGATTAAAAATAAAAATATAGGACATAACACACATCATGACAAGAGACACCACAACACTACATGAAGAGAGACCTAAGACAACAACATAGCATGGCAGCAACACATGACAACACAACATGGCAGCAGCACATGGTAGCAGCACAAAACATGGTACAAACATTATTGGGCACAGACAACAGCATAAAGGCAAGAAATTAGAGACAACACTATGTCACGCGAAGCAGCCACTGCTTAACTGTCAGTAAGAGTGTCCATGATTGAGTCTTCGAATGAAGAGATGGAGATAAAACTGTCCAGTATTTCTTTTTTTTCTGGGGGGGTTCTTTTTACCCCTTATATATTTTGTGATATCCAATTGGTAGTTACAGTCTTGTCCCATCGCTGCAACTCCCGTACGGACTTGGGAGAGGCGAAGGTCGAGAGCCATGCGTCCTCCGAAACACGACCTTGCCAAGCTGCACTCCTTGAAACACTGCTCGCTTAACCCAGAAGCCAGCCTCACCAATGTGTCGGCGGAAACACCGTACAGCTGGCAAAGTTGGCGTGCATGCGCCCGGCCCCCACAAGGAGTCGCCAGAGTAAGATGGGACAAGGATATCCTTATCCTTGATATCCTCCTAACCCGGACAACGCTTGGCCAATTGTGCGCCGCCTCATGGGTCAAACCCGGATCTGTAGTGACGCCTCTAGCACTGCGATTTAGTGCCTTCGGCCACTCCAAAGGCCCCAAAACTGTGGAGTTTGAGTGTTTTTGCAGCTCATTTCAGTCACTAGATGCAGCGAACTGAAAATACGAGCGACTCAGGGATGTGTGTGCTTTGGGGACCTTTAACAGAATGTGACTGGCAGATGTTTTTGGGGGGTTTAAGTTTAAGGAGATTCTTTAGCACCTTAGACTCAGTGACTGCCTGCAGGGAGAAACTTTGTAGCGGGCAGGGGAAAAAGGGGGAGGAGCATCGGGGCTAGTCGCATTAGAAGGGGTGGGAGATGAGGAAACTTCAGACAGGCAATGAGGCTAAAGAGCTCAGCCATGTGCTCCTTGTCAGAAACAACCACAGCTGTGAGGAAGAGGGTTTATTCTCCAGATCTTGAACCGTTTCCCAGGATGTATTGGAGTTAGACCAACAGAGAAAGAACTGCTCCTTAACCTCTCTAGGGTACGTGGGTCCCACCTCGTACGTTAGTGTCCCACCCATAATTAAAATTCCTCAAACATACAAGTATTTTACACCATTTTAAAGATACACTTGTTGTAAATCCAGCCACAATGTCCGATTTCAAAAAGACTTTACAACGAAAGCACACCAAACGATTATGTTAGGTCAGAGCCATGTCACAGAAAAACACAGCCATTTTTCCAGCCAAAGAGAGGAGTCACAAAAAGCAGAAAGAGAGATAAAATGAATCACTAACCTTTGATGATCTTCATCAGATGACACTCATAGGACTTCATGTTACACATTACATGTATGTTTTGTTCGGTAAAGTTCCTATTTATATCCAAAAATCTGAGTTTACGTTGACGTTATGTTCAGTAGTTCCAAAACATCCGGTGATTTTGCAGAGAGCCACATCAATTTACAGAAATACTCATAATAAACATTGCTAAAAGATACAACTGTTAAGCATGGAATTTTAGATCCACTTCTCCTTAAAACTTCTTATGGCTGCAAGGGCAGTATTGAGTAGCTTGGATGAAAGGTGCCCAGAGTAAACGGCCTGCTCCTCAGTCCCAGTTGCTAATATATGAATATTATTATTAGTATTGGATAGAAAACACCCTGAAGTTTCCAAAATGGTTTGAATGATGTCTGTGAGTATAACAGAACTCATATGGCAGGTAAAAACCTGAGAAGGAATCCAAACAGGAAGTGGGAAATCTGAGGTTAGTCGATTTTCAGCCCCTATTGAATACACAGTGGGATATTGATAAAGTTGTACTTCCTATGGCTTCCACTAGATGTCAACCGTCTTTAGAAACTTGAATGAGGCTTCTACTGTGTTGTGGAGCCGGATGGGAGCTCTTTGAGTCAGTGGTCTGGCAGAGAGCCAGGTCCTGGTCACGCGCATTTCACATGATAGCGACCTGCTTTCCATGGCTTCTCTACAGACAGGAATTCTCCAGTTGGAACTTTATTGAAGATGAATGATAACAACATCCTAAAGATTGATTCTATACTTAGTTTGACAAGTTTCTTCGACCTGTAATATAACTTTTTTAAGTTTTTGTCCGACGTTCGTATGGACCTGCACGAGCGTTTGGATTTGTGTACTAAACGCGCTAACAAAAGTAGCTACTTGGACATAAATAATGGACATTATCGAACAAATCAAGCATTCATTGTGGAACTAGGATTCCTGGCAGTGCATTCTGATGAAGATTGTCAAATGTAAGGGAATATCTATAATGTGATTTCTGATTTCTGTTGACTCCAACATGGCGGATAATTTTATTTATTTTCTGAGCGCCGTCTCAGATTATTGCATGGTTTGCTTTTTCCGTAAAGTTTTTTTGAAATCAGACACAGCGGTTGCATTAAGGAGAGGTATATCTATATGTTCATGTCTAACAATTGTATTTATCGACATTTATAATGAGTATTTCTGTAGAATGATGTGGCTCTGCAATTTCACCGGATGTTTTTGGAACTAGTGAACGTAACGCGCCAATGTATACTGAGATTTTTTTATATAAATATGAACTTTATCAAACAAAACATACATGTATTGTGTAACATGAAGTCCTATGAGTGTCATCTGATGAAGATCATCAAAGGTTAGTGATTAATTTTATCTCTATTTGTGCTTTTTGTGACTCCTCTCTTTGGCTGGAAAAATGGCAGAATTTTTCTGTTTAGTTGGTGGTGACCTAACATAATCGTTTGTGGTGCTTTCGCTGTAAAGCCTATTTGAAATCGGACACTGTGGTGGGATTAACAACAAGATTACCTTTCAAATGGTATAAGATACATGTATGTTTGAGGAATTTTAATTTTGAGAATTCTGTTGTTTTGAACTTTGGCGCCCTGCACTTTCACTGGCTGTTGTCATATCGATCCCGTTAACGGGATTGCAGCCCTAAGAAGTTTAATGCAACCGCTGTGTCAGATTTTAAAAAACTTTACGGAAAAAGCAAACCATGCAATAATCTGAGTACAGTGCTCAGACAACAAATCAAGCCAAACAGATATCCGCTATTTTGGAGTCAACACAAGTCAGAAATAGCATTATAAATATTCACTTACCTTTGATGATCTTCATCGGAATGCACTCCCAGGAATCCCAGTTCAAAAATAAATGTTTGTTTAGTTCGATAAAGTCCATCAGTTATGTCCAAATACCTCCTTGTTGTTCGCGCCTTGAGTTCACAAATCCAAATTCATGATGGGCGATCACTAGGTGCAGACGAAAAGTCAAAAAGTTCCGTTACAGTCCGTAGAAACATGTCAAACGAAGTATAGAATCAGTCTTTAGGATGTTTTTAACATAAATCTTCAATAATGTTCCAACCCGGAAAATTCCTTTGTCTGTAGAATTGCAATGGAATGCAAGCTAACTATCACGTGAATGAGCGTGGCCAGCTCGTGGCTCCCTGGCAGACCTCTGACTCATTCAGCTCTCATTCGCCCCCACTTCACAGTAGACACATCAAACAAGGTTCTAAAGACTGTTGACATCTAGTGGAAGCCTTAGGAAGTTCAATAAGACCCCATAGACACTGTATTCGATAGGCCAAGAGTTGAAAAACTACAAACCTCAGATTTCCCACTTCCTGGTTGGATTTTTCTCAGGTGTTTGCCTGCCATATGAGTTTTGTTATCCTCACAGACATCATTCAAACAGTTTTATAAACTTCAGAGTGTTTTCTATCTAAATCTACGTATATGCATATTTTAGCTGTTATGGCTGAGTAGCAGGCAGTTTAATTTGGGCACGCTTTTCATCCAAAATTCCAAATGCTGCCCCCTACCCTAGAGAAGTTAAAGTAACTAACTTTGGCCTTCCGGATTGCCTGAATGCACTTTCTCATTTGCCTGAATGAGAGCCAATCAGCCTATACATGTGTCGACCCTTTCGCCAAATGGAATTCTTGAGGTGGAGTAATTCTGCTCTGAGCAGCCATTACAAACACAGGCTGTGAAAAGGTCATTAGCCTTTCTGGGTGTTTGGAGTCATGCCTTGTGGGATTGGTAATAATCTGAGAAAGATTTAGGGAGTCCCATTGCTTTACAACTTGGTCAGGTGGTTTAAGCATGTCCCAGTTGGAGGGAGGGAGGTGGAAGGTTATGGAGGGAGGGAGGGTATGGATGGATGGAGGGAGGTGGAAGGTTATGGAGGGAGGGAGGGTATGGATGGATGGAGGGAGGTGGAAGGGTATGGAGTGAGAGAGGTGGAAGGGTAGAAAACACAATGACTTGGGGGTAAAACAAAGGCTTCATTACTAAGCAGTCTATGCAATACACCACACACACACACCATTAGATTTGCAGACATAAAAACATCTAACCTCATTTACCCAGACTCCCATTCAACACAGTTTGTATTGTCTCCAGCTCCATCATTCCCCGTCCAGGGTTTTCCCAATGGGTATCCGGGGTATCCCATGAGAGCTGAATCCTCCCAGCCCTCTCTAACTGACGATCCCCATGGCCACAGCCTCATGGGCCTGGATGACCAGGTAAGATTGACCCCTCACCGCTCCATTGTAGTTTTCACATTCTCGTGACGAACCGAGCTGCACTGTAACCGCTGGTTACTCCTCACCTCGCAATGTGTGTAATATCCTCTCTGAGTCCTTGCTAATCTTGCTCTCGCTCTTTATCTTTCTCTTTCTCGCTCTCTTTCTCTCTCCCCATCTCTGCAGGTTCACACCTATATGAATACTGTTACTGTGGATGGGGAACTCTCCAGTCGACACTGTGTACACTCTCTACCTGAGGTGCGGCCCACCTCCTTCAATGAGTCAACCCGAGGAGCCATCCCTGTCGGGGGCCAAGGAGGTGGGAAGGCCAGCATGCACTGCTGCCCACTGGAGGAACAACGCAAGGAACCCCAGGTATTTCTCCAGCCCTCCTCTCAGGTCAAATTCATGCTGGGACCCACCCCTGCACAGCGCCACCTGCTAGAGAGGGAGAGGCACGGGGGCCACAATCCCCATCTCATGCTGCCTGTAGAGGGCACCACAGGCTCAGAGGCAGAGGGGGATGAGCCTCCTCTGCACTTGTGCAACTCCCACTCCTACCACCACCCTCACTATCACCATGTGATGCACCGGCACCCTGGCCATGAGCACCAGGAGGGCTGCCAGGGCAGCCAGCTCACCTATGAGAACATCAACGGCCTGAGAGGGGGGCGCCGGATGAGACTCAGCCCCAGCAGCGTGTCCCAGTCTGTGGGCTCCAGCAGCAGCAGTAGCACCACCGGAGACAGTCACGCACAATCACACCCACACCCCCTCCAACCGCACCCCCACGGCCCATCCTCTCTGCCACCTCTGGGGTACCCCTGTGAGCGGGGCGTAGGGATGGGCGGAGGTCACCGGCGGACAGCTTTGCTCAACTACGAGAACCTGCCGTCGCTGCCACCGGTGTGGGAGTACCGCGCCCTGCATAGAGACGAGGAGCAGGATGAGGATGACGAGGAACAGGATGAGGAGGAGTACGACGAAGAGGAAGAGGATTTTGACGAGTACGAGTTTTCAGAGGGTCCTGGGACACCCAACGGGTACCACCAGGACGGGCTGGGGAGGGGGGGGATCCACCGTGACGCCCTGCAGAACTATGTCAACACAGAGCAGGTCCAGCCCAGCCGGCTGCGACATGCCTGCCCCCCTCACCTCCAGACCTGCCACCCCCAGTCGGACCGTGGCGGACGAATATTCAGCTTTGATTTCCGTAGGCGGCCGGGAGGAGGGTTTGGTCGGGGAGAGGGCTGTGAACACGGTCATATGACCCCATCGAGGCAGCTCAACTATATCCAGGTGGACCTCAATGCAGAACTGCCATGCCAGGCCCTCGGTGGGGGTGGAGGGGAAGCCCAATCTCAGCACCAGCCACTACAGCCACAGCACCAGCGCCTGCCACCCCTCAAATGTGGCCCCCAGCAGGCCCCACGGCGCAGTGAGTTCTACGCTGTGATCGACCTGAAGAAGACAGCAGCCATGTCCAACTTGCAGAAAGCCCTCCCCCGGGACGATGGGACGTCGAGAAAGACTCGCCACAACAGCACAGACCTGCCTCTGTAGACGCAGTGAGGAGGAGGAGACAGAAAAATGAAGGGAGGGAGAAGAGAGAGAAACAGGCTTGGTTGGACAGACTGGTATAAGTAACTCAGCAGCACACTGAACCCCTCACTCTCATCCAGCCATCTGACTGTCCTTTTCTGTCCTGTTCTGTCCTGACCTGACCAGTTGGATCATATACAGGTACCTAATTAGAAAACTAATTGAAACCTATCCGTACATATTCCACTTGATGGACCGAGATTGGTTTGAAGTTGCAATATTATTATGGGTCACTTTCTGACTGATGAGATGCTGTCTGAGTTAACAGCAGAAACCCTGGTCGTGATCTGCTGGGTTTATAGTTAAAGCCTTTAGCTGCCATTGTTTTTTGGTCCTCATTCCATTATCATTCAGTGTTGTTGTTTTATTTATTTTACGTCCCTGTTTACGAACATGGACTACTATCGAGTACAGGTTTACTAGTCCACATTGTTAAATTGACAGAACATTTTCTGATATGAAAAATAGTTTATTATTCCCTCAATTGTATTCTAATAATGTGCGTTCTTCACCTCACAAGCACTTCTTTTGGCCCAGTGACTGATAGAAAGGACAGATGATGATATATATTTATAACTATCTGCCTTCAGGAATTAGTACAGATCAGTACAGTTTGCACATAATCCTTTGGAATTGTAAAATCGTACATCCTATCGAGTATTATATTTTGAGTCTAAAAAAGACCTCACAGCAGATTTCTTTTTTTTGATGTATCAATTTTCTCTCTCCTCAAGATTAAATATACATTTTTCACGTTGAAATTGTATTTCAAATGGAAATAATAGTTGTCCTTCATACAATGATAGCGTGTTGATAGATGTTCAGCATCCTCTACTGCCCCCCTACACACAGATTATTGAATTGACCTCTGACCACATATCATTCCCACTTGAATAAGGAATCCATATCTAATTCCTAAACTATGCTTACCTTTGCACTTTTTACCTTCGGGGTCAGACACTGGCCACTGATGTCCCCCACAGTTCAGAATCCCTCTGCTCTGGAGTAACAGTAAAGTTGTGCTTTGACAAACTCCTTAGAGATGGTGATGTCATCACACATGCCCAAACTATGTATGGATGTTGTTGTTTTTGCAACATTATAGAGACCAATAGCAACTGGAATTTTTCAGAGCAGAATTTGATAATGGCTTGATAATAACCTCACATAAAAAAAATAGGTCTTCTTGTTTACTATTTTAGTAAGTATCAGATTGGTAACTGAGGGTCTGAGGGGAATATAGCACTATGTGTAATGTTAGCTATTTATGGAAAGTCTATCAGTGAACATTTGACTGAGGATATTATTTTATTTATTCATTCATCGAGATGTCTATATTGTGATTGTTTTGCAAAAAGATGTGACGACCAGTTTTTCATAATCCAGTCAGTTGGTGATTTGGAGACCAAAGTATCACCAGTCATCAGCAGACTGTCTGTGACACCATTGTAATACCATTGTTATGCCTGTAATTAATAACAATACATTCTAAAGAAGACTGTATTAACATATTAAAGTGCCAAATCTTTACTGTTACCTGTATGAACATTATGAATCAAATCAATGTTCCATTAGGATTTGTAGAAGAAAACTTGAGGGCTAAGAGGCAAGAAGGAGTTAGCCTACATGTCAAAAACAAAAGAAAAGTTGGAGTTCAAGGGCCAGTTTATTAGGTACATCTATCTAGTACCGGGCTTGACCCCCCTTTGCCTCCAGAACAGCCTGAATTCTTCTGGGAATGGAAACGTTGCTCAATTGGTATCAAGGGATTTTGCATGATGCAAAAGGAACCGGGATTTGTGGGATCAGGCGTAAAAAAATAATAACTCCTCAATTTTCCAGTGTGCCCACCGGGGACGCTTCTTCTTGTTTTTTCTTCTTGTTTTTAGCTGATAGGGGTGGAACCCGGTTTGGTCATCTGCTGCAATGGCTCATCTGTGACAAGGGCCGATGAGTTGTGCGTTCCAAGATGCCGTTCTGAACACCACTGTTGTACTGCCCTGTTATTTGCCTATTTGTGGCCCCGCCTGTTAGCTTGCACGACTCTTGCCATTCTCCTTTAACCTCTCATCAACGAGCTGTTTTCACCCACAGGACTGCCACTGACTATAGATGTTTTTAGTTTTTCGCACCATTCTCGATAAACCTTAGACACTGTCGTGCATGAAAAGCCCAGGAGGCCGGTTGTTTCGATCATATCACACTGAAAGTTGCTTAGGTCACTCGTTTTGCCCAATTCTAACATTCAATTGAACAGTAACTAGATGCCTGTCTGCCTGCCTTGTATAGCAAGCCACGGCCACGTGACTCACTGTCTGTAGGAGCGAACCATTTTCGTGAACGGTGTGGTGTACCTAATAAACTGGCTCTGGGTGTATGTATCAAGAGTAGGAGTGCTATTCTAGGATCAGGTCTCCCCTGTCAATGTAACCGTATTCATTGTGATCTAAAACGCAGCATTCCTACTCTGTGATTCTTGATACATATGGCCACAGGGTTTAAATTGTTAACCCTGTGTACTCCTCCTCATGAATCTCTCTAGCTGATTCTTAACTGGGCAAGAAAGACACATTTCACCTCATAGGCTAGGTTATACATCGACAGCCATATTAGAGTGAGACAAAGGATTGGTTGGATCTATCCAGTCATCACAACTCTGCTGGTTTTATGCTGCTATAAACATATTGAGACAGTATGTAAGCTATTTGTCACAGAAGTTCAGACCGTAAGAAGAGGTCGGGGTGGTAGTGGCTGTGCAGGATTGTACACCATATTGTTTAGTATGTGGAACTACCATTATCTTATTCTTCACTCAAGATCACTGCATATGGGCTACCGGTATGGAAAGAAATGTGTTTTTAATTCAAGGAAGTTGTAATTTCTCATTTCCATTTCTTATTTCTCCTCATTGGTGTGATAATCATCCTACCAAACCTTGTTTTCATTACGATCTGGCTGTCTAATCTGAAGTAATGTGGCTGAACGTGCAGCACAGGCCTAGCAACTATAATCCACATAACTGTATTTCATCTGATGGAAAAAGATATGTAGGTCTACTCACTGTGGGCATTTTTCAGACAGGGATATATCCATTTGTACACATCTTTTCATGATACATTTTAAAGGGTGTTTACATTTCGCAATAATGGTTTAATAGAGTTGTATTGATTGAGATGAGGTTTATTCAGTCCAATGTGTGTGAGGTTTGAGGTGTGTTGTTGATGGATCTGCAGGTCTGTTGTACTTGATCCCTATTTTTATGTGAATCGACATTGTAACTAAGACCTTCCTCTGTCAGGCCCCCTGTTGGTAATAATACAGCTTTATTGTATACATGCTTAAATTAGAATGTGGAAAAATGCATGTTTCTGTTTTCTTGATTGTCTTATATACAGCAGATGTGCGCTTATTTTACACCTGACTTAACTGTGCCATAAGGGACTGTTGCCAAGCTTTCTGCTAGATGTGTGTGGGTGGCTCTTGAATGTTGAAGCCTTTTAAAGGGCCAGGTTAGGTATCAGGAGGCGTATGGCCAAGATATCTGTGTACTGTATTTGACTGTTGATCTAGGCCCATTCATTAGTCAGTCATTGTTATCAATTTGGTACACAGGAATAGTACCTTAAGATGTGGAAGTGTACCCTACACTAAAGTCATACTGTATCTTGTTATATCAATGTTGTCACATTGATGTACCTTCAAAATGAGAGAAAAGATTAAGGATTGGCCAGTAGTGCTAAGCTTTTAGTCGACATTTCGGGTTTATGTTAAGTTTTTAATTAACAACATAGGCTCAATTATTTTAATTCCATTTCGTAAATATTTTTTCTTGCTCTTACCAGAGAAAGATGCCAAAGCGAGAGGTTTCAATGTCGCCAAAATATGTCCAACATAAGCCCAATTCCTTTCTATGGCCTTATTTAGGACTTAAGCTTGTCGCCTGCCTTACGGGTTTTGGGACAACGACACCCATTGTTAGTGCGGAGACTTCATTACGTATTGATCTCTGGCTCAACTTGGGGTTTGTCTTCAGAGATCAAGTATGAACTGTGGTTCAAGCCTGTGGGACCGGCAGAATTAGAAGGAAGGGAAAGACAGAAGTTCATAGAACGCTTCACAAATGAGGGAACAGTTGTTTAGGTATCTACCCGACCGACAATTAATCGAATCAATTGATAGTTGTTATTCATCAGTCTTAAAAGTGTGCCTTATCTACTTTGAAGAACTACTAGGCTGCTAGCCTAAATAGGATGACTCTTTGGGGAGCACAGAGATAGATGGATAGATGGCTGGCTGGCTGGCTGGCTGCTAATGTGATGACGATTTGGGATTAAATAATAAATCATAAAAAATGATAAACTGGGTGGTTTGAGCCCTGAATGCTGATTGGCTGACAGCCATGGTATACCACGGGTATGACAAAACACTTATTTTTACTGCTCTAATTCCGTTGGTAACAGTTTATAATAGCAATAAGGCACCTTGGGGGTTTGTGATATATGGCCAATATACCACGGCTAATGGCTGTGTCCAGGCACTCCACGTTGCGACGCGCTTAAGAACAGCCCTTAGCCATGGTATATTGGCCATATACCACATCCACTATATTTATTGCTTAAATATACACTACTGAAATATTTGATTAAGGATGGTGCATTGAAAAGTGGTAAATAGTCATGGGCAGTCACTACCATCATTTGGGTTTTAATAATGAAATAATAAAGTCATCGTACTAAAAACAAATATGGAATATACTCTACCAAAATATGTTATTTAAAGATGCACTATGCAGAAATTGCACTGGCATTTCCTGGTTGCTAATATTCTAATAGTTTTCCTAATTTCAGTTTATGTATAAATCGCTGTGAAATATATTTTCCAAAAACAAAAATATTGTATTTTCAGCTGTTTGAAGCTGGTGTACAAAACCGAAAGTAAAAGACGCATAACTAAATTTAAGAATGATTTGAAAAAAAAAACGATTTACTGCTTCTTAGACTTGCTTTCAATGACAATGACAGACCACAGCTTAATAAGTGATAGTAATAGGCAGTCACTGCCATCAATTGTTGTTTTCTGTGTTTTTACAGCATTCAACCCACATTAATGTTTTTTAAAAATCGAAAACCGTGATTATTTTCTCAAACCGAAACCAAACCGACCTCAAAAAGCACTAATCACTCAGCACTACTGGCCAGTAACACATAAAGACCTTTATGAGCTATGTACAGCATATACACCAGAGGAGCCTGGTGGGAGGAGGACGGGCTCATTGTAATGACTGGAATGGAATTAATGGAACGTATCAAACATGGAAACCACATGACTGACTCCATTCCATTGATTCCATTTCAACCATTGCAATGAGCCCATCCTTCTATAGCTCCTTCCACCAGCCTCCTCTGATATACACACGTATAAACTACAACTTAGTGGCTAATATGTGTGTCTTAAAATAAAGTTTTACCATAATTTAATTCAAACAACAGGTTTTTGCCCTCTTTTCTGTAAATTCATTACAACTGCCTGACGGACAGATCGCCATCAAGTGGTGTTTCTTGCCACAATGATGGGGATTATGGGAAAATAGGTAATTTTCCTTCCACAGCCCCTCGAAATGCCACTCTAGGTCCGTACTGCACTTAGTGCCATAATGTTACCAAGGTACTAACAAAGTAGCCCCAAATCCAAGAAATGTTACAGTGACTTGGTACTGTATTTTCTAAATGGTTTTGTTTATTTATTTATTTACTATTGAATGCATGTGTGATATCCACTGGTGGGTGACGATGATATTGACAGGAGTCCGTTATTTTCATCCAGTCACATGCTAAGCTAACACTCTTCTATTCCAATAAGACCAGATCAATGGAAACCTGTTGAACCTGTATGTTCATGGTGATAATAATATGTATGAAATGGAAT
This sequence comes from Oncorhynchus nerka, assembly GCF_034236695.1. Taxonomy (NCBI): domain Eukaryota; kingdom Metazoa; phylum Chordata; class Actinopteri; order Salmoniformes; family Salmonidae; genus Oncorhynchus; species Oncorhynchus nerka. Next base: position 73,149,469 of record NC_088397.1, on the reverse strand, counting down.
TTGTGCTGATTGGTTGATAGACATTTTGGGTGGGCCAAACTAATTGACTGTGATGTACACTAATATTGACTGAGTGCCAAATGTCCTTGAGTACTATGACTTTGACCAAAGGTCAGGGACACACCTTGCTGAGACTCACCAGGAACTCTATAGGACTCTCCTTGAGAGACACCCTCTGGTCTTGGTTTTACCTGCGGTATGAATGTAATAAGCAAAGAGAGACTCTGTATAGATGAAGGGAAACTATACTTAATGTTTCTATCCTTGCTGAAAACAGAAAAGTGAGTGTTCAAAAGTTTTCTCAACTTAAAAATTTGCTATGCGAGTTTCTTCTTCGTATATATTTGCATTTCTTGTAAGTATGTGTCTCTCGGTATGTACATAATATATATGGGTATGATGCAGTGAAGGTCTTCTCTTGTCTTCATTGGAGCTACTCTAACTAAGCTATTTTTGCTACATCTGTTGAAATGTGGAAAGATGAAACTCATAGCATCTCATTATATTTGGGGAATGCAAAATGTCATATACCATCACTCTGCGAGAAGATGACCTGTATAATACAGGATGTTATCTGTACCCGTCCTGTCCCTGTCCCAATACAAAACTAAACAGGCATGCCATTTGGTGAGAATTATGGTATATAAACCATTGAAGAGTGTGACTTGTACGAAAAATATGTATGTGACTAAATGTAATGTCAACATTAAAATTAAACTGTAAAGAACATAGTCATCAAAATAACATTTGAATCCGAAGCAGTTTATTTTTTTACACTGAATCATTCCATTGGAGGAAATGATCAATAGCTGCCTGTACCTGTTCAAATTGCCCTCAGTAAGATTGTAGTATTTACATTTCAATGGAATATTACTTCATAATAATCTTGTTTTACAAAGAACCTGAAATTCAACATTACATACATTTTAGACTGCTTTTGGCAGGTGAAATATTGTTTACTACCTTACTTTGAGCATGCACTTTGTGTCTGCCTGTGTAACACGTTTTATCATTTTTTTGTACAGAGAGCATGGTCTTGTAAGTACTAGAGATGTTGATCCAGCTGTAAATATGCTTTATATAGTTGTCTTGCTGTGTTGATATGTCTGTCTTGTTTCATGGCTAATGATCCATTGTATCAAAAAGAGGAATCTCACAAATAAAGAAGAGCTTTTATTGTTTTTACTCTGTTTGGTGTAGGTAATATAAGATGCTAGAGGAAAGGTTCCAACTGATCTTAGGATCCATAGTTCATGTTTGTAGTGTTAACAGAAGAACCCATCCTGTGTAACAGAAGCTAACATTGTGAATGTTATTGAGCATAGACATCCTATAGGCCAGTGTTCTTGAGGTGACACTAGTTTGGTCACTGCTATTTTGAAGCAGACCCCCAAGGAGGAAAGATTGTAGAAGTAGCTTACCAGTCCCTGATCAGAGTATATGAGCGGAGTGTGCCCAATTTGAATGGAACGTGGAGCAAGATTCCAAAAGGCTAGATTGTCGGCGTTCTCGCCCGCTCACTTCAGGAGGTCAGGGCATGCCTGCCTCAGCATTTTTTAAATTGTATCTTTATTTAACTAGGCAAGTCAGTTAAGAACAAATTCTTATTTCCAATGACGACCTAGGAACAGTGGGTTAACTGCCTTGTTCAGGGGCAGAACGACAGATTTTGACCTTGTCGGCTTGGGGATTCGATCTTGCAACCGTTACTAGTCCAACGCTCTAACCACTAGGCTACCTGCCGCCCAATTTGCAGTCTACTTGTGTGTTGCTAATAGCCCCTTGCTTTAGCTACTGTCATGCAGTTCGCTAAATATTTTCATAAAGAAACTGATAAAACACACAGGTGCTAAATCAATGTGACCTACAAAGATGAGGACCAAGAGCAAGAGATGGAGTGCGGTGATGTAGTGTCCACTGTTATGTGTAAGGCTTGGATACCACCTGCTTGTATACTCTAAAAATTAGGGGTTCAACAAGGGTTCTTCTAAGAGCCTCAAAGTTCTTCAAAGAACCTTAGGGTTCTTGGAACTGAAAATTGCCCCCAAAAGTTTCTTCCAAGCACCCCATAGGAGGTGGGGTTCATCGAGGTTGGGTGTTTTTGCAGGAACCTAACTGCCCAACTGAAACATTTGGATTTTAATTTGAAAGGACAGCAGGTGCAGGCACTTAATTGGAAAATGTTAAGATCTCCTCAATTTAAGGTAAGGTTTGTACTTTGTATTATATAAATGGATATTGTTTTATGATGATACCATATATCTTTTCATATTTGTGCATATCATTCTAAAACAAAATGGACACCACAATTCAATGGATATCAATCAACAAAGAGCTAAGAATATGTAGGCTATAAGAATATTTTGAAGTCTAGCTGTATTGGGTGCAGGTGACCTGATCTGCTCACTTTTGTTTGTGGGTCTGTAGGTGTACAGATGAGGAGGCATACAAAGGTATGTCTTATTGGTTTTGGTATGTTATGCAGAGCACATTTACCATCCTCCTCCCTTACCTCTTCAATGAATATCCCATAGGTCTCTACATTATGGACAAGGTATGGGTGTGAAAACTGTTTTTTTTTCATTCACATTTACCACAAAGACCAAGGTACAGTTGAAGTTGGAAGTTTACATACACCTTAGCCAAGTACATTTAAACTCAGTTTTTCACAATTCCTGACATTTATTCCTAGTCAAAAAAAAAAGCCCTATTTTATGTAAATTAGGATCACCACTTTATTTTAAGAATATGAAATGTCAGAATAATAGTAGAGATAATGATATATTTCAACTTTTATTTCTTTCATCACAATCCTCAGTGGGTCAGTTTACATACACACTCAGTATTTGGTAGCATTGCCTTTGTATTGTTTAATTTGGGTCAAATATTTCAGGTAGCCTTCCACAAGCTTCTCACAATAAGTTGGGTGAATTTTGGCCCATTCCTCCTGACAGAGCTGGTGTAACTGAGACAGGTTTGTAGGCCTCCTTGCTCGCACACACTTTTTCAGTTCTGCCCACACATTTTCTATAGGATTGAGGTCAGGGCTTTGTGATGGCCACTCCAATAGCTTGACTTTGTTGACCTTAAGCCATTTTGCCACATCTTTGGAAGTACGCTTGGGGTCTGTATGCATTGCCCATTTGGAAGACCCATTTGCGACCAAGCTTCAACTTCCTGATTGATGTCTTGAGATGTTGCTTCAATATATCCACATAATTTTCCTACCTCATGATGCCATCTATTTTGTGAAGTGCACCAGTCCCTCCTGCAGCAAAACACCCACACAACATGATGCTTCCACCCCTGTGCTTCACGGTTGGGATGGTGTTCTTCAGATTGCAAGCATCCCCTTTTTCCTCCAAACATAATGATGGTCATTATGGCCAAACAGTTCTGTTTTTGTTTCATCAGACCAGAGGACATTTCTCCAAAAAGTATGATCTTATTTCCCATGTGCAGTTGCAAACCATAGTCTGGCTTTTTTATGGCGGTTTTGGAGCAGTGGCTTCTTCCTTGCTGAGCAGCCTTTAAGGTTATGTTGATATAGGACTCATTATACTGTGGATATATATACTTTTGTACCTGTTTCTTCCAGCATCTTCACAAGGTCCTTTGCTGTTGTTCTGGGATTGATTTGCACTTTTCGCACTGAAGTACATTCATCTCTAGGAGACAGACCGCGTCTCCTTCCTGAGCGGTATGACAGCTGCGTGTTCCCATGGTGTTTATACTTGTGTACTATTGTTTGTACAGATGAATGTGGTACCTTCAGGCATTTGGAAATTGCTCCCAAGGATGAACCAGACTTGTGGAGGTATAAAAAAATGTCTGAGGTCTTGGCTGATTTCTTTTGATTTTCCCATGATGTTAAGCAAAGAGGCACTGAGTTTGAAGGTAGGCCTTGAAATACATCCACAGGTACACTTCTAATTTACTCAAATTATGTCAATTAGCCTATCAGAAGCTTCTAAAGCCATGACATTTTCTGGAATTTTCCAAGCAGTTTAAAGGCACAGTCGACTTGGTGTATGTAAACTTCTGACCCACTGGAATTGTGATACAGTGAATTATAAGTGAAATAATCTGTCTGTAAACAATTGTTGGAAAGATGACTTGTGTCATGCACACAGTAGATGTCCTAAACAACTTGCCAAAACTATAGTTTGTTATCAAGAAATTTGTGGAGTGTTTGAAAAACGTGTTTTAATGACTCCAACATAACTATGTAAACTTCTGACTTCAACTATATGAACACCCCCCTATCCACATCGATGGAACAGTAGTGGAGAGGGTAGCAAGTTTTAAGTTCCTCGGCATACACATCACAGACAAACTGAATTGGTCCACTCACACTGACAGCGTCGTGAAGAAGGCGCAGCAGCGCCTCTTCAACCTCAGGAGGCTGAAGAAATTCGGCTTGTCACCAAAAGCACTCACAAACTTCTACAGATGCACAATCGAGAGCATCCTGGCGGGCTGTATCACCGCCTGGTACGGCAACTGCTCCGCCCTCAACCGTAAGGCTCTCCAGAGGGTAGTGAGGTCTGCACAACGCATCACCGGGGGCAAACTACCTGCCCTCCAGGACACCTACACCACCCGATGTTACAGGAAGGCCATAAAGATCATCAAGGACATCAACCACCCGAACCACTGCCTGTTCACCCCGCTATCATCCAGAAGGCGAGGTCAGTACAGGTGCATCAAAGCTGGGACTGAGAGACTGAAAAACAGCTTCTATCTCAAGGCTATCAGACTGTTAAACAGCCACCATTGAGTGGCTGCTGCCAACACACTGTCATTGACACTGACCCAACTCCAGCCACTTTAATAATGGGAATTGATGGGAAATGATGTAAATATATCACTAGCCACTTTAAACAATGCTACCTTATATAATGTTACTTACCCTACATTATTCATCTCATATGCATACGTATATACTGTACTCTACATCATCGACTGCATCCTTATGTAATACATGTATCACTAGCCACTTTAACTATGCCACTTTGTTTACTTTGTCTACATACTCATCTCATATGTATATACTGTACTCGATACCATCTACTGTATGCTGCTCTGTACCATCACTCACTCATATATCCTTATGTACATATTCTTTATCCCCTTACACTGTGTATAAGACAGTAGTTTTAGAATTGTTAGTTAGATTACTTGTTGGTTATCACTGCATTGTCGGAACTAGAAGCACAAGCATTTCGCTACACTCGCATTAACATCTGCTAACCATGTGTATGTGACAAATAAAATTTGATTTGATTTGATGATTTGATTTGATACTGTTGTGTGCATGTTTTCTCAATCATCTGTATAATACATTTTTTGGGGGATTAACAGACTTCACTCCCCCTACACCTCTGATGAATATAACAGGAAACCTGTTCGATCACCATGCACTGCAAAATCATTCTGGCTATGGATACGGAGAACATCAACACGCCAGAAGATATACCCATTATACTTGGTGCTCTGCTGGGAGTTGACCTCATATTTAGATTTTTTAATTGTGCTTTGCCTCTTAAATCATAATAAACACTGACACCTATAATATTATGTTATTGTTGTTATTTTTATGCATATTATTAATAATACAAATATTAGGGGAGGGGGTAGTTCAAAAATGAATCCCAAAAGGAACCATTAAAATTAGTTCTTAAAAAGGGTTATTCTAAGAACTTATTGGGGTTTCCCCACAGTTTCAATTTGAACAACCCCGGAAGGATACTCCAGGAACCTTTTATGTGTTTAGAGTGCACATTTGAACTACATTATGTATGATATGTAATGTTTAGCTTTAATAGTTGTCTGCCGTGTTAATCCCAGGGTTGGGTAGCATCTGAGAAGTCCATCCAGTTTGTTTCCAAACCAGTGGGTTAAATGTTGATGACACAAGCTGGTGAACATACAGTACATGTATGTCTGATTCACACTATAGGGCCAACCCAAACTGTACTATGCTGGCTCATATATTTTCTTTTCACATTGTTCTGTTCAGACTGGTTCCAGCAACTATGGTGGATACTTAACCAGGCCAACTCAGCAACATAGTCAAAAGTTTACACCTGCACCTTCATTTTCTGTGAATGAATGGCATTTCAAAAGAATTTTGGCAACAGAGAACCGCTACTTGAAAAGAATTGTACCTTGACACGAACAAAAACTGCAGTAATGTATTCAATTAAAATGTGTTATGTATACTGTACATCTTAATAAAACACAGATAAGTTTCTTCTTTTACAAAGATATAATAGGGAGAGAAGGGATTGTTGACTAAATATGTTTAAATAACAACATAATAAGTGGTCCATGATCAGCATTTCCCGATTACCAAATAACCAAAGCCTAATGACCAGCTCTGACATACCAGATACAGCTCAGCTTATCTGGTTTAGTTGTTAGCGACTTTGCCAATCTCAATGACCCCAACTGCTCGGTCCCAGTGGAAAAGTACTCCCAGGAAATTATTCTGTGTTGTTTTCCTCTGTAGCAGCTCTTACCACAATAACAAGCTCATACAACAGGCCTGACTGGCTATCCGTTTATTTGTGCTATACTTTTTTCAGCCTCCTCCATCACCCTATTCTCAAGGCAATGTATGAAGATTATGATGAAAGTTGTGAAGGGTAGTTACTAAAAATGAATTGTTTGACTAGTTTGTTGTGATTGTTGGTCTAGGCTACTCATGACATCTCTGCTTTGTTCTGGGTATGCAGCAGCTTAGGCGCATGCTGTCTGAGGGGAATACTGATCAGTCTGCCGTTACAGCACAGACCCAGACCACTGCGAGGATGGGGGAGGAGACAATGGTAATGGAGGGGTAAGTACGTTATTATGTTTGTTCTGCATATTTCACTCTACAGTATCCAAATGGTTTAGTATTGTCAGGTAATTGTGCTATGTAGCCATACATTTAAACCTGAAAGTGAGAAAAATGTCCACTGTTGGTAATCCTACATGGGCAAATTAATGAAGCTTACTACTGGTGCCAAGTAAGGATCAGCTGAGTAGTTTTAGGCTGTTACACACTGGGAGAACAATGGATGCAAAATTAGAACTTCCTCAGACACTTGTGAGAATACCACGGGACAAAGGTATCTCTGTGCGCAACCTGAAGATACAGCATTATCTATGCCCAACTCCTTGCAGATGACGGAACGCCTATTGGCACCAAATCACTTTAAAGAGGTGGGGTGTTGTGGTTCACTAGGTTCAGAAAGTACAGAGTGAGTGATTAGGTTCAGAACGTACAGAGTGAGTGATAGGCTATTTAATTGGAAATTAAGCAATGAGAACATTTATCAAATTTGGTGCTTGTCTTTATGATTTTTAACAAACACCTAAATAAACAAGGTTTCGGTATAATTTTATTAACCCAAAGACTGCTGTGTGCTGGTGACCATGACTAGAAATTTCCCAAAGGATCACAGTCATAACCTGCCTGCCCAGGACATCAGTCTGGTGAAGGGCCAAAAGAAGAGCCAGTTGCTGCTAGACCGTGGCCAGTGGGCCAACAAGCTAGAGTTCCTCTTGGCCGTGGCAGGCACCTTGGTGGGGCTGGGGAACTTGTGGAGGTTCCCATATCTGTGTTACAAAAATGGAGGAGGTAAGGGACGCTACCGCACGCTCGAGACAACTGCACACTTTGTCTGAACACTGCTACTGCATTTACACTAGGGTCATGGACTAAGTGAACTTGATTGCCATGTCAACACCATGGGAAAGAATAACCTTGCTATTCTTATTATTTATGTTTATCTTAATTAATATTTGACTTGATATGGTTGTAAGGTACTGTACTGTCTTTCCCCACAGGTTTCATTATGATCTTAGTGGGGGTAGTTGGTGGCACTTTACATTAAGGTACCTTTTAAGGGAGTTATAACTGTTTATAAACTACATATTATTTAAGTAATGATTAAATGTCTTGGAAACCCTTTAACCCTATAGCGTCTAAGCCCTGTCTAAGCCGGGCGAACGGGGGTTCTAATCTAACATATGGAATTGTTTTAAGATGGTCATACTAAAGATCATTTAGCTATTTGATTTGGAATTTTAAGACCCCTTAAAGTATAAAAATGATGTACAAAAATTTGTGGAGGAAACATTGAATTTGCCATTACTGCTATTAGCCAATAGAAACACATTGAATAACGGATTCACTACATGGAACAACAGATATCCCCCCCCCAAATCTAAAGGAAGTTTGTTCTGAAGTGTCTGTCTTATATCTGAGAGATATAAGAAAGACCAGGAAACTATTAGAATTATTTTTTACATGTATTTATCTCCTTATTTTAGGCATTAAACTACAATATCTCCATATATAATTCCATAAATGTTTAAAACTGGTACCAGGGACCTTCAGACAAATCTTGTGGCTTGTGGGCGTCCTAGAGCAAAATGGAGAAAACCATCAAGTTCGTGAGAGTCTCTCTCATCTTTAAATGTTTTTGTGAAAATACCAATTTTCGGGAAGTCTCATGGTCTGACAAACACTGCTCCAGTTCTGCCACTTTTTCACTGGAAGGATGATATCTGCGGATGTGATGGATTGAGACGCAGCCCATGCAAAAAAAAACAGATATCTCTAGCTTGAACTGACGGATTTTGATAGGGATTTTTGTATTATGTTAATTCAATTTCCATGGGGGCGAGGAAATTGTAGGTTAAGGATTAAGGGTACCTTGTGTTACCTGAGCTTGTAAAATTTATATAGATTGTGAAATTGAAGCAACATTTGATCTCCTCTGGTATGGCTTGATAGGAAATGTTTGATACCGATACCTACATTGAATGCATTAAATAGGTGTGGGGTGTGAACAGTAAAAGGGGAAACAAGTATGAAGATCACTTTATTGCACACAAGGTCTTTACTAACTTCCGCTTTTAACCCAACCCCTCTGAAAATTGTGTGGGGTGCATAGCTCAAGGGCACAACGGCAGACAATGGCATGAAGGAATTGATACCAGCAACCCTCTGGTTGCCAGCTCACTTCCCACCAGATTATTCCCGTCGGACCCAGCATATATTTATATCAGTGGGTAGGTAGAGACTTCAGCTTTCTCCTCATATGTAGACAAAAAATGAAGGTATGGCACATTGCACAAGCCCTGCATGTTTAAAATATCCTATTGGATATCAGAGCGGCGGTAACTCACCAGCACTACCAACATTACGACCAGGAATACGACTTTCTCAAAGCGGATCCTTTGTTCGTATCACCCAGGGCAATTGAACTGATTCCAGAGGCCGACCCAAAACAACGCCGGTAATCGGAGTGGTCTTCTAGTCCGATTTAGGAGGCGCGCACACCACCCACCGCTGCCAAGTATATTACTTGCTAATGTTCATAAATAACATGTTCATGGATAATAAAATTGACGAGCTCAGGTCAAGGGTTGCTTTCCAGAGAGACATCAGGGATTGTAACATACTGTACTCTGTTTCACGGAAGCATGGCTCTCTCGGGATATACTGTCTGAATTGGTCTAGCCATCTGGATTCTCAGTTCATCGCGCCAACGGGAATAAATATCTCTCCAGGAAGAAGAAGGGCAGGGGTGTTTCGTGATTAACGACTCATGGTGTAATTGTGATAACATACAGGAACTCAAGTCCTTTTGTTCACCTAGAATATCTCACAATCAAATGCCGACCGTATTATCTCCCAAGATAATTTTCTTCGGTAATAGTCATGGCTGTGTATACCCCCCCTCTAGCCGATACCACGACGGCCCTCAAGGAACTTCACAAACAGGCAAAACGTCATTATAGAGACAAATTGGAGTCTCAAGTCACACGCTCAGACACGAGACGTATGTGACAAATGCCGACTGTATTATCTCCCAAGGTAATTTTCTTCGGTAATAGTCATGGCTGTGTATATCCCCCCTCTAGCCGATACCACGAAGGCCCTCAAGGAACTTCACAAACAGGCAAAACGTCATTATAGAGACAAATTGGAGTCTCAAGTCACACGCTCAGACACGAGACGTATGTGACAGGGTCTACAGACAATCACGGACTACAAAAGGAAAACCAGCCACGTCGCGGACACCGACGTCTTGCTTCCGGACAAGTTAAACACCTTCTTTGCCCACTTTGAGGATAACACAGAGTCACTGACGCAGCCCGCTAACAAGGACTGTGGGATCTCCTTCTCCATGGCCAACATGAGTAAAACATTTAAACGGGTTAACCCTCGCAAGGCTGCGGCCCAGATGGCATGCGCAAACCAGCTGGCTGGTGTGTTTATGGACATATTCAATCTCTGCGCAAACAGCACCTCTGCAACCACAGGAGGCTGAAGAAATGTGGCTTGTCACCTAAAACCCTCACAAACTTTTACAGATACACAATTGAGAGCATCCTGTCGGGCTGTATACGGCAACTGCACCGCCCGCAACCGCAGGACTCTCCAGAGGGTGATGCGGTCTGCCCAACGCATCAACGGGTGCAAACTACCTGCCCTGCAGGACACCTACAGCCAGCACCCAATGTCACAGGAAGGCCAAAAAGTTAATTAAGGACAACAACCACCCGAGCCACTGCCTGTTCACTGAGTTATCATCCAGAAGGCGAGGTCAGTACAGGTGCGTCAAAGCTGGGACTGAGAGACTGAAAAACAGTTTAATGTCACTTTAATAATGTTTAATCTTATAATAATAATAATCTTGCATTACTCATCTCATATGTACAGTGCCTTGCGAAAGTATTCGGCCCCCTTGAACTTTGCGAACTTTTGCCACATTTCAGGCTTCAAACATAAAGATATAAAACTGTATTTTTTTGTGAAGAATCAACAACAAGTGGGACACAATCATGAAGTGGAACGACATTTATTGGATATTTCAAACTTTTTTAACAAATCAAAAACTGAAAAATTGGGCGTGCAAAATTATTCTTATTATTAAGATTTGAAATGTCGTTTTCCAACAACAACAAAAAAGACATTCCCTTTGGAACAGTAATTGGTGACATATTTTTATCTCATAACAAACTGCTCAAATCTCTTTTCGGGAACCCCCCCCCACCTTCATCTGAATCTCACAGTTCTTACCCTTTTAACTGTAGTAAGCATGTGTTTGTAGGACTTATAGTTGGAGACTGAAATGTACTTAATGAGGGTAGTATTCAATATTATGTGTCATTTAACAAATGCCACCAGAGGGGGTCAGAGTTTATTAAAGCAAATTTCCTGCAATTGTTCACATTTTGCATTGTCTTATGTGTGTTCATGTGATATTTGAGTGACTCAAACATTACAAGAACATCAATGGGCTAAAAAACCTAGCTAAAAGACCTTAGCTGACATGGGCTAGTTAATCTAGATTTCTAAAAAGTTATAAATAGGAAAACTAATTATACACTACTCAAATTTGAAATTGCGCCTTGTGCATTCTACTATTACATCTTTCAGGAGTAAGTTGAAAGCCAGACTGAGTTCCTTTAAAAAAAAACATGCGCCCCCTAGGCCCCACAGTTTGGGAACTGCTGGTCTAGACCATGTGATTAACATTTTATGAGGTTGGCATGAAGGGCATCCTCCACTCGGCATGTGGATCAAGTTAGGCATAACAACACTTTGTAACCTTCCTCATAGGTGCATTCCTGATTCCCTATGTTCTGTTCCTGCTCTCCTGTGGGATCCCCATGTTCCTCCTGGAGACAGCCATGGGACAGTACACCTCGCAGGGCTGCATCACCTGCTGGAGACACTTCTGCCCTCTCTTTGAAGGTTACTACTGCAATAATAGAATTTCATATAGAATGTGTGTGTGTGTGTGTGTGTGTGTGTGTGTGTGTGTGTGTGTGTGTGTGTGTGTGTGTGTGTGTGTGAGAGAGAGAGAGAGAGAAATAATGGTAGGATATTTATAGCTGCAAGAACATTTTATTTTAGTGACCCTCATAGTACAGTATGTACTGTGCTGTGCTGATGGATTTTGTTTTGTAAATAGCAGGTGGATGCCAAAGGAAAATATTCCACACAATACAGTGGGGCAAAAACGTATTTAGTCAGCCACCAATTGTGCAAGTTCTCCCACTCAAAAAGACAAGAGAGGCCTGTAATTTTCATCATAGTTACACTTCAACTATGACAGACAAATGAGAAAAAAAAATCCTGAAAATCACATTTTTATGAATTTATTTGCAAATTATGGTGGAAAATAAGTTTTTGGTCACCTACAAACAAGCAAGATTTCTGGCTCTCACAGACCTGTAACTTTTTCTTTAAGAGGCTCCTCTGTCCTCCACTTGTTACCTGTATTAATGGCACCTGTTTGAACTTGTTATCAGTATAAGAGACACCTGTCCACAACCTCAAACAGTCACACTCCAAACTCCACTATGGCCAAGACCAAAGAGCTATCAAAGGACACCAGAAACAAAATTGTAGACCTGCACCAGGCTGGGAAGACTGCATCTGCAATAGGTAAGCAGCTTGGTTTGAAGAAATCAACTGTGGGAGCAAATATTAGGAAATGGAAGACATATAAGACCACTGATAATATCCCTCGATCTGGGGCTCCACGCAAGATCTCACCCCGTGGGGTCAAAATGATCACAAGAACAGTGAGTAAAAATCCCAGAACCACACAGGGGGACCTAGTGAATGACCTGCAGTGAGCTGGGACCAAAGTAACAAAGCCTACCATCAGCAAGGGCATTGAAGTTGAAACGTGGCTGGGTCTTTCAGCATGACAATGATCCCAAACACACCGCCCGGGCAACGAAAGAGTGGCTTCGTAAGAAGCATTTCAAGGTCCTGGAGTGGCCTAGCCAGTCTCCAGATCTCAACCCCATAGAAAATCTTTGGAGGGAGTTGAAAGTCCGTGTTGCCAAGCAACAGCCCCAAAACATCACTGCTCTAGAGGAGATCTGCATGGACGAATGGGCCAAAATACCAGCAACAGTGAAAACCTTGTGAAGACTTACAGAAAACGTTTGACATCTGTCATTGCCAACAAAGGGTATATAACAAAGTATTGAGAAACTTTTGTTATTGACCAAATACTTATTTTCCATCATAATTTGCAAATACATTCATTAAAAATCCTACAATGTGATTTTCTGGATTTTTTTTCTCATTTTGTCATAGTTGAAGTGTACCTATGATGAAAATTACAGGCCTCTCATCTTTTTAAGTGGGAGAACTTGCACAATTGGTGGCTGACTAAATAAGTTTTTGCCCCACTGTACATACAGTCACCTCCAAAATTATTGGCACCTCCAATAATTTTGAAACCTATATTAAAAAAATGTTATTTTCCTTGCACCACAGAGCCCTCAATTCCTCCCTGTAGGCTGTCTTGTTGTTGTTGGTAGTCAACCCTACTACTGTTGTGTCGTCTGCAAACTTGATGATTGAGTTGGCGGCGTGCTTGGCCACGCAATCATGAGTGAACAGGGAGTACAGGAGGGGGCTGATCATGCACCCTTGTGGGGCCCCAGTGTTGAGGATCTGCAAAGTGGAGGTGTTGTTCCCTACCTTCAGCACCTGGGGGCGGCCCGTCAGCAAGTCCAGGACCCAATTGCATAGGGCGTGGTTCAGACCCAGGGCCTCGAGCATAATGATGAGCTTGGAGGGTACTATGTCGATGAATGCTGAGCTATAGTCAATGAACAGCATTCTTACATAGGTATTCCTCTTGTCCAGATGGGATAGGGCAGTGTGCAGTGTGATGGCGATTGCATCGTCTGTGGACCTATTGGGACGGTAAGCAAATTGAAGTTGGTCTAGGGTGACAGGTAAGGTAGAGGTGATATCCTTGACTAGTCTCTCAAAGCACTTCATGATGACAGAAGTGAGTGCTACGGGGCGGTAGTCATTTAGTTCAGTTACCTTTGCTTTCTTGGGTACAGGAACAGTGGTGGCCATCTTGAAGCATGTGGGGACAGCAGACTGGGAGAGGGAGAGATTGAATATGTCCATAAACACACCAGCCAGCTGGTTTGCGCATGCTTTGAGGACGCGGCTAGGGATGCCATCTGGGCCGCACGTCGGCCACGGAGAAGGAGAGCCCGCAGTCCTTGGTAGTGCGCCACGTCAGTGGCTCTGTGTTATCCTTAAAGCGGGCAAAGAAGGTGTTTAGCTTGTCCGGAAGCAAAATGTCAGTATCCGCGACGTGGCTGTTTTTCCTTTTATAGTCTGTGATTGTCTGTAGACCCTGCCACATATGTCTTGTGTCTGAGCCATTGACTTGAGACTCCACTTTGTCTCTATACTGACATTTTAACTGTTTGAATGCCTTGCGGAGGGAATAACTACTCTGTTTCTATTCTGCCGTATTCCCAGTCACCTTGCCATGGTTAAATGTGGTGGTTCGCACTTTCAGTTTAGCGCGAGTGCTGCCATCTATCCACGGTTTCTGGTTAGGGTAGATTTTAATAGTCACAGTGGGTACAACATCTCCTATACACTTCCTGATAAACTCAGTCACCGTTTCAGTATATTTGTCAATATTATTCTCAGAAGCTACCCGGAACATATACCAGTCCAAAACCATCTTGAAGCGTGGATTTCGGTTGGTCAGACCAGCGTTGAATAGTCCTTAGCACATGTACTTCCTGTTTGAGTTTCTGCCTATAGCAAAGGTGGAGCAAAATGGAGTCGGGGTCAGATTTGCCAAATGGAGGGCGGGAGAGGGCCTTGTATGCATCCCGGAAGTTGGTGTAACAGTGGTCTAGTGATTTAGCAGCGCGAGTACTACAGTCGATATGTTGATTGAATTTAGGCAGCCTTTTCCTCAACTTTGCTTTGTTAAAATCCCCAGCTACAATAATTGCAACTTGAGGATATATTGTTTCCAGTTTGCATAAAGTCCAGTGAAGTTCCTTGAGGGCCGTCGTGGTATCGGCTTGAGGGGGGATATACACGGCCGTAACAACATCCCCTCAAAGCCAACCTCATCAGGATGGAAAACACAAAACCTGCAAACAGGAAACTGTGTACATTTACATTTATATTTAAGTGCACTTAGATTTACATGAGTTTTGTTTATCCCCAGGGATTGGTTATGCCACCCAGGTGGTCATTGCATATGCTGCAGTGTCATACATCATCATCCAGGCCTGGGCCTTCTTCTACTTGTTCTCCTCCTTCAGTGCCGAGGTACCATGGGCCAGCTGCAGAAACCCCTGGAATACAGGTAATAACAGTAACATGGGTAATAACAGTCAATAACACAGGTAATAACAGCAACATGGGTAATAACAGCCAATAACACAGGTAATAACAGTAACATGGGTAATAACAGTCAATAACACAGGTAATAACAGCAACATGGGTAATAACAGTCATTAACACAGGTAATAACAGTTTGTAACATGGGCAATAGCAGTTACAATTATATGCATATTGACATATACAATACTGTCAATTACACAAGCAATGACAGGTAATAACAGGTGATAACACACGTAATAACATGTAACAGTTAATAAAACATGTATTAATAGTTAATAACATTAATACACAGCAAATAAGTTAATTACATAGGGAATAACAATTAACCCTAAAGGACAACACACACCACCTGCTGATGGATGTCTGGCTGCCAACATTTTTGTACGATTCTATATGAGGAATCGGTTTGCATCCACTTTGCAAATTACATCCGGCACTCTGTTCAGAGGTGCTAAGTACTATCGGTTGGCAAAAGCTATTGGTGTGTCCGAGCCTTAAAAGTGGCAACATGTTTATATACTTAAAAGTGCCAACTCCAAATTGGTAATGATTGCGAAGAGACTGTCTGTCAAGCAGTAACACATCTTTATTTTATTAACCTTTTCACACCTTTATAGTCAAATGCGATGTATGCTTTTCATGTTTTAAGTTATTTTTGATCAATATCAATCACAAAAACTTGTCATAAACCTTTGTCTGTTATTCATTCAAAGTTTTGTGTTTCTGATACTGAGAGGCTGAGAAATTGGCGATTGAGTTAATCTGACATACTGGTGTGAACTAAGATGGCCGCCGATATGGCTGCCGCTGCCATATTAAACTTTTGACTCTTGACTTTGAATGCTATGGGTTATCAACTCAACTTGGTGGGGAGACATATTCTGGAGGGTAAATCATTTGGTATTTATATTTTTGAGCAGAGGTGGCCACAGGTCCCAGAAGTGGGGGCAAAGTTTTATTCCCCTTGGGCCCAGAGTTTTTCCTTGATGGTAAACAGGTAAAACTTCAGAACCTAGTTGTAGCAGGGATTGACTTTAAAACCTCTTAAATGTAACTACATGTAATCTAATCCACGTAATCCCCGAAAGTAATTATTCATCACGGGGACCATAAACAAGTAATGCTGCACACTACAAGAAAGGTTCAAATCTCACCTTTCTGGTAAAAATAGTTATACATTGATGAGGTGTAGTCACTTTTGAGGAACAGTATAAATATGATATTAATATGAAAATATAAGTACAGCACAAGGATAGAACTACATACATTTAAAATAAGAATACACACTTTCCTAAATTTATGTTTAGCATTCCATACATCATGTTCTCATTATAACAGCAATGCTGCAGC
Organism: Oncorhynchus nerka; assembly: GCF_034236695.1. NCBI lineage: Eukaryota > Metazoa > Chordata > Actinopteri > Salmoniformes > Salmonidae > Oncorhynchus > Oncorhynchus nerka. The sequence continues at coordinate 73,132,905 of NC_088397.1, read as the reverse complement.
CATTCATTTTCTTATGTATTGCTATCCTTCATACTACTATTATAATTGCTTTGTCTAAGCATGTCCTGATATCCTAATCTCACAGCATCCTTGAATCCTGATATCCTAATCTCACAGCACTTGTTGTTCTGTAAACACTAGAGAGAATCTCACATTGGTATCCTTAGTTCTTCTGTTTTACGTCAATACTATGCATAATCATGTGATTCATAGATGCTACTGAATGCAAGTACACCACACACAAAAACCAAAATGGAAATGCAATAATCATGTCATGTGGAGTTTCAACAAAGTCATTAACTCCTGCTCCATTCCCCTGGCATGAACAGAGCCACATGTCATATCGTATGGAGTAACACCAAAGTTTCACCCCTGCTATGTTCACCTGACGTGAACGCAGCAACCTTGAATTATAGGGAGGTGCACTTAAGTTTCACCCCTGCTATGTTCCCCTGACGTGAACGCAGCAACCTTGAATTATAGGGAGGTGCACTTAAGTTTCACCCCTGCTATGTTCCCCTGACGTGAACGCAGCAACCTTGAATCGTGTAGAGTTGCACCGTAATCAGATAAATTCCCTTGATGTGAATAAAGCTACCTTGTTTTGCTAAATTCCCCTGATTTGAATAAAGCTACCTTGTTTTGCTAAATTCCCCTGATGTGAATAAAGCTACCTTGTTTTGCTAAATTTCCCTGTTGTGATTATAGCTACCTTGTTTAACAATATTCCCCTGATGTGACTAAAGCTACTGTACCTTATTTCGCTAAATTCCTCTACCTTGTCAAGATGAAAAATACACTTTTAAATGTATGATAAATACTCATTGATTCTTGAAGAATATAACTTATATATCCATCACGAGATTATAATTTTCTTTCTAATAGAACCCCAAATATAAGCTTGTTTTACTCCTTGTAAACAACACTGTATAGACTGTCATTTTGATCACATGGATGGTCAGTCCTTTTTTTGTTTGTTTTTAGTTTAGTTAAACTGTCACACTCCATGAGAACCAAAAATATAAGCTTATTTTACTCCAATGTTTGTAAACATTGTAAATGTAAACAAATACTGTATAGCCTCATAACATGGTTAAAACAGTATAAACCCAGGGTCGTTACACTACTCCCTCCTTTCAAAGAGTGCGTCCTCGCGCAATACTGTAAATTAAAGATACACATTTTTGATAAGAGTATAATTAAAATGATAAATAATTTTAATAATACTCTTATCAAAAATGTGTATCTTTAATTTACAGTATTGTAATGAAACAGCAGGGAGCATGTCTCGAACCCTCGACCTTCGAGCCCGAGGTCCGGCGTGCTATCGACTGTGCCGCAAAAGCATGCTTGTGTGGCAGAGTCGATTTCCGCAGCAATGTTCCAACATCTAGTGGAAAGCCTTCCCAGCCTTCCCTAGCAAAGGGGCGACCAACTCCATATTAATGCCAATGATTTTGGAATGAGATGTTTGACGAGTAGGTGTCCACATGCTTTTGGTCATGTAGTGTATTTCATAACAGTTAATAAAGGCAAAGGGGGATATCTAGTCAGTTGTGCAACTGAAATGTGTCTTCCGCATTTAACTCAACTCCTCTGAATCAGAGAGCCATACCATAAAGGTAAAATAAAAAGGCCTACAGGAAAGGGGAGAAATCTACACTGAGTGTACTAAATATTAGGAATACCATCCTAATATTGCGTTGGGGCATGGTGTCGAAAGCATTCCACAGTGATGCTGGCCCATGGATGGATGTTCTTTTGGTGGTGGACCATTCTTGATATACACAGGGAACTGTTGAGCATGAAAAACCCAGCAACGTTGCAGTTCTTGACACACTCAAACCGTTGCACCTGAAAACTACTACCATACCCCGGTCAAAGGCTAATAAATCTTTTGTCTTGCCCATTCACCTTCTGAATGGCACACACACACAATCCATGTCTCAATTGTCTCAAGGCTTAAAAATCCTTCTTTAACCTGTCTCCTTTTCTTCATCTAAAATGATTAAAGTGGGTTTAACCAGTGGCATCAATAAGGGATCATAGCTTTCACCTGGATTCACCTGGACTGCTTCCATACTGTAACGTGTAACAATATAGGGCTTTTGAGCCTGTTCTCGTTTACATTTGTGACAAAGCAGCTCATTTCTATCAAGTGACAGGGCTCTGTTATGAGCTTGTGTAAGCACCTGAGGCTGGTACCCTCTCTGCTTAAAGCGTTGCTGCATGTCACATAATGTACGCGTCTAAGTCACTGAAATTGTCCAAATGGAATGTTGTTGAAAAGCCACAGGGGGTGGAAACTGTCTTCATGCAGTATGGTGTTCTGATCCATGCCTTTTCTGTAGATAGAAGTGTGTAAGTTGCTTTGGTCGTCCTTTGCGATTTTTCAGTCAAGAAAGTTGATCTTGGTTTGATCACACTCCAAGCTCAGCTTCAGGTTTTCATTGGTTCAGTTATTTTATGCATGGAAATCCAACAGTTTCTGTTCAGAGTCAGAGAAGACAGAATCACTTCATCAATGTACCGGCCCCACCAGACAATCTTGTCTTGAAAGGTATTGGTGGCAAAGTATATAAACCAGTCCTCCCATAGTCCTAAAAACAAGTTAGCATTATTTGGTACGAAGCAAGCTCCCAAAGCTATCCCCTTATCCTGTCTTTACAGTTGGTCCTGGAACAGGAAGACATTGTTATTTAGGGTCCACAGTGAGTTGCACAATAAAGTCACTAGGGGGCATCAGGTCACCAGGTCTTGACTCATTATAAAGCCTAAATGCCTTCATCATGGACTATGTTGCTGCATAAAGACTGTCCTGGATGTAGGAAGGTAATCCTGCAACAAAGGGTTTTTATTAAGAAATCCGCACATTTGGTTGTTGATTCTGTTATAGAGTCACTATCCACTGATAATGGTATGCCTTGTGGATTTTAATTAATAAATGTTTTCTTTTAGTAGTATGTCAAAATATGGAAAACATGGATGGGGGCACAGTAAGTAGTCATGTTCTCTTTTGGAAATCCAACTTTCATTTTTGGCCACAGTTATAGCCCAGTGAGTTCCCTTTTCATGTTCTCCAGTAGATTTGATGGTGGCATAGAATAGTACTCAGTGTTCTTTAGTTGGTGCATAGCCTCTTCTATGTATTTGTCCCATGCACACCGCATCTACCTTGTCTGCACTTTTTATGATGACATCATCATTTGCTGATAGCCCTTTGAGCTCTTCAGATTTTTTGTGGGGGTTCAAGTTGTGCTGGCGTGTCTTCTGTTCATTAAATATTCTACCTCATAAGAGACCTTTTAGTGAAGGTGTTCAATGTAGTTTGTATTAATGGGTAGAAAGGTGGATTTAGGTCAGAAGGAATAGTTTATGTGTGGCGCACTAGTAGAGGAACAGGTCTTTTTTGGGTCATTTAGCAGACAATCCTTTCCAGAGCGATTTGCAGTAGTGAGTTCCTACTTTTTCATACTGGTTCCCCACGCTCTACCAACTGAGCCACACAGGATCTATAGGCCTTCACATTGAAGCGGTTTTGCTGGTACCAGACCTTCAAATGTAAACTCCAGTAAAACATAAAAATAGCTACATTGATATTCACCTCAACCTGAATTAGTCGGGGTGAATGACAGCCTGTTTATTCATTGACAACTACTTCATACTGGATCCATACCCTCAAAAGCCTCACCTATCCAGGACTCAATGAAGACATAGATTTCTCCCCTTTCCTGTAAGGCCCTTTCCTACACACTTAGGTCCTCACTCAAGTGTTCAGACCCCTTGACTTTTCCCACATTTTGTTACCTTACAGCCTTATTCTAAAATGGATTAAATAGTTTTTTTCAATCTACACACAATACCCCATAATGACAAAGCAAAAACAGGTTTTTATACGTTTTTGCAAATGTATTACAAATAAAACACAGAAATATCCAATTTACATAGTATTCAGACCCTTTACTCAGTACTTTGTTGAAGCACCTTCAAATCATATCAAATTTTATTTGTCACATACACATGGTTAGCAGATGATAATGCGAGTGTAGCGAAATGCTTGTGCTTCCAGTTCTGACAATGCAGTAATAACCAACGAGTAATCTAACCTAACAATTCCACAACTACCTTATACACACAAGTGTAAAGGGATGAAGAATATGTACATAAAAATATATGAATGAGTGATGGTACAGAACGGCATATGCAATATGCAGTAGATGGTATAGAGTACAGTATATACATATGAGTTGTGTAATGTAGGGTATGTAAACATTATATTAAGTGATTATTTAAAGTGGCTAGTGATACATTTTTACATACATTTTTACATTATTTTAAAGTGGCTGGAGTTGAGTCAGTATGTTGGCAGCAGCTACTCAATGTTAGTGGTGGCTGTTTAACAGTCTGATGGCCTTGAGATAGAAGCTGTTTTTCAGTCTCTCGGTCCCTGCTTTGATGCACCTGTACTGACCTCGCCTTCTGGATGATAGCGGGGTGAACAGGCAGTGGCTCGGGTGGTTGTTGTCCTTGATGATCTTTATGGCTTTCCTGTGACATCGGGTGGTGTAGGTGTCCTGGAGGGCAGGTAGTTTGCCCCCGGTGATGCGTTGTGCAGACCTCACTACCCTCTGGAGAGCCTTACGGTTGTGGGCGGAGCAGTTGCCGTACCAGGCGGTGATACAGCCCGACAGGATGCTCTCGATTGTGCATCTGTAAAAGTTTGAGTACTTTTGGTGACAATCTGAATTTCTTCAGCCTCCTGAGGTTGAAGAGGCGCTGCTGCGCCTTCTTCACCACGCTGTCTGTGTGGGTGGACCAATTCAGTTTGTCTGTGATGTGTACGCAGAGGAACTCAAAACTTACTACCCTCTCCACTACTGTCCCGTCGATGTGGATAGGGGGGTACTCCCTCTGCTGTTTCCTGAAGTCCACAATCATCTCCTTTGTTTTGTTGAGGTTGAGTGTGAGGTTATTTTCCTGACACCACACTCCGAGGGCCCTCACCTCCTCCCTGTAGGCCGCCTCGTCGTTGTTGGTAATCAAGCCTACCACTGTAGTGTCGTCTGCAAACTTGATGATTGAGTTGGAGGAGTGCAAGGCCACGCGGTCGTGGGTGAACAGGGAGTACAGGAGAGGGCTCAGAACGCACCCTTGTGGGGCCCCAGTGTTGAGGATCAGCGGGGTGGAGATGTTGTTACCAACCCTCACCACCTGGTGGCGGCCCGTCAGGAAGTCCAGTACCCAGTTGCACAGGGCGGGGTCGAGACCCAGAGTCTTGAGCTTGATGATGAGTTTGGAGGGTACTATGGTGTTAAATGCTGAGCTGTAGTCGATGAACAGCATTCTCACATAGGTATTCTTCTTGTCCAGATGGGTTAGGGCAGTGTGCAGTGTGGTTGCGATTGCGTCGTCTGTGGACCTATTGGGGCGGTAAGCAAATTGGAGTGTGTCTAGGGTGTCAGGTAGGGTGGAGATGATATGGTCCTTCACTTGTCTCTCAAAGCACTTCATGATGACGGAAGTGAGTGCTACGGGGCGGTAGTCTTTTAGCTCAGTTACCTTAGCTTTCTTGGGAACAGGAATAATTGTGGCCCTCTTGAAGCATGTGGGAACAGCAGGCTGGGATAAGGATTGATTGAATATGTCCGTAAATATGTCCGGGGATGATGTCTGGGCCTGCAGCCTTGCGAGGGTTAACACGTTTAAATGTTTTATTCACGTCGGCTGCAGTGAAGGAGAGTCCACAGGTTTTGGCAGCGGGCCGTGTCAGTGGCACTGTATTGTCCTCAAAGCGAGCAAAGAAGTTGTTTAGTCTGTCTTGGAGCAAGACATCCTGGACCGTGACGGGGCTGGTTTTCTTTTTGTAATCCGTGATGTACTGTAGACCCTGCCATATACCTCTTGGGTCTGAGCCGTTGAATTGCGACTCTACTTTGTCTCTATACTGAAGCTTAGCTTGTTTGATTGCCTTGCGGAGGGAATAGCTACACTGTTTGTTTTCGGTCATGTTTCCGGTCACCTTGCTCTGGTTAAAAGCAGTGGTTCGCGCTTTCAGTTTCGTGTGAATGCTGCCATCAATCCACGGTTTCTGGTTTGGGAATGTTTTAATAGTTGCTGTGGGTATGACATCGCTGATGCACTTGCTCACCGAATCAGCGTATTCATCAATGTTGTTGTTTGACGCAGTGCAGAACATATCCCAATCCACATGATCGAAGCAATCTTGAAGCGTGGAATCAGATTGGTAGGACCAGCGTTGAACAGACCTGAGCACGGGTGCTTCCTGTTTTAGTCTCTGTCTCTAGGCTGGGAGCAACAAAATGGAGTCGTGGTCAGCTTTTCCAAAAGGAGGGCGGGGGAGGGCCTTATATGCATCGTGGAAGTTAGAGTAACAATGATCCAGGGTTTTACCAGCCCTGGTAGCACAATCGATATGCTGATAGAATGTAGGGAGTCTTGTTTTCAGATTAGCCTTGTTAAAATCCCCAACTACAATAAATGCAGCCTCAGGATATGTGGTTTCCAGTTTACATAGTCAAATAAAGTTTGTTCAGGGCCATCGATGTGTCTGCTTGGGGCGGTATATATGCGGCTGTGATTATAATCGAAGAGAATTCTCTTGGTAGATAATGCGGTCTACATTTGATTGTGAGGAATTCTAAGTCAGGTGAACAGAAGGACTCGAGTTCCTGTATGTTGTTATGATCACACCACGTCTCATTAATCATAAGGCATACCCTCCCGCCCCTCTTCTTACCAGAATGATGCTTGTTTCTGTCGACGCGATGCGTGAAGAAACCAGCTGGCTGTACCGACTCCGATAGCGTGTCTCGAGTGAGCCATGTTTACGTGAAGCAGAGAACGTTACAGTCTCTTATGTCTCTCTGGAATAGTATGCTTGCTTGGATTTCATCAACCTTGATGTCAAGAGACTGGACATTGGCGAGTAGTATGCTCGGGAGCGGTGCGCGATGTGCCCGTCTCCAGAGCCTGACCAGAACACCGCATCGTCTGCCCCTTTTACGGCGACGTTGTTTTGGTTCGCCGGCTGGGATCCGATCCATTGTCCTGGGTGGTGGGCAAAACAGAGGATCCGCTTCGGGGAAGTCATATTCCTGGTCGTAATGATGGTGAGTTGACATTATTCTTATATCCAGTAGTTCCTCCCGACTGTATGTAATAAAACCTAAGATTACCTGGGGTACCAATTTGGCAGCGATTACAGCTTTGAGTCTTCTTTGGTAAGACGGTACAAGCTTGGCACACCTGTATTTGGAGAGTTTCTCTCATTCATCTCTGCAGAACCTCTGAAGCGCTGTCAGGTTGGATGGGGACTGTCGCTGCACAGCTATTTTCAGGTCTCTCCAGAGATGTTCAATCGGGTTCAAGTCCGGGCTCTGGCTGGGCCACTCAAGGACATTCAGAGATTGGTCCCGAAGCATTGGTCCCGAAGCATTGTCTTGGCTGTGTGCTTTGGGTCATTGTCCTGTTGGAAGATGAACCTTTGCCCCAGTCTGAGGTCCTGAGCGCTCTGGAGCAGGTTTTCATCAAGGATCTTTCTGTACTTTGCTCCATTTATCTTTCCCTCGATCCTGACTAGTCTCCCAGTCCCTGCCACTGAAAAACATCCCCACACTATGATGCTGCCACCACCATGCATCACCATAGGGATGGTGCCAGGTTTCCTCCAGACCTGACACTTGGCATTCAAATCAAATCGAATCAAATGTATTTATTAAGCTCTTCTTACATCAGCTGATATCTCAAAGTGCTGTACAGAAACCCAGCCTAAAACCCCAAACAGTAAGCAATGCAGCTGTAGAAGCACGGTGGCTAGGGAAAACTCCTTAGACATGCCAGGAAGAAACCTAGAGAGGAACCAGGCTATGAGGGGTGGCCAGTCCTCTTCTGACTGTGCCGGGTTGAGATTATAACAGAACATGGTCAAGATGTTCAAATGTTCCTAGATGACCAGCAGGGTCAAATAACAATAATCACAGTGGTTATCGAGGGTGCAACAGGTCAGCACCTCAGGAGTAAATGTCAGTTGGCTTTTCATAGCCGATCATTCAGAGTATCTCTACTGCTCCTGCTGTCTCTAGAGAGTTGAATACAGCAGGTCTGGGACAGGTAGCACGTCCGGTGAACAGGTCAGTATGTCCGGTGAACAGGCCATAGCCGCAGGCAGAACAGTTGAACCTGGAGCAGCAGCACGGCTAGGTGGATTCGGGACAGCAAGGAGTCATCAGGCCAGGTAGTCCTGAGGCATGGTCCTAGGGCTCAGGTCCTCTGAGAGAGAAAGAAAGAAAGAAAGAAAGAAAGAAAGAAAGAAAGAAAGAAAGAGAGAATTAGAGAGAGCATACTTAAATTCACACAGGACACCGGATAAGACAGGTGAAATACTCCAGATATAACAGACGGACCCTAGCCCCCCGACACATAAACTACTGCAGCATAAATACTGGAGGATGAGACAGGAGGGGTCGAGAGACACTGTGGCCCCATCCAACGATACCCCCCGGACAGGGCCAAACAGGCAGGATATAACCCCACCCACTTTGCCAACCACCAACTTACCATCCTGAGACAAGGCAGAGTATAGCCCACAAAGATCTTCGCCACGGCACAACCAAAGGGGGGGGGGGGCGCCAACCCAGACAGGAAGATCACGTCAGTGACTCAACCCACTCAAGTGACGCACCCCTCCTAGGGATGGCATGGAAGAGCACCAGTAAGCCAGTGACTCAGCCCCTGTAATAGGGTTAGAGGCAGAGAATCCCAGTGGAGAGTGAGGCCAAAGAGTTCAATATTGGTTTCATCAGACCAGAGAAACTTGTTTCTCATGGTCTGAGAGTCCTTTGGGTGCCCTTTGGCAAACTCCAAGCGGGCTGTCATTTGTCTTTTACTGAGGAGTGGCTTCCGTCTTGCCACTCTACCATAAAGGCCTGATTGGTGGAGTTTTGCAGAAATGGTTGTCCTTCTGGAAGGTTCTCCCATCTCCAGAGAGGAACTCTGAAGCTCTGTCAGAGTGACCATCGGGTTCTTGGTAACCTCCCTGACCAAGGTCCTTCTCCCCCGATTGCTCAGTTTGGCCAGATGACCATCTCTAGGAAGAGTCCTGGTGTTTCCAAACTTCTTCCATTTATGAATGATGGAGGCCACTGTGTTCTTGGGGACAGACATTTTTTGGTACCCTTACCCAGATCTGTGCCTCGACACAATCCTGTCTCGGAGCTCTACGGATAATTCACTTGACCTCATAGCTCTGCCGTGCAGTGTGAACTGTGGGACCTTATATAGATAGGTGTGTGCCTTTCCAAATCATGTTCAATCAATTGAATTCAACACAGGTGATCAATGGAAACAGGACGCACCTGTGCTCAATTTCGAGTCTCATAGCAAAGGGTCTGAATACTTATGTAAATAAGGTATTTCTGTTTTATATTTTTAACACATTTGCAAAAATGTCCAAAAAAAACCTGCTTTCGCTATGTCATTATGGCGTATTGTATGTAGATCAAAAAAATATTTAATATTTAATCAATTTTAGAATAAGATTGTAACGTCACAAAATTTTGGAAAAGTCAAGGGGTCTGAATACTTTCCGAATGCACTGTATATAGTCTATTCTGACTTGTGCCAGTTGTTCTTTCGCACTTCTATAAATTTCACTGTCAGATTGTTTGGTAATTTTCCATTTGAAGGCCGTCTTGTTGTATCTTTCAGTAGATAGCTGCCAAGCTTAAAAGTCAAACTGCCAAGACTGTAGACCTATCTACTTGTACTACGATTATACTGATTTGGGTAGAGTGCACTAGAGATGTGGTTGTTGCACTAGGAAAATATATTATTTTCAGTCCTTTTTCAGCTGTTAATAACATTTACTCAACAATTATGTGGTTACAATACATTGCATTACTTACATCCAAATATAGTACATAAATAGCAACTATCTGTCACATCTGCTCCTGCAACACCCTCTACTGCTCATTCTGTGTCTCCTTGACCTGCCGCCACTCCCCCAGTACTCTCTCCCTCTCTCTCTGTGTGTGTGTGTGTGTGTGATTGTGTGGGCAGAGACAGGCGTGCTGGAGTTAGAGCAGATCCCCACCATATGCAACCTGTTCCATAATCAAGACCTCTACAAAACTCAGCCCTACCACTTCCATGCTGCCAGATCGTAATCTCTGCTCAGTCTGGAGGGCTCTGTAACCCCCTTCATCGTGTGGACTGACCATAAATACCTGTCCTACATACAGACCGCCAAACGTCTGAACTCCCGGCAAGCCAGGTGGGCCTTGTTCTTCGGTAGATTCAATTTCACGCTCACTTATTTACCCTGTTCGAAGAATACCAAGCCTGATGCCCTCTCTCGCCATTTCACCACCGACAACATGGATAGCGAGCCAGAAGCAATTGTGCCATCCAACTGCATTGTTGTCGCCGTCACCTGGGAGATCGAGTCCCATATCCGCCAGGCTCAGCAGAACCAGCCTGACCCGGGTAACGGTCCTAGTAATGCTCTGTTTGTTCCAGATTGTGTTTGCTCTGATGTTCTTCAGTGGGGCCATTCTACCCACCTCACCTGTCACCCTGGTATGAACCGGAGCCTCGCGTTCCTGCGTCAGCGCTTTTGGTGGCCCACCATGGAGGGAGATGTCCGGGGAGTTTGTCTCAGCCTGTTTGGTTTGTGCCCGGAACAAAACCTCCACTAAACCCACTTCCGGTCTGCTCCACCCTCTGGACTTCGTCACTGGCCTTCCCCCATCGAACAGTAACTCCGTCATCCTCACCATTATTGACAGATTTTCCAAAATGGCTCACTTCATTCCCCTCTCCAAGTTCCCGTCCTCCAGGGAGACTGCAGACCTGTTAGTATCCTATGTGTTTCGTCTGCATGGCATCCCCACTGACATCGTTTCCGACAGAGGACCCCAGTTTACTTCCCAGGTATGCAGATTCTTCTGTTCAGCTCTTGGTATCAATGTCAGTCTTTCTTCTGGATATCACCCCCAGACCAACGGCCAGACCGAACGGGCCAACCAAGAGATGGAGACTGCCCTACGCTGCGTGACTTCTGCTAACCCTTCCTCCTGGAGCGCTCAGCTACCCTGGGTTGAATATGCTCACAACACCCTCACCAACGCCTCACCAGGTATTTACATTTACATTTAAGTCATTTAGCAGACGCTCTTATCCAGAGCGACTTACAAATTGGTGCGTTCACCTTATGACATCCAATGTCACCCTTCCTGTGTGCTCTGGGTTACCAACTCCCCTTGTTCCCCGCCCAAGAGGTTGAGGTTGCGGTTCCCTCTGTCCAGGACCATCTGCGCCATTGTCACCCAACCTGGAGGAAGGCTTTGGCTGCCCTTCTTCGTGCCTCCGACAGGACCCAGTCCCAAGCCAACCTTCGCAGGGCCTTAGCTCCAGTCTACATCCCCGGGTCAAAAGGTATGGCTCTCATCAAAGAACCTGCCATTGAAGGTGGCATCGAAGAAACTTTCCCCCCGATTCATTGGTCCCTTTGAAGTTGACTGTGTCATTAACCCCTTTGCTGTGTGCCTGAAACTCCCAGCCCCTCTCAGGATCCATCCTACCTTCCATGCATCCCTGATTAAACCTGTCTGCTCCAGTCTTAGAGGGGCTGGTACTGTCACATCTGCTCCTGCAATACCCTCTACCACTCATCCTGTGTCTCCTTGACCTGCCGCCACCAGTACTCTCTCCCTCGCTCTGTGTGTGTGATTGTGTGGGCGGAGACAGGTGTGCTGGAGTCAGAGCAGATCCCCACCAGCTGCAACCTGTTCCATAATCAAGACCTCTACAAAAACTCAGCCCTGCCACTTCCATGCTGCCAGATCGTAATCCTCTGCTCAGTCAGTCTATGTCTATAGCTGTTTGTTATTATTCAGACCCTGTTGTGCCTGTTCCTCTCCGCTATAGTTCTGCCCGCTCTGACTCTGGTCCCTGTCTCCAGTCCCACATCTAATCTGTCCTGGATTCCCCACTCTACTACTCCCTTGGATTCCCCTCCGGACCTGCTTACCCTGTCTCAACCCCTCTCGCTCCTGCCTCAGCCTCCGCACCTGGTTTCCAGAAACCCGCCTGAGCTTCCCCTGACCTGCACTCCATCTCCCCTGTCAATAAATACCTTGGTTACTTCATCCCAGTCTCCTTGTCTGAGTCTTGGATTTCCCACTTCCACTCCACGTAACACTATCTAGTTCCAGTACAGACCAAGTGGGGCTTGTTTTGATTTTATTAGGTTAGTGTCACTATTAGCTTGTTTTACCACTTCACTTGTAAGTAGTAAGTATCAGATACAAAAGGGTAGGGGAGGAAGTTTGTTGTTTATGATGTTACCCTGATCCACTGAGTCCGCTAGATCGCATTACAGGACGTGTGTGATAATATAGACTACCACTGTAATCTTAAATGTTTCCCCAAGTTCTCAAAGGGCGCAATATGTTCTGATGTATTTTTAAGCCAAGTTTGAGCTCTCACTGAGCTGCTCATGCTGTCTCTGCATTAGACATTGTTTTGCCTCAATATCTAAACTTAGGTTTTCATTTCCAGCCTATATTATGTTTTGTATGCCTGGGTTAAAACAATGGGGTGTCTATTGACAAAACAAAATTATAATCTCCAGCCTTTGCAAGAACAATAAACATTCTGTATACACATATTACTTGAACTATTAAACTCGTCTTATTTTTAATGAAAAGTATTTCTCCCATAGAATCTTGTGTAGAATTTGACAAGAGGAATCTGTCAGCTAACTGGACAGTCCCTGTGAATGCAACTTCACCTGCGACAGAGTTCTGGGAGTAAGTGTCATGTACAGTACTTATTGTAATATTCTAAGTGATTTTATTTCTACACTACTCTCTCCACATGGATTATTATAGCTACTGTACACTCTACTGTGATTCTTATAATAATCAAGTGTAGTCATGTGCCAATGTTTTCATAATCACTTTTTCTCATGATCAACTAATTCACAAGTTATGTGTTTTCCATTTAACCATGTAATCTTTAATGAAATATCTCAACAAAGGTCTGTGTATACACGATAGATTTATATGGTTGCTATTTCTCTCTTGTTGCCAACTATCATGTCAACACACATCCTTCTAAACTAATTAAACCTAAAAGCACAAAAGTCTCATAGCAGTTTAAAATACTGTTTTGTATTTGTTCAAAATAATACTTTATCAGGGCAAATCAATAGGACTCAAACCTTACAGCTGTATTGACTTTGGGAGTTTCTGCAGCTGCTGATTGAAGATGAGTCTTGAAAAGTACAAAAGTTATCATACAGTTAGTGTCTGGCAGAACATTTTTAGGAATTGCACAACTGCAGTTTCTTCATTATTCTGTCTTTTCAATATGATATCTAAAACATCTCAAGATGTCTGTCTGTAAAATAGTGTTAAGGGAAGGCAGTGTGTCCAACCCAACCCTGTTTGTGACGTCTGTTCTCAGGGATTAGTGTTTGGTTCAGACCACTTTGGAGAGATAGTTAGCTCCATATCCAAATGATTTAATTCATCCTTAGAACACTTTATTAATCCATAACAAGACAGAAATTGGTCTAGGCCGGGCCTATACCAACACAATTACAACCTTTTGAAGGCAGCAAAATATACATTGGTCAGGGTTACATTTTTGATACGTAATATTTTTATTAAGTGTATGTGAACCCAGTGAGATTAAGAATCACATGTGTCTGTGCTGTTTCCAGGCGCAGGGTGTTGAGCATCTCAACAGGGATAGAACAGATTGGTAGACTGCGGTGGGAGCTGGCTCTGTGTCTGCTGCTGGCCTGGATCCTCTGCTACTTCTGTGTCTGGAAAGGAGTGAAGTCTACTGGGAAGGTACAGTAGGCCAACAGTGCCTTGCAAAAGTATTAATCCCCCTTGAGATTTTTCCTATTGTGTTGCATTACAACCTGTAATTGAAATGGATTTTTATTTGGATTTCATGTAATGGACATACACAAAATAGTCCAAATTGGTGAAGTGAAATGAAAAAAATGACTTGTTTAAAAAAATTCAAAAGATTTGAAAACGGAAAAGTGGGGCGTGCATATGTATTCACCCCCTTTGCTATGAAGCCCCTAAATAAGATCTGGTGCAACCAATTACCTTCTCATAATTATTTAAATAAAGTCCACCTGTATACAATCTAAGTGTACTTGTGGATGTATTTCAAGGCCTACCTTCAAACTCAGTGCCTCTTTGCTTGACATCATGGGGAAATCAAAAGAAATCAGCCAAGACTTCAGAAAACAATTGTAGACTTCCACAAGTCTGGTTCATCCTTGGGAGCAATTTCCAAATGCCTGATGGTACCTTGTGCATCTGTACAAACAATAGTACGCAAGTATAAACACCATGGGACCACGCAGCCATTATACCGCTCAGGAAGGAGACGCGTTCTGTCTCCTAGAGATGAACGTACTTTGGTGTGAAAAGTGCAAATCAATCCCAGAACAACAGCAAAGGACCTTGTGAAGATGCTGGAGGAAACAGGTACAAAAGTATCTATATCCACAGTAAAACAAGTCCTATATCGACATAATCTGAAAAGCCGCTCACTAAGGAAGAAGCCACTGCTCCAAAACCGCCATAAAAAAGCCAGACTACGGTTTGCAACTGCACATGGGGACAAAGATTGTGCTTTTTGGAGAAATGGTCTGATGAAACAAAATATAACTGTTTGGCCTTAATGACCATCGTTATGTTTGGAGGAGAAAGGGGGAGGCTTGCAAGCTGAAGAACACCATCCCAACCGTGAAGCACGGGGGTGGCAGCATCATGTTGTGGGGGTGCTTTGCTGCAGGAGGGACTGGTGCACTTCACAAAATAGATGGCATCGTGAGGTAGGAAAATTATGTGGATATATTGAAGCAACATCTCAAGACAACAGTCAGGAAGTTATCCTGATAGTACGCCCCATCCCGCATGCGGTATCGTTACTACAGCCTCAAGCTCATTACCATAACGCAACGTTAGCGATTTTTAAAAATCGCAAATGAAACGAAATAAATATGCCTGTTCTCAAGCTTATCCTTTTCTTAACAATCCTGTCGTCTCAGATTTTCAAAATATGCTTTAGAACCAGAGAAAATCACTAATTTGTGTAAGAGTGGTGATAGCTAGCTTAGCATTAGCGTTAGCATTTAGCACGCAACATATTCACAAAAACCAGCCAAGGAATCAAATAAAATAATTTACATTTGAAGAACTTCAGATGTTTCAATGAGGAGACTCTCAGTTACATAGCAGATGTCCAGTTTTTCCTGAAAGATTCTTGTGTAGGACACATCGTTCCGTTTTGTTACTATGCATTTGGCTACCGAAACTAACCGAAAATTCAGTCACCTACATGTCGAACTTTTTTCCGAATTAACTCCATAATATCGACTGAAACATGGAAAACGTTGTTTGAATCAATCCTGAAGGTGGTTTGTCATATTTCTCTCCATTGAAAGCACCGTCCTTGTAGCCTGGTTTGTTCTGAGATTTGAATGGAAAAATAATGGGACTTGATTTTTGCGCACCGAATGCCACGCAGACACCAAGAGGGACACTTGGCAATTGTAGTCTCTTATGGTCAATCTTCCAATGATATGCCTACAAATACGTCACAATGCTGCAGAGACCTTGGGGAAACAAGAGAAAGAGTCCGTTCATTCCTGTCGCATTCACAGCCATATAAGGCGATCATGGAAAACGTAGCCTCAGAAATCCTGTGCATTTCCTGGTCGGTCATACATCTTGGTTTTGCCCGAAGCATTTGTTCTAAGGGACTCACAGTGAACATCTTTGCATTTCTGGAAACGTAAGACTGTCTTCTTTCCAAAACTATCAATTCCAAGCATATTCGAGCATCTTTTCGTGACAAAATATTGCGCTTAAAACGGGCACGTCTTTTTATCCAAAAATGAAATACTGCCCCTAGAGTACTAACAGGTTAAAGCTTGGTCGCAAATGGGTCTTCCAAATGGACAATGACCCCAAGCATACTTCCAAAGTTGTGGCAAAATGACTTAAGGACAACAAAGTCAAGGTATTGGAGTGGCCATCACAAAGCACTGACCTCAATACCATGGAAAATGTGTGGGCAGAACTGAAAAAGTGTGTGCGAGCAAGGAGGCCTACAAACCTGACTCAGTTACACCAGCTCTGTCAGGAGGAATGGGCCAAAATTCACCCAACTTAATTGTAGGAAGCTTGTGGAAGGCTACCCACTGGGAATGTGATGAAATTAATAAAAGCTTAAATAAATCATTCTCTCTACTATTATTCTGACATTTCACATTCTTAAAATAAAGTGGAGATCCTAACTGACCTAAGACAAGAAATGTTTACTCTGATTAAATGTCAGGAATTGTGAAATTGAGTTTAAATGTATTTGGCTAAGGTGTATGTAAACTTCCGACTTCAACTGTAAGTAATTCAGAAGTCCAAAAATGGATGAAACAGCTGCAGATTGCCCCTTTAAGTTTAAGTAAGAGTGGTTTTAAATTATTCAACCTACTTACCTGGAGTTGTGCAAACGCTTTCTTAAGCTACCCCTATACCTGCAAACATTCCAGCACTGTTGCATTCTGACATGAATTTTTGCTTTATGTGCCAATTCACCAGGGACATTGATATATTTCCCCAAAGGGAACCATATGTTGTTTTTTTTACAAAGTGTTCCAACTAGAAATTTGTCACATTTAGAATAATTTATTGCTTATACACTGAGTGTACAAAACATTAGGGACATCTTCCTAATATAAAGTTGCACCCCCTTTTGCACTCAGAACAGCCTCAATTCGTCAGGCATGGACTCTACAAGGTGTCGAAAGCGTTTCACAGGGATTCTGGCCCATGACTTCAATGCTTCCCACAGTTGTGTCAAGTTGGCTGGGTGTCCATGGGTGGTGGACCATTCTTGATACACACGGAAAACTGTTGAGCATGAACAACCTTGCAGCGTTGCAGTTCTTGACACACTCAAACCGGTGCACCTGGCACCTACTACTATACCCCGTTCGATGGCACTTTTTGGTTGCTAATTCACCCTATGAATGCCACACATACACAAACAATGTCTCAAGGCTTAAAAATACTTATTTAACCTGTCTCCTGCCCTTCATCTACACTGACTGAAGTGGATTTAACAAGTGACATCAATAATGGATCATAAATTTCACCTGGATTCACCTGGTCAGTCTATGTCATGGAAAGAGCAGGTATTGCTAAAGTTTTGTACACTCAGTGTAATATTCTCACTATTGCACTTCTTTAGTTTTATTAACATACATTTAGCTCTTTCTGAGGCTGACGTTAAGCCCCTTGTTATATACGTACACTGTTATTTTCCCTTGATACAAACATCTTCTGAAAGGACTAAAATGTCTGTCATGGTGAATATGTTTGGTTATTTATTGTCAGGTAATATCTCTCCTCTTGATAGGTGGTGTATTTCACAGCTACCTTTCCCTATCTGATGTTGATCGTTCTATTGGCTCGGGGACTCACGTTACCTGGAGCTATTGATGGGATCAAGTTCTACCTCTACCCGGACCCTGCAAGACTGGTCGACCCACAGGTAAATAATGAGCTGTCATGCCCCTTAACATGTGTGCCAAATATCATAATTCCGTAACAAATAGGTGATTACAATGTGGTTGTTGTAGCACCACAGGTATGTTTGGAGAGCAGCAGGTAAAACAGTAGATCAAGAAAATCATCGAAGATAAGGAAATACAATGCATTGTCTGTGTTTTTATTACTCAATGTTTTTCAGCTCATGTTCAACCTTTAAAAAGGCTTCAAAGTGATGTATACTGTATGTGTGCCATTGCAGGTATGGATGGATGCTGGAGCACAGGTGCTTTTCTCCTTTGGTATCTGTCAAGGGAGTCTGACTGCACTGGGCAGCTACAATCATTATAACAATGATTGCTATAAGTAAATACTTATATTTTCTTCCCTGCCAGCTGGCTGTCTATTGTATTATCATTTTTATTTAACCTTTTTTTGTGTCCTTTGCGAGGTTAACTAGCCTAGGATGTAGTGGATCTGGAAATGTCCAAGTATTGTTTTTGAGCCCCACTCTGACAGTTTGAATTATGTCTGCCATTATCAAATTATTTTACACTTTTGGGTATTGGATATATACAGTATATTCTATATTATAATTTGGATCACTTCAGGAACTGTAGTGCTGTAGCTGGCAATGGCTTTCAAGTGTCTCACAGTCTCTATAGGCCATGCCGTCCTTGGCCTGAGAGTCTGGGAGCCACACACTGTTAGCATTGATTCTGACTGACCCCTTAAAGGGCCTTTTCATACATCAGAGTGTCCATGGCTCAGGCTCAGGGGGGGTCTGGCTCATCACAGGAAGTTCTTTATCCTGGTTCACAAACAAGTGAGACAGAGAGGCGACTTAAAAGCCTTCTCCTCTTTATTGTCAATTGTCTGAAGGTTTAGCTTATCTCAAATGTAGTTATTTGAAGTCGCTCTGGATAAGAGCGTCTGCTAAATGACTTAAATGTAAATGTAAATGTAAATGTAAATGTTGTACAGAGTAAATTTACTCAGACCTTAGGCACAATCCATGAGATTTGACCTGAGCTGATCTTACCTTACCTTTTCTTACCTTTTACCTCATTTATAGGGACACGTTTGTGCTGTGTTTGGTGAATGGAGGATCAAGCTTCGTTGCTGGGTTTGCTATCTTCTCTGTGTTGGGCTTCATGTCATATGAACAGGGGCTGCCCATATCTGAAGTTGCAGCATCTGGTAAGAGTACTACTAACTTCCTTGCCTGGTGCCAGATCACGTTGTGCTGTCTTGCCAATTCCTCGTGACAATGACCATAGGAGTTGGCAAGACAACACAAACAGATCTGGGGCCACCACTAACTTCCATAGTTTACCACTAACTTCTATACTTAACAATACTTCCAGAGTTTATGGTTATTTATTTTGTATGAGAATGAGAAAGTGCATGTATCCACATTGCTACAGGTCCTGGCCTGGCTTTCATAGCCTATCCTCGTGCCGTGGCCATGATGCCTTTACCTCAGTTGTGGTCCATATGTTTCTTCGTCATGGTCATCTTGCTGGGCGCTGACACACAGGTGAGACAACAAAGGTTCAACCACATCGAAGTTAGATTAATCATTCTTGAAATATTATCCATATGAGGCTACATTAGTAGGATAATTTTTTATTATTTTGTGTCTGATTTCATTGTTATTTATTACAGATGGGAAATTATTTTTATTGTTATTTACATTTACATTTAAGTCATTTAGCAGACGCTCTTATCCAGAGCGACTTACAAATTGGTGCATTCACCTTATGACATCCAGTGGAACAGTAGTGCATCTAAATCTTTTTAGGGGGGGGGGATGAGAGGGATTACTTTATCCTATCCTAGGTATTCCTTAAAGAGGTGGGGTTTCAGGTGTCTCCGGAAGGTGGTGATTGACTCCGCTGTCCTGGCGTCGTGAGGGAGTTTGTTCCACCATTGGGGGGCCAGAGCAGCGAACAGTTTTGACTGGGCTGAGCGGGAACTGTACTTCCTCAGTGGTAGGGAGGCGAGCAGGCCAGAGGTGGATGAACGCAGTGCCCTTGTTTGGGTGTAGGGCCTGATCAGAGCCTGGAGGTACTGAGGTGCCGTTCCCCTCACAGCTCCGTAGGCAAGCACCATGGTCTTGTAAATGATGTTTTAGTCAAGTGACGGAGCTTAATGTTGTTCATGCAACTTTGAGAGTATGAGTAGAGAATGACTTGGCCCCTCTCTGCTCCTGGTCACAGTTTGTCAGTCTGGAGTGCCTGATGACCTCTGTGACAGACATGTTCCCCACCGTGTTTCGAAGGGGGTACCGTCGAGAGCTGCTGCTGCTTTGTCTCTGCTCTGTCTGCTTCTTCCTGGGACTCCTTCTGGTCACAGAGGTGAGTGTCTCACTACACACGTCTTCATTATTTTTCTCCCTTCATTCTGGCTGTGTTTTTCTAGTCTATAGTTGTCAAGCACTGGAACAAAGTTATGTCCTGAACTTGCCAATGTCTCAACACTGGCTTAGTATACCAGTCTAGTGAGACCGCTGATAGGGCCCCCCCACCCCTTTACCAGAAGTTGAAACGTGTTAAGCTGCTTTCCTGGGGGCATATGAATATTTTATTCTCACCCTCTGTGAGAAAGGCTAACATCTAAAGTCCTCATGGTACTATACATACTATTGGTTACTATTTTCTAGAGAATCACATACCTTATATCATGTACCTTTGATGAACATTTTGTGATCAGATGATACCAGTGTATCGTCTGATTACACGATTAGTCATAGTTTCACACTGTACGATCATGTCTGTTCTCTGTTGCAGGGAGGCTTATATTTTCTACAACTTTTTGACCATTACGTGTGCAGTGGCAACAATCTCCTTCTGCTCTCCGTCTGCCAGTCAATAGCAATCGGTTGGATTTATGGTAAGTCCTCAAGATTCTCTGGTGATAACAATGAAATAATGTGTCTCTTCAGGAGTTAGTTATTCGCCCTAAGCGTCCATTCAGTTCCTGTTTTGGGTTATGATTTATCCTTAGAGAGGAATTAATTTATGTTGAAATATTTTGACTTTCTAAGACAGGTTTGAATTATTTTGGATGAAGAATGTTGTGGATACGTCTATCTAAACGTGTGCCTCCAAGTTCCCTCATTTTTGCATTTGCATTTTTTGTCACATGTAGACAGACCAGAAGGTTGAGCATCTAGGAACGCTGCTCAAATGTCATGCAATATTATTTTGTCCCATGATAGCACATGTGTAAGTGCAGTCTACATTGTCTTTGAATAATACTGTATATCACTTTGAAATCTTCAAATGCCAAATGATCTTACATTTTGCTCAGTTGATATACTATTCTTTCTAAATAATCACTCAGTAAGTGGCCTAAGTGCTTTTAAAGCAAGAGGCACAGAAGCCAAAACAGATATTCAATCAAGTTGATTCTTCAATCTCTTATAAGGACTTCTAAAGTGCAGTTCCTCTGATGTTCTTTGTGGGTTTTCAGTGGTTTAAAGTCCCAGGTGCTTAATTCAGACTTTTGTGAAATAATTGTACACTTATTTCGCAAGCCTATTCAATAACACTATTCAAACAATGACTGGATATACAGTAGGTCTTCTATATGACCTCTTGATTTCACCCTCTTAGTCCTTAGTCAGTAAAATTCTAGACATTGCCTCTGCTTAGGTTTAATCTTTATGTGCTCTTTGACTAGACACCTTTGTTCTGTCCATCACGTTTGTCAGCTGTGTATAATACTTCCTTAGACTTTCCCCATTGAGGATATAAGCTTGATGGCATCCCGCTCTCTTGAAAAAGGATGTCTGCTGTCACAGCGACTTAGGCTTTGATTGCAAAACAGAAAAGCCTTAACCATTGACAGACTAAATAAGCGCAAACGCACAAGAAAACCTTTAGATCCACATGGGTTTCACATAAGGTTTCATTAGGGTCCATTTCACTCATGTGCAGAGTGATGATGTTCAATTATGTAATCTTGAACGCTTTTATAAGATACTACTTTTAAGATAAACATAACAATGCAAGTCATGGCATGCTATTGCAAATTGTGTCCGTTTGACTAACTTTGAACATGTTTATTGCTTTATGGAAATAAACTGTCATTGGTTGTGAAACATGGATAGCCCCTCTCCCTTGGGCTTTGGGAGTGTGGGTCTTGAAGAAATCTTGTTCATTGTTTTAGTATACTCAATCCAAGTTTATCTTTCAGAGAGGTAATGGTGTTATTTAAATAACATTTATTTACTAACATTGCCCTCAAACTGACTCCAGACATTCATCTTTCACTCAATTTGAAATATTGAAGGCAGTCTGCTGGCATGGGAAGTATTGTGTTTCAGTGTGTTCACAGCCAGACCGTGTATGTCTCTGGGGGTCATTTACAAAGATGGCAGGCAACTGTGCTGTCAGAAAAAGAAACCACCCCCAGTGTGCACCTAATATAATACAATTAATATTAATATCAAGTGAAGCAACATGTTATGAGACTTTGTTCACATGGATAGCTGGTAAATGAGATAACCTTAGTAAAGATTCAAACATTGTTAGGAAGGTTCTAACCAAATGACATGGTATGCTGACGCTACAAAGTGTTTCTGTAGGAATGAGGTGCGTGTTAGGGTAAATACTGTAGATCCTAGAAGTATTCTAATGAGAGGGAAGGAGACAGGAACACCTGAGGATGAGTCTCCTGACCTCTTACTGGAAAACGTATAGGAATACTATGGACTGAAAGGTGACATCTTGGCCGTATGTATGTATCAAGTGTCTCAGCGTATGAGTGCTGCACTAGGATCAGGTCCCCCCTGTTCGTGTAATCATATTCATTTTGATCTAAAAGGCTAAACGGATCCTAAATCAGCACTCCTAGTCTGAGAATCTTAATACATATGGCCCCCGGCCTTTCCTGACACACCCGATGCAGCAGGTAGGAACGTATCCAGAAATGATGTCAAAAGTCATGTCAGATCTGCTGCAATCCTGTCAAAAGGTGTTATAACACCTTGGGTGCTGACTAGATATTTTTTAAAACCTTTGATTCATGATGGGAATATAATTGATATGATACTTCATTATGGAGAAGTCAACTATTAGTTTGACTGAACATTATATATCTACCCGATATGTCCTTACATTTACATTACATTTAAGTCATTTAGCAGACGCTCTTATCCAGAGCGACTTACAAATTGGTGCTTTCACCTTATGACATCCAATACCTACAGTTGAAGTCGGAAGTTTACATACACCTTAGCCAAATACATTTAAACTCAGTTTTTCACAATTCCTGACATTTAATCAGAGTAAAAAAATCCCTGTTTTAGGTCAACTTGGGTCAAACATTTCAGGTAGCCTTCCACAAGCTTCCCACAATAAGTTGGGTGAATTTTGGCCAGAGTTGGTGTAACTGAGTCAGGTTTGTAGGCCTCCTTGCTCACACATGCTTTTTCAGTTCTGCTCACAAATGTTCTATAGGATGGGGGTCAGGGCTTTGTGATGGCCACTCCAATGCTTTGACTTTGTTGTCCTTAAGCCATTTTGCCACAACTTTGGAAGTATGCTTGGGGTCATTGTCCATTTGGAAGACCCATTTGCAACCAATCTTTAACTTCCTGACTGATGTTTTGAGATGTTGCTTCAGTATAGCCACATTTCCTACCTCATGATGCCATCTATTTTGTGAAGTGCACCTTGAAATACATCCACAGGTACACCTCCAATTGACCCAAATGATGTCAATTAGCCTATCAGAACCATCTAAAGCCATGACATAATTTTCTGGAATTTTCCAAACTGTTTAAAGGCACAGTCAACTTAGTGTATGAAAACTTCTGACCCACTGGAATTGTGATACAGTGAATTACAAGTGAAATAATCTGTCTGTAAACAATTGTTGGAAAATTTACTTGTGTCATGCACAAAGTAGATGTCCTAACCGACTTGCCAAAACTATAGTTTGTTAACAATACATTTGTGGAGTTTTAATGACTATAACCTAAGTGTATATAAAATTCCGACTTCAACAATATCATCCTAGCTGAACCCTTGATTGGTCATAAAATACTTGTGTTTCAGGTTAAACCTTTAAAAGCTTCACTCTGAGCAAATTCAGAGCAAGAATTTAACAATTCAGACTGACACTCACTGAAAATCATATGAATGAATTTCCTGAATTTGTTGAAGTGTAAACGAAGTCGACCCTAACTCTGTGTTATACTTTTTATTTACAGGAGTGGATCGTCTCTATGACAACATAGAAGATATGATTGGGTATCGTCCCTGGCCAGTGATTAAGTACTGTTGGCTTTACGTCACCCCTACAGTCTGTTTGGTGAGTGGTTGGCTCACTGTTTTGTCAAAAATCCTTCTTCAAGGAATATATACATTAAAAGAATGAACTGTAATATTATGGTTTTAATATGAAGGATATTATCTAATGCAACATGCCTAAAGAACAATACAAATCCTTAACAATTCATGATAGAATGACATGCCTATGCTATTATTTGTTTCTCTTCAGGGTACATTCATCTTTTCCTTGGTACAATATAAGCCCCTAAAGTTCAACAAAACCTATTTGTACCCTGACTGGGCATATGCATTGGGGTGGTTCCTGGGGCTCGCCTGTGTGGCTCTGGTGCCTCTGTGGATGATCTGGAAGGTCTATCGGTCCAAATTGACAGTCTGGCAGGTAAGACTACTGTCAATGGTGGTAGTTGATACAATGGTTAGATACAATATTCATGAGAATACAAAAGTGCCCACGGCATACATTGCTTGGTAAAATATTTACAAAGATTACAACCTAATAACGTCGAACCATAGAAATAGGGATTTATACTTCAGTAATGACTTTGGGCTTACCAAAAACGTACATTTAGCAAAAACACAGAAATGTAATTTTGATTGTTTGGATTTATTACTCTTCTTTGATCAGAACTGTGAAATGCATGTTATTGGATTTCTGTTTTTATCGACGACCTGCTTTCACAGAGCCTAAAACAGCTATGTCGCCCAGAAACCAACAAGGCCCTCAACCAGAAGCAGCAAACTCCTGAACAGTGCCCTCTGAACCCAGATTCCATTCTTAATCTTGAGTACAAGGGAAGTGGTGTAGTTGAGCTAGAGATGCACACATGACATCTTGCTAATTTGAAAACATGATACATAGTACTTTTGATATGATATTTTCAGTGCCCAATTAAACAGTCCATACATAAGTATTGTATATTTGAGGAATATATGCAAATAAAAAATTGTATTCATTTTGTATTTTTTTTTCTCCAGATCTCAGATATTGTATTGAGGTCATTTATTTCTTATCTCAGCTATTCTACCTATACTGTATATAGGACCCACCTTAGTGGTGTATGGTAGCCATATTTTTGGGATAGGACTTTTATAAATGTTATTTGCACTGTGAGTTTTCTTTTCAAATACCTTTAAGATGTGAGTTGAATACTATGTAGATGGTGACGATATAATAATGGGGTATATTTTAAAGGTTATTCTAAATTGTTTTAAATGTGCATACAGCAAGCATTGATTGAAAGTTAAGCAGGAACGAAGATAGCAGGATTTGAGCAACCAAGCTGAAATTGATGAGAGAAAATGGATAAGCAGCAGGAATTGAGAATCCAAGGTAGTAGACTGTTTCTGGGCATCTGAAGGAAACATTGGCAGTATTCTCCTCAGATGTGTCAAGTCAGTATTTAACAGGACAGTCCTTCTGGAGGTAATTTTGCAGGAATTCACCAAAGGCATAAAAGCAGCATATCATCCCTCATGGAACTCTATGTATGGAAATCCACATCTTATGGAACTCCAGAAGCAAATGAAGTGAAGTTCAATTCCCTGCAGGACACAAATAAATGATCCAACCATTAGCACCTTGGATTTGACAGATAAAGATCATTGATAATTGTCTGAAAAACACCCCAATTATTTAGTTAGTATATTAAATGACAGACATGATATGATGTGGAAAGGTGCGAAATTATGTCATTAAACTGTCAATTACAATTATCGTGAAACTGATCTGATTAAGGTATTTTGTAATACTCTTTTTTTAACTCTTTTATGATACATTACAAAATTATTTTATGAAACGGTTTTATAACACTAGCCTTCGAATCAGTTATTTCCATTCTAAATATTGTTGATGATATCATCATTGACAATCGGCCTTTACACTTTTTTACAATTGTATAGTGCAGTAATAACAGCTATCTCCATTATTTATGGCTGCACTCATCCTGACTGTATGTCACAACTTACATGTTCACACATGAGTCAAATTTGAGCAATTCTGGATGAACAAATGTTAGGCAAGGGAATCTTTTTTGTATTGGCTCAAGGTCTTTGTTTCAGTGTGTTATCACACCAGAGGCATAACAATAGTTGTGTCTATGAATGCAATATCCTGAGATCTCCAATATAATACAAAAGAAAACACATACGTTTTTCCCCTCAGGTTGCCATACTGATCATTTTTCACATCTGTTGAAGTTTCAAGTTTTAATGTCACATGCACAACAGTGAAATGCCTTTCTTCAAACTCAAAATCCAACAATGCAATAACCAAAAACAATGTAATACTAAAAGAAAACAACATTTAAAAAAACACAAGAAATGTGAATAACACAATAAGTAATTAAGCATATATACAGGGTCAGTGCCAATACCATATTTACAAAGTGCACAGATACTGGAGTGATGGAGGTAGATATGTATTGGGGTAAGGTGACTAGGCATCAGGATATAAGATAAACAGAGTAGCATCAGCTTGTATGTGAGTGGGTGTGCGTGTGTGTAGAGTCGGTATAAATGTACATGCATATTATGTGTATGTGAGCAGATGATGGAGTGTGTGTGTGTGTGTAGGGCCCTGTGAGTGTGAACAGAGACAGTGTGTGTGTGTAGGGCCCTGTGAGTGTGCATACAGTACCAAAATCAAAAGGTAAATAAGGATGCAAGGTCAACTCAGATAGTCCATGGAGCTATTTTGCTAGCTTTTTGTCTGTCTTATTGCTTGGCTGTTCAATAGCCAGTTGGTGCCAGACTTGATGCACCAGTACCGCTTGCCCTGCGGAAGCAGAGAAAATAGCCTATGGCTTGGGTGGTTGGAGTCTTCAACGATTGTCTGGGCCTTCCGGATATAGATGTCCTGGATGGCAGGGAGCTCGGCCCCATTGGGCTTTCCGCACCACCCTCTGTAGCGCCATGCGATCAAAGTCTGCGCTATTTCCATACCAGTCAGTGATGCAGCCAGTCAAAATGCTCTCAATGGTACAGCTGTAGAACCTTTTGAGGATTTGAGGGTCAATACCAAACTTTTTCAACCTCCTGAGGGGGAAGAGGCGCTGTCGCACCTTCTTTGCGACTGTCTGCGTGTTTGGACCATTTTAAGTCTTTAGTGATTTGGACATCGAGGAAGTGTTATTCATTGTTTCAGGCAGCCGCTGTAGTCCACAAGGTCATGTGTGTTCACACCTCTTACAGTACAGGACCTTAATACCATGTCATTCACAAGCACAGACATTCATTTGAAGCAAGGCTTTATACATGACTGTAATCCAGCCAATTATTAAGTAAAAAACAACTAACTATGTGCATGCCATCCAGCCAATGTACTACCACTGCTCTTAAAACACACCTTTTTAGGTTTGCTTTTCCTTAGGGTGCTTTTTAGTTGTTCAGTTTTTATTGTTATTCTTTTGTTTTTTATCCTCTCATGTTTGTTGTGTAGAAAATATTTCAGTTTTTATTTACATTTAAAAAAAAAAAATTCTATGAATCACATTGTGTTGCATGTTTGAAATGTGCTGTAAAGCTTGATTTGATTTGATTATACAATACAACCATGTCCCCCCAAGCGTTAGGAAGCAGGGACTTAGCAACACAGTTGCTTCATTCACTTTAGTCTGGCAGACTTCAAGTACCCTGTGGGTCCAGTAAACATCATCTAAGATTTTCCAAGAACCATCATAAGAAGTCATTAATGGAATGAGAGACATATGATACTGTGGGAAAATAGTCTTTATGTATTTTTTCTGATGTCTAAGTTTCATAATGCCGTCTCATCTTGCTGTCACCAGGATTTAATACCCAGATTGCATCCCAAATGGCACCTATTCACTATATCGTGCACTACTTTTGACCAGAGCCATCTGTGCCCTGCTCAAAAATAGTGCACTAAATAGGAAATAGAGTGCTGTTAAGGACGTAACCCCAGTTACTTTGATGCAACATAAGCCGCTAGCTGCACAGTAGGGGTCCACGGTCCAACCAGTCATCTTGTGACACAACCCTAAAAATGACGTGGCCAAAATGATTTGTGTTACTTAATTTATAATGCTATATGGGTCACTTTTGACAACTATATATGTTTTTTTGTATTATTTTATTTTCAATCAAATGTACACTTGAAATTGATGCCAAATTGAAATGAATCAGATTATCAATTATGGTCTAGTTTTTATAAAACTTCTTTGTCAGGTTTGTGTGTGTGAGTATATATATGTGTGTGTGTGTGTGTGTGTGTGTGTGTGTGTGTGTGTGTTCAACATGTCATATAGTATGAAAATGCATAGCATAGCCCACCTTCCTCAAGTGTAAAGACTCAATCATTCTGTAAATTGAAATTCAAGGTGGAGGAAAACATGTTTACTTCATCCAGGCTTTACATGCTGTACATACATGCCAGTATTTCAACGCATGGATGCAATTACTACTACCATTCATTACTACCATTCATTGACTCCATCCACCAACCAACCAACACTTGCCCATTGCAGTGCCCTTGATTTACCTCAACACTTCAAGGTTTCGTAATAATAAACATACAGCACTTAATTTATGAAATCGGTTTCTCTTTATTTGGATACTCCCCTATAGATGGTCTACATATTCTTAAGCTATCAACAAACTATTAACTGCAACTTTTTTGATACAACAACTAGCTGGGTTACAGTTTGTGTTAGAGCAGTGCTTCTCAATTATTTTCTGTTACGCCCCCCCCCTAGGAAGAAGTAAACATTTCGCGCCCCCCAACTCTCCGCCGCGACTGTAAATAGTACCATTTGTCTATAAAATTGTTATAAATACACCTCTGCATAACATTGTATCCTTATTAACATTAAAGAAAAGAAAAAAAGAAAAAAGAAAGAAAGAAATATAGATCAACTTACAACAAAGAATAACTTTATTGACATTGTTTTTTAGTCTGTAACAGAAAAGACTTCAAGTTCACCAATTTGCACCAAAATGTAAAACAAAATTCAACCCTTATTTAAACTGTAAACATTTTGTTACCATTTGATACTGAAAAATAAAATATAAGCAATAAATAATAATAAATTAAAATTGATCAACAACATTAACTCAGGAGCACAATATATGAAACACTTTGACCTATAAAACAAAAATGAATAAAACAATTTATGCTGATTTTTTAAAATCAAAATGAGGAAGTCAGGATTAATGGCTACAATGAGCATGTTTTGCAGAGCACAGCTTTTCAAAGCAGGGTTCGAAGCATGATACTGCAACTCTCAGCTGCTGCTCAATGTTTAGCTGGGACCTGTACTTGGTCTTCAGTGCAGCAACAGCAGAGAAGCCAGTCTCACAAAGATAAGATGTTGCAAAAGGAAGAAGAATGCCCTCTGCCCTAAGAGTGGATACTGCCTCTCTACACTCAGCCAGAATTCACTCATTGTCTGTGATGTGAACCTCAGTCTCAATGTGGAGTCAGAGGTCATATCAATGAACTGGTCCTCCTCTGCAGAGCTGAAACCAGTTGGAGCTGGTGCATTGAAAGGATCTCTCACCCAGTCATATTGGGAACTGTTTTCAGGGAAGTACTTTTTAAAGAATCCCATCATTGATGAAATATGCTCCTTAATATATGGAATCACTGAGGTGGCATCATAGTCAGTAGTGTCAACAAATTCATGCAGGTTCTCGAATGAATCAGTATTTCCTTCATCAAGTCGCCTGCCACACATTGCAAGCTTTCGAGTGAAAGAGCTGATCGGGTCTGTGACCTGAAGGAGGTGTTTATCTTTTCCTTGAAGCTGTAGATTTAGTTCATTTAGCTTTCCAAATATGTCACTCAGGTAGGCCAGTTTTGCCAGGAAGTTCTCATCACAACATTTTTCTGCGAGGTCAGACTTGTGCTCCTGCTCTGAAAACATTCTTATCTGCTCTCTGAGCTCAAAAACTCGGGACAAGACTTTTCCTCGTGACAGCCACCTTGCTTCACTGTGAAACAGCACAGCTTGATGTTCAGCTCCCATCTCCTCACAGATAGCAGAGAAGACTCTTGTTTTTAGTGGTCTGGTCTTTATAAAATTGACTACACCTACAATGTCAGTCATAACCTCACTTCATTCAGAGGAAAGGTGCCTTGATGCCAGTGCTTCTCTGTGTATAACACAGTGTGTCCACTCAGCATTAGGTGAGGCCTTCTTGATGAGAGCCCGAAGTCCTTTTCTCATCCCTGATTGGTCTGTGCACCATCACTGCAAACACCAATGCAGTTCTCCCACTTTAGCCCATTCTCAGTCAGGAAGCAGTCCAGCATTTTGAATAGCTCTTCAGCTGTGGCTCTGTCTCTGACATATTTACAAAAAAGTAGATCCTCACACAGGGAGTTTGTCATGTCAAAACGTATATAAGCCATAAACAAACAGTCTGTTGCTGTCAGTTGCTTCATTGAACTGTAAGGCAAAATGTTTGTCTTTGAGTTTATCTACCAGCTGTTCTTTAAGATCGTTAGCAATGTCATTTATACGTCTGGCGACAATGTCATTGGACAGAGGGATAGTTTTTATTTTTGCAGCACTTGCGTCATCCAGCATGACAGAGACCAGGTCTAATGCTGCAGGCAGTATCAGCTCCTCTGCTATGGAGTGTTTTTTTTTGCACTGAGCAATTTGGTACGCCACCTTATAGGATGCTAACAGTGCTCGCTGGTTTACTGAAGTAGCATTCACAAAGCGGGACGATTGTTGGCAATATTCAACACGTTTTCACTGAAAAACCTCAAGCGGCTTATCAGTGTGATTGGGGTGTAATGTCTTTAAGTGACGCCTTAATGTATTTAGCTTCATGCTGTCCGCTGCCAACATTTTTAGACACAGTAAACATACCGGTCTTTACTCGTCTCCCACCGTAGTCACAGTGAAGCCAAGCGCTACATACGCTTCGTCATATTTCCTCGTCTTAGCTTTCGGGAGACTTACATTTGTCTCATTATCTCCGTGTTCCCGGGGTCACACGCGCCCCCCCCCTGGCATCGCTTCGAGCCCCCCCAGGGGGGCGCGCCCCACTATTTGAGAAGGTCTGGGTTAGGGTAAGAGTTAAGGTTCGGGTTGCATTTAGGATAAGGGTTAGGGTAAGTGGATAGTTGGAAATCTTGATGACAGTTAGTTGAACATCTAATTAACATCTACAAACCATCTATTTGGGTCTATCAAAGTAAAGTGTTACCATTTAGTCTATAGTATATGGTATAACCCTGGTATAACCCTGCTGCTGTTCAAGGTCTTATTAATCAAGGCAAGCAGCTCTCTTCGATCACACTGGTCACATTACATGATTCATTCAGATATTGAGGAAGACAGACATGAGTCAGGAAACAGTTGATGAATAAGTACTACTATTTACAAACAAGCACAAATCATCTAGCTGGAATTTGTGAATTCTTAGGCATTTCTGCTGAAGCTGTATATAAAGTATGTAGAAGGCTCTCTTTCCAAGAAAACAAAAAAATGTAAGCCGTGTTCATGTTAGCATAAGGTTTTCAGAACTGGGCTGTGATCATTATTGTACCTTGTTTTGAGGAGATGACCTGAAAAAAAAAACATACTTATGGATTCACCTGCTGCTCATGATCATGTCATCTCCCATCTTTTCATTCAGATTTCACGTGTCATTATCATAATATTCATCATAAGCATTATCACCACCATTATCATAATCATCATCACAATGACGCTTACTCAACAACTGAATAATTCAACAAATTCTAAACTTTCCGTAGTCTAGCCTGTCAAGTTCCTTTTGCCACAATTGACCTGTTTGAAAGAACTCATGTACACTAAATTGAAAAGGAGGACAAGTACTTTTATTGACTGGGTGCTCATTCACTCTCTTCAGGCTCATTAGTTACTAATGGGGCCCTAGTTGAGGCTCCCTTGTGCAGCTAGGACTTATTGCTCCGAGGGTGAAAGTCTGTGATCTTGACCCTTCAGCACATCAGTAATACTGTACACACCCAAAGAACATGAGACAAACACAACAAATGAGACAGACAGCACACGAAACAGGCACAGCACATGAGACACACAATAAAGACCCTGGTTCAACCAGACTTGTGTTCAAATACATGTGTACTTGAGTATCTAGTATTTAAAATACTTTTTTTGTGTATTTGAGAATTTTCAAATACACAGCCCAAAACAACTACTTTTATTTGAGTATTTATATGGTTATTTGTAAAAAAATAAATAAAAATAAAATATTTTTTAAGAATATTCTGCCAAATTGTATTTGACAGTATACGATTTTCTACCCATCTCAACCCATCTGTCACGTTCTGACCTTAGTTCATTTGTTATGTCTTTGTTTTAGGTTGGTCAGGGTGTGAGTTGGGGTGGGTAGTCTGTTCTTTTTTCTATGTATTTGGCCCAGTATCGTTCTCAATCAGAGGCAGGTGTCGTTCGTTGTCTCTGATTGAGAATCATACTTAGGTATCCTTTTCCCACCTGTGTTTTGTGGGTGATTATTTTCTGTTTAGTGTGTTTTGCACCTGACGGAGCTGTTTTCGTTTTTTTCACGTTGATATTTTGTATTTCAGTGTTCAGTAAATAAACATCATGAACACATACCACGCTGCGCATTGGTCCGATCTCTCATACTCCTCGTCACAGGAGGACGAATGCCGTTACACCATCGTTCCAATGTTTTTTTCATCTACATACTATGAAAGAGTATCAATGTATTTCTGAGAACACTGTACTCTATGTAATACAAGGAATCCAAAGGCTCCTGGTTAAGGCTCCTTTAAGCCTGGTGCCCTAACCCCTGTCTGTCTTCTCTGTCTGCACCTTAGGTGGTCTCAATATCCAGCCTGCTACTCACAGAGCTGAGGTCAGCTGCAGTTTCACAGCCCACCCCTACATATATAAATACCAATGGTATTTCAGGCTGGCCTCCCCATGGTGCTGGTATCTTGAACCTCAAGATATAGGCCCTTGATGAACTCAAACCCCAGAAGCCATTGGCATGATAATGCACAATTGCCTGGGGGGGGGGGGGGGGGGGGGGGGGGGGGTCCCTTTTGAAGATAGAGGAACCTTATACAAAGATCTAATTATGTCTGTATGTGCATAAATATAGAACACATAGTCTTTGTGATGTCTACACGGTACATTGTGATGTCTGTAGAGCACAGGACTTTGTACAGTAGTAGGATAAGCCCAATGCCTTGTTATTATAGTCTGGTTGTCCAAGGCTAAGATATAAGCACCCTCTTCTGAATGTATACCCGACCAGAATCTGTTAAAATTATTCCTTCTATACAGAGTGATCAAAGTCACTAACTGTAATACAAAATATCAGTATTATCTGTAATTCATTTAATGTCACTGAGAGTTGTAAACCATATAAATTAGGAAATTAACCTGTTTCAACAAGAATTGAAAGTCAGTTACCCTATATTGGAATTGTACAATGTGTTATTCTGTGTAGTCTGCTGAAACATCAGTCTCTCCCAACCCAGCTGAGAGGATCACAGTCCTGCAGGCATTCTTTTGGACACTAAAAGTGCAGCTCTCATTCAAATATCTGGATCCCGTGCAAGCAAATTAATGACTTGTCAGCCCTCATGTTTTTGCGTCCCCCTTCAGGCAGAAGCAGCTGGAATCTTGACAGTGCTGTTATCCATAAAAGCTCCAGCAGCAGCAGACAATTGCACCAACCACTGACCTCCAGGCAGGAACTCAACAGACTCGACCAGCAGTACTCGCCTTCGGACCCTCTCTCTCTCACTCACTGCAGGATGGCAGGTCCTCTCTTGGCAGGCAGGCATGAGACTCTCCCCGGGCCGATGCAGGTTGCCCAACAGAGGGTCAATGAACGAGGCCAGTGGGAGAACAAATTAGAGTTTATTCTAACTGTGGCTGGCGCAATTGTTGGACTTGGAAATATATGGAGATTTCCCTATCTTTGTTACAAGAACGGTGGAGGTGAGTCAACAAAGTCCTTTTTTTGTCTTTTGGTTAAATACAGAGAGCTCCAAAAGTATTGGGACAATGGTTTGTTTCTGCACTCCAGTACTTTGGATTTGAAATGATACAATGACAATGAGGTTAAAGTGCAAACTGTCAGTTTTAATTTGAGAGTATTTTCATTCATATTGGGTAAACCGTTTAGAAATTATAGCACTTTTTGTTCATAGTCCCACCATTTTAGGGGACCAAAAGTTACTTACATGTGTATTAAAGTAGTCAAAAGTTTAGTATTTGATCCCATATTCCTAGCACGCAATGATTACGTCAAGCTGACTACAAACATGTTGGATGCATTTGCTGTTTGTTTTGGCTATGTTTCAGATTATTTTGTGCCCAATAGAAATTCATGGTAAATAATAATAGATAAATAATAAATAAATAAGAATAGAACATGTTTCTAAACTCTTCTATATTAATGTGGATATTACCATGATTACGGATAATACTGAATGGATCGTGAATAATCATTAATGAGAAAGTTACAGACGCACAAATATCATGCCCCCCCCCCCCAAAAAAAGTGCTAACGTCCCTTATTATTGTAATGGTGAGAGGTTAGCATGTCTTGTGTATGATATTTGTATCATATGTAACTTTCTCACTCATCATTATTCATGATTAATTCAGGATCATCCGTAATCATGGTAGCATCCATATTAATGTAGAGGGGTTTAGTGTTTAGGGGGGTAGGTCCCTTTAAAGAAAATCTTTAGAACTTCCAAAACGTTCTTTAGAACTTCCAAAATACGTCTCATAGTTATGGGTCAGTAATAAACATAACAAGTAATAATTTGAAATATGTACAGTCTGTGAGATATGTGGCTGTTGATCTAATGTTTCATAACAGCTATTTGTTGGCTAGCTCGAGAGTTGGTTCTGGCTCGCGAGAATACTGTTATTAAGGTCACCAGCTCCGTCTTCATTTTTGATTCCCATGACTAAGCAACCGTTTTCTTTTTAAATTCCTGCTAAATTTCTTGACGTTTTGTACCTAAACACCATTCAGTGTCACATCAGAGGACATGAAATTAACCAAAAACATTTTTGATCTTATTCAATATTGTTCACTTATTTGCATCTTGCATGTATTTGGTGTATATTAGTACAGTTTACAATATACACTGAGTGTACAAAACAGGAACACCTGCTCTTTGCATGACAGACTGACAAGGTGAATCCAGGTGAAAGCTATGATTCCATCAATCAGTGTAGATGAGGGAGAGGAGAGAGGTTCATTAAAGAATGATTTTAAGCCTTGAGACAATTGAGAAATGGATTGTGTATGTGTGCCATTCAGAGGGTGAATGAGCAAGACAAACGATTTAAGTGCCTTTGAACAGGGTATGGTAGTAGGCGGCAGGCGCACCGGGTTGAGTGTGTCAGGAACTGCAACGATGCTGTTTTTTTTTTACACTCAACAGTTTCCCGTGTGTATCAAGAATGGTCCACCACCCAAAGGACATCCAGTCAACTTGACACAACTGTGGGAATCATTGGAGTCAACATGGGCCAGCATCCCTGTGGAACTCTTTCGACACATTGTGTAGTTGATACCCCGGCGAATTGATGCTGTTCTGAGGGCAAAAGGGGGGTGCAACTCAATATTAGGAAGGTGTTCCTATTGTTTTGTATACTCAGTGTATACTACATGCTTAACTTGTATGTGATTCTACAATAGATACTAGAAAATATAATGTTATATAACACACTTTCCACTCCTAATAACATTACATTGAAGTTTCCAAATTTGTTCTCTTTTAATAAAAAGTTTGGTTGTGAGAGCATATGATGAAATTATCCTATTATTTTATCCAAGTCTCTCTGTCTTGTTTACAAATGCATGGTTGATTTGCTGCCTGGTCAGTTCAGGCAAAAAGAGAAAAGAGAAGGATTGGTTTGTGGTTTAGCATAAAGCTCATTTAAATGACACAAAGAAACAAAGCTGCATCCAAATACTGTAGTTGAACCCCCTGAAAACTCATACCGTCTGACCCCATGGTCATTGTCATTGTGTTGGCTTCTCATTCCCATTCCTTTCAGATAAGTAAGTATACATTAATTCACCTTGCATGGTAACAATTTAAAGAGGATTTTTTTATTGTGGTGGGGGGGGGGGTCCACACTGCACTTTCAGGGGTGTGTTTGGTTTGCACAGTAGTGATGGAGGTTGAAAAGTCTGTCGCAGGCAACAGGAATTTGATTTCTAAAACTGGGTATATTGTGAGGGTGTGATCCATGAGACAAATAGAAATTTAAAGTGGCATGAAAATAAATTGGTTTGTTCAGATGTATAATGATGAAAGATACAAAGACTTATGCATACTGTCAGTGTCAACTTAATCTCAGCACCCAGAACCAAAACAGCTGTCACAAGATATTGTCAACTGAAGGCTAAAGTTTGAACATAGATTAACATCAAAGCAGTCCTAATATGTGTGACTCCTTCCTGTACTGTAGGTGTGTTCTTCATCCCGTACATCCTGTACCTGGTGACCTGTGGCATCCCTCTGTTCATCCTGGAGACGGCTCTGGGACAGTACACCAGCCAGGGGGGCATCACCTGCTGGAGGAAAATCTGCCCGCTGTTTGAGGGTGAATATTGCTGTACAGTTCTGTGCACTTAAAAGTTATGTTTTCAAATGCCTTTGCTGCAGCCCAAGTCGGCTACATTGTTTTCATTGTGACAAATTCTCTCGTAGGATGAGCCTGAGCCTTTATGTGCTTTCCGCATTTCATAATGTAGATGTCTTGCATGGTCTTGCTACAGCACAGTAAAGTTGAACGATTATGGTACATCATTATGTAAAGTATAAACCATAATGAAGTAAACAGAATAAACCACTTTGCAATGAATAGTAGAGTGAGACTTAGAGTAGAATGAGTAGGTGTGGTTCCTTATTCTTGCTGAGACACGAAACAAATAGTTGCTTTGTGATCTTCATTCATTAAGATTTTTGTGCAGTTACATAGGGCCCCCATTTATTACCGTTCAAAAGTTTTAAAACACCTACTCATTCAAGGGTTTTTCTTTATTTGGACTATTTTCTACATTGTAGAATAATAGTGATGACATCAAAACTGTGAAATAACACATATGGAATCATGAAGTAACCAAAAAAGTGTTAAACAAATTAAAATATATTATAAATGTGAGATTCCTCAAATAGCCACCCATTGCCTTGATGACAGCTTTGCACACTCTTGGCATTCTCTCAACCAGCTTCACCTGGAATGCTTTTCCAACAATCTTGAAGGAGTTACCACATATGCTGAGCACTTGTCAACTGCTTTTCCTTCACTCTGCGGTCCGACTCATCCCAAACCATCTCAATTTGGTTGAGGTAGGGGGATCGTGGCGGCCAGGTGATCTGATGCAGAACTCAATCACTCGCCTTCTTGGTAAAATAGCCCTTACACAGCCTGGAGGTGTGTTGGGTCATTGTCCTGTTGAAAAACAAATGATAGTCCCACTGAGCCCAAACCAGATGGGATAGGGTATCGCTGGTTAAGTGTGCCTTGAATTCTAAATAAATCACAGACAGTGTCAACAGCAAAGCACCCCCACACCACAACACCTCCTCCTCCATGCTTTACAGAGGGAAATACACATGCAGAGATCATCCGTTCACGCACACCACGTCTCACAAAGACATAGCAGTTGGAACCAAAAATCTCCAATTTGGACTCCAGATGAAAGGACACATTTCCACCGGTCTAATATTCATTGCTCGTGTTTCCTGGCCCAAGAAAGTCTCTTCTTATTATTGGTGTCCTTTAGTAGTGGTTTCTTTACAGCAATTTGACCATGAAGGCCTGATTCACACAGTATCCTCTGAACAGTTGATGTTGAGATGTGTCTGTTACTTGAGCTCTGTGAAGCATTTATTTGGGCTGTAATTTCTGAGGCTGGTAACTCTAATGAACTTATCCTCTGCAGCAGAGGTACCTCTGGGTCTTCCATTCCTGTGGCGGTCCTGAGAGCCAGTTTCATCATAGCGCTTGATGGTTTTTGCGACTGTACTTGAAGAAACGTTCAAAAGTTCTTGAAATTCTCCGTATTGACTGACCTTCATGTCTTAAAGTAAAAGTAATGTTGGACTGTTGTTTCTCTTTGGTTATTTGAGCTGTTCTTGCCATAATATGGACTTGGTCTTTTACCAAATAGGGTTATCTTCTGTATACCACCCCTATCTTGTCACAACACAACCGATTGGCTCAAACGCATTAAGAAG
Organism: Oncorhynchus nerka; assembly: GCF_034236695.1. NCBI lineage: Eukaryota > Metazoa > Chordata > Actinopteri > Salmoniformes > Salmonidae > Oncorhynchus > Oncorhynchus nerka. The sequence goes on along the minus strand of NC_088397.1, from coordinate 73,094,779 downwards.
GAAAGAAATTCCACAAATTAACTTTTAAGAAGGCACACCTGTTAATTGAAATGCATTCCAGGTGACTACCTCAGGGAGCTGGTTGAAAGAATGCCAAGAGTGTATGAAGCTGGCTATTTGAAGAATCTCAAATATAAAATATATTTTGATTTGTTTAACACTTTTTTGGTTACTAAATTATTTCATATGTGTTATTTCATAGTTTTGATGTCTTCACATTATTAGACAATGTAGAAAATAGTAAAAATAAAGAAAAACCCTTAAATGAGTATGTGTTCTAAAACCTTTGACCGGTAGTGTATATCCAACTAATATTACAACAGCGTCCCTTTCTGAAGACCGTGTCTGAATTAAATGTTCACTTTTTAAAATTAATAATAATATATGCCATTTAGCTGATCCTTTTAGCTAAAGTGTCTAATTGCACAGAGATAGCATACATCTTAGCAGCAGGAAATTAACCTTTCATGACCCTGGTGTTGCTACTAGAGCCATGCTTTTACCAACTGAGTCTGAGTCCCACATTAATTGATGTCATGATCACACAGCTGAAGCAAGCACACACACACACACAAATAAAAATTCCAAAATGCAAATCAGTCAGACAGTCTTCGGAAGGGCTACTTGAAACATAAATTGATTTGGATCTTAGACATACAGTATTTTCAGAATGAATGTGGCCCTGTGGTAACCTTAATCTGACTAAATCTATCATGGAAGCCCAAAGGCCGGCAGATGGCGATATTGAGTCGTGTCATTTTACCGTCCAAATGCATTGTATGCTACATAGTTTTGTATCCCTCATGGACCAGTTTATACCTAAAACATTCTCCATTCAGGCTGCATAGGCTGCATTTTCCTCCTTAAATATATTTAATTGTGAGAAAATGTGAGAAAATATGCTTACTTTCATTATGAAAAAACATTTTACATCACCAGTGACTAAATGCTCATTCAAGATGTTGTGTATTGCGTTCAGCCAATCAGGTTGCATCAGTCCGTTCTCCCACCCCTAACCTAACACAGCGCTGTATTAAATCGAATCAAATGTTATTGGTCACATACACATATTTAGTAGATGTTATTGCGGGTGTAGTGAAATGATTGTGTTCCCAGCTCCAACAGTGCAGTAATATCTAATAATTCACAATAATACACACAAATCTAAAGTAAAAGAACGTTACGCAAAATATAAATATTAGGACGAGCAATGTCGAAGTGGCATTGACTAAAATACAGTAGAATAGAATACAGTATATACATATGAAATGAGTAAAGCAGTATGTAAACACTATTAAAGTGACTAATGTTCCATTATTAAAGTGACCAGTGATTTCATGTCTATGTATATAGGGCAGCAGCCTCTAAGGTGTAGGGTTGAGTAACCGGGAGGTAGCCGGCTAGTGATGGCTATTTAACAGTCTGATGCCCTTGAGATAGAAGCTGTTTTTCAGTCTCTCGGTCCCAGTTTTTTTGCACCTGTACTGACCTCGCCTTCTGGATAGTAGCAGGGTGAACAGGCAGTGGCTCGGGTGGTTGATGTCCTTGATGATCTTTTTGGCCTTCTTGTGACATTGGGTGCTGTATGTGTCCGGGAGGGCAGGCATTGGGCAGACTGCACCACCATCTGGAGAGCCCTGTGGTTGTGGCTGGGCTGATGAGACAGTGGATTGCGTAGTCAGATGGAACAGAGTAAATAGGCATATTGACATCATAGATGTAGCCAGTGGTATCTTGTGGAATAGACACAGGCTGGAATGCGATTTTAACAAATCAGCATTCAGGATTAGACCCACCGTTGAATAATTAAATGATAATGTCCGAGACGCCGGTGTTTGGAGGATATATTGGCATGGGTGTTGTTGGCAGACCGTGCCAATATATCCTCCAAACACTGGCTTCAAGTGCATTATCACTTTTCTACAACGGGTTACCAACATATTCAAATAACGATTTACATATTTTCATTAGAAACATCATTTTGATGAATTTGTCGTTCGTTCTGTCGATTCGGTTGCTAGAGACGCAACCCAGTTCAGTCTTTTTCATCTGTATCTATAGACACGACCCAGTTGTTTGTTCTAAATGTTCTATTGCCATACTGCCTGGCAACGTATTTAGGGCTAATTTATTCCTTGCCACCCACTCTGAAACTAACTGCAGCTCTTTGTTGAGTTTTGCAGTCATTTCAGTCGCTGTAGTAGCTGACGTGTATAGTGTTGAGTCATCCGCATACATAGACACTCTGGCTTTACTCAAAGTCAGTGGCATGTAGTTAGTAAAAATGTAGAAAAAAAGCAAGGGGCCTAAACAACTACCCTGGGGAATTCCTGATTCTAACTGGATTACATTTGAGAGGCTTCCATTAAATAGACACTGGCTGGAATGCGGTTTCAGGATTAGACCCACCCGTTGTATAATGCCAGATAATTGGACAGTTGGAAAAGATATCGGACACCTTGCAATCATGACGCAATAAGCGCCTATACATGCAGATGGTACTTGCTACAAAGTTGCAGAAAGCTAAACCAACAACCACACAAACTGAAATTGGATACATCGTAAACGCAGGTCCAATGAGGAAAAAACTTGGCTGGCATTGTTTTTGCAGAGACATTTTTTTATGGAGCATCTCAGATGCCATCTGATGACCCAACATGGTGAGTGATGAACATGCAATTTTCTGGTCCCCACTTCAGACATGATGCAAGTGGCGCTATGCTGTTAAATACTCCACGTTTCTAGTTTGACCAGATGTTTTCAGCAACTGATATTTGAATTCGCTTGTCATATTGGCAGGTTTGCTAGCAACAAAAACTATTTTGCTAGCTTCTAGCATAGTGTTTGATATGCAATGCCATTTCGTCGTAATGTACAGTGTCGAGTGACCTGACGAGGACGCAACTTTTCTAGCAATGCCAAGCAAACCCGGCAATTACCAGTTCCTTCTGTATTCTGGCTGCTCGTTGGCTAGTTAGCAGCAAGCAAGGGATAAGAACATTGCTATCGTGCATGGCTAGTATGGATCATAAAGAACGAACGACTGGGTCGAGTGTCTAGCAACCAAAAGATGAGAAACTATGAATTTGCTTATATAAATCAATATCAACAGGGAAAAAATGTATTTCTACAGGTAAATGTGTGATTTCATATTGTTTTATTCGGCAATTGTGGTATAACCTTCACATAACGTAAAAATGAACGACAGATTTATTGAGTATTCACGCAATTTGTCACGCAATTTGACATCTAACTAAGATGTTTGGTGCAGTATACTGTATCTCTAGTTTCTCGCTAAACGACAACAAACACTTCATTGAATAATCCCTTCTGTTGACCAATCACCGACGAAGGGGCGTAGACTTCAGCTACGCCCCTTCATCGGTGCCACAAGTTTTGGGGGAATAGATCGTAAAAAAATCGCCTTTTGGTCTTAATTTAAGGTGAGGCATAAGGTTAGCAGTGTGGTTAAGGTTAGGTTTAAAATAACATTTTAAGAAGATACATTTTAGAAATGGGCGTGGTTTAGACTTCGTCTGTGGTAACCAGTGACGACGCTTTGGCTTGCCTCGAGAAAAAAAATGTGTGCACGAACTGACGAAAATGCCCTGGCTGAAGGCCGCGTTCAAGTGCAAGTCGGAACTAGGAAACTCGGAAATATCCGACCTGCTAACTGATTGATCGCGACACGTGTATAACTATAACCTGTTAGGATGTCCGAAATAAAGTTACGGAAATCGAAGCCTATGCCGCCTGATGTTTTAGGTGCTAACCGGTCTACAAAGGATATGAACGTTTTGCCGGCTGCACACAATGCATTTGGACAGTAAGGTGACAAGACTCAATTATGTGCCGGACAGGCCTTTGGGCTGCTGTCATTGGGAATCAACTGCAGTGAAGGTCATTTGAAAAATCGTGTTAGTTTTTTATGAGCATGTTGCTATGTTTTGCTTGTCTTCATCAGGAATGGGCTATGCCGCCCAGGTGATCACTATATATGGATGTAGTACCTACATAGTGATTCTGGTGTGGGCTTTCCTCTACCTGTTCTCATCCTTCACTGCTGACCTGCCATGGGCTAACTGCAACAATGCTTGGAACACAGGTATTTACAATATTGTTGACTTGACTGAAATTTGGTGCAGAGGAGGACTGCTATGTGCATATGTTTCAACTGAAACAGACCCCATCTGTCTGAGGGGTCCCCACTGACTGATTTTTAACACAACTTTATATGGCCTATATCTATTTAATAATTTCTTGAAATTAAAAACACAAATGTAACAGGTCCCCAAATGGCCAAATCCCCTGACTTGGTGGCAGTTTTATCAAACAGTGTATTCGAAGCTGCTGGGTTGCGATAATCTTTATAGGAGCAACTACCTCTGAAGCCTAGTTATTTTCTCTTTTTTTATTGAACCTTTATTTAACTAGGCAAGTCAGTTAAGAACAAATTCTTATTTACAATGACGGCCTATGAACTGCCTTGTTCAGGGGCAGAAAGACAGATTTGTACCTTGTCAGCTCAGGGATTCGATCTAGCAACTGGACTCTTATCAACAACAAAAAATTCTAACCGCTTGCAGCCATGGTAGTTCAGTGAGGGGAGATCATTAGCAATCATTGTGTTCACGTGAACATCTTCTGACAGTTTGCACAAATACTGAAGACAGTGAGAATAATGGGGGAGAAGAGCTGTCTGGTATCTTCTACCCCCCCCTCTCTCTCTCTCTCTCACACACACACACACACACAAAAAGACTCCTGAACAGGTAACCAAATGGTTAACCGGACGATTTGCATTGTGTGCCCCCCCCCCTCAACCCCTCTTTTATGCTGCTGCTACTCTCTGTTTATCTTATATGTATAGTCACTTTAACTATACATTCATGTACATACGGCGGCAGGGTAGCCTAGTGGTTAGAGCGTTGGACTAGTAACCGGAAGGTTGCAAGTTCAAATCCCCAAGCTGACAAGGTACAAATCTGTCGTTCTGCCCCTGAACAAGGCAGTTCATAGGTTGTCATTGCAAATAAGAATTTGTTCTTAACTGACTTGCCTAGTAAAATAAAGGTCAATTAAAAATAAATTAACAAATTGGCCTGACCAACCAGTGCACCCGCACATTGGCTAACCAGGCTATCTGCATTGTGTCTCGCCAACCCCTCTTTTTACGCTTCCGCTACTCTCTGTTCATCATATATGCATAGTCACTTTAACGATACCTACATGTACATACTACCTCAATAAGCCTCACTAAAAGGTGTCTGTATATAGCCTTGCTACTCTTTTTTCAAATGTCTTTTTACTGTTGTTTTATTTCTTTACTTACCTACACACACACACATTTTTTTCTTTCTTTTTTTCACACCATTGTTTAGAGCCTGTAAGTAAGCCTTTCACTGTAAGCTCTACACCTGTTGTATTCAGGGCGCATGACAAATAAACTTTGATTTGATTTGAAAGTGTTTACCTTGTCATCAGACCTCTTTAAAACATTTTCTCAGATTGAATGAAATAGTGTTTAACATTTTAAGGGTTCATATTGCTTTTGAGTCAATTACATTAAGAGGATCTGTCTATTAGGTTGCATATCCACTTGAAGCTGTCGACTTTATAACCTGTTTCAACTAGACTTGAATGTATTTCAGATTTGTGTGTGACATTTGCCACCAAGAATGCCAGCACCAATTGGACTGTTCCACTCCTGAATGTGTCATCTTCCGTTGTGGAGTTTTGGCAGTAAGTCTATTTATAAATGCTATGTTTTTAACCCCACTGCATCGTTTGTGATTAGATTCTTGACTCCTCAATTTATAAATGAATCAGATACTATTGTCCTATTTCTTAATAGGAACTATTGGAATTATGAAATGATTCTTATAAGCATACAATAGACTACAATACATTTACGTACAATATATTTTATTTTGGTGATCAAATGTATTGCTGTGTCAACTATTTCTCCTTACAGCCGGCGAGTGCTGAGAATGTCAGATGGAATTGAGTCATTGGGAGGCATTAGATGGGAGTTGGCTCTGTGTCTTCTGCTGTCCTGGGCCATCTGCTACTTCTGTATCTGGAAAGGAGTTAGGTCTACAGGGAAGGTGGTTTTGATTTCATATATTAGTCAAGACAGTAGTTTCATAATTATGTATCATCCAATCTCAATCCATCTTGAATTCAGAGGTAACAAAACAAACATAAAATAAACAGAGAGACAGCTATTTGATGTAGCTTTAAAGTTACTTGGTGCAATTATGGGCCCATAGTTGGTATGGTGATGCCGGGAATGCTTGGCTATATTGTGTTTTCTGTGTTCTACTAATCCTGTAATACTAATTCATAGGCAGCCTACTTCACGGCCACCTTCCCCTATGTAATGCTAGCGGTGCTATTTGTCCGAGGAGTGACCCTTCCAGGAGCTAAAGATGGCATATTCTACTACTTGTATCCCAATGTTACACGCCTAGCTGATCCACAGGTATTATCTGTAGTATGGACAATTTTCCCAGACACAGATAAAGACTAGTCCTGGACGACAACAAAAAAACACTTCAAATTGAGTATTTCCATTGAACATCCTTAGTCCAGGAGTATGCTTCATTGGTGTCCAGGAAACCGGCCCTCTAAATCCTTGTTTAGTCTCGCTTCTTACTGATATACATTTCCCTTGTGCTACTTAAACATGTTCAGTTTATGCCTTTAGTTTACCTCTTCTTTGTCTGTTTGTTCGTTAATAAGGTTTGGATGGATGCAGGAACCCAGATATTCTATTCTTACGCCATATGCCTGGGCTACCTGACCTCTCTTGGAAGCTACAACAAATACAACAACAACTGCTACAAGTGAGGCTTCAACTAGTGTGTGGGTTTGATTCAAAATTGGAGGTAATAATTTGGCACATTGAAGATCTCACATAGTTTGCTTATTTAGCAGTACCAGGAGGATCTATGTTCACAAGATCTCTTCAGTCAGTCAGTCTGGAGACAGGAAAAAGCACATCTGGTTAGGTGAGGTGCAGGCTGAAGAAGTAGAATGCATGGAAAAGAAAAAACACATACTCTCATGGCTCTGACGCATTCCTTTTTATCACTTAATAACGTTTCAACAGCAAGCTGCCTTCAGGGTTTCATCTGGCAAACACTGCAGGTCAAGATCTCAGAGCATATAATAACAGTTTGCTTATTCACCTACGCCAGGAGGATTCATGACACATTACCTCAATCGCCCTGAACATTAATAACATGTATTTAAATCTTATTAGACCCTTGCCAACAGTGTATGTGAAAGAGGAAGGTGTCTTTATACGTTAAACTTGTTTTGTACCTTGCAGAGATTCCTTCTACCTGTGCTTGTTGAACAGTGGGACCAGCTTTGTGTCTGGTTTCGCCATTTTCTCCATACTGGGTTATATGGCTGGAGAACAGGGTGTGGACATCTCTGTGGTTGCTGAGTCAGGTGAGTCTTTAAAGGACATCAATCTACAATGGTATGACTCCCTATTATCCTACTGATCACCCCAAGTACTGTCTGACAACATAATTGCTCAGCATTGTGGATGGCTGAGAGAGCGGGATGCAAAGATAGAAAAATGATGTTCAAGACAAACCGTATCTGATTTTCTATCCTGTCCTCAGCCTGCACTTTAATCATCAGAGAGAGCTGGCCCATCTGCTTTAGTTAGTGAGATCTGTGCCTACTTCACCTTTCTTCTGAACTTCATTTTGTCTGCATCTATACCTTGTCTGGTAGAAGCACTGTCTCAGCTCATGAAATCTACTTTTTTGACATGCATAACTAAATGTCTCGTTAAATTAATTCAATCAGATTGCATTTGGGTACATATATTCTGTAATTTTTTCATTGTTGTGCTGCTGAAGGTCCTGGCCTGGTCTTCATAGTGTACCCTCAGGCAGTGTCCCTGCTCCCCTGCCCTCAGTTCTGGGCTGTCTGCTTCTTCACCATGATCATCCTGTTGGGAGTAGATAGCCAGGTTAGAGCTCAACACACCTGGGTGTCCTGTCCCTGTTGTGTCCTTCCCTTTACCTTTCCCTCCTATGTACCTTGCCCTCTCTCTCATTTCCCCCAGTTTGTCGCCCTTGAGAGCCTTATGACCTCGGTAACGGACTTCTATCCCAACCTCATCAGAAAGGGCTACCGGAGGGAGCTTCTGCTGCTGCTCATCTGCTGCTGCTGCTACCTGGTCGGTCTCATCATGATCACAGAGGTGAGAGGTTGTTGCTGTATGACCACAGGTAGAGGTGGTTCTCTAAAACTGAAAACTTAATATCAGGAACATGAATTGTGAAGTGTTATAGTGAGGTAAGTGAAATAACTTCAAAAGAATGGCAATAAAAAGGTTGGATCTAAGCAGCACTTTTTCAAAACTAAATCATAAAATATACTGAGCAAAAATATAAACGCAACATGCAACAATTTCAAAGATTTTACTAAGTTAGTTCATAGAAGAAAATCTGTCAATTTAAATGAATTCATTAGGCCCTTATCTATGGATTTCACATGACTGGGCAGGGGAGCAGCCATGGGTGGGCCTGGGTATAAGTATTCAGACCCTTTGCTATGAGACTCAAAATTGAGCTCAGGTGCATCCCGTACCTTCTCCGCCATGGTTTCAGAGCTGGTCATGGGTGCACCTCAGCCACTCTCAAGGTTCTAAACGATATCTTAACCGCCATCGATAAGAAACAATACTGTGCAACCGTATTCATTGACCTGGCCAAGGCTTTCGACTCAATCACCACATCCTCATCGGCAGACTCAACAGCCTTGGTTTCTCAAATGATTGCCTCGCCTGGTTCACCAACTACTTCTCCGACAGAGTTCAGTGTGTCAAATCAGAGGGCCTGTTGTCAGGGCCTCTAGAAGTCTCTATGGGGGTGCCACAGGGTTCAATTCTTGGGCCGACTTTCTTCTCTGTATATATCAATGATGTCGCTCTTGCTGCTGGTGAGTCTCTGATCCACCTCTACGCAGACGACACCATTCTGTATACTTCCGGCCCTTCTTTGGACACTGTGTTAACAACCCTCCAGACGAGCTTCAATGCCATACAACTCTCCTTCCGTGGCCTCCAACTGCTCTTAAATACAAGTAAAACTAAATGCATGCTCTTCAACCGATCGCTGCCTGCACCTGCCAGCCCGTCCGGCATCACTACTCTGGACGGTTCTGACTTAGAATATGTGGACAACTACAAATACCTAGGTGTCTGGTTAGACTGTAAACTCTCCTTCCGAACTCACATAAAACATCTCCAATCCAAAGTTAAATCTAGAATTGGCTTTCTATCTCGCAACAAAGCATCCTTCATTCATGCTGCCAAACATACCCTCGTAAAACTGACCATCTTACCGATCCTCGACTTTGGCGACGTCATTTACAAAATAGCCTCCAACACCCTACTCAACAAATTGGATGCAGTCTATCACAGTGCCATCTGTTTTGTCACCAAAGCCCCATATACTACCCACCACTGCGACCTGTATGCTCTCGTTGGCTGGCCCTCGCTTCATACTCGTCGCCAAACCCACTGGCTCCAGGTCATCTACAAGACCCTGCTAGGTAAAATCCCCCCTTATCTCAGCCTGCTCGTCACCATAGCAGCAGCCACCTGTAGCACGCGTTCCAGCAGGTATATCTCACTTGTCACCCCCAAAGCCAATTCCTCTTTTGGCCGCCTCTCCTTCCAGTTCTCTGCTGGAAGACTGACTGGAACGAACTACAAAAATCTCTGAAACTGGAAGCAGCTCACAGATCACTGCACCTGTACATAGCCCATCTATAAATAGCCCAAACAACTACTGCTTCCCCTACTGTATTTATTTACTTTGCACCCCAGTATTTCTACTTTGCACGCTCATCTACTGTCAAATCTACCATTCCAGTGTTTTACTTGCTATATTGTATTTACTTCCCCACTATTGCCTATTTATTGCCTTTACCTCCCTTATCTCACCTCATTTGCTCACATTGTTTATAGACTTATTTTTCTACTGTATTATTGACTGTATGTTTGTTTTACTCCATTTTTAACTCTGTGTAGTTATATGTGTCGAACTGCTTTGCTTTTTCTTGGCCAGGTCGCAGTTGTAAATGAGAACTTGTTCTAAACTAGCCTACCTGGTTAAATAAATGTGTAATACAAAATGTAATTTAAAATAATCCTGTTTTCATTGATCATCCTTGAGATGTTTCTACAACTTGATTGGAGGCCAACTGTGGTAAATTCAATTGATTGGACATGATTTGGAAAGGCGCACACCTGTCTATATAAGGTCCCACAGTTGACAGTGCATGTCAGAGCAAAAACCATGCCATGCGCAAGGAATTGTATGTACTCCGAGAAAGGATTGTGTCGAGGCACAAATCTGGGGAAGGGTACCAAAAAATGTCTGTAGCATTGAAGGTCCCCAAGAACACCATGGCCTCCATCATTCTTAAATGGAAGAAGTTTGGAACCACCAAGACTCTTCCTAGAGCTGGCCGCCTGGGCAAACTGAGCAATCGGGGGAGAAGGGCCTTGGTCAGGGAGGTGACCAAGAACCCGATGGTCACTCTGACAGAGCTCCAGAGTTCCTCCTGTAGAGATGAGGAAACCTTCCAGAAGGACAACCATCTCTGCAGCACTCCACCAATCAGGCCTTTATGGTAGAGCCACTCCTCAATAAAAGGCACATGCCAGCCTGCTTGGAGTTTGCCAAAAGGCACCTAAAGACTCTCAGACCATGAGAAACAAGATTCTTTGGTCGGATGAAACCAAGGTTGAACTCTTTAGCCTGAATGCCAAGCGTGGAGGAAACCTGATAGCATCCCTACGGCGAAGCATGGTGGTGGCACTGTCAGCATGATGTTTTTCAGCGGCAGGGACTGGGAGACTAGTCAGGATCGAGGGAAAGATGAACGGAGCAAAGTACAGAGATATCCTTGATCATAACCTACTCCAGAGTGCTCAGGACCTCAGACTGGGGCGAGGGTTCACCTTTCAAGAGGACAACGACCCTAAGTACACTGCCAAGCAGGAGTGGCTTTGGGACAAGTCTCTGAATGTCCTTAAGTGGTCCAGCCAGTGCCCGTATTTGAACCTGATTGAACATCTCTGGAGAGACCTGAAAATAGCTGTAATGCCAAGCTTATGGCGTCATACCGAGAAGTCTCAAGGCTGTAATCGCTGCCAAAGGTGCTTCAACAAAGTACTGAGTAACATTTTTTAAATCAATTTTTAGAATAAAGCTGTAACGTAACAAAATGTGGAAAAAGTCAAGGGGTCTGAATACTTTCCGAATGCACTGTATGGGTGCAGTGTAGTTTACTCAGCTACTTTGATCCAAGGCATTTATGGTTGGTTATTACAATAACTACATTTGTAAACATTGATTTGAATTTATATGAAAGTTTTATTTTCTCACAGGGTGGCCTCTACATCATCCAGCTGTTTGATCATTATGTGTGCAGTGGTGCCACTCTGCTGCTCCTCTCCATATGCCAGTCACTCAGTATTGGATGGATATATGGTAAGAATAGACATTACACTGTGTAATCATGGGAAAACATACACTACTGTTCAAAAGTTTGGCGTCACTTAGAAATGTCCTTGTTTTCCATGAAAACATACATGAAATGAGTTGCAAAATGAATAGGAAATATAGTGAAGGTGTTGACAAGGTTATAAATAATGATTTTTAATTGAAATAATAATTGTGTCCTTCAAGCTTTGCTTTCATCAAAGAATCCTCAATTTGCAGCAATTATAGCCTTGCAGATCTTTGGCATTCTAGTTGTCAATTTGTTGAGGTAATCTGAAGAGATTACCACCTCCCACAAATTGGATTGGCTTGATGGGCACTTTTCACGTACCATATGGTCAAGCTGCTCCCACAACAGCTCAATAGGTGACTATGCTGGCCCCTCCATTATAGACATAATACCAGCTGACTGCTTCTTCCCTAAATAGTTTGTACATAGTTTGGAGCTGTGCTTTGGGTCATTATTCTGTTGTAAGAGGAAATTGGCCCCAAACTAAGCGCCGTCCACAGGTTATAGCATGGCTTTGCAAAATGGAGTGATAGCCTTCCTTTTTCAAGATCCCATTTACTCTGTACAAATCTACCACTTTACCACCACTACCAAAGCACGCCCAGACCATCACATTGTCTCCACCATGCTTGACAGATGGCGTCAAGCACTCCTCCAGCATCTTTTAATTTTTTCTGCGTCTCATGAATAATCTTCTTTGTGATCCGAACACCTCAAACTTAGATTAGACTGTCCATAACACTTTTTTCCAATCTTCCTCTGTCCAGTGTTTGTTTTTTTGTCCATCTTTTATTTTTATTGGCCAGTCTGACATATGGCTTTTTCTTTGTAACTCTGCCTAGAAGGCCAGCATCGCGGAGTCACCTCTTCACTGTTGACATTGAGACTGATGTTTTGAGGACTTGTGAGGTGTCTGTTTCTCAAACTAGACACTCTAATGTACTTGTCCTCTTGCTCAGTTTTGCACGGGGGCCTCCCACTCCTCTTTCTATTCTGGTTAGAGACAGTTTGCGCTGTTCTGTGAAGGGAATAGGACACAGCGTTGTACGAGATCTTCAGTTTCTTGGCAATTTCTAGCATGGAATAGCCTTCATTTCTCAGAGCAAGATAAGACTGATGAGTTTCAGAAGAAAGTTATTTGTTTCTGATCATTTTGAGCCTGTAATTGAACCCACAAATTATGATGCTCCAGAAACTCAACTAGTCTAAAGAAGGCCTGTTTTATTGCTTCTTTAATCATAACAACAGTTTCAGCTGTGCTAACATAATTGCCAAAGGGCTTTCTAATGATCAATTAGGCTTTTAAAATGCTAAACTTGGATTAGCTAACACAACGTGCCATTGGAACACAGGAGTGATGGTTGCTGATAATGGGCCTGTGTACGCAAATGTAGATATTCCATAAAAAATCTGCCGTTTCCAGCTACAATAGTCATTTTCAACATGAATGTCTACACTGTATTTCTGATCAATTTGATGTTATTGTAATGGGCAAAAAGTGATACAAAGTAATTGAAAATCCTTAAAGGGACTGTTCATGAATATTTTGTCACAACTGTCTCTATCCAAGGTGCTGAACGCTTCTGTGACAACATTGAGGATATGATTGGCTACAGGCCCTCCTCCCTGCTGAAGTACTGTTGGCTCTACATTACTCCAACTATTGGCACCGTGAGTTTAAGACCAGTGCATTTTTATCATTCTTTCACAGCAGTTATGCCTCCAATATTTTGTGCTGTCCATTTAAATACAGTGTCAAGAAATAATGAAACAACATTGCTGTAAAAAAAAAAATCTCTTCAAGGTAACCTTTGTATTCTCGCTGCTGAAGTACAGCCCTCTGAAGTTCAACAACACCTATGTGTACCCGTGGTGGGCCTATGGGCTAGGCTGGATCCTGGCTATGTCCTCCCTCTCTCTCATCCCCATCACCATGGTCTACAAACTGTACCAGGCCAAAGGGACTTTCTGGCAGGTCAGTGGCATTATATGATGGAACGTTTTCCTTGGACATTTAAAAGTATGAATGATTGCATCAAGTAAGTTAAATTGAGGTACGAACAAAAGTTTTTAAATTAAAAAGGCTAAATAAAATCAAATTAATCTGGTCAGAAATACTGGGACCTTTCATTTGGGCCTTTTAACTCTAGCATACAGTTTCTGAGCTATTCTGAGATTTTGAAGAATACCTTTGCAGCAAATTGATTATACTTATATTGAGACCTCTTTGCTTCCCCAGCGCCTCCAGACAGTCTGTCGGCCAGCAGATGACCTTCCTATGATGAAGAAGGAGATGGCAGGTCTCTATGCTCTGGACCGTGTTACTGAAGATGAGAAGACCTACAAAAATAATCTATAGACTGACTGTTCTGCTATTACTTTTCGGGCTGGTTTCCCAGACCGAGATTAAGCCTAGTCCTGGACCAAATATTATTTACCATGCTTTTTAGTCCAGGTGTAGGCTTGTCTGTGTCTGGGAAACCGTCCCTTTATATTCTATTATACTCTATTTTTGTAACTTTTTTAGTAAGGGTTTTGGTTTTTGTAGGTTTAATACAGTTGAAGCTGGTCAGAGTTGTGCTTGAGGTATTGGTATTGTGTTTGGATTGCAGTATAGTTCATATTTTTGTATTTTGTATTAACTGAACGTTTGTAGCATAATGTGTAAAATCATAGCAAAATATTTTTCTTATATGATTCAAATAATTAGTTGTAGACCATTCATAAATAAGATATACCTATAACACCTAAACATTTTTGACCAGTTTCCCAGACTAAGCCTCGTCCTATGCTAAAAAGCACTTTCAATGGCGAATCTTCATTGAGCATGCTTTTTAGTCCAAGTCTAGGCTTAATCTGTATGTATACACTCTGTATACAATAGGTAATCAATCCAAGACATTGACGTTTACCTTTTTATTTTACCGGGGAAATTAACATTACACCCTGTACTTTAATGACTTTATTGTCCCCATGGGTCAATTTTGTTGCAGTGTCATGTACACGTTTAATGAACTCTTTGTAATTAACTATTCTTATTTGAAGAACCAAAATGACCAGCCTCAGGATCGAATTATAAACAATAGTGTAATAAACCCCTGTGCACAAGGTCACGAAAAGATAATGCATTGCAGTCTACTGGTAAACTCCAAAGCCATTTCTGATGTCTTTATGGCCGTGTCTAGACTTGACAGTTCATGTAGCTACATACACCTACATTTTAGTTGTCTACCGTGTCCAGATTCCCTTTTCCCACGCTATATTCAAATGCTAGTATGCATTCTACAAATGGTGGAATAGCATGTGGATGGCAGTGGTGGATGGCACCATTCTACAAATGGTGGATGGCAGTAGCTAACTAGCCAGCTAACCTCTGTAGCTAGCAAGCAACGCTAAAGGGATTGAAAACAGGTTAGCATAACACTAGCCTAACATAAAACAAGTTTTTCTAAATATTAGCTAGCTAGCTAGCATTTATGAGTCCAGCAAACACGTTCCTCATTCTAGGAACTTATTTCCTCCAACGTTATAATGAAAAGGTGCCTCTTTCCCAAAACGCAAGTTTTATGGAGACTTGTGGGAGGAGTGCTGATGACACTGCCCACTGTATGTGCTTTCGGTAGCCTTATTGTGTCTAGACTGAGGAGAAATCCGCAGACAATGCATCCCTGACCACCTAAAGTGGTCAGACACATCTGAACACAATCAGACCACAAAGCGACTTTTGTGTGTCTAAACCCATCTTTTCAATGCTATCTTCGTATTCTGATAGAAGTCAAGTGTAGACACAACCTATCTTGGTAAACTGTTGGTCTTGCGATAAAATACTCTGCTGTGGAAGATTTGTATGTATTTTTTAGAAAGTCAACAAGTACACCTTGGACATTGTGTATATACAGTGTACAAAACATTAGGAACACCTTCCTAATATTGAGTTGCACCCCTTTTGCCCTAAGAACAGGTGCAAGCTTTTGGGGCGTGGACTTTACAAGGTGTTGAAAGCGTTCCACAGGAATGCTGGCCCATGTTGACTCCAATGCTTCCTACAGTTGTTAAGTTGGCTGGATGTCCTTTGTATGGTTGACCATTCTTGATACACAAGGAAAACTGCTGAGTGTGAAAAACCCAGCAGCGTTGCAGTTCTTGACACACTCAAACCGGTGTGCCTGGCACCTACTACCATACCCGCAAATCTATGTGAACTTTCCTCCACATCTAAATGTGATGAGTTTGTGGCATATTTCAGAGAGAAAACATTAGGCTGGGTATCAGTCAAGCAAGACCTGATGAGAAGTGTATGTGCCCAGGCCTACCATGCAAAGACACTACGCATGTATTTTCTCTGGTTGACACTGACATGCTCAAGAAAGTGATATCACAATTTAAGCCTTCTACCTGCCTTCTCAATCCTATCCCCACCACCTTCAAAACAGTTTTTGATTGCATATCTGAAGAAGTGCAAGCTATTGTTAATCAAGTGATTAACATGTTCACAGGCACTTTCCCTAATACACTAAAAACTGTTATGGTGAAACCCCTTCTGAAGGAAAGTAATCTAGAATCGTCAGCTCTTAACAATTATCAGCCAATCTCCAATCTAAAATTCAGGAGAAATGGGTTTTCAAACAGCTAAATTATTTTTTTTAAGTGCCAACAGTATTTTTGAAAAACTCCAATCTGGTTTTCATGCCCACCACAGCACAGAGACCGCACCGCCTTAGTTAAAGTGGTAAATGAGCTTAGAGCCAACACGGATGCCAAACAGCTCACTGTCCTTGTACTCTTGGATTTAAGGGCTGCATTCGACACTGTTGTCCACCCTGATGTCCTGGACAGACAGGCGAGGTGGGTTGGCCTCTCCGGTCCATTTAGGACCTATTTAACCTGAGTTTTTTGTCACCCTTGGTGAACATAACTCAGAGCAAATACATATTACATGTGGCATTCCACAATCTTCGATTTTCGGTCTGGTACTGTTCAGTTTATATATGTTACCCCTTTCCAGCGGTATCAGAAAGCACAGCATTGATTCGCATTACTACACAGATGATACACAACTTTATATTCCTGTGTCACCGGAGGATTTTAGCTCCACGGATAAATTATTAGACTGTATTAGTGATTTAAATACTTGGATGGCTCACAAGTTCCTCCAGCTAAATCAATACAAGACCGAGGTACTTATTGTTGGAGCCAAAGCACAGAGAGAGAATCTGACCTCACATTTGAATTCACAGGCAATAAAGACAAAACACCAGGTGAAAAACGAAGGTGTCATTTTAGATTCTGAACTCAATTTCCAGTCATTAGAAATGTGACAAATCACTTTTTACCACCTGAGGAACATTGCCACAGTGTGGCTTTTTCTATTTCAGGCTGACTCATCCATGCTTTTATTACAAGCAGGCTTGAATACTGTAATGCTCTCCTGTTTGGTCTACCCAAGAAAGCCATTGGTCAACTGTGGAACATACAGAACACTGCAGCATGGTTACTGACCAAGACTGGATGAAGAGCATACAGTCTGCCAGAGAACCTGAGGGGCGCCAAAACTGTGGACATATTTAAAAGAGATCTTTAAACACACCATTTTAGCTTTGCATTTCCTTAGGGTGCTTTTTAGTCATTCAGTTTTTTATTTTTATCCTCATGTTTGTGTACTAAATATTTAAGTTTTTATTTTCATAGTTTGAATTTTTTTCCTGTGAAGCACTTTGCGTTCCATGTCTGAAATGTGCTGTATAAATAGCTTGATTTGATACTTCGTATTTCGTTCAATTCACCATCTGAATGGCACACCTACAATCCATGTCTCAATTGTCTCAAGGCATAAAAATCCTTCTTTAATCTCTCTCTTCCCCTTCATCTACACTGATTGAAGTCAATTTAACAGGTGACATCACTGGCCTGGATTCACCTGGTCAGTCTGCATGGAAAGAGCAGGTGTTCCTAATGTTTTGTACACTCAGTGTATGTCGTATCTACTATCAATGTGGAAATGTACTATTTTAACTAATACTGTTTTTTATGATTTGCATTAACCTTTATGTAATAAAACACTTTAAAACAAAATACTGTTCATCGTTACTCCTTACTGGTGGTATGTAGGCCTATGTATCATATAGCCTACAATATGTGACACAGACCAGGGTTGGGGTCAATTCAAATTGAAGACTCTCAATTCATGATGTGATTTGAATTGAGAATCCAAAAATTTAAAAACGTTTGACATAAATAGCTTCTTCTTTTAAGCTTTTTAATTTCAGTTTGCTTCCTGAATTTTGGGCTCCCGAGTGGCGCAGCGGTCTAAGGCACTGCATTTCAGTGCTAGAGGCATCACTACAGACCCTGGTTTGATTCCAGGCTGTATCACAACCGTCCGTGATTGGGATTTCCATAAGGTGGCGCACAATTGGCCCTGCGTCATTAGGGTTTGGCCTGGGTAGGCTGTCATACCCCAACCTTGATCCAGCCCTCTGCTTGAGGACAAAGGGAAATGCTTTATATTTTCTGGTCTGGTGGACTTAAACAAAAAAAAATAGTTTGCTCAACTGGATAGATGAAGAC
Source organism: Oncorhynchus nerka (assembly GCF_034236695.1). Lineage (NCBI taxonomy): Eukaryota > Metazoa > Chordata > Actinopteri > Salmoniformes > Salmonidae > Oncorhynchus > Oncorhynchus nerka. The sequence goes on along the minus strand of NC_088397.1, from coordinate 73,076,656 downwards.
AACACTTTTCTCAGCTGAGTGAGTTTGGTGTAAACAGTGCTGCACTGCTATATCTCTCAGAGAACAGCTAATGTCAGGGAGAACAGCTAAGGTTACAGAAAACAGTATTGTCAGGGAAAACCGTGAGTGGCCACAAATATGGAAGGATATGACGGTTATTTGACTGAGACATGGATTTGTGTTTTATGTTGAATCTGTGTAGTACAGCCCCATGAAAATGTTAAGTGATGTTTTTTGTGAAAGCAGTTATGTTTCATTTCCTGGCCTGATTAAGTCATGTAAAATCGACTGAAGGCTGTAAAAAATAACTTCCAACTTCTTCTTTCTACTCTGTCCCAAAGCCTGTCAACACTTAATTCAGTTATTTAAATATTTGCTTGCTCACGGAGAAACTCTTCTTCAGATTCATCATGATTACTTACAATGTTACAGATATGGCAGTGGTCTTGTCTTGGATATTACTTCCTTATTGTAACTGATTCAAATTTGCTTACAAATTGGATGCTAAAAATGATAGTTGAAAATAATGTGTTTGACCAAGTTGTGAAAATGCAGCCTGCTCTCTTAGACTAAGCTGAACTCAGTAAACATAAATACTGGACACTCAAATTAGTATGATATATTACATTTGGTATGGTTACGTAAGACAGAAGGTTACTTAAGGCAAAAACACGAACGTCTAGCAACCCAAAGGTTGCATGTTCCAATCTCATCACGGACAATTTTAGCTAATTAACAACTTGCAACTACTTACTACTTTCTAGCTACGTTGCAACTACTTGGCTTGTTGGCTGACCCTTCCCTTAACCCTGTAACCTAACTCTAACCTTAACTCCTAGCCTAGCTAATGTTAGCCCCCTAGCTAACGTTAGTCACAACAAATTGGAATTTGTAACATATCAAACATTTAGCAAATTCGTAACATATTGGATGACTTGTAATTTGTAACATATCATGCGAAATGTATGATGGAAATCCACAAAACATAACATATCATACTACTTGGAATGTTCCGGATTTACGAGTCCAGGTTGGAACACGAGACTATGGAGAAATATAGGATCCATAAAATCATCCTCAATTGGCAGATTTCAACGGTTGTGTCAGCAACCTTTTAGATGTTACAAAACAGTTCTGTGAATTTGGCCCTTTGCCAAATTGGCATGCAAGTTTGGCACTTGCCATGCTATGCAATGAACAGCGGGAGCCGGTGAGTAGTAGTTGAAGGTGTGATCCTGCTAACAGTTTCCACTAGTTACCACAGTCACAAAGTCAAAATTGGCTATAGTCATAATACCTAGCGGTCAAGCATGGAAATGGTTCCAATCATTATTACACCATTAATTTTTCATTATTTTTTCATTATTTTTCACATTAATGTTTCGTGTAGGGTTACCCTGGTGTGACATTTTGATAACTGTCTAAATCTCTCTCAGACAATGTGACTTTAATCAATATATTCGCCAGTATTTATCCCCCCAAATGAAATGCTAATTAGCTGCTAATGTGGCTATCATACGGAACTACAAATGCCTGTCTCAAGCTTCACGTCACTCATCAGGGCCATGGTGATTTGGATGAGACTGCCGAATCAAGGCAAAGTTAAGAATCTCTGGATTAACCATCAAATGTTAGCTACAGTACATTTAGTAATGAATAAATTGGCTGAATAGTTTAAATTGAAAATTCTGTAGACTGTCTTGGGCAAGTTTAAAATATATACAATACCTGTTATTTAGCTAGTAACATTAGCCTGGCTACAGGGCTAAATTAACAGTCTATTTGTCTATCCATTTAAATGCATGAGGAGTTCATAAAACCGAGTTAAGCTTTCTTTGGCTTTTATAAACCAACAGTCTAGCCTGCTAGTTAACTAGCTAGTTAACTTAGACGGTGAAGCTAGGTGTTCTTGACTTCCTGACGGGCCACTTCCAGGGGGTGGGGGTAGGCAACAACACATCCGCAACGCTGACCCTCAACACATGGGCCCCTCAGGGGTTCGTGCTTAGTCCCCTCCTGTACTCCATGTTCACCCACAACTGTGTGGCTACGCACGACTCCAACACCATCATTAAGTTAGCGACGATGGTAGGCTGATCACTGACGACGACGAGACAGCCTACAGGTAGGAGGTCAGAGACCTGGCAGTGTAGTGCCAGGACAACAGCCTCTACCTCAACGTCAGCAAGACAAAGGAGCTGATCGTGGACTATTGGAAACGGAGGGCTAAGCACGTCCCCATCCACATCGACAGGGTTGTTGTGGAACAGGTCAAGAGTTTCAAGTTCCTCTGTGTCCACATCACTAAGGAATTATCATGGTCCACACACATCAACAGTCGCGAAGAGTGCAAGACAACCAATGCCTCTTCCACTTCAGGATGCTCAGATCCCTCAGATCCTCAAAAAGTTATACAGTTGTACTATTGAGAGCATCTTGACTGGCTGCATCACTGCGTGGTATGGCAACTGTTTGGCATCCGACCACAAGGTTCTACAGAGGGTACTGCATATGACCCAGTACATCACTGGGGCTGAGCACCCTGCCATCCAGGACCTCTATACCAGGCAGTGTCAGATACACCAGCCACGCAAGTCATAGACTGTTCTCTCAGCTACCACATGGCAAGCGGTACTGATGCACCAAGTCTGGAACCAACAGGACCCTGAACAGCTAAATAGTTCATTAAATAGTTAACCAACTCCTTTACTTTTTTCACATTTTGTTACGTTACAGCCTTATTCTAAAATTGATTAAATCGTTTTTTTTTCATCATCAATCTACACACCATACCCAATAATAACAAAGCAAAAGCACAGTTTGCAAATGTGTAAATATTAAATAATATTAAGTATTCAGACCTTTACTCAGTACTTTGTTGAAGCACCTTTGGCAACAATTACAGCCTCAAGTCTTTTTTGGTATGACGCTACAAGCTTGGTACACCTGTAATTGGGGAGTTTCTCCCATTCTCCTCTGCAGATCCTCTTAAGCTCTGTCAGTTTGGATGGGGAGTGTCGCTGCACAGCTATTTTCAGGTCTCTCCAGAGATGTTCGATTAGGTTCAAATACAGGCTCTGGCTGGGCCACTCAATGACAGTCAGAGACTTGTCCTGAAGCCACTCCTGCTTTGTCTTTGCTGTATACTTAGGGCCGTTGTCTTGTTTAACCTTTGCCTCGGTCTGAGGTCCTGAGCGCTCTGGGGCAGGTTTTAACCAAGGATCTCTCTGTGCTATGCTCCTTTCATCTTTCTCTCAACCCTGAGTAGTCTAACAGTCCCTGCCGCTGAAAAACATCCCCACAGCATGATGCTGCCACCACCATGCTTCACCATAGGGATGGTGCCAGGTTTCCTCGAGAAGTGACACTTGACATTCAGGCCAAAGAGTTCAATCTTGGTTACATCAGACTAGAGAATCTTGTTTGAGAGTCTTTGGGTGCCTTTTGGAAAGCTCCAAGAGGGCTGTCATGTGCCTTTGACTGATTGGTGGAGTGCTGCAGAGAAGGTTGTCCTTCTTGGAAGGTTCTCCCATCTCCACAGATGGTGATTATTGGGTTCTTGGTCGCCTCCCTGAACAAGGCCCTTCTCCCCCGATTGCTCAGTTTGGCCGGGCGGACAGTTCTAGGAATAGTCTTGGTGGTTCCAAACTTCTTCCATTTAAGAATGATGGAGGCCACTATGTTCTTTGGGACTTTTTTTGGGACACACCTACTAATTCCAGGGTTTTTCTTTATTTGTACTATTTTCTATATTGTTGAATAATAGTGAAGACATCAAAACTATGAACTAACACATGGAATCCTGTAGTGACCAAAACAGTGTTATACAAATCCAAATATATTTTATATTTGAGATTCTTCAAAGTAGCCACCCTTTGCCTTGATGACAGCTTTGCAAACTGTGTGTAGATTGATGATAATAAAACATGTTTTCTATCAATTTTATAATAAGGCTGTAACGTAACAAAATGTGGGAAAAGTCAAGGAGTCTGAATACTTTCCGAATGCACTGTATCTACCTCAACGTTCTTGAGTCAGTGTGCTTACTTTACTGAAGGATGACATTGATCTGTTTGTTGTTACCCTCTGGACAGCAGATAATTTGTGTTCCAACTTGGCAAGGTTATGAAACCTTATTTAGTCCTACTTGCTAAGGTGGGTTTTAAATGAATTGGTATCCACACATTTGTTTTTGAGGTAGAATAACTGTCATGTTATTGATGCCAAATTGAAAACCTTATTTGCACCTGCTCTATTCCAGAACCAATGGGTGTGCCTGGGTTATCACCTCTCATCTATGTAAGCTGTTTCAACCTGGAACACTATTCTTCTGCTTTGGTCTGTTTGTCATTTCAGGAAGTCCTGAAGAGCAGTAGTGTGTGAAGGGTTTTGTCCCAGCCCAGCTCTAACACCTGACTTAAATAATCAACATAACAAATCACAGTGATAGCCTATGATTTGTAATCAGGTATAAGCAATCCTGCCATTCAGATCTGGAGAAGTCCACCTTTTTAAGTCATTATTCTGTACTATGGGTACAATTGGAGGGGGATTCATTTCGATGGTATTGATATATAACGCATGCTCCACTCAAGTTAAAATTGAAATTGTTGACTGATTCAAAGGCGATGTATGCTAAGAGGGGAACAGCTGCGGACCAGAAGACTACAGCCAAGTCCACACCTACCCTGTCTGTCGGGTGAGTAGTATTGGTTTGTACTGTATGTGCCTTTAGGTTCATCTCCATGCGTAGGCTATAACTGTACCTGTGTGGTACAGTCTTCTATATGTGTAGTAGCTTGTTGTCTCGTATTGCATAATAAAAACTAGAGATTGCCACAAAGATGGCCAACCTTTGTTTTCAACGTAATCTACTCACATTTGCATACTCAGTTTTGTTATTTCTTACTGGGATTATTCCACTTGCGTACTAGCGCTGGACAGACAGCAGTATCGTGCGAACAACTCTGTCAGAGCACGTGGACAGCTAAACAAGCCAACCGACACTTCCCCTGGCTAGCTGGGCTCATGACCTCAGAGCATGAGTATAAAATGTTAATATCTTTGGCTGTGAGTGATTTTAAGAAATCTTCATCGGAGACTAATTTGAATAAAATGTCTTATTAGGAATTTTCAAATAACATCAATGGGAATTGTCTTTCTCGGCTGTGATTCAGTTAAAACGCAGTAACTAAGCAATACTGTAGGTGCAGGCAAAAGCGTGCTTCCAGACCGAAAGTTGAGGCTGGTGGGAGGAGCTATAGGAGGACGGGCTCATTGCATTCCATTTATTCCATTCCAGCCATTACAATGAGCCCATCCTCCTATAGGTTCTCCCACCAGCCTCTTCTGGTGTCAACTTTGAATTCAACCTAAACAGATTGTTAATTTCCTCCATTTTGTACTTGACCTTTATAGAGGCAGACCAGAAGACAGTCAAGAAGCACTTTGAAAGCAAAATCTGGCACTATGGTCATATTCATAGAGTATGCATTGTAGGTAAAGTCACCAAAAGTGAAAACATTGTCATTGTAAGCAGTGCAGGTTGATGTACAGGCCTAAGTGACCACACACACACAAATGGACCTACAGTTGGGCTAAGATTATTATTATTTTTTAATGTAACCTTTATTTAACTAGGCAAATCAGTTAAGAACAAATTCTTATTTTTCCATCATTCACACAGTAGACATAGTGTAAACCATCATGTTGTCAACAAAGTGCTGTCCTCAATGCTATTACTCATCGTCTTTAATGATGTGTTTCACAGACACACAATGACCACGATTTGAATGCTGCAACTGAGACAGAATGACACACTGAGACCCCTAGTATGTCTGGATATTTGGGAAGATATTTGTAACAACGACGATAAAAAGGGGAGCAGTCTTACACCAGCACCCCATTTAGTTAATTCCATGGCCAACCATCACTCTAGCTACCCCTCATTACACACTATGCCTTTTATGCCCCATGGTTCCTCAACTTCGGACACTTTGGAACTCTCCATCTTATCTCTATAAACCTGCCCTACCTCCACCCATTTTCCCTTTCTTCACTTGTTTATCTCCTGATTTGTTAACATCTAGACTTAGTAACACCATTAAACGGGTTTTGGTGTGTCTAGCCTGGTCCCAGACCTGTTAAATTGAGAAGAAGGGTGTTGATATAGCTGAATTTAGGCATAGCTTCCTTGTTTTGAGTCTGTTAAGTGTGCTTTTCATTCTGCAGGATTTGACCTAGAATTTTATATGAAACCTACCTTACACATCCAGTTGTTTCAACATTTGTAACTCACCCACCAAAAATCACAATACGGTGTTTTACATTTTGTGTTATTTGTGCTGGTTTTATTCCTAAAATGGAAAAGCAGAATAATCTGTGTGCTCTCTGATAGTAATAATAGTTCATATGGTGCTCTTCGATGTCCCAGGTTTGTGGCATTGATGAAGAAATAATTTAGTTCAAGTCAGATGTGTATATGTTATGTATGAAAGGCACATGTAGGCATTGTTAACTTTTTTGATTTATGTAAAACAATGTAATTTCTGGAATTCAGGTGTTGGATGTGATTGGTGGGTGACTAGGTGCATGCTTGTCCAATAAATGTGCTTATTCATTCATGATTATGGATACATTCTGAAATTAGTTCATCTGTCTTTGAATCTGCAACAGAACATGGCAATAAGTTACATCTGAATAGCTTTAATACAGCACGACATTCTCAGTTAAGTTTCAAACTTGATTTAATCTTTTTTAAAATTTTGTTTCAGTTTGATAAAAACATTTCTATTTCATTTTTATATTATTCAGTTTCAGTTTTCCTTTTAGTGTTAGGGACAGAAAGTAGCGTAGGAATCTAGGTGCCATTTATATGTTGTAGGCCTACAGTTTGTTTTTCTTGGATGTCACTTTTGCCACTGGGGGTCAGTAATACATTAGATGATGGGCCAGGACCACAGACGTGATTAGACATAACATCTCTGCATCTGTGCCATGATGACGTCTGTGAGAGCATGGGCTACGCCATTGAGGCCATCTCCGTCCTGAAATAGTACATTTTCTTCTTCACGAATACAGTTCATTGGCTGATCCCTCCTGATGACCTAGCTGTCACAACTACCAACAGGTCATCAGATCAGATCAAGTTGGAAGTCCCGCCCCCAGTTGACTAAATCAAAATGGCAAAAGTCCTCAATGGCACTGCCCATGCTAACACAGGCATTTGGCCAATAGGTTTGGTTAGGTTTAATTTATAAATCAATCCTAATGTGACTTGGATTAAAGAATAAGTGCCTAGACTGGTGCAATAAATATACTATTTATAAAAAAACTCTTACCCATGTTTACACTAATCCAATGCTTTTTTAAATGTCAGTGGTAGATGTAGGAAGAATCAAGTTCCTTTACATTTATCTGACAGAAAGAAAATACAAAAATGAAGTCATGGCACATGTAATATTACACATGTATCCCTGACCAGGGTTATAAAGGGTTGGAAACTTTCCAGTGAATTTCCTGAATTTTTCTATACATTTTCCATGGGAAGTTTTGGGACTTTTGCTTAAATTCATCAAAAAAGTTAGCTTATAACAGTGAACCTTTTTTGTGGGATGCACATAAGGCAGGTCTTGTGGCATATTTTGGTTAAACTATCCCCAATTCAATGGAATTGCAACCCTCTGCATGCACAGTGTATTCTTCCATCACATGTGCAGTGCACTCTTCCATCACATGTACAGCTGATTCTCAAGATCTTGCACACTGATGAGATGCTATTGAGCCCACACTACTGCACTGTCTGAGCCAAGGACTACACGCTCCCTCAGCACTCACAACAAGTAACCTATGACAAAAGTCCCTCTACTTCTATTCGAGGTGAAAATGATGAATCAGACACCTTATCAATTGCAACGTTTTTTTGACTCAATGGAGGAACGTAGTCAGAGAAATGCTGATGAATGTCTTGCTCGAGCTGTGTATGCAACAGGTTAATCTCTGATACTCACAGGCAATGTGTATTGGAAGATATTTCAGAATGTTCTTCGCCCAGCATACACCCCTCCAACCAGAGATGCTTTATCTACTCATTTGTTGGATGCAGAGTTCAACAGAGTTCAAGTGAAGGTCAAGCAAATCATAGAGACAGCAGACTGTATTGCAATCATCTCTGATGGGTGTTCGAATGTTCGTGGGCAAGGAATAATTAACTACATCATCGTCACCCCTAAACCAGTATTCTACAAGAGCACAGACACAAGGGACAACAGACACACCAGTCTCTACATTGCAGATGAGCTGAAGGCAGTCATCAATGACCTTGGACCACAGAAGGTATTTGCACTGGTGACAGACAATCCTGCGAACATGAAGGCTGCTTGGTCTAAAGTGGAGGAGTCCTACCCTCACATCACACCCATTGGCTGTGCTGCTCATGTATTGAATCTGCTCCTCAAGGACACTATGGCACTGAAAACAATGGATACACTCTACAAGAGAGCCAAGGAAATGATTAGGTATGTGAAGGGTCATCAAGTTATAGCTGCAATCTATCTCACCAAGCAAAGTGAGAAGAATAAGAGCACCACATTGAAGCTGCCCAGCAACACCCGTCGGGGTGGTGTTGTCATCATGTTTGACAGTCTCTTGGAGGGGAAGGAGTCTCTCCAAGAAAGGGCCATATCACAGTCTGCCGATATGGACAGCCCTATCAAGAGGATCCTCCTGGATTATCTCTCTCTCTATATATAGATATATAGATATATTTTTTCTTTACCTTTATTTAACTAGGCAAGTCAGTTAAGAACAAATTCTTATTTACAATGATGGGGCAGAACAACAGATTTTTACCTTGTCAGCTCGGGGATTCAATCTTGCAACCATTCGGTTACAAGTTCAACACTCTAACCACTAGGCTACCTACCCTCCCATTTTGGGAGAAAGAGTGGTAAGCAGCCTGAAACTCCTGAAACCTTTTGTCGTAGCCATTGCACGGATTGAGGGAGACAATGCCATCCTGTCTGATGTTCAGACTCTGCAGACTCTGCTGATGTTCAGACTCTGTAAGAGAATAAATCGGTACTGCCCTGCCCACTTCACTGTTGCTCCAAGCAGAGAGCTACTGGTCTGAAATACATCAAAAAGTGTGAAGACTTCTGCCTGAAGCCCATACACGCCGCAGCATACATGTGGGACCCCAAGTATGCTGGCAAGAGCATCCTGTCTGGTGCAGAGATCAACAGGGCCTATGGTGTCATCACTACTGTGTCTCGCCACCTTGGCCTGGATGAGGGAAAGGTTCTTGGCAGTCTGGCGAAGTTCACTTCCAAGCAAGGGCTTTGGAATGGAGATGCAATATGGCAGTCGTGCCGACATATCTCATCAGCCACCTGGTTGAAGGGACTTTGTGAATCTGAGGCTCTTTCCTCTGTTGCCTCCATCATCCTCCAAATCCCACCAACATCAGCCGCCTCAGAGCGCAACTGGTCCTTGTTTGGGAACACACACATACACCAAAGCATGCAACAAGTTGACCATTACAAGGGTTGAAAAAGTGGTGGACACCCGGGCAAATTTGAGGCTTTTTGAGCCTGACAACGAGCCATCCTCAACAAGGTTGGAAAGTGACAGTGAAGTTGAGGCCTCAGAGTCTGATGTTCAAGAGGCGGACATTGAGGAGGTCCAGGGAGAAGCCTGGAAGGCAGACAACCAAAGCTTTAGTTTCTAGACTATAATTTTACAGATGTATGTTGAAAAAGCTTTTGGGAGATGCGATGGATCATTGGGGATCATTCCATATTCCTTGTCTTTTGTTGTTCTGTGAAATCATCCCATATGAAGAGTCAACTCATTTAAAGTTCGATTCGTAACTAAATTGTTATTTTTTCTATTTGAAGGATTTAATCATTTGCAATTATGTCTACTTATGATCAGGTAAAATGTTTCTGTTTCTGTCTCCATATGATATGGTAAATTTATCCAATGCAAAAAACATCTACTTTTAAATGGTAGTAATATTAATTTGCATATATTCCTGTTAATTCCCATGGAAAGTTTCCACCTCTGAATATTCCCTGACTAACCCCTTCAAATAGGGTTAATAAAAACATCTGCAACAACATCAAAAACATAAGCAATACAACAAATATCTTAGTTTACAGCCAACCAGCTTGCCAGCTCCCTGCCTGCCAAAACTGAAGAGGTGACTCTGTAAACATGCCCCATTTGACCTCTTGAACGTATTTCTGCAGCTCACATAGAGCACTTAACGCCCTGCCAGGTTGACCCTCTGGCTGGACAGTGACCTCGGACACAATTTTATATGCGAGGAAGCTATATTTCTGAAGCACTATGTTTGAGATGCTTGCTGGATTCATTGTGCTAGTATCTTCCTGGGGTCCTGCTGCTGCAAGACTGTACTCTCTAATTTGTTGAAGTACTCTTCAAAAGACGCTTCCCTCATCAGTGGCTCCATCTCTGTTGAGCGAAGTGCCATCTGGCAAGTTGCTGGAGGGATTGGATCAAAGTTGGCTTCCAGAGGATTCAGTATGCATGCAAAGCACTCATGCAGTGACTTGTGGAGGACCTGTGCCAACTATTTGGCAACAGTAATTGACTGCAAGTATGCCTAAAGGTTGAGAAAGCACGGCACCACATCAGACAGCGACTGGCTATCAGTTTAAAGTAGGTCGGTGTGGATCGCAAATGGCTCCTGTGACTTCACAAGCTGCTCTAGCTTGGCCCTGTCACGCTTGGGGATTGACCTTGGAATGCTTCCCTGATGCACAAACTAGGCCTATTTACCCATTTGAAACACCGGCATCAACTGGCAGCATTTACCCACCAGATTCAGAAGCTTGAAAACCCCAATAGAATAAAAAGCTTGAAACCATTAGAAGTAAAAAAATATATATAAAAAAGAAAAAAAATAGTATGATTGTTTTTATTTTAGTTAGTTTTGCAGTAAAATAATAGTTTCAGTACAGTTTTAGTTTTTCAAATGTTTTCAATTTTTATTTCAGTTTACTAAATAGTTTTTCTAATTTAAGTTTTTATTTTAGTTTCAGTTTTCGTTTACTCTAATAATCTTGATACACACACACACACACACCATGGAAAATTAAATGTGTAATCCTATTATTTGATCCGACCCCCTTTTGAGAAAAATGTTAAGATGGTCATATCTTAATTCTTTCCATCCTGACTATGATGTAAGATACATGCCTTTTAATCTTCTCTCACGTCTTCTCTAACATAATAGAGGTTAGTCAAATAAATCAGTGCTGTGACTGTTGAGGAGTAGACATTATTTACCTTACCTGAAATATTTTCCCTGAGGGGCAAGATGGTATGGCACAGAAGAGAAGAGATATCTTCCACTGTTCTGTTCTAGCCACAACATGCAAAGACAAACACTCTCACACACATTCCTCGCTTCTCCAGACCTTCGCCTCAGTCCCAGTCTGTTTGTACCATCATGCCAGTGACAAGGAGATGGCATGATGGTACAAACAGACTGGGACTGAGGCGAAGGTCTGGAGAAGCGAGGAATGTGTGTTTTGAAGTGTCCGACCTATATCTAGGAGACAAGGAAATAGCTCAGGAAATATTTGTTTATTTGGACACGTTTAACCCCTTATTTTTGTTGGCACAAAAGTACCTCCATACTTCCATTCATTTGTATGGGTTACCTTCAGATAAGTCCCAGAGAACACCATTGTCTTCGTGAGAGTGGTGAAATTAGTTTATTGGCCAAATCGTTCGGACGCTACAGACGTTTTCATGAGAAGACCGGTTTTCAGGATGTCTCATGGTCTGACAAACCGCTGTAGCTCGGCCCCCTTCCGCCGCAGATGCGGAAGGCAGACATAGGCGGATGCGGTGGATGGAGACGCAGCCCATCTCTAGTTTAACCTGATGGATTTTTTTATTATGTTCCTTAGATTGACCCACAAGTTCATCAATAGACTTAAGGATTAAAACCTCACCACTATTCCACTACTTTGGCCCTATCTGACCATACTCCAGGCCAGCAGCCTTTGAGGATGGGACACTATATCATTCAAAACATCTTATAACTATTCTGCAGTAAAATCTCGCACACCCAAGTACTTCTCTGCAGCTGCCACCACAACATCTATTCTCTTTGATTTACTGTACGTTCCATTCCTGCGTTACAATTGACAACCATGGCCATGAACTCCAAAAAAACAACCTTACCAAAGGATGTCTTAGGATCCCTCACCCTGGGCCCATCTTCCTCTACTGCTCTATTCACTGCCTCAGCATACGCCACCTTCTGCACTATTCTGATCCTGGCAACCTCAACCTGCCTTTCTCTCACCGAACACCTCTGATCTCCAGCACCATGGGTTTACAGTTTACAGACACACACACAACTTATCCCACCGATACAACATATTCCTTTGTCTCATGTCCTCCTGCACACTTCTCACATCTAGGAATCTCCCTCCAACACACTGCAGCCACATGACCATAAGCTTGACACCTAAAACATTGTTATTGATTCGGGACAAAAGCTGTCACAGGATAAATGACACATCCTAACTTGACTTTATCAAGTTTCTACACTGGAACTTTTAGAGGCTTAATCTGTGTCCAGGAGACTGTCCCTTAATGAACAAGTACCCACAACACCAGTCGGGGGGTCAATACCAAGTGCATGACTGCTTGGCATACTGTTTACCCAGTAACTTATGTGAACTGATGTACATGTATAGTCTAATCCTTTTCTGTACAGTGAGTGTTTTGTCCTTCTTGTGATCGAATCAAATTCTGTTATTTACATGCTTACTGACAAATGTAACAAAGTTTCAAGAAATACACTGCAGGCTGTAGTAATGTGGAGTGATGCGGACAAAATGCAATCAATTACCATACAGTAAGAATATTTGTGTTTGATATGTGGGTTGGAGACATGTTTATTTCGATCTTAAAAATAAAATGGTTTTGGCCTCCCGAGTAGCGCAGTGCCACTGGAGATCCTGGTTCGAGTTCAGACTCTGACGGGAGACCCATGGGGTTGTGCACAACTGGCCCAGCGTCGTCCGGGTTAGGGGAGGGTTTTGCCAGCAGGGATGTTCTTGTCCCATCGAGCTCTACGACTCCTGTGGCGGGCCGGGCTAACACGGTCGCCAGGTGTACAGTGTTTCCTCCGACACATTGGTGTGGCTGGCTTCCGGGTTAAGCGGGCATTGTGTCAAGAAGCAATGCGGCTTGGCTGGGTTGTGTTTCGGAGGACGCACGGCTCTCAACCTTCGCCTCTCCCAAGTCCGTTCTGGAGTTGCAGCGACAAGACTAAGTACCAATTGGATACCACAACATTGGGGAGAAGGGGTAAAAGTAAACAACAAAAAAAGGTTTATAAACAATGGCAACACTTATGTTGCACTGAGCCTTTCTGTTGGAAAACCACATCGGTGTCCAACTTTTGGCTGTGGAGATGCACCTCCCCGACTTCACAACTCGACATTCGTCTGCAGTCGGTTGCTTCAGCCTTACCATTCAAACAAGCCCAATATCGTCAGCTGTGAGTGATGGAAGAAAAAAAAGCCACAGCAACAATTATTTGAATAATTCAATGGATGTTTAGTTCACAAAGTTAATGACAAATCTATTTTTTGGAATTTTCAAATCTGGAAATCGTCTTCATGTGCCAGGCATCAGTTAAACTGCAGTTTCGAAGCAAAACTGTAGGAGCAGTCGAAACCATGCTTTTATCCCAGAACCCTGGCCCCTTACAACAAACACTTCATTGAGGAATCCCTACTGTTGACCAATCATTGGGAAAGGGGCATAGATAGACCTTGGCTACTGAACTTCATCTTGCCTCAAGAAGAAACAAAAAGTGCACACAAACAGCCGAACAAACCCTTGCCAAAGACCACAAATAGTTATATATGCAAACTCTTTCAGATGGGAAGCATTACCTTAACCATTTTTACTTCGGTGGGGTAGGGACACCCTAGGGATCCCCAATAGCAAGGTTCCATACGTCACTGATGAAACCAGGAAGTAAATGTTTTGCACCAGGAGGGTTCTCTGCGTGTCCGTGCTACCTGGTATCCTTGGGACTTTCCTACCCCATTAAAGTTGACATTTTAAATGGTTAAGGTAATGCTTCCCGATCAAAGGAGTTGAAGTTTAAATGTAAAATGGTTAAGGTAAGGGGTTAAGGTTAGGCAAGATTTAGGATAGGGACATCCCAACGATTCTGGATAGCACGACAAACGTCTGCGAGTAAATGTTTGGGGAGGTGCATCTGCAACAGCCGAAAGTCAGACACTGTAGTGGTTTTCCCACAGCAAGATCAACATGTCAGTGTCAACATAGCTGCTATTGTTAACACAAGTTTGTTTGTATAAAATGTCGAAATAAGCCTTTTTGTGCCCCCATATCACACACTGGAAACATAACGTGTACAATTCATTGATTAGCGAGAGGTTTCAAATATGACTTTTAATTTGTATCCCCTGTAGCTTTAGAATTGCAGAAAAGTTGGTTCCTGTTTCAGTCACCCTAATGATAGGTTGACAAATAGTGCATCCCACAATTAAGGTGATGGCTGCATGGTGCAGTTGGTGAGAAGCAAGCAACTACAGCGACTTGAAAGCGAATGGCCCAGTATATCACTAGGACCAAGCTTCCTGCCATCCAGGACCTCTATACCAGGCGGTGTCAGAGGAAGGCCCTACAAATTGTCAAAGACTCCAGCCACCCTAGTCATAGACTGTTCTCTCTGCTACTGCACGGCAAGCGGTACCGGAGCGGAAAGTTTAGGTCCAAGAGGCTTTTAAATAGCTTCTACCCCCTAAGCCATAAGACTCCTGAACACCTAATGAAATGGCAACCACGACTATTTGCATTGCCCCCCGTCAACATGGCTTCAGCTCCTCGACGCCACGCTACCATCACACTGGTCCAATGTGATGGTAGTTCCATCACATTCGTCCATAGAACAATACAATGGCTTAGGACTAGAGGTCAACCGATTATGATTTTTCAACGCCGATACCGATAGCGATTATTGGAGGACCAAAAAAAAGCTGATACCGATTAATCGGAGGATTTTTTCTTTTATTTGTAATAATGACAATTACAACAATACTGAATGAACACTTATTTTAACTTAATATAATACATCAATAAAATCAATTTAGCCTCAAATAAATAATGAAACATGTTCAATTTTGTTTAAATAATGCAAAAACAAAGTGTTGGAGAAGAAAGTAAAAGTGCAATATGTGCCATGTAAGAAAGCGAACGTTTAAGTTCCTTGCTCAGAACATGAGAACATATGAAAGCTGGTGGTTCCTTTTAACATGAGTCTTCAATATTCCCAGGTAAGAAGTTTTAGGTTTTAGTTTTATGTTTTAGTTATTATAGGAATTATAGGACCATTTCTCTCTATACCATTTGTATTTCATTAACCTTTGACTATTGGATGTTCTTATAGGCACGTTAGTATTGCCAGTGTAACAGTATAGCTTCCGTCCCTCTCCTCGCTCCTACCTGGGCTCGAATCGGGAACACAGCCACCCTCGAAGCAGCGTTGCCCATGCAGAGCAAGGGGAATAACTATTCCAAGTCTCAGAGCGAGTGACGTTTGAAACGCTATTAGCGCGCACCCCGCTAACTAGCTAGCCATTTCACATCAGTTACATCAGCCTAATCTCGGGAGTTGATAGGTTAGAAGTCAAACAGCAGAGCTGCTGGCAAAACGCACGAAAGTAATGTTTGAATGAATGCTTACGAGCCTACTGGTGCCTACCATCGCTCAGTCAGACTGCTCTATCAAATCATAGACTTAGTTATAACATAATAACACACAGAAATACGAGCCTTAGGTAATTAATATGGTCGAATCCAGAAACTATCATCTCAAAAACAAGACGTTTATTCTTTCAGTGAAATACGGAACCGTTCCGTATTTTATCTAACGGGTGGCATCCATAAGTCTAAATATTCCTGTTACATTGCACAACCTTCAATGTTATGTCATAATTACGTAAAATTCTGGCAAATTAGGCGGCCCAAACTGTTGCATATACACTGAGTCTGCGTGCAATGAATGCAAGAGAAGTGACAATTTCACCTGGTTAATATTGCCTGCTAACCTGGATTTATTTTAGCTAAATATGCAGGTTTAGAAATATATACTTCTTTGTATTGATTTTAAGAAAGGCATTGATGTTTATGGTTAGGTACACATTGGAGCAACGATACGCACCGCGTCGATTATATGCAACGCAGGACAAGCTAGATAAACTAGTAATATCATCAACCATGTGTAGTTAACTAGTGATTATGAATGATTGTTTTTTATAAGATAAGTTTAATGCTAGCTAGCAACTTACCTTGGCTTCTACTGCATTCACGTGGAATGCAATGTAATCAGGTGGTTAGAGCGTTGCACTAGTTAACTGTAAGGTTGCAAGATTGAATCCCCCGAGCTGACAAGGTAAAAATCTGTCATTCTGCCCCTGAACGAGGCAGTTAACCCACTGTTCCTAGGCCGTCATTGAAAATAAGAATGTGTTCTTAACTAACTTGCCTAGTTAAATAAAGATTAAATAAAAGGCGCAAAAAAACAAAGTCAAATCGGTGTCCAAAAATAACATTTTCAGATTGTTATGACAACTTGAAATCGGCCCTAATTAAATCGGCCATTCCGATTAATTGGTCGACCTCTACTTAGGACCCATATGCCCAACCGGTGAACTCTCTGGACCCAGGCTATACAGGACACCAGGGTTACCAGGCAGATGTCTAGTCTGGCTGGTCCACGTCCATGTACAAACATAATCAGCCACAAAGTCACGCATCAGCAACATTGCCCACCATTCATCGCCGCTGGAAATGGCTACTCTCTGCCAAAAGCAATGGCTTAATACGCCAACCCCAGTTCCATCACAAATCATGTGAACAATGGGCAGACCGATGGCCTCACAGCTACTCACCATCCTAATGGATCAAGTACAGCCCCTTACAGTCCTGCTGCCAGAAGCTCACCATTGAGACAGCACCTCAGGCAAAGCTTGCCACATACGATGTGGCAGGCTTGAACTCCTTTATCCTTCCATTTGAGAGGCTGGCCAAGGTGTGGTCGACTGAGGTAGACAAAGTAGACAGGCTGCATTTTTGTCTCAGTGGAGCTGCCATCAAGTTTGTGTGTGCACTACCAGAACACATCTGGGAGTCTTACCATGGCCTAACTGGTCAAATGGCTGCCAGGTTTGAAAAGAAAGCAACCAACCACAGCTAGGAGGCTTGGAAGCCTATGTCAAGCAAAGAGACCTCAACAGTACAAGAGGAACTGCTCACACTCACCAAGCAACAATTTAACAAGCCAACCTGTAAACGAAGAATAAAAAGTTCTAAAGGAAAAGTTCTAATGGAAGACAACAGTTAAATGAGAATTCTGTGCCATGAACAAAAAGTTGTTTTCAGTAGGTATCACTACTTACGGTGACCCCGCCAGCAGTCAAGCTAACTGGCTACAGCATAAGGTTAGGCATAAGGTTAGCAGTATTGTTAAGGTTAGGTTTAAAATCACGTTCTAAGGTGAGAAATTGGCAGGGTTTATGACTTCCTGGCACCTGCTAAGGGTAGGTGTTAGGTGAACTTGATTAACCCTCAAACTATAGGGAGATTACCAAACATTATAATCAAAACATAATGTGTCCACAACAGAGTAGGCTTTTTAAATATTTTTTAATAAATATCATGTCTTATGAAAAAGACCAACATTACTGTATGTTCTGTTGTTTGTCTCCCTCCAGTGGTAAGTCTGTTCAAGTTTCAGGTTGAGATTTATCTGCAATCATTAGATAAACATCAGGCATATTCTCAAGTGTGTCATTTCTACCATGTGACTCAATCATTTTAGTGATAATGACCACAATGGTTAGGCTACATTATTGATTTGAGAATAACAAAATTAATCAAAGGCATAAATCATGACAAAATAACTGTACAAGAAAGTAGTTGCTGGTTGTATGAATGAGTCTCAGTTGGGTACAGTTGTCCTGAGGATTTTTATGTCATCGGCAGGTCGGTCTTGTGAGTTCGTCTCAACCATGCCGACGCGGTTGACAACTGATATACCTTGGCACACCCTCCCAAAGATACTGTGCTTCCCATCCAACCACTGAGTAGGCCCTAGGGTAAGGAAGAACTGTCTTCCGTTGGTGTCTGGTCCTGCATTGGCCATTGCTAAGATCCCTGCACCTAGGGAGGGAGATGGCACCATAAGAAAGCAGTAGAGAGCAACATAAAAAATACAACGTTTTGTTACTATGACATGTTTTCTCCGGTTCATAAATTGTATAGTTACCCGTGAATTTCAAGTCAGGGTTTAGTTCATCTTCAAACTGTTTGCCAAATATGGAGGCACCACCACGACCTATAAGCAACATAACATTTCTATCTGATCATTTCAAAACGTTGTGTCCTGCTGAACACCCCCCTGGTAGTGGAACAATATTTAACAAAACATTCTAAAGAATTTCTCAACCATCTTTATTTGTGTTTATCTGTCTCACCTGTTCCTGTGGGATCTCCTCCCTGCACCATGAAGTCCTTGATAATTCGATGAAACTTGGTGTTGTTGTAGTAACCTCTCCTGGCCAACTCAGCAAAGTTTTTGCACGTTTTGGGAGCATGTCTCCAGTACAGTTCCACTACAATTGTACCCATTCTGGAACATAAGCGAGGACACGAAATTAAGCTAAGAGCATTCCTTTTCCATTGGATATTAATTTAACCAATGGACAGCAATACATAGCATTTGGTATTGGTTAAACATAATTGAATAGCAAGCATTTGAATAACTCCTAGCTAGCTGCTCATCCATTCAAAACAATAGCTAACGTTAGCTAGTTAACTACCGGTGCTTACGTTGTCTCCAGGCTCACTGTGGGTGGCTGCCAGGTATCTGGTGGTATTCCCGTCATGATGACTAAACAAATGTATAAATACATGTACTGAATCTGCAAAGTAGCCAAATATTTTGCGATGTATCAATGAAAACTGTATTGCGGCTACTGTGGTAGAAACCAGAAGTAACCTCCGCATGTGCAGGAAATTGCAAACCTGCAATAAAAAATAAAAATCTTCTTCGTTTTCCTCTTCTTCTTTTCTTCTTCTTCTTTGTCGTTTTCGTTTTTTCCGTTTTCGCTTCTTCTTCTTCATCTTCGTATTCGTCTTCTTCTTCTGTGGGTTTTATGGCGGACTACATTCAAAAAGGTGTATTGCCGCCACCAACTGGACGGTTTGAAACCAATATAAAATATATTAATTAATTAATTAATACGTAATATTGAAACTAACTTAATACTTAATACACCCTAATAAAAAATAGTACATTGCCAAAAAACGTCTTCCTTCTTTAAAAAAAAATATGTTTGTTTGTGAATTTTACCCCCTTTTTCTCCCCAATTTCGTAGTATCCAATTATTAGTAGTTACTATCTTGTCTCATCGCTACAACTCCCATACGGGCTTGGGAGAGATGAAGGTCAAAAGTCATGCATCCTCCGAAACACAACCCAAACAAGCCGCACTGCTTCTTAACACAGCGCGCATCCAACCCGGAAGCCAGCTGCACCAATGTGTCGGAGGAAACACCGTGCACCTGGCGACCTTGGTTGGCGTGCACTGCGCCTGGCCCGCCTCAGGAGTTGCTGGTGCGCGATGAGACAAGGATATCCCTACCGGCCAAACCCTCCCTAACCCGGACGACGCTAGGCCAATTGTGTGTCACCCCACGGACCTTCCAGTCGCAGCCGGCTGCAAACCCAGAGTCTCTGGTGGCACAGCTAGTACCGCAATGCAGTTCCCTAGACCACTGTGCCGCCTGGGAGACCCCTTCTTTTTTTAAATTGTATTTTTATTTCACTTTATTTATCCAGGTAGGCCAGTTGAGAACAAGTTCTCATTTACAACTGAGACCTGGCCAAGATAAAGCAAAGCAGTTCTCCATATCTCCCTTCTCAGGCTCTAGGATCTAAGTGGGAGGGACTTGTGCTAATATTGCATGTAATATTGCATGTAATCTTTCGGCCCCAGGAACCGCTCCGCCGCAATCACTATGATATCCCCTCCACCTTACCTGCCACCCTAGACCAACTTCAATTTGCATACAGCCCCAATAGGTCCACAGACGATGCAATCACCATCACACTGCACACTTTCCTATCTCATCTGGACAAGAGGAATACCTATGTAAGAATGCTGTTCATTGACTACAGCTCAGCATTTAACACCATAGTACCCTCCAAGCTCATCATTAAGCTTGAGCCCCTGGGTCTCGACCCCGCCCTGTGCAATTGGATCCTGGACTTCCTGACGGGCTGCCAAACCAGGTGGTGAGGGTAGGAAACAAGATCTCCACCTCACTGATCCTCAACACTGGGGCCCCACAATTGTGCGTGCTCAGCGTTCTCCTGTACTCCCTGTTCACCCATGACTGCGTTGCCATGCACGTCTCCAACTCAAACATCAAGTTAGCAGACGACACAACAGTAGTGGGCTTGATTACCAACAACGATGAGCCTACAGGGAGGAGGTGAGGGCACCCGGAGTGTGGTGTCAGGAAAACAACCTATCACTCAACGTCCCAAAAAAAAGGAGATGATCGTGAACTTCAGGAAACAGCAGAGGGAGCACCCCCCTATCCACATCGGTGGACAGCAGTGGAGAAGGTGGAAAGTTTAAAGTTCCTGGGTGTACACATCACGGACAAACTGAAATGGTCTGCACACACAGACAGTGTGGTGAAAAATGCGCAACAGCGCCTCTTCAACCTCAGGAGGCTGAAGAAATTTGGCTTGTCACCTAAAACCCTGACAAACTTTTACAGATGCACAATTGAGAGCATCTGGTCGGGCTTTATCACAGCCTGGTACGGAAAACGCACCGCCCATTACCACCAAAGGGTGGTGCGGTCTGCACAACGCATCACCGGGGGCAAACTACCTGCCCTCCAGGACACCTACAGCACCCGATGTCACAGGAAGGCCAAAAAAATCAAGGACAACAACTACCCGAGCCACTTCTTGTTCACCCCACTACCATCCAGAACGCGAGGTCAGAACAGGTGCATCAAAGCTGAGACCCAGAGAGTGAAAAACAGCTTCTATCTCAAGGTCATCAGACTGTTTAACAGCCATCACTAGCACAGAGAGGCTGCTGCCTATATACAGACTTGAAATCACTACCCACTTTAATAAATGTATCACTAGTCACTTTAATAATGTTTACATATCTTGCATTACTCATCTCATATGTACAGTGAGGGAAAAAAGTATTTGCTGATTTTGTATGTTTGCCCACTGACAAAGAAATGATCCGTCTATAATTTTAATGGTAGTTTTATTTGAACAGTGAGAGACAGAATAACAACAAAACAATCCAGATTGAGAAGGGGTCAAATACTTATTTCCCTCATTAAAATACAAATCAATTTATAACATTTTTAACATGCATTTTTTTTCTGGATTTTTGTTGTTGTTATTCTGTCTCTCACTGTTCAAATAAACCTATCATTCAAATTATAGACTGATCATTTCTTTGTCAGTGGGCAAACGTACAAAATCAGCAGGGGATCAAATACTTTTTTTCCTCACTGTATATACTGTTTTTTATACCATCTATTGCATCATGCCTATGCCGCTCGGTCATCGCTCATCCATATATTTATATGTATATATTATTATTCCATCACTTTATTTAGATTTGTGTGTATTAGATAGTTGTTGTGGAATTGTTATATTACTGTTAGATATTACTGCACTGTTATAACTAGAAGCACAAGCATTTTGCTACACTTACAATAACATCTGCTAACCATGTGTATGTGACCAATAAAATGTGATTTGATATTATTTGATTTCTATCTTCCTGGACCTTTTTTGGGGGGCCTGAGTTCAGAATGGAACTTTACGCCACCTACTGCACAAAAAGTAGAATTCAACTAGATACAAAAACTGATTTCCTATTTTTTATATACACTCATTGGCCAATTTATTTGGTACTCCACCCCATTCACGAACATATTTAGGTCCTACAGAGAGTGAGTCACGTGGCCGTGGCTTGCTATATAAAGCAGGCATACAGGCATCAAGGCATTCAGTTACTGTTCGATTGAACATTAGAATGGGCAAAATGGCATGCCAGGCATGGCCGGCCTCCTGGGCTTTTCACTCACGATAGTGTCTAGGGTTTACCGAGAATGATGCGACAAACAAAAAACATCCAGTCAGCGCCAGTCCTGTCAGCGAAAACAGAGAGAGGTCGAGAAAAAAATGGCAAGAATCATGCAAGGCCACAAACAGGCAAATAACGGCGCAGAACAACAGTGATCTACAGAGCAGCATCTCAGAACGCACAAGGTCCTTGTCATGGATGGGCTATTGCACTCCTATCAGCTAAAAACAAGAACAAGCGATTCCAGTGGGCATGCGATCACCAACACTGGACAATTGAGAAGTGGAATAACATTGCATGGTCTGACAAATCCTGGTTTCTGTTGCGTTATGCTGGTGGCTGTGGCAGGATTTGGCATAAGCAGCATGAGTCCATCGCCCCATCCTGCCTGGAGTCAACGGTACAGGCTGGTGGCAGTGGCAGGATTTGGCATAAGCAGCATGAGTCCATCGCCCCATCCTGCCTGGAGTCAACGGTACAGGCTGGTGGCAGTGGCAGGATTTGGCATAAGCAGCATGAGTCCATCGCCCCATCCTGCCTGGAGTCAACGGTACAGGCTGGTGGCAGTGGCAGGATTTGGCATAAGCAGCATGAGTCCATCGCCCCATCCTGCCTGGAGTCAACGGTACAGGCTGGTGGCAGTGGCAGGATTTGGCATAAGCAGCATGAGTCCATCGCCTCATCCTGCCTGGAGTCAACGGTACAGGCTGGTGGCAGTGGCAGGATTTGGCATAAGCAGCATGAGTCCATCGCCCCATCCTGCCTGGAGTCAACGGTACAGGCTGGTGGCAGTGGCAGTATTTGGCATAAGCAGCATGAGTCCATCGCCCCATCCTGCCTGGAGTCAACGGTACAGGCTGGTGGCAGTGGCAGGATTTGGCATAAGCAGCATGAGTCCATCGCCCCATCCTGCCTGGAGTCAACGGTACAGGCTGGTGGCGGTGATGTAATGGTGTGGGGAATGTTTTCCTGGCACATGTTAGGTCCCTTGATACCAATTGAGACACCTTTGAATGCCAAAGCGTATCTGAACATTGTTGCTGACCAGGGGGGTCCGACCCGGTACTAGATGAGTGTACCTAATAAACTGTCCACCAAGTGTATATTTCCACAGGTTAGAATAATACTGGGAAATTGTGAAAATATGATAATGCCCTTTTAGTGTAAGAGCTATTAGAAAAGGTCACCTGCAATTTTTGCCTGTTTTGGTGGGGAGGGAGGTTTGGCCTCCCGGTGACATCACCAGGGTTTAAATTAGTCAATAAATCAATAAGAAAGAGAGTTCCAAATCTCTGTGCCAATAACAGCTAGCTCTCAGTTTTCCCCCCACCACTCCCAGATAGTCCAAGCAAAATTGCTTGAGTAATTGCTCTTTGCTAAGGAGCAATGTTTGTTTATTTTTTACAATTTTAATTGAAAACAATCACATCAAGGTACTTAATTGTTAGCCAGAAATGATTTGATATAGATATTTAAAAAAAACAGCTGCAATTGACCTTTAAAGTGAGTAATGATTGAATTTATCGATTTCACTGTAAGAAATATGTTTGCATGTTAATATAGTGATTTTGAATTTTAATAGTTGTGCAAAACTACACTGTATGCAATTTATAATGATTCATATGATAATGAAAAACACACAAAAATACTGCGTTGAAGACCTTTAACATAATCAACAAAACACTGTAAGACAAATAACTATTCAAGGCATCCCTAGTCAAAAAAATCTTACAAAATTTGTGATTTTTCCAATAAAATCCTATAAGATTTTCACAACACTATAGGATGTTGTGTCAGCTCTATCAGAATCCTACTGGAATCCTATTGGATCCTATAGGATTTTGATACGTCTTAAATCAGAACTTTTCTTAATTGAACCCATTATATTAAAGTTTGTTGTCATTTGTTCCAGTACAATACAACAACATTAATTACAATATTTGATTTAATTGGAAACAACAGGTTTTATTCACCACCACAATAAGGGTGTGATTCAAGGCTACACATTCATTTGGAGTTTGACCACCAGTACAGTACACATTTTTCAACAAAACACTCACTTGCGTTATTTGATTTGATTCTTATTCATGCAACTTATTGTCTTTTGAATTAGAAGACATTACAATATTATATACAATACTAAATACAATTTTACAATAACACAAGATTTTTGGGGATTTTCCCCTTAGAATGTACAGCATATTTACATTGCATATATGCAAAAAAAAGTAGAATGAAAATACATTTTTAGGTACAGTAACACAAAGATATGAACATTCTTAATTTAATATACAGTATAATAGTCAGCTATGCTTTCAAATAGAGAATGTTCCGTTTACCCTCTTTCTGTTGGGATAGGGAGAGGAAAATAAAAACCTAAAGATAATGACACCCGCCCAACTCCTTCCATTCAGGATTGTACCTACCCCTCCCTCCCTCCATCCATCCCTCCCTCCCTCCATCCATCCCTCCCCCCTCCATCCCTCCCTCCCTCCATCCATCCCTCCCTCCCTCCCTCCCTCCATCCCTCCCTCCCTCCCTCCCTCCCTCCCTCCCTCCCTCCCTCCCTCCCTCCCTCCCTCCCTCCCTCCCTCCATCCCTCCATCCCTCCCTCCCTCCCCCTCCCTCCCTCCCTCCCTCCCAGGATTGTAACTCCTCCCCTGCCTCCTTCCCCCAGAGCTGTCACCCCTACCCTCCCTCCATCCTTAGAAGGTGCTCCCTCTCCATTTTCCCTATCTCGACATTGCCGGCGGTTCCCCACTATAGGGTCGGCATCTCAAGTGGAAAAGGAGGCAGTTCAATATTGGTTGCTTATGATGTTATTATAGTTGACGTGTCCACTGTTCACGGGTGCTCCATGTGTTAAGCAGCCAAGTTAACTATAGCGTATAGTGTTTCATCCGATAGGATTCCAATACAAGGATCCAATTAGAGGCCAATATGAAAATCCTGTCAGATTTTGGAACCAGTCCTTTTGAACTCTATTGAATAGGATTTTATATACAATAATCTAATAGAAAAATCTTATCAGCGTGCTGGAGTCTGGTGTAGTGGTCTAAGCTCCCAAATCCGGACCACATATGCCTCCTCCTAGACGGGGATTCGAGCCCTGGCTCGGCCGACTGTCTGTGCCCTTAACCACTTTACCCTTCTCTATATCTGTCTCCATATCTGTACTTACATCTGTCCTGGAAAAAACAACAACTATAAAATAACAAGTTACCCTAGTCAATAATAGAAGCCAAAAGAAAATCCTATCAGATTTTGGAACCAGTCCTATTGGACTCCTGTAGGATTCTGTCCTAGGTACTCGATACTATCCCATGGGATAAAATCCTATCCTATAGGATAGCTTCCAAAATCTTATTGAATTTTCTTTGGGATTCTAATTGGATATTTTTTTTGGGGGGGGGGGGGGGGGTCCTATAGGATGTTTTTGACTAGGGATATTGCATACAATGACATAATTCAACACAATTTTTATTTGACCTGCAATTAAACCTTACATGCCAGTTATGGAAAAAGCCATTGAGGGAAAAAGACATCACATGACCGGATACCAGTTGATTTGTACAGATTGTCCAAGAAACTGACAGAAGAAGAGCGACGAGATACCTTGTAATGGACGGCATTACCAGACAGTATTAGACAGAGTAGCTAGATCTAAACTTGTCTGGTAAGACAACAATTATAAGGTCTAGGTAGGAGCATCAGAGGAAAGTAGCCAGGGTCTTTGTAGCTACAGCAGCTTGTTGACAGACAAGCTGTGAAGAAAGAAGACAGAAATAAGTTGGAGAATTGGAATGGTTAATAGCAACACACCAGTGGTGAAAAGTTTTTAAAAATGTATTGGAGGTAATAGTAATTTCTACAATTATAGTAAGACATTTATAACTGGAGCAGATTCTTTGTCATAATGCAATATTACACAATCTTTAAATGATTTGATCTTTAATGGGACATGCAAATAAATGATGACATTACAATTTCAGAGTTCAGAATGAGTACACAAAGCTGTGATTAAATGATTGTGTGTTGTTAAATCAGAACTCAGATGAACAACCCTTGACAAACACCTCCATCACTTGATGCTTTTGTGTCCGCTTTCCACTCAATTGTACAGCCAACCTCTTGTTACAGAACACACAGTTTGAGAACTCTGTTTCTTTGTATACCTTTGTTTTACCTTGACAATCATAATGGTGTTGAATAGGGCAATAGGTTGAGAGTTATAACTGGTTGAGATTAATGAAAAAAACAACTTCAACGATAGAGAATCAACGTCTCATTTTAGTTTAAATGCAATAATCAGATTCAGCCAATGCCACCGGATTTCACTGGAGAAGAGGAGAGAGAGAGAAATAAAGAGAAAGTGAGAGCAGGAGAGCCATAGAGGTAGTTGTGTTTATTTTTCTCACACAGATCTCAGGTGTCAGCTGCACAATATGCCACGCAGGTACAGTAGGGCCGCTGGACCAATCACGAGCCAACAAAGGCCCAGATTCAGCTCTGACTGGGGGAGGGGAAGAGGAAGTGGCTCTTACTGCAACAGTCATTTCACTGGTATTCTTTAACTACTGGGTGGGGTGGAAAATCTACACAAAGGGCAGGAGGCAGGGAGGAACTACTTTTCACAAATGGGGGGGTTAGGCGGAAGGTGCTCACCACAGACGACGTTTAGGACTTTTACCTCATCCTCTTTTCCTATGGGACTATCTCTGTCAGCCTTTAAAGTCTGGTGTCACCTGTTCTGGATGCTTCCTTCAGCCAGTTGTTCCATCATCGTCTTATTCACATATGTAGTCCTTTAAAAAAGACTACCCTACTACAGTCTCCATCTTTCCATGTTCTGAACTTTGAACCGGAGTTCACGTGACTTAGAGTCTACACCTGAGCAATGGCAATGCCAACAGACATAGAGGGTCTCTCTCTAAAACATAGAGTTGACTGAAAACAATTTCCAAACAGTAAAAAACGATTTAACTGTAAACACGTCCTGCTTCAGGTATGCGACAGTGCCATTGCACCTATATTGGTTGTTGAGATGGTGTGGTTGTTTGAGGGGCTTTCAGGGGACATCATTACCAGACAGTGTTAGAACACCTGTGTACAGCCCAGCACTGTCAGGTAAGACGTGCTTTGGAAGCCAAAGAAAGGGAAGGTCACCAAAAGCACATAACTAACTATATCCAACCTCAGAGCATATCTACGTCTACACAACCCTTAGAATACTATTCAAACCTATCAGAAACTCATAAGATATTACTACCCAGTATCAAGGGCTAAGAAAATACAGTGCTACGTGGGATTGTGTTTCTGTGTTATGTGTTTTTGTTTATGATGCCTGCAGAGGGTCATCATCATCATTACCAGGCAGTATTAGAGGGAGTTATAACATCCAAAACTACCTCGTAAGATGGAGATGGCCATCCAAATATCAATATTTCATTTACAAGAGCAGCACAGATGCGGACAGTGTAAATAGAGGAGGCTACCATACAGGTGGATCCAGAAAAGCACTGCTGTGTTTATCAAACCCTGTCGGATTTCTTTGATGTTTTTATTCTATAATTTTGCAACCACATCAGTAGGCTAAGTCATTGTTAATAATTATCCAAACACATCACAACTGGGCTTTTTTATGATCCAAGAACATAAACTATAATTTAAGAGGCTGTGGTTTTACAAAGATTCCTTGAAGTTATGCACCTGCGCTGTTAGCTAAAACAAGGTATGGTAGGCCACTGGGCCCTCGCAAAGTCAGGCCGCAGCTGTAACAAAACGCTACTGTATTACGCAGGTAATGTAGTATTCTAGAGTACCACAATGGCAGGAATTTCAGAAGATGATTAGTCCCATGTCTCGACTAATATGCCTCAAGATCACCTTATCATTGCCACAATGGCAAACTGCCACCAACATTGAATGCCCTCAATGACACTTCTCGGCAAACATTATACGTTACATAACATCCTAAGTACAAACTGTATGCACTGTGCACGATTCACACTGTTCCTGCACCATTGTAGCATTTCAAAATTGGTCTTGTGTTATTTCACCAAATACATATTGTCTGATTACATTAGCCCTTTTATGTAGAGTATCCACATTACTTTCAGTAGTAGAGATTTGATTTAATTCATTGTAGTCTACAAGTAAAATCCTGTTTGAATTCTTTCTTCATGTTCAAAATATATAGCCTCCATTGTTGTCAGAACAAACTTAAAGAAAAGGTTTTTCTCTGAAACAAGCAAATCAAACATTACTTGATGCAAATGTCATGGGATTAGTGGGTTGCGAGAGCGGGAAAGGTTGTATGGCGGTGGGCGAAGGTAAAAATGTGGGACAAAAGAGGGAGGGGGAGTATGTAGGAGGTTAAAAAGGGAGGGGACTGAGAAGGAAATCAAACAGCAACACCTGTAATCTTACCATTGTGAATAGAGCAGTAAAGGAAGAATGTAAAAAGAAAAAAGTGAGGAGTTGTAGAGGGAGAAAAGAGAGGGGAAATATCTCAAATTTCCCCCTGGAGCCTGAGAGAGAGCCACATCCAGTCTCTCTCTGGTCATTCAAGACCCCATGAAAGGCAAACCCCACAGACATGCCCTGCTCCCTCCTAGTCTTCAGCCAGGCAGCATTTCAGTAGACAGAACAGCACCAGAGGCCCTCCAAGGGAGAAAAGGAGAGAGGGAGAGAAAATAGAGAAATGATCTTTTAGGAGGCTGAAAGAACAGTTAAATAAGGAAGCAATTGATATACAAGAAATCTATATATTTGGCATCTATCAGATAATAATCTGATGCTCATCCCTAGTCTAGTCCCTAATCCATTTTTGGGGCTAAGGAAGATGTGACATTTTATTCTCCTTTTATGAAACATGATGTTTTCAATACTCCGGAGTAATCCTTTACAATAGGTTTTACATGACCTTTTAACAATAAAGACCTGTTTTCTTGAATAATCTAATTAAACTCTAAATTGTAGTTATAGTATATTGATACATTTCAAGTGACACAAGTATAGTAATGACTTTACAACATATCCAGTTGTATGCATATAGATGCAAAAATCTACTTTGCTTTAAAGGCAAACGGGTAATTCAGCATCTGCATGGTCACCGCCTACCCTGAGCGCTTTGCATGCGTGAACAAACAGAAATTAAACAAAGGACTCAACCGGTTGCTTAGTCATTCAGACAAAATGGCTGCATGGTCTTAACCACACAAAACCAATCCATGCAATCCACTACCTGACCTCTCACCTGTGAAGGCCATTAAACTTGTATACACTTTCAACACATATATTTGAGGCTAGGCACATTGCCACATCACAAAATGTATATTATTCTCGCAGGAAGACATTCTAAAAAGCCCTAGCAACAATGACCTCTTGAGAAAATGACATTATCACCACCTGTAGATGACTGGTGTTAGTTGTGTATACAGTAGCATCAGCTACAGTTTTAATGCATTTTCCTATTGTATCCATTATCCATTGTTGCTTACATTTAAGTAAGTAACTGCTGGCCTATGCAAGTAATGGAATAGCACAAACAAGGCAAGACTGCAACTGTTCTTTATAAACCAACAATTATCAAACCAGAGATTCGGATTGAGCAGCGAATTCTTACTTTAGTTTAGGCCAATAACCACGCAACTTAATGTACATCTATTGACTTACAGAACTTGCATGACGAGGGGGAAAACTCTTATTTAGTCTCATCTCTAATCATACCAGTTAAAAACAAGTAAGAACAAGCCTGACTAGACCCTTTTGAAGTTATTATTAGAGAAGACAAGCATGCCAGTTACATATATTATACTGAAAAGAAGAGGCCCTTTCACTCTCCACCTTTCCCCCCCTTTAAATCTGGAGCCTAACAATTGTCTGTGTAGAATACAAAATAATTGAATAGAGAAACTGTCTCCTTACAGCATATCAACAACAACATAAAGTCAATTCATCCATGAGACCAGCATACTTTGCTTATCCTGCACATAGTAGAATTTAGAAACTTTTGACAAGACTCTATCTGTTTAGACCTATGTGCCCTAACTGGTTTGTCTAGTCAAAGGATAGATTTTTTCCTGTTTCGTACCACCATTCTCCTCTGTTTAAAGCACAAGCTCCGGAGAGAGGCTTTCCTCAGTGATGACAGGTGTCTCTTATCTGTTGCCATCTCAGTCAAACACCCTTCAAATCTTGACTTATTTTTCATTTGAAAAATCATATTACAGATAAATACTGAAGTAAAACAGGAAAATATCAGCATACTGCTATTAAAATAATATTCTGTGATAGTGATTTTATAAAGTTTTTCAAAAAGTCCCTTGTGTAAAAACCGGGTTATAGTAATTAAGAAAACTCAGTACAAAGATAGTACTGTTTAAAAACTTTGGTTTTATAATTACAAGTTACCCTATCCTTCCTTGTAGCAGCCAGAGAGCCAGAAGCCATAACAAGAGATACTATTGTGTTACCGGGTCTTGTTGCTAGAGAGGCTTTTCTTCCTCTTCCCTCTTTCCTCCTCTTGCTGAAGGACGAATGATTTCTTGCATGCCTGGGTCAGATTCAAAAGGCAGAGAGGCCTCCGAGATTCAGGAGATCAGTTAATCAGTAGATGTCAAAGGAAGGCAGAAAGGCAGACACCAGAGGTAGAGGTGATGTCCATTGTTGAGGGACTCCGGAGTAGTGGTGATGTTACCTGAACAAGCTCTTAATGTGAAGAGTCTGAGTTTGTAAAGGTTTTGGTTTACATGTACACCTACCAGCCCTACCCCAATGTCTCTCTGTGGTGTAACCAATCACCTTGCACCAAGCACCTAGCAGGTGCGTGCATCTCCTTTGCTGTGATTCGTCGGTCCAGCCTACCGAGAGTTCACTAGGGTATGTGTGTTCGTGCATGTATGACATCAGCTTTGCATTCGAGAACCACGCCCTACCCCGGCAGGGCTTCTCTTCCTCGTCTGAAACACACCTTTCCCCCCTGACCTGAGCTTGTGTTAAAGAGTAAAATGAATGAACAAAGTGCATTGATATACAAAATAACATAATAATGTAACTCCTAATGGAGTGTAGCACAGTAAAAGGTATAAGTATTAGTAAAAGCTTGAGGTAAAAGTACATTCTTGGTCAGTCTACTATACATGCATCTCTCTAAACTATATTTATTCTCAAAAGCAGTAACTGTACATATTCTCTAAGGCTGTACTAACATACAGTACCTCACTCAACTGATCAAGGGCTTGATGATTAGTTGATTTGTTAAACTCAGGTGTGCTGAACTAGTACTGGGCTGAAACAAAAGCCTGCACCCCAGGAAAAGGGGTATATGAACACTGCTGTAAATACTGCAGGTGAAACTGACAAATGCCCATGAAGTCATAGACATGGTGGTCCTGAAATGACTGCCAGGCCAGCTTTACTTTTAAGTACACACCTTTAACCCCAGCTGGAAGTTTATGGGGCGTTCTTGAATTATGGTGGCATTTGGGCATGGCATTTTGGGGAAAACAATGATTTACATTTTTTAGTTTTTATTTAATTTAAATGTATTTGGGTACATCTTCCCATTCTAAATCAACTAATAATTTAGGACATACTAAAAGGGTGTTATTAGAGAATCATTTAGTTTAAAATAGATTCTTCCCCCGATAACATTTTGCCACTTGAAATTATGCTCAAGGTCGTTGTATATCTTTGTAATCAAGGCTGTAACACCAATGACATAAAACTGAGGGTCACACATTATACTAGTATGCATTTTTTGGTTTTATTAAATAGTTGTGTTTACTGTCTAGCATTCAAAATAATAGATAGATATCTCTAAATCACCAAAACATGTCATTACACCTCTACCAGAGGAGGCTGGTGAGATGAGCTATAGGAGGACAGGCTTATTGTAATGGAACGGTACCGAACACATCAACACATGGAAAAAACGGATTTGACTTGTTCCATTGTTCCATTCAAGCCTTAACATGAGCCTGTCCTCCTATAGCTCCTCTAACCAGCCTCCTCTGACATCTGCACATCACCAATGAGACAAGCCAATTTGCTAGCACCCAGAAGTTTGACAATACATACAAATATATGTTCTGTAGCATAAAGGACTTACATATGTTTTCTTATTAAATAACAGTTCAATGAAACAGAACATGTATTATTTGTCATGTTTTTGTCAATTTAAAGTGTTTTTACAGAGTGCCAAAGTCAAGGGATAGCATTTACCAACGCAATTCAAAATCAGTTGATCACGTTCTATGACACACAGCTAATCTCACCTCACCTAAAACCATGAATATGCAATACAGAACCAGCCACTAAAACTAGTAACTAATATCAGAGTTATTTTGGGGGGGGGATTAACTATTCAATCAATATACTGTATATTCAAATATTTAATTAGATCTAATATTGAACTCCAATCCATTGTATAATAGCGGACAAAGACTGTGAAATCTTCCAATTGGTGTGAGTGGGCATGGGGTAATCCTCAGAGGACACATGCACCCCAGCAACAAGGCTGTGCTCTGACTTGCATTCTCAGGTAATTGGGCCCCAGGTGTTTGTGCACCAGGTGGGGCAGTACAGGGGGTTCAAATGACTAGAACCCCATGGGACCAGGTGAATCTGGGAAGCAAAGCAGCAACCAAACAAGCCAATTAACTGGCTGATTCAACTTCCTACTCAGGACATCTGCCTTGCATTGATTGCACAGTGGTTAAACCACAAACTACTTGTCAAACATTGTCAATCCTGTAACCTCACTCAGATATTCAGGTACCTATCTGCATTCATACACAATAGGCTACATAAAGAACAACACCCAGAGGCAGATGTCATGTTCCAGCTACAGGTGGAGTAGGGGTTGTGGGAATGATGCAGCTACTGGTACACAGACAGACAGAGGGGGAAAGGGGGAACAGACAGACCCTGTGGGGATGGTGAGCTCAGCTCAGGGAATCCTGTTACGATGGCGTTACCATGGGTACCAAGGCACACAAACACACCGCCCTGAAGGTACTGTACGTTTATCCCTGATGTGATGTGGTTTCATCATTCTCATAAAGACAAATACAAAGTATTTCAGTCCATTTACATTTGACCAACAACACATTTAGTCTTTGATAAACAATAAGATATTGCATAAAAGTGGATGTAGTAAAAAGCCATGTTGACTGGCAAGACCATATACAACTTCCTGGTGCTGTTCAGCTCATAAAAGTCACAGATTACAGTATAGAGTAAACAGAATGCTGTGCCTGCCAGCTGTAAGATATTGGGCCACAGGCAGGGAGCCTCCGTGAAAAATGTATATTCACACGTACAGTATACACTCGCACAGCAACCAGAGTTAACGATGTATTGAGCAACATACAGTAGGCCTGCATACCACCAGGGGTTACACATATAGATCACAGGAGGCTGGTGGGAGGAGTTATAGGAGGACAGGCTTATTGTAATGGCTGGAATGGAATTAATGGAACGGTAACACATCAAACATGTGTAAACCACATGTTGGACTCCGTTCCGTTAATTCCATTCCAGCCATTAAAATGAGCCCATCCTCCTATAGCTCCTCCCACAGCCTCCTCTGATAGAGGGCCTAGTACTAATTTTATGGGATTACATTGGGGAGGAAAAACACATCTCATTAGGCTTCTGGAGTTGGGTGGGGAATAGTAGCTTTCTTTCCTCCATTTTCTTTCAATATTGTTTCTATTTCTTAAAGATTGTTTGCCTATACATTTCATATCATAGTAGAAGATTTTCTCTAGAATGGAGAGAGGAAGATTGAGGGTATGAGAGTAAAAGCACAAAGGTTACAAATTGTCAGAAAAAAGAAAGGGGGAGATGTGGGTTTCAAGAAGATGGAGTGAGTAAGAGGGTTTGGGGGAACAGGGAGATTAGCAGATGTAGTTGTCCTGTGGGAGAATTGGAATACTGGAAATCTGACTTTGTGCTGAATTTAATGTAGGCAAAGGCTCAAAGTACACTGGGGTATAGGCCAAATAACTATCTGTACTGAAGATGACATGTTATGTCAGCCCAGATACAGTATCTATTTACTAGTTTCATTTTATTTATGAGTTTACACTCAGTGCATCAAAGCACAAACCCATGACATGTAGGCCCTACTCCTAAACTATAGAGGGCGGGGTGGAGAGCTCTGGTTGATGATTCCAGAGAAGAATAAGAGCAAAACACAGAAAAAGACAGAGTGGAAGTATTTTTCTCCACCTCCCAGAACTTAACGCACAACTCGCCAGCATTACTCAGGAAAGACTGCCCTTCTTCTCACCTTGAATTCTAGTTTAATTCAAAGGTAAGTGACTAACCACATGTATCTGTTATGTAAGAAAATGACAATTGTTATGACAAAATTAAAGCCTGGATCTGCAGGTGCTTTTCACAACTGAAGCGCAAGGTGTGTTTTCAGGTTTTGAAGACAGAGCTTTGAGTTCTTCGACCTTTCCAAAGAGAACCAAAAGTATGTGGACATCTGCTCGTTGAACATCTCATTCCAAAATCGTGGGCATCAATATTGAGTTGGTCTTTTGGAACATTGTTGCTGGGATTTGCTTCCACTCAGTCACGAGCATTAGTGAGGACAGGCGCTTATGTTGGGCGATTAGGCCTGGCTAGCAGTTGGTGTTCCAATTCATCTCGAGGGGGTTGAGGTCAGGGCTCTGGGCAGGCCAGTCAAGTTCTTACACCTATCTCAACAAAGCATTTCTGTATGGACCTTGCTTTGTGCACTGGGGCATTGTCATGCTGAAAAAGTTGTTTCCACAAAGTTGGAAGCACCGAATCGTCTAGAAAGTAATTGGATGCTGTACCTTTAAGATTTCCCTTCACTAGAACTAAGGCGCCTGAACCATGAAACAGCCCCAGACCATTATTCCTCCACCACCAAACTTTAGTTGGTACTATACATTTGGGCAGGTACCGTTCTCCCGACATCCGCCAAACCAAGATTCATCTGTCGGACTGCCAGTTGGTGAAGCGTGATTCATCACTCCAGGGAAAGCGTTTCCACTGCTCCAGAGTCCAATGGCGGCGAGCTTTACACTACTCTAGCCAATGCTTGGCATTGCGCATGGTGATCTTAGCGTTGTGTACGGCTGCTTGGCCATGGAAACCCATTTCATGAAGCTCCCGAACTGTTTTTGTTCCGATGTTGCTTCCAGAGGCAGTTTGGAACTTGGTAGTGAGTGTTGCAACAGAAGACAGATTTTCACTCGCTACGCACTTGAGCTTGTGTGGCCTACCACTTTGCGTCTGAGCTGTTGTTGCTCCTATAAGTTTCCACTTCACAATAACAGCACCTACAGTTGACCAGGGAAGAAATTTTACAACCTGACTTGTTGGAAAGGTGGCATCGTATGACGGTGTCAGGTTAAGTCACTGAGCTCTTCAGTAAGGCCATTCCACTGCAAATGTTTGTCAATGGCTGTGTGGTCTAATGTATACACCTATCAGAAATGGGTGTGGTTGCAATAGCCGGATCCACTTATTTTTAAAGGTGTCCACATACTTTTGTCAATTTATAACTAACCCTTGTTCTGTAACTTTTCAACACAAAGTTCCCCTGCGTTTCCGCTAGCTAGTCTAGCCACTCCTGTTTCATCTGTGCAAAGTTTGAAAGTTACTACAACATTTCAATTCAAGTTTGACTAGAATTCTAAAGTTATCTAACCACTTGGGAGACTCAACATTTAGTCAATATACTTGATACAAGATACAGTAAATTACTAGTTTGCATTCTCAACCCACGTACGAGACTATTTGCACCAAGTTAAAGGGATGTTCCATTGACAGGATTACTAGGGGATCTCATGTCAATTGGATGACTTGAAATCCCTGTAGGTATCTTTTGAAAAAATGTATCCAATGTCAATGCCAAGAATAGAGGACCTACAACATTCAGAATGATACATATTGGGTTTTGGCTGTCAATATGTCGTCTGACATTCAGTAGTCCTTCTAGCCTTGACAGATGCCTTACCACTGCTTCGGTCTAGTACAGTGCAATGTAATTAATGAGATGGACAGTAGCTAATAACCTACAGCTAGCAACACTAAGCTTGCAACCAGAAAGGACACTTTTAGGAAAAGGACTCTTCATGCAGTGAAAGTCATTTTTAACCACCACTGACTGAAATAGCAGTAGGTTCTACTGGACCTAGTAGATTTGTATTCGGCAGTCAACAAAGGGCCATTTGGGGTGGTGTTCATGCCTTCATTGGCTTGACTTAAGGTTAGCTGGTATGTGAAAAACATTGATACCTCAAATGACTGATACACTGTGAAATAAACATGCTGATTCACATTTTAAGGCTCTAGAGGTTGCACAATGGACATTGAAGTATCATGTTTATAGGACTGATCGTGCGCTACAAGTTCTGGTTAGCAGTCTTAAATATATTTAGACTTTTCTCCTCCAAAGGTTGAGCACCATGTCCATCCTGAAGATTTATGCCCGGGAAATCTTTGATTCTCGTGGCAACCCTACTGTGGAGGTGGACCTCTACACTGACAAAGGTAAATGTTGCTATTGGCCTAACCCTGTGTTCCTCAGTTTGGGAACCACTACTATAGTTGATTGTCCAACTTTTCATGACAAATGCTATTTTATATCTGTCACTCTTGTCTCCCAGGTCTGTTCAGTGCAGCTGTACCCAGTGGCGCTTCCACTGGTATCTATGAAGCCCTGGAGCTCAGGGACAATGACAAGTCATGCTACCTTGGGAAAGGTGTGTATCTGGGGTGAATATACTATAACTACATAATATGATTATAATGGAATCTGTTTTCTCTGAATGAATCCTTGTGCGTGAAGTTAATCCTTTGTCACAGTAATGGTTGCATGATTCACCAATCTAAAAAAACTGAATGGTGCTCTGACTGAGGTACATTTGTTTTAGTGTCTGAAAAAGCATACTGGGTTGTAGCTTGGATTGTTACTTTCTAAATCCCCCAATTGTCAATGCTTCTTACATTTCAGCTCCACTGCATGTGTTGCTTTGCCATCAGCATAACATCACTGATGTTATACCTGCTACAGAGCACATTATTTCAATTCACAATATGGAATGAATGTGCGTGTCAGCCATCGAGAATTGAATCTCTGCCGTTCTTGCGGTTGGACGCTGCCATTGGATGTTACACAACGTGAGCACAACTCGTGCAGTAGAGCAGCTTTCATTAATTTCACCGGAAGCAATCCCTCTGGCTGATGGCAATGCCAGATGGCTGCAGAGTGGCAATG
Organism: Oncorhynchus nerka; assembly: GCF_034236695.1. Taxonomy (NCBI): domain Eukaryota; kingdom Metazoa; phylum Chordata; class Actinopteri; order Salmoniformes; family Salmonidae; genus Oncorhynchus; species Oncorhynchus nerka. The sequence goes on along the minus strand of NC_088397.1, from coordinate 73,039,159 downwards.
CTGTTAGTCTGTAATGTTTCATTGTCCTTTCAGGTGTCTCACAAGTCGTGGACCACATTAACTCTGCACTTGCAATCGTTGGTCAGGTACAGTAGAAATAATACTTCTTGAAAGTTGATGTACAATGACATGGAATGTTGTCTTTGCTCGTGTTGATGTTTCCCTACCTGGTAAAGATAAACAGGTCTAGGTGCCCACTCTGCCACATACTCGTAGTTATTAATGCAGCCCTTGTTCCTCAGTTTAAATGCTATGTGTTTAATAACTTGTTTTTTATTCATCTCAGGATGTGTCTGTGGTTGAGCAGGAGAAAATTGATCAGATCATGCTTGACATGGATGGCACAGAGAACAAGTGTAAGTTTCAGATTAAAATGTGGAGGACATGTTTTAGCTAGGTAAATGCATTGATTGTAAGTCACACTGAATGAGTTATGTCGGCTAAATAACTCAATATTTGCCCCATGAGGTTATTTTTGATCAATTTCACTTGCATTTATTCTTATTTTTTGCACATCAGCCAAGTTTGGTGCCAACGCCATCCTGGGTATTTCCCTGGCGGTGTCTAAGGCTGGCGAAGCAGAGAAAGGTGTCCCCTTGTACCGTCACATCGCTGATCTTGCTGGGAACCCCGAGGTCATCCTGCCTGTGTCAGTGAGTAAGTGTGAAAGTCAGTACTGTAATAGTAAAATATTGTTGCTCAAAACACGCTCACACATGCCTTGTTTTACAGCTTGTTGTGTAGTTAATTTTCTCCATCCATATCTCAAAATATATTTTTAATTTAATGAAATCAAATAAAAATCTTTGATTTCATATTTCCCAGGCCTTTAACGTGATCAATGGTGGGTCTCACGCAGGTAACAAGCTGGCCATGCAGGAGTTCATGATCCTACCGGTGGGTGCCAGCACCTTCAAGGAGGCCATGTGTATTGGGGCTGAGGTCTACCACAACCTGAAGAACGTCATAAAGAATAAGTACGGCCAGGACGCCACCAATGTGGCAGATGAGGGTGGTTTCGCTCCCAACATCCTGGAGAACAAGGAAGGTATCAGATGTGATCATAGAGTATTTTGATCACATAAAGTATTTATTTTAAATTTTCAGTACAAAGTATATTTTGGTACTTTTTTGGATGCAGCTTTTTCTACGGGAAACTCACCACCTCAGCCACTAACTTGTAGCACCCACATGATCACAAGGTGTTGCCAATGTACAACACATTATTCTAACAAATGAACACCCGTTTCAATTTCCACAGCTCTAGAGCTGATCAGAGGTCATCAGCAAAGCAGGATACACAGAAGAGGTGGTGATTGGCATGGGTGTGGCTGCCTCTGAGTTCTACAGGGATGGTAAATATGTCTTGAACTTCAAGTCTCCTGATGACCCAGAGCGTTACATCACTCCTGATGAGCTGGCTGACGTCTACAAGAGCTTCTGCAAGGATTACCCAGGTGTCTTGTCCTTGTTTACCTTTCGAGTATTTCAAAAGTATTTCATGTTGACTCTGGCTGGATCAGCTTTGTATTTTATCACAAATTCCGTGAATCAGTTTACACTATCGAGTTGGGCAAAGTTAAATATTATGGTTGGCAAATGAAATGACGCACAATGTCCTATTCTATGGTTTAGTCTACTCTAATGTACAGGACCATGACTTTCCTCTCAGTGATCACTGCTCTGTGACAGTGGTGTCCATTGAGGACCCCTTTGACCAGGACGACTGGGAGGCGTGGTCCAACTTCACTGGCAGCACGGAGACCCAGGTGGTGGGTGATGACCTCACAGTGACCAAGGCCTGCAACTGCCTGCTGCTTAAAGTCAACCAGATCGGCTCTGTGACTGAGTCTCTGGCCACGTAAGTTTCACACACATCTATACTCCATAGTGACTTCAAGAGGAGCTTTGACCTCAGTTTTTTTCCCTGCCTTTTTTTTGGGGGGGGGGGGGACCTGAGAAAATACCTGAGATTTAGGAGTTTGTAATTATACTATACATTGATGAGCATTAAATTGATATTTTCATGACTGTCTACAAACTGTTATGTCATGTGAGTCAAGGCAAACAACCTGCCAGTTGTTAGTCTGTGAGCCTTGCACGATGCAATTTTCCAACGGTGTGAACTTCTAACCACGTCATGAGTCCTCTTTCCCCTGTCCAGGTGCAAGATGGCCCAGTCCAGTGGTTGGGGAGTGATGGTCAGCCATCGCTCTGGGGAGACTGAGGACACCTTCATTGCTGATCTGGTGGTGGGCCTGTGCACTGGACAGGTTTGGGGCTGCCCAATGGAATCATTGTTATGATTGATTTTAAATTATATTTGTTACTGTACATTATTGCTATGTAATTAATGTTGCCCCTGTCTGTTTGTCAAGATTAAGACTGGGGCTCCTTGCTGCTCTGAGCGTCTGGCCAAGTACAACCAGATTCTCAGGTGAGGGTTCATGACCTTTGATTAGGTTGTGATGCTTGTCATTTTTATTCTGCTGGATTTATTTTCTTGTTGATCATGTTTTTTACCCATGTAATCCTGCATGGCATAACCATTGGGGAAATGTATAATTTTAGTTCACCATTATACAGAATCACCTTTATTTGCCAAATAATTTGCATGTACTAGAACTTGATTAAGTGAAATGTTGCTGTCTATTCTAGTTGTAGCAGTCACATACAGTATGGACACTGAAGATAAACTGCAGACTAAGCTATACACTTCATAACTGTTTTGAATATTGCTTTGGTGCTAAACTGTATTTTCTGTTTCCTCTCAGAACTGAAGAGGAATTGGGAGACTAGGCTGTCTTTACTGGGAAGAACTTCAGGAACCCGCTGGCTTAACTGAGTGCAATGGGCGCATACTCATTGGCATATAGGCACACACTTGCACATAACAGTTTAGCAAACATTCCAATGATTACTTGCAAATGCTGAAGAAGCTTACGGAACAAACTTTGGTTACGGCACATTTTGGTTAGTGTGAGTTGCTATTCTTACTATTTAAATATAGAGCAAAATAACCAATGGTTTGGGAAAGTATAAAGGTAGTTGAATAAACTAATTTGTTTGGAACTGAACCATTTCCCTGTGGTCATTACTTTTTTGCAAGATGTGTACATTTTTTTGATTGTCAAGCATATATATATGTATTATAAGGGTGACCGGTGTGACTATTCTGCCATTGTTCTATCATTTATTATTAAAATATGTGTTCCTGGAATATTAGTCTGGGCTGGATAATGTATCCAGGTGTGAACCTGTTCAGTATTCTCGCCCTCTACAGTTTTTCTGGCGCTCTGAATAATGTCTGCGTTCGAAGCGGTTCTATATTTTGGTATCGATGCTCTCTGGGGCATGGCTCTGTAGACACTACAGTAGATTATCCTATTAGCGACCGCGGCACATGCTCCGTTATATCTACGGAGAGCGGAACTTTTAATGCTGAACGTGGGGCTGAGGTCACTGAACAGTTTAGTGCTAGGGAGAAAAAAAAACGTATCTTAGCCTCCATTTTGAGTAGTATGGAATAGCATAGTTTGTATCGACCACTACGCTGGCAGTGTCAACCTAAAAACGACACTAAGAGCCTCCGACATGGACGACCTGTTCAGTCCGAGAAGGTAATGGCGTTGCCTCGTACATTTTTACATTGTTTTAGACGCGAATATTTTAAATTTCTGTGTTTACCTTGCCATTTTTATGACATACTTGGAATTGCAATGGTCGCGATGGCGTTAGCTGGATCCATGTAGCTAAAGCTAGCAATCTATCGTACGGATAAAATATTTCAGTATCTAGATATATTTAATTGATCACGTGGTGCATTGTGGATTACTGTCATCTGTGTCAATTCAGCTGTCACAGATTTGTGGTTTCTGTCGATTTTCACTTCGGCTCCCGGGAAAGACTTATGTCAATACTCCATTTTGCGAGACTGTCGGGCCACGTAAATAGACAATGACGATGTGAGGATGCTTATTTTAAATGTAAAGTATGCGTTATTATAAGCTTCAAAGCAACACGCTTCAGGCTATGCTTATTTTGTAAAAAGGCAAGTGTGATAAGCATTGCAAGTGGCTGGAGACAGCACTCGTTTATGTAATGTTTGGAGGGAACGTAATAGCCGCATTCAGATTGGCTTTCACTGATGGATGGGCGGGATTAAAGGAAACAGCTGTCCAATTGAAATGCAAGATTAACCCAGTAATATGAAATATTTAGACTAGGATTAGGGATTAAGATTTTGTTAGGCTCATAGCCTATTTGCCTTGTGATTTGTGTTAAATATGTTTAATTCCTTTGCATGTTGCATGCACTAGTATGTCAGAAAAAGGGATGTATCTAGCACTAGTTTTTTTCTGTTTTAGAACAGAACATTAACATTGCTATATGGTTATAAACATTACAATGCAATACAATTTAACTGTCCATATGTTACAGCAAACAACAGAAATTTGATAGCACACATCACACACATTTGAGAGGAGCACAGGGTCAAGCTACAGTGCAGCGCCCCTGGATGAAGAGCATGTTGTGGGGTTAAGGGCCCTGCTCAAAGGCCCAACGGTAGGGGATTGTTAAGATGTGAACCCAGCAGCCCTTCAGTTGTCAGATCAAATCCCCTCTTTATTTCTAGCGCTCGGCTCGGGATTCAAACAGTCAAGCTTTCTGCTAATGCTCCAATTCCTTAGCTGCTGGGCTACCTACCTACAATTACACTGTTCACTTGATTGATACTACAATTGATAGTGACATTTTATCAACATGTGACTTGAATAAAACAATGAGTTTTTAATGGTGAGCGAGCTTTACGCCTTTTCATTTTCAATGATTCTCTAATAAAATGTTTCTTGATTTTAGTTTTTCTGTTCAAATCAGTTGTAAATATAACAGAGGATACTATGCACAATAACAATATAACAATGTAATATCTAACTGTTATATGTTATAACTGAATTAGCCTTATTTCCAGGAGCCTGAACAGCACGCAGGGGGAGATCAGAGTGGGATCAAGTCATCAGGTAATAGTCCATTAACCCCCTTTAAGCAGGCTGTCCCTCTCTAATGTATTGCCCATTGGAGAACTTACCATATAGCAATCTCCATTGGTTTAGTGTTGCAAAATTTGAGAGCCTCGTGATACATAGAGTATGTCATAAACTATCTCGCTGTCATAACCTGACATATATTTGTATGTATTTGTGAAATACATGGTGCATATCTCATATCACTGTAATCAACTGTCTGTGACAGTGAGACAAACATGGTCTTTATCTGTCTGTATTATTTGTGTGTATGCAGGCTAAGCTCCCTGAGCTGCAACCACGCCCTGTGTTTGGTGTTCAGACTCAGACAGAGAATGAAGAGCTGGTGTGGATGCCAGGGGTCAATGATTGTGACCTCCTCATGTACCTCAGAGCTGCCAGGTTCGTGTCGACTCAGCAACACTCATATTAGACTGGTCCCAGATCTGTTTGTGCTGTATAGCCAACTCCTGTGGTTGTTGTTGGGTATACAGCACAAACAGATCTGGGACCAGGCTACACTCGTAGTGTATCTCTTGTGTGATGAATGGTGCAACCCTGACAGATTTAAAAACGGATGGGATTCATAACAAACCTGATGTCTGTCAGCCTTGCATAACACTGGTGTTGCGAGTAAGAGTGAAGTGCATTATTATGATCATTAAGTAGTGTGTAGAACATAATTGTTTCAGTTTGACTGCTGCTGGTTTTTAGTTGTCATTTAGTATAAAGACTTGTCCTATCAGAGTTCTTCTAGCTAGCCTGTCAGGTCATTATTGTTAAAGATAATGTCATTTAAAAACACTTCTGTAGGCGACTGTAGTGCACAATGTTTGTCATGCTTGTCATCCTGTGACTGACTGCACAGCAGGATTGATTTATCTTCCATGTCTCTTCCTGATTGAAGGAGCATGGCAGCGTTTGCAGGGATGTGTGACGGAGGATCCACAGAGGACGGGTGTTTGGCGGCCTCTCGTGACGACACCACACTCAACGCTTTAAACATGGTGGGCAGGAATACTTTTCTGCATTTAAATTGGAATATGAAATAGAACAATGAGATCATTTCATTTTCACGTTCTCATTTATTATTTTTTCCACTTAAATGTAATAGTTTTTTGTTTTTGTTTTTTAAACATTGTAGAGAAATGTTTTTATAAAAAAATATAGTGTACAATTGCAAAAACAATATATTGTTACAAATAAGATCTTGAACCCTTCTCAGTAGATCTTTGATTGTCTCCCTCCCTCTACAGTTACACGCCAGCCGTTACGACGCAGCTAAAGCTCTCCAGCGCCTAGTGAAGAAACCTGTGCCCAAACTCATTGAGAAATGTTGGTCCGAGGATGATGTGGTAAAGCAGCCTTGCACCATGCTTACTTCAGGTCCAAAGACAATGTTTCATTTTAGGCACTTGGGCCCGATTTATAATTGAGATGAGCATTGTAACTGACTTTTGCATAAATCATTCATTGAGTTCAACGTGAGATTTTCTCAGATATTTTAGTTAATCGCTCAAGACAGAATAGGGCCCTATGTGTTGTTAGGGCTGCTCTGTGGTTACATCGGGTTACTCCAATATGTATTTTGGCCATTGTGTAACATAGACAATAGTGAAACAATATGAAACACGTTTACACTGCATGGTATATTGTTGACTGTTTTTATTTCACCCACAATCTCTTTACAATCAACAGAAGCGGTTCATCAAAGGTTTGAGACAGTACGGCAAGAATTTCTTCAGGATTCGCAAAGAGCTGCTGCCCAACAAGAAAACGGTAAATGAAAACACCTGGTGTAATATATTTTACTCTCATACTGTGTCTTATGTCTGTCTATACATAACAGACATATAACTGGACATAAATATACACACAATCACCAGACCTAACTGTTTGCAATGCAGTCAGTGGTTCCTTCTTATTTGATGTACTTGCTGATATACTTGTTACGTTCCCCAGCAAGAACCAAATAATTTTACTCAAACAGAATGGGGAACTAACAAAGAGTCACTGACAACAACCAGGAGGGGTTCTGAAAGACACTCATGGGGGTGTCCACTAAAAGTTGACAAGCAACAACAACTGGAACCTAAAAGCCACCCACCACGAGTGTCCACTAAATTTTGCCCAAGAAGAGACAAAGAAAATAAAAATCCATACCAAATTTAAAGACAGGAAGCAAACCGAAACTGTGGAGCAAGACGAAAACATGGAAGATCAGAAAAAGGAATGTTTTTCCAGAAATCAAATAGGGAGAGCCAACTAAAAGGTGTTGACCCTCCACATCTCTCAAGACCACTGGGCCAGCCACTCTTAAATATCACCTGGGCCAGCATAGGTGAAATACCTTCCGATACCTTCTGCATCTAATTCTTGTATAAAATGAATGAGTAAGATGAAACTATTTGCGAAAGGATGTGATGTTAACCTTTAAAATGAGAGAATTGGCCTCCCATGTAAAGTTGAAGTAAGTCAGTAGCCACGCCGAAGTGAATAGACATTGGTTGGAAATGATGAACCAACCCCTTTTCAACTCTTGAATAAAAGCCTCTGTGACGAAAAGCCAACTCACTTCCAAATAACGGGAGGACTTCACATTGAAAAGGGCTAATTTCAACTCTACAGGCCAGGAAACGTGAGAGCTTGCTCCACACGTGAAATGATATGAACTCTGAACTATTGATCACCTAAAGAAGAAGTGCATACTAAACTAGCATATATCAGACTGCAGCTGAATATATGCGCAAATCTAGTATGAGAACACTGAACGACGAGGAAGCATCTCCAGAATGAGATGAACCTCTCAGACCACGTGAACCTGTCACACGATGATCCGGAAGACTCCACAAAGGACGAGGGCGACATCGACTGGGCAAACCAGAGCCTCACATCACCAGCTCAACTATCGAAGCCAGCTTCACGTTAAATACAGTTCATTGCTTTTCCAAATGGGCTCTCATTAGCGGCATATGTATTTATGTGAGAATAGCTTTCCAGGTCTGATAGAGACCAATGTTCCTTAGTCTTCCTTCCAAAACCCCCTTCTCTTCTCTCTGAATCTATCGTGTTATAACCAAACTGTTTGTGTTTAGTCCACTAGGGATGGTATTTACTGTATAATGTTATTATGTATTGTATATTCTTTAATATGTATATTGTTTAATTAGTTAGTAAATAAATAATTGAGCCAATTTGTGTATGGATGATTCATAGTAGAGTCTGGGTTTGTGCAGATAACCAAGAATTTTACGACGTTCAGATGAGACTGACGGAAGGTAATAATAATAATTAATTAATAGAAGAATAATTGATCAGATATTAAAATTTGAAGAGTTATATTTGGAAAATTCAAATGTAGTAATCTGAAAATTTTCTGTGGTGCCCTGACTTCCTAGTTAATTAAATTTACATTATTAGTTTAATCACGTAATAATAATTACAGAGAATTGATTTGACAAAAAAACAGTCTTCACATTTAATGACAAGTCAGAGACACGACACTAACGATGTGACATCATTTGGCGCGCCCTACGTGCCAACGTGCTATACGTGCTAAAGTCCATCCTCAAAACATAATTGGAAAAACCAAAACCTGTAACACACTCCAGCAACACATTCAATATCTTTATCTGTATCTTCATTGGAATCTGCACACTGTGCCCTCTTCTTAAATCACGTGTTGTGTTGTTGGCAGGGGGAGTTGATCACATTCTACTATCACTGGAAGAAGACGCCTGAGGCTACAGGCACGCGGCCGTACCGTCAGCACCGTAGACAGCCGTCCTCACGCAAGGCCAAGACTCGCGCCACCGCTGCCACTGTGAACACCCCTTCTCAGTCCCAATCCAGTGAGTGCCGGGGTTTTTCAATTCCTCTAAGATTTATCTTATTTTATGGCCGGGTTCCTGGACACAGATTAGGACTGGTAGGGGATAGTGGGGTAAGTGGAGCCGTTTTTACATTCATCATCACCCAGTCAAGGAAAATATTGTATTCTTTCTAACAAAGATATAGACTATGTATACAAAAGTGTGTGGACACCCCTTCAAATGAGTCGATTCGGTTATTTCAGCCACACCTGTTGCTGACAGGTGTATAAAATCGAGCACACAACCATGCAATCGCCATAGACAAACATTGGCAGTAGAATGGCCTTAGTGAAGAGCTCAGTGACTTTCAACGTGGCACCGTCATAGGATGCCACCTTTTGAACAAGTCAGTTGGTCAAATTCTGCCCTCCTAGAGCTACCCTGGTCAACTGTAAGTGCTGTTATTATGAAGTGGAAACATCTAGGAGTAACAACGTGTTAGCAGGGAAGTGGTAGGCCACGCAAGCTCACAGAATGGGACCGCTGAGTGCTGAAGCGCGTGAAAAGATTTTCTGTCCTTGGTTGCAACACTCACTACCGAGTCCCAAACTGCCTCTGGAAGCAATGTTAGCACAAGAACTGATCGTTGGGAGCTTCATGAAATGGGTTTCCATTGGCCGAGCAGCCACACACACGCCCATGATCACCATGTGCAATGCCAAGCATCGGCTGGAATGGTGTAAAGCTTGCCGCCATTGGACTCTGGAGCAGTGGAAATGCGTTCTCTGGAGTGATGAATCACGCTTCACCATCTGGCAGTCCGACGGACAAATCTGAGTTTGGCGGATGCCAGGAGAACGCTACCTACCCCAATGCATAGTGCCAACTGTAAAGTTTGGAGGAGGAATAATAATGGTCTGGGACTGTTTTCGTGTTTCGGGCTAGGCCCTTTAACGCTACAGCATACAATGACATTCTTGTCGATTCTGTGCTTCTAACTTTGTGGCAACAGTTTTGGGAAGGCCCTTTCCTGTTTCAACTTGACAATTCCCCCGTGCACAAAGCGAGGTCCATACAGAAATGGTTTGTCGAGATCAGTGTGGAAGAACTTGACTGGCCTGCACAGAGCCCTGACCTCAACCCCATCGAACACCTTTGGGATGAATTGGAGCGCCATCTGCGAGCCAGGCCTAATCGCCCAACATCAGTGCCTGACCTCACCAATGATCTTGTGGTTGAATGGAAGCAAGTCCTTGCAGCAATGTTCAAACATCTAGTGGAAAGCGTTTCCAGAAGTGTGGAAGCTGTTATAGCAGCAAAGGGAGGACCAACTCCATATTATTGCCGATGATTTTGGAATGAGATGTTTGACGAGCAGATGTCCACATACATTTGGTCATTAGTGTACATTTGGTAGTGTTAGAGCGTTGGACTAGTAACCGAAAGGTTGCAAGTTCATATCCCCGAGCTGACAAGGTACACATCTGTCGTTCTGCCCCTGAACAGGCAGTTAACCCACCTTTCCTAGGCCGTCATTGAAAATAAGAATTTGTTCTTAACTGACTTGCCTAGTTAAATAAAGGTAAAACAAATCAAATTAAAATTAAATATACTGTGGGGAGAACAAGTATTTGAAACACTGCTGATTTGGCAGGTTTTCCTACTTACAAAAGCATGTTATGTCATGCAATAAAATGCAAATTAATTACTTAAAAATCATACAATGTGATTATCTGAATTTTTGTTTTAGATTCCGTCTCTCACAGTTGAAGTGTACCTATGATAACAAATTACAGACCTCTACATGCTTTGTAAGTAGGAAAACCTGCAAAATCGGCAGTGTATCAAATACTTGTTCTCCCCACTGTATCTACAACACAAAATCAATGTATACGTGTGTGTATAGTGCGGATGTTGTCATATGTGTGTATGCATGTGTCTGTGCCTTTGTTTGTGTTGCTTCACAGTCCCACTGTTCCATAAGGTGTATTTTTTATCTATTTTTTAAAATCTGATTCTACTGCTTGCATCAGTTACCTGATGTGGAATAGAGTTCCATGTAGTCATGGCTCTATGTAGTACTGTGTGCCTCCCATAGTCTGTTCTGGACTTGGGGACTGTGAAGAGACATCTGGTGGCATGTCTTGTGGGGTATGCATGGGTGTCTGAGCTGTGTGTTAGTAGTTTAAACAGACAGCTCGGTGCTTTGCACATGTCAATACCTCTCATAAATACAAGTAGTGATGAAGTCAATCTTTCCTCTACTTTGAGCCAGGAGAGATTGACATGCATATTATTATTATTAGCTCTCTGTATACATCCAAGGGCCAGCTGTGCTGCCCTGTTCTGAGCCAATTGTAACTTTCCTAAGTCCTTTTTTGTGGCACCGGACCACACGACTTAAGTTGTCCAGGTGTGACAATTCTAGGGCCTGTAGGACCTGCCTTGTTGACAGTGCTTTTAAGAAGGTAGAGCAGCGCCTTATCCTGGACATACTTCTCCCCATCTTAGCTAATGTTGTATCAGTATGTTTTGACCATGACTAAACTCCAAGCAGTTTAGTCACCTCAACTTGCCCAATTTCCACAATAGGAGTGGGTATAGTCTTTGTCTGAATGAATAGCAGTGGGTATAGTCTTTAATCTGATCTCTTCTCTCTCCTGCAGTGGACATAAGTTCAGCCAGTGAGGATGACCTGGACAGTGAAGACAGCGAGCAAGGCACCTGTGGACACTGTGCCACAACCAGTGAGTATCGCTTAACTCTGTCCGTTTCTTTATTTCCCCCATTGATCCTATTGGTTTGCATTGATGTCATGTATCATACTTGCTCCACCAGCCACCGGTGCTCAGTTCAATGGATTCTGATGTACTGTATGTTTCTGTCCTATGTTGATGACAAATCAAATTTCTCCTCTTGTGATCAATAAAGTTTATCCCATTCAATGCTTTAATTTCAGCCTCTAAGGACTGGCAACACGGAGGCCGGGATAACATCCTCCTGTGTACCACCTGTCGTACCTACTACAACAAACATGGCCGCCTGCCGCCTGGCCCTAAGCCTGCTGACCCTCCCTTCATGTTCAAACCTGTCAAAGAGGAAGAGGAGGGCAACGGGAAGCACGGCATGAGGACCCGACGCAGCAGAACACCGGTAAGCCTGGGAACCGCCCATCTTAGCCCCATCTTGTGTATACCACCCTTCCTCCCTGCCACCCACACTCCGCTCTCTCTTTCCCTACCACCCTCTCTCTCTTTCCCTACCACCATCATAATTATCTTTCTCTCTCAATTGTTGTTATAATATCTTTCAATACTTCCTCTAAGTTGTATCTCTCTCCAGTTGTCTTCATTAAGAAGTGGCCACAAGAGGCTGACCGGCTCTCCTACCAGTGAAGACCTGCAGTCCAGTAGCCATCCCTCTCCCGCCCCCAGTGGAGCTAGCTCCACCTCCAACGCATCCAGAACCTCCTGTTTAGAGAAGACTGATAACACAAAGAAGCCTGGCAAGGTACAGTCACACACATATATTATTTTTGAAGTTAGGGAAATAGATTTGAATGCACAGTAATGGCGCATTTGTGAATTGAAGTAAACAAAATATCATATACAATCATAACATCTAGTTGTATTTCTGCCGTTCAGACCAAGGCTTCTCCTTTGTCCAAATACTTTTTACTGTGTTGTATATTCATGTAGAACTGAATTGAATAAGTGAATTATATTCCTTCCATCTAACAGAAGATAAAGGAAGAGGCGCCCCTACCAAAGAGTACTAAACGTTCCAGGGAGAGTGCAGCCCAGGACCCAGAGGAGCCTGAGAGAACACCAACTAAAAGGACGAAGACACTGCAGGTCAGACAGAGTGTAAGACAAGAGGAAAGCAATGACAGCTACAAGGTGCAAGATCAGAGAGAAGCAAAATAAGCTAAACCAGCTCTCAGAAACGTATCACTTTTGTTGACTCGTTGTTCTTTAGTTATTCTTTAGTTATTCTGCTCTGAGCTACATTGTTAAGTGTAACTAGATCTATCCAGTGGCTCTTTTTGGGTAACATTAGCATGATGAGAACCTCCCCTCACCAACAATTCTAACCTTGTGTCTCCATCCTCCTCTCAGGGTGAACAGGCAGAGTGCCGGTCGGAGGGCGATGGAGAGGCTGAAGCAGAGAGGGGTGAGGTGGAGGAGGAGAGCTGCTCAGACAGCCGCAGTGCCCAGGATGACGGCAGCAGCGACACCAAAGACATTGACCAGGACAACCGCTCCTCCTCCCCCAGCATCCCCAGCCCTCGCCAGGGCAACGAGAGTGACTCCGACTCCTCTGCCCAGCAGCTCCAGGGTGCCCACCAGGCAGCAGCAGAGACCGTCAGTGCCCCTGCTGCTGCCCTTGCTGAAACACAGACCCCACAGATTGTTCCTCCACCACGGGTTGCAGGCTCAAACACATCCCTGCCTCCCCAGGGTACTTCTCCCTCTGCAGAGCCTGGCCAGGTACAGGCCCAGGCAACCCCCTCCCCAGAGCCTCCCCAGCCTTCAGCCACCTCTGCTCAGGCTGGTCAGTCAGTTAGCTACCAGACAAGTCCCCCACACAACCGACCCCTACCCCCCTCTCACCCTCTCGCTGGCCCCTCACCTGTCCCTCCTCCGCTGGGACAGGCCTTCCATCCTCCAACTCCTGTATTCCAGGGTCCTCTTCCTTCTCCTGGCTCTCTGCCTCCCACCCAGCCCCTGTCCCTCCATGGTGCTCCGACCCAGTGCCCCCACCCCCAGCGACCCCCTCCTCACTTTCCCAGGGAACCCTCCTTCCCACAGGCCCTCCCCTCAACTCCGGGCCCCAAATCAAACCACCCCCAACCACACCCATCCCTCCATCTCACAAGCAGCCACCACACCTCTCTTCTTCCCTTGCTCCCCCTTTCCGCAGATGCCGTCCAACCTGCCCCCTCCTCCGGCACTGAAGCCCCTCAACTCCCTGCCCAACCAGCACCCTCCCGGTGCCCCTCCACCCCCTCCAGCTCATGCCCCAATCCCTGCCCATGCAGCAGGGAGTCCCACCCCAGCCTCCCGTGCTCACGCAGCTGCAGAACCTCCCTGGCAGAGGCAGCCACTCCCACCCCCACTCCTCCCTGCCCTCCTGCTCTGCACCCTCAGCCTTGCACCCTGTCCTCTCTGCCTCTTCTCCCTCTACCATGGGTCCAGTCCCTAGTCTCCAGCACTCCTTCCCCTCTCTACGCCCCTCGCCCGAAAACCCCATTGGCATTGGAGGGTCACATGTCCAGATTAAAGAGGAGCCATTGGATGAATGTGAGGAGCTTGAGAGTCCGCCCCCTCCACCCAGAAGTCCCTCACCGGAACCTTTGGTTGTCAACGTCGCCAGTCATGCCAGCCAATCAGCACGGTACTTACTGCATGACATCACTCCAGGCAGTTCTGTAAGATGGGCCTCCTTTACAGAGTTAATTGTGGCCATTGTGTTTCTCAAATGTTAACAGATGTTGTTCATCTGAATTACATATGTTCTCAAACAATATTGTTGTGTGATTGCTATATATGCTGTTTGATTCATTTCAGATTTTTCAAACACCTGGACCGTGGCTACAACTCGTGCTCCAGAACAGACCTGTTCTTCACTCCCCTTGCCTCATCCAAGCTGGCCAAGAAGAGAGAGGAGGCTGTGGAGAGATCCAAGAGAGAGGTTGAGCACAATGCCCGAGAAAGGGAGAAGGACAGAGAGAGGGAGAGGGAACGAGAGAGGCAGGAAGACAAAAATGCTGTGAGTAATATTCCCTCTGTTCCTTTTTTTTCTTTGACATAACTGACGTGATGTCTATGTATCTCAGCAATGTTATCAATGATATTATTACATACTAGTACAACAATGTTATCAATGATATTATTACCAGTGGTGGAAAAAGTACCAAACTGTCATACTTCAGGAAAAGTAAAGATACCTTAATAGAGAATTACTCAAGTAAAAGTCACCCAGTAAAATTCTACTTGAGTAAAAGTCTAAAAGTATTTGGTTTAAAATATACTTAAGTATCAAAAATAAATGTAATTGCAAAAATATACTTAAGTATCAAAAGTAAAATTAAAAGTATAAATAATTTAAAATTCCTTATTTTAAGCAAACCAAATGGCACCATTTTCTTGTTTTTGAAATTTACGGAAAGCCAGGGGCACACTCCAACACTCAGACATAATCCAACACTCAGACATAATCTGTGTGTTTAGTGAGTCTGCCAGATCAGAGGCAGTAGGGCTGATCAGGGATGTTCGGTTGATAAGTGTGTGAATTTGACTATTTTCCTGTCCTGCTAAGCATTCAAAATGTAATGAGTACTTTTGGCTGTCAAAGAAAATGTATGGAGTAAAAAGTACATTATTTTGACTGTGTGAAGGAAAGTAGTCATAAATATAAATAGTAAAGTACAGATACCCCAAAAAACGACTAAAGTAGTACTTTAAAATATTTTTTACTTAAGTACTTTACACCACTGATTATTATATAGTAGTACAACAATGTTATCAGTTGGATGTTTTGGATACCTGTAGGACTCTATACATTGTTTTCTTTCAAATTTGAACCACCTTAATGAGCCTCTTCTTCTTCCAGAGAGCGTCCAGCTCGTCCCACGACAGCCGTATGAGTGATGTCCAAATGTCCGGCCAGGTCCACATGCGCTCCTCCTTCGAGCAGCCCCCCACCAGTGTGGCCGCTGTGCCCCCTTACATCGGCCCCGACACCCCTGCCCTGCGCACCCTCAGTGAGTACGCCCGACCCCACGTCATGTCCCCCAACAATCGCAACCACCCCTTCTTCGTGTCTCTGTCCCCCGGGGACCCTCTGCTGGCATACCACATGCCTGGCCTGTACGCCGCCGAGCCCAGCCTGAGAGAGAGGGAGCTCCGTAACCTCCGGGAGAGGGAGCTCCGCGAGAGGATGAAGCCTGGCTTCGAGGTCAAGCCCCCAGAGATGGAGACCATGCATCCATCAGCCAACCCCATGGAGCACTTTGCCAGACATGGAGCCTTGGCCCTGCCGCATATCGCTGGGCCGCCCCACCACCCCTTTGGCCACTTCCACCCGGTCATGCAGAACCACCTGGAGAGGGAGAGGCAGGCACTGGCCCTGGCCGGGCCCCAAATGCGTCCAGAGCTAAGCTACGCTGAGCGACTGACTGCTGAGAGGCTCCATGCTGAGAGGATGGCATCTGTGGCTAACGACCCGGCCGCCAGGCTGCAGATGCTCAACGTCACACCGCATCACCACCAGCACTCCCACATCCACTCACACCTGCACCTACATCAGCAGGACCCACTCAACCAAGGTGAGGGTAAGGACATTTCTACTCAATTATATTCTGTCTTGTTTCATCTTCAGGATATGTGTGTACTGTGTATGTGTGTACTGTGTATGTGTGTACTGTGTATGTGTGTACTGTGTGTGTGTGTACTGTGTGTGTGTGTACTGTGTGTGTGTGTGTACTGTGTGTGTGTGTACTGTGTGTGTGTGTACTGTGTGTGTGTGTACTGTGTGTGTGTGTACTGTGTGTGTGTGTACTGTGTATGTGTGTACTGTGTGTGTGTGTACTGTGTGTGTGTGTACTGTGTATGTGTGTACTGTGTGTGTGTGTACTGTGTGTGTGTGTACTGTGTGTGTGTGTACTGTGTATGTGTGTACTGTGTATGTGTGTACTGTGTGTGTGTGTACTGTGTATGTGTGTACTGTGTGTGTGTGTACTGTGTGTGTGTGTACTGTGTGTGTGTGTACTGTGTGTGTGTGTACTGTGTATGTGTGTACTGTGTGTGTGTGTACTGTGTGTGTGTGTACTGTGTGTGTGTGTACTGTGTGTGTGTGTACTGTGTGTACTGTGTATGTGTGTGTGTGTGTGTACTGTGTGTGTGTGTACTGTGTATGTGTGTACTGTGTGTGTGTGTACTGTGTGTGTGTGTGTACTGTGTGTGTGTGTACTGTGTGTGTGTGTACTGTGTGTGTGTGTACTGTGTGTGTGTGTACTGTGTGTGTGTGTGTACTGTGTGTGTGTGTACTGTGTGTGTGTGTACTGTGTGTGTGTGTACTGTGTGTGTGTGTACTGTGTGTGTGTGTGTACTGTGTGTGTGTGTACTGTGTATGTGTGTACTGTGTATGTGTGTACTGTGTGTGTGTACTGTGTGTGTGTGTACTGTGTGTGTGTGTACTGTGTGTATGTGTGTACTGTGTGTGTGTGTACTGTGTATGTGTGTACTGTGTGTGTGTGTACTGTGTGTGTGTGTACTGTGTGTGTGTGTACTGTGTGTACTGTGTGTGTGTGTACTGTGTGTGTGTGTACTGTGTATGTGTGTACTGTGTATGTGTGTACTGTGTGTGTGTACTGTGTGTGTGTGTACTGTGTGTGTGTGTACTGTGTATGTGTGTACTGTGTGTGTGTGTACTGTGTGTGTGTGTACTGTGTGTGTGTGTACTGTGTATGTGTGTGTATGTGTGTACTGTGTGTGTGTGTACTGTGTGTGTGTGTACTGTGTGTGTGTGTACTGTGTGTGTGTGTACTGTGTGTGTGTGTACTGTGTGTGTGTGTACTGTGTATGTGTGTACTGTGTGTGTGTGTACTGTGTGTGTGTGTACTGTGTATGTGTGTACTGTGTGTGTGTGTACTGTGTGTGTGTGTACTGTGTGTGTGTGTACTGTGTGTGTGTGTACTGTGTGTGTGTGTACTGTGTGTGTGTGTACTGTGTGTGTGTGTGTACTGTGTGTGTGTGTACTGTGTGTGTGTGTGTACTGTGTGTGTGTGTGTGTACTGTGTGTGTGTGTGTACTGTGTGTGTGTGTACTGTGTGTGTGTGTGTACTGTGTGTGTGTGTACTGTGTGTGTGTGTACTGTGTGTGTGTGTACTGTGTATGTGTGTACTGTGTGTGTGTGTACTGTGTGTGTGTGTACTGTGTGTGTGTGTACTGTGTGTGTGTGTACTGTGTGTGTGTGTACTGTGTGTGTGTGTACTGTGTGTGTGTGTACTGTGTGTGTGTGTACTGTGTGTGTGTGTACTGTGTGTGTGTGTGTACTGTGTGTGTGTGTGTACTGTGTGTGTGTGTGTACTGTGTGTGTGTGTACTGTGTGTGTGTGTACTGTGTATGTGTGTACTGTGTGTGTGTGTGTACTGTGTGTGTGTGTACTGTGTGTGTGTGTACTGTGTGTGTGTGTACTGTGTGTGTGTGTACTGTGTGTGTGTGTGTGTGTACTGTGTGTGTGTGTACTGTGTGTGTGTACTGTGTGTGTGTGTACTGTGTATGTGTGTACTGTGTGTGTGTGTGTACTGTGTGTGTGTGTACTGTGTGTGTGTGTGTGTACTGTGTGTGTGTGTGTACTGTGTGTGTGTGTGTGTACTGTGTGTGTGTGTACTGTACGCACAAATTGATTATTGTTTTAAAAATAAGAACATTTGATTTGTATTATATATATATTTTATATTCTTATTTAATGTTGTTTGATAGCCTCTTCTCTCAACATTAAATGAGACTGACTCTCCTCACTGTATTACTCTGTCTACCTACCAGTATAGTTTGTCCCCCTGCCCAATATTAACTGATGTTTATGAAATGTGTTAATTTATATATTGTTTGTTCTCCTGCCTCATTAGATGTGTGTTACTGTCACCCAGGTAATGGGCCCCACCCTCTGGATCCCCTGGCTCCTGGGCCCCGTCTGGCCCGCTTCCCCTTCCCTGGAGGCCCCATCCCCAACCCTCTGCTCAATGACCTGCCCCACGACCATGACATGTTGCGACACCCACTGTTTGGTGAGGAACAATAACATTCACCTTGACTATCTATATGGGAATACACACACATCCAATTCACTGTATTCAGACTATATTTCTGTGATTGTGAGGTGACTAAGACTCACTCTGATGTTTTGTGCCCCTTGATCAACATCCATACAGCCTATGCCGCTGTTGCAGGAGCAGGGTACCCCCGTGAGCTCCAGGGGCCCATCCCCCAGATGTCTGCAGCCCACCAGCTCCAGGCCATGCACGCCCAGTCAGCAGAGTTGCAGAGGCTGGCCATGGAGCAGCAGTGGCTACATGGACACCACCACCTACAACACGGGGGGCCTCTGCCCGGACAGGAGGATTACTACAGGTGAGGTGATTACCAACTCCGAACAATAACGACAACAACAGTTTACCTGAACAGTGCTTTCATTTATACATTTACTGAAAAATTGAAATCACTAGACAAAGTTGGATCTTGATTATTGATGAGCTAATATTATATCATAAATCACTAGACAAATGTGGGATCTTGGTTTATTGATGAACTATTGCACTAACATTAATAAACTCAGCAAAAAAAGAAACGTCCTCTCACTGTCAACTGCAAACTTAACATGTTTAAATAGTTGTATGAACATAATAAGATTCAACAACAGACAAACTGAACAAGTTCCACAGACATGTGACTAACATAAATTGAATAATGTGTCCCTGATCAAAGGGAGGGTCAAAATCAAAAGTAACAGTCAGTATCTGGTGTGGCCACCAGCTGCATTAAGTACTGCAGTGCATCTCCTCCTCGTCTGACAGTATGGACATTGCAATTTATTGCCCTGGCCACATCTGCAGTCCTCATGCCTCCTTTCAGCATGCCTGTGTTTTTCAGAGTCAGTAGAGAGGCCTCTTTAGTGTCCTAAGTTTTCATAACTGTGACCTTAATTGTCTACCATCTGTAAGCTGTTAGTGTCTTAACGACTGTTCCACAGGTGCATGTTCATTAATTGTTTATGGCTCATTGAACAAGCATAGAAACAGTGTTTAAACCCTTTACAATGAAGATCTATGAAGTTATTTGGACTTTTACAAATTATCTTTGAAAGACAGGGTCCTGAAAAAGAGATGTTTCTTTTTTTTGCTGAGTTTAGTTTATTAATGTTATTTTCCTCCACAGCCGTCTGAAGAAAGAAGGTGACAAGCCATCGTGAGACACCTGACGATGTGAGTCACCATGGAAATGCATAAAGAGATAATGCTGTGTAATGCTGTGTACTTTTGAAATACATTATGTGACAACTGATTTTTTTTTATTAGTTTAAATGTAATCGAGAGTTAAGAATCTTTGTGGCTCATAATACTTGTTTCTTGCTCAGCACTTAAAGGGATAGTTTACTCCCAAATCATCGAACGTTTGAGAGTATTTAATATCTCAATAATGGTCTGTTATAAAGATTAGCATAGTTTCTGTTCCATGCCATTTTTTGTCTATAGACGTTACACATTTTTCCACTTAATATGGATTTCATAGCTTTTAGATTTCTCCTAATGCAATATAGCGGGCAGGATCTACACAATAGATGGTGTGGAATATAGGTCACCTTTGAAGTTCTGAAAACATCTGACAAACTTTGATTAGGGGGTGACTATCCTTTTACTTTCTAAACAGTCTGACTGATCTCCTTGTACAGAATGACATTTAATATTAGATGTTTGGATGATTGACTGTAATAACCTTGCATGACTGTTTCCCTTCGATTTTCACCAGAACTTAGAGTAGCGTTGCTAATGTGTGATTAGACAACTAAAAAGCATAGTAGATACATTTTATTCTATATCTGCTAAATATTTGTCTAAATCCTAAAGTTTTATATATTTCAAGATGTTTTCACAATTTAACCTGACACATACAGTAACATTTTTTAGATTGTAAATAATACATGTTCAATATTCTATATTATTAACTATGATTATTATGAATATTAGTGAATTCTTGACTTGCAAGCTGGCACAATAAAGTTAAATTATTTAGCTATACACACACAGAATATATAGCGTTATAAAGCAAAGTGAGTTAACACAGACAATTATAAATTGGAGTATCACTATTGTCACCCCTGACATAAAACAGTGTTTAGAACAGTGGATCCAGATAGTAATATTGTTTTGGTTAGACAAAACAGAAAAAGCATTTCAACCTTGGCATCTCTACCATGGACAAACCCTGTTTGAATATTTATGTGAAATAATATGGAAAACAAAGTGTATGCATTGCATATTTATTT
The DNA here is from genome assembly GCF_034236695.1 of Oncorhynchus nerka. Lineage (NCBI taxonomy): Eukaryota > Metazoa > Chordata > Actinopteri > Salmoniformes > Salmonidae > Oncorhynchus > Oncorhynchus nerka. The sequence continues at coordinate 73,018,275 of NC_088397.1, read as the reverse complement.
GAATAAATAACTGCAATAACATGATAGAATGTATTGTTCAAACTATACCCTTTGTATGTTTGTATGTATGTATGTATGGATGGATGGATGTATGTATGTATGTATGGATGTATGTATGGATGGATGGATGGAACTTTTGGGGAATTGTTTATGTGGTAACAGTAATAGGCCAATAGGGGGCAATCCTCACCTTTCCTTAGTAAAATGGTTGTTTCAGTAGGATCACTTTTGAACGAGAAAGTGAAGGCTATAAAGAAATAATGACGCTCAAATTTAAGATCATTAAACAAAATAATGAGGGATTCTATCAGCCTAATCGAGGTGTAGATTACATTCCAGTGTTCTCACATTCCAGTGTTCTTACATTCCAGTGTTCTTACATTCCAGTGTTCTTACATTCCAGTGTTCTTACATTCCAGTGTTCTCACATTCCAGTGTTCTCACATTCCAGTGTTCGAACTTGTAAACAAGGCTGCATGGGATTTCTCTTAATGCAACTTTGTTCATTTTCCAATGGCAAAGGTATAATTCCAGGAGCCACTTGTGGATTTGACAGCTCTAACACAGTTCAATCTCTGACACCGCCAAAACAATCGCTCTGCGGGTGTCAGCTAAAGTGGATCTGATTGATAGAGTCCCTAGTCCCGAGCATATGGGACTGTAGACCCCACATTCAGACCTGTGCAATAATAAATGGAGTCAAAGAGATGTATGCTAAGTTGAATTGCTTAACAATGACAAATAGCTTCTTGAAGTTATTCAATCAATTTACACACAACACCATACTGTATATTATAGAGGTTCATTAAACTTGTCTAAGGTGAAAAGTGGTAGTGTTGCTCTTGATATTGATTTCACATTTGTCAAATATGGCAGATATTATTTGTCCTTTCTTTCCACTGCTGATAAAACCATTCAGAGCCTTGCATAGACCATGTTAACATCAGCCTTTAATAATCATGCAGAATAATGATGAAATACATTGTTACTTTAATGAGTGCACAATATGATATTATGTTTTGTAAATGACAGCCCTTGGTGGAAATGTCATTGAGATCTTATGGTAATTTACTACAGCTGAATGATTTGTTTGGGCTGACCATAATTTAGATAATTAATTAATTAATTACACGACAACATGCATATATCAAATTGTATCAATTCTTTCAATTGGACTCTTCCTCCAATGTTTTTCTCTTCACTCAAAGTAACGCTTTGGAAATACAGTCCGTCATGCAAGTCATGACATGTACAATATACATAACATGACCAGAAATATGTGGACAACTGCTCGTTAAACATCTCATTACAAACTTATGGCCATTAATGACTTGGTCTCCCCTTTGCTGCTATAACAGGCTCCACTCTTCTGGGAAGGCTTTCCACAAGATGCTGGAACATTACTGCGGAGCCTTGCCTCCATTTAGCCAACAGCAGTAGTGAGGTCGGGCACTGATGTTGGGCGATCAGACCTGGCTCACAGTCTGCGTTCCAATTCATCCCAAATGTGTTCGACGGGGTTGAGGTCAGGGCTCTGTGCAGGCCAGTGAAATTATTTTACACCGATCTCGACAAACCATTTCTGTATGGTTCTCTCTTTGTGCACGGGGCCATTGTCATGCTGAAACAGGAAAGGGCCTTCCCCAAACTTTTGCCACAAAGTTGGAAGCACAGAATCTACACAGAGTCTAGAATGCCATTATATGCTATAGCGTTAAGATTTTCCTTCACTACAGTTGACCAGGGTAGCTCTAGGAGGGCAGAATTTGACCAACTGACTTGTTCAAAAGATGGCATCCTATGATGGTGCCACGTTGAAAGTCACTGAGCACTTCAGTAAGGCTATTCTACTGCCAATGTTTGTCTATGGAGATTGCATGACTGTGCTCGATTTTATACATCTGTCAGCAACGGGTGTGGCTGAAATAGCCGAATCCATAAATTTGAAGGGGTGTCCACATACTTCTGTATATATAGTCTATTTGATATGATCTTTGCATAGAAGTGGCCTACACTATGTTTGTTGACCATGTACATTCACATATTTTTTCAAATCCCTTTTACAAGCACAGAATGTTTTTTTGCCATTTGCATGCATGACAAAGCAAAGACATGGCTTGGCTTCTCTCCAAGCATTAACATAAACCTACCTGATTGACTGACATCTTTGACTTACACTTAACCCTGACAAATACATTTTCTCCACATAGACTTTCTACATACAAATGGCATTGATTTTACTTTGCACATTTATCAAAAACAGGCTCTCTGGTTGCCTTCCAAATGTTCTTGATAAAACTATATAACTGAAATGCTGACTGAATTAAATCACAACAAATGCATTTTACATGATCCAAATACTCTGTTTTACACACATGAAGGCACCACATAGTCATGCTTACCATGTTGCTGTAAAGTGACATCGACATACTGTACAGTCTAATTGTCTCTATGGTCCTCGCAGAAAAATGTTAGCCCTGCTATGTAGGTGTGTTTAATGCAGTCTGAGAAATGTTTGCACACTGAACATATGATCACTAAATTAGAACATATCTCACTGTCAAAACGTATATAATTAACCAGCTTTCCGTTGACGAGCTTCCCGTCAAGCTTCCCGTTGAGTAAAACATTAGGGGCCGGTGTCCCAGATACAGATTAAGCCTAGTCCTGGACTAAAAAGCACTTTCAGTGGAGATTCTCCATTAAACTTGCTTTTTAGTCCAGGACTAGGCTTAATCTGTATCCGGAAAACCACCCCATGTGGATTAGAATACTTATGAATGTTACTACTACTGTACTGCCAGTAAACACTATGTTATGATATGGAAATTACTACTGTGATTGAGATATAAATGTTTGTTAGTGTTACTTTGTTGTATGAAACTGTTGATGACACTGCTATGGTCCCAAGTGAAAATATCTGGAAACGTTCCCCTAGAAGCAATAGCTACATATCAGGCCTCGTCCTCAGTTGAATCATTCAGGTCTTCAGCTTCCCTACTCTTCACCACATAGCATCAAAGGTACTGGATGGCAGATATGGTACTCACATTTGCCAGCAGAGCTGAACAATAGTTCAGAGAGAGTTATTTACAGTATTTTGAATCTGTCCCACAATTATACTAGCCTGGTCCCAGTTCTGTTTATCCTTGCATGGCAGGAGTTGGCAAGAGCAGAAACATACTGGCATCCTGGCTACAATTATACATGTGTTGTTGAAGATATACAGTGTCAACTTATCTATATGCAATTTTTATACATAAGAAAATAATAAATACAATAAAAAATGGATAAAGAAACCAATGAGCGCTGGACTCGTTCACGGTCACAAACCAGCGCTCTTTCTCTCCCCTTGGCACTTTTATGGCGTCCCTCTTGCATAATATAGCTGTTTCGGTGTGGCAGACCAGCTGCTCCTGGGTGACATTCTGTCCTGGGTACAGGTCCTGGGGTGGCAGTGGCACAGACTGTAGGGTGAGGGGTGTTGAGATGGCATTTAATATACCAGTGCCACCTTCTCTTGACTGCTCTCCATCGAATCCTTTGATATAAAAGGATATAAAACATCACAGGCTCCAGAGGGGTCCCTGTTAGCTATGCACCTGTTGCTAGAAGATTCTGGAACTGAACCCAGATCATTTCTTACATCCTGGTTCCTTGAGATCTCCTCTGTGATCTGCTCAGCAGTCTCTCCTGGAAAACTGGTCATGTGATCAGAGTTGGGCAGCCACACTACTGTAACCTTCCACCTATCTACAATATCAAAACATGCTCTGCTTACTATAAACACTAATGGGGATTCCAACCCAAGTTAAGTGTGTGTAAATGGAACGTAATATGCTATTTATGCACGTTTCTCTCTATGCATATTCTGACCTTGAATTTAACCATGAGAATAGCATGCTATTCACCCTCTACTTGTTGGGGATGGAGATCAAAGAAATGAAGATGTGGCAGAGGTGTGTCTACAGATATGCCATATTCCGACTTGGATTTAGTTCCCTCATAATTCCACCACTTTAGCGCACAATGAATAAGGTCGAGCAACCTGTCGGTTCCAAGTGGAACATCTACTTAATTTTTTTCTGATAGAAATAACACCATTCTCCATGCACTGTAATTTACAACTGGATAAGAGCTATTGATAAGAGCCTAGGTAAATGAGTAAACCATTTGGATAAGGGGATTGTAATTATAGATGACAATTGCTTTAAATCTATTTTACCATATGATCGCTGTAGACAAATGTGAAACCAGTCATTTGGCAGCAAATTGAAGCATATCACCATATCACCTTTTTCCACAGTGAAGTTTATGTAATACTGGCCTTATAATTTGGGATGAAATTTGGAGACCCAATCTGTAGGCTTCTATAACCATGCGCAAAAGACAGTATGGCATCAAACCTACCTGAGTTGGTTTTTTATTTCTAGAATGTTTTAATTATATGAGCAAACTTTTCACTGTATTTTTTTCTATTTGTATCGCACATACATTTATATGTGTCACTAACTTTAGAATTTATTTCCTTACATTTCGCATAATTTCATTAAATTGTTAGTTTACCATTCTTTCACCTGTCACGTTCTTGTGGTTGTTCCTGAGGATCGCTAGCAATATTGGATCATATTAGGCTAACGTATTACAAGTTGTGCAATCATTTGGGACGTGTAGCCTATTTGAATCATAATGGAATTCAGACCATACTAGCAGTTTAAACCTGGCGCACGTTTCACCATGCCTGGACCGTTGTCATCACAGTTCCATGATTAGTGAGGAAGAGGGATTATTCGGGAAGATTTATAGGACTACTGTTTTGTAGGACTATTGTTCTCTTTTCTCACCTTCCAATATTTAATGAGTTGAACAATTGAATATGGCAATTATCAGGATTAATCAAACCACTGTATTTTTTGATTCACCAATATATTTAGTGAGAAAGCCTGTTTTTATTATTATTCATAAATACTTTCCTAGCCCTAAATAAATATACAAGATCAGAGTATTTTTTTTAACCACCAATTGGTGCTGAAAAGGAGATGGATATGCGTGTATTTATATGGCTTTCTTTCATTGATCCCTAATATTCTGAACCCTAAATACAGTGCCTTCAGAAAGTATTTACAACACCTTGACTTTTCCACATGTTGTTGATAAAAGGTGGGATTCAAATGGATTCAGAATTTTTTTGTCAACGATCTACACAAAATGGAAGAAAAATTCTAACATTTGTAAAAAAAAACAATACATGAAAAATGAAACACTAAAATATCTTGATTACATAAGTATTCAACCCATGTTAGAATCGTCCTTGGTGAACCCTTGGTCAACACATGTTAGAATCACCCTTGGCAGTGATTAGAGCTGTGAATCTTTCTGGGTAAGTCTCTAAGAGCTTTACACACCTGGACTGTACAATACAGTATTCAGACCCCTTCACTTTTTCCACATTTTGTTACGTTACAGCCTTATTCTAAAATGAATTAAATTAAATGTTTCCCCACATCAATCGACACACAATACCCCATAATGACAAAACGAAAACAGGTTTTGAGCTCAGGTGCATCTTGTTTCCATTGATCATCCTTAAGATGTTTCTATAACTTGGAGTCCACCTGTGGTAAATTCAATTGATTGGACATGATTTATAAAGGCACATACCTGTCTAAGTGGTCTCACAGTTGACAGTGTATGTCAGAGGTCAAGGTCAAAGGAATTGTCCGTAGAGCTCCGAGACAGGATTGTGTTGAGGCACAGATCTGGGGAAGGGCACCAAAAGAATTCTGCAGCATTGAAGGTCCCCAAGAACACAGTGTCCTCCATAATTATTTTTGCAATGTAAGTAAAATGGGCTGTCAGTGTTCAAATGTTCTGTGCATTGTGTGCACTGTGATGCCTTTTAAGCTAGTGGAAGCATTTGTCATAAGCACAACACCAGTCCATAAGTAGGCCCGCACCTCTACCATTCAGTTAGTATGGGAACTGTATTTTAGGCTCTAGTATGTGTGATGTAGGTGTTCCATGCTAATGTGTAGTGTCTATTCAGCAAGAACGGACTCCTACCTGCGGCACGAGTGTAAAGTCTCCAGGTCCAGACTGTCCTGCAGCAGTTACATGCTGTGTGTGAGCGTGTTCCTGCCAGTGGTGTGGCAGAGTCAGAGTGGGGCCTGGCCATTACCCATGTTATAAATAGACCTGTAGCAGTTACATGCTGTTCCTGTGTGTGCAGAGTGGGGTGTTCCTGCCAGTGTGTGGCAGAGTCAGAGTGGGGCCTGGCCATTACCCATGTTATAAATAGACCTGTAGCAGTTACATGCTGTGTGTGAGCGTGTTCCTGCCAGTGGTGTGGCAGAGTCAGAGTGGGGCCTGGCCATTACCCATGTTATAAATAGACCTGTAGCAGTTACATGCTGTGTGTGTGCGTGTTCCTGCCAGTGGTGTGGCAGAGTCAGAGTGGGGCCTGGCCATTACCCATGTTATAAATAGACCTGTAGCAGTTACATGCTGTGTGTGAGCGTGTTCCTGCCAGTGGTGTGGCAGAGTCAGAGTGGGGCCTGGCCATTACCCATGTTATAAATAGACCTGTAGCAGTGATTCTGGCTGCTGGTCACATGTAGGGCCCTGCGCGGGCCATGGTCTGGGCGCCCTTCCACACTTGTAACATTTCAGTGCCATAAATATAAGCCATTCTCATCAACGGTGCTTCAGTGGAGCAGGTTGAGAGCTTCAAGTTCTTTGGTGTCCACATCACCAACAAACTAACATGGTCCAAGCACACCAAGACAGTCGTGAAGAGGGCACGTCAAAACCTATTCCCGCTCAGGAGACTAAAAAGATTTGGCATGGGTCCTCATATCCTCAAAAGGTTATACAGCTGCACCATCAAGAATATCCTGACTGGTGGCATCACTGCCTGCTCGGCGTCCGACCGCTTGGCACTACAGAGGGTAATGCGAACGGCCCAGTACATCACTGGGGCTGAGCTTCCTGCCATCCAGGACCTCTATACCAGGTGGTGTAAGAGGAAGGCACTAAAAATTGTCAAAGACTCCAGCCACCCTAGTCATAGACTGTTTTCTCTGCTACCGCACGGCAAGCGGTACCGGTCCAAGAGGCTTCTAAACAGCTTCTAACCCCAAGCCAAAAAGACTCCTGAACACCTAATCAAATGGCTTCCCAGACTATTTGCATTGTCCCCCCCCCTTTTACACCGCTGCTACTCTGTTGTTATCATCTATGCATAGTCACTTTAATAACTCTGCCTACATGTACATTGACTGTACTGGTACCCCCCTGTATATAGTCTCGCTATTGTTATTTTACTGCTGCTCTTTAATTACTTTTATTTGTTATTCTTATCCATCTTTTTTTTAAACTGCATTGTTGGTTAGGGACTTGTAGTAAGCATTTCACTGTAAGGTCTACACCTGTTGTATTCGGCACATATGACTAATACATTTGATTTGATAAAAAGAGGATGAGTTGGTGTGTAGACAAGGTAATATGGTACATAGTTTGGGTTGGTGTCTTCATGAACAAAGCATTATTATATAGACATGTTTGGCAATATGAAGTGTTACTTGAGGCACTGAATGTACATAGCTTGACATATGAGGTACAGTACTATAATAGAGCTGTGTCTGCTAATTGAAGGTAATAAATGTGTCTGTGTGAATTTGACACAAGAGCAACACATGTGTGCTGATTACTGTAGGCATTCTTATGTGATGGTTATCCTTCAAGGACATGCAAATACCATGATGTCATTGTCTTATCCAAAGAACCTACAACCCAAATTCTAGTTTGCCTACCCTAAAGAAAATGTTTGAATTTGGTACATGTTTTAAGCAAAAAACATTTTACATCATATAAAACAATATCATATAAAACAAGAACCATGTGAAGGAAAAATCACATGCTTTAGTAAATAATTGACCATTAGCCTAATTTAAAACAATTACATAAGGTGATGATCAGGTAATAATCAACAACACGTTCAAGATCCTTCCACTTTTCTGTTCCATGCAGACTACAGTAGCGTGTCTTGAGGTAGTTGTCTGAAGAACCCTCCAGAAAAGCAAACAAGTGTATATGACGCTAGCCTACAACAGTCCAATCTTGTAGGGAGAGACCAAATTAGTATATGGAAGTGGTTGCTTTTTTGAAGTGTTGCAAGTGGGACAATGCTCTAAAATGTTTATTCTGCCCTACTGAGCCCTTTACTTTATGTTCGTATTCTTATCTTTTGTTATTTCTTGTTGACTTGTCAAAAAGGAACCTGCAAGTAAGCCTTTCATTTGACGGTGTATACCATGTGTATCCTCATAAAAAAACGTGAAACTGAAGGAATTATTTTAATAGCAAAAAATAAAAGTCCTTGGTAGCAAACAAAGCCAGCTTGTCTATTAGTCTCATCCTTTGGCAATCCTGAGAGAACATTCTGACAGTTTCCTGGTGTGTCAGTCCCAATATGACCTGCAATAAATGTGTCCACCCTGTGCTGTACATAGGGAGTGTCCCTGTCACTGTGGCAGCTATGTGACTGTGAAGGGTGTGGAGGCCTGCCCCACGACAGCGGGAGCCATGCTTTTGAAACAGCGAACCGATCCCGTGCGGAAGACAATGCAGCAGCCACATGATGACACACACCAGCATGATCAGTAGCACTGCGATCAGCACCAGCCGCTTCCAGTCTGAGAAGAGGCTGCAGAGGCATCGTCTGGCCCAGACGAGTCTCCTTCTGCCAGCCTCAGTCTGTCTGGATGCAGCCTCCTCCTGGATTATCCCGATGTTGATACAAATACAGGTGGAGGAGCCGTCCGGATGGAGAAGGTCAGGGCTGCCGGGGTTGGAGTAACACAGCTTCTTCCCATCCAGCCACACCCTCTCCTCCTGCTGCAGGTGGGTGGGCAGCCGGCCCAGCACCTCCAGACTTGTGAGGAGGGCTGGGGGGGCACTGGCGGGGATAGGTGGGATGCCTGCAGAGGGGGCAAGGGATCTGGCCTCTTTCCTGTTCCACAGACACGGCCATGACCCGGGTGACACACTCCAGGCAGAAGGTGTGGGTGCAGTCCAGCAGCTTGGGCGTCTTGAAGACACTGTCGTAGGTGTTGAAACAGATGAAGCACTCTGGCTTGTCCTCGCCAGAGGAAGTGTCCATCTCCTTCTCAAGCACTGGGTCCGGGGCCTGTGTGTGCCATACCTCTCTCTGGGTCTGTTATGCACCTACAGGAAAAGATGCCAACGATAAATGTTTCGGTTTCAAACATAGGGTGACCGTTGGAAAATGTTTAGGTTGGTATTCTGTTTTGCTTGCACACCCTGAAGATAAAGAAAGGATAGGCTTACGTGTCTGATTAGCCTGTATCAATTTTACAAAAGGTTTTGGCACATTGGGGCGGCAGGGTAGCCTAGTGGTTAGAGCGTTGGACTAGTAACCGAAAGGTTGCAAGTTCGAATCCCCGAGCTGACAAGGTACAAATCTGTCGTTCTGCCTGAACAGGCAGTTTACCCACTGTTCCTAGGCCGTCATTGAAAATAAGAATTTGTTCTTAACTGACTTGCCTAGTTAAATAAAGGTAAAATAAAAAATAAATAAAATTGATTCCTTGAGGTCAGTACAATATCAAGGCAAACATCGCTCTTCAAATATTACATAGAGACATTACCGATAAGACTATTTGTTCACTTTCTTCATGACTTGCTTCTCTTATCTTGTACTGAACATGTGTTCAATTTCATTGATTCAACTTTTCCAACCAACCCTTAAACATTACCATCTTGGTTTTTGTTTTGTGGTTGAATGTTTGGTTGTGTTAACATTTATGTTATTGTACATTAGACATTTAAATTGTCTTGCATATTCTGTCTGTTCTTGTCATTGTTTCCTTTACATTGTCAACTGTGATAAAGGAAAGTGTTACAGAAATCCCCATTTCCTTATTGATCTAGGTCCTTAAGTGTCGCTAACAGGTGAGTGAGTTCTTTAACAGCCCAGATGAAAGTTAACAGACGTCATTTCATTTCCAGCAGATTAATCATTAAAGGATAAGTTCTCTTTTTTCAACCAAATCTCTATTTTCGATGTAAATGGTATATTATAGAAGGGTCCAGACACCTTTTTTGTGATTTCACATGTTTTTGAGAAACTTAACCCAAACAGCAAAACGCTTCCTTATCCTTGTTGTGTGGTATGGGGGCAAACAAAGGCTACAAAAGCACCTAAATACGTCCTTTAGAAACGGCAGAGCTCTCAGTATAGTGATGTAGGTCTTTAAGATGTTGTACACATGAAATTGTGTCATTACAAACTTTATCCGCAATGTTATATTCTCTTTTGCGCGACTCAAGCCGTTTACTCTATCCAGCTGTTCCATTCGCCATGTAGCGTGCTCCTACAGGTAACTGCCTAAATAGGGGAATAATGGCCACTATGAGCCACCAGAACAGATTCAATGCGCCCTGGTATAGATTAGGGCTGGACCCAGTTAGTTGAAAGGCTGTTGGTCAACCAAGCTTCTGTTTTTTTTGCAAATATGTCTGCCACCTGTCTGATTCGCACCCTTCTCAGTGAACTAATAAGTTGCGGAAACCGTGGGGATGGAACAGGCCAAGAAGAAGGGGTGTGGATAAAATGCACAGTCTCTTTCCAATGCGGTCTCCAACCAATTTGTGCACATTCATTGTTTCATAACTTCATTGTGTGAATTGTTTGCCTTGATAGTGTCTATCAATTCCCAATGACATATATCACCAGTAGTAGCCTACATTTACCGTTAATTCCTAATCTACAATGTTTGTTTGGTTATGGTCATTTCTGTTAATGCATTCAATATACTATTATTCCAGTCTTTTACAGTTCTCATCGTCAGAGTGGAAACTGTTTGCAGAGCGCACAATCTAGGATGCACTTGTGAGGAACAAGTTTTGGTTTATTTAATTCCATTTACAAGTTATATCAATTTAATCATTGTCTTTTGTTCGGAGCGCTTCTGTCAATGTTGAGTAAGGACACGCACCTGCTTACACAGAAGTTTGCCTATAGGCTACCTGGCCTGCATGCAAATGTATGTATATAAATGTTCCCATTTGGGGATCGGATAGTATTTCTGTTTGGCTTAACACACCACCACTAATGAGCTGTGCAGCTTCTCAAAGTAATGTTTTCTTCACCTCAAACAGCAAGCAAACAAAGTCTGTTTTTACATCCATTGAGAATGACAATTTTTCCTCAATGTATTAGAATTTTTTTCCCAGCTCTCTCTTCCTTTCGATAACCACTCAGTGTGAAAGGGAAAAATGTCATGCTCTGATCCAGTTGAAACGTTATAAAATAGTTCTACCTGATGAGCTCTTATTTCTTTCACAAAATAGCCTACAGCTGTGTCTGTCTCGATCTCACTGGCTTGGGAAACGCTGACTACCCAGAATATTTTACAATGTTTCATGTTTGTTGATGACAGACCATGCGTAGCCAATGTGATTTATAGGATATTTATTTTCATCAGGATATTTTCTACCTGCAGGCTGCAAATGTTTTCATTTGTTGGCTTTATGTAGGCTATTTTTACATAGTTGGCAATGGAAATAGAAGTTACTTTTTAGGTTTGTATCATTTTAATTTGGATAGAACTGGCATCGGTAGAAATGTTAACATAAATTGGCATTCCACATGAGAAAGGTTGCCGACTCCTCATGTAGCTTATTAATGTCAACTTAAGGCTAGTAATGGCAGAATCTGCAAAAGCCAGCAGCAGTGGGAGGAGGTCAGTCAGGTTAAGGTTATCTTGATCTCTGGCTCACCTGAGTCATTTGTGTCTTATTTCATAAGATGGCAGTGTCTCTATATATATACAGTGCATTCGGAAAAGTATTCAGACCCCTTCCCCTTTTCCACATTTTTACATTACAGCTTTATTCAAAAAATTGATTAAATAAAAAAAACATCTCATCAAGCTACACACAATACCCCATAATGACAAAGCGAAAACAGGTTTTTAGAAAACTTATTTCCATAAGTATTCAGACCGTTTGCTATGAAACTCAAAATTGAATGCATCCTGTTCCATTGGTCATCCTTGAGATGTTTCAACAACTTTATTGGAGTCCACCTGTGGTAAATTCAATTGATAGGACATGTTTTGGAAAGGCACAAAGCTCTCTATATACAGTTGAAGTCGGAAGTTTACATACACTTAGGTTGGTGTCATTAAACTCCCACACTGCCCTAACCCACCTGGACAAGAGGAATACCTATGTAAGAATGGTGTTCATCGACTACAGCTCAGCATTTAATACCATAGTACCCTCCAAACTCGTCATTAAGCTCGAGACCCTGGGTCTCGACCCCACCCTGTGCAACTGGGTCCTGGACTTCCTGATGGGCCGCCCCCAGGTGGTGAGGGTAGGAAACAACATCTCCACCCCGCTGATCCTCAACACTGGGGCCCGACAAGGGTGCGTTCTCAGCCCTCTCCTGTACTCCCATGAATGCACGCCTCCAACTCAATCATCAAGTTTGCAGACGACACTGCAGTGGTAGGCTTGATTACCAACAACGACGAGCCTACAGGGAGGAGGTGAGGGCCCTCGGAGTGTGGTGTCAGGAAAATAACCTCACACTCAACGTCAACAAAACAAAGGAGATGATTGTGGACTTCAGGAAACAGCAGAGGGTGCACCCCCCTATCCACATCTACAAGACAGTAGTGGAGAAGGTGGAAAGTTTTAAGTTCCTCGGCGTACACATCACGGACAAACTGAAATGGTCCATCCACACAGATAGAGTGGTGAAGAAGGCGCAGCAGCGCCTCAACCTCAGGAGGCTGAAGAAATTTGGCTTGTCACCAAAAACACCCACAAACTTATAGAGATGCACATTTGAGAGTATCCTGTCGGGCTGAATCACCGCCTGGTAAGGCAACTGCTCCGCCCACAAGCGTAAGGCTCTCCAGAGAGCAGTGAGGTCTGCACAACGCATCACCGGGGGCAAACTACCTGCTCTCCAGGACACCTACACCACCTGATGTCACAGAAAGGCCAAAAAGATCATCAAGGACAACCACCTGAGCCACTGCCTGTTCACCTCGCTATCATCCAGAAGGCGAGGTCAGTACAGGTGCATCAAAGCTGGGACCGAGAGACTGAAAAACAGCTTTTTTCTCAAGGCCATCAGACTGTTAAACAGCCATCACTAACATTGAGTGACTGCTGCCAACATACTGACTCAATCTCTAGCCACTTTAATAATTAAAAATGGGATGTAATAAATGTATCACTAATCACTTTAAACTATGCCACTTTATATACTGTTTACATACACTACTCATCTCAAATGTATATACTGTACTCTATACCATCTATTGCATCTTGCCTATGCCGTTCGGCCATCACTCATCCATATATATGTTTATGTACATATTCCTATTCATTCCTTTACTCTTGTGTGTGTGTGTATAAGGTAGTTGTTGTGAAATTGTTAGATTACTTGCTAGATATTACTGATATGGTCAGAACTAGAAGCACAAGCATTTCGCTACACTCGCATTAACATCTGCTAACCATGTGTATGTGACAAATAACATTTGAATTGATTTTGATTTGATTTGTTCTGTCTCCTAGAGATGAACGTACTTCGGTGCGAAAAGTGCAAATCAATCCCAGAACAACAGCAAAGGACCTTGTGAAGATGCTGGAGGAGACAGGTACAAAAGTATCTATATTCAGTAAAACGAGTCCTATATCAACATAACCTGAAAGGCCGCTCAGCAAGGAAGAAGCCACTGCTCCAAAATCGCCATAAAAAAGCTAGACTACGGTTTGCAACTGCACATGGGGACAAAGATCGTACTTTTTGGAGAAATGTCCTCTGGTCTGATGAAACAAAAATAGAACTGTTTGGTCATAATGACCATCGTTATGTTTGGAGGAAAGAGGTGGAGGCTTGCAAGCCGAAGAACACCATCCCAACCATGAAACACGGGGGTGGCAGCATCATGTTGTGGGGATGCTTTGCTGCAGGAGGGACTGGTGCACTTAACAACATAGATGGCATCATGAGGCAGGAAAGTTACGTGAATATATTGAAGCAACATCTCAAGACATCAGTCAGGAAGTTTATGCTTGGTCGCAAATGGGTCTTCCAAATGGGCAATGACCCCAAGCATACTTCCAAAGTTGTGGCAAAATGGCTTAAGGACAACAAAGTCAAGGTATTGGAGTGGCCATCACAAAGCCCTGACCTCAATCCTATAGAAAATGTGTGGGCAGAACTGAAAGAGCGTGTGCGTGCAAGGAGGCCTACAAACCTGACTCAGTTACACCAGCTCTGTCAGGAGGAATGAGCCAAAATTCACCCAACTTATTGTGGGAAGCTTGTGGAAGGCTACCCAAACCGTTTGACCCAAGTTAAACAATTTAAAGGCAATGCTACCAAATACTAATTGAGTGTATGCAAACTTCTGATCCTATGTGAATGTGATGAAAGAAATAAAAGCTGAAATAAATCATTCTCTCTACTATTATTCTGACATTTCACATTCTTAAAATTAAGTGGTGATCCTAACTAACCTAAGACAGGGAATATCTACTAGGATTAAATGTCAGGAATTGTGAAAAACTGAGTTTAAATGTATTTGGCGTATGTAGGTGTATGTAAACTTCCGACTTCAACTGTAAAGGTCCCACAGTTGACAGTGCATGTCAGAGCAAAAACCAAGCGATGAGGTCAAAGGATTTGTCTGAGACAGGATTGCATTGAAGGTCCAAGAACACAGTGGCATCCATCATTCTTAAATGTAAGAAGTTTGGAACCACCAAGACTATTCATAGAACTGTTCGCCCGGCCAAACTGAGCAATAGGGGGAGAAGGGCCTTCCTTTGTGGAGATGGGAGAACCTTTCGGAAGGACAACCATCTCTGCAGCACTCCACCAATCAGGCCTTTATGGTAGAGTGGCCAGACGGAGGCCAGTCCTCAGTAAAAGGCACATGACATCCCACTTGGAGTTTGCCAAAAGGCACCCCTTGAGAAACAAGATTCAATGGTCAGATGAAACCACGATTGAACTCTTTGGCCTGAATGCCAAGCGTCACATCTGGAGGTAACCTGGCATCATCCCTACAGTGAAGTGTGGTGGCAGCATCATGCCAGTGGGGATGTTTTTTAGTTTCAGGGACTGGGAAGCTAGTCAGGATCGAGAGAAAGCTGAATGGAGCAAAGTACAGAGAGATCCTTGATGAAAACCTGCTCCAGAGCAGCTCAGGACCTCAGACTAGGGCGAAGGCTCACCTTCCAACAGGATAACGACCTGAAGCACACAGCCAAGACAATGCAGGAGTGGCTTCCGCACAAATAAGAATGTGTTCTTAACTGACTTGCCTAGTAAAATAAAGGATAAATAAATAAATGTCCTTGAGTGGCCCAGCCAAAGCCCGGACTTGAACCTGATCTAACATCTCTGGAGAGACATGAAAATAGCTGTGCAGCAACGCTCACCGTCCAACCTGACAGAAGAGGATCTGCAGAGAAGAATGGGAGAAACTCCCTAAATACAGGTGTGCCAAGCTTGTAGGCTCATGCCCAAGAAGACTTCAAAAAATTCTGAGTAAAGGGTCTGAATACTTATGTAAACGTGCTTATTAGTGATGTACCAATATGACATTTTTGGCCGATTCCTATATTTTTCTTGCTCCCCCAAACAACGATATTGCCATTTAAAAATGTTGGCAGCCTTTTATGCATTAAAGTACAGTTAAATAGTTAACACTCACACACACATGGACGCAGCCGTCTAAGGCACTGCATCTCAGTGCAAGAGGCGTCACTACAGTCCTTGGTTCGAATCTAGGCCGTGATTGCCTATAGCTTTTGCGACTCCAGGAGAAGAGGAATAGCGGAGCGGCTTGCGTAATTGCACACAGGCTTAGCTGAAAAAAGAAAAAGAGGCTATGTGTAGCTGTAGAAGCTCATTCATTAACCCAACTTATATGCTAAATATAAAAAAGGGCCTTTAAATATTTTCCAGTCAAGAAAGAAAATTATGAAATGGCAGATGCACTGAATTCAGACGATAGACAAGAGCAGCTCAAGGACAGAACTACACTCATTTAAATGGAAAGAAAAAATGCATTGACCACATTTCTGTGAAGCTTTGTGATTGGCTCACAAGTGAACATCATCCAAAGCCTGGAAATGTTTTTATGGCTCGGTTTACACAGAGGAGTATGGTGGGATTTTAAAAGAAAATCATCACTACCTCTGTAGGCAGTATTAAATGCACCAGATAAAAAGAAAATGCAGTATAGTAAAGTTGTCAGGTATTTGTCCTGGTATGAAGAAGATATTAATTACAAGATCTCGTCATGTCTGAAAATACTCCTCAACTGCTCCACTGCTCCTGACGTAGATGACGTCCTTCTCCACCACTAGATCTGGAATTGAACTGCCAGTGTATATCATTACTTTTTAGTTATTTAGCAGACACACTTATTCAGAGTGACTTACAAGAGCCATTAGGGTTGAGTGCCTTGCCCAAGGGCACAGACAGATTCTTTACCTAGTTGGCTCAGGGATATGAACCAGCAACCTTTCTGTTACGGTCACAATGCTCCGCTAGGCTACCTGGCCACTTGCAGGTATGAGAAATAAGGAGCAAAACTAAGGATTTCATCAACTGCATTCAGAGCCAAGCAAGAAAAGAACATATACTATGGATTTTCTATGGTAGAGACAATTCTGTGCATGCAGTTAGTCGTCCTAGTCAGTCCATGTTGAGAGATCTACAGTGAACATGCAAAACAACACCCACAAAATGACAGGAACTCACCAGCAGAGATGACACTTCATCATGACTGAGAAGTTACATCCTCAAAAGCTGCGGTCCTGGAACAAGCCACTGCTCCTGACATACTGTAGATGGCGGCCTACTCCACCAGTAGAATGGAACAAAGGCATTTCGTGCCAGTGTAAATCAATGTGACATTTCCAGATAAGAATTGGATAATAATGAGATCCCCAATTTTTCTTACCTTTATTTAACCAGGCAAGTCAGTTAAGAACACATTCTTATTTTCAATGACAGCCTGGGAACAGTGGGTTAACTGCCTGTTCAGGGGCAGAATGACAGATTTGTATATTGTCAGCTCGGGGGTTTGAACTTGCAACCTTCCGGTTACTAGTCCAACGCTCTAACCACTAGGCTACGCTGCCGCCCCAATAAGAGAGCAATCAAGCCACAAATAGTAAATTATCTGACTCTTTAAAATAATATTGCCAACACACCTTTAGGGATTTTATGTGTTCCCTTCTGAAGAGATGAAACAGTTCAGTCCAACATGGAGAAGAGAAGACCATGATGCTTTAGGGACACAGTGACTGGAAACAAACATTAGCATCACCTGTGAATACACATGTGTAAAGTTCAGACCAAACAATAACAGCTAGTTACATTTTACAGGCCTAAGTGTTGAAATGAATGCTATTGGCACCACTAATATTATATGAATTCTTAAAATGTTTACATAATTCACCAAACTAGAATAGGAGAAAATATTTGTTGTGCATCCCAATTAAACATGGACTTGCATACCTTTTCTTCCAGATGCACACACAGGTTTCAGAGGAACACATAAGAATGTCAGTGGAAGTGTCCTTGGATTATTTATTTTTAACTTCCACTTCATAGTTGATGGTAGAACTCCATGTTCAAAATAGAAAAGTGTGGGTAACTGCAACGCAAGTCTTGATGCAGTGTCGTCTTTCTTAATCTTGCAACAAAAAGCAAGACAAAAACAAAAAATAACCCGCAGATAAAATCTCCACTACAAAAATGGCTTAAAGATCCATTTGCAAAAGGAAAAACATGATCCATCATAGTAGGTTGCACACTAATAATTAATAATTACATTAATAACAAAAAAGATCAACGGTTCTTTTACAGAAGCTTTCTTTCAAAGGTAGAGGAGTTAGGGTAGTTCATGAATAGATTGTTCAATGGTGAAGAAAAAAAATAAGTATTGCAATAATCACGCTGTTTTCAGTCTCTTTACAGGAAGACCAGGCATCAAAGGTTAACCACAGGCCAAGGTAATCAGCAAAATCCACCATTCAAAGACAAACCCTTAATAGAAATGAGGAGTCAAAAAATATATATATTTCTCCCCTATTTCACTTAGACTAATCCTAAAAGAACTAGGATATTCTTGTGTACCAATTTCTGAACGGTGAGTAATAGAATTTCAGTCTATTGACTTCAGGGAGGCCTAAAATGTGTCTTATATTATGAACCATTCACATTCCAAGCATAGTCTTTGGATCAATGTAGCATTAGGTAACTAGAGGGCCCTGAAGCACATTTCTTAAACTGTGAAACTATTGTGATATAGCCTAGCCCAATTAGGGCTGGTACAATTACTGCATAACCATGTAACCGACGGTTATGGACGAAGACCGTTCTGAAAATAAAATAACCGTCAACCATTTTTTTGTGTGCGTGTGGAATAAACAGATGACTGAAGACGGAGCGGCCATCATGCAGTCAAGTCAGTTTTTGCAGTAACATGTTGCTATTTGCTCAGTGGACCATTTCAAAATCTACAAATGATGCCATATCGTTGATTTTAAGATTTCAAAATATTACACTCAATCACTAAGCTAGTTAAAAAATGTAATTGTAAGATTGAGATAAGTAGTGTCAACTTGCATCGGGGTCACTGCGGATATTTTCACCACCTTTGATGTCATTTTAATGTGGGCATCTGTCAGTTTCTGTCATTTTTTCAAAGTTAGACTACATCCTGTCCACACTTAAGCTCCACTGCTTCTGTGTGTTTTTCTCTACACAAACCCCTTTGCCTAATATTCCTCATTCCTTTTGGCAAAACTAGTCTCACTACTTTCTGCAGTGATTTTAACACCAGTTGTCCATAGTCCGGAGCCACTCCCAAGTGCGAGTCTTCATGAACATGTCCATGGTTTCAAATACAACACTGACTGTACTTGACTTAGCCTTTTGAAGATTTTTGAATACCCCCAAATCCTTTCTGCCTCGATCATCAATATTTGACACTGGCTGTATATCGACAGGCATTTTACCACATACCCCCCAAAAACAATTCAACAACCTGAAGGGTCAAATAAAAAAAGTCTGGGTCTGTCCGCATGGTAAGCCAGTCCAACACAAGGTCTTTGGGCACCTCAATGTCATCAAACAACTATACATTTCCTTCAAGGTCTCTCCCATCATCCTGCCATTCTTTGAGCTTGGTAAAAGGGATGTGGTATCTTCGTTACATCCCAAACTCCTTTCCCTTTGAAGTCGGGGCTCTCCAGAGAAGATCAATGATTAGCTTAGAAATCAGACCCAGAACAAGCTGACCGTCCTCTGCCCATCCCAGCTCTTGGACAGCATCACTCACAGTTCTCACCAAACACACCGTTCCAGGCTCCAACTCTGTTGTTCCAAAGTTAAGACTGTTGTTTCCTCATCTCCAAAAATCATCTTTTCCCACAGTAGAAGAGTCATTTTTGTCTGATGAGCTAAGGAACCATTCAAATGTAAGCCACAGAGGAGCTCATTCACAACGGACATCATTGTCTTTTCAGAGTGAGACATAGTATCATATTCCTCAACAACGAGCGGTAAGATGTCTGATCTGTATTCAGCAAGGATTTGTTTGAATTTCTTCTCGGAACCGGTCTCAACAAAGCAATTTCGAAAGTTTGGAATAAATTCTGCACTTCATCATTTTGTGGAGATCAAGTTTATAAATTGCCTAGCTGGGCTGTGGATTGCCAGTTGACAGTGGATTGACAGTGGAATGCGCATTCAGATGGAACAGAATAAATAGGCATTTTAAGGTCATAGATTTAGCCATGCTAACTTTTGGAATAGACACCAGCTGGAATGTGGTTTTAACCAATCAGCATTCAGGATTAGACTCACCCGTTGTATAACACTATATAACTAGTCTCTCATGACAGACCAAACATTAACTGGCCGGCACACACAATATTTGGTTCTGGGTGCTGAGAATACTATTTGACATACTTAAGATAATAATTAAATGATGCACTTTTGATTCTGTTGTCTTTGCTATTAGTTATTATGGGTACAAACAAACATTGTTGTCTTCTATTCTGTCTTAGACTACAGCACTCAGCTGCCACATGCAGGGCCTGCAGCAGAAACTGGAAGCCCTGAGACATGAGCAGAGCCGGGATCAAAAGCATGCTAGGAGAAGCCCTGTCCAATCTAGGCACCTTAGTTTCCCAGCACTGGTCCGAACACCAACTCACCCCTGTCAGGGTGACAGACTGCACAGCCCAGATGTCCCCAGGACTTGTAGAGGTTCTGCCTGGTGAGTGAGGAGAAGAGGTGCTTCGAAGGTGTACGTCTCTGCGGCGCCTTCTAAAGCAGTGGCATCATGTGGTGTAAGGGATACTGAAAGAGGGGCAGCAGGGCGGATGCACCCTGCAGAGAAAGGACCCAGAGAAGGACCCTCAGAGATGTGACCAGGGCCAGGCCAATGCCCCCAGAGCCCTGTACCTTCCTCCTGTGATGACGAAGGAGGCGGAGGAGGATCAGCTGGAGCGTTATAGCCAGATGGTGCTGGATAAGCTGGCTAAGACCTCCTGGCAGATGGTGTACCGATACCAAATACGCTCTACCGCTGTGACTTATGGACCAGGGACAGGCACAGGACCCTCTGCCTTACAGTACTTTCAGGACCCCAGCAGGGCCTACGCACTGCTACAGGACGTGACCATTAGGAGCACCCGCACCATCATGAACTCAAACTGCGATCCAGAGCAGAGCAGGCAGCCCGACCACAGCAAGCCTGCAGCGGTCCCCTCAGAGAGCCCCAGGGGCAGGAGCACCATGGCTATACGTAGGTTCACCCAGAGAGGCCAGGGACAGAGGAAACTGCCCTTCAGAAGCAGGAGGAGGGAACCGATGCCACCACAGACCAGGAGTAATGGTGGAGTAGTGGGCAGGGGTCAGGACAAGAACCGACAGCCCCTCAAAAATCGAAGGAAGCAGGGAGATGGATCGACTAGCAAGGAGCAGCATGATCCCAAGAGAATGGAAATGGACATTCTCAAACCAGAACCTCAGAAACGACAGCAGGACAAGGAGAAAAGGTCTAACAAAGCCTCTAGAGGCTACCGCAACCCTTTCAGCTTGTGGTCCCAGGACAGTAACAGCTCTGTGTGCGGGGCCACAGGGAACAATGTCAGGCCCGCCTAGGAAGAGACTCCGTCACTACCTGAGCCCCAGGCTGTCTCAGAGAGAAACAGGCTTATGGCAGCAGTTTGACATACTGTGATTCTGATTGATGTCTGATGGGGAATCAGGATGTCAGTGTATGGAGGGAATGAGGAGGGAGTTGTTTGACAAGCTGTTGTATTTGGTTAACCTCATTGTAATAAAAAGCACTTTGTGTTTGAGTGTTTTCAAAAACCTTGAAACTGAAAATGTTAAATAAGTAAGATTAAACCTTTTATGGAAAATAATAAGATACGCTAATATTTGTGTTTTGTTGATTAATTGTGTGATGAAAGGTCAGAGAATATCTGGCCACACAAAAAGGAGGGGATGAAAAGAGGGAAGCAGTGGGATGAATAGTTGAAAGGAGAGAACTTTTTCTATCTTTACTCACTGAGTGGATTATTGCCAACAAAACAGACCAGACATGTAAAAGTCTTATGTTGTCCAAGTCAACCACAAGGGCACATGCGTTTATATTCTTGACAAATAACACAAACATATGACATGACAATATCATTTGTATTCCTAATGTTTTGTAAACTCAGTGTATAGTACTGTACAGGGTTTCTACACTTTGTTGGAGAGCGAGGTAGCGGCATTGTTCCTTTCCATTTGAAGTGTTTCCACAAATACATGATTAAGCCTGAGCAAAGACTCAATTGCACAGTGGCTTGCGAAAAAGTATTCACCCCCCTTGGCATTTTCCTATTTTGTTGCCTTACAACCTGGAATTAAAATAGATTTTTGGGGGGTTTGTATAATTTGATTTACACAACATGCCTACCACTTTGAAGATTCAAAATATTTTTTATTGTGAAACAAACAAGAAATAAGACAAAAAAACTGAACATGAGCGTGCATAACTATTTACCACCTTTTGCAGCAAATACAGCTGCAAGTCTCTTAGGCTATGTCTCTATAAGCTTGGCAAATCTAGCCACTGGGATTTTTGCCCATTCTTCAAGGCAAAACTGCTCCAGCTCCTTCATGTTGGATGGGTTCCACTGGTGTCCCGCAATCTTTAAGTCATACCACGGATTCCCATTTGGATTGAGGTTCGGGCTTTGACTAGGCCATTCCAAGACATTTAAATGTTTCCCCTTAAATCACTCGAGTGTTGCTTTAGCAGTATGTTTAGGGTCATTGTCCTGTTGGAAGGTGAACCTCCGTCCCTGTCTCAAATCTCTGGAAGACTGAAACAGGTTTCCCTCAAGAATTTCCCTGTATTTAGCGCCATCCATCATTCCTTCAATTCTGACCAGTCCCTGCTGATGAAAAACACCCCCACACCATGATGCTGCCACCACCATGCTTCACTGTGGGGATGGTGTTCTCTGGCTGATGAGAGGTGTTGGGTTTGCGCCAGACATAGCGTTTTCCTTGATGGACAAAAAGCTACATTTTAGTCTCATCTGACCAGAGTAGCTTCTTCCATATGTTTGGGGAGTCTCCCACATGCCTTTTGGCAAACACCAAACCGTGTTTGCTTATTTTTTTCTTTAAGCAATGGCTTTTTTCTGGCCACTTCCGTAAAGCCCAGCTCTGTGGAGTGTATGGCTTAAAGTGGTCCTATGGACAGATACGCCAATCTCCGCTGTAGAGCTTTGCAGCTCCTTCGGGGTTATCTTTGGTCTCTTTGTTGCCTCTCTGATTAATGCCATCCTTGCCTGGTCCATGTGTTTTGGTGGGCGGCCCCCTCTTGGCAGGTTTGTTGTGGTGCCATATTCTTTACATTTTTTAATAATGGATTTAATGTTGCTCTGTGGGATGTTCAAAGGTTCATATTTTTAGAACTCAACCCTGATCTGTTCTCCACAACTTTGTCCCCGACCTGTTTGGAGAGCTCCTTGGTCTTCATGGTGTCACTTGCTTGTTGGTGCCCCTTGCTTAGTGGTGTTGCAGACTCGGGGTCTTTCAGAACAGGTTTATATATACTGTGACAGTTCATGTGACACTTAGATTGCACACAGGTGGACTTTGTTGAACTAATTATGTGACTTCTGACGGTATTTGGTTGCACCAGATCTTATTTAGGGGCTTCGTAGTGTTAGGTTCTTATTTTTCAGAGTAAATAACTCGGACACTAGAGAAGCTTTAACCAAGTTTAATCATTCCCAAAGGTTCTGTACAGCTGTAATCAGACAGCAAAACATTTCAGACATCACAGTTATATACCTGTACATCCTAATTAAGACACTCCCCCTCTCCATCCTTAGTTTATGTCCAAGAGAAAGAAGGTAACCAGATACCAACCCTGATTACTCCGTTAAGGGGAACTGACCTCAACCCTCACCTCCTAATCCACAACCCCTCCTTCACCTAATCCACAGATATCCATCTGTCTTCCCTATATCAACACATCGCTCTCCTCTCCTCCACCAAACACATTCCAAAGCCTTCTGATTTGCTACA
Source organism: Oncorhynchus nerka (assembly GCF_034236695.1). NCBI lineage: Eukaryota > Metazoa > Chordata > Actinopteri > Salmoniformes > Salmonidae > Oncorhynchus > Oncorhynchus nerka. The sequence continues at coordinate 72,994,595 of NC_088397.1, read as the reverse complement.
GATTATTTCTATTCAAGGCTTCGTCTCTATCATTTATTTAATATCTCAATGTTCAAAGTTTAGACAATTCCAACAATAGCAAAGGGGGTGAATACATATGCACCCAACACTTTTCAGTTTTAATTCAACATTTTTTTTAAGTTTAAAAGTTTGAATTAAGTTTTTAATTTTTATTTCACTTCACCTATTCGGACTATTTTGTGTATGTCCATTACATGATATCAAAATAAAATTCAATTTAAATTACAGGTTGTAATGCAGCAAAATAGGAAAAACGCTAAGCTTTATTTGAATGACAAAAATATAATCTTGAACACAGATGTAAAGAGCAAAAAGCAGTGAATGATTGATTTAAAATCTCTAGATTGTGAAGGACCTGTCTATGGTTTACTTTCCAAAATTCTAGAGATCGCCAGAGGCATTTTACAACGAGATACAAAATCACAACAATTATATTTACAAGCTGTGCCATAAAACCCACTAAGGTATGATATTCATTGAAGATAGATACAGTGTCTACTTCTAAATGTGCAAATCAGTAGTTCATATACAGTTCAAGACAAGTGCAGAGTTAGATTTTGTGCAGTGCCCCACTCAGGTCAGGGCTTCAAACACTAACTGTAATGTCACGAGAGATCAAATGCGTCTCAATAAACCAACAAGCATCACCAGGATCAGCCAGCACTACTGCATTTTCACTCCTGGCCCACAGCAGCGGAAAGGTCTCACTCAATATTATCAGCTCTCAGTTTTCAGAAAAAATCATTATTGCCCAAGTTGCTCTTAGATAAGAACAGGTCCTTAGACCTTAGGGTGGGTGGGTGTCACTGAGTTACTAGGTCTGCCGGGGGAGACATGAGCTCCCGGGGATTGAGGCTTGCTACCAAGCAGACGTCGTAGGCATCATGCATCAGAACATGGCGGGCCACCACGGTCCAGCGGTTCTCCCATGGGTCTAGTTCCAGGATGTCCTTGATTATGTCCTCATGACAATCTGAGGGACACAGGGATTGGCATAGGCCAGGAATATAATTTTTGTCACTATTAGAATCAGGCATTTTAAAGAGTGGTGTGGCAATCAAATTAAACAGCATTCAGCTACAGTCAACTTGTTTAGGTCTTAAAAGGACAGGTAATCGTTTACTCAAACAAGTCCCACGTGATGTCACAGTTTTACGAACAGTGGAAAGTAAAAAAAGGCACTTGCTGCAGGTGCACGGGAATAATGCGATAACTTCAAAGAAAAGAGAAACCTGCACACTGCTCTTGCTAGTATCACTTAATTTTATTGAAGCTTACGTGTTGGCCTTCAAAGCTTTGGCAAAGGCCAAGAGGCTGACACGTAAGCTTCAGTAAAATTAAGTGATACTAGTAAGAGCAGTGTGTGGGTTTCTCATTTTTATGAACAGTGGAAAGGAAAGTGGGTTTAGTTACCGGCTCCCTTGTTGTATCCGCACACATATAGCTTGCCCCCCACCACTCCGGCGTTGGAGGCATTGCTGCGTAGGGACAGCTGCGGAGAGGGCATAGTGGGCCCATCTCTCCAGAAGTCTCCATCGGGGTTGTAGATCTCCACAGCATCAAGGCAACGACGGGACTGCCCACGATCTACCCCATCACAGCCGATGCCCCCTGTTAGAACACAACTGGGTTGTTTTTGTGTACTGAGACATTCACTTCTTGTGTTGTCAGGTACTACTTTCAAAAACTATTAAACTGATCTGTCCAAACATATTATTTATGTTGAGGGGAGTTGAGGGGTTTCTCTAGGAGAAGTGACCATCATCGCCATGACCATCATGAAACTAACGAATGCGATGTGCTAAAAAACAAACAGCCTATGTGTTGTTTATCTTTTAAATCTCACCCATCACGTAGATTTCCCCATTGAGCGCCACAGCACTACAGCGGTACTTAGAGTGCTTCATGGGACCCAGCTCTGTCCACTTGTTTGTCTCAGGGTCATACTCCAACAGACGGTTGCTCAAGCGGTCTGGCTCGTCATCCATCCGCCAGGACTGCCATGGGGAGTGACGGGACAGGACAGGTGCAGAGTTTAGAGAAGGAGGAGGGGATAGAGAGCAGGCTCACAGTCACACACTGACACAGATAGTGTGTCTCTCTGCTCTCAAGGCCTCACAGCCTCAAGTATAGTGTGTACATGAGTGAGAGTGAGGGACTCCAAAAATACATGGATGTTGTGAGACTGAATTAAACAAATGTGAAATGCCCCTTGGTCTACCTGCCCGCACATTGCACACACGCAGACACAGACGCACACACACACAAACACACAAACAAAAACATAATACAGAGTAGCATTGACTGACTATTCATCTTACTGTATATCAAACCCCTTCTCTTTAGTCCATTACCTGTGGAGTTCGACCCCCGAGCACGTAGAGACGGTCCTTCAGACGCACAACGCTATGATAGGCCAGTGGCATGGGTAGCGGGGCGGCACTACGCCAGGGCCCACCCTGCATGGACCAGCGTTCCACACAGTTGGTGATGAGGTACTGGTTCTTCAGCTTCATCTGGCCTCCCAGCAGGTAAATAGTATCACCCAGCGCTCCCAGCGCATACGAGTCTCGGTATTCAGCTGAGCTCAGGTGCTCCCAGGTCCCCTGGGCCTCCACCCTGTACCTGAGGAGGACAACACAGACAAGTCAGGGACAGGGGTTTTAGTCAGACTCTAGCATGCTAAAATAAACACAGGGGTGCTGACCATCATTCTCACCTGACCACACATTCTACCTGTCTACATGTAGCAGTCTAAAGTGTCCCCACTTGCACCAGAGAATGTCTAGCTTTCGCGTGGCACAGACTGGTAAGAAGCTTCAGGAGGGAGGTCATGTGTGCTAGCAAGGCAGAAGCCCTGGGTTCAAGCCTCGTGTGAGCCGAATCAGGAGGAAGTGGTACTCCCTAAGCAAGCAGAGTGACGTTGTTTACATACACACACTACTTGGCCACACACTCCACCTGGCCACAGCACCTTAACAGTATGCCACTGACTGTCACTCTCATCACTGACCAATAGGTTTATTACTGCTGATGATCTCATTCAAACACACAAAGCTCATGATATACCATTCTTCCAGATTCCTACCTGAATAGCTCCACATTCCTTTCTGTTTGCCTGGCCATTTTCCTCACCCCTGCCTCCCCAGCCACCACAATCTCATTGCCCTCGGTGACGACCCCGGCACACACGACTCCCAGAACATCTCCGTAGCGCGGGGATGTGATGTAGTAGGTCCGGCCCGTGGAGGGGGCATAGCAGAAGCTGCGTTCTGAATAATTTCCATACCGCGATCGGATCCCTCCGCCCTCGTTGCCGATGCAGAGTAGCAGATCTGTGGTCTCCATCCCATATCGGAGCTTCAGTTTCCTGGGAGCAACTGCAGGGTGCATCCCAGTGGCCTCCAGAGCCTCCTCCATCATCTCCAGACACTCTGCATCTGCCAGAAGGGACATATTCCTCTTCATGGACTCCTTCAGGTAGTCAGGGGCCACCAGGGGGAGGCGCACCTTCCTCAAGAGCTCAGCCAGGTGTCTACTCCGCCCGTACTCCACCCCGTCTCCTAGAGTGTCCTGTCTGACCCAGTGTAGCACCACATCCAGGATGGTCTCCTCCCGTGACACGTTGAGGTCGTCGGAGCTCAGCAGTGCCCCCAGTTTATGGGCCTCTAGTTCTAGAATCTCCTCGCTCATACACACCTGAACAAAGTGCGTCCGTAGGTATCTCTGGGCATGGTCGGCCAGCTCCTCGGCTCCAAGGTCACGGGCATAGTAGTACACCCCGAGGCAGTTGGAAGCGTCCATGTTCTCCCTCATGTGGCTCTGGCAGCGATTGAATACCTCGTCCATCTGTAGAAGGAAGGCGGCAACGGACACCCCCTGTACATTGGCGTTGTTGAGCGGGAGCTCAGAACAGTACATGTAGTTCAACAATAGACCCAGGCTATCGGCTGGTGTGTCACGCAGAAATACTTCCCTAGTACTGCACTCCCGCAGGCCACAGGTGAACATGACCCGGAAGTAAGGGCTGAAGGCTGAGAGGACCACGCGATGGCAGGGGAAGCTGATGTCCTCAGCCACCAGCACCACATCTGTCAGCTTCTCTGTCTCCCTCATCTTCCTCAGCTGGTCCAGAAGACCCAGACTATGTTTAGCTCTCAGATCCATTTGGATCTAATGTCTATTCAACAGTAATAACTTAACTTAGAAAATAATTATGAAAAATGTAAATAGATTTAAATAAATAACAAAACAAGGAGGTTCTTTACCTGAAAGTATAGAAAGAAAGAAACACAAGTTCAATGTTGATATGATCAAGACCCCAGTACATTGTTTACATTTATGTTGAGTAGAGTTTTGTAGTCATTTTGTGAATATTTGATAGTTAAAAAGACATTCCTTATCTTCAAATTTGTAGTTCTGTCAATATAAATCAGTAAGTGTGACCAACATTTCTTACTGGAATTCCAATTTCCCATATTGACACATACACCACAGCATAACAGTACAGCAACTAAAGCATGTCCATGCCCTGCTTGCCTCTGTGAAACCAGGGATCCATGTCAAACACTAATCAGTATCATCTCCCACTATGCATTATGTTACTAAAGTCTTACGCCCTTTAGTCTTATTAGAGATGATTTTGCCCTTTGATCACACAGTAGTCAAGCCTATTTCATCCTATCCTACCAGTCAGTGGGAATCCACTTATTCCAGTAGACCATCAGGTTCCTCAGTCAGCCAGGCTGCAGGCGTTGTTGTTAATGTAGCTGAATGCACCAGGAAGAGTGGTCAGAGAGACAGGGGGCCAAGCTATCCTCTCTGAAACCCAGCACTGTTTACCTTCCCCTTCTCTCGCTTCCCTGCCTGAATGCCCTGTCCTTCTGAGCTGAGCAACACACCTTAAAATAGACTATGATATGGCCAATGGAACGGCAACTGGGTCAGAGAGGCAGCAGGCATATAGGGGCGAGGGGCACATTCTGTTTTTACATGGACTAATGTCAGGAGACTCACATATGATAATGTTGTGTCATGTTGAGCAATGGTCTATTAGAATTTCACAAGTAAAATATAACCCGATTCCTATTCTTTGCTATCGCTATATATATTTTTTTGGGGGGGGGGTGTAGGCTTACGATCACGTGTAGGCTCATGTATCTGTGGACTGGCACATGGAACCAGCTTCTGGGTTGGATTCTTCATGTCACTCTCTTAAAGCAACTACAGTCATTTTGAATGATAATAGTCACAATATTCATAATAATCATAATAATAAACTTGCGATGATGCAGCTGATACTTTGTTCATACCACTCAACAGATTGATGTTAACATTTTAACCTGAGGTGGTGTGAACCATAGAATTAGGAATTAGTAATTGCATAGTATCTCTATGGTGTGAACATCCTGAACAAAGCAATGATGAACCCTACAGGTATTGCAAAACAAAATAGTTCGTTTTTTTTTAACTGAAGGCATTTCCCTGTGATATCCTGTGTAGGCCGTAAATCAGAAAATGCTATATGTACTGTATATGTAGTATGTTGTTTTTCACCTGAAGTTAATCTATAATTCCCATATCCTTTGTCTCTGTCTGTCCACTGTCCTCTAAACCACAGCTCTCTGTAATAGATGACAGGAATAGTATGTCATCAGCTACTGGCTGCCTGGTGTTTTCATGGTTCATTAGCATCACTTTGCAGTGTAAGAAATCTGGTGGTGTAACACCTCTTTCCTATGACCAGAGTGCAGTCCAGACATTCCAGCCTTCCTGAAATGTGGCTCTCAAGACTTTGAATGATCAAATATGAGGTGGGAAAATGCCTCCTAGATAGTCATATTGTATAAAAGAGGGATTGACAGGCACTTCAAGCGACTTACACGGGGAGGAAAAATTTGCCCAACCTTGTCCACAAGGTGGTATGGGTGTGGGGCGGAGGGCTAAGGGGTACAGATTGGAGAGAAATGTGCTGGATGAGCAGAGATTGGAGGAGCTGACTCAGAGAATGGACTAATCTGACACAGCCTCCCCTGACCGAGCGTCTAAAAACGTCCTTCAAGTAAGGCACAGAAGATGTGTGTGTGTCTGTGTGTATGTGTGTGCCCACGCACTAGTCTAAGGTGTGTGAATATTTGTGTGAGTTTCTGATTTATTGCAAATAGATGTGGTCCTGTGGCTCATGCTCATTGCTGCCTGTTGGCTGGAAGCATATACTGTACTGTAGATTAACCATATAGTGTACTGTAGATTAACCATATACTGTACTGTAGATTAACCATATAGTGTACTGTAGATTAACCATATACTGTACTGTAGATGAACCATATACTGTACGGTAGATGAAATATATACCGTACTGTAGATTAACTACTGTACTGTAGATGAACCTGTCTTCCTATAAAAATACTTTAAAGCACTACTATATATCTTTTACTTTTACTCCACTACATTCCTAAAGAAAATAATGTACTTTTTACTCCATACACTTTACTGACACCCAAAAGTTACATTTCGCATGCTTAACAGGACAGGAAAATGGTCCAATTCACGCACTTATCAAGATAACATCCCTGGTCCTCCCTACTGCCTCTGATCTGACAGACTCACTAAACACAAATGTTTCCTTTGTAAATTATGTTTGAGCGACAACAGGCCCTCCGATTTGACACACTGAACTCTGTTTGAGAAGTATTTGGGGAACTGGGCGAGGCTAAAGATGAAGATGTCTACACAGTACTGTCTTTTATTGATGGTGGTTATGATATCGTTTAGTACCTTGAGCGTGACTGAGGTGCACCCGTGACCAGCTCGGAAACCAGATTGCACAGCGGAGAAGGTACGGTGGGATTCGAAATGGTCAGTGGTCTGTTAATTAACCTGGCTTTCGAAGACATTAGAAAGGCAGGGCAGGATGGATATAGGTCTATAACAGTTTGGGTCTAGAGTTTGAAGAGGGGGATGACCGCGGCAGCTTTCCAATCTTTAGGGATCTCGGACGATACGAAAGAGAGGTTGAACAGACTGGTAATAGGGGATGCAACAATGGCGGTGGATAATTTTAGAAAGAGAGGGTCCAGATTGTCAAGCCCAGCTGATTTGTACAGGTCCAGTGTTTCAGCTCCTTCAGAACATCTGCTATCTGGATTTGGGTGAAGGAGAAGCTGGGGAGGCTTGGGCAAGAAGCTGCGGGGGGTGCGGAGCTGATGGCCGGGGTTGGGGTAGCCAGGAGGAAAGCATTGCCAGCCGTAGACAAATGCTTCTTGAAATTCTCGATTATCAGTGGTGACAGTGTTACCTAGCCTCAGTGCAGTGAGCAGCTGGGAGGAGGTGCTCTTATTCTCCATGGACATTACAGTGTCCCAAAACTTTTTGGAGTTAGAGCTACAGGATGCACATTTCTGTTTGAAAAAGCTAGCCTTTGCTTTCCTGACTGACTGTATGCATTGGTTCCTGATTTCCCTGAAAAGTTGCATATCATGGGGACTATTCGATGCTAGTGCAGTCCGCCACAGGATGTTTTTGTGCTGGTCAAGGGCAGTCAGGTCTGGAGTGAACCAAGGGCTATATCTGTTCTTAGTTCTACATTTTTTGAAAGGGGCATGCTTACTTAAGATGGTGAGGAAATTGCTTTAAAAAAACGACCAGGCATCCTTGACTGACGGGATGAGGTCAATATCCTTCCAGGATACCCGGGCCAGGTCGATGAGAAAGGCCTGCTCGCTGAAGTGTTGTAGGGAGCGTATGACAGTGATGGGGGTGGTCATTTGACCGTGGACCCATAACGGATGCAGGCAATGAGGCAGTGATCGCTGAGATCCTAATTGAAAACAGCAGAGGTGTATTTGGAGGGCAAGTTGATCAGGATAATATATATGAGGGTGCCCATGTTTACGGATTTAGGGTTGTACCTGGTGGGTTCCTTGATTATTTGTGTGAGATTGAGGGCATCTAGACCTGCATAGACCTGGAAAGTATGACAGAACTTTGCAGGCTATCTCTGCAGTAGATTGCAACTCCTCCCCCTTTGGCAGTTCTTTATTGCAAAGCGTCACATCTGGAGGAAACCTGGCACCATCCCTACGGTGAAGCATGGTGGTGGCAGCACCATGCAGTCGGGATGTTTTTCAGTGGCAGAGACTGGGAGACTAGTCATGATCGAGGGAAAGATGAACGGAGCAAAGTACAGAGAGATCTTTGATGAAAGCCTGCTCCAGAGCACTCGGGACAACGCAGGAGTGGCTTCGGGACAGGTCTCTGAATGTCCTTGAGTGGCCCAGCCAGAGCCCAGACTTTGAACATCTCTGGAGAGACCTGAAAATAGCTGTGCAGCAACACTCCTCCCCCAACCTGACAGAGCTTGAGAGGATCTGTAGAGATGAATGGGAGAAACTCCCCAAATGCAGGTGTGCCAAGCTCATAGTGTCATACCCAAGAAGACTCGATGCTGTCATCACTGCCAAAGGTGCATCAACAAAGTACTGAGTAAAGGGTCTGAGTATGTAAATGTCTGATTTTTGTCAGTTATTCTATTATAAGTGAAGTATCAGGTTTGTGTGTGTGTGTTTTATACTGGCTGAAACCACTCTTAAGTTTGTGTGTATTCCAGGCAGTGCTTGCAGCCATCGTCTTTGTGAACCTGAAAAGTATGTTCAAGCAGTACATCACTCTGTGTAGGAGCAGCAAAGTTCAGGCGAAGAGGAGGAAATCTGCCATTACAGAAACACCCACCAACAGAGGACAAGCGGCGTGGTAATGGGCAGCAGCAACAGCGGCCGAAGACACAGGACTCATGGACTTGGGAGGAAATTCTAGACGGGAGAGGACCCTGGGCACAGCCAGGGGAATATCGCTGCCCCAAAGCAGAGCTGGAGGCAGCTAAGGCAGAGAGGCGCTGGTATGAGGAGGCAGCACGGCGGCGCAGTTGGAAGCCCGAGAGTCAGCCCCAAAAATGTATTGGGGGGGGCACACAGGGAGTGTGGGGAAGCCAGGTAGGAGACCTGCGCCAACTTCCTGTGCTTACCGTAGAGTGAGAGGGACAGGGCAGGCACCGTGTTATGCTGTTGAGCGCACGGTGTCCCCGGTGCGGGTGCATAGCCCGGTGAGGTACATTCCAGCTCCTCATAGCGGCCGGGCTAGAGTGGGCATCGAGCCAGGTGCAATGAAGCCGGCTCTACGCATCTGGTCTCCAGTGCGTCTCCTTGGGCCGGCGTACATGGCACCAGCCTTGTACGCCGGCCCAAGCCCAGTGCGGCCTATTCCACCTCACCGCACTGGTCGGGCTACGGGGAGCATTCAACCAGGTAAGGTTGGGCAGGCTCGGTGCTCAAGAGCTCCAGTGCGCCTGCACGGTCCGGTCTATCCAGTGCCACCTCCACGCACCAGCCCTCCGGTGGCAGCCCCCGCACCAGGCTCTCTCTCTGCCTTCTGCCTACAGGTGCTTCCAGAGCCTTCCTCCTCTCCAGTGCTGCCAGAGCCTTCCTCCTGTCCTGAGCCGCCAGAGTCTCCCGCCTGTCCAGCGCTGCCAGAGTCTCCCGCCTGTCCAGAGCTGCTAGTCTCCCGCCTGTCCAGAGCTGCTAGAGGCTCCCGCCTGTCCAGAGCTGCTAGAGTCTCCCGCCTGTCCAGAGCTGCTAGAGTCTCCCGCCTGTCCAGAGCTGCTAGAGTGTCCTGCCTGTCCAGAGCTGCTAGAGTCTCTCAATCAGCCAGGAGCTGCCAGAGCCGTCAGTCAGCCAGGAGCTGCCAGTCAGTCAGCTGCCAGGAGCTGCCAGAGCCGCTAGCCAGCCAGGAGCTTCCAGAGCCGCCAGCCAGCCAGGAGCTGCCAGAGCCGCCAGCCAGCCAGGAGCTGCCAGAGCCGCCAGCCAGCCAGGAGCTGCCAGAGCCGTCAGCCAGTCCTGAGCTACCCTTCAGTCCTGAGCTACCCTTCAGTCCCGAGCTACCCCTCAGTCCCGAGCTGCCCTCAGTCCGGTGGGGCCCTTTAGTAGGGTTGCCAGTCCAAGGTCGGTGGCGAGGGTCGCCGTTCCTAGGAGGACACTAAAGCGGACAAAGACTATGGTGGAGTGGGGTCCACGTCCTGCGCCAGAGCCGCCACCCTGGACAGATGCGCGCGGGGGGGGGGGGTACTCTCACGTTCTGACCATAGTTCTTTTGTGTTTTCTTTGTTTTAGTGTTGGTCAGGACGTGAGCTGAGTGGGCATTCTGTTGTGTGTCTAGTTTTCCCATTTCTATGTTTGGCCTGATATGGTTCTCAATCAGAGGCAGGTGTTAGTCTTTGTCTCTGATTGGGAACCATATTTAGGTAGCCTGTTTTGTGTTGGGTTTTGTGGGTGGTTGTTTTCTGTCTTCGTGTGTCTGCACCAGACAGAACTGTTTCGTTTTTTTCACATTTGTTGTTTTGTATTTTGTAGTGTTCACGTTTATCGTCTTTATTAAACATGATGAACACTAACCACGCTGCGCTTTGGTCCTCTCCTTTGTCCACAGAAGAAAGCCGTTACACACTGGGAGACAAATTCACCTTTCAGCAGGACAATAACCTAAAACACAAGGTCAAATATACACTGGAGTTGCTTACCAAAATGACATTGAATTTTTTAGTGGCCTAGTTACAGTTTTGACTTAAATCAACTTGAAAATCTATGGCAAGACCTGAAAATGGCTGTCTAACAATGAACAACAACCAACTTGAGAGCTTGAAGAATTTTAAAAAGAACAATGTACAAATATTGTACAATCCAGGTGTGCAAAACTCCTACAGACTTACCCAGAAAGAGTCAAAGCTGTAATTGCTGCCGAAGGGGATTCTAACATGTATGTCTCAGGGTGGTGAATACTTATGTAAATGAGATATTTCTGTATTTAATTTTCAATAGTTTGGCAAAAATCTTTAAAAACATGTTTTCACTTTGTCATTATGGGGTATTGTGTGTAGGTAGGTGAGGAAAAAAAGACATGTAATCCATTTTGAATTCAGGCTGTAACACAAAATCTGTAATAAGGTATGAGGTATGAATACTTTCTAAAGGCACTGTATAACCTCACTGGGACCAACCAGGTTGGTGTGTCAGATGACCACTGCAGCTGGGAGTACCTGAAGGGCGGTGGAGAACAGACAGTGCCACCCTAGTGACAGAGTCGGAACTGCAAGACAGGGACACCACCACTCTGGGCTCCACATAGTGAGGATACCATGAGCCGGGACCTGGATAAGTTCTCCCAGGGTTCGCTGGGCAAGAGGACTTTTGACATCCATTCCATCATCCTAGACCTATCCACGGCTAACTTCATCAACACCGGGGCTATCAAGACCATGAGAAATGTGAGTGGGTGATGATGAGGAGAGGGAAATTATGAGATCGGGGAGATGGCCTTGAATTGAAGAGACAAAAATCAGGAATGTACCTCCAATAAAAGGCATAAGGGGAGAAAATTATTAGGATGACAAAGGTTTGGTAGGTTGAGATAACAGGATCAGTGGGTCCCCCACGGGATGGTTGAGCTTACGTAGGCTAATGCGATTAGGATGAGGTTGTAAGTAACATGAACATTTCCCAGGACATAGATATCTGATATTGGCAGAAAGCTTAAATTCTAACTGAACTGTCCAATTTACAGTAACTATTACAGTGAAAGAATACCATGCTATTGTTTGAGTGTGTAGTTATGAACTTGAAAAGTTATTAATAAACCAATTAGGCACATTTGGGCATTCTTGATACAACATTTTGAACAGATGTAATGGTTCATTGGATCAGTCTAAAACTTCACACATGCACTGCTGCCATCTAGTGGCCAAAATATAAATTGTGCCTGGGCTGGAATAATACATTATGGCCTTTCTCTTGCATTTCAAAGATGGTACTTTTTTTTTTTAAACACGTTTTTTCTTTGTATTATCTTTTACCAGATCTAATGTGTTATATTCTCCTACATTAATTTCACATTTCCACAAACTTCTGTTTCCTTTCAAATGGTATCAAGAATATGCATATCCTTGCTTCAGGGCCTGAGCTACAGTTAGATTTGGGTATGTCATTTTAGGTGAAAATGGAAAAAAAGGGTCCGATCCTTGAGGTTTTAAAAGCAGAGTGTTTATCCTCCAGTCCAGTTTTGACAGATATTTTACAACTTTGGTGAGATTGATGTTACTGTCTACATGGCTAGGTTTCAATGTAAGTGAAACCTGTATCTGTGGCTAATAAATTAATAACTCATTACTTTGAATAGGATGTGTAAATAACTCATACTCTTACTATCCAGCATCTGTAGTGGAGCAGTTAAGAGCTGGGAGTGTTCTTCTGAGTCCATCACTAAAGGACATCTGTTTGCTCCAGTCCATGATGCTGCGCTTCACTGCCTTGGCCACCAGAGAACATCAACGCCGAGCTGTGAGTATTCACTGATGAGAGACATGCATATCTGCATGCCAAAACACATACAATACAATCATTCAGTACAGTTAAATGGAAAATACAATATGGAAGACTCTGTAAATATTAACCATGTCTGTAAATGTCATTGCAGGAGATGCAGTGCAACACCAAACTCTGAGGAGCCTTACCCGAAGTCTGACATTCTGCATATTTCTTATATACTTTGTTATGGGGGCGCGCCCCTACCCTTTTGAAAAGTTACTGTAAATTGGGAAGTTAGTATACAGGTATATACTGTGTATATGGTAGTTCTAATGCAGTCATGCATTTCTTATAGCGAGGTCAGTGTATGAAACCTCAATGTATCAACATTTTTAAAAGAGCTTAATAATTAATGAAATACCTACAAAAAGTGGAAGGTACAGTAAACCCCTACAATGTCGAAATAATATCCTCCCCCGAACAAGAGCAACAGAGCAGGGGGACTAGTTGCCAAATATGGATATGCTTCTGCCAGGGTTCTGTCAGAAACAGCTTTGGCAATGGGCCTTACTCGATCTCTGTGACTCCACTGAAATGAGAGAAATAACTATTACTCAAAACCTAAAATATACTTTATTTGGAGCAGAGGAAAGTGATTCAGTGCATTTTGGAACAAACACGAAACAAGGTGAACAACACAACATGGAACAAAGTGAACAATATGGAATAAATAAATAATACTTTAAAAATACATATAAATCAAATACCTGAAGTAGATTGAGAAGTACTGGAATCAAGTGACAGAATGAAAATAATTTCCCCCATACATAAAACATAGATAATAAATAAATAAAACAATCTGTAAAACGTTTAAATAACAGTTAACATGCTTCATCACAGCTGAAGATGGGGGAGGGGTCTTTGGGTGATGGCAGACAACGTCATCACCCAAAGATACAGAGGATCAGAGCAGACACGATCTTCGCTCTAGTCTATGTTAAACATGACACTGTAAAAACCTGCACAAAGCCTAATGTAACAGCTCATACGAATGCACGTACATGCAAATAGTAGCATGATTGACCCTCTGCAATATGTGTATCAGAATGACAGTCTCACTCACTGAAAATCTAACATGAATGTTTTGTGACACACAGAAGGGAGGTAAAATTGTGCATACATATAATGTAAACAAAGTTTGGAATTACACATGAATTCAACAAACAGTGAACAAACAAGGAAATCAGAAAATTAGATTTTTCCCCCTCTCACAGTTGCATAAAACCTAAGTGATCACAGTCCCTGAATATCAAATATCTCTTCGTACTGGCCAGAAGTGTCGTCATGGGAGATTGTGAACAGCAGGACAGAGTCAAGTTAGGTTGGGGCGTGGGGTGGTGGTAGGGTAGCTTTGGGCTGAAGAAGAGGGGTGGACGAGGTCTATGCCCACAAACTACAATGTCTGAACAAATATTTGAACCACCCATCTTTGGGACCAGCTTTCAAAGTTGGAACTAGTGTAATTAGTGGACTTACGGGGAGGTTATTGTTTTTGGTTTCTAGGCTACAGCAGTACAGCTACAGTTCCTGATGGGAGTCAGCAGTGTGCAGTTGTTCAGGGCTGGGCTGAGACTGCTCCCCCTCGTCCTCTGCGTCCTCCTCCCCCTGCTGTGACACCAGCTGCTGGTAGCGCGCCTGGCGCTGGTAGTCCGGGTCGATGTTGATCCAGTTATTGGCCACCCACTTAGTCCCGCGGGTGACCACACAGCCACCGTGCAGAGAGTACTCATCCTGCTCCCCCACCCAGCCTGTGGGTAACAGAGACCAGTTCATATGTGTATTCAAAAGCAGCTTTGATAACAGCATAACTGATAACTGCCATGTGGACTAGTAGGAGTATTCTTTTTCAATGCGTTTCTAAAACAGTGGGCATAACCTTCATCAAAACTACACATGCTTCAGTTTTTAAATAAGGACCTGAACAGCAGTGATAGAATGAAATGGGGTAAATTGCTGTGTACAATAAGTTGTGTGTCCTGTCTGATGGGCAGTAATTAAGCTGTAGTAGTGTGTACATTGAAGGGTCATACTATGTCTGTACCTTGTCCATCAGAGAGGTAATTGTACCATAACACAGCTGTCCCTTTAGTAGGGTTCACCCTCAGGTTGCTCTTATCACAGTTCTTCCTCGTGTCCATAAGATCCACATCGTTCTGAATCAGAGACTGAAAACACAAACATACGCACCAGGGCTTGCCATTTGCCAAAAGCTCAAGTCACTTGTCCCAAAATAATACATGGTCTAACACAATGCAAGGAACCACTTTACAAAATAAAATGCATTGCTATCCATTTTACCATAGAGAAAGACAAAACAAAAAAACTCTGCCTATTGGCTGCTTTGCATAGTCAAGCCTGTCTCAAAATACAACAATGCCACTTTAAGGCTCTCCTGGAGGATGGTTGGCCACCCTTGGTAGCCTATAAAATATTGGGTACCACTATACTTGTCACCCAATGTCATAACACGGCATGACACATTCATAACCATGTCATAACAGCTGACATAACTTGTCATAATATGGTCATAACACTGTCATGAGCCATATATTTATTGTTACATATATTGCGTTATTTTATGGCTGGTTATATCACCTACATAAGAGTGTCAAAATCCACATTTATTCAAAAAACGATTCATTACAACAACAAAGGATTTAAGAAACAAACATTCAAAACAATAGGAAAATCCTTGGCAGGGAAATAACTCATTTGAATATATGTGGGTTGACACTCTTGTGTAGGTGTCATAAGCAGCCATAAAATAATGCAATATGTCACAACAGGTGTAAATATATGGGTCATGACAGTTATGTCCATGTCATGACAAGTTGACAGTTGTTATGACATGGTTATGTAAAGTAAAACGTTTGACCAAATATTGCAACAATACATTGACCAAATACTTTCTCTTTATAAAATAATTCCCTCCAGAGTTCTAAATTATGGGCGTCCCATCTTCCCTGTGACAATAAAAAAATATGTCTATGATTCAAAATGGACTCTGGGACGACAGATCCCAAATTCATACAACCACTGCACATAAAAAAATATTTAAAAAGCAATGAGGCTGATGGATCAGACCATTTAGCTTAAAATGTTGATAACGTTTTATTTCTTCATATTATACCCCCAACAACGCGCACATGACTGTAGGTTATGCGTGAATGTTCCAAAATGCAATTAGCGGGAAAACACTGTCCTCAAAAGCACATCAAATGTGCGAGCTGTTTAATTTGACAGAGATTAAAATATCCGTTAGAAACTAAGAAAGGGGAGATCTAAAGATCCATCAACTAGCATGGGTTACTAATATGACTAGGATTATGCCTTTGGCTGCTGGACAATACAATAAAGTTGATTTGAAAACCAATAGAACATGAGAAAAATGCTAGGATATTAAGTGTTTATAAAATACTTCCTTCAGCATTTCTATGATGGTATTTTGGCTAGCCTACTTTGAAACAAGTTAAGACATGCTTCATGAAATTACATAAAATGTCCAGGTTTTAAACAATTAAGTTTATGGTTAAATAGTTTCAAAATGTTCCTCAGCTCAGATTCAAGATGGGTGATGTGCGGTGCACAACAGGCACTGTCCTTCACTCTCCGGTCTTTTTACTATTTGATCTGAACAAACAGAGCCTTGTGTTTTTCAACAGAATCAAGCCTTTAAACGTTAATAATCCTTCATTAGACTATATTTGTCACACATGACTGGTGTTTAGCCAATATTTATATTTTTGTAATTAAAAGTATCATTAAAGCATCGGGTTGGACATGAGGCTCTAGCCAATATGTATGTCACCTACACTTTGACATGTAGGGTTTGTATTTATGTACATGAAAAATAGATTTGAATATTATCCCAATGTTGGCCTCTCTGATTCAATTCTGATCAAAGTAATTGGGGCACCAGGTAGCCTAGTGGTTAGAGTGTTTTGCAAGTAACCCGAAAGGTTGCTAGATCGAATCCCCGAGCTGACAAGGTAAAAATCTGTCGATTGTGTTCTTAACTGACTTGCCTGGTTAAATAACATAAACAAATATATTTTTTTAATTGTTTGATATTGTGATTTTTTTATTTTTTTTTTTTTAACTTGTTCAGGACAAGAGGACAAGCCCTGCACACATAATCACTCATTAATACCATTGACAAGTTTACAATTGGCTCATTCATCCCCCTCCTCTCCCCTGTAACTATTCTCCAGGTCGTTGCTGCAAATGAGTTCTCAGTCAACTTACCTGGTAAAATAGAGGATAAATAAAAATTAAAAAATGGACAAAAACATAGAGATACACATACAGCTGTACACAGACAAACACGCAAACACATAATATAGAAATTATATAAACATACAAGAACCCACACACAGACACACAGAGTAAATAACGCACCACTTCCTCATATGTCCTGTTGTCTGCCACAGGGAACGCGGTCTCCCCACCCCCCTCAACAGAGTTTAGGTAGAAGAGAACTGTGATGTACCTGGGTGTGCAACACATATTTAATACACACACAGACCAACAACACCATAGATATGTAAGCCTTAGTCACAAACTGATATATTTACATGCGCTAAGTTACACAGCCATACAACACATAGTTTACCACAAACACATCCACCTAACGTTCACAGACTTTACAGTACATTATCACACAATAACTCCACCTAACCATCTTAACCCAAAGGACATCTAACCAGAATTATGAATATACAGTATGATTAAAACAAAGCCAAGATCAAGGCGTTGGCTGACTCAACACAGCTCTCTCTCACCTGCAGGAGGTCTCGAAGGGTGTGGAGGTGTTGGCAGCGAGGCGTGTGTGTGTGCAGGCTGTCTCAGGGTAGACAGGGCCGCTGTCGTGGTGGGCGTGGTAGTGACCACCCTGCTCATAACGCACCACCTGGAGTGGCTCACTCAGATCCACCAACGCAGAGGGCAGCCGGGTCAGACGGGTCACCCTAGGGAGGAGAGAGAAGAGAAAAGAGAGAGAAAGGGACAAAAATCCTTAACATCAGATTCCGATAACCTTGGCCATGGCGTTTTTCAAACTATTTTTATTCATGTATTCAAACATATACTGAACAAAACTATAAACACAACATGTAAAGTGTTGGTCCCATTTTTCACAAGCTGAAATAAAAGGTCCCAGAAATGTGCCATACGCACAAAAAGCTTATTTCTCTCAAAAGTTTTGCACAAATTTGTTTATATCCCTGTTAGTGAGAATTTCTCCTTTGCCAAGATAATCCATCCACCTGGCAGGGTGGTATATCAAGAAGCGGATTAAACAGAATTATCATTACATAGGTGTACCTTGTGCTGGGAACAATAAAAGGCCACTCTTAAATGTGCAGTTTAGTCACACAACACATGCCTCAATTTTGAGAGAGCGCGCAATTGGCATGCTGACTGCAGGAATGTCCACTAGAGATGTTGCCAGAGAATTGTATTTTCCTTTCTCTACCATAAGCAGTCTCCAAAGTTGTTTTAGGGAATTTGGCAGTACATGCAACAGGCCTCACAACAACAGACCACGTGTAACCACACCAGCCCAGGACCTCCACATCTGGCATCTTCACCTGCGGGATCTTCTGAGACCAGCCACCCAGACAGCTGATGAAACTGAGGTTATTTTCTGTCTGCAATAAAGCCCTTTTGTGAGGAAAAACTTATTCTGATTGACTGGGCCTGGCTCCTCAGTGGGTGGACCTGGCTCCCAAGTGGGTAGGCCTAGGGGCTGCACCCCTGCCCAGTCATGTGTAATCCATATATTAGGGCCTAATGAATGTATTTAAATTGGCTGATTTCCTTATATTATATCAGTAAAATCATTGAAATTGTTGCATTTATATTTTTGTTCAGTATTCTTGGCTTTAAAAAAAAGCAGAGAAAAAAAATCCTCTATCCCAGTGTTATCTATACACATGCAATGGGAACAATATCAGTAAAATCCCACTACTCTTTTCATACAAAACTATACGTCATTAAAACATTTGGAATAGTAACGTAATAGAGGGAATAGAAGAGAGAGAGGAGAGATAGAGACCAGTGCAGAGGCGAGACTACGAGGCCAAGACAACATTTGACAGCGATGCTCTCCTCACCTCTTCTTGAGGTCTCGGAGTACCTGATGTGCCCCCTTTCCCTGGTACAGCCAGGTGTGTCTGCTGTTCCTGACCAGCTGGCTGCTCTTCACCCCGCGCTGCTGCAAGAACCGCTGGAACGCATTACTGTCCAGACTCCTGAACTCCTCCAGGCTCAGCAAGCCTAATGCAAACACGCACAGACAGATTGACAGGGGTCACAGACACACAGGGGTCAGATAGCTATCACAAAGACACACAGACAGGGGTCACTTAGCTACAGGTACAATTGAAGTCGGAGGTTTACACACACTGAGGTTGGAGTCATTAAAACTCGTTTTTCAACCACTCCACAAATGTATTGTTAACAAAACTATAGTTTTGGCAAGTCGGTTAGGACATCTACTTTGTGCATGACACAAGTAATTTATTCAACAATTGTTTACAGACAGATTATTTCACTTATAATTCACAATTCCAGTGGGTCAGAAGTTTACATACACTAAGTTGACTGTGCCTTTTAACAGCTTGGAAAATTCCATAAAATGATGTAATGGCTTTAGAAGCTTCTGATAGGCTTATTGACATAATTTGAGTAACTTGGAATTGTACCTGTGGATGTATTTCAAGGCCTACCTTCAAACGCAGTGCCTCTTTGCTTGACATCATGGGAAAATCAAAAGAAATCAGCCATGACACAAGTCTGGTTCATCCCAATTGGGAGCAATTTCCAAATGCCTGAAGGTACCACCACGTTCATCTGTACAAACAATAGTACACAAGTATAAACACCATGGGTCCACGCAGCCGTCATACCGCTCAGGAAGGAGACGCGTTCTGTCTCCTAGAGATGAACATACTTTGGTGCAAAAAGTGCAAATCAATCCCAGAACAACAGCAAAGGACCTTGTGAAGATGCTGGAGGAAACAGGTACAAAAGTATCTATATCCACAGTAAAAACGAGTGCTGTATCGTCACTAACCTGAACGGCTGCTAAGCAAGGAAGCAGCCACTGCTCCAAAACCGCCATAAAAAAAGCCAGACTGTGTTTTGTAACTATACATGGGGACAAATATCGTACTTTTTGGAGAAATGTCCTCTGGTCTGATGAAACAAAAATAGAACCGTTTGGCCATAATGACCATCGTTATGTTTGGAGGAAAAAGGCTTACAAGTCGAAGAACATCATCCCAACCGTGAAGCACGGGGGTGGCAGCATCATGTTGTGGGGGTGCTTTGATGCAGGAGGGACTGGTGCACTTCACAAAATAGAGGAAGAAGAATTATGTGGATATTTTGAAGCAACAACGCAAGACATCAGTCAGGAAGTTTAAGCTTGGTCACAAATGGGTCTTCCAAATGGACAATGACCCCAAGCATATTTTCAAAGTTGTGGCAAAATGGCTTAAGGACAACAAAGTCAAGGTATTGGATTGGCCATCACAAAGCCCTGACCTCAATCCTATATAATATTTGTGGGCAGAACTGAAAAAGTGTGTGTGAGCAAGGAGGCCTACAAACCTGACTCAGTTACACCAGCTCTGTCAGGAGGAATGGGCCAAAATTCACCCAACTTATTGTGGGAAGCTTGTGGAAGGCTACCAAAACGTTTGACCCAAGTTAAACAATTTAAAGGCAATGCTACCAAATACTAATTGAGTGTATGTAAACGTATGACCCTCTGGGAATGTGATGAAAGAAATAAAAGCTGAAATAAATCATCCTCTAGTATTATTCTGACATTTCACATTCTTAAAATAAAGTGGTGATCCTAACTGACCTAAGACAGGGAATTTTTTTCCTGAATTAAATGTCAGGAATTGTGAAAAACTGAGTTTAAATGTATTTGGCTAAATTGTATGTAAACTTCCGACTTCATGATAAGCCTGACAAGAAGAAGCTCGTGGAGACGCTGCTGTGGATGATCATTGTCCCTGTGCAAAGAATACTACTTTTTATTTTCATGCTTGTTCCCTGGAACTGGTTTTCAATTTGACATGGTGTCACAGACGGATTATAGTGCTGTTGGTGTTATGGATTAGTTAGCTCTGTATGCTGAGGCCTTGCTGAGAATGACAGTCTCTTACCGTTACCGTCAGGGTCAGCCTTCAGTCCAGCATAGATCTCTCTCAGATTCTCTGGTGTCAGCCAGATCCCATCCCTCACTCGTGAATGGGTCAATATCTGTAGAAGGCCCAGGAAACACATTTATAACATGTTTTTTTTTTAATGTAAAAAAGCACACATTACACAGACATATAGAAGATAATACAATACATCTTTATTGATCCATTATAAAGGAACAAAATACATTGATATTTTGCTGCCACAGTACCCAGCCCCACCACCCAGTGGCCTTGTGGTTAGTGTCTGCCCTGAGATTGGAAAGTTGGGACTTCAATCCAAACACTGTAAAAATTGGGACCCGATGAGTCTCTGCTTGGCACTCAGCATTAGGGAGATAGAATGTGGGTGAGGCCCTGCGATAGACTAGTGTCCTGTCCAGGGGGTGTACTTGTACATCAAGCTGCCTCACGCTAGAGAAACAGGAGATAGACTAGTGTCCTGTCCAGGGGGTGTACTTGTACATCAAGCTGCCTCACGCTAGAGAAACAGGAGATAGACTAGTGTTCTGTCCAGGGGGTGTACTTGTACATCAAGCTACCTCACGCTAGAGAAACAGGAGATAGGAACCTGCTCCTATGATCTAGTCTGGCTCGCACAAACCAAGACTTGTGCAAGGTTACTTACTTCACTCACAGACACACACATGCCTGCTTGCCCACCCACCTCCTGGAGTTGGAGCTGTCCGTCCTGATTGAGGTCCAGCAGGTTGAAAATCTCATCAGGGCTAAGGTTGAGCTGCTCCGTCAGCTCCTCCTGTCCTTCAGGCACCATCACCTGGCTCTCCATCAGGCCCTTCAGCTGAGCCAGCTGCACCACCACACGACACTCCTCCTCAGACAGGAACCCTGGGATCTCTGGAGAGACAGATACACACACAGCACACACACGCATAGGTGTTCACACACACACAAATGCACACACACATGCAACTTCAACGTAAACAGAGAACCTTTGAGAGCAATGACAGCAGACACTAACTCCGTGAAGAGGGCTGAGCAGAGCAGAAGTTTAGTAGCGAGCTCTCACCAAACAGTAGGGGCTTCAGGCTCAGGGTCCGCATCTCATGCACTTTGTCTGGCACCAGTGACACCTTCTGGACATGGCCCACCTGAGAGACAACACTATGACTATAACTTCATGCCTTCAAGATTACATGGAACGCACCATTCGTATGGAAGTAGAATAGCACAACTGACACTAGCCCAGCGCTGAAGCTTATTATACACCTACTTTCTGCAAGGTTGAGCTCTGGGCTAAACAGACACAGAATTACACGGGCATCCTTATCTCACCCGTATGCCCTCTAGGCGTGGAAGGTACATGTCCCGCTGAAAGCCAGAATATGACGGTTGCTGATGGGACTCGGGGGGCTTGTGATGATTGCTTCCCCCGCTTGCCTCATCCCTGTTCTGGGTGGCCAGTACGTCTCCTGGGCCGTTGTTGTAGTGCACGTATAGGAGTAGCACAATGACATTGATGATGTATACATGGAAAAAGACCATCACCACCATGAAGTAGGAACGGGAGCATATGCTGCTCTTCTGCAAAGGGACCCGCTCTCGTGGCATAGAGGGTAGGGTTGGTAATGGCAGGGTTTCATGTTCATCACCGTCGTCGCAACACTGTGGTTCAATCATCTTTGACCTGATATGATTACGGACCATAAAGCTTATCACTGGTTTGTTGTTCTGATTACATTTGTGGCTCTAACGAGAAAGACATGTCATTGAATTGACGTTGTAAACAATGGAGTCAGTTCTCTTCTGGTAGGCTAGGTCATAAAAGTTACCGCATCAGTGCACAATCCATACCGTCCCGACTCAATCACCATATCTTGCCAGTCATAATACCCATTCTCTGATATGGTACCTGTCAACTAGCTAGTTTATGTTATTATTTTCTCTAAATATAAGCGACGTGAAACACGTGAAGTTTGGTGGTTCTTTAGGTTGAAATCACAGCAACGTTAGTTCTAAATCACACTCCCAGCACTGCAGAGGACTTAATCCAGCGTCTTGTTTACGTTGCGATTTCAGCTATCCGTGTTGCGTACTTCTAAAAATAGAGGAAAAATAGCCATTTCAAAAGGTGTGCGATATATCCATTCGAAGGTCCTTGGTGCAGTAATCATCTAGTAAAATTGAAAAACGAACAAATATGCGGCCGACCCAGAACTCTCATTCCTGCCACAAATTCCTCTGTGGCGTTTGTTTTCCGGCTGATAATGCGCCACCATTGCCCTGACAATTACTGCAGTAGCTCATCTCGCAGCTACTTCAAACTATCACGCTTGACAGCGAGCAGGGAGCAAAAGGACAGTAGTGCCCCCTGACGTCTCGAGTCGACACTGCATGCTGATTCCCTTGCGAAAGTAAGTGATTGACAGTGCATTTCCACGTAACACTTTGGCTCGGTCTTTCAACCAAATGGTTAATGCACTTTTCAGGTCAGTTCAGATCAGAGTGCAGAGCCGCGCGTGTGCACAGTTGTTGATATTCTTTGCTAGTTTGCAAGTTATTAGCCCAGTTATAGATAAGTATAGGTCAGCAATGGGGAGTTACTGCTTAAAAAAGTAACTCCCTGCACAAAACGTGTAGGCTACATTTCAAACTGTCTTTGAAAAGCCAGGTAAAAAGCTTACGTCTTAATTAAAGGGGCATTGTTGTATTTTGAGACACGCTTGAATATTAGAGGTAGCCTACATTGTCTAAATATCTGTATGGTAATAATAATTAATTGTATTTTGTAAAGGAGTTCTTGCATCATACAACACAATGTAATTTACAGTGACCTATTTGGCCCATGGTGTTACAGACCAAGTTAAAAAATCATGAATTAATGTCAAGCCGTTCATAATGTAAAAACGTTTTTAAAAGTCTCATTCAATGTAGTCCTGCACTGAACACCACATATAGGCTGCTGTAGGCTATATTTATTTTACCTTTATTTAACTAGGCAAGTCAGTTAAAGAACAAATATTTATTTTCTATGACAGCCTAGGAACAGTGGGTTCGTTCTCCCCCTGAACAGACTGTTAGAGCGTTGGACTAGTAACCAAAAGGTTGCAAGTTCAAATCCCCGAGCTGACAAGGTACAAACCTGTTGGTAGAGCAACATTGAACGCTGCGGTAGGCTATATTTATTTTACCTTTATTTATTACCTTTATTTAACTAGGCAAGTCAGTTAAAGAACAAATTCTTATTTTCTATGACAGCCTAGGAACAGCGGGTTCGTTCTGCCCCTGAACAGGCTGTTAGAGCGTTGGACTAGTAACCGAAAGGTTGCAAGTTCAAATCCCCGAGCTGACAACGTACAAACCTGTTGCCAAGCAAGGGCTTTGGGATGGAGATGCAATATGGCAGTCGTGCCAACATATCTCATTAGCCACCTGGTGGAAGGCTCTTTGTGGATCTGAGGCTCTTTGCCCTGTTGCCTCCATCATCCTCCAAATCCAACCAACATCAGCCGTCTCAGAGCGCAACTGGTCCTTGTTTGGGAACACACACACCAAAGCACGCAACAGGCTGACCAATACAAGGGTTGAAAATTGGTGGCCATCCTGGCAAATTTTAGGCTTTTTGAGCCTGACAATGAGCCATCTTCAACAAGGTTGGAAAGTGACAGTGAAGATGAGGCCTCAGAGTCTGATGTTCAAGAGGTGGACATTGAGGAGGTCCAGGGAGAAGACATGGAAGCCTGAGAGGAAGACAACCAAAACTTTAGTTTCCAGACAATCATTTTACAAGTGTATGTTGAAAACGTTTTTGGGAGATGCGATGGATCATTGGGGATCATTCAATATCCCCTTTCTTCTGTTGTTCAGTGAAATCATCCCATGTGAATAGTCAACTCATTTATTTAAAGTTCAATTTGTAACTAAATAGCTTTTTTATTTTTTATTTTGGAAAGATTTAATTATTGTCAATTATGTCTACTTATGATCAGGTAAAAGGTTTCTGTTTCTGTCTCCATATGATATGGTAAATATATCCAATGCAAAAAACATCTACATTTAAATGGTATTAATATTAATTTGCATATATTTCCATTAATTCCCATATATTCCTGTTAATTCCCACAGAAAGTTTCCACCTCTGAGTATTCCAAATGTGCTACCCTAGTATTGAGTGACTGTATAAGTGACAGCCAATGTTAAAATTATACCTTCAAGTCATATGGCCAAGGTACAGTTGATGTCGGACTTTTACATACACTTAGGTTGGAATCATTAAAACTCGTTTATCAACCACTCCACAAATTTATTGTTAACAAACTATTTATTTGTTATTTTATTTTTATCTCACCTTTATTTAACCACGTAGGCAAGTTGAGAACAAGTTCTCATTTACAACTGCGACCTGGCCAAGATAAAGCAAAGCAGTTCGACACATATAACAACACAGAGTTGCTCATGGAGTAAAACAAACATACAGTCAATAACAGTAGAAAAATAAGTCTATATACAATGTGAGCAAATGAGGTGAGATAAGGGAGGTAAAGGCAATAAATAGGCCATGGTGGCAAAGTAAATACAATATAGCAATTAAAACACTGGAATGATATATTTGACAGTAGATGAGTGTGCAAAGTAGAAATACTGGGGTGCAAAGGAGCAAAATAAATAAATAAATACAGTAGGGGAAGAGGTAGTTGTTTGGACTATTTATAGATGGGCTATGTACAGGTGCAGTGATCTGTGAGCTGCTCTGACAGCTGGTGCTTAAAGCTAGTGAGGGAGATAAGTGTTTCCAGTTTCAGAGATTTTTGTAGTTCGGTCCAGTCATTGGCAGCAGAGAACTGGAAGGAGAGGCGGCCAAAGGAGGAATTGGCTTTGGGGGTGACAAGTGAGATATACCTGCTGGAACGCGTGCTACAGGTGGGTGCTGCTATGGTGACCAGCGAGCAGAGATAAGGCGGGACTTTACCAAGCAGGATCTTGTAGATGACCTGGAGCCAGTGAGTTTGGCGACGAGTTTGAAGCGAGGGCCAGCCAACGAGAGCGTACAGGTCGCAGTGGTGGGTAGTATATGGGTCTTGGTGACAAAACAGATGGCACTATGATAGACTGCATCCAATTTGTTGAGTAGGGTGTTGGAGGCTATTTTGTAAATGACGTCGCCAAAGTCGAGGATCAGTAAGATGGTTAGTTTTACGAGGGTATGTTTGGCAGCATGAGTGAAGGATGCCTTGTTGCGAAATAGGAAGCCAATTCTAGATTTAACTTTGGATTGGAGATGTTTTATGTGAGTCTGTAAGGAGAGTTTACAGTCTAACCAGACACCTAGGTATTTATAGTTGTCCACATATTCTAAGTCAGAACCGTCCAGAGTAGTGATGTTGGACGGGCGTGCAGGTGCAGGCAGCGATCGGTTGAAGAGCATGCATTTAGTTTTACTTGTATTTAAGAGCAGTTGGAGGCCACGGAAGGAGAGTTGTATGGCATTGAAGCTCGTCTGGAGGGTTGTTAACACAGTGTCCAAAGAAGGGCCAGAAGTATACAGAATGGTGTCGTCTGCGTAGAGGTGGATCAGAGACTCACCAGCAGCAAGAGCGACATCATTGATGTATACAGGGAAGAGAGTCGACCCAAGAATTGAACCCTGTGGCACCCCCTTTCAGAACATCAGCTGACTGGATTTGGGAGAAGTAGAAATGGGGAAGGCTTGGGCGAGTTGCTGTGGGGAGTGCAGTGCTGTTGACCGGGGTAGTGGTAGCCAGGTGGAAAGCATGGCCAGCCGTAGAAAAATGCTTATTGAAATTCTCAGTTATAGTGGATTTATCGGTGATGACAGAGTTAAACTATAGTTTTGGCAAGTTGGTTAGGACATCTACTTTGTGCATGACACAAGTAATTTTCCAACAATTGTTTACAGACAGATTATTTCACTAATAATTCACTGTATCACAATTCCAGTTTGACAGAAGTTTACATACACTAAGTTGACTGTGCCTTTAAACAGCTTGGAAAATTCCATAAAATTATGTCATGGTTTAGAAGGTTCTGATAGGCTTATTGACATCATTTGAGTCACATGGAGGTATACCTGTGGATGTATTTCAAGGCCTAACTTCAAACTCAGTGCCTCTTTGCTTGACATCATGGGAAAATCAAAAGAAATCAGTCAAGACCTCTGAAAAAAATGTGTAAAATCTCCACAAGTCTGGTTCATCCTTGGGAGCAATTTCCAAATCAATCCCAGAACTACAGCAAAGGACTGTGTGAAGTTGCTGGAGGAAACAGGTACACAAGTATCTATATCCACGAAAAACAAGTTCTATATCAACATAACCTGAAAGGCCGCTCAGTAAGGAAGAAGCCACTGCTCCAAAACCGCCATAAAACCAGACTACGGTTTCCAACTGGACATGGGGACAAATATTGTACTTTTTGGAGAAATGTCCTCTGGTGTGATGAAACAAAAATGTAATTTTTTGGCCATAATGACCGTCGTTATGTTTGGAGGAAAAAGGGGGAGGCTTGCACGCCGAAGAACACCATACCAACCGTGAAGCACGGGGTTGGCAGCATCATGTTGTGAGGGGGCTTTGCTGCAGGAGGGGCTGGTGCACTTCACAAAATAGATGGCATCATGAGGCCAAATCATGAGGGAAATTATGTGGATATATATTGAAGATCTCCAGACATCAGTCAGTTAAAGCTTGGTCGCAAATGGGTCTTCCAAATGGACAATGACCCCAAGCATAATTCCAAAGTCGTGGCAAAATGGCTTAAGGACAACAAAGTCAAGGTATTGGATTGGCCATCACAAAGCGTTGACCTCAATCCTATAGAAAATGTGTGGGCAGAACTGATAAAGCGTGTATGTGCAAGGAGGCCTTCAAACCTGACTCAGTTACACCAGCTCTGTCAGGAGGAATGGGCCAAAATTCACCCAACTTATTGTGGGAAGCTTGTGGAAGGCTAACCAAAATGTTTGACCCAAGTTAAACAATTTAAAGGCAATGCTACCAAAAACGATTTGAGTGTATGTAAACTTCTGACCCACTGGGAATGTGATGCAAGAAATAAAAGCTGAAATAAATCATTCTCTCTACTATTATTCTGACATTCCACATTCTTAAAATAAATTGGTGATCCTAACTGACCTAAGACAGGGAATTTTTACTAGGATTATATGTCAGGAATTGTGAAAACGGAGTTTAAATGTATTTGGCTAAGGTGTATGTTAACTTCCGACTTCAACTGTATGTCTCCATGGCTTTGATGCAGATTGAAATATGGTTGTTTAATGACAACTAGTGGTGGGGACACGCAACTGCAGGTAATTTGAGTCAATATTCTGCAGGATTCAGTGCTGTTTAATTTTTTCCGTGGTGCATGCAGTTAATTTAAGTAAACAAAATTGTAGCAACTGAAATTTTGGTTATGATCTTATTACAAATGGTATTACATTATAGGATATATTGTTATATGCGTCAGGACCAGGACCATCTTCAAGTGATACAGTTTTGTCAGGGAGGAGTGTGGAAGTGGAGGAAGAGGTGAAAGACAGTGCAGGCAGTACCACTGCAGATGATGAGGATGAGGCAAATGAGAAAAGGTGCACAGAAAGAGGTAGACAAAGTGAGGATGTTGAAAAACAAGCTGATCGGTGACTTTCGGTGACTTCTTGGTGAGTAAGGCTGAGCAAGGGCAAGTGATAACTGTTAAATGTTATGGCTTTGGATATTGGATCACTACACACATGATGCCCACAGGTTAAGAACAAGACTGAGAACAAGATATTTTGCAAAGTAATGGCTGGATTGCCATACAATTTGTTGTGCACAATCAAGGCCCCAAGTGGAAGAAACCTATTGATTTGGTGACCTTTCCTCTAGCACCACCATCAGGCCTTTTCAATACCATTTCCATGTTGTTTTCCATTTTCCATTTCCACTTTTACAGTTGCTTATTTTCTAGTTGGTATGTATATTTAGATCAAAAATCTGCTGCTGATTTTATTATTTTGTTTGTTATATCATTCTATAGATGATCATGTTCTTTTATTTTAATTGAAGAGGTCAATGTGTATTTAAGTTATATTTATTTTAAGTTATTCATTAATGTTAAGAGAATTTTCCATTCAAGCATTTTACCATTAAAATTACATTCAGACTGTAAAAGATGGGCTTCAGCACATTTCTTATAGACGGTATCAGTCTTGCATCAAATAGTGAATTCCACTGTATGCATAATGTTGCACGCATGTCTGCACAGTGTTATATTTTCACAACTCACTGTAATATTGGACTACAAGAGAGTTGCAAGCCTGCTAAGGTGGAGTTATTGAAAGCTTTGAATGGGTCGATTGGGTTCTGGAGGTGTGTGGTTATAGCAATTGCACAGGGTTGGTGTGGTCTGTAGTTGTGGAGCCCAATGTGATATCATTTCATGCGGCCCAAAATCCCTTGTGGCGCCCCTGACCACAACACTACACAACACTACATAAGACAACAACATAGCATGGCAGCAACACATGAAAACACAGGTCCTTGGTAGCAACACAACATGACAACAACATGGTAGCAACACAACATGTCAGCAGCACAACATGGTAGCAGCACAAAACATGGTACAAACACAGACAACAGCGCAAAGGGAAAGAAGGTAGAGACAACAGTAAATCACGTGAAGCAGCCACAACTGTCAGTAAAGTGTCCATGATTGAGTCTTTGAATGAAGAGATGGAGATAAAACGGTCCAGTTTGAGTGTTTTTTTGCAGCTCGTTCCAGTCACTAATTGCAGCGAACTGCAAAGAGGAACGACCCAGGGATGTGTGTGCTTTGGGTACCTCTAACAGAATGTGACTGGCAGAACGGGTGTTTTATGTGGAGGATGAGGGCTGCAGTAGTTATCTCAGGTAGGGGGAGGCCTAAAAGGGTTTTATAAATAAGCATCAACCAGTGGATCTTGTTGCGGGTATACAGAAATGACCATTTTATAGAGTAGAATAGAGTGCAGTGATGTGTCCAATAAGGAGCATTGGTGGCAAATCTGATAGCCGAATGGTAAAGAACATCTAGCCGCTCGAGAGCACCCTTATCTGCCAATCTATAAATTATGTCTCCGTAGTCTAGCATGGGTAGGATGGTCATCTGAATCAGGATTAGTTTGGCTGCTGGGGTGAAAGAGGAGTGGAAATATTATAGAAGAAACCGAGTCTAGATTTAACCTTAGCCTGCAGCATTGATATTTGCTGAGAGAAGGACAGTGTACCATCCACTCATACTCCCAAGACCTTGTATGAGGTGACTATCTTCAGGTCTAAACCCTCAGAGGTGGTAATCACACTGGGGGCATTCTTACCAAACCACATTACCTTTGTTTTGGAGGTATTCAGGACAAGGTTAAGGGCAGAGAAAGCTTGTTGGGCACTAAGAAAGCTTTGAAGTAGAGCGTTTAACACAAAATCTGGGGAGTGGCCAGCTGAGCATAAGATTGTATTATCTGCATATAAATGGATGACAGAGCTTCCTACTGCTTGAGCTATATTGTTGATGTAAATTGAGAAGGGACCTAGGATCGAACCTTGGGGTACTCCCTTGGTTACAGGCAGTGGCTGAGACAGCAGATGTTCTGACTGAATACAATGTACTCTTTGAGAGAGGTAGTTAGCAAACCAGGCCAAAGACCCCTCAGAAACACCAATACTCCTTAGCCAGCCCACAAGAATGGAATGGTCTACCGTTTCAAAGGCTTTGGCCAGGTCAATAAAAATAGCAGCACAATATTGCTTAGAATCAAGGGCAAGGTGACATCATTGAGGACCTTTAAGGTTGCAGTGACACATCCATAACCTGAGTGGAAACCAGATTGCGTACCCGAGAGAATACTATAGACACCAAGAAAGCCAGTCAGTTGATTATTGACAAGTTTTTCCAACACTTTTGATAAACAGGGCAACATAGAAATTGGTCTAAAACAGTTAGGATCAGCTTGATCTCCCCCTTTAAATAAATGATGCACCGTGGCTGCTTTCTAAGCAATGGGAACCTCCCCACAGAGGAGAGACAAGTTAAAAAGGTCAGCGATAGGCTTGGCGATGATAGGGGTAGCAACCTTAAAGAAGAAAGTGTCGAAACCATCTGACCCAGATGTTTTTTGGGGGTCAAGTTTAAGGAGCTCCTTTAGCACCTCAGACTCAGTGACTGCCTGCAAGGCGGAACTTTGTAGCGGGGCAGCGGAAAAAGAGGTAGGAGCATCGGGGCTAGTCGCAATCGAATGGCAGAGTCAAATACGAATCCTGACAATGAAGTGGTGTTTAAATACCTTAGCCATGTGCCTCTTGTCAGTAACAACTGCTCCTTAAAGTGACTAACTTTTTTTGTCCAAACCTAAAACTTCTATTCCACCCTTACTTAACTTGATAAACACATTTGGCTCCTTCTCTGGCTACAAGATAAACTGGCAAAAAAGCGAGTTGATGCCAATATCACGGCCTGTGGATATGCAATTTCTGCAATCTACCCCGTTTAGAACAGTGATGGACAAGTTCACAAGCCTTGGCATTGTAGTGACAAGAGACCTTGATCAGCTATTGAAAGCGAATTGGGACATGAAAATATATCAGCTTAAACAAAATATAGATTTTTGGAAAACTCTGCCTATCAACTTGGTTGGTCGAATAAACGCTATTGAAATGGTTGTCCTACCCAGGTTTCTTTACCTCTTCCAATGTCTACCCAATTTCATACCACAAAGCTATTTTAAGAAACTGGATTCAATAGTAACTCCATTTTTATGGGATAACAAGGCAGCCAGAATTTCAAAGATGCATTTATGCAAGTACAAGATAGAGGGAGGGGGGGGCTTTGGCCTTCCTCACTTTAAACTGTATTATTGGGCTGCTAATCTGAACATTGTGTCTTACTGGAGGGAAAGCTTACCTGCGATGAGACAGAAGGATATGCCTGCATGGCTTTTGATTGAGCAGGCCTCCTGTCAACGTTCCTCACTCCCTGCACTTGTTAATAGCCCAACATATGTGAAAAAATCCACTTACCGGGCCATTTGTCATACGCTTAGGATCTGGAAACAGATTAGGTATTTTCTTAACATACCCACTGTATACATTGACAGCCCGATTTGCCTGAATCATGCTTTCCACCCTGCATTGGATGACGTGGTGTTTTCACAGTGGAGGGAGAAGGGGCTCACAACAATTGGTAATCTATACATAGATGGCCAGTTAGCTTCATTTCAACAATTACAGGGAAAGTTCAACATGCCAACAACACATTTTTTCAAATACCTCCAAATCAGGAATTTCGTAAGGACACATATCCCACAGTATGGCATGAAGCCAAATAGTCCTACATTAGATAGCTTGATCCTTGTCAAACCCCATTCAAAAGGGTCGGTCTCTAGACTGTATGATGTGCTACAGGCCCACATAGAGGTATCCACAGACACCATTAAAAGGGCTTGGGAACAAGAACTTGGGTCAGAAATCTCAGATGAGGACTGGGTAGAAGCTCTCAGGAATATAAACCACAGTTCAGTGAATGCCAGACACAACCTTGTACAGTTTAAGGTGATACACAGGTTACATTACTCAAAAGTAAAACTGCATAAATATTCCCGGACACCTCACCACTGTGTGAGAGGTGCAAGCAGGATGAGGGGACGTTGACCCACTTATTCTGGACATGTCCTAAGTTACATGTTTACTGGGCTCTCATTTTTGATTATTTATCTAGAGCCTTTGATAGAGTTCTAGCCCCAGACCCATTGACCACTCTGTTTGGTACAGTTGATGGGAATAACCACGAAGGGAAAGCTGTCTCTCTTTGTACTCTATTAGCCAAAAGGCTCATATTGCAATTTTGGAAACTGGAGACTGTACCTACCTTTGAAATGTGGTTACGGGATTTAGGGAATGTAATATATATGGAAAAGATTCGATACAATACCTCCAATAGAAGTTTTACAAAATATGTCAGCCGATACTGGATAAATGGTCTAGTCCCGCCTCATAACTGGGTTGATGATCTGCTGCTACTCTGTGCTGTACTCCACTCAACATTTATTTTTGGCTTAACTACACTGCTTGTAAAGACTATATGCTGTCTTCATATACATGTACCACCTAATAGGATTTTGTTTTATTTTGTGTGTGTGTGAGTTAAGTTTTGTTTTGTCCTCTAAATTGGCCATCCCATTCAACAGTACAATGAATGTCATTGTTAGTATTGCTGTCTTTTTTATTTGATTTTTTATTGTAAAATAATAAACATATAATATATTTTTTTAAAGTGACTAACTTTGGCCTTCCGGATAGCCTGAGTGCAGTTATTTATAATTTGCCTGAACGAGAGCCAGTCAGCCTGAGTATGCATGTGCCGAGCGATTGGCCAAATGGAATTCTTGAGGTGGACTAACTCTGCCAGATCACGGGTTAACTTGGGGCTGAACCTGTTTTTAATTGACATTTTCTTTATGGGACCTTGTTTGTTCACCATAACACTGACATTTTCAAAAAAGAAGGTCCTAGTGTTGAAACCTCAAAGTTGTATCTTTCCATAAATTCTCTCCGTGTAGATTCCCACTAATATTAACTAATTGGCTGACAAGGACAATGTTTTTCGAGAACCATTTATGGTTAAATAACATCAGTTTCTATGTAATAATGACCCATTGTTCCACATAAAATATTTATGAGGTGAAAGGTTGTGTTTATACAACAAAGCCTAGAACATTAAAGCCTGCTTGTGAAAAGCTGCCAGTTTCACAGGAAGTTTACCCACAATATATGGACATTGTAGTAAAAAACTAAGCCCTCTGAACTTCTGAAAAACAAAATGAGGTATAATATTCCAGAAACTACGAGGATTTTTTATGTACCTTTTAATCCAGTCGACTTTTGATACCTGATTGAAGAGAGTGAAGTCTAAGACATTTAGACCGCCATCACAAACCCTGTTGGTGATAACATCTCTTTTTATCTTATGTGGCTTGTTTTTCATATGAAGTTGTACAAAAGCCTATCTAAGGTACAGCAAGTGGATTTGGGAATGTCAATAGATGAAAAAAGATAGTATCCACGAGATAGCCCCTCAGCTATGGATAAAAGCACCCTTCCTTGAAGACTTAAATTCCTCCTTAACCATGAGGATACTTGTTTTTGACAGATTCAGTTTAGACTGGGCATCGGCGCAGGGGAAGGCTCCGGCCATGGAGCTGGAGGTTTCGAACCGTTGACCGTCACAGGAGGTTCCGGACCGTGGACCGTCTCGGGAGGTTCTGGACCGTGGACCATCGTTGGAGGTTCTGGACTGTGAAACGTCACCGGAAGCTCTGAACTGTGAACCGTCGCCGGAAGCTCTGGACTGGGAATCGTAGCCGGAAGCTCTGGACTGGGAATCGTAGCCGGAAGCTCTGGACTGGGAATCGTCGCCGGAAGCTCTGGACTGGGAATCGTAGCCGGAAGCTCTGGACTGGGAATCGTAGCCGGAAGCTCTGGACTGGGAATCGTCGCCGGAAGCTCTGGACTGGGAATCGTAGCCGGAAGCTCTGAACTGGGAATCGTAGCCGGAAGCTCTGGACTGGGAATCGTAGCCGGAAGCTCTGGACTGGGAATCGTAGCCGGAAGCTCTGGACTGGGACTCGTCGCCGGAAGCTCTGTACTGGGGACCGTCGCCGGATGCTCTGGACTGGAGACCGTCGCCTGAAGCTCTGGACTGGGGAGGCGAACTGGAGGCCTGATGCGTGGGGCCGGCACAGGTGGCACCGGACTGGTGACACACACCTCAGGGGGAGTGCGGGGAGCAGGCACAGGACGTACCTGACTACTTAAATATGGTCCTCAATTAGAGACAACGATAGCCAGCTGCATCTAATTGGGAATCATACCAAATACCAACATTTTGGGGGGAAAAAGACAACTCAGCTCCATCATTCATTGAATCAGATGGCTTATTCATCACAAAGCCCACTGATATTGCCAACTACTTGTATGACTTTTTCATTGGCAAGATAAGCAAACTTATGGATGATATGCCAGCAACAAACGCTGACACTACACATCCAAGTGTATCGGAATAAATTATGAAAGACAAGAATTGTACTTTTGAATTCCGTAAAGGCATTGTGGAAGAGGTGAAAAAATTATTGTTGTCTAGCAACAATGACAAGCCACCGGGGTCTGACAATCTGGATGGAACATTACTGAGGATAATAAGCAGACGATATTGGCACTTCTATTTGCCACATATAACATTTAAGCCTACTAGAAAGTGTGTGCCCTCAGGCCTGGAGGGAAGCTAAAGTAATTCCGCTACCCAAGAATAGTAAAGCCCCCTAAAGCCACCAACCCTTAATAAACTTCTGGAAAAAATTGTGTTTGACCAGATACAATGCTATTTCACAGTAAACAAATTGACGACAGACTTTCAGGGCGCTTATAGGGAAGGACACTCAACAAGCACAGCACTTACACAAATGGCTGATGATTGGCTGAGAGATATTGATGATAAAATTATTGTGGGAGCTGTCTTGTTAGACTTCAGTACAGCTTTTGACATTATCAATCATAGTCCGCTGCTGGAAAAACATGTGTTATGGCTTTACACCCCCTGCTAGTGTGGATACATATTTACTTGTCTAACAGAACACAGAGGGTGTTCTTTAATGGAAACCTCACAAACATAATCCAGGTCAAATCAGGAATTCCTCAGGGTAGTTGTTTAGGGCCCTTGCTTTTTTCAATCTTTACTAACGACATGCCACCAACTTTGACTAAAGCCAGAGTGTCTATGTATGCGGATGACTCAACACTATACATGTCAGCTACTACAGCGACTGAAATGACTGCAACAATAACAAAGAGTTGCAGTTAGTTTCAGAGTGGGTGGCAAGGAATAAGTTAGTCCGAAATAAATCATTCACTAAACCCTAAACCTCAACTAAAATCTTGTAATAAATTATGTGGAAATTGAGCAAGTTGAGAAGACTTAACTGCTTGGAGTAACCCTGTATTGTAAACTGTCATGGTCAAAACATATTGATACAACAGTAACTAAGACGGGGTAAAGTATGTCCATAATAAAGCGCTGTTCTGCCTTCTTAACAACACTATCAACAAGGCAGGTCCTACAGGCCCTAGTATTGTCACACCTTGACTACTGTTCAGTCGTGTGGTCAGGTGGCAATAAAAATGACTTTTTTATTTTTAAATTGCAATTGGCTCAGAACAGGGCAGCATGGCTGGCCCTTGGATATACGCAGAGAGCTAATATTAATAATATGCATGTCAATCTCTCCTGGCTTAAAGTGGAGGAGAGATTGACTTCATCACTACTTGTATTTATGAGAGGTTGAATGTTGAATGCACCAAGCTGTCTGTCTGAACTGCTGGCACACAGCTCGGACACCCATGCATACCCCATAAGACATGCCACAAGAGATCTCTTCACAGTCCCCAAGTCCAGAACAGACTATGGGAGGCACACAGTACTACATAGAGCCATGACTCCATCATTCAGGCCTTTATGGTAGAGTGGCCAGACGGAAGCCACTCCTCAGTAAAAGGCACAACATCCCCCTTGGAGTTTGCCAAAAGGCACCTAAAGGACTCTCAGACCATGAGAAACAAGACTCTCTGGTCTGATGAAACCAAGATTGAACTCTGGCCTGAATGCCAAGCGCCACGTCTGGAGGAAACCTGGCACCAAACCTACGGTGACGCATGGTGTTGGCAGCATCATGCTGTGGGGATGTTTTTCAGCAGCAGGGACTGGGAGACTAGTCAGGCTCGAGGGAAAGATGAACGGAGCAAAGTACAGAGAGATCCTTGATGAAAACTTGCTCCAGAGCGCTCGGGACCTCAGACTGGGGTGAAGGTTTACCTTCCAACAGGACAACGACCCTAAGCACACAGCCAAGACAACTTAGGAGTGGCTTTGGGACAAGTCTCTGAATGTCATTGAGTGGCTCATCCAGAGCCCTGACATGAACCTGATTGAACATCTCTGGAGAGACCTGAAAATAGCTGTGCAGCAACGCCCCCCATACAACCTGACAGAGCTTGAGAGGATCTGCAGAGAACAGTGGGAGAAACTCCCCAAATACAGTTGTGCCAAGAAGACTTGAGACTCTAATTCCTGCCCAAGGTGCTTCAACAAAGTATTGAGTAAAGGGTCTGAATACTTATGTAAATGTGATATTTTTTATGTTTAATAAATAGTTTTTTTGCTTCGTCATTCTGTAATCCATTTTAAAATAACATGCTGACCACACCACTCGCGTCGCGTTGCAAAATAAATATACACATACATTATTCAATCATTGCACCCACACTGCTCGGGTGCGCCAACGAGCGTCTGCGTTGCCAAGTGCTAAAATAGAAGTCAGTTACATTTGTGATGCTGAACGATGTGCAAGTCCTGCCTCTCCCATCTCCTCATTGGTTTATAGAGGCATATACCCACGTGCCATGTCCTCATTGGTTATACCCACGTGGGTGATTGAAAGATGAACTGAGGTCGGTCGGTTGTAGTAATACACCTATGAAAGTTAGATGCCAATCACCATATAAAGTCCAAAGAAGAAAAAGCATGGAAGGAGGAGAGATGACTAGAAACGATTCAGTTGACCGTTTTATGTGTGGATTAATTGTCAGAGTAGAGGACCTTGAGCATTTCAGGTAAATTAACAACTCAACGTTTATATCCCAGGACAAATGATCTAGCAACAGCAAGCTAGCTAAATAGGACAAATTAGCTAGCAACTGCAAGCTAGCTAGCTAAATTGCCATAAATGTTTATTGCTTTTCGACCTGTCCCCAAATTAATATAATTGGTTTAGAGTTTGTTTTGATATTTCAACCTGCGTGTCGTGATCGTGTTCGGTGTGGGGGTACAAAATCAATTTGCGCACGATGGAGCACGCGTTTTGGGCATGGTGTAAGGCTGTAACGTAACAAAATGTGGATAAAGTAAAGGGGTCTGAATACTTTCTGAATGCACTGTACCTCTTTGAGCTTTAGTCTCTACTGACTGGGCACAAACTGGTTAAATCAATTGTTTTTCAAAGTAATTTGTCAACATATTACGTGGAATCTACTGTATGTGGAAAATACATTGGATTTGAAAAAGTATTACAAATCTGTTGTTTTGAGGGTAAAATTTCAGCCACAGGATTTATGTCATTGTGATGACCAATTTTTGCAAATGATTTTTGCAAATGTATTGAAAATGAAATACAGAAATATCTCCTGTATTGTGCAATATTAGCCTATTATTATTTTCGTAAATCTTCAAGCTCTGTCAAGATGTTGGGGATCAGGGCTAGACAGCAATTTTCAAGTCTTGCCATAGATTAACTCGGCCACTCAGGAACATTCACCGTCTTCTTGGTAAGCAACTCCAGTGTAGATTTGTCCTTGTGTTTAAGGTTACTGTCTTGTTGAAATGTAGTATTCCTCTCCCAGTGTCTGGTGAAAGACAGACTGAAGCAGGTTTTCATCTAGGATTTTGACTGTTATTAGCTCCAATCCCTTTTCTTTTCATCCTGAAAAACTCCCCAGTATTTGCCAATGTCAAGCATACCCTACCATGATGCAGCCACCACCGTGCTTGAAAATAAGGAGGCAGTTACCCAGTGATGTGTTGGATTTGCCCCAAACATAAGGCTTTGCATTTGCAGTATTACTTTGTTGACAAAAAGTTACAATTAAATCCCTTTTAATCCCACTTTGTAACACAATAATATGTGACGAAATCCAAAGGGTATGAATACTTTAGCAAGGCACTGTATAAAACATTTCTATTTTCATTGATGCATGTTTTTTCATATTTTTATTCTGTATATTTGTATTCTTCTTTTCACTCTATCATTTAAGTCATTATTGTGGAGTCACTACAATGTTGCTGATCCATCCTCAGTTTTCTCCCATCACAGTCATTGAACTCTGAGGCTGTTTTAAAATCACCAATGGCCTCATGGTAACATCCCTGAGCATTTGCATTCCTGTCCTGCAGCTCAGTTTAGAAGGATGACTTTATCTTTGATGTGTCTGGGTGGTTTAATACATAATCCACAGCACAATTATGAATTTGATCATGTTTAAAGAGATATCCAATGTCGGATGTATTATTGTTACCCATCCACCAATCACTGCCCTTCTTTATGAGGCTTTCGAAAATCTCAATACTTGACTGAATGTATGTTGTATGGACAGAGGAAGATATTTACGTTTTATTAATATATATTTTTTTAATGAATTTATCTTCAACTTTGACATTACAGAGTATTTTGAGTAGATTGTTGACAAAAAGTTACAGTTAAATCCATTTTAATCCCACTTTGTAACAGTAATATGTGACGAAATCCAAGGGGTATGAATACTACTTAGCAAGGAACTGTATAAAACATTTCTATTTTCATTCCATCTTAAAGGGCAACTCCGCCACTTTCAACATTTGGGTTGTTATTATGATGTTTTTAGTGATGTCCTACACAGTTTTAGTGTAATTGTATGATTTCATGTATACTGACTGATTAGTGATGAGCAAAACCAGAAATTGCCTCTCTGTGACGTTTTCAAGAAGGATCCCTGAGATTAAATAGAGACTAATAAAATAAATTATGGACAATAATTTTCAGCGATCTATATAACTCGTCTCTAGTTTTCTGATCATATTGGAACTCCCTGCTCTATGTTGCTCTGGTTGTCTTCGTCTAATAACATCTGTAAATATTTTAAATAGATGCAAAAAAACCTATAGAATTATATTTATAGTTAGTTTACTCCAATATTTTTATATTGTTCAAGGCTCAAACTCCCATGATGTCACGATCGTCGTCTGGAGATAGAGAGGAGGACCAAGATGCGGCATGGTAAGTGTTCGTCATTTTAATGGAAAAACGGAACACTACAAAACAACAAAGTGACAACCGTGAAGCTAATGAATAATCGTGCTGACACAAACACTACACATAGACAATCACCCACAACCCACAATGACAAATCAGGCTACCTAAATATGGTTCCCAATCAGAGACAACGACTAACACCTGCTTCTGATTGAGAACCATATCAGGCCAAACACAGAAACAGACAAACTAGACATGGAATTCCCACTCAAATCATAGAAACATACAAAGCAAACTATGGTCAGGGCGTGACAGTACCCCCCCCTCCCCGCACCAAAGTGTGGGCTCTGGCCGCAAAACCTGAACCTATAGGGAAGGTCTGGGTGGGCATCTGTCCGCGGTGGCGGCTCTGGCGCTGGACGTGGCCCCCACTCCACCATAGTTTTTGTTCACCTTAGTAGCGTCCTTTGAGCGGCGGCCCTTGCCGCCGACATAGGACTGGCAACCCTGCTAAAGGGCCCCACTGGACTGAGGGGCAGCTCTGGACTGAAGGATGCTTCTGGACTGAACAAACTCCTCCGGACTGAGGGGCAGCTCAGGACTGAGGGGCAGCTCAGGACTAAGGGGTAGCTCAGGACTGAGGGGTAGCTCAGGACTGAGGGCAACTCCGGACTGAAGGACAGCTCCGGACTGAGGGGTAGTTCAGGACTGAGGAGCAATTCCGGCATCGCCGGCGTGACAGGCGGCTCTGGCAGCTCCTAGCTGACTGATGGCTCTGGCAGGTCCTGGCTGGCTGGTGGCTCTGGCGGCTCAGGACAGACGAGAAACTCTAGCAGCTCTGGACAGACGGGAGACTCTAGCAGCTCTGGACAGACGGGAGACTGTAGCAGCTCTGGACAGACGGGAGACTCTAGCAGCTCTGGACAGACGGGAGACTCTAGCAGCTCTGGCCAGAAGGGAGACTCTAGCAGCTCTGGACAGACGGGAGACTCCGGCGGCTCAGGACAGACGGGAGACTCTGACAGCACTGGAGAGGAGGAAGCACCTGTACGCAGAAGACGGAGAGACAGCCTGGTGCGGGGGGCTGCCACCGGAGGGCTGGTGTGTGGAGGTAGCACTGGATAAACCGGACCGTGCAGGCGCACTGGTGCTCTTGAGCATCGAGCCTGCCCAACCTTACCTGTTTGCATGCTCCCAGT
Organism: Oncorhynchus nerka; assembly: GCF_034236695.1. NCBI lineage: Eukaryota > Metazoa > Chordata > Actinopteri > Salmoniformes > Salmonidae > Oncorhynchus > Oncorhynchus nerka. The sequence continues at coordinate 72,953,926 of NC_088397.1, read as the reverse complement.
AGCCAGGCCAGTGCAGCGAGGTGGAATAATGGGTCCAGTGGCGCCCTCTACGAGGGTCTTCAGTCCTGGGCCTGCTGCGAGGGTCCCGCACCCAAGCCGCTGCCGTAAGAAGGCCCACCCGGACCCTCCCATTAGAGTCAGGTTTTGTGGCTGGAGTCCGCACGCTCTGGCCGTAGAGAGGCTTTTTATTCTCTATTTTGATTAGGCCAGGGTGTGACTAGGGTGGGCATTCTATGTCCGTTTTGTATTTCTATGTCTTGGCCTGGTATGGTTCTCAATCAGGGACAGCTGTCTATCGTTGTCTCTGATTGAGAACCGTACTTAGGTACCCTTTTCCTCCAACTGTTTTGTGGGAAGTTAACTTTGTCTTTGTTCAGGGCACATAGCCCAAACCTTCACGGTTTGGTTTTGTTCTTTGTTTTGTCTGCGTCATTTTCAATAAAGAGAATGTACGCTTACCATGCTGCACCTTGGTCCAGTCCTTCAACCAGCCGTGACACATAGTTTACTCTTGGACAGTAGAAAATTGAAATTTGTGAGATCCTATTGTATATCATGCATGTAATTGAGGGGTTGAGCGGTTATTGAAAACAGTTACAGGAGTTAATTTTTGTTTTAGCAAACAATGTCAAACTAACCCAGAAATAGATCATGAACCATATATTGTTGGGCCTGTTTTACTTTTTTTTTTGCCTAATTCCGCTTTCTCCATTTTGTTTTTCCAGGTTTCAGATTTTTCTCACTTTTGTTATATTTTCACTCTCAAAATCAAGCTTTTCTAAAACTAGAAAAACAACAAATTTGGAGATTATAATCCACAACAATGCTTAAACCACATCAGGAGACCATTTTGGAGGTCTGGGAAAAAATTACCTTTCATTTGTTTGTCTGTAGCATGCATGTGATTGCCTTGGTATTTTTCCAGTAACATTTATTGTTTGTTATTACAATGATGCCTTGTGAAAAAAATTGTGAAAAAAAATCACAACTGGATTGATGTGAATACTCATGATATCATTCTGCCAGGTAATCATAGACTACATTGTAGTTAACATTGTCGTGTTGTGTCATTAAATGTGAAGACTATATTATCAAATACATTTTCTAAGTGTAATTTAATTACACGATTATACTAATCATGTAACTTTAATTAACTAGGAAGTCGGGGCACCATGGGAAAATGTTTAGAGTCTTTATTTCCTGAATGAACTTTTCCTATATTTTTATATCTTATAGAAAACGGCACTTATTAATTAATTTCACCTCATCGGTCTCATTACTGAACGTCACAATCCCTTGGATATCTGCACCAACCCTAGCATAGAATCATGAATCAGCAATATACAAATTGTCTTAATTATTTATTTACTAAATAACTTAATCAATCACATAATATTATTATTCTGTGGAAGCCAGTTGCACCAATGTGTCGAGGAAACACCATACATCTGGCGACCGGGTCAGCGTGCACTGCACCCGGCTAGCCACAGGAGTCCCTAGTGTGCGATGGGACAAGGACATCCCTGACATCCCTTCCCTGACCCGGACAACGCTGGGCTAATTGTGCGCCGCCCCATTGGTCTCCCGGTTTCAGCCAGCTGTGACAGAGCCTGGACTCGAACCCAGAATCTCTAGTGGCACAGCTAGCACTGCGATGCAGTGCCTTAGACCACTGCACCACTTGGGAGGCCCATAAATCACAGAATTACATAAACACACACACAATAGGTCATACATTGGTTACTACATGATACAAAGAAAAAGTCCCTAGCGGACGAAACCGGTAGACAAAGGAAAGTGGGTGTGGACCGCTCAAGAGTGGGAAAGAGTGGATTCAAGTACATACAGTTGATAACTACACCTTTAACTTGAACAGCCGCTCATTCGAAAATAAATTGCAATTGACATATATAAGAGTTGTATGCGTTTGTTGTCCCTCTCTGCTATTGCCGGTCCGTCTGCTGGATAATAGTTCATCAGAGATTCTATGGTTGCATTACACAGAAGTCCCAAGGACTTCGTGGTTGTAGTTGTTATAATGGATACTTCAGAATACCATTCGGAAATGTTCTTAGATCGGAAGGGTTTTCCAGACTAAGGTATTTAAACAGCTGCAGTCTGAATAATTCTTCTTTAATTTGTAGATTTCATAGCCATTTCAATGAGGGGACCTCATCCCTGTGTTTTTTACTCTGTAGAGTTGCCAACCATTTCAACATGTAGCTACTGCTTCATGTTTTTTGATCTCCTTAACCATTCGAGACGTCTGGCTTACCATGGGTCTCTTTGGCATAAAATTTGCATTTTGTCATGGGTGGTTTTATACTCTGTGGAAGAAGGGGGCATTCCATGATGCCGATGTAAATGTCTGTATTCACGGTAGCGTGGCCACTGACTAGTTAAACTTGATATGAAAATCCATGCTCTCATTTGGAGTAACATCACGTCTTTTCACAAATAGTTTCATGTGTAATCATATACGTTTCACAACATGTAGATGTAAACCCCATAATTGAGAAGTATACACAAACAAAGACACAGTAATGTGCGTTTCTTGCCCTTCATGAGATCACCAAATGAAAAATATTCTACATGACTGTCTCTTAAGTGTCCACGGACCACTCCCACATTCTCAAAAATAGAAATATTGTTGAATTATTCCAACTTTTTATGTTCAAGTGTGTCTCTGTGTTCCACGGTTTACATTCCAATCTGAAACACTACAGAGCATAGAGGCAGCATATTTTACGACCGCCAAAAAACAGCCGACTTCACACTCTCTCCCTCTACGAGAGAGAGCACGCTATAGAGCAGACCCACTGTAACCTGATCCTTCAGATCGTCACAGGATAGTCATGACAACTCTTAATTGAGAAGGTTTTTGGGAAAGCCTTTACATCTACCAGAAGACTGTTGTCATTATTGCTAACAGCTGCATAGTGACAGGCAAAGGCACACACACAGATAGTGTCATTCCCGCACCGTTGCCTCTTCAGAAAGTTAAAGGAAAATATGAATCACTTCTGCATTTTGTTCACGTCTCATCACCATCTTGGGAAAATTCATTAATGTTCTAATAAATGCAATACATTTAGTTTATATCCTACTAAATTCAATACATTTTGGCTTCTACTGGGAAGCCAAAATGTTCTCAAAGTGCGCCTCAAGGTAAGGATAGTGTGAAATGCACCAATTAAGAATTGAATTTTGATTACAACATGCGCATAGACTATAGTTGTTCTAACGGAATATCCAACAATGTTTTTTTCAATGCAGTGTAGGCATAGCCTATAGGGCTAGTGTTAAAAAAAAGAAAAAAACATTAAATATATAAATATGGGTTCACAGTGGGGCAGAACCGAGGTCTCCATACCGAACGGTTTTCTACCAATATGTGTACCTTACACCCCTAGTATACTCTATACTCACCAATGGTCATACTGCAAAGTTGAATGTACACTATCTGGACTCTCTCTGGACAATTGTTGTCATGCTATATTTAGACATGATGATAACAGACATGCCTGTCAGACTGTGGTTATTATGCTACTCGCCGTCACTGGGTCTTGATGCTGACAGTCTTCTACACCACAAATGTATTCCTCATCTTAGCACATGTGGTAGTTTGTGTCATACTCTCTCCCTCACTACCACATCAGCTCCAGCTCCAAATGCACATAGGCCTACACAGACACTTGCTTGCACACAGATGCTTAAATTCTCTCTCTCTCTCTCTCTCTCTCTCTCTCTCATTGGCTGCAGCTGTGGGCTTACACTACTTTCACATTGCAGGGAAGATCAGCAGTAGTTACAACATGTAGTTACTGTTTATGTACAGATTCAACTGCACAGTTTTGAAAACAAAAGTACCAATAGAAACATTCATTCACATACATTCCAACCCAAAATGTGAAGGTAACTGCGCAGCCATCAGGGAGTTTGAGCATAGGGTGTTCTACAGCTGGATGCTGAAAAGTCACACTTACATTACAGTGAGGCTCAATGCATTAGGCCAGTTATTCCCAAACTGGGGTATGGGGTACGCGCAATGCCGTCGGGGGTACGCCAAATAAAAACGTGATTTACATTTTTTTTTCACATTTTCAAACAGTACATTTATATTCTCCAACAGGGCTATATGTTTGGGTGAGGTTTTTTTTCTCCCCTGAGTAGCCTCATTTCAATGTCAAAAATAAAATGAAACCATCTAGTGTTCAGCAAAATAACAACACAATGTCAAATACAGGTAGCCTAGTCAAATAATTAACATACAATCACATTATCCGTTACTCTCTCGCGGGAAACCTTCACTCATAAGCAGAAATTTAGAAACGAAACATGACCATTTGAAAAATAAGCCACAGGAGTTTTTTGAGTGAGAATAAAGGTGACTTTCGAGTAGTAAGACATGTATAAAAGCAACAGATACCATTAATAAGAAGGGGCTAGAAGCGTCTTATATGGTGAGCTACCTAGGACAGGCAAACCCCATACTATTGTGGAGGACTTCATTCTTCCTGCTGCCGCGGATATGGTTGGGACAATGTTGGAGGAAAAGGCCAAAAAAACTATACGGACAATGTCTTCATCAAACAACACTATTTCACGACACATCAGTGACATGGCAGGATATATTTTGAAACAATTACTGCTTTGAATACAAGCCAGTGAATTATATGCGTTACAGCCGGATAAGTCAACAGATGTGGTGGGCCTGGCACAGCTCCTGATGTACAGTATGTCCGTAACGTTTATGGGGGGTCAATTAAGGAACACATCCTCTTCTGCAAACCACTGAAAACCAGGACAACATGAGATTTGAAAAGTACTGGACAGCTTTGTGATATCAAATGGACTTTGGTGGTCAACATGTGTTGGTAGCTATACTGATGGTGCAAAAGTCATGACAAGGAGACATAGTGGAATGGTAATGCGCGTGCAAGCAGTTGCTCCCAACACCACTTGGGTACAGTGCAGCATCCACCAAGAGGCTCTTGCTGCCAAGGGGATGCCTGACAGATTGAAATACATTTTGGGCATGACAGTGAAAATGGTTAACTTTGTTAAAACTTCTTATGGCTGGGTGCAGTATTCAGTAGCTTGGATGAATAAGGTGCCCAGAGTAAACTGCCTGTTACTCAGGCCCAGTTGCTAATATATGCATATTATTAGTAGATATGGATAGAATACACGCTTAAGTTTCTAAAACTGTTTGAATGATGTCTGTGAGTATAACAGAACTCATATGGCAGGCAAAAACCTGAGAAAAAATCCAACCAGGAAGTGGGAAATCTGAGGTTTGTAGTTTTTCAAGTCATTGCCTATCAAATATACAGTGTCTATGGGGTCATATTGCCCTTCCTAAGGCTTCCACTAGATGTCCACAGTCTTTTGAACCTTATTCGATGCTTCTACTGTGAAGGAGGGGGGAATGAGAGCTGATTGAGAGGTGTCTGGCAGAGTGCCATGAGCTCATTCAGGTGCGCTCCCGTGAGAGGTAGCTGCGGTCCATCGCATTTCTAAAGACAAATGAATTTTCCTGTTGAAACATTATTGAAGATTTATGTTAAAAACATCTTAAAGATTGATTCTATACATCGTTTGACATGTTTCTACGAACTGTAATGGATTAAAAAAAAAAAAATTGTCTGGCCTGCGCGTCGTGGATTTGGATTTGTCGCGAACAAAAAGGAGGTATTTGGACATAAATGATGGACTTCATCGAACAAATCAAACATTTATTGTGGAACTGGGATTCCTGGGAGTGCATTATGATGAAGATCATCAAAGGTAAGTGAATATTTATAATGCTATTTCGGACTTCTGTTGACTCCACAACATGGCGAATATCTGTATGGCTTGTTTTTGTGTCTGAGTGCCGTACTCAGATTATTGCATGGTGTGCTTTTTCAGTAAAGCTTTTTTGAAATCTGACACATTAAGGAGAAGCATTAAGGAGAAGTTTATCTAAATTTCCATGCATAACACTTGTATTTTCATCAACATTTATGATGAGTATTTCTGTAAATTGATGTGGCTCTCTGCAAAATCACCGGATGTTTTGGAAGAAAAACATTACTGAACATAACGCGCCAATGTAAACTGAGAGTTTTGGTTATAAATATGAACTTTATTGAACAAAACATACATGTATTGTGTAACATGAAGTCCTATGAGTGTCATGTAATGAAGATCATCAAAGGTTAGTGATTAATTTTATCTCCATTTTTTGCTTTTTGTGACTCCTCTCTTTGGCTGGAAAAATGGCTGTGTTTTTCTGTGACTAGGTACTGACCTAACATAATCGTTTGGTGTACTTTCGTCGTAAAGCCTTTTTGAAATCGGACACTGTGGTGGGATTAACAACAAGTTTATCTTTAAAACGGTTTAAAATACTTGTATGTTTGAGGAATTTTAATTATGAGATTCTGTTGTTTTGAATTTGGCGTCCTGCACTTTCACTGGCTGTTGTCATATCGATCCCATTAGCGGGATCTAAGCGATGAGAAGTTTTAAAGCAAAGCCCCTGAACTCTTGTGTATTTTCTGCATTATGCAATGATATGGGCAGCGACCATGTAACGCTTTTACAACATACAGTTGTGCGCTGGTTGTCAAGGGGCAAAGTATTGACACGTTTTTTTAAATTTCAGAGACAAACTTAAAGTTTTCTTTACTGACCATCATTTTCACTTGTCTGACCGCTTACATGATGACGAGTTTCTCACACGAATGCCCTATCTGGGTGATGTTTTTTATTGCGTGAAGGATCTGAATCTATGATTACAGGGAATCTCCGCAACTATATTCAATGTGCGGGATAAAATTGAGGCTATGATTAAGAAGATGGAGCTCTTTTCTGTCTGCATTAACAAGGACAACACACGTCTTTCCATCAATGCATGAGTTATTGTAACGGCAGATCTTCTCTTCGTCTGAAGAGGAGTAAGGATCGGACCAAGATGCAGCGTGGTAAGTGTCCATAATGTTTTTAATAAAGACAAATGAACACTCGGACAATATCAAATGTGATTTAGCGAAGCACCTGAGTGAGCTGGGTGCGCAATTACGCAGGTACTTTCCCGAAACGGACAACACGAACAACTGGATTCATTATTGTCACGTTCTGTCCATCGTTCGTATGTGTTTTCCTTGTTTTAGTGTTGGTCAGGACGTGAGCTGGGTGGGCATTCTATGTTGTGTGTCTGGTTTGTCTATTTCTATGTTTGGCCTGATATGGTTCTCAATCAGAGGCAGGTGTTAGTCATTGTCTCTGATTGGGAACCATATTTAGGTAGCCTGTTTTGTGTTGGGTTTTGTGGGTGATTGTTCCTGTCTCTGTGTTTGCACCAGATAGGACTGTTTAGGTTTTCACTTTTCTTGTTTTGTATAGTCTGTTCATGTATAGTCGTCTTTATTAAAAACATGAATAACCACCACGCTGCATTTTGGTCCGCCTCTCTTTCACCAGAAGAAAACCCTTACAATTATCCCTTTCATGCCCTGCCTCCAGTCCACTTACCGATATCTGAACAAGAGAGCCTCATCAAAATTGCAACAAGCGATTCTGTGGAAATTAAATTTAATCAGAAGTCACTACCAGATTTCTGGATAGGGCTGCGCTCATTGTTTCTTGCCTTGGCAAATCACGCTGTTAAGCCACTGATGTCCTTAGCAACTACGTACCTACAGTGGGGAGAACAAGTATTTGATACACTGCCGATTTTGCAGGTCTTCCTACTTACAAAGCATGTAGAGGTCTGTAACTTTTATCATAGGTACACTTCAACTCTGATTGACGGAATCTAAAACAAAAATCCAGAAAATCACATTGTATGATTTTTAAGTAATTAATTTGCACTTTCTGTGTTTGAACATTAGTACAATAGCTTGGGGCAACTTTGCATCAACTTTCACCAATGATAAACTGCAACAGTTTTTCAACCACCACATGTTTTTACTGGGGCAAGAGGAGTACAAGAAAGAGGGAATTGAATAGGAGTTCATTGACTTTGGGATGGACTTGGCCTGCATTGAGCTTATAGAGAAGGTAGGTGAGATCTTAAAAAGGCAGACAATACAATAACAGACATGTCTGCTTATCAGTTTAATATTTCACATTGTCTTGTCACGAACAGCCAATGGGCATATTCTCCATCCTTGAAGAGGAGTGCATTTTCCCCAAGGCTTCAGACACTACATTCAAGAGCAAGCTATATGACCAGCATCTTGGTAAAACCAAAGCTTTTGAGAAACTTAAACCTGGAAAAGGCAAGGCTGAGGCCCACTTTGCCCTGGTGCACTATGCTGGTACTGTGGACTACAATGTCACAGGCTGGCTGGACAAGAATAAGGACCCCCTGAACGACTCTGTTGTGCAGCTGTACCAGAAGTCCTCAGTCAAACTGTTGGCTATGCTTTATGTAGGAGCAGCAGCTTCACAAGCAACCGGTACATCCCATGGTATCCAGAATTGCTCATACTACAGAAGGAAACTTTATCTACCCCTTCCCTTGTTATATAGTTTATGATTATAAAGCACTGCGTTAGAAGTGGTCATTTGAATTAAATAGCATTAGTATTACTGGAAATGTCAGTATACTGGATTTATATATGACTATATACATATACAATACACTATTCTTTAGATTGACCCACTGTATATAATATACATGAGTCAATATTCGTTTTCATCTAATTGGGATGAAAAATAACTGGCCTAACACATTTGTAAACAGATGCTGCAAAAGGAGGCGGAAGCAAAAAGAAGAAGGGTGGTTCCTTCTAGACTGTGTCGGCTCTGTTCAGGGTATCTGCATCTGTATTATTCTTTATTATGATGTAATAAGGTGTATTATTTTGAAAATGGAAACTGTGGGGTGCTAATAGGTAGCTATAATCGGTATTTGATTCCACTTATCAAATGTTGGATGATGAGTTAATTAATGGATTCAGGTGTGTAGTGCTAGGGCAAAAAACTAAATGTGCACCCCTTTGGGTCCCCAGGACCATCATTCAGAAACATTGTTATAGAGCATGTTATATTGAGCCAGTGAAGAGAATCCCCCCAAAACTATTTTTTAAATGATTATTATTAACAGAGAAGCAATTTACTCCATTCAATACAACATCTGCTCATTTATGAACGTAAAACACTGGCCATGGATGAAGCTGTACTTCAAGATCAAGCCTCTTTTAAAATCAGCAGAAGCTGAAAAAGAGATGGCCGCAATGAAGGAAAACTTTGAGAAAATTAAGGAGGATCTGGCAAAGGCCTTGGCCAAAATAAAAGGACTAGAGGAGAAAATGGTTTCTCTTCTGCATGAAAAATAATGACCTGCAGCTACAGATAGCATCTATAAGTTAACAAATTGCTTGTTTAATACAATTATTTTTTATGTCATTTAATTTGCCTTTGATTTCCAGTGTTGTTTAATTTATATTTTATCTGCTGTAGGAAGAGAATACTCTCTCTGATGCTGAGGAAAGATGTAAGGGACTCATCAAGAGTAAGATCCAGATGGAAGCCAAACTCAAAGAGATTACTGAGAGGTTGGAGGATGAGGAGGAGATCAATGCTGAGCTGACTGCCAAAAAGAGAAAATTGGAGGATGAGTGCTCTGAGCTTAAGAAATACATTGATGCCTTGGAGCTCACCTTGGCCAAAGTGGAGAAAGAGAAACATGTCACTGAAAATAAGGTTGACCTTTTATGACGAGGTTGTGAAGTTGTGTATTAATTTTAAATGTAAAAGACAAAGCATTGATGATTTTATATGAAATAATTCAATTTAGGTTAAAAACCTGACAGAAGAGATGTTTTCTCAAGATGAGTGCATTATCAAGTTAACCAAGGAGAAGAAAGCCCTCCAAGAGGCACACCAGCAGGTCCTTAATGATCTCCAGGCAGAGGAAGACAAAGTCAACACTCTGACCAAGGCCAAGACCAAACTCTTAAAACAGCTTCATGTTATTATCCAAGGAAATAAAATAAATGTACTGTTTACTTAATATTGTGAAACTGTTCTTGTGTGGTCTAGTTGGAGGGTACCCTGGAGCAAGAAAAGAAGGTCCGCATGGACCTTGAGAGAGCCAAGAGGAAGCTTGAAGGAGATCTGAAACTGGCCCTGGAGTCCTTGATGGACCTGGAGAATGACAAGCAGCAGTATGATGAGAAGATCAAGAAGTACATTTAAAATCTAAGCAGTTTTTGAACCATTCTCTAGAAGGGATCGCCTGATATATATTTTAATATATACTTTTTTATCCAAAACACGAAAGACTTTGAGACAAGCCAACTTCTCAGCAAAATTGAAGATGAGCAGGCATTTGGTGCTCAGCTTCAGAAGAAAATCAAAGAACTCCAGGTGATCTGTCAGTTCAATATGCCACAACGAAAAAGATGAATAACATAGATACATTATGGAGCCCTATCTTACATATGTCATGTTTTAAGCAAATAAACATTTAAATCCATTGCATATTTCAGGCCCGTATTGAGGAGCTGGAGGAGGAGATTGAAGCTGAACGTGCTGCTCGTGCCAAGGTTGAGAAGCAGAGCTCTGATCTCTCTAGGGAACTTGAGGAGATCAGTGAGAGACTTGAAGAGGATGGTGGTGCAACATCTTTTCAGATTGAGATGAGCAAGAAGCGTGAGGCTGAGTTCCAGAAGCTGCGTCGTGATCTTGAAGAGTCCACACTGCAGCATGAGGTCACCACTGCTGCTCTCTGTAAGAAGCAGGCCGACACTGTGGCAGAACTGGGAGAGCAAATCGACAACCTCCAGCGTGTCAAACAGAAGTTGGAGAAGGAGAAGAGTGAATACAAAATGGAGATTGTTGACCTCTCCAGCAATATGGAAGCTATCGCCAAAGCAAAGGTGGGGGATGTGGTTGCCAGAATATTTAAAAAAAAATAACCTGATGAAAATAATGAAAAATAACCTGTTAAACGTTCTTGATAGGGTAATCTAGAAAGAATGTGCTGAACCCTTGAAGATCAACTGAGTGAATGAAAGATAAAGAATGATGAGCATGTCCACCAACTTAATGACATAAATGTTCAGAGAGCAAGGCTTCTGACTGAGAATGGTGAGTTTAAAAGGGAAGGTTAGTATTTCTGTTTGTTTTCCATAATACCAATAAACCTAACTTCCAACTTTCTGTCTCAATCAGGTGAACTTGGTCGTCAAATGGAGGAGAAAGAATATCTTGTTTCACAGCTGACCAGGGCTAAGCAGGCTTACACACAGCAGATTGAGGAACTCAAGAGGCATATTGAAGAGGAAGTGAAGGTCAACTGCCATCTTCTACTATACTGCCTCTTTGTGATTCATATAAATGTTCAATTTTGATGAAGTGCTTAATTTGAACTTTTGTTTTGTTACTGCTGACCATTAGGCCAAAAATGCCCTAGCCCATGGTGTGCAGTCAGCCCGCCATAACTGTGATCTGCTTCGGGAGCAGTTTGAGGAAGAGCAGGAGGCCAAGGCTGAGCTGCAGCTTGCATTGTCCAAGGCCAACAGCGAGGTCGCTCAGTGGAGAACCAAATATGAGACTGATGCCATTCAGTGCACTGAGGAGCTTGAGGATGCCAAGTAATTTAAAAAACATTCTACCACTCTATCTTCATAATCACCAAAGTACCTACAATGGCTAAAATTAGAGTTTTTTTCTGTATTTTTACAGGAAAAAGCTTACCCAGCATCTGCAAGATGCGCAGGAAGTTGTTGAAGAAACAAACTCCTAGTGTGCTTCTCTGGAGAAGACCAAGCAGAGACTCCTGGGTGAAGTGGAGGATCTCATGATTGATGTGGAGAGAGCTAATGCTTTGGCTGCCCAGCTTGACAAGAAGCAAAGGAACTTTGACAGGGTAATGTTTTGACAAAGATATCAATGAAATACAGTCAAATCTATGCATTATTCATCCTTGCATATTCATTTACTTAACTGTGCTCCCAGGTTCTGGCCGAGTGGAAGCAGAAGTATGAGGAGGGCCAGGCAGAGCTAGAAGGGTCTCTGAAAGAGGCTCGCTCTCTCAGCACTGAACTGTTCAAGATGAAGAATTCATATGAAGAAGCTTTGGACCACCTGGAGACACTGAAGAGAGAGAACAAGAACCTGCAGCGTATGGGGAAATTAAAATAAATCACTCTCTTTTTAACAATGCACCATCTATGCACTGGTATGTGTGGATACAAATCCACAATCTTATTCATTTCCCTCCCTTTTTCATTTCAATAGAGGAGATCTCTGACCTGACTGAACTGGTTGGTGAGTCTGGAAAAAGCATCCATGAGCTGGATAAGGCAAAGAAGACTGTGGAGAATGAAAAGGCAGAAATCCCGGCTGCACTAGAAGAAGCAGAGGTGTACACCACAATAGTTTTTATCTCAACAAAGTGATCATGATAATATACATGTCATTCCTACATCACTACATTGTTTAATGGTTTGGTTATTGTTCAATTTTATAGGGCACACGGGCACATGAGGAATCCAAGATTCTTCGTATACAGCTGGAGCTCAACCAGATCAAAGGGGAAGTTGACAGGAAGCTGGCGGAGAAGGATGAGGAGATAGAGCAGATCAAGAGGAACAGCCAGAGGGTGATGGACTCCATGCAGAGCATTCTGGACTCTGAGATCAGGGGTAGGAATGATGCTATTAGAGTCAAGAAAAAGATGGAGGGAGACCTCAATGAGATGGAGATTCAGCTGAGCCATGCCAACCGTCAGGCTGCTGAAGCCCAGAAACAGCTGAGGTATGTCCAGGGAACATTCAAGTTATAAACTTTATTTTTGTATTGAGTCCCAAATGGATTGTTCTTTCTCTTTAGATGCTGTTAAAATACATTTTCCAATAATCCTCAGGATGCCCAACTGCAACTTGACGACGCCGTCCACGTCGCAGATGACATGAAGGAGCAGGTATCTATGGTGGAGCGCAGGAATAACCTAATGATGGCTGAAATTGAAGAACTGAAACAGACTGAGAGAGGCCGCAAAGTGGCGGAGCAGGAGCTGGTTGATGCCAGCGAGCGTGTAGGACTCCTGCACTCTCAGGTACATATAAAATATTAACTTTCTCTCGGTTACAAATGGGGTGAGGTACAATCATGTTTTGCAATGTGATTAAATGCCCCCAATTCATACAGAATATCAGCCTCATCAACACTAAGAAGAAGCTGGAGGTTGACCTTACTCAGGTCCAAGATGAAATGGAAGACACCGTCCAGGAGGCAAGAAATGCAGAGGAGAAGGCCAAGAAGGCTATTACTGATGTGAGTTTCATGTTCTGGCTTTTGTATATAATATCAATATCTTACAATGTGATAAGTAAAAATAGTTTGGACATTTAATTGTTCATACATCATCGGTAACTATCATATCATTTACCTTTTACAACTACTGCAGAAGTGTTCATATAATCAATGTACACAACATATTATTCCAGGCTGCCATTATGGCAGAGGAGTTGAAGAAGGAGCAGGACACCAGCAGTCACCTGGAGAGGATGATGAAGAACCCGGAGGTCACAGTTAAGGACCTGACACACTGCCTGGATGAGGCTGAGAATCTGGCCATGAAGGGAGGAAAGAAACAACTCCAGCAACTGGAGGCTAGGGTATGTACTATACATTACAGCATATACAGGTGTAGAGCAAGCTACATTGTATATGAGACCTTAACTGAGAAAAGTAAGGTAAGGTCCAAGAACTGGAGGGTGAAGTTGATGCTGAACAGAGACGTGGAGCTCGGCTCCGGGCAGCCGAGCGGAAATGGAGGAAAACTCGCCTCCCTGCGGACCTGACATCCTTTCACTCCCTCCTCTCTACATTTTCCTCTTCTCTCTCTGCTGCTAAAGCCACTTTCTACCACTCTAAATTCCAAGCATCTGCCTCTAACCCTAGGAAGCTCTTTGCAACCTTCTCCTCCCTCCTGAATCCTCCTCCCCCTCCCCCCCCTCCTCCCTCTCTGCAGATGACTTCGTCAACCATTTTGAAAAGAAGGTCGACGACATCCGATCCTCGTTTGCTAAGTCAAACGACACCGCTGGTTCTGCTCACACTGCCCTACCCTGTGCTCTGACCTCTTTCTCCCCTCTCTCTCCAGATGAAATCTCGCGTCTTGTGACGGCCGGCCGCCCAACAACCTGCCCGCTTGACCCTATCCCCTCCTCTCTTCTCCAGACCATTTCCGGAGACCTTCTCCCTTACCTCACCTCGCTCATCAACTCATCCCTGACCGCTGGCTACGTCCCTTCCGTCTTCAAGAGAGCGAGAGTTGCACCCCTTCTGAAAAAACCTACACTCGATCCCTCCGATGTCAACAACTACAGACCAGTATCCCTTCTTTCTTTTCTCTCCAAAACTCTTGAACGTGCCGTCCTTGGCCAGCTCTCCCGCTATCTCTCTCAGAATGACCTTCTTGATCCTAATCAGTCAGGTTTCAAGACTAGTCATTCAACTGAGACTGCTCTTCTCTGTATCACGGAGGCGCTCCGCACTGCTAAAGCTAACTCTCTCTCCTCTGCTCTCATCCTTCTAGACCTATCGGCTGCCTTCGATACTGTGAACCATCAGATCCTCCTCTCCACCCTCTCCGAGTTGGGCATCTCCGGCGCGGCCCACGCTTGGATTGCGTCCTACCTGACAGGTCGCTCCTACCAGGTGGCGTGGCGAGAATCCGTCTCCACACCACGTGCTCTCACCACTGGTGTCCCCAGGGCTCTGTTCTAGGCCCTCTCCTATTCTCGCTATACACCAAGTCACTTGGCTCTGTCATAACCTCACATGGTCTCTCCTATCATTGCTATGCAGACGACACACAATTAATCTTCTCCTTTCCCCCTTCTGATGACCAGGTGGCGAATCGCATCTCTGCATGTCTGGCAGACATATCCGTGTGGATGACGGATCACCACCTCAAGCTGAACCTCGGCAAGACGGAGCTGCTCTTCCTCCCGGGGAAGGACTGCCCGTTCCATGATCTCGCCATCACGGTTGACAACTCCATTGTGTCCTCCTCCCAGAGCGCTAAGAACCTTGGCGTGATCCTGGACAACACCCTGTCGTTCTCAACTAACATCAAGGCGGTGGCCCGTTCCTGTAGGTTCATGCTCTACAACATCCGCAGAGTACGACCCTGCCTCACACAGGAAGCGGCGCAGGTCCTAATCCAGGCACTTGTCATCTCCCGTCTGGATTACTGCAACTCGCTGTTGGCTGGGCTCCCTGCCTGTGCCATTAAACCCCTACAACTCATCCAGAACGCCGCAGCCCGTCTGGTGTTCAACCTTCCCAAGTTCTCTCACGTCACCCCGCTCCTCCGCTCCCTCCACTGGCTTCCAGTTGAAGCTCGCATCCGCTACAAGACCATGGTGCTTGCCTACGGAGCTGTGAGGGGAACGGCACCTCAGTACCTCCAGGCTCTGATCAGGCCCTACACCCAAACAAGGGCACTGCGTTCATCCACCTCTGGCCTGCTCGCCTCCCTACCACTGAGGAAGTACAGTTCCCGCTCAGCCCAGTCAAAACTGTTTGCTGCTCTGGCCCCCCAATGGTGGAACAAACTCCCTCACGACGCCAGGACAGCGGAGTCAATCACCACCTTCCGGAGACACCTGAAACCCCACCTCTTTAAGGAATACCTAGGATAGGATAAAGTAATCCCTCTCACCCCCCCTCCCCCTGAAAAGATTTAGATGCACTACTGTTCCACTGGAGGTCATAAGGTGAATGCACCAATTTGTAAGTCGCTCTGGATAAGAGCGTCTGCTAAATGACTTAAATGTAAATGTAAATGTAAAGTCATTAAAGGTGTTCGCAAATGTGAAAGAAGAGTCAAGGAGCTCACCTACCAGGTATAACCATGATTAATTGATTATAAAAAGACAAGATATTATGTACTGCAGTGGAGTATTTGACAGGACATTTCCAACTCTTGTAAATTCTACAGACTGAAGAGGAGAAGGAAAATGTGAGCAGGCTGCAGGATCTAGTGGACTAGCTTCAGTTGGAAATGAAGGCCTACAAGAGAGCGGCTGAGGAAGCTGTGAGTATCATATTCCTTTACAGATTTTTTAGTATTGGGGACATAGTTAACACATATTTTACCATCAAATCAATCAGTACATTGTGGTACTTATTTCAAATTATTAACTTATTACTATTACTTACTATGTGTTAGTTACTTGCACCTACTTGTTTCAAATAATCATCAATAAATCAAATTTGTTATTAGGTAAAACAAATGTAACAGAGAAAGTTGTTACAATTACTAAGTCATAAAGCAAAGTAGTGGCCCTGTGTGGCTCAGTTAAAAAAAATGTTTACCTTTATTTAACTAGGCAAGTCAGTTAAGAACAAATTCTTATTTTCAATGACGGCCTAGGAACAGTGGGTTAACTGCCTGTTCAGGGGCAGAACGACAGATTTGTACCTTGTCAGCTCGGGGATTTGAACTTGCAACGGTTACTAGTCCAACGCACTAACCATTAGGCTACCCTGCCGCCCCAGAGAGCATGGTGCTTGCAAAGCAAAGGGTCATGGGTTTTAACCTGCTGGGGCCACTCATATGTAAAATGTATGCACAAGTGACTGTAAACTCCTTTGGATTACAGCGTCTGCTCAGTACTGTATATAGGCCTGGTAAATAATGATGGTTATGGGAAAATATGTTTTCATAATCTTATCTAAGGTTCAACTTGAAGTAAAAAATAATTTAATTCTTGGTCACCTCCCTGACCAAGGCCCCGATTGCTCAATTTGGCTGGGTGGCCAGCTCTAGGAAGAGTCTTGGTGGTTCCAAAACTTCGATTTAAGAATAATGGTGCCACTGTGTCCTTGGGGACCTTCAATGCTGCAGAAATGTTTTGGTACCCTTTCCCAGATCTGTGACTCGACACTATCCTGTCTCGGAGCTGTAAGGACACTTCCTTTGACCTCTGACAAGCGCTGTTAACTGTGGGATGTTATATAGACAGGTGTGTGGATTTCCAAATCGTGTCCAAGCAATTGTAATTTACCAGAGGTTGACTCCAATCAAGTTGTAGAAACATATCAAGGATGATCAATGGAAACAGGATGCACCTGAGCTCAATTTCAGGTCTCTTAGCAAAGTATCTGAATACTTATGTAAATAAGGTATCTGTTGTTTAACAAAAAATACATTTCCATAAGAAAATCTAAAAACCTGTTTTCACTTTGTCATTATGGGGTATTGTGTGTAGATTGATGAGGAAAGACATGTAATTTAATCAATTTTAACATAAGGCTGTAACGGTAGAAAAATGTGGAAAAAGGGAACGGGTCTGAATACTTTCCGAATGCGCTGTATAGGTTGGGGGTCCCTAGGTTGCTAAATTGCCTGGGGCGGGGTCTCTGTGCAAGAAAAGGTTGAAGACCCCTGATTTACATTGTTGTTTTTATCCCATAATGTATATAAACCCTGGATTGCGTGTGCAATGTATTGGCCATTGAGAGGCTTTGAAACCACCGACCGGCCATATTGGGACTCCCCAGTAGGAGCAGTCCTCCACTGGAATTAATGGAATTCTACAGTATTTCAATAAAACATTTCAAGGACAAAAAGACACACATTTAAGTGTTTGTGGGGACAGTAACATTAGTACTCTAAAAGTAAAATGTTTTTATATTTATTTTTGTATGTTTAGTTCACATATAATTCAAAAGTATGCATTAAGGTGTCTGTAATATAATAAACATGTCAAAACCAAATGAATAAATGCATTTCTATAGCTTCTAATATATTTTTTTACAGTGGAGGAGGAGTACCAAAATTGCTGTTCGGTGGCTTCAACACAGCGCCTCCTGAAAGAGGCAGGTTGAAGTGGCCAGAGTCAGAGAAGTGTAGAAGGTGTCGTATGCAGAGTAGTAGATTTGTGCCAGCACAAAGGGATAGGCAAAAGAGTTTGCCTATTTATTATTCAGTTAGGTTGGCTTCTTAGCGTTCATAGCAATGGTTATCAACTGTACTGCAGAAATGTAACATGAATCACAGAAAATATATTTTGTAGTGGCAGCTGCAGAGATGTATTTGGGTATACGAGATTTGACTTCAGAAGAGTTACAAGGTGTGTTGAGGGGTGGTGTCCCGTCCTCCCAGGCTATTGGCATCGTGCAGGAGGAGATAGGGTCAAAGTAGTGGAATGGGGTAGTGGGTTTTTAATGACTGTATATGGTGGTGTTTCACTTCTTAGACTACTAGAGGAACAAGACTAATGAAGATAATTTAATGTCTTTCGACCGTGCCTGGCTTTACACTCCAGTACAGTAGGTGGCGGTGTATGCACGTAAAAGTTGAATCCGACCGCCAATCAAATCCCAAAGAAGAATAACCTGGCAATCCTTGGCATTTTGTGAGTGGCGGTTGATTCAATATGGCTGCGGCAGAAATGGGAAAGAACGACTCAGGATTTTTTTGGATCAATGACAGTATCCTTTTACTTGGTTTCTATCAAAGACAGTCCCCGTATCTTATAGTCAATATTGTCAGTATGTTGATGAAGGTTGGATACGTATAACTAACAAGCCGGGTGTTGTGTGGTGAATTTGCTAACTAGCTATAAACATTAAATCATGCTAGCTAACTTTAGCAAATCTGGATTTAATTGGCTAGTTTACGTTAGCTAGCTAGTGGTTTCTCACCTGGCTGGAAAACTGATCGGTAGCTGTAATGTGATATACCTTGCCAGAAGATACCGACCCTACCGTTACACTTCTTTAAGACTTGAACTGCATTCAGGTCGGGACGCAATCATTACCGCACAGCAAGCAGTACCAGAGCGCCAAATCTAGGACCAAATGGCTCCATAATAGCTTTACCCCCCCCATTTGTTTTGTACACTGCTGCTACTTGCTGTTTATTATCTATGCATAGTTACTTCACCCCTACCTACATGTTCAAATTACCTCAACTAACCTGTACTCCCGCACACTGACTCGGTACCGGTGTCCCCTGTATATAGCCTTGTTATTGTTACTTTTTAAATACTTTTTAAATTTTTTTACTTTAGTTTATTTGGTAAATATTTCTTAACTCTTATTGATCTGCACTGTTGGTTAAGGACTTGTAAGTAAGAATTTCACGGTAAGGTCTACACTTGTTGTATTCGTTGCATATGACAAGTACAGTTATATTTGATTGCATTAAAGACACCATGGTGCCAGTGCGAAATATGGATAGGAAATGTACCACAATGCAGGGATTGGATTTGCCTGGAACCTTGACATTGAATTGCATTGAATTCTATTTCTGGCAGAAATTTGTGTTTGAATCAGGAAACTTTCTTGTGATCTCTACAAGCCAAATGTAGAATCAAATTAAATGTTAAGGTACTTTACCAGTTGTCCATGTGGTTGGTCCTTTTGGCATTAGGAATGTGAGAATCTATCCACAAGAAAGTGGATATTTACATCAACTTTTCAAAGTGCTGGTAGTGTGTAGAAGATTTATATCACCTGAAGTGTACACACAACATAAAAATACATGCACAGGAAGAAGCATGCATACTTGTGGAGCTTGTGCACATGTTTACATGGTTCTGAGCATGCTCCAGGTGGTAGAAATATGAAAAAGTTGTAATTATACTTTCCTGTGGATCTATTCCAAATTCAAATGCTTATTTCTGCCTGACTTAGAATTCAATGTAAGGATGGGATAGGCCACTGAATTCCACATTTTTGATTTGTACTGCTCCATCGAGAAGATTGAAATATTGCTAGTTTTCCCAGAAAACTGCCATTTTCATCCTCATGCTAACTAGCAGTATCCACCACAGCCATTTTGGAATGGCAGTGTCAGCCAATCAACTCCTTTGTTGTTCAACACAACGTGCCATTCCATAGTGGCTACTGGTAGCTAGCATAAGGACGAAAAGGGCAGTTTTCCTGGGAAAACTAGCAGTATTTCAATCTTTTCGATGGAGTAGTGTAGATAAAGGTACAATTTGAAGTACAGTGGCACGTCCCATAACTGCTTTGAGGTACAATTTCCAACCAATATCTCGCACTTGCTCCAGTGTCTTAATGTAACCATGATTGTGTTCTGAGCTCAGTGTAAACAAGCGTAGCGGTAGGGTCCATTTCTTCTGGTAATGAAGTACCAATGAATGAAGAACCAATGAAATACCTATTCAAATGTTTGTAGTCCGGTGTGGCTTAGTTGGGAGAGCATGGTGCTGGCAACGCCAGGGTTGTGGGTTCGATTTCCTTGGGGGACCAGTATGATAATGTATGCACTTACTACTTACTGTAAGTTGCTCTGGATAAGAGCAAATTACTAAAATGTTCAAATGTAGCTAATTTTGCCTAGTTAACTAATTAGGTGTCCGCTTTCTATTTTTGGGAAGTTGGCTAACGTCGGCTAATAAACAAATGCCAGCCACTTTCTGAACCCAGTTCATTGGCTTGCCTAAGCCAATTACAACATGCTGATTTTTATTGAAGTGACGGTCTTGTTAGAGACCACCAAATATATTTCCTAATTCAATTCACACAGCATCAGATGAAGACCAACCTGTGGTGTTCATTCCAGGTGAGGACATTAGCACTTGTCAAAGGCATGTGTGAGATAGTTCTGACCACTTTTCCTATTGCTGGCTGCTAATGTTACTGCATTTTCCATGTTTCTGTCACTCAGGAGTGAACAAAGAGGGACACTTTCGGACAGCTTTTAAGTCGGGCTCCTGGTCCAACAGCAGTGAAAGAAAGGTGAAAATGAGGGCCAAATATGGCTGTCAGATCCGAGGAGAGGCTCCTCTGGGATGGGGCAATAAAAAGCGAGGCCAGCCTCTTTCCCTGTCCTCTGTCTCTGAGTCCTCCATGGGTAGAGGACAGCTCCAGATCGCACCTGAAGCCACAGTCCCATCCCCCAGCCCAGCCACTCGGCAGCATCTCCTCACCACCTCGCAGGTAGGTTTGCCAAGAGGGACCTCTCCCTTGACCCTAACTGGTTACTAGCTAATAGCCTCTCCAGTCGGAACAGGCCCTTGCAAACATAAAGCCTGGGTACACAGCTATTTCTTCATTCAACAGGGATGTGGATGAATCAAACATTTCTGATTGAAATTGATATTGGCCCTCTTTTCTCAGATGTTCTAAGTTGTTCTAAGTTGATCTCATGCCTGATCAAACAATGCTTGCTAATTTGGCCAAACCAGGTAAGATAGAAAAGCAGAAACAGGCTGACATCCAATAGGGTAGTGTCACTCAATATACTGCACTGTTTTGCGCTCTTTTTTTTTTTTCATGATCTAAGGCTTTCTGTTTTATGTGATTCATAAAAAAACTGTCTTTTGCTCAGGCACTCTCTGAGGTGACCCAGGCTAAGAGCAGGGCCTCTCTGAAGGACCTCTGTCCTGAGGATAAACGGCGCATCGCCAACCTCATCCAGGAGCTGGCCAGGTAACTGCTCATTCATCATAAGAGGGATTTTGTGTGTGTGTTTGGCAGGGAGTGGGTGTGTAGAGATATTAGGGCTGTCCACGACTGAAAAAAATCTTGGTCGACCCATAGTCGTCCTGTTCTTTCGACCAATCTATTTGTTGAAATGTTTAAACTTATTTTTCCATATATAAACAGACACACCCTATGTGTTTGAATAAAATCAACTGCATATCTACTGAGCTTGTCTGACACTATTTGATTAAATAATTAACATACACAAATTACTCAAAAAAGAGCCCGATGGTCACACTGTGTTAAAAAAAATACAGCGAGTGCCTGTGTTACTGGTGCATGTTGTCTCGCTCTCCTCCCTACTGTATTGAAAAGGCACCACAGCAAGTGTTTATTGCACTATCCGTGCTGAAGCTACAACGTAATTTCAGCTATTTAGTTTCTTACTTGTTTCTGACTAAAAAGTTGTTCCCGAAATCCCTAATTTGTTTATGAAAAATATGGCCCTGCTCTCTTTACGTGAAACATGTAAATATCGCATGCATGTGACCAACAGCCTGACCTATAGCCTATCATTATCACATCAATCAATTGGTTATAAGAAACTCCGAACACAGTAACACGTGACAGCAAAATGGATGTGGAGGAAGTAAAAAATAAACTTGAAACGGGCGATTGTTTACTGGTTGCTAAGGAGGGAAATCAATTCAAGCTTTATTTATACATCACATTTCAGAAATGGAGTCCAACTCAATGTGCTTTACAGGAAAAATAAAAACAATGAAAATAAAAGCTGAAATATTTACTACACAACAAACATAAGAGGATAAAAAACAAAAGAATGAGACACTCAACATCTAAAAAGCACTGCAAGGAAAAGCAAAGCTAAAAACGTGTTTTAAAATCTCTTTTAAATATGTCCACAGTTTCGGCCACCTTCATGTTCTCTGGCAGGCTATTCCAGAGGCTGGGGCCTAATAATGAAAGGCTGCCTCTGCATGCCTCTTGGTCCTAGGCTTTGATATAATTAAAAGGCCAATGGCAGAGGACATGAGCGACCTACTGGGCATGTCTAAAAACCAACAGAATAATATTAAAATGAATTCTAAAACTCATAGGCAGCCAGTGCAGAGACCTTAAACCGGTGTAATGTGTGCTCTCCATCTGGTCTTGGT
Source organism: Oncorhynchus nerka (assembly GCF_034236695.1). NCBI lineage: Eukaryota > Metazoa > Chordata > Actinopteri > Salmoniformes > Salmonidae > Oncorhynchus > Oncorhynchus nerka. Next base: position 72,931,334 of record NC_088397.1, on the reverse strand, counting down.
CAGTACCCGTACTGCAGCATTTTGTATGTTTTGCAATTGACCAATGGATTTCTTGGGTAGACCAGACAGGAGAGCATTACAGTAGTCAAGCCTACTTGTAATAAAAGCATGGCTGAGTCTCTCTGCATCAGCCTGAGAGAGAAGCGGCCGTACCTTGGCAATGTTCCTCAGGTGGTAGAAAGCAATTTAGGTCACAGGGGAAGTCAGATCTATGGAAGACATTTGACTTAGTTGTGGAAACTACTGGAGATCAAGAAAAAGGAGGGTATAAGAGCAAGCATTGCGAGAGTATTATGTGTGCCAAACCGTTGCTGTTAGATTACAATATTATTTCTGACCATTTGGAACGGTGTAAACAATACTAAATAAATAAGTGTACCTCAGTCTGTTCTAATGAAATAAATACAGTGCCTTGCGAAAGTATTCGGCCCCCTTGAACTTCGCGACCTTTTGCCACATTTCATGCTTCAAACATAAAGATATAAAACTTTATTTTTTTGTGAAGAATCAACAACAAGTGGGACACAATCATGAAGTGGAACGACATTTATTGGATATTTCAAACTTTTTTAACAAATCAAAAACTGAAAAATTGGGCGTGCAAAATTATTCAGCCCCTTTACTTTCAGTGCAGCAAACTCTCTCCAGAAGTTCAGTGAGGATCTCTGAATGATCCAATGTTGACATAAATGACTAATGATGATAAATACAATCCACCTGTGTGTAATCAAGTCTCCGTATAAATGCACCTGCACTGTGATAGTCTCAGAGGTCCGTTAAAAGCGCAGAGAGCATCATGAAGAACAAGGAACACACCAGGCAGGTCCGAGATACTGTTGTGAAGAAGTTTAAAGCCGGATTTGGATACAAAAATATTTCCCAAGCTTTAAACATCCCAAGGAGCACTGTGCAAGCGATAATATTGAAATGGAAGGAGTATCAGACCACTGCAAATCTACCAAGACCTGGCCGTCCCTCTAAACTTTCAGCTCATACAAGGAGAAGACTGATCAGAGATGCAGCCAAGAGGCCCATGATCACTCTGGATGAACTGCAGAGATCTACAGCTGAGGTGGGAGACTCTGTCCATAGGACAACAATCAGTCGTATATTGCACAAATCTGGCCTTTATGGAAGAGTGGCAAGAAGAAAGCCATTTCTTAAAGATATCCATAAAAAGTGTTGTTTAAAGTTTGCCACAAGCCACCTGGGAGACACACCAAACATGTGGAAGAAGGTGCTCTGGTCAGATGAAACCAAAATTTAACTTTTTGGCAACAATGCAAAACGTTATGTTTGGCGTAAAAGCAACACAGCTCATCACCCTGAACACACCATCCCCACTGTCAAACATGGTGGTGGCAGCATCATGGTTTGGGCCTGCTTTTCTTCAGCAGGGACAGGGAAGATGGTTAAAATTGATGGGAGGATGGATGGAGCCAAATACAGGACCATTCTGGAAGAAAACCTGATGGAGTCTGCAAAAGACCTGAGACTGGGACGGAGATTTGTCTTCCAACAAGACAATGATCTAAAACATAAAGCAAAATCTACAATGGAATGGTTCAAAAATAAACATATCCAGGTGTTAGAATGGCCAAGTCAAAGTCCAGACCTGAATCCAATCGAGAATCTGTGGAAAGAACTGAAAACTGCTGTTCACAAATGCTCTCCATCCAACCTCACTGAGCTCGAGCTGTTTTGCAAGGAGGAATGGGAAAAATTTCAGTCTCTCGATGTGCAAAACTGATAGAGACATACCCCAAGCGACTTACAGCTGTAATCGCAGCAAAATGTGGCGCTACAAAGTATTAACTTAAGGGGGCTGAATAATTTTGCACGCCCAATTTTTCAGTTTTTGATTTGTTAAAAAAGTTTGAAATATCCAATAAATGTCGTTCCACTTCATGATTGTGTCCCACTTGTTGTTGATTCTTCCCAAAAAAATACAGTTTTATATCTTTATGTTTGAAGCCTGAAATGTGGCAAAAGGTCGCAAAGTTCAAGGGGGCCGAATACTTTCGCAAGGCACTGTATATAGTCTTTATTACAGCAGAATAAAAACATTTACATTGCAGGTTTATTTATTGTTTAAGTTAATTAATGAAAGCTCCCTTTATTTAATTGTATAACAAAAATGCTTGATTGCATTTCAAAGCATGAATGTCTCGTATGCTGTGTGATGGCATGAAGGAATGATTGATTGATACAGTAGCCTATACAGTATATTGAAATTTAGGCCTTAGTAAGTTACGGTATTAAGACTAGACAGGACACGCTCTTAGGCCTACAGCTCAATGATGGTTATACAAGGCAACTATACAAAGCCGACTAATCATAACGACATTACTTATTATAATGATGTGTATAATAATAATTGTAATAATAACAATAATGAGATCAAGAAAAAGGTGGGTATAGGAGTGAGAGCTGCGTGCATATGTGTGACAAAAAGTGGTGTTAGATTACTATATTTTTTTCTGCGTGATTGGAATAGTGTATACAACACTAAATAAATTCAAAGTAATACCAGTCGGTTGTAACGAAAAACAATTGTAAAGCCTTTATTATAGCAGAGCAAATCTTAAAAACAGCCAAATCTGTGAAATTGCTAAATCAAACTTTTTTTTCCGTTGCATGAGGCTTAAGTGCTCACGGAATCAGTAGGCAATTAAACTCTCAAACAGGCAACAGAAGCAAGCCAAGAGTGCAAAGCTGTCATTAAGGCAAAGTGTGGCTACTTTGAAGAATCTCAAATATATAGAATATATTTAGATGTTTTTAACGCTTTTTTGGTTACTACATGATTCCATATGTGTTATTTCATAGTTTTGATGTCTTCACTATTATTCTACAATGTAAAAATAATGAAAAATCCTGGAATGAGTAAGTATGTCCTTTTGACTGATACTGTATATGGATGATTTATAAAGCCAGGGACATTTAACAGTTAGGCGATTGATTATTGGCCTAATTAAGGTGGGGTTTCCTCTCCTCAATTTTCTTAGACAATTAGGCTAAGGCAAAGGCTCTTTCCTCTTTTCTGTTGCTGCTGCCTCCGCTGCATTGTTCTCAATCCCACCCATTATTCTGGTTAACTTTGCTATTATGCACAACATAGGGAAGGGCGCCAATTATACGGCGCACTGAAAATTGTTTTAGAACTGTGGACAGAGACCGTATCCACCGCGGGAGAAAGCGCATTTGTTATAATATTAGATGTATTAGTGTTACACCATTATTTTTTACATAATATAACCATGTACAATTTCAGTATCACATGTGTTAGAGTGATGGACTGTGCCATCCCCGTGGTCGCCTCAATGGAGTTGTCCACTGGACAGGCATGAATCAGACAGATGTCTTTTGCACCATGAAAAAAATATATGTAATTGCAACTGCTCGACTAATGAAATCTCGGTCAACCAACAGCATATCGACCACTTGACTAAATGGGATCAGCCCTAAGAAATGTTCTCAAGAATTAAGTTTATTCAGGGGGTACACTGCTATAATCCCTGACCCTCTACCTCTTCTTTCCCAGAGTGAGTGAGGAGAAGGAGGAGTCGGTACAGAGGTTGAAGGTTGAACAGGAGAACTTTGAGTGCAAGATTCTACAGCTGGAGCAGCAGAACCAGCTCATTGTACAAGAGAGAGAGAGTATCCTTTTCTCCATGGATGCACACAGACATACAGAGTAGAGGTTGACCGATTAATCGGAATGGACGATTTAATTAGGGCCGATTTCAAGTTCTCATAACAATCGGTAATCTGCATTTTTGGACACCAATTTTGACCGATTGTGGCTGATTATATTGCACTCCACGAGGAGCCTGCGTGGCAGGCTTGACTACCTGTTATGCGAGTGCAGCAAGGAGCCAAGGTATGGTGCTAGCTAGCATTAAACTTATCTTATAAAAAACAATCAATCTTAACATAATCACTAGTTAACATTTACATTTACATTACATTACATTTAAGTCATTTAGCAGACGCTCTTATCCAGAGCGACTTACAAATTGGTGCTTTCACCTTATGACATCCAGTGGAACAGCCACTTTACAATAGTGCATCTAGGTCTTTTAAGGGGGGAGAAGGATTACTTTATCCTATCCTAGGTATTCCTTAAAGAGGTGGGGTTTCAGGTGTCTCCGGAAGGTGGTGATTGACTCCGCTGTCCTGGCGTCGTGAGGGAGTTTGTTCCACCATTGGGGGGCCAGAGCAGCGAACAGTTTTGACTGGGCTGAGCGGGAACTGTACTTCCTCAGTGGTAGGGAGGCGAGCAGGCCAGAGGTGGATGAACGCAGTGCCCTTGTTTGGGTGTAGGGCCTGATCAGAGCCTGGAGGTAGTGAGGTGCCGTTCCCCTCACAGCTCCGTAGGCAAGCACCATGGTCTTGTAGCGGATGCGAGCTTCAACTGGAAGCCAGTGGAGAGAGCGGAGGAGCGGGGTGACGTGAGAGAACTTGGGAAGGTTGAACACCAGACGGCTGCGGCGTTCTGGATGAGTTGTAGGGGTTTAATGGCACAGGCAGGGAGCCCAGCCAACAGCGAGTTGCAGTAATCCAGACGGGAGATGACAAGTGCCTGGATTAGGACCTGCGCCGCTTCCTGTGTGAGGCAGGGTCGTACTCTGCGGATGTTGTAGAGCATGAACCTACAGGAACGGGCCACCGCCTTGATGTTATTTGAGAACGACAGGGTGTTGTCCAGGATCACGCCAAGGTTCTTAGCGCTCTGGGACGAGGACACAATGGAGTTGTCAACCGTGATGGCGAGATCATGGAACGGGCAGTCCTTCCCCGGGAGGAAGAGCAGCTCCGTCTTGCCGAGGTTCAGCTTGAGGTGATGATCCGTCATCCACACTGATATGTCTGCCAGACATGCAGAGATGCGATTCGCCACCTGGTCGTCAGAAGGGGGAAAGGAGAAGATTAATTGTGTGTCGTCTGCATAGCAATGATAGGAGAGACCATGTGAGGTTATGACAGAGCCAAGTGACTTGGTGTATAGCGAGAATAGGAGAGGGCCTAGAACAGAGCCCTGGGGGACACCAGTGGTGAGAGCACGTGGTGAGGAGACGGATTCTCGCCACGCCACCTGGTAGGAGCGACCTGTCAGGTAGGACGCAATCAAGCGTGGGCCGCGCCGGAGATGCCCAACTCGGAGAGGGTGGAGAGGAGGATCTGATGGTTCACAGTATCGAAGGCAGCCGATAGGTCTAGAAGGATGAGAGCAGAGGAGAGAGAGTTAGCTTTAGCAGTGCGGAGCGCCTCCGTGATACAGAGAAGAGCAGTCTCAGTTGAATGACTAGTCTTGAAACCTGACTGATTTGGATCAAGAAGGTCATTCTGAGAGAGATAGCGGGAGAGCTGGCCAAGGACGGCACGTTCAAGAGTTTTGGAGAGAAAAGAAAGAAGGGATACTGGTCTGTAGTTGTTGACATCGGAGGGATCGAGTGTAGGTTTTTTCAGAAGGGGTGCAACTCTCGCTCTCTTGAAGACGGGAGGGACGTAGCCAGCGGTCAGGGATGAGTTGATGAGCGAGGTGAGGTAAGGGAGAAGGTCACCGGAGATGGTCTGGAGAAGAGAGGAGGGGATAGGGTCAAGCGGGCAGGTTGTTGGGCGGCCGGCCGTCACAAGACGCGAGATGTCATCTGAGAGAGAGGGGAGAAAGAGGTCAGAGCACAGGGTAGGGCAGTGTGAGCAGAACCAGCGGTGTCGTTTGACTTAGCAAACGAGGATCGGATGTCGTCGACCTTCTTTTCAAAATGGTTGACGAAGTCATCTGCAGAGAGGGAGGAGGGGGGGGAGGGGGAGGAGGATTCAAGAGGGAGGAGAAGGTGGCAAAGAGCTTCCTAGGGTTAGAGGCAGATGCTTGGAATTTAGAGTGGTAGAAAGTGGCTTTAGCAGCAGAGACAGAGGAGGAAAATGTAGAGAGGAGGGAGTGAAAGGATGCCAGGTCCGCAGGGAGGCGAGTTTTCCTCCATTTCCGCTCGGCTGCCCGGAGCCCTGTTCTGTGAGCTCGCAATGAGTCGTCGAGCCACGGAGCGGGAGGGGAGGACCGAGCCGGCCTGGAGGATAGGGGACATAGAGAGTCAAAGGATGCAGAAAGGGAGGAGAGGAGGGTTGAGGAGGCAGAATCAGGAGATAGGTTGGAGAAGGTTTGAGCAGAGGGAAGAGATGATAGGATGGAAGAGGAGAGAGAAGCGGGGGAGAGAGAGCGAAGGTTGGGACGGCGCGATACCATCCGAGTAGGGGCAGTGTGGGAAGTGTTGGATGAGAGCGAGAGGGAAAAGGATACAAGGTAGTGGTCGGAGACTTGGAGGGGAGTTGCAATGAGGTTAGTGGAGGAACAGCATCTAGTAAAGATGAGGTCGAGCGTATTGCCTGCCTTGTGAGTAGGGGGGGAAGGTGAGAGGGTGAGGTCAAAAGAGGAGAGGAGTGGAAAGAAGGAGGCAGAGAGGAATGAGTCAAAGGTAGACGTGGGGAGGTTAAAGTCGCCCAGAACTGTGAGAGGTGAGCCGTCCTCAGGAAAGGAGCTTATCAAGGCATCAAGCTCATTGATGAACTCTCCGAGGGAACCTCGAGGGCGATAAATGATAAGGATGTTAAGCTTGAAAGGGCTGGTAACTGTGACAGCATGGAATTCAAAGGAGGCGATAGACAGATGGGTAAGGGGAGAAAGAGAGAATGACCACTTGGGAGAGATGAGGATCCCGGTGCCACCACCCCGCTGACCAGAAGCTCTCGGGGTGTGCGAGAGCACGTGGGCGGACGAAGAGAGAGCAGTAGGAGTAGCGGTGTTGTCTGTGGTGATCCATGTTTCCGTCAGAGCCAAGACTACTAACTACACATGGTTGATGATATTACTAGTTTCTCTAGCTTGTCCTGCGTTGCATATAATCGATGCGGTGCCTGTTAATTTATCATTGAATCACAGCCTACTTCGCCAAACGGTTGATTTAACAAGCGCATTCGCAAAAAAAGCACTGTCGTTGCACCAATGTGTACCTAACCATAAATATCAATGCATTTTTTAAAATCACTACACAAGTATATATTTTTTAAACATGCATATTTAGTTAATATTGCCTGCTAATATGAATTTATTCTAAGTAGGGAGATTGTCTCACTTCTCTTGCGTTCTGTGCAAGCAGTCAGGGTATATGCAGCAGTTGTACATAATTATGACATAACATTGATGGTTGTGCAATGTAACAGCAATATTTAGACTTGGGGATGCCACCCGTTAGATAAAATACGGAACGGTTCCGTATTTCACTGAAAGAATAAACGTCTTGTTTTCGAGATGATAGTTTCCGGATTCGACCATATTAATGACCTAAGGCTCGTATTTCTGTGTGTTATTATGTTATAACTAAGTCTATGATTTGATAGAGCAGTCTGACTGAGCGATGGTAGGCACCAGTAGGCTCGTGAGCATTCATTCAAACAGCACTTTCATGCGTTTTGCCAGCAGCTCTGCTGTTAATGACTTCAAGCCTATCAACTCCCGAGATTAGGCTGGTGTAACCGATGTGTAATGGCTAGCTAGTTTGCGGTGTGCACGCTAATAGCGTTTCAAACGTCACTCGCTCTGAGACTTGGAGTAGTTATTCCCCTTGCTCCTCATGGGTAACGCTGCTTCGAGAGTGGCTGTTGTCGTTGTGTTCCTGGTTCGAGCCCAGGTAGGAGCGAGGACAGGGATGGAAGCTATACTGTTACACTGGCAATACTAAAGTGCCTATAAGAACATCCAATAGTCAAAGGTTAATGAAATACAAATGGTATAGAGAGAAATGGTCCTATAATTCCAATAATAACTACAACCTAAAACGTCTTACCTGGGAATATTGAAGACTCATGTTAAAAGGAACCACCAGCTTTCATATGTTCTGAGCAAGGAACTTAAACGTTAGCTTTTTTACCTGGCACATATTGCACTTTTACTTTCTTCTCCAACACTTAGTTTTTGCAGTATTTAAACCAAATTGAACATGTTTCATTATTTATTTGAGACTGAATTGATTTTATTGATGTATTATATGAAGTTAAAATAAGTGCTCATTCGGTATTGTTGTAATTATCATTATTACAAATATATATTTTATATAAAAAAATCGGCCGATTAATCGGTATCGGCTTTTTTTGGTCCTCCAATTATCGGTATAGGCGTTGAAAAATCATAATCGTCGACCTCTAATACAGAGGGCCTATCTCACTGGCATTGTCTGTGTGAAGTATCCTCAAATCCAGTCTTTGAGGGCCACAGTGCCTGCCGGTGTTCTCTTGCCTTCCCAGATCTGTATCAGTCACTGATTTAAAAGACAGCCATATGTATTTGCACACACTGCAGCCCAGTCTGCCACTAAATAATTAAAAAGCTATTCTTACCTGTCAGCAGGGGGCAGCATTGTATACAGCTTGATATCTCCACTGCAAACCTCAGTGGTATGACAGATACTCCATGAGTGTTATTACATGCCCACGTACCTCCATTCCCTCCTGCTTTTTCCACGATTTTGAGTCTTGACATTTTAAAATGACATTTGCCCCATGTCTGAGTTCACTGTGGATTACATTCAGTGTTTGAAACCGTTTCCTTCTCTGACGTTTTATCTTGTGGGACTGTGGCATTTGCTCTTCTCTCATGTCTTGGTAATCTTGTTCTTCTTGATGCACTGAATTCTGTCATACACTACAAGACCAAAGGTATGTGGATCCCTGCTCATCGAACATCTCATTCCAAAATCATGGGCATTAATATGGAGTTGGTCCCACTTTGCTGCTATAACAGCTGCCCCGTGCTTTGTGCATTGTCATGCTGAAACAGGAATGGGCCTACCCCAAAATGTTGCCACAAAGTTGGAAGCACAGAATCGTCTAGAATGTTATTGTATGCTGTAACGTTAAGATTTCCACTGGATGTCATAAGGTGAACGCACCAATTTGTAAGTCGCTCTGGATAAGAGCGTCTGCTAAATGACTTAAATGTAAATGTAAATGTAAATTTCCCTTCACCGGAACTGAGGAGCCTGAGTCCAATGGCGGCGTGCTTTACACCACTCCAGCCGACGCGTGGTGTAAAGCATGCCGACGCGGCTACTTGGCCATGGAAACCCATTTCCTGAAGAACAGTTCTTATGCTGATGTTGCTTCCAGAGGCAGTTGCAACCGTAGACATTTCTGCGCGCTTCAGCACTCTGCGATCCCATTCTGTGAGCTTGTATGATCTACCTCTTCGGGGCTAAGCCGTTGTTGCTCCTAGACATTTCCACTTCACAATAACAGCACTTATAGTTGACCAGGGCATCTCTGGCAGGGCAGAAATTTGGCAGGGCAGAAATTTGTTTAGAAAGGTGGCATCCTATGACGGTACCATGTTGAAAGTCACTGAGCTCTTCAGTAATGCCATTATACTGACAATGTTTGTCTATGGAGATTGCATGGCTGTGTGCTCAATTTTATACACCTGTTACCAACAGGTGCGGCTGAAATGGCTGAATCCACTAATTTAAAAGGTTGTCCACATACTTTCGTTTCTTACCTTTTTATGACCAGTTACAGCACCACCAGTTGATTCTAAGCGAGCTAACACTGTCAGGCTCAGTCTCTTGGCCTCACCTGGCAACTTTTCTATAATTCCAACAGCATCCCATAATTACCCTGTTTCCTCTACTTTTGCACCCCCCACCCTCCTTGATGTCCTCTTTAATGATTCCACTCAGGTCAAACCGACGTGGTGAGAGCCGTCAATTTAGGGGGAAAACGCTGCGAAATATGAAAAGTAATCGCCTGTTGGTAAATTGCACAATTGGCAGCAGAGCTGGGAAATTAGAAAAGCACAACTCAATTAAAGGCACTTTGACTGGGAGACCTGGCATTTGCACAAAACTTCTAAACTCCATTAAAAACAAATTTGAGGGGGGAAAACCCTTTGATTAAAGCACCCCGAGGGGATAACCGGTCTTTAACGCACACACGGAGTCGTAAAGAGTTCTGAGACGTAGGGTTCCAGATGGATCTTTTAAAGGTTAAGGAAACACCAAAGGCAAACAGACAAGGGGAAGACTTGTAAAGTCTAATTCCATGACAGTCTTATCTACCAGAGTCAGGTTATCAAGGGGAGGATGTGTATATCTCTCCTATCTAAAGACCCGCAATGAGAGATGAGTGAAAGCGTTCTTGTTGAAATGTTGTTTGTCAGGACCATTTTGGAGCTCAAGTGCTGAATAAAATGTAAGATTTGAATAAGCTTGTAGTTGGTTATTTCTCCTTGGCATGATGTCTTGGAGAGGTAAAAAGGGTAGATATCAATTCTGAGTTTGTGCTTCACAAATCACATACTACTTTTTTAATCAATTACCTTACTATTCTGTCAGTGGCCGTGGTTGAAATAAGTGTCTCTACCCTCCTCCCTTAGGCAATGGTTAAAGGGCTAAACTTAAAATTTTCTTTGTCACAATTTTTGTTAGACCTTTTAATACCATCAATAGACAGAGTAAACCTTAAGCTATAGTGATTGTTAGCAAGTATATTTATTGGTATTTGGTTGGGTTGATTGTAAACTGTTTTATTTGTATTGGCTATAAGGCAGTTATGCTAACAGTACACTTTCATCAATTAACCATCACCGTGACCTAACACACACCCAGTCGATTTTGCACAGTGCAAAAATGGCCGACTTTGAAAATATTCCTCTCCTGTGCACATTTATTCCACCTAGAGGTGGATTTCATTTGGGCGTGGCCTGACGGGGCGAATGAATAATTTTGACAGGCCCTGTCTGAAGCCTTTGAAAGCAAAGTCTTGATTTGGTATATTTTTGGATTGAGGGGCAGAAGAAGCAGTTGCTACCGCTTTGATTGAAGAGGGTGGGCATTCGGATTGGCTCATGCCCAAGACTCAGAAGAGTTTTCACTGTTTTCGGCATTGGAATAGAACCTAATCAATTGCGCTCTAGTCGTCTTAGATTACCAGGCCTTGAGAGGCGGGTCTGCGTCTGCCCAACAATGTTTTTAACGTAGGTGTGTTTACACTCTCAGAACATCCACATCCTATAATCGGCATAGGTATTGTTTGTGGTTGCAATGACTGTTGGTTGGAGCATGATGCTTGCAATACCAGATTTGTGTGGGTTGACTCTGACATGTACTAGTATCCTTTGAATAAAAGTGTTACCCCAGAGGACATTATATTACCTATATGAATCGGTTGATATGGGAATTGAAACAAATGTTTGGCCGGTTCTGTCGAGTTTTGATAGCCATGTGTCATAACATAACTTCAGTTGTCATGACTCCCTATGATTGCTATGATGTAACGTCAGTGGAAAAACAGCCTTATGCAGACAGACGGTTCAGGTGTTACTTACCGGTAGAGTGTATGAAAGAAGCTTTGGAGCATTTCACTTTCATTCCACTTCATCTTCCACTTCATCTGAAGTCTTTCTCTTGCTCTACTCCATTTCATTTCCCAGGCTTGATTGAACTCCTCCGACACCAAAGTGTTTTCTCCTAGCGTATCCTTCCACAGACTGTTACTTCAATGTGGCTTCACTTTGAAACTTTCATTTGCTGTTAAATCAGGGACTTTTAAAGGTGATGTGTTGAGAAACTCATCAGCCAGGGGCGATGGCCCACCCATAAAAATATATGGCCTGGAGCAGGGAGGTTTATGGGTAGTAGTTGGTTGGTAGGAGTGCGTTTGAGGATGTGTACCCGTCTTTGTGGGTGACTACAGGTGAGGATTTGGTAATGTGCTATTCTAGGTTCATTGCAAATTCTCCGTGTGGGGGTTTGCATATACAGTCTCTGGAAAAAATGAAGAGACCACTGCAAAATGATCTGTTTTACTGTTTATAGGTGTGTTTGGGTAAAATGAAAATGTTTGTTTTATTCTATAAATTACTGACAACATTTCCCCAAAATGTCAAATAAAATGTTGTCATTTAGAGCATTTATTTGCAGAAAATGACAACTGGTCAGAATAACAAAAAATATACAGTGTTGTCATACCTCGAATAAAACAAAGAAATACGTTCATATTAATTTTAAACAACACAATACTAATGTTTTAACTTAAGGAAGAGTTCAGAAATCAATATTTGGTCTAATAACCCTGATTTTCAATCACAGCTTTCATGCGTCTTGGCATGCTCTCCACCAGCCTTTCACATTGATGTTGGGTGACTTTATGCCACCCCTGGCACAAACATTCAAGCAACTCGGCTTTATATGATGGCTTGTGATCATCCATCTTCCTCTTGATCACATTCCAGAGGTTTTCAATGGGGTTCAGGTCTGAAGATTGGGCTGGCCATGACAGGGTCTTTGATCTGGTGGTTTTCAATGGGGTTCAGGTCTGGAGATTGGGCTGGCCATGACAGGGTCTTGATCTGGTGGTCCTCCATCCACACCTTGATTGACCTGGCTGTGTGGCATGGAGAATTGTCCTGCTGGAAAAAACAATCCTCAGGGTTGGGGAACATTGTCAGAGCAGATGGAAGAACGGTTTCTTCCAGGACAACCTTGATTCATGCGTTCTTCACAAAGACAAATCTGCCCAATTCCAGCCTTGCTGAAGCACCCCCAGATCATCACCGATCCTCCACCATATTTCACAGTGGGTGCGAGACCTGGAGAGGCCTACATGCCTCTTCTTCTTATTGGTGTCCTTTAGTAGTGGTTTCTTTGCAGTAATTCGACCACGAAGGCCTGATTCACGTAGCCTCCTCTGAATAGTTGATGTGGAGATGTGTCTGTTACTTGAACTCTGTGAAGCATTTATTTGTGCTGCAATTTCTGAGGCTGGTAACTCTAATGAAAAAAAAAAAACTTATCCTCTGGGTCTTCCTTTTCTGTGGTGGTCCTCATGAGATCCAGTTTCGTCATAGCGCTTGATGTTTTTTGCGACTGCAATTGAAGAAACTTTAAAAGTTGTTGACATTTTCCGGATTGACTGACCTTCATGTCTGAAAGTAATAGACTGTCTTTTCTCTTTGCTTATTTGAGCTGTTCTTGCCATAATATGGACGGTCTTTTACCAAATCGGGCTATCTTCTGTATAGCAACTGTACCTTGTCACAACACAACTGATTGGCTCAAAGCATTAAGAAGGAAAGAAATTCCACAAAATAACTATTAACAAGGCACACCTGTTCATCGAAATGCATTCCATGTGACTAAATGGCAATAGTGTGCAAAGCTGTCAAGGCAATTTTATTTTTATTTTTAATTATTTTACCAGGTAAGTTGACTGAGAACACATTCTCATTTACAGCAACGACCTGGGGAATAGTTACAGTGGAGAGGTGATGAATGAGCCAATTGTACGCTGGGGATGATTAGGTGATCGTGATGGTATTTAGCCAGGACTCTGGGGTTAACACCCCTACTCTTACGATAAGTGCCATGGGATCTTTAGTGACCACAGAGAGTCAGGACACCCTGGGGGTGGCTACTTTGAAGATTCTCAAATATAAAATATACTTTTTTGGTTCATACATGATTCCATATGTGTTATTTCATAGTTTTGATGTCTTCACTATTATTCTACAATGTAGAAAAATAAAGGAGAAACGTGGAATGAGTAGGTGTGTCCAAACTTTTGACTAGAGAGAGAGATCATTAGGAAAGTATTCAGAACCTTTGACATTTTTTAAAAACTTTACAGCTATATTCTAAAAATGATTACATAAAAAAAAAAAAATCTTCATCAATCTACACACAGTGACAAAGCAAAAACAGGTTGTTAGAAATGTTTGCAAATGTAACAGGACATTCACCATAAGTACACAGCCAAGACAACGCAGGAGTAGTTTCGGCACAAGTCTCAATGTCCTTGAGTGGCCTAGCTAGAGCCCGGACTTGAACCCGATCGGACGTCTCTGGAGAGACCTGAAAATAGCTTTGCAGTGATGCTCCCCATCTAACCTGACAGAGCTTGAGATGATCTGAAGAGAAGAATGGGAGAAACTACCCAAATACAGGTGTGCCAAACTTGTAGCGTCATACTCAAGAATAATTGAGTCTGTATCCTCCAGACGTGACATCCCACAGCATGATGCTGTCACCATCATGCCAGGTTTCCTCCAGACGTGACACTTGGCATACAGGCCAAAGAGTTCAATCTTGTTTTCATCAGACCAGAGAATCTTGTTTTTTGTGGTCTGAGAGTCTTTAGGTGCCTTTTGACAAACTCCAAGCGGGCTGTTATGCTGTTTACTGAGGAATGTCTTCTGTCTTGCCACTCTACCATAAAGGCCTGATTGGTAAAGTGCTGCAGAGATGATTGTCTTTCTGGAAGGTTCTCCCATCTCCACAGAGGAATTCTGGAGCTCTGTCAGAGTCACCATTGGGTTCTTGGTCACCTCCCTGACCAAGGCCCTTCTCCCCCTATTGCTCAGTTTGGCCAGGCAACTTGGTGGTTCCAAACTTCTTCCATTTAAGAATGAGGAAGGCCACTTTGTTCGTAGGGACCTTCAATGCTGCAGAAATGTTTTGGTACCCTTTCCCAGATCTATGCCTTAACACGATCCTGTCTCGGAGCTCTCCTTTGACCTCATGACTTGGTTTTTGCTTTGACATGCACTGTCAACTGTGGGACCACTTAGACAGGTGTGTACATTTCCAAATCATGTTCAATCAATTGAATTTACCACAGGTAGGATGGAAACAGGATGCACCTGAGCTCAATTTTGAGTCTAATTTCAAAGGCTCTAAATGCTTATGTAAATAATGCATTTCTGTGTTTGATTTTTCATAAATATTCAAAAATGTCTAAAAACATGTTTTCACTTTGTCATTTGTCGTTGTGTTTAAATTGATTATATTTATTTAATACATTTTAGAATACGGCTGTAATGTAAAAATAAATGTGGTAAAAGGAAGGGGTCTGAATACTTTCCGAATGCGCTGTATACGGATGATTTATAAAGCCAGGCACATTAACAATTAGGCTATTGTTTATAGACCTTATTAAGTGGGGATTTCCTCTCTCCTCACCTTTCTTAGACAATTAAGGCAAGGGCTGTTTTCTGTTCTCCTAACTCCACTGCTGCCTCCGTTGCATTGTTCTTAACACCAATATGTTTGTTAACTTTGCGATTATGCACATACCAACATGGTCTAGGTTAAGGCGCCAATTCAACAGTGCCCAAATGTTTCAGAACTGCGAACAGTGACCACTATCCAACGCAGGAGAAAGTACATTTTATGTAAAAACATATATATACATACAGTGGGGCAAAAAAGTATTTAGTCAGCCACCAATTGTGCAAGTTCTCCCACTTAAAAAGATGAGAGGCCTGTAATTTTCATCATAGGTACACTTCAACTATGACAGACAAAATGAGGGAAAATCCAGAAAATCACATTGTAGGATTTTTTATGAATTTATTTGCAAATTATGGTGGAAATAAGTATTTGGTCATCTACAAACAAGCAAGATTTCTGGCTCTCACAGACCTGTAACTTCTTCTTTAAGAGGCTCTTCTGTCCTCCACTTGTTACCTGTATTAATGGCACCTGTTTGAACTTGTTATCAGTATAAAAGACACCTGTCCACAACCTCAAACAGTCACACTCCAAACTCCACTATGGCCAAGACTAAAGAGCTGTCAAAGGACACCAGAAACAAAATTGTAGACCTGCACCAGGCTGGGAAGACTGAATCTGCAATAGGTAAGCAGCTTGGTTTGAAGAAAACAACTGTGGGAGCAATTATTAGGAAATGGAAGACATACAAGACCACTGATAATCTCCCTCGATCTGGGGCTCCACGCAAGATCTCACCCCGTGGGGTCAAAATGATCACAAGAACGGTGAGCAAAAATCCCAGAACCACACTGGGGGACCTAATGAATGACCCGCATAGAGCTGGGACCAAAGTAACAAAGCCTACCATCAGTAACACACTACGCCGCCAGGGACTCAAATCCTGCAGTGCCAGACGTGTCCCCCTGCTTAAGCCAGTACATGTCCAGGCCCGTCTGAAGTTTGCTAGAAAGCATTTGGATGATCCAGAAGAAGATTGGGAGAATGTCATATGGTCAGATGAAACCAAAATAGAACTTTTTGGTAAAAACTCAACTCGTCGTGTTTGGAGGACAAAGAATACTGAGTTGCATCCAAAGAACAGCATACCGTGCTTTGGGGCTGTTTTTCTGCAAAGGGACCAGGACGACTCTGTGTAAAGGAAAGAATGAATGGGGCCATGTATCGTGAGATTTTGAGTGAAAACCTCCTTCCATCAGCAAGGGCATTGAAGATGAAACGTGGCTGGGTCTTTCAGCATGACAATGATCCCAAACCCACCGCCCGGGCAACGGAGTGGCTTCGTAAGAAGCATTTCAAGGTCCTGGAGTGGCCTAGCCAGTCTCCAGATCTCAACCCAATAGAAAATCTTTGGAGGGAGTTGAAAGTCCGTGTTGCCCAACAACAGCCCCAAAACATCACTGCTCTAGAGGAGATCTGCATGGAGGAATGGGCCAAAATACCAGCAACAGTGTGAAAACCTTGTGAAGACTTACAGAAAACGTTTGACCTCTGTCATTGCCAACAAAGGGTATATAACAAAGTATTGAGAAACTTTTGTTATTGACCAAATACTTATTTTCCACCATAATTTGCAAATAAATTCATTAAAAATACTAATATGTGATTTTCTGGATTTTTTCCCCTCATTTTGTCTGTCATAGTTGAAGTGTACCTATGATGAAAATTACAGGCCTCTCATCTTTTTAAGTAGGAGAACTTGCACAATTGGCTGACTAAATACTTTTTTGCCCCACTGTAAATAAAAAAGCGTTTGTGTTGCACCATTGTTCAAACATAATACAACCATATACAATTTCTGTAGCAAATGTCTTAGACTGATGGACTGTGCCACCCCATAGCCTCCACAATGGATCAGTCCACTCAGACAGGCACGAATCCGACAGGTGTCGTGTACACCATGACCAACAGCCTATCGACCAAACAATGGACCAGTCGACTAGATGGGGTCTGCCCTAGTACACAGTATGAGATCCCATGCTTTCTTACCCCCATTGCCACTCTTGCATGAGTATGTATCCATATATGTGTACCTACCTTACTCACTCAGCCCGGGTGTGTGTGCGAGCGGTGCCACCACCGCCATTAGCGGGACCCTCATGCCCAGCAGTGGTTCTGCACCAGATGAGCTGTGTCCTGCCTTCTGCAGCGTGGCGCCAGTCAGGTGCCAGTTCTCTGTCTGGCATTCGGCCTAGCACTCAGATCTGGCATCACGGCCCAGCTCTGCTCAGCCTGGGCCGACCCAGATGGAGAAGTCTATAAAGCCCCTCAACTTTTTATCATGCTCTTTTCAGTTTGTCCTTTTCAACTTTTTGAGGTAACGCACTGTTCTGTTTACTTTCCTGGCCTAATGAAGGCGTGGTGGTTGGAGATGTCCTTTTGGGGTTATATTTGATGTCTTCAAAATGTCAATTGAAATGTATCCCAAAAAAGGGAATATAAATAAAGACAAGAATATTACCCTTAACCCCAGCCCCCTGTTGCCCAGGCCTACAGCAGCAGTACCGGGAGTGCCAGGAGCTGCTGGGGCTCTACCAGCAGTACCTCTCTCAACAGCAGGAGAAACTCAACCAGTCTATCGCCCAGCTCAGCCACTCCCGCAGCTCCAACTCCCACAGAAGGGTACTCACTCTGTGTGTGTCTGTACGAGTGTGCGTAGTAAGAGTGTGTGATACAGACGTGTGTCTGAGAGAGATGGCGAGTGGTGCGTGTCTCTGTGTATAATCTTCCCCGGTGAGCTATCTCCAAGCTACCGCCACTGTTCACCATCAATCACAATGCTGCCAACTGGGAGAGAGACTCACACACACATTTTATTTTTAAAGGACCCTTACTTGGACCTAGACAGCATATCAGATATCACAATAGTAAAAAACAAAATCACTACATTATGACCACAGAGAGTAAGTAGCAGAACCGGTTGCTTTTCTCAAGGTAACCATTTAGAGACATCTTCCTGGGTCCCCCTGCTCTGAGGATAGATCACTTTGTCGTCCTCCGTGTCCTACAGTGGGACTGAGTAATATGTTTGCATGCTCTGTGACCTCACACTGAATTAGTCACTCTCTTGTCTTGCTGAAGGTGGGCTTTACCTTACTTTGTGTTTATCTCTCTCGCTTCATTGACCTTGGTTTCCCTGTGCTCAGCACTTTCATGAGAATCTCAGTCTTGCCCAAACCCAAATCTTAGTTCTGCATTGTATTGGTGTCGGGTCCATCTTGGCTTAACCACTGCTTTCTCACAGAAAAGTTAAAAAGGGTGAAGGGAAGGAGTGAGGTAACTAACTGCAAAATTTACCTCTTGCCCTTACCACTTATACACTTGTGGAGATTGGAGACAAACACATGACACATTTCAGATTTTATTGATGCCCACATAGAGCTTAGTATAGGCTGAAATTTAGTACAGGTGCATAACATTAAATAGTAACATTGAATAATATATTTACAATAGATAAAAAAGAAGGGTATATTTGACTAGGTGGCTCTCTTGTCTCCACAGGCCCCCAGCAGTGAGGTATGCTCCACCAAGCCTAGCAGGGCAGAGATAGCCACAGCCTGGGATGGCTCCTACCTGGGCCTGCCCACTCCTGGAGGAACAGGGACAAACGGAGGTGGAAGAGAGAGAAGTGGCAGGGGAAGAGTCCCATACCTCAGTCCCACCTCTCTCTCAGACGACCTCCACTCAGCCACCTCCCCTCCCTACTCCTCCTCTAGCAACCAATCCCAGGGACCAATCAAATGCCAGGGTTTCCGAGGAGTAGGAGTCCGTAGCAGACGGGAACATCTGGTCAATGGGGGGTTTCCCCATAGGGGGGCCACAGAAGACCCTCGACTGGGCAACACCAGCCCACGGCTCCACAACAATTCTGGTGAACCACGCAAAGACAGCAGACGTCTACCTGGACCCCGGAGGTTACTACTCGAAGGGGACCCAGCATGGCAGGGAGCAGGGTCAGAGAGGGACCTAACCGCTCCCCTCCTGGGCCGGGAGGACTGGGAGGAGAGGAGGCACCAGCTGCTCCTGCAGAAGCTGCAGCTGGAGGTGGAGAGGGAGCGGCTGCAGGCGCGGCTGGCGCAGCAGGAGGAGAGGCTGATCAGACAGAACCAGCAGCTCCTCCACACACGCCTCGATTACAGCAGGTATTGAATTTAATTATATTTTAGAAAAATGATACATCTAACAATATATGCACAATAATTGGGGCATGTACTTCATTTTGTCTCTTGCAGGTTCCAGCAAGCCACTGCAGCTGAACTCGGCCACTCCATGTCCAGAAACGGAACTGATCCTTTACCCAATGAACATGTGTTACTCAGGTAAAATCATGGAACTCACTCACTCACTCACTCACTCACTCACTTACTCACTCACTCACTCACTGTATCTAGTAATCTAGCCTTTAGCTTACCACGCAGTTGAATGTGAGCTTGACTGTGTGTGTCTGCAGTGAAATGAGAGGGTGTGACGATGCAGAGAACTTGGGTGAGACAGCAGAACAAGAAGCTCTTCCACTCAAAGACCATACTGCACCCATCCCCCTGCAAAACTCCATACATTTACCTGGTAGGTTGTGTGTGTGTATACACGGGTCGCCAGTTCTCCATCCCTGGCTTATCGTCTCCGTCATTAGGGGTTTGAAGTCCATTTGTTGTTTTCCTCCATCTGCAGAGCCCTGTCATAACAATTCCAGGAGGGATATGGCCACCTCTCTTGTGGTGTCCCATAGCAGACTCGAAGCCACCCCAGCACCAGTGATGCCTCCCGCGCTACGTAGGACTCCCGATGCAAGGTAAGCCACATTGGATCCCGGTGTCCCAATCAAAACAATGTTACATCCCATATACCACTGCTGTTTCCACTGTACTGCACCGCAACACCACATCATAATCAGCACTCTCAAGGTCAAAATAAAGTGTGTTGTCCAAAAAGTAGTTTATGATGACATTATTATTATTGTCAAATTTTGTGTACGCACATCCAGTAAGTTGCAGGTGCTGGGTACAAAAAGTAAACACAAAATAGAGAATAGGTCCCTGATGGAATAGAGAATAGTTCTCTGATAAAATAGAGAATAGATCCCTGTCCACCGATGAATGCTCCTGGTGTTCTGTTGTGTAAGGTCAGCTTGACCTTTGACCTTGGGTCAGAACGCTGCACAGTAAAACAGCAGGAGCGTTCATCAGTGTGCGGGTTGCTATACGTTATATCATATGTGTACATTATTACAATCTATTATTAACACACACTATGAGCACTAAATAAACAGAGCATCTTTAAAAGCAGTTCTGTATTTTCAACAGCATTTCATAGTGCATTTTTTACCCACTTACCCACTCTGGAAACATTTAGATTAGAAATACACAAACCAGACTATTTTTATGAACAGAGCACGGGGGAAATGCAATTCAATATATCGGTGCACGGGTAAGGAAACAAAATACAGGTTAGAAAAAGGAAAGGAAGGAAGGAAGGAAAGGGGAGCAGGCGCCTGAGGCAGGCCTGGCCGGCACTGGTCCTTAGTGTTTGATGGGCTAAATTAAGCTTTCTCCCAGGCTAGCGGCGAGGCTGACAGGAGCCAAGCTGCGTTCCATTAGTCGGTCTAGCTGGGACCCAGCAGCAGGTAATTGAACAGACTTCTGTGGGGATGCACTGTCTCTCTCTTTCTCTAGCTCTCTCGCAATAATGAGAGGGGAGAGAGAAGGAGAGATAGAGAGCGCAGAGAGGAATGAATCACTAGCGTGAGACACACTATAAAAAGGGAATGAAATTCATTATTATCCCCCCCTCCCCACACTTTTTGTTGAAAGGTAATTAATGTGACAATGTGTGTCTGAGTGTACACTTCTAGTTAGCAGAGAATGCTGTGGACAAATGTTTATTAGCATGTCCTTTTTAAGGAAAGGGATTATGTTTCTTACTTTTTCCCTTTTTTACTTCTGGCAAGTGTATTTTTGTCTTTGCATATGAAATGTTCTTCAAGTGTGAACTCCAAATTTCCTTCTACTGGTCCATAGCCTAGCCAACATGAAACAGAAAGACAGCTTGTCTCTGACTCAGCCAGAAGGACAGCTCTTCACAATGTTCTGAATCATAAACAATGCAGTATGGTTCAAGTAACCACCACCACCATGCCAATCGAACAGTGTAAACTCAAGCAGATGGCCATTAAAACCACAAAGGGAAATAATGGATACAGATCATAATAACAGTGAACTTTGAAGGCATTTCAATTGGGTCCTTCTGAGAGGTTTGCTCTTAACAATGACCTCGTTTATCATTGTTAAAGCGCTGTATTCACCATTCAATAATTTAATTATTATGCGCTTGATCCAATGTTAAACTGTTAACTTTAAACAAAACAAAAAGTTTTGCTGAGGTCAGTGCAAGACATCCAAGATTGTCTTGCACATTTCACACTCTGTATGTTCAAAAACCAACAGATGTCTGTCTTGGATAATTTATCGAAGCCAACTAAATGGGAGCAACAGACAGTTCTGGTCTCCTAAACCCCTCCAACCAGCATAGTAGCCAAGAGTTGATTTGTAATCTTTCAACAAACCGACTGTAATCAGTCAGATTAAACTAGCGCATCTCCTCTGCCTGCTCTGCTCTTAACTGCCTTTCATCCAGACAACAACAAACCCCAGTGATGCAGAGCTGCTTAGGCTAACAAGCACCGGAGAATGCTAGCTTATGTATGGACAGATAAATATTTTGTAGTCCTCAGTCTGGAAGCAGCTTCCTGCATTATTCAGATAAAAATTTGATTTTGTGTGTGTGGAGGGAATCAATGAAGTGAGTCATTTTAAGGGTTTTTGTTTTGTAGGGAAGGGAGGTTGCCGAGGGTCGTCCTGACACTGTAGACTTTTGCACATGTTATGAGACTGATGGGTAAGCCCTACGATGCCCATGTGTCCCCCCAACAAACCCGAACAACCATTAAGTCTTAACTAATAGAATGTCAAAGGTGCAAATCGCTAAATGGGACTGGGGGTTAATCCCCGGCCTCCCGTGTTAGTTAGTAAAGAGTTCCATTGCACCCTACTGCTCCTCCTGCCTCCCCCTTCGACTCACCTAGCCTGCTTGCTATTGAATGGCAGGGTATTGACATCCGGTATGTACCTGCCTGCCATCATAGGATTTTTAGATTACTGTTTGGACTGAAAATGAAAGGGGGCGCTGGGCAAGATGGCCATCTATAATGAGAGAAGAGTGAAACAACTGGGAGGGAAGGAGAAGTGGATAGACAAATTGCAGTTCTGCGAGAGCCAAGTTAAAACTTTCATAGTAACCCAAGAAAGTATAGATGTCTGGTGAATTTAGCCGCCAGTCTGATGTGTAGGGTAGCAACATTTTTGAATAGTCATTGTCTAATGCAATTATTATTTTTGTCATTGTGACTTCTCTGTGTGAATACACAGAGAGTAGTGAAGCAAAATCGTAAAGGGCTCCCTTGAGTTATATTAATACCCGTAGGCCGTTCGCTATTGAACCTTGCGTAAAACAACGAAGGCCTTTGGTACACACGGCCCCTCCAAACCATTAGAATTCTCACCATTCGGCCAATCCCCTTGCCGAAACTGTACCCACCCCCCGAACCCCTTCCTCTTGTTATAGATTGTGACCACCGGTAAGTGATGCATTATTCATTACAGCGATGTCATCCGTTGATGGATTGCTGTTTGAGAGCCCTGTCCATTAAATAAATCTACAAATATAAATGCTAATTCTCACATTTCAAGAGGGAGCCCAGACAAAGTTTCTCTCTCTCCCACTCGTTCTCTATCTCACACACACACACACACACACACACACACACACACACACACACACACACACACACTGTCATTCCTCTCCCCACTAACTGCTATTGACAGGCAGAAGTAGACCAAATGAAGAAGACAGATTTACTTACTTTAGCTTCAATCATGTTTATTTCCCAGCGGGTATTATCCCCTATAGGTGTCCCCTCTGTTTTCTCTCTCCACACTCACAGATTCATTCAATGTACTGTACATATATTTTCTAAATAATTTGATGGAAAACTACAGTGATCATTCTTTCTGCACCAATTAAAGCCATGAAGTTAAAATACAGAAAATAGAAATAGAAATATTATGTAAACAAATACAAAAAGACTCTGACCGCACATGCCAACTGTCGGCCAGATGCAAGTCGATGCTGCTTAAAACGAGCAGAGAATTATGTTAGCGTGCTTTAAGAATTCATGTTTTCTATCTGGTATGCACTCGTCCAACTGTGTACATACTGAATAATTTATCAAGCAGCCATACTGAAGGATGGAATCTTTATTAGCTTAATCTTTCGCTTTGGTTTATTTATTTCTGCCCTCATTCTTATTCTGGTAGAGAATGCCCCCGTGCGCCCTCGCTCGACTCTCTTTCTGTTGCACCTGTAACATCTCATGCCCTTTTGCTTGTCGACCCCAGGGCTTTAGACTTTTAACGCTGGTTGTGTTAGGCATCAATGGACACTACAAAACAGAAACATTTTATTTACAGTTCATCCGTATAGGGATATCCTTTCATATCTTCTGTATGCTAACAAATACGAGGTGCACTACACATTTGCAATACAAGCTTTGTGCAACAGACATGCTTTGGCCTCATGCCTTGTCTAATTCCTGTTAAGCAATAGGAGAACATGAATGCTGGAGAGTTTTAATTTTAAGAAAGGACAATATTACAAAGGCAATATTGCAATTATGTTAGCAAGAAGACTTACCATAGTTATCAAATGCGTTTTCATTCATTAATTCCTCTCTTCATCTGTGTTTTTGCTCTAGGTTGGAATCCTCCTTGATTGAGTTGTTGGAGGTCTTCAGTCCCATCTCTGTGCCCAAGCGAGGCAACCCTCCCCGACGCCCGCCCCCCCTCAGTGCCCCCAAACCAGCCCACCAAGCTCTGCTCTCCCGTCCTGGCCCCTACCGGACTCCCCAGCAGGACCTGGAGGAGAGCCAGATACTGGAAGAAATCTTCTTCATTTGCTGAGGGGGTGGGGGATCCGGGGGTAGGTACCCTGAGAAAAATATGAAAATTGAAATCAATCTTTAATAATTAAAATCAAGATCAGTGCCTTCTGTTTGTCTTACAGTATGAAGTTCCAAAACAATCATGATTTTGTTCATTATACTATTTTGTGTTTGTAATGCAATACTTTTTTAAATATTTAATATAAATAAACTGTAATTTAATATCTTTGTGTAGTGGTCCCCACATGTAGTGACATGGTCACCCACAAAGTAGCTAAATGCGCTATAATTCTACTCATATATGGATTTCTTTTAACTTTAACATAAATGGTAAATTGTTTGTAAAACTTCTGTGTGCTCCACTGACCACCTTGGTCACATTATCTCAGAGATGGACACATTAGGAAACTGAAGTATTATTAGAACTGGGTCATATTCATTAGGGCAAACCGTAGCAAAACATTTTTTTTATTTTTTAAAGTCTTACGTGACCCTGTTCAAGGCCCTTTTAGAATATGCAGTAAGTTTGAGTCAAGACACAGGTGTATTCTAGACTGTGCTTTATTATTGAGCTAAGCTGAGACGCATCATTCATTAAAATTACAAAAGAGTCCAGGGACCAGAGAAGAGATGAGGGCGGGAGCCTAAAGCGCATTAATCAATGAGAAGCCTACCTCATCAGACATGGCAAAGCTCAACACGTAACATTCAATTCCCCATCCCCTTCATGTGCTGAAATTGTCTTCAGAATACCTTTGAATCCATTGAAGAAGTAAATGTTATTCTCCTAAGAACACTAGCTTGTAGGAATAAACCCTTGATAACAGCATTGAAGGTAGACTAAATGATCAGAAATGTAGTAACAATATTTGATGAAATAGTGCAGTTTTTGATGGGTGTTTTACCCTGGATAGAACTGAACACTTGTACAACACCAGAGCTCTATAAAACATTAAAAATAAAGTTAACATGATTAATACAGAACTCCTAACACCTCAAAATAAGGTACACATTGTATGTGGGATTTATAATTATTTTAATTGTATTATCCCATATTGTATTATCCCATATTTTGAAGTGCTACAAGAGCTTAGACAGTCAACAACAGAGCAGTGTTGAAACGGAATGATAAAACAGCAAAGGTCCATTCAAATTGTTGAACACATTCACAGCTAACAAGGTTTTGATGTTTTTCTGGAAAGGTTTAGTTGTATTTATTTACATTTTGAAACAGTAAATTGTCATGTTATTGTCATTGCAGCCTATAGGTTTAGCTGAATTCTCAATTTGTATGTGAACATTTACAAATATACCGCAATTTGAATGGACTTATAAGCAATAATCATCTAGGAAGATTGAACAGTTGACATACATTTAAATAAATGTGGGTAATGTGTGGTATGATAAAGTAGAACAGTAGAGCTCTGATATTGAATAAAACAGCATCACAAATGGAAAAAGAACAGCGGAAAAACCTCAGATTACTTAACAAAACAATTGTCAAATATGAGCATAATCTCTTTCTCAGTTAACTGTTGGAGTCGTGATCCTGTAGACAATAACAGTAGTCAACAATGTACCACAATGTAGGCCTATACGTGAATATAAAAAACTATTTGGTCACATACCAACTCATAAAAAAAATAATGCCATGAAATCATGCATATCGTATCGTTTGTAAACAGAAGTAA
Source organism: Oncorhynchus nerka (assembly GCF_034236695.1). NCBI lineage: Eukaryota > Metazoa > Chordata > Actinopteri > Salmoniformes > Salmonidae > Oncorhynchus > Oncorhynchus nerka. The sequence goes on along the minus strand of NC_088397.1, from coordinate 72,905,592 downwards.
TAAATACGTAAATAAATCAATTAAAGACACCCCAAAGTACTTGTATAAAAAGGTCAATGCATGTCTATGCTCTAACTGAGTTCAATGCTCTCCCTGACTTTTCTGGTTAAATGCCTAGGTCAGGTCCTACAGTTGTACCATATCCCTATGGACTCTTTTTAAAAACCTGTTTTCGTTCATCTTTTTTAAGTATTTAAAGTTGAATTTTTATTCAGTCCTTGTAGATAGAAGTAAAATTCCTATAAAATATGCAAACCTATGTACAGAGGAAAACAGAGCAACAAAAGCATTTACAGTATATTCATCGGTTTATGTATATATTTATAGATATTTATATTCAAACTTCTGTTTGTTTCTCATTTGTTTTTTAACCACTGTTCTCTCGATGTATATGTAAACAGTTGCAGCTGAAAGTTAGAGCTTGTGAAAGAGGTGCTCAATTCCAGTCATTCCTCTGTCTTCATTTGCTCGATTAGAAAACATTGGGATAGGTCTAAGAAACGCACTAATAGATCTATAGCCTATTTGAAAGGCTAAGGGAGTTTTCCATGCTATTGCTGACACCTATCCAGTACTCTCAGGTCTTGGAGTTCGGGTTGAAACTAAGCAGAGAGAGGGGAGCAAGCAGGGAAATAAGACAAAACAGAACAAAATGGCGAGTAAAGGGTTGAATTTCAAGGGGAAAGTGTACATGAAAGGAGGGAGAGAGGGTGAGCTGAGTAAAAGCTGGTATGGAGAGAAGTGAAGGCCTCTTCTAAAGGAGAGGGGAGACACATTGAAGTGACTTAGGATTCAAATCCTAACTTTAGATGCTCATAAAACTTTGAATTTCAACTAAATCATAAATTGATCGATGCCAATGGGAATATCTCAAGAGCTCAAGATAGGGTTGACCCTTGATAAATAATGGGGAGAGGTGTTTTAGAAACACTTGACTTGACAAACCCAACAAAATATGGATGTGTCAAGGAGAGTTTTAGGCCTGTTTGCATCGGGGGGGACAGGGTGAGATGGACCTTGTTGCAGGGATGTAGTAGAGGCTAGTTGCAGGTAAAAACAGTTTTGATATGATGTTTAGCAGTTATGCACCTAGTGCGCTAAATTAACACTGTTAGCATTGGCGTTGGGATCTGCCTGGCAGTCTCGACCGGCGTTCAGTGTTTACCCACTTTTTATTTACCACTACATCCTTGTCTGTTAGGAAAGGTTAGACGCGGGCACTGGAATGGTGTGGCGAGAAACAGTTACAGAGCTCAATACAACAATGGCTGAATTGGCGCTGGCTGTTCACATTAAAAAAATACTTCCTGGTTTCTTTGTGTACAGTAGAAAAAACACTTTTCTAGGTCTGCAATTTGTTTTAACATCATGAAACTTCACAAATAAGTTATAACCATACAATTCGCAATGTCAGGCATTTAACCTCTTATCATCAATTTAATTTAGATCAAACCTAATGGAACCCAGCCTCAAGGTTTCTTATACTTGCACAGCATTTCCAAGCACTCCCTTTAGTTAGTACCTGTTCTAGCGGAGAGTACATAATGCCCACTTTGATAGAAAGTGTAATGACAAATAAACATCACAATTAGTCTGTGATTGTCCGAGTACTTAATGCTAGTCCAAGTAGTTCATGGTACTTTATGGATGTTTGAGAGGACATTGGTCTTAACATCTGAACGATTTGTTAGCTTTGACATGCTTTACTGCTAAAGCTCTCTATGGAGATGTGAAATGACATGACTGATGCGACTGCAGTATTGACATCATCGTAGTGCGTTGGCTGCTTGCAGTAGTGTTATGAGTAGGGTTGCAAAATTCCTTGAACATTCAATAAATTCCCTGGTTTTCCAGGAATCCTGTTTGGAGGATTCTGGATGTCCTGCTTATTCCCTCCTTATTCCAGGAAAACTAGGAAATGTATTGAAAGTTCCAAGAATTTTGCAACCCTAGTTTTGAGAGCACAGTGCTTGATGGCAGATTCTGCAGGTGACAAGGCACACCTGTGGTGACAGCCCATACGCTATATGCACTTACTTACTGAATGCAATTAAGAGAGCGAAAAGGTCATGGTATTAATTTATTTTGGTTAAAGTTTCAAAGAGCACACTTAGTTTATACATGTTCAAGTTTGTGTAGTGTACTGTGAAGTTAAAAAGATAGGTTTGGAATCGAGTTAAAGATGTTTGTCCTTTACCTCTAATATTAATTTAGCCTGATTTCTCTTTGAGCCTGCTACTGAGAAGTGGCTTTTTTGCATTTTCAAATAGTATGTACACCTAAATATGTGAATATTCACACCAGTGGAGGCTGCTGAGGGGAGGACAGCTCATAATAATGGCTGGAACGGAGGAATTAAATGGCATCAAACACATGGAAACCATGTGTTTGATGTATTTGATACCATTCCACTGATTCCGCTGCAGCCATTACCTTGAGCCCATCCTCCCCAATTAAGGTGCCACCATCCTCCTGTGCTTCACACATATATTTAGGAATAAGTGTGTATCAGCATGTATAGTTTTTCAGAGAGAGGAATGACTGCAGTTTTGGGAGCTGCCAGATTTGCGCCTCATCCTAAGCACAGCAGTGTTTCAAACTCCAGCTAAAATCTACAAAAAAATTACAACATAGTCAATAGCCGTTCTATATACAGACACACATACATAAAATATGTGCATATAAATACATATCTTATTTTGATTAATATCTTTATCCATATATACTGTATATATGTGTATATATATATATATGAATACATTAGCTTTGTGTGTTATACATATACAGTACCAGTCAAAAGTTTGGACACACCTGTAGTAACCAAAAAAGTGTTTCACAAATCAAAATATATTTTATATTCTTCAAAGTAGCCACCCTTTTCCTTGATGACAGCTTTGCACACTCTTGGCATTCTCTCAACCAGCTCCATGAGGAATGCTTTTCCAACTGTCTTGAATGAGTTCCCACATGCTGAGAACTTGTCTGCTTTTCTTTCACTGTTCACTCAATTGGGTTGCTGGTCAGTGATTGTGGAGGCCAGATCATCTGATGCAGCACTCCATTCTCCTTATTGGTCAAATAGCCCTTACACAACCTGGAGGTGTGTTTTCGGTCATTGTCCTGTTGAAAAACAAATGATAGTCCCACTAAGCGAAAACCAGATGGGATGGTATATCGCTGCAGACTGCTGTAGCCATGCTGGTTAAGTGTGCCTTGAATTCTAAATAAATTACTGACAGTGTCACCAGCAAAGCACCCCCAAACCATCACACCTCCTCCATGCTTCACGGTGGGAACCACACATGCGGCGATCATCCGTTCAACTACTCTGTGTCTCACAAAGACATGGCGGTTGGAACCAAAAATCAGACCAAAGGACAGATTTCCACCCGTCTAATGTCCATTGCTTGTGTTTCTTGACCCAAGCAAGTCTCTTCTTTTTATTGGTGTCCTTTAGTAGTGGTTTCTTTGCAGCAATTTGACTATGAAGGCCTGATTCACACACACTCCTTTGAACAGCTGATGTTGAGATATGTCTGTTACTTGAACTCTGTGAAGCATTTATTTGGGCTGCAATCTGAGGTGCAATTAACTCTAATGAACTTATCCTCACTTTCCTGGGGCTGTCCTCATGAGACAGGTTCATTATAGTGCATGATGGTTTTTGCGTCTGCACTTGAAGAAACTTTGAAAGTCCTTGACATTTCCTGAATTGACTGACCTTCATGTCTTAAAGTAATGATGGACTTTTGTTTCTCTTTGCTTATTTGAGCTGTTCTTGCCATAATATGGACTTGGGCTATCTTCTGTATACCACCCCTACCTTGTCACAACACAACTGATTGGCTCAACGCATTAAGAAGGAATGAAATTCCACAAATGGACTTTTAACAAGGCACACCAGTTAATTGAAATATATTCCAGGTGACTACCTCATGAAGCTGGTTGAGAGAATGCCAAGAGTGTGCAAAGCTGTCATCAATACAAAGGGTGGCTACTTTGAAGAATCTCAAATATAACATATTTGGTTACTACTTGATTCCAAATGTGTTATTTCATAGTTTTGATGTCATCACTATTATTCTGCAATGTAGAAAATAGTAAGAATAAAGAAAAACCCTACAGTGAGTAGGTGTGTCCAAACTTTTGACTGGTACTGTATATGTACTGCAAATATAAACAAGTTCATATATTTCAAAACATTATGTTGTTTTAACTATGAGGTTAGGATTTCATGTTAGAAAAGGTAAGGCTGCAATATGGAACAAACCTTCCCATGCACTCTCCATTTCATCCCCCAAGAGAAAATGAGAAGGGGGGAAAAAATTAACATTTTGAATAGTTAATTGTAAACTAGTAAAGTGAGCGACCCCATCGGTCATCGGAAATAGTTTTGGCTGTATTCAAAAAGCATATCAGCAATATATATGTATGTATACATGTATTGTGTGTGTGTGTGTGTGTGTGTATATATATATATACACACACACACACTGTACACCTTTTAAATGCAACTCTTTAATCGGTTAACAGCGATTTAAAAGAGATACAGTGGTATGAGTATATTAATAGAGCTACAAGTCCTCAGCAATAAAAATGTTTGGTCTTTTGGTCCCTAAAACAACTAAGGAATGACAGGTAAGACTCCCTGGAGACCGTTGCTCTGGCTCTCCTTGCCAACGGTGTCCCCTGGAAACAGACAGGCACTCCAAGCTAAAGATGAAATATCGCTTTCCCTACAAAGTTCTCTTTCTTCCGAGAAACATTTTTTTGTGTGTTTCTAGTCCTGTAAAATTGTTCTTTAAAAAGTTGTTTCCCCATACCCAAACACATTTACATAGAGATATCCTATGGCATTCCCCCATAAAGTATTTTTCAAAGTTTGTTTAATTCTTGGAACTCTTATTATCCATGTTTCCTCCATCCTGTTCCGTGTTTTTTTTATTTATAATTCCTCACTTGTGGTTCTGTAAGGTAGCTGTCGTTCAGGTGTGGTTAGGTAGAGAGAGAGGGGAGGCGATAAAGACAGTTGGAGCCCTGGAGCTACCCAGGCCTGCAGGAGTTTTCTCTGAGGTCCAAAAGGTACATCCAACAGAATTTTCTGTTACTTGGTCATCTATTTGTTCATGTTCAGCCCAGTATCTGATCCAGTTTCATACCAGCCTCAAAGAATACCTGTGTCCCGGTGATCCGTCAGTTCAATGGCGTTGTTCATGTAATCAACATATGTTCCAGCTCAACAAAAACCTGGAAAATTGAGAATACTGTCCTTTACTCATTGCTAACAGTAAAATCAGATCTATGCATAGTCACTTTAATAACTCTACCCAAATATTACCTCAACTAACCGGTGCCCCCCTGCACATTGACTCTTTACCGGTACCCCCCTGTATATAGTCTCGCTATTGCTATTTTACTGCTGCTCTTTAATTACTTTTTATTTCTTATTCTTATCTGTATTTTTTTAAACTGCATTGTTGGTTAGGGGCTCGTAGGTAAGCATTTCACTGTAAGTATGCGACTAATACAATTTGATTTGATTTGAGATTGCTCTATATGCCCCAGCAAAACATATTTTCATAGTCAAATCAAATATATTCTAATTTGTTTGAACTGTATATATGTAATTAAATAAATTAAAATGTACTATATATATATATATCAACAAATATGATATACTGTATATGCTAATTAATTTAAATATACATGTTAAATATTCTATGCCTTCATAAAGTATTCATACCCTTGACTTATTCCTCTATACATTTGGTTGTTGATCATTTTTGTTTACAAGTTTTGCCATAGATTTTCAAGATGATTTTAAGTTAAAACTGTAACTAGGCCACTCAGGAACATTCAATGTCATCTTGGTAAGCAACTGCAATGTATATTTGGCCATGTGTTTTAGGTTATTGTCCTGCTGAAAGGTGAATTTGTCTCCCAGTGTCTGTTGAAAAGCAGACTGAACCAGGTTTTCCTCTAGGATTTTGCCTGTGCTTAGCTCCATTCTGTTTATTTTTTATTCTGAAAAACTCCCCAGTCCTTAATGATTGCAAGCATACCCATAACATGATGCAGCCACCACTATGCTTGAAAATATGGAGTGGTACTCCGTAATGTATTGTTTTGGATTTGCCCCAAACATAATGCTTTGTATTCAGGAGATAAAGGTAATTTCTTCACCACTTTTTTTGCAGTTTTACTTGAGTGCCTTATTGCAAACAGGATGCATGTTTTGGAATTATTTTATTCTGCACAAGCTACCTTCTTTTCACTCAGTCAATTAGGTTAGTATTGTGAAGTAACTGCAATGTTGTTGCTCAATCCTAAGTTTTCTATCACAGACAAACTCTTAACTGTTTTAAAATCACCATTGGCCTCATGGTGAAATCCCTGAGCAGTTTCCTTCCTCTCCGGCAACTGAGTTAAAGTTTGCAACTTATAATGTGACTTGTTAAGCACATTTGTATTATTGAACTCATTTAGGCTTGACATAACAAAGGGGTTGAATACTTATTGACTCAAGACATTTCAGCTTTTTATTTTAATAAAAAATATATAATTTTGAAAAAAACAATTCCACTTTGACATTATGGGGTATTGTGTATAGGCCAGTGACACACAATCTCAATGTAATCTATTTTAAATTCAGGCTGTAACACAAAACCTGTAAAAAGTCAAGGGGTGTGAATACTTTCTGAAGACACTGTATTATATAATTTAGGGGGTCTAATTGTGGGCGACTGCTCACCTGTGTTTCCCTGTGTGCAGCATCTGCCTTATCCCCCAGGGCAGGGGTGGCTAGGAGTGGCTAGTAGGGGCGGTTGGCGTCCTTCGGCCTCTTGAGCTGCACCTTGAGTCTCTTCATGCCGATCTGAAAGCCGTTCATTGACTGGATGGCAGCCTGGGCACTACCTGGGTTGTCGAAGCTCACAAATCCTGGGGGATGGGTCGCAGAAAGAGAGATGGAGAGACCAGAAGATGGAAATATATATAGCGTGAGAGAGAAGAGGGACGGAGTTAGATAAGTGCAAGACCAAAGAAAGGACCGTATGAGTGACAGTTGGGAGGTTTATGAAAGGGTAGCATGAGATGGAAAGGAAGACGGAATACAGGATGAGCGGAGTGGTCAGATCAAAGCTACTTCAGATTAAGTCGATTACATGATTTCTTTATTTTGCCACATTTGTAACACACACATACCTTAACTTGAATGAATACTGTACTTCATCATACAATCAATATAGCACATTTCCTGCCATAGCCATTCAGATTATCAGAATACATTTTTTAAATCTCAGTTTACAACACTTTAAAAACACGTGGTATCACTTCATTTACAATTCTCTTACAATACCATTGTGTATAATGCATGTTAAAGTTACTATACATTAGACACAGTTTGACACAACATCAAATAATCATTAACAAGCCTAACGGCATGCAATAGAAACACAACACTAGGTCACTCAACTCAAGGGTATTAACCATAGAATTAGAACATATAGAACAGACATCACTCGTCGAAACGGCACTTTAGTTTTTATCGGCAATATTTATGACTCAATCTGCAAAACATCACCTCAGTGAATTAATAAATATCTATTTAATTCTGCCTCTGTTAAAAGGCCCATGAAAATTATTCATAGACTATGTTACACTAAATAGTACAGTGTCCATTCCAGATGTTGTAAATCTATGGTGGAGACTACTCAATGAATGTGTTTTGCTAGACCTGTCATGGGTATCACCATAGAGAGTGTTTAAGGGTTAACACTGCTAGAACTCCACGTAATTTAATTGTCATAAACCTATCATTAGCATATAACAGCAGTCATGATACGTCCGTTTATGCTGCAATACATTCCTGGTAGCGTTCAGTGATATGCCAACTAACCATTAACACTTCCTATGGATACCCTCTTCATAATGCATACTGTATTGCATTATGCATACCTCATACAGTATGGCATTAGAAATGTGTTTATAAGGTATTATGAAGAGGATATTCATAGAAAGTATTATGACCATGTCTGCTTTCTCAGCTTGTTGACGCTCTAGTCTAAATTATTAAAGCCATGTCATGTATCATATGTTGTCATAACCTGACATAAACCATTATGACAACTTATAACATCTGCTCTGTCATACTAATGAGCATAAGGATCGCTTAATGATGCAGTTACAGGTGTTTCCTACCCCTAAATCCATTGCATTTACAGTGCCATGAGAAAGTATTTGCCCCCTTTCTGATGTTCTCTATTTTTGACATTATTGACACTGGATGTTATCAGATCTTCAACCAAAACCTAATATTAGATAAAGAGAACCTGAGTGAACAAATATGATACGTATTTTTTAAAATTTAATTAACAAAGTTATGCAACACCTAATGCCTCTATGTGGAAAAAGTAATTGCCATCTTACACTCTTTAATTGGTTGTGACACCTTTAGCTTCAATGACTGCAACCAAATGCTTCCTGTAATTATTGATCAGTTCCTCACATCGCTGTGGATGAATTTTGTCCCACTCTTCCATGCAGAACTGCTTTAACTCAGCGACATTTGTGGGTTTTCGAGCATAAACTGCTCGTTTCAGGTCCTGCCACAACATCTCAATTGGGTTTTATTTTTTTTTATTTCACCTTTATTTAACCAGGTAGGCAAGTTGAGAACAAGTTCTCATTTACAATTGCGACCTGGCCAAGATTGAAATGTAATGCTTTTCAGCCATTCTGATGTAGACTTGCTTGTTTGTTTTGGATCATTGTCTTGCTGCAGGACCCAGCTGCGCTTCAGCTTTAACTCATGTCTGGCCTGACATTCTCCTGTAGAATTCTGGTACAGAGCATAATTCATGGTTCCTTCAAGTCATCCAGGTCCTGAGGCAGTAAAGATCCCTAAACCATCACACTACCACCACCATGCTAGGTCATTGGTATGAGGTTCTTACTGTGGAATGCAGTGTTTGGTTTTCGCCAGAGATAACGGGACCCATGTCATCCAAAAAGTTTATTAAATAAATGACAGAAATTGCATTTTTGTGTTATTCGTTCACTCACGTTTCCTTTATCTAATATTAGATTTTTGCTGAAGAGCTGATAACATTGTGTCAGAAATATTCAAAAATAGAAAAAAAACAAAGGGGGCAAATACTTTTTCAGGGCACTGTATCTGTAACAGAAGACCCGCAAGACATATTCACTCCCGCCTGGGCCCTGAATTTTCAAGCAACTATATCATTTACAATGTCTCTTTTCAATGTTTTCTAAAAAAGAATGTGAAAGAATGATAATAATAAGGATAATAATGAAGAATAAATCATCTTTACAGGTGTTTTATCATTTTTACCCACCAAAGCATTTACTTTGGTTTGTCGCCCGATCCACAAACACTTTGGAGGAGATGACATTACCGAAAGGCAGGAACATCTGCATCAGCTCGCCATCCCCAAACTCCTGAGGGAGGTGGTAGATGAACAGGTTACAGCCCTCTGGCCCTGCACAGCGAGAGAGAGAGAGGAAGGATGGGATGGTGGAGAGAAAGGAGAGGGGAGGGGGAAAGAGAGGAGGGGAACGGTGGCATCGGGGAGACAAAGGAAAGGAGAGAGGGTGGGGTGGCATCGGGGAGAGGAGAGAGGGGTTGCGGCAGGGGAGAGAGAGGAAAGGGGTGGGATGGAAGAGGGGGTTATAGCAAAGGAGTGAGAGGTGGTGGTATAAAGGGGGGAAGACCAATCAACATGATGATGCAAGTAAACTGGTACATAATATGATATCAGAAAGACTATGTAGAACAAGTTCTGGAGTCAGATGATGCCCCATGGGGGGCTCTGGTCAAAAGTAGTGCACTATAAAGGGAATAGGGTGCCATTTGGGATGCAAAATGATTCCCATATGTTTCATCTAAACTCCACAGGGGGGAGCCAGAGTCCCAAGCCTATGTCATCCAGCACACAGGTCAATGAGTTCTCCCTCCACATCGGCTGATTACAGCAAGTCTACCGTTATGCATCTCTCTCACCTGCTTTCTTCCAGGACAAAAGAAAACACAGAACATTGGCTGTTTCCCAAAGTATCTACATGTTAAATCGCCGGTGCTGCTGGTGACAAAGAAAGGAAGCTATTGAGGTGCACCCCTCATGTAACATTGAGGCATACTGCATGGAAGTGCTATGAAAGGGACAGTTGATTTGCTAGTAGTGTATGAGCCTGGAGACAAGCAAAAAATACCAGCCACTTTAACACTTTGATCAGATTGGCATAAACCAGGGTTGGTGTGTGTGTGCCTCACCTTCTCTCTGCTGTTGTGGGATGATGGGAGGAGGCTGGGGAAAGGCCTGGCTGATCTGGCCATATGCAGCAGGGTAGGCTGCTAAGACACACACATACATAAGCAGATCAGATAACACTCAAAGGCTGGAGAGCCGAGCGCACACACCTACACACCCACACATACCCACTTATACACACACAAATGTATTTGATAAGACGCTAAGACTAATGTTTTTACGCACACACCTACATATCAGATTATGCATACACACACACCATGTGAGAGTGACATACCTGCATACTGCTGGACTCCTGTGTAAGCCTGCTGTAGGTGATCTGCTGCAGTGGGACTCTGAGCTGTTGAGTCGAAGAAAAGGAGAGAGAGAGTGAAAGGACAAGAAGAGTAGGAAAAAACAGTAAGAATGGGAAGAGGCAATGAAAAAAGGAGGGAAAGAGAAAGGGAGATATGAAACGGTTAGAGAGGGAGATATGAAACGGTTAGAGAGGGAGATGTGAAACGGTTAGAGAGGGAGATATGAAACGGTTAGAGAGGGAGATATGAAACGGTTAGAGAGGGAGGTATGAAACGGTTAGAGAGGGAGATATGAAACGGTTAGAGAGGGAGATATGAAACGGTTAGAGAGGGAGATATGAAGCGGTTAGAGAGGGAGGTATGAAGCGGTTAGAGAGGGAGGTATGAAACGGTTAGAGAGGGAGATATGAAACGGTTAGAGAGGGAGATATGAAACGGTTAGAGAGGGAGATATGAAACGGTTAGAGAGGGAGATATGAAACGGTTAGAGAGGGAGATATGAAACGGTTAGAGAGGGAGGTATGAAACGGTTAGAGAGGGAGATATGAAACGGTTAGAGAGGGAGATATGAAACAGTTAGAGATGGAGATATGAAACGGTTAGAGAGGGAGATATGAAACGGTTAGAAAGGGAGTTATGAAACGGTTGGAGAGGGTGGTATGAAACGGTTAGAGAGGGAGGTATGAAACGGTTGGAGAGGGTGGTATGAAACAGTTAGAGAGGGAGATATGAAACAGTTAGAGAGGGAGATATGAAATGGTTAGAGAGGGAGATATGAAACGGTTAGAGAGGGAGATATGAAACGGTTAGAGAGGGAGATATGAAACAGTTAGAGAGGGAGATATGAAACGGTTAGAGAGGGAGGTATGAAACGGTTAGAGAGGGAGATATGAAACAGTTAGAGAGGGAGATATGAAACAGTTAGAGGGAGATATGAAACGGTTAGAGGGAGATATGAAACGGTTAGAGAGGGAGATATGAAACGGTTAGAGAGGGAGGTATGAAACGGTTGGAGAGGGTGGTATGAAACGGTTAGAGAGGGAGATATGAAGGAGTCACTGTGTGCTTTGTTTGAGCGTGAATGGCAATTTGACTTAATCTCTCACCATTTTCTCTCAAACAACTGGGCAAAAAGGACAGTCTGGGACTGGCTATATTTCCACACATACAGACACCAATTTGAACAGTTTAATGACCAGATTGACCACTATAACACGTCAAGATTCATGTAGATCCACCCCCTCCGCACAAGAACTCCTGGCACTATAGGACATTCTTGTGTGGTGCACATTTTTGGACCAAAACATGTTACAGACACACAGTGAATTGGAAATATTACACCTCAATAATAACCAACACCAATACCATGCCACTACACACACTCATCAGAACCACACTGTCACACACATGCATGTAAACACACCCACATTTCCACCATGAAGCACCACACACACACACAGACACACACACACACACAGGGGGAGAAAGGCTTGAGGATGGGGTGAATGGGTACCTTCAGAGAGAGAAGAGAGGAAGCAGCCACCCTGAACTCCAAAACAACTCCGCTGAGCCAAACCGTTTTTCTCAGAGTCCTCTCTAAAAACCACCTCCTGCAACACTGGAAAGAGATTGGAGAAAGAAGCATTTCCTCCACTATTCACAAACCCAAGGACGTTGACACACATACTGGCTAACATTGGAACATGATGCAAGCGCATACTGTACATCAGCAACCTTTATAACCTTTTATAAACACCTTTCTTACCATTCATAACACAGCTGTTTGTTTCTTTATCCTTTTGTAAGATGACTACAGAAACCTGTTTTTCAATACAGCCAGCCCTCCTGAATAGAATCCAACATCATGCCCCTCTGGATGGGAAATGTTTGGGGCAAAATAGACCTGCTGCACAAGTTACCCTCAGTCACAGATTTGCACCACAGAGAACCGTGTAAAATATTAAATTAAACGCAGTCTCAAAAAGCCCCCTGTCCCTTCTAATAGCCGGGCAATGGCACACATTTCGGCAAATAAACGTCTGTTTCGAATAAACGGTGGGTCTAAATCAATTGTTTACATGGTTTAATGTTTGATTTTTTACATTACATAATTCAGTAAATACTCGAAAAAATGATGTAAATCATATATTTCTATCACCAGTAAGAATTGTCTAGCCATTGGCTGCTAACAGTTGAGAACTGCTAGCTAATAGTGATGTGCAGCTTGTGAATGATAAACTATTTTTGAATAAGTATTTTTACTGACTCAAGAGTCATGAATCAGTGACTTTTTGATGTTCATTTGACCTGTACTAGTGCTGGCCACAATGAGTCCTGCAGCAGTATTAACACACACTTCTCAGGCTCAGCGACTCCAGAGACGTGCTCCGAGTCCTACCGTGAACTATCTGTCATATGAGCGTAGGAAAATAGATCATGAGCATAAATAAGAAAAATACACTTTTAGAACTGATAATTGATCACATGGTGGAAAAATGTATGCAATTAATAGATTTTAAATGTTATGATGCACACAGCTTTTTAGAACCAAAACATACACAGTTTCTGCTCAACAAACTCGAGAAAAAATAGTTTGTGGGGCTGCAGTTCGCAAACGGCATTCTGTTTATCACCCTCGTGGCAGTCAAGCAAGGCATTCTGTCAAGCGTTGTTTGCATTCTAGTCTAGTTTCAAATGTATCAAGAAATAATCTTATTTGTATGCCTAGCAATAAACAAATGTTAATTGTTTAAAGCACACGTTTACAAGTCTCAGTCACAAATGACAGCTTCTAATAAGCCCCCTATGTGGAAAGACAACATGTGAACAAGAGGCTTGTAGAATCATGACTCTTTCAAGTTTTCAGTTCATTGTCAGCAGGTAAGGGGCCCTGTCTGCTCTGGGAATTACTGACTCAAATGAACAAAATGAGTCAAAAGATTTGAGTTTTAAAAAAAGACCCAAACTTCCCATCAGTACCAGCTAACTGGCAAGCACAAAAGCAGTTAACAACTTCGGTAGACCCCAGACCCCAGACCCCAGAAAATGCCCGATTGCCTTCTAGTGGCGAAAGTAAGAACTGACGAAAATGCACAATAAAAAGGAAGGAATTATAAAAAAAATTATAGAGGGATGCTAAGACAAAATAAACTTGACACAGTGTGTAAATGATTACACAGTGCAGGAAATTGCTTAAAATGCTGGAAGTGAATGCTGGAAATAAATAATTAACTGCAAATTAGCAAAAGCTGTGTGTATTAAGGAAATAGACGCTTGACTCAAATAGAAGTCTGTCTCCAATAAGTGCCTGATTTAAGCAAATAAAAGCCTGGGCAATTAATTTAAGTTTCACGGTAGTTACATCAGTCTTTGGGAATTCAAAGATTCAGGTAAATATGTAATATTTGGTAATATGTAACATACATTATACATGGCTCTTGTTCTATCCATGTAATGCATGTAGGCCTACTGTATATGTCAATCATTGGGTGCACCTTGCATGCTTTGTGGTGAGTCTGCGTTCTACTCTGCATGTGTTAAGCCCAGTGCACATTGTAGTGAATGTGTGTAGGGCAGCTGCCGAAGTGACTCTTCTTTTCACTGAATGCAAGAATTTCCTCTGTGTTGTCTTAGGAATTCAACATTCTCTGTGTTGATCTTGCCAACCCCCATTGTCTTAACTCTGAGAAGCAGAGGTTTACATCCTGTAGGTCTGATGTCTGATTAAAGGTTAACTTTAGAGTAATACTATTGGTCAACAACTCAGATGTTGAATCCAAACAACTCAGATGCTTATTAAAGGGTCTTAGATTCATTGTTCTTTCTTTTATTTGTTCCTGACTAGCTGTGGAGCGATACCTACATCATCTGCTTCTCAGTGGTGAGACAATGGGGGTTGGCAAGATCAGCACAGAGAATGCTGAATTCCTAAGGCTACACAGAAGAAATTCTTCATACAGTGAAATGAAGAGTCACTTCGGGGGCTGCCCTACACGTGTATCACAGCGAGTGTGTGTTATTTGGTCAGCAAGTATGTGTTCTCTGCAGTGTGTGTGGTGCTGAATGTTTGTGGTAGGTGGATGGGTGGTTTGAGGTGGCTTACCAGGATAGGAGTGTATCCCGTTGGTATACACAGCTTCGGCAGTGGGCTGCCCATTGGTCTGATGGGGGGGCATCCCAGCGAAACCATTCACACTGATGGGCGAGGGGATACTGGTCACTGTGGGGGCGCCAATACCAGGGGGGGTACTGCCACCTGGCAGAGAGAAATAAATAAAGAGATGAGCAAGGGACATTGTCAGTTGTAAGGCCAGTTAACTGACAAGTTTGGTCTGACAACTGACCACTGAGGGTGTTTTTTACTGACAACTAAGTCCCCCCCCCCACACCCGACAGCTGATACTATCTTAATATGATTGCCTTACAGATGGAAAAGTTGAACCCTTGACCCCTGGCCTCACCTGACGTGGGGGTCATGTGCCCCCCTGGGAGGCCGTTGATGGTGGCCATGTGCTGCATCTGTGCAGCGGCAAAGGCTGCCATGGGGCTGAGGTAGCCCCCCTGCCCTACTGACGCCATCAACGCTGCCTGCTGCTGCTGCACCTGCATGGAGAGATGGAGTGAGGGGGAGAGAGGGAGATATTTGTATGTATTTTTTATTTAACCTTTATTTAACTAGCCAAGTCAGTCAAGAACAAATTCGTATTTGCAATGACAGCCTTACCCGGTCAAACCCTAACCCAGATGACGCTGGGACAATTGTGCGCCTCCCCATGGGAATCAGGGTCTATAGTGACGGCTCTATCACTGAGATGCAGTGCCTTAGACCGCCCCGCCACTCAGGAGAGAGGGATGGAGAGTGTGACTTTCTTATTCTGCACAATTGTAACTTTTTTTTATACTTCAGCTCATATTCTATTTTGTGTGTGTGTGTGTGTGTGTGTGTGTGTGTGTGTGTGTGTGTGTGTGTGTGTGTGTGTGTGTGTGTGTGTGTGTGTGTGTGTGTGTGTGTGTGTGTGTGTGTGTGTGTGTGTGTGTGTGTGTGTGTGTGTGTGCGTGTGTGAGTGTGTGCATACTTGTGTGTGTGTGTGTAAATGACTGTATATATGAATGGACACAGCCATCGATCACGTGACACCATTCATTCATATGTGAAACTCAGTAGCACATTGAAGCCAAATGGCGTCTCATGGGGACATAATATGCGCAGATTGAGCTTATCCAGGAAGGGATGTTGCAGGCTAGCTCAGTGCTGCCCAATGTTCCCTCCAAAATATTTCATCACTGAGTAAATTTCAGGTCTCGTTTTCACATCACGCATTTACTGTGAACACTGAGACTGTACATGCTTTAAGTTATAGTTTTAACAGTGGCCAAATAGGCTATAGTGGCTATTTGATCATAATGTATGCCTACCAAAAACAATGGAGAACATGCATCCCATAACATTTTAACATGGAAATAGCTCTTCTATCATTTAGCCTACAGTAGCAGCCAAAGTGTGGTGTTCAATGTACATTCCATGAAACGTTTGAATAAAACATGCAGGGCTTGACATTAACCTGTTCATTATAATTGTCCTTCAGACAAGGTGACTGAAAATGTTGTTGTGTTGCTTGATGCAAAAAACACTTTACAAAATAAAATGCATTATTATTCCCATTCCATTATAACAGAGAATCAGACAAATTATGCTACCCTTAGTGTATTCAAGCCTGTCTCAAAAAATATCACTGCCCCTTTAAGAAAAAAAAGAACTCTTCACCTGACTCGCTTTTCAAAGATGTCTAGAAATTTACACGTTTTGTGCTCTTGTATGAATCACTCCCCTATCGCTGACTACAAATGATCTAACTGGGCTAATAACTCACTAACTAGCAAAGGATGTGAACAAATGTGCATGTGGCTACATATAGCTCTGACTTTGATCTCAAAACAAGCGCATCTACTCACGACCGCTCGTACTGTAAACACAGTCCAGTTCAAAGCAAATGGCACAGATCCATATACGGCAATGGTCTATTTGCATATAGGCCTACTGCAGCTCTGATTGGTTATGCCACACCGGTCTGTGTAGAGTACGGGAGTTGTGTGTGCCAATGCAATAGAATCCTACTCTGATGCTTTCTGCCTACAATGTTGCATTTAAAGTGCAAATGTTGAGATGATTCGATCGAAATTGACACAGTAAAGGGAAACGTTTATAGTGCTAACAGGGAAAAATCTAGAACAGTGGTCGCCAACATTTTCTGAGTCAAAATGCAAGCTGAGATCTACCGCTCAGATTTTTTTTTAACCTGACTTAAAAAATGTAAGCCTATGCAACATTAACCAATTAAAAACAGTACTGTAGCAATGAGGTTTGTCCAGTAAGCTATAGGCCCAATACATTATCACCGCATATTGGCTTTACTTGAATTGCCCTGCCAATCTATTGTTGTTCGGGCCATTTGAGATAGGCTATATGATCACACCAGTAATAGAGCCATTGTTGTATCACTTGTAAGGCACAGCAAAGTGAGTATACAGTTAAATCATTTAATTTTAATTTTACTGAACTGATGTTACCTACATCTGATGGTCAGTCTCAGCGGAAGAAGACAGCAGCAGACTGAGGTGCAGCCTCTCAACATCCCTCCGCTTATCCCTCAGCTCCCATTGACACTGACCAAAAAGGGACACTGTCTCCCAGCTTATGGCGAAACTTGAGTCGCACCTTATTATTTCAGCCTCATACACAAATTCATATTGTTACTCTCTGTTTGAACAGAGAAAGTGAAATATTCCTCAATATTAAAAAGACCCAAGCTGCTAATAATGACAACAACGCAAGCCTATAGATACACTTTCCTCCTCATGTATTACTGCTGCAGTGCTTGTTGTAGCACTGAGGGGAAATAGGAAGAATGCACATTTTATGGATTCTAAAAGTGTTGAATAGAAAGTGTTGACAGTGCTGACTAAGAACTTAAACATGAACTCAGTCATAAAAACAGCAGCTCTTTGCTGTATTCATTGACAGTCTCTCTCTAGTCTGGTTTTAAATGTTTTGAAATCTCACACTATAAACTTTGCTCTAGCTTTCTTTTATGCCTGCTCCGTTACTGGAAACACGGTCACTGCAGCTACTTGATTTGCTCTCCCGCCGGGAAAGCAGAGTTTTTACCTTCAGACACATGAAATGGTTAAAAAAGGCAACAGTTCACCTCCCCGGGGCGCAGGGCAGTTGAATTGGGTGCACCTACAGCTGTCAGGCCGAGACCAATAAAAAAAAAATCCTTGGGTTTTTACAGAAATGGTTTTTTAAATTATTTATTTTTTCTCCCTTTTTCTCCGCAATTGGTAATTACAGTCTTGTCCCATTGCTGCAAATCCCTTTACGGACTCGGGAGAGGCGAAGGTCAATAGATGTGCGTGCTCCGAAGTACGACCCTGCCAAGCCACACTGCTTCTTGACACACTGCTCGCTTAACTCGGAATCCAGACGCACCAATGTGTCGGAGGAAACACTGTACACCTGGCGTGGCAGCATGCATGCGGCCGGCCTGCCGCAGGAGTCACTAGAGCACAATGGGACAAGGACATACCGGCTGGCCAAACCCTCCCCTAACCCGGATGATGCTGGGCTAATTGTGCGCTGCCTCACAGGTCTCCCGGGCGCGGCCGGCTGCAAAACAGCCTGGGATTGAACCAGGATCTGTAGTGACGCAGCTAGCACTGTGATGCAGTGCCTTAGACCTCTGCGCCACTCGGGAGGCCCCCTTTACAGAAATGCTGGGCAATATTGACCGGTTGCTGACCACTGCTCTAGAAAGTTGAGTGAGTGTGTTGAGTGTAGGCTGATATTTATTCTGTGTGGCTGTCCCAGGGAGCTGCATGGCAGTCTCGGGCTACTGCGCCCGCTCACGTGGGCAGCTTAGAGCGAACATTTGTGCTACCCCCACTCATTAAGTAATTCAAGTTGAAGGCCGATCGGGGTACTGCAGGTTGCCATTAGCATTAAAATGATCCTTATAACTTCTTCTGTATGCAATAAAAAAATGCTTAGTTCAAGGACATACATCTAGTGTATTAGATGCAATTATTGGTACCATGATTGTCTTCTATTTTTTTTTTCATTTACACTAAAATTGACCACGAAGATTTCCATTTTTCCCATTCACTATAATGGGGGATCCTGTTTTCTGCTAACTATGCCTGCAGTACCGTGGTCGGCCTTGAATATCCATGGCTTCAATAAGAGGGGGAAGTCATTCTCTCCTGGTGTGTCCTACCTGTGCATAGGCCCCGTAGGCCCCAAACTGCAGGGCCATGGGGTTGAAAATACCCATCTGACCAGCCATCTGCTGCATGCGCCGGATGGTGCGCTCCTTATCTGTGTCGGCAAACTTCACCACCAGACTTGAGGACGCACCCTGCCACACACACGCAGGTAAGCATGCGTGCACACACACACACACACACACACACACACACACACACACACACACACACACACACACACACACACACACACACACACACACACACACACACACACACACACACACACACACACACACACACACACACACACACACACACACAGAGAGCAAAGGAGTACATATGTTAACACATACACACACACAATACAAAGGACACACACTAGCTGATACACTCACCATATTGAATACTGAACTCACAGGCATTGTCTGGCTGCCGTGTAGTGCACTGATAGCTGCCTGAGCTTCAGCGTGAGAGGAGTACTTTACAAACGCACAACCTGAGAGAGACAGAGAGAGAGAGAGAGAGAGAGAGAGAGAGAGAGAGAGAGAGAGAGAGAGAGAGAGAGAGAGAGAAACAGAGAGAAACCGAGAGAGAAACAGAGAGAAAAAGAGAGAAGCAGATAGTGAGAAAGAGACAGAAAAGACAGTCAGTCAGACAGTCAGTCACTACCCACGGGGCACACACTGGTTGAATCAATGTTGTTTCCAAGTCATTTCAATTAAATTACATTTTTAACCAACGTGGAATAGACGTTTAATACCCACATCATTCAAACCCACTTTCATTAGAGGTTAACTGATGAAGCCTAACGATGATGCTTACACTTACAGTGTAACCCTTACTACCACTGAAGCGTTACTATCGATTAAACCTAGTGATGAGTCTAGATGATCAAGCTCACAGCAAATATTCGGCATCCCCCATGCCATCGTTCCCATTCAACTCACTGAAGGAGCTCACTGATGAGGCTTACTGATGACTGTGAATGATCAAGCATACAGTAATTATTGGGCTTAGTTGTGATGGAGCCTATTGATTAGTGTCAGCCCACTGATAATGAAGTGAAGCAATGAAGCGGCACTGAAGAAGCTAATGAGGTTTACTACTGAAGCCTGCCAATAAAGCGCACTGATGAAGGGTGTACGGTGAAGTTACCCCTAGACGGCGATCTTGGGTCAGTTTGGCATTTTTCCCACAAATGGTTCATGTTAGGATTGGGGGAGGGGAAGCTGATCCCAGATCTGTACCTAGGGGAAACTTCACCTCGAGCCTGATGAAGAGGATGGTAAAGCTTTTAGGATCACTGTTAGCCAGACATAAGCTATTGCACATCTAAAGATAAATGCCAGAAAGGATTCAAGGATTCTAATTCAAGGTGTCAATTGTTCAAGCTCAAATAAATACAAATAAATAGATAAATAAATACATGTCTTTAATGATATGGCGTGAGGATGAACATAACAAAATGATGAGAAGCTGGAACCACAGACACTGACCTTTACTGTTTCCATCAGGACCTCTAAGGATGGTGCACTCTTCAATGCTGCCGAAGGACTCGAAGAGACATCGCACATCATCTTCAGACTGCTGCTTGTTGAGCATGCCCACAAAGAGTTTTCTGTCTTCTGAAACAAAGAGGAACTGGTCATGAACAGGTATGTGTGTGTGCACGTGTGTGTGAGTGCCTGTGTGAGGTTTGTTTGAGTGTGAGTGGGTCTGTGAATGTGTTCAAGTGTGCATGGATTTGTGTGTGTGTGTGTGTGAGAGAGTGTGTGAGTGAGTGTGTGTAAAGGGGCTGCTCTCCCTGACAGGCTGTCCTTGCCGAGTCAACAAGACTAATCTCGGCTCTGGCCTTGCACAGGGGGGAATGTTAACAAGTGTGGCCCGGAGATCAGGGGTGGAGGACACGCACACACACGCACGCACGCACGCGAGCGCACACACACACACACACACACACACACACACACACACACACACACACACACACACACACACACACACACACACACACACACACACACACACACACACACACAGAGTGGAGGGAAAAGTACTCCATTATCATACTATTAATACCCGAGTAAAAGTATCTGGTTTTAAATGTATTTAAGTACAGTGGTGGAAAAAGTACTCGATTGTCATGCTTAAGAAAAAGTTAAAAGTAAATGCAATACATCATATTCCTTATATTACATGAACCAGATGGCACAATTGTCTTGTATTTTTATGTACGGATAGCCAGGGGCACACACCAAGGCTCAGACATGATTTATAAACGCAGTCTTTGTGTTTAGTGAGTCCGTCCGATCAGAGTCAGTAAGGATAACAACGCATTATATTGAGCAGGTTTACATTTATTCTCATGAATCTTGCACTGGCGGAAGAACTAAGCTATTTTTGCTAGATGGGCTAGCTGTTAAGTCAAAATTGTATGTGTTGTAAAAATCAGCTTTTTGGTCTTAATTTAAGGTCAGGGTTAGGCATATGGGTTTAACATTGTGGATAAGGTTAGGGTTATAAAAATCAGATTCTATTACTGTGGCAACAGGGTCGACGTTATGGGCTAACGTACGTCCTTTCCCGTCAAAAGAAAATATTGATCATTTATTTGACCGAGACCTGCTAAACAGACATGCGTTTCAATTTCAGATAAAGCCTCTGAGTGAACAAAACAGTATGTGTATATGTATACCATGTATCTGATTCTGTCTGGACAAAAATAGTATGGCATGTCATACTATTTCTGTCCAGACGGCATCAGATACATGGGTTACATTTAGCAAGACAGAGGGGTTCTGTTTTGCTCGCTCGGATGCTTTCTCCGGTGAGATTGTTCCAGCAGAGAGGAAGAGGCGAAGCAAGAGGGCCCACTCTCGCCAAAATCTATCCATGATAAGCGAAATGTGTATAAAAAATAAATAAAAATAACACGTCTTTAGATGTGAGGTACTATTACAATGGGCCATCCACGGAAGCTTTTTACACTTTCAGTCAGCTGAAAGCTTAGATGCAGCAGGTCTCACAAAAACGATAATTGATTGCCTTGAAAAACATGGTCTGGACTACAGAAATAATATTGTGGGGCATGAGCGGAAAGCATTCTAGTGTGTCTGCACGGATTTAAAACAGTGCAAGATTTGCATTTTATGTGCACTGTAATGCACATTGTTTGAATTTGGTTCTTGTCGATGCTGTAAAATCAGTGCCTGAGGCAGTTAACTTTTTTGCTCTCCTGCAGAAGCTGTATAACTTTGTACGTTCATCTCAAGTGGCTTGCAGTTCAGAAAGAGCTGTATCCACAGCAGCAGCCCAGGGAACTACAGATACTTACGGATATAAGATGGGCATGCAGATACATGGCATGCCGTAATCTGAGGTACAGGCTTCCAGCAGTTCTGAGAGTGCACAGGATATCACACTTGAAAATAGTGGTGATAGATCAGTGGAGGCAAGGGGCCTTCTTTCTCAGATAGATTTACATTTCAAAGGGCTTTTGGTTACCTTTGGTAAAGTGCTTGGTGATGCCAAATGTCTTTCTGACATGCTCCAATCCAGCTCTCTTAACCTAACACGTGCTGTGGATCTAGTAGGTGCCCTTACAGACACATCACAGGACTACAGAAGTGAGGGTTACTTTGGAGAACTATGGAAAGAGGCTGAAGAGATTGCAGAGCACTGAAAAACAAGTGTACAAACAGTGTGTAAAAGACAGCCTAAAACAAGCTTAAGATTTCACGACTCATTGATAATGAGCACTGTAGGACAAAATATAGTGACCGAAGCGATGGTGAGAGCTTCCAAAGAGCTATCTTTTATCAGGTGCTTGAGTCTCACAGCTGGGTTGCAACGAGGCATTTTTCAAATAGGAATTGCGAGATAATGCAAGGGGTCCAGTCTCTCAACCCAAAAGACTACAACATTCTTGAATGAGGAGCCTCTTTTTGCCTTTGCTCAGACATTTGAGTCAGATTTAGAGGACCTCAAACATGAGGTTCATCAAACCAAGCGGCTTCTTGATAGGAGAGAGAAAAGTGGAAGGGACAGACCGTCTACTCTCCTTGACTTTGTTGTGTTTCTAGAACCTTATAAAGGAGGTATTCCATGAGCTATTTAAAATGGATTAAAACCCACCTTAGGACAACAATGGTTGATGACAGGTTAAGTCACCTCAGAATCCTCAGTGTTGAGTCAAGGAGGGCACGCTCCCTCAACATGGATGAGTTTGTGAAACATTTAGCCAGTCCTCACCAGAACGGCAGAATTATGCTGTTTTAAATCTACCTAGGATAATTTGGCACTTAGGCGGTCCCTCTGGTCATGATTAAAATCTGCACTGTGTACTAGCTAGTACACTGACATTCTAAAATGATAAATCCAAAGGGTATCATGTCACACAGATTTAATTTGGTCTTGATTAGGCCAATTCCAAAAAATGTATTTGCTATTAGTTAACATAATATATATGAGCATAAATATGATACTGTAAGTTTGTAATATTGATGGGCACCAAAATTATTAAAAATGTTCAAGTCCAATTCTACTTGATACCTGGTATGTCAAATTGCAGTGTGTT
The DNA here is from genome assembly GCF_034236695.1 of Oncorhynchus nerka. Lineage (NCBI taxonomy): Eukaryota > Metazoa > Chordata > Actinopteri > Salmoniformes > Salmonidae > Oncorhynchus > Oncorhynchus nerka. The sequence continues at coordinate 72,882,166 of NC_088397.1, read as the reverse complement.
TTTTTGTAAAAAAAAAAAAAAATTGTAAATAAACTATGCAATGTATCTTCTCTCCTTGGAGCATGAGCTTTATTCTCTGAATTTTTTGGGGATGTTCAACACTTATAGACCCAGATTATATATTCATGAAAACAGAGTGACCCACGTCTCTCCAATGTGTGTGTGTGTGTGTGTGTGTGTGTGTGTGTGTGTGTGTGTGAGAGAGAGAGAGAGAGAGAGAGAGAGAAAGAAAGAGAGAGAGAGAAATTGAGCTGCAGCTCTGAGGTAGAGACACTGACTATTCATAGTATGTTAAAGAATTCTAGTGAAGTAACCCTTTTGGACCACACTATCTGCCACACTGAAGAACTCTGGGTTAAGTGAATTATCACTTCTACCTCTAATCAGCAATCATAGAATTTATTCATGCTCCTTAGATGCCAGATTAGGGTTACACACAAATGTTCTGTCATGGTCTATGGACCCCTGAAGTAGCCATGGCCACCCCCTGGCCACCCCATGTAGAAAACTCTAGTTCCGCCACTGTGTATACAGATATCTGCACTTGCAAATTGGGAAGGAATGTTGGCGGGTGCACAGTGCACTGTTCGGATGCTGGCTTCCCTTCCCCTTAAGTAAAATTATGTTTTGCCAAAATGATATGATATTACTCCTGTCTAAATAAAATCATTATAAATCCTACACCAGAGAGCATGACTTAGTCACAGAGAATCATTAGCTTCTTTAAAAGAAATAGCTGAAGATTGTTTCAAATCACAGGTGCATATGCCTATGACTATTTTATTGGGAAGCCTGCAATTTGGGAAGTCTGCGTGGCAATAGGCCTAGCAGATTATTCACTTGCGACTGTCATTGAAAGGCTTCTAAAATATGTGTGAAGATAATGTATCTTGAGTATAATTTCAAATGTTGAAACAAGAAGGGGAGGGGTGTGTGGCAAAGATAAGCATCTCTCCAGAATGCTCTCAGCTGTCTCCCGAAAATTATTGCGCATTCATTGTGTGAATTGTTTGGCCTTTGATTGTTAATTTTTTATAAATTCCCCATTACATATGTCACCAGTAGGCCTAGTAAATGTACCATTAATGCATGTATTAATTACAGTAAAACATTGTTTTGTGAGAAACAAGCATTGGATAATTTCATAGCCATCATTTATGAGTTTTGTCAATTTGTTAATTGTCTTTTGTTGGACTGATCCATGTGAGCATGGTTTATCTATTCTGATAACTTTAATAAGGTAGAGCGTGCCTGAGCACCCTTTGGAGGCCTAGGCTGTGCGCAAATGTAGGAGTGCCCACTTGGGATGTCTGATTTCTGATTGTCTTAACTCACCACGTCCACCAATAATAAGCGGAGCTTCGCAGTAATACAACAAAGACTGTTTTTTAAAACACCATTGCGAATAATAATAGTTCCTCACAGTCTTTGGGAAATCTTTCCAACACTTTCCCAGCCTCGATAATCACCAGGTCTCCAGTTTGTGAACTGAGGGCCCGGAATAGGCTAGTTGATACAATGTTGCAAGTTAGCGAGTGACAGCTTTGGTGAGGATCCAATTGGTTTGGTAGCTTATGTTGCACTTCACTAGCGATAGCTCAAGTCAAGACAGATAGAAAGGGGGGCAGACAAGTGGAGTAGAGAAATTCATGAATTTTCATCATGATATTTTCTACTGTTTTTATTTGTAGGCGTTAGGCCCATGTATTTTACTTAGTTGACGATGTAAGTTATATGCGCTAATTTCTTTGGTTGCCATTGGATCACGGTGTATCAATGTGTCCATATGGCAGAGACTGGTGCTCTAGCATTAGTTGAATTTTATCTTTAAAATTCCGCTTTTTATGATTAACCACTTGACAATGATTTTGAGAAACAAAAACTTTATTAAAACTTTATTAAAATGATCATATAAAAAGAATCATAACTTGCACGCAGATCGGTAGAAATGCTAGGATAAATTGTAAGCTTCCCCAAACTTCAAACTCACGAGCCGACCTATGGTCTTTACTATAACATCCATTAAAACAATTATAGTAGGTCCCTGAGGAAAAAAATCGTGCCCGCCTAAAGAAATCACATGCTCCTCCAACTGATTAATTCTGCCACCGGCCCTGTGTGGATATGCCGGTAAGTGATCACTGTGCAGAGCTGCCTCCAGGGCAAGATTCATGACAATAAATGCCAACCTACAGTACCAGTTCAAAGTTTGGACACACCTACTCAGTTCAGGGTTTTTAGTTTTTAGTGAAGACATCAAAACTATTAAATAACACATTTGGAATCATGTAGTAACAAAAAAAGTGTTAAACAAATATTCTTTAAACAAATATTCTTCAAAGTAGACATCCTTCGCTTGATGACAGCTTTGCACACTCTTGGCATTTTCTCAAACAGCTTCATGAGGTAGTCACCTGGAATGCATTTCAATTAACTGGTGTGCCTTGTTAAAAGTTCATTTGTGGAATTTCTTTCCTTCTTAATGAGTTTGAGACAATCAGTTGTGTTGTGACAAGGTAGGGGTGGTTTACAGAAGATAGCCCTATTTGGTAAAAGACCAAGTCCATATTATGGAAAGAACAGCTCAAATATACAAATAGAAATGATAGTTCATCATTACTTTAAGACATGGTCAGTCAATCTGGAAAATGTCAAGAACTTTGAAAGTTTCTTTAAGTGCAGTCGCAAAAACCATCAAGTGCTTTGATGAAACTGGTTCTCATGAGGACCGCAAAAAGAAAGGAAGACCCAGAGTTACCTCTGCTGCAGAGGATAAGTTCATTAGAGTTAACTGCTCCTCAGATTGCAGCCCAAATAAATGCAACTGTTCAGAGGAGACTGCGTGAATCAAGCCTTCATGGTCGATTTGCTGCAAAGAAACCATACCAATGAGAATAGACTTGCTTGGGCCAAGAAACACGAGCAATGGACATTAGACCAGTGGAAATCTGCCCTTTGGTCTGATGAATCCAAATTTGAGAGTTTTGGTACCAACCACCATCCCTTTGTCAGACGCAGAGTAGGTGAATGGATGATCTCCGCATGTGTGGTTCCCACCATGAAGCATGTAGGAGGAGGTGTGATGGTGTGGGGGTGCTTTGCTGGTGACATTGTCAGTGATTTATTGAGAATTCAAGGCACACTTAACCAGCATGGCTACCACAGCATTCTCCAGCAATACGCCATCCCATCTGGTTTTCGCTTAGTGGGACAATCATTTGTTTTTCAAGAGGACCGTGACCCAAACACACCTCCAGGCTGTGTAAAGGCTATTTGACCAAGAATGAGAGTGATGAAGTGCTGCATCAGATGACCTGGCCTCCACAATCACCTGACCTCAACCCAATTGAGATGGTTTGGGATGAGTTGGACCGCAGAGGAAAGGATCAGTAGCCAACTTGTGCTCAGCATATGTGGGAACTCCTTCAAGACTGTTCGAAAAGCATTCCAGGTGAAGCTGATTGAGAAAATGCCAAGAGTGTGCAAAACTGTCGTCAAGGCAAAGGATGGCTACTTTGAAGAATCTCAAATATAAAATATATTTTGATTTGTTTAACACTTTTTTGGTAACTAGATGATTCCATATGTGTTATTTCATTATGTAATGCCTTAACTATTATTCTAAAATGTAGAAAATTGTAAAAAAATAACGAAAAACCCATGAATGAGTAGGTGTGTCCAAACTTTTGACTGGTACTGTAGGTTGGCAAATTCACACACATGTAGGTAGTGAATTTGACCATATTGCTGTCCTGTCTGATCCTTCGAAATGTAAGAAGTACTTTTAGTTCAGGGAAAATTAATGGGAGTAAAAAGTACATATTTTTTTAGGAATGTAGTGGCGTAAAAGTTGCACACACACACACACACAAACTCATTAAAGGCCGAAGCCTTCACAGTTCTCATGGGATGGCACCATTCATTCTCACTTCTCTCTTCGAGAAACAACTTGCAACACAACAAACAGAAATATTCAGCTGGAAATTAAATTAATAGGAACCAATGTATGATGAGAGTTTCACTTAGGGCCAGTTTCCCTGACACAGATGAACCCAACTCCTGGATTAAAAACAACTCTCAATGGAGAATCTCCATTTAAAGAATGTATTAGTCCAGGACTAGACTTAATCTGTGCTCAGGAAACCGGTCACTAATGTAACACCACCATTTAAATAAGGGCTTCATTCACTACATTGGCCTAAACTGAGAGGCCTGTGTTCCCAGGTCTGAACCAGTTCCTGGTTAGTGGGGAAGAATGAAAACTAGCAGTGGGAGCAAGGACTGGATTTGAGAATGAGGCACTAAGAGAAACAGGGGTGTGTGTAGAGGTAGAGGAAAGGGAGGTGGAGAGGGAGAGGAAGAGAGGTGGGAAACAGGAGGGATGGAGAGAGGTAAAGGAAGAGAAGTAAGAATCCTTCTCCAGCTCATCCACTGATTGTTTCTCTCTTGTCTCCCCAGCTCCATCAATCACAGTTAGAGGACCAGAATAAACAGGGAGGAAGTCATGCAATCCCTCAGTAACTCTCTCTCTTTCTCCCTCGCTCTCCTCATTTGCTCTACCTCTTTATCTCTTTCTAAAAATGGTTCCCTCACACTCTCTATTTTTCTCTCTTCTTCTCCCACTCTCCTCCACCATTCTCTATTTTTCTCTCTCTCTCATACAACAATGTTTATTCATGTTATGTTGCAGGCAGAAATATGTTACAGTGTGAAACAAAAACAAAAATTCTCGCTGCCCTGGAAGAATGTTATCTTGAACTGGTTAATCAGTGGCCCATGTGTGTGTGTACCGTATGTGTTTGTGTGTGAGTCCTTTGAAGAAAATGAAAGTTACTGAGATAATGATTGACTTTTAAAAGGCCATAGTTGACTGACCCCTTCACTCTCTCTAGCTGATGCTATTCAAAACTCTCAAACTTGTGTATGATTAATTCACAACTAAATATGTTATGCATTGAGAAAAAAAAGAATAAGACAAACATCTAAAGAGGAGAGGAGCTATAGGAGGAGGACAGGCTCATTGTAATGTCTGAAACGGAATAGAGTCAAGCATGTGGTTTACATATGTTTAATGTGTTTGATACTGTTCCTTTTATTCCATTCCAGCCATTACAATGAGTCCATCCTCCTATAGCTCCTCCCACCAGCCTCCTCTGATTTGCGTGTGTGCTTGTCTAGGCCAGAGAGGGGTAATGGTGCCACTGATGTGGGACGGTCGGCAGCTATGTTTAAAGAAGTGGAGCACTACCTCCTCGACTCTCGCTGTCCGCAGGCTTCACCTGGATAGGCCTGTTCATCTGGAGAGGGAGAGAGAGAGAGATTGAGAATAGAGAGGGTAGAAGGGAAAGAGAAAGAAAGAAAGTAAGGAAGACAAGACAGAGAAGAGAGAGAGAGAGGGAGATGTTAGGATTGCTTACCTAACAAGAAGATAAAGCTGCACACCATTTCCTAAATGTCATTGACAGCGTTGGCAAATAAGTAACAGTACTTGTAAATATATTTTGAGATGTAATTGTGTAGGTTGGGATAGAAGGACAACCTTTGAGATTTGATAGTACAGGTTCAGTAATTTAGAGAGAGGGATGAAGGATGGAAAGAGAAAGGGAGAGGATGTGTGCAAGCTCTGTTCAAATACATTGCAGTTCACCCGGGCCTCATTACAGAGACCTGTACATTTGAATAATTCTGACTAGGTCTAACTTTCTGCCTGTCTGCTTGTCTCTCTGTCCATCTAATCTAGACACCCAGTTCTCATATAAGGCCTTGTCACCCTTTTCCATTCCTCTTTCCATTCCCCCTACACTCCTCCTTTACATTCCTCATTTCATTCCTAGTTTACACCCATTATTTTATTCCTCCTTTACACTCCTCCTTTGCACTTCCAATTTCATTCCTCCTTTACACTCTTACTTTTCACCCTCATTTCCTTTCTCCTTTACAGTCATCCTTCCATTCCTCCACTGCCTGTCTGTCAATTCTGGCTGCTTTCCCACTGCTCTCCGGCTCAGTAATACATGCAAGCCACAAAATGCTCGCTGCCAATCAATTTTTAATAATGCCAATCGCCACACTGCCAGGAAGGAAGGGGAGAGAGAGGGGGAGGGAAGGGGGGAGTAATAGAGAGAGAGGAGAGAGGGAGTGAGAGGGAAGCAGAGAAGGGGGGGAGTGAGAGCAAGAAGGAGAGGGAGACTGGGGAGAGCTTGAACGATGTGCCACATAGGGGAAAGAAGTGTGTGTGTGTGTGTGTTATCAGGTAGTGTATGAAAGGATGTATGCTTCATGGTTCTGCAATTCTTCCACTTTGTTGCATTTACAATGTACAGACTAACCAAAACACTGCTGAGTGCTACACCTTAATGAATGAAATCAGTGGTTAGTGGACTAGGCAGCACTCTGGATGAGATGGAGCTCAATAAAGCCATGTTTTGCTCTAAAGTAAACGACCAGTAAACTACTAGAGGCTGACAATATTAGGGGAACACTTTGGTATATTACTGTCTTTTTACCATCTCTTCCTCAGTGTAAAAGGTCCAGGTCTGCTAAATCTCCCAATGCACTATAATGCACCAATGCCCAGTCCCCCATTCTCCCTCCTCATTCATCACCAGTAAATATTTTTAATGTGTTTTGATGCATTATTTATATCACTCTGGCTGCTGATATTGAGAGAGATAGAGAGTGAAAGAGAGAGGGAGGTATGGAGAGAGGGCTATTGGGAAAGGGTGGTGGAGAGACTGAAAGACAGCGAGAGAGAGAGCAAAGAGAGAAAAAGGGCTAGGAGTGACAGAGAAATAAGTGGGACTAACAGAAGTCACAGCTAGATGGTAGCATTGAGCAACATTATGCATCACGCACAACAGCCTACAACTCTCTACCTCCTCATTATACACTTCCCTGAGACAGAAAATACTATCTCCACCTCAAATTCACACAAAGGAGCACCATTAAACGCACCCACATTCACACGCATGTACAAACATACACTCAGGCACTCATACACATTTGCACATTCACCCACGGTGTCTCAGTGAGAAACAGACTTCATACTGTTTTCTTGTGAGTTGAGAATTCTATGCTTCAGTCATCACACACACACACACACACACACACACACACACACACACACACACACACACACCAACAACACCTTGCCCGGGAACATGCTCGTCCTCCTGCTACACACACAGAGCTCAGCCCATTGTTGCTCCAGTGCTACAGCAGCTCTGTTAGTTTGGCCTTGCAGAACACATGAGATACAATCAGACCGCTGGTGTTGCGCACGCACGCACACCCACACAGACACTTCTCTCCCTCTTTCCCCTATGTGGCACATCGTTCCAGCTCTCCCCCTCCTCTCACAGAAACACACACACGTTCAATGTAACATCGATAGGTTAAGGCTACATGATACTCTGATTTTGCTACAACCTAACCAAGAAATGAAAGTTTATAACATAGGCACACAGGTTGAAAGACAAATAGGAGTAATCAAGGTGACAGACACATTCAATACCGCCTTGTACACTCTTACCTGCATCTAGCTGATCTCGGGTGTAAACATTAGTCTAAAACAAAAGTTTCTATTGGATAAATTCAGTGCTCCCTCCTTGTTCCATTTGCTTCCGTTTAAGAAATGTTTTGCAACAGAATCGGTGGAATGAATACATCCGTGATCACCGCACACACACAGGCACATACTGCATCATTACTTTGCTTCTCGTATATTTGCGCTCTCCTCCTCTCACTTTTTACCTTTTGCTGTCTATGACCAGGTGCAAAAATCTCTCTAAGCCAAACCAGTACACAACCTACATCCCTGTGACCATATTAAAGTTAGTCAACAAACTAGAACTAACACGTTAGTACCCATAATGCAATCCATGTGTACAATCACGCAGTACAGTGTACAGAAAGCAGTTTAGCAGTCTCACCGGAGGGCCCCGATGGCAATAAATTAATAAAACCGAAAGCTTACCTTGACTTGGAAAAGTTGCCGTGTTGGATAGCCTTAGTCAGCTAACATAAAAAGCATTCCTCTCTGATTTAGTCAGGCTGTTGAGTAGGCTAAATTAGCTGCATTAGCTTAAAGTAAGTGAAAGGTAAACTAAGAAAAAAAAAAGAAATACAGCTAGCTCTCTCAGCTGCTTGTCCTTAATGTTTTGAAGAAAACAATCTGTTCAAAATATTTCAACTATTGTCTTTCTCGCTCTTTGAGTCAACTACTCAGCATACTTTATGCACTACAGTGTAAGCTAGCTGTAGCTTGTGCTTTCAGTAATAGATTAATTCACTGACACTTTGATTGGATGGACAAGATGTTAGTTCACAATGCAAGAGCTCTGATAGGTTGGAGGACATCCTCCGGAAGTCGTCATAATAACTTTGTAAGTCTTTGGAAGGGGGTGAGAACCATGAGCCTCCTAGGTTTTGTATTGAAGTCAATGTTCCAGAGGAGGACGGAAAATAGCTGTCCTCTGGCTACACCATGGTGCTAGCCTAGAGGGGGCTGTTGAAGCTACAGTAGACATTAAAATAAAATATGTTATTGGTCACATACACGTATTTGGCAGATGTTATTTCAGGTGTAATGAAATGCTTGTGTTCCTAGCTCCAACAGTGCAGTAGTATCTAACAATTTACAACAATACACAAATCTAAAAGTAAAAGAATGGAATTAAGAAATATATAAATATTAGGACGAGCAATGTCAGAGTGGCATTGACCACAATAAGGTAGAATAGAATACAGTAAATACATATGAGTAAAGCAGTATGTAAACATTACTAAAGTGACTAGTGTTCCATTATTGAAGTGGCCAGTGATTCCATGTCTATGTACATAGGGCAGCAGACTCTAAGGTGTAGGGTTGAGTAACCGGGTGGTAGCCTGTTAGTGATGGCTATTTAACAGTCAGATTGACTGTTGAACAGGCTGTGGCTCAGGTGGTTGATGTACTTGTTGATCTTTTTGGCCTTCCTGTGACATCGGGTGCTGTAGGTGTCCTACAGGGCAGGCAGTGTGCTCCCAGTGATGTGTTGGGCAGACCGCACCAACCTTTGGAGAGCACTGCGGTTACAGGCGGTGCAGTTGCCGTACCAGGCGGTGATACAGCCCGACAGGAAGCTCTCAATTGTGCATCTGTAAAAGTTTGTGAGGGTCTTAGGGGCCAAGCCAAATGTCTTCAGCCTCCTGAGGTTGAAGAGGTGCTGTTGCGCCGTCTTCACCACACTGTCTGTATGGTTGGATCATTTCAGATTGTCAGTGATGTTTACGCCGATGAACACGTTATCCACTGCGGTCCCGTCGATGTGGATAGGGGCGTGCTTCCTCTGCTGTTTCACGATATGCATCCATGATCAGAATTCATTGCAAAACAGTGTTTTTAATCAGGTATTTAGTATAGTTTTATCTAAAAAATGTAACTTTTTAAATATTTAACTTTTTATTTTTTTTTAATTCACTGAGTAGGATGGTCCTCCCCTTCCTTTTCTGAGGAGCCTCCACTGACACACAGACAACTGTGTTTTAATCATAGCAATAAGATAAAAGTGAATCACATTGAGGAGAAAGTCTAGCACTGGAGGGGAGGTCATTTCCTCAACAAAATTTCAAGCACTGCTTGAAATTCTTAGTGAGAATGAGACTTGCTTTACGTTCATATTCCTTCCTCAGATAGTAGCAGTAGTCTTTTGTTACAGTCTTCAATTTAACTGGTGTTTACTTAGAAATTGCATAATGTTATGACATTACTATTACTAATAACTACCATTTGATGCTTTAACATAACATACAATTGTATTGGCCATCAAAACAAATGTGTATTTTTGCTCTGTTTAATTCCAAACCTCACAGATACCACACACACTGTGGTGGCAATTTACCAATTGAATTGACTAAGAAATAAATAAAAACAGCCAGAAAGTATCAATTGTTACTGTTGTTTTCTAACTACTATCTGTGCCAGGATTGTAAAGTAAAGTGTTAACAATTCTCCCTTCCTCTCACACCCCTCCTCACATCTCATACATATGGGAGAGGAGAGAACAATTCTTCAAGACCTAGTTGTTTGGTCATGTATTGAGTAGCAAGTCAGTCACATGGGAGGAAGCAAAACAAATGCTAAATAAAAAACCATCCAGATGAATTATGAATTGGCACAATCTGTGCTTCTCTTGGCGACTCCTGCAGCCAGTCGGCTACTCTAACTGTGATATGGTCAGACGCTGCATCACTGATAAGAAGCCGTGCTGTTCAGAGTACACACACACACACACACTTTATAATTAAGATTTTTAGCATTCGGTTTTCCGCCTTTTAAAAAAAAGACCCATGGTCATTTTCTTCTTCTTAAAGGCGCAGTGCTGTCAAAACCTTATTTTCCTGTGTTTTATATATATTCCCACAGGTTGGAATAATACTGTGAAATTGTGCAAATGATGATAATGCCCTTTCAGTGAAAGAGCTGTTTGAAAAGACCACCTAAAATTCCAGGCTGTTATGGTGGGATGGAGTTTTGACCTGCCTGTTGACATCACCAGGTGGTAAATTTGTTAACAGACCAATAAGAAAGAGTTTCAAAACCTCTCTGCCAATAACAGCTAGTTTACAGTTTTCCTCAGACAGTCCTAGCTAAATGATTATCTTTGCTAAGAAGCTATTTAGTTTATTTTTGACTATTTTAATTGAAAACAATCACAGTAAGTTACTTAATTGTTATCAATAAATTATTTGCTATGGAGATAAAAACATCTGCATTGTATGTTTAAATTATTTAGAGTTCACAGCCTGCAACACTTCACAATTAATTTCCTTGACAGTCCTTCCCTCTTTCTAGAATACATTCATCTTAAAAGGACTCACATGAAATAATACTGGGTGTCAAGGCACAAGCAGTTTCAAATGCTAGGCAGAAAAAAATACTTTGGGAAAATCTCAAGCAATCATGTCTTCTGTGTCTGATTTCTCTTTGTCTCCATCAGCTATGTGTTCAGCAGGCTACAGACTAGTCTTCACTCCTCTTCCCACATCCTTTCTTTCAACTGTTTCACACCAATCTATCTCTTGTCCTGTTTATGTCTTCTCTCTTTATTTTCAAGTTACAGTTTGTCGATAGTTAAAGCAACTAGAGACCATTTACAGGGGACCATCCAAATAAATAAACATACAAAATATACATTTTTTAAAATATACAGTACATTTGCCTTTAATTTTGTCTGTCTGACAAAAAAATGCATCAGAGTTTGTGACAACAGCAGTTCATTTAGCCTTCAAACACATTTGAAATGCAACCAGTATCATATTACAGTTAGATAATAATAGAACGTACAGATGTGTTGTTTGTTGAGAATAACTCTGCAACACACATGGATTGCTCTTATGCAAGCTGTTGATATCTCGTATGTAATACATGATCTGATGAAACACAGGCACATGAACACACACACTGATCGCTATATAATTAGACATACAGTATGCAGGCAATCAACAGCCTCTGACGTTTACATGGTGATTATAGGAGACACTATAAAAAGAGAATGTCTATATAAGAAAGGCAGAAGGTGGTGGAGAGGGAGAAGAAGAAGAGGGAGAAGGAGAGGTAGGATGAGGGGGAGGAGGCGAGGAGAAGGAGGAGAGGGAGGAGGCGAGGAGAAGAAGGAGAGGGAGGAGGAGAAGGAAGGAGAGGGAGGAGGAAAGGAAGGAAGGGAGGAGGAGAAGGAGGAGAGGGAGAGGGAGGAGGAGAGGGAGGAGGCGAGGAGAAGGAGGAGAGGGAGGAGAAGAAGGAGAAGAAGGAGAGGGAGGAGGCGAGGAGAAGAAGGAGAGGGAGGAGGAGAAGGAAGGAGAGGGAGGAGGAAAGGAAGGAAGGGAGGAGGAGAAGGAGGAGAGGGAGAGGGAGGAGGAGAGGGAGGAGGAGGGGGAGGAGGAGGGGAGAGGGAGAGGGAGAAGGAGAGGGAGAGGGAGGAGGAAGGAAGGGGAGATGGGGAAGGAAGGGAGGAGGAGAGAGAGAGGGAGGACAGGGAGGTGAGGGGTGAGGAGGAGAAGGAGAGGGAGAGGGAGGAGGAGAGGCATCGGGAGGATAAGGAGAGGGAGGAAGAGAAGGTGAGGAAGGAGAGGGAGAGGGAGAGAAGGCGAGAGAGGGAAGAAGGAGAGGGAGGATGAGAGGGAGAGGTAGGAGGAGAGGAAGGAGGACAGGGAGGAGAGGAAGAGGGAGGAGAAGAAGGAGAGGGAGTAAGAAGGGAGAAGGAGGAGGAGAGGGAGGAAGAAAGGGAGGAGGAGGAGAGGGAGAGGGAGGGAGAGGGAGGAGGAGGACAGGGAGGAGGAGAAGGATGAGAGGGAGAGGGAGGAGGAGAGGGAGGAGGAGGGGGAGAGGGAGAAGGAGAGGGAGGAGGAGAGGGAGAGGGAGAATGAGAGGGAGGAGGAGAAGGAAGGAAGGGGAGATGGGGAAGGAAGGGAGGAGGAGAGAGAGAGGGAGGACAGGGAGATGAGGGGGTGAGAAGGAGAGGGAGAGGGAGGAGGAGAGGCATCGGGAGGATAAGGAGAGGGAGGAAGAGAAGGTGAGGAAGGAGAGGGAGAGGGAGAGAAGGCGAGAGAGGAGAAGAAGGAGAGGGAGGATGAGAGGGAGAGGTAGGAGGAGAGGAAGGAGGACAGGGAGGAGAGGAAGAGGAGAAGAAGGAGAGGGAGTAAGAAGGGAGAAGGAGGAGGAGAGGGAGAAAGAAAGGGAGGAGGGAGAGGAGGAGGAGGGGGAGGAGGAGGAGAGGGAGGAGGACAGGGAGGAGGACAGGGAGGGGGAGAAGAAGGAGGGAGAAGGAGAGCAGACAGAGAATAAGACAGAAGGGAAATTGGTGGGCAAAAGGTTAAGGGCAAAAAGAGGTGTTTATGTGCACGTGTGCCTATGCGTGAGAGAGAGAAAGAGAGGGAGAGGGTGTTGAGTATTTCCAGAGCCTCTTTCTAAATCCACTGCAACAGAATGCATAGGCTTTGCAGCGTAGATTAGGTGACACGAGAAAGCCATAAATTCTCCTTTCTTTCCCCAGAAGTGGACATAAATCAAGCTACAGCAGCAGCGTGCCATCACTGGATTTGCTTTTACTTATCTAATGAATAAGAAATGAAAAACAAGTTCAAAAGCTGTCAGATTTGGAACTTGGCAAAATCTCTCTTCCTCCCTCCCTCTCTTTTTCCTCTGTCTAGTGGTCACTGAGGTAGAGAGAGTGGGCTTTAGTTAATTTGGGTATTTCTGTATTGTGTTGTCATCCAAAGCATTCCCTGCACACACACACACACACACAAACACCCACACACAAACACTTCACATTTTCTAAGTCTCTCGCTCTCTCTCACACACACACAAGCACATACACATCCTCTATCTTTCTCTCCTGTCTCCTCTCTGTGGTAGTGTGAGGAGCAGTACAAGGGCATGGTGACTGACAGTCCAGTACCACACCCTCCATTCGCTCACTCTAACATCCAGAGACAGAGAGAGAGACAACTGTGTGTCGGGGTTGTAGTGTGTGGGCGGCAGGAAGCCTAGAGGTTTAGAGTGTTGGGCCAGTAACCGAAAGGTCAGTGGTTCAAAGCCGAATAGGTGAAAAATCGGTTTATGTGCCCTTGAGCAAGGCACTTAACCCTAATTGTTCCTGTAAGTCACTCTGGATAAGAGAGTCTGCTAAATGATCAACATTTAAAGATATGTAATAGCAAAACAGGTATTTTAACAGGTTTTTGGAATCCTGGATGCCGAGTTATTCACCACAATCCTTGGGTAATGCCTGTTAACAGTTCCATTTGAATTATCAATGCGCATCCACTGTCCCACAGGCAATTTATAAACTTAATCTACCAATAAGGTGCCATCCATGTCAAGAATGACAGAGTAACGCCTGCAAGAGTTATGTAATGTTCAACCTCCATCTCTCTCTTAACTCCCTGACCCTGGACCATTGGCACCTCGGGAGAGTGGGGGGATGCATAGTTCTATAATTTAGAATGACTTATCTTACTCTCCCTCTGCTCTTTGCTCTCTCTCGCTCTTTTTCTTTCTCCCTCTCCGTCTCCTTCTCTCTCCCCACCCCCCCTTCCTCCAGTCCAGGAGACAGAATGCTGAAGTGTTACTTTCAGAAAGGGAGGGCCGATCTGAGGCCTAGGACCGTAGGGACAATTTACGGCTGTAAGTAATCTCTATAGCAGGGAACTTCCTTCTCTCTGGCTGGAGTAAACACAATTATGCATGGATACACACATGGACACAGTCATGATTAAGTGCGTGCACACACGCAACAGTATGCAACAAAGAGATCAGACACACATGATAATACACTTCTCAAACTCCTCACTAAAACCAAGCATCCTGAGACATACACAAGCACCTGCACACAGACATCCCAGACACAGACTCATGACTGCTCTCACCCTTCTCTCTTCCTGGCTGATTTAATACAGAACATGGAGGAGGAGGGGAGTGTCATTCTGACAAATCTGCCTGTAATGCTTTGACTAAGAAACAACAGTGATTCTTTCAGTAAGCCATCACCATCCGCTCAAACTTCAGAGGATAACTATAGGTGAGAAATTTCCCTCTCCCACACATCAAACACTCTCATTACCATAATACTTTTGCAATTGAATCACTGTAATTTAGTCTGTGTTGAAAGCAACTCACAGAGACTCTATTTAAGAGTGTGGAACTTTGTTGTTCCCTTAGAAAAGGTCCTCCACCCTTGTAAAGTGTCAAGGACAGACAAGTGCATCTGTCAATCACACTTCTCTATCTCTCATCTGCTCTTTTTCCACTTCCCACATTCCTGCCTTCATTCAATTCCACTGCTTCAGCTGTTCACTCCCTCTAACAACAGGGCTCCTTAATGAGCAGCACACCACTGTCTTCTCAGTCCCACAGAAGAATGATTAGAATCATTTAAAAACTTCAATCATTCCAAATGCAATACCTGAGACAGAGAATGAGAAAGAAAAGAGGCAGAGGAGGACGCTGGCACCGCTGAAATTAAACCGGCGGCTCCTAATTTGCCCTTTGAACAAAGCTGAAATATGTATGTCCCCCCCAGGTAGGATGTAACGTTAGCAGGCCCACCACCACTTCCCTCCCTGCATCTTAATTTACTAAATTGACTTGGACTTTGTTTGTGGACACCTTCAGAGG
Source organism: Oncorhynchus nerka (assembly GCF_034236695.1). NCBI lineage: Eukaryota > Metazoa > Chordata > Actinopteri > Salmoniformes > Salmonidae > Oncorhynchus > Oncorhynchus nerka. Next base: position 72,867,009 of record NC_088397.1, on the reverse strand, counting down.
ACATGGTGAGGCCAGCCAAAGAAAGGAAAGGAAAGGGAGAAAATTATCTTAGTGTGTGTCCAAAATAGCACCCTATTCTCTATATAGTGCACTACGTTTTACCAAGGCTCATAGGACCCTTAAATTGCATCCGTCAATATCTCTACAACGTCTAGCATGTCTACAGAGGGAGGGAACGTTATCAGAACGCAAAGCTCCAGGTCCGGTCCGGCGCATTTATAATGAACCCTGGGAAAAGTCAGGGGTCAAACCTTCTCTCACTCTGAAGTATACTACTAATTCCAATATGTTAGACATTCTTGCATTCCCTTAACTGAACTACCGACTTACTTCCATTGTAAATGCTAACAAATACATAGAAAAGTCAGATTAACATTATTTTCTACTAAAGGTGGTTAAACTGTAAGACTTGAGAAAATATAACAAAATAATCACAATCACCTCCATTGTTTGGTACCCCTGAAGTCAGAAGTTTACATACACTTAGGTTGGAGTCATTAAAACCTGTTTGTCAACCACTCCACACATTTCTTGCTAACAAACTATAGTTTTGGAGAGTCAGTTAGGACATCTACTTTGTGCATGACACAAGTCATTTGTCCAACAATTGTTCAGACAGATTATTTCACTTACAATTCACTATATCACAATCCCAGTGGGTCAGAAGTTTACATACACTAAGTTGACTGTGCCTTAATAAAACAGCTTTAGAAACTTCTGATACGCCAATTGACATCATTTTAATCAATTGGAGGTGTACCTGGGGATGCATTTCAAGGCCTACCTTCAAACTCAGTGCCTATTTGCTTGACATCATGAATGAATCAAAAGAAAAGAAAGAAGAAAGAGCTCAGGAAAAAAACAATTGTAGACCCTCACAAGTCTGGTTCATCCTTGGGAGCAATTTCCAAATGCCTGAAGGTACCACGTTCATCTGTACAAACAATAGTACGCAAGTATAAACACCATGAGACCACGCAGCCGTCATACCGCTCAGGAAGGAGACGCGTTCTGTCGCCTAGAGATGAACGTACTTTCCTCAATCCCAGAAGAACAGCAAAGGATCTTGTGAGGATGCTGGAGGAAACCGGTACAAATGTATCTATATCCACAGTAAAACGAGCCCTTTATCGACATAACCTGAAAGGCCCCTCAGCAAGGAAGAAGCCACTGCTCCAAAATCGCCATAAAAAGCCAGACTATGTTTTGCAACTGCACATGGGGACAAAGATCTTACTTTTTGGAGAAATGCCCTCTGGTCTGATGAAACAAAAATAGAACTGTTTGGCCATAATGACCAGTGTAATGTTTGGAGGAAAAAGGGGGAGGCTTGCAAGCCGAAGAACACCATCCCAACCGTGAAGCACGAGGGTAGCAGCATCATGTTGTGGGGGTGTGATTTGCTGCAGGAGGGACTGGGGCTCTTCAAAAAATAGATGGCATCATGAGGAATAAAAATGATGTGGATATATTGAAGCAACATCTCAAGACATCAGTCAGAAAGTTAAAGCTTGGTTGGAAATGGATCTTCCAAATGGACAATGACGCCAAGCATAATTCCAAAGTTGTGGCAAAATGGCTTAAGGACAACAAAGTCAAGGTATTGCAGCGGCCATCACAAAGCACTCACCTCAATCCTATAGAAAATTTGTGGGCAGAACTGAAAAAGCATGTGCGAGCAAGGAGGCCTACAAACCTGACTCAGTTACACCAGCTCTGCCAGGAGGAATGGGCCAAATTTCACCCAACTTATTGTGGGAAGCTTGTGGAAGGCTACTTGAAACGTTTGAAGTTAAACAATTTAAAGGCAATGCTACCAAATACTAATTGAGTGTATGTAAACTTCTGACCCACTGGGATTTGTGTGCCCCCCCCGCATTGTGTGCCCCCTTCCAAACCCTCTTTTTACGCTGCTGCTACTCTTTTTATCATATATGCATAGTCACATTAACTATACATTCATGTACATACCACCTCAATTAGGCCAACCAGTGCTCCCACACATTGGCTAACCGGTCTATCTGCATTGTGTCCCACCCACCACCTGCCAACACCTCTTTTACGCTACTGCTCCTCTCTGTTCACCATATATGCATTGTCACTTTAACCATATCTACATGTACATACTACCTCAATCAGCCTGACTAACCGGTGTCTGTATGTAGCCTCGCTACTTTTATAGCCTCGCTACTGTATATAGCCTGTCTTTTTACTGTTGTTTTATGTCTTTACCTACCTATTATTCACCTAATACCTTTTTTGCACTATTGGTTAGAGCGGTGATCCTAACTGACCTAAAACAGGGAATTTTTTACTAGGATTAAATGTCAGGAATTGTGAAAAACGGAGTTTAAATGTATTTGGCTAAGGTGTATGTAAACTTCCGACTTCAACTGTACATAGCTGGTGCCCAGTGTGAGGATTACTTAGATTTGTGTGTATTAGGTAGTTGTTGTGGCATTTTTAGATTACATGTTAGATATTGCTGCCCGGTCAGAACTAGAAGCACAAGCATTTCGCTACACTTGCAATAACATCTGCTAACCATGTGTATGTAACCAATGCGATTTGAGTTGATTTGACTTACGTAGCTGATACCCAGTGTGAGGATTACTTACATAGCTGATGCCCAGTGTGAGGATTACTTACATAGCTGTAAGTAATCAGTGTGAGTGTCAGGATTACTTACATAGCTGATGCCCAGTGTGAGGATTACTTACATAGCTGATGCCCAGTGTGAGGATTACTTACATAGCTGTAAGTAATCAGTGTGAGTGTCAGGATTACTTACATAGCTGATGCCCAGTGTGAGGATTACTTACATAGCTGTAAGTAATCAGTGTGAGTGTCAGGATTACTTACATAGCTGATGCCCAGTGTGAAGATTCTCTATCGTAAAGTGATTTAGGAGGACGTAGTATAACTCCTCCTTGAATAATAACGCATTGTCTGCATCCCAAATGACACACCTTTACCGTGTGTAACAGTATAGCTTCAGTCCCTCTCCTCACCCCGAACCAGGGATCCTCTGCACACATCAACAGCCACCCTCGTAGCATCATTACCCATCGCGCCACAAAAGCCATGGCCCTTGCAGAGCAAGGGGAACCACTACTTCAAGGTCTCAGAGAGAGTGACGTCACCGATTGAAACGCTGTTAGCGCGCACCACCTCTATCTAGCTAGCAATTTCACATCGGTTACACGTACACTATTTTTTGTCAAAAGAGGTGCACTATATGGACCAAAGTGCCATTTGGGAACCAGATATAATCTCAGTATTTGGCATACATTTTTGTTGAGCAACTGTTACTGTTTCATACTCTATGAATAACTTAAATCAGTTATAAAAAGGTAGTTGTATTTATTTTCTTATGACTAACAGTAGGTTACAAGTCAGGTTCTTTAAATTATGTGCGTCCATCTTTGTTGCTATATACAGTATCTAACCTAACCATGTATCTGGCTTAAGGCCAACGGAACATTTTCTCTGGATTTCTCTTTTTCATAGGACGTTGGTCAGAAGTAGTGCACTACATAGGGAATATGGTGCCATTATGGACATATTCCCAGTCTCTTCATCCTGGTAGAGAAGAAGCCTTTGATGGCCCATGGGACTGGCCTGTCAGACTCAGAGAATGTCCTGCTGGGGCTGCTTCTCAGATGGGGTTTTCCAGCTCTCTCCCTGGGGGTCCCGCACACGACTTACCCAGTGAAACAAAAATCAATGGCTTAATGATCTAAAATGGGTAATAGAATGAAAAGAGAAGCCCTAAAACAACATGTATTTTGATAGGGGCCACACTGTCCCGGGCCACAGTGTGTGGGTGGTGGGTGTGTGTGTGGGACTGTGTTAAGTGTATGTGGGAGAGAGTGTGAGTTCACCCTGGCTTAGTGGCGCAAAACATATTGATTTATCGATTGCCTGTTTCACCAACAAGCCTCTCTCTCTCTTGCTCTCTAGCCGTGCCCGCTGTACAGGCTCATGGGACTTAGTGGGGATTGGGAAGGCAAGGCAAGGCAAGGCAAGGCAAGGCAAGGCAAGGCAAGGCAAGGCAAGGCAAGGCAAGGCAAGGCAAGGCAAGGCAAGGCAAGGGAAGGCTGGGGAAGGGAAGCCGGGGGATGTGAAGGCGTTGGAAGATGAGGGAAGGTCCATCTTCCAGTTGACTCACAAGCCTTTTAACCAAGGCCCCTAGATTTATGAACTTGGCCAAAATCTTGACCTATCTGCAAGGTGAGATTTATAAGCGTCTTAAAAGGAGGTTGCGTAGGGTGCCAAACCTCCTGTCCCACCATTGATGGCAGGGGTGGGGGCAGCTGTACTTTGTGATTAGCAGACAGGTTGTAGTTTAAGATATACTCCAAGGCGGCTCCAATTGCAAGATCAAAACTATATCATCATATTCTACAATACAAACCGATGTCCCTTAAGACCGAGTATACTGCAGTGCAATACAAACTCAAGAGGTAGCACCTTTTCGGATCGTACGTTAGAAACGTTCTCAACAAACCCACAGCAATCAAGGCACTGTCTAAGACAAAATGGAAATGCAGACCTAACACACCACACGGAAGCATTGACAAGTCCTTGAACATTAGAACAAAGTGTAAATGACCTCCAACAAGACCTGAGATGTGTTCATCTGTGATCCTTAAGATACTGTGACAACATCAAACCCACGATGAGAATCTGCTCTCGACACAACCAAAACATGTTGAAGTCATTGATTTGTCCCCTAGGTTGATTATGATTCATACCAGTATATCCCATGTTACCACACTATCCTCAACCCAGTGCCTCCATAAATTATAAAGGGAGTGAAATACGAGTCCCATTTGAAAGCACTTCATCTCGCCCTCCCTCGGTGACTCAACACATGTAACATTTGGTACAGCTTTGTCCCTTTTAGAGGGGGAGGTGCACATGTACGAGAAACAAAACAATATTGAATCGCAGACAGAAATAATCACTGAGCGAAAAGAGAAATCCACCAGGACAGAAACTGCAAAGTCAGTGAGAGGTGGAGTGGGCCTTCCATGCAACCCTGGTTGTCATGACGACTTGTTATCCCGCGCACTCTCCCAGAGGCAGCGGAATCAGGAGGGGAGGTCAGTGGGGACCGAAGGCTATTCTTAAACACACAGCAACAAGCAAATGAAATTACAGACCCAGGGTGAGCCAGGCCTAATCAAATAAAGCAGGGGGCCTGTCGGAAGCCTGCCAGTCACCTGCAACAGCACACCCAGGAACTGAGCTCTATTTACCCCTCATGGGGCACTGAAGGACCCCTAATCCTGGGGAGGGGGTCAAGGGAGGTGGGAGAATGCTAACACCAACAATGGTAATGAGAAAGGTTATAGTTGTCTATTTCACATCACACATGTCATGCGTTTAACATTCATATGCAGTTCAACAATGAGCAGAAAGAAGTGCAGTTGTAAAAGGTTAACCAGTCTAAGCAACTGACTTCAGGGGCGTCCAATGGGGCTCTGGTAAGACGTAGTGCACTATATAGGGAATAGGGTGCCATTTATAACGAAATCAGTGGAGTAAAGGTGTTCCAGTGTAATGGAGATGTTCAGCGTGCTGAATGACTGACTCCAGATCATTTTGGTCACAATATAGTGGAGGTGTTTAAGCTAAGCGACTGACTTTAGTCTTTTCATCTCCTCTGGGGGTTAAGGAGACCGTCTGATTGGGTCTTGGCATGGTGCGACGCTAACACCAGCCAACTCTCTTACAAATTAGAGGACCTCTGATTATGTTAACACCAGCCAAATTTCACTGATTCAAATCACAATGTTCTAAAATGCTGCAACACTAGCAAGATCCACTCGAGGACACCCACTTCAAATCTCCTGAAAAGACAAAAGTGTAAAAGTAGCTAATGCAACATTATTACTATGGTAGAACTATACAACTCAAAACTGAACTAAATTATCCTATCTGTTTCTCTGTAGCCCAGTTGGTAGATCATGGTGCTTGCCAGGATAGTGTGTTCGATTCCCACTATCCTGGCATTTGTATTTATTGAGGATACCCATTAGCTGCTGCCAATATTACAACATTACAATGTGCGTGTGCATGTGTTTGCATCTCTTTACAGGCTGCGCTGTTCCATAAGGTGTAGTTTCTGTTTTTAAATTGGATTTGAATGCTTGCTTGAGTTACTTGATGTGGAATACAGTTCCATGTAGTCATGGATCTATGTAAAATGTATGCATGCATGACTGTCAAGTCGCTTGGTATAAAAGCATCTGATAATACATATACAATATAATAGTATATGCCATTTATCTAGGTACCTTGCTTGAACCCACTCATGACATAAGATATGTAATTGACTGTCACAATCGCTGACGTTGGTACACTACATAACCAAAAGTGTGGACACCTGCTCGTCAAACATCTCATTCCAAAATCATGGGCATCAATATGGAGTTGTTCACCTTTTGCTGCTATAACAGCCTCAACTCTTCTGGGAAGGCTTTCCACTAGATGTTGGAACATTGCTGCAGGGACTTGCTTCCATTCAGCCACAAGAGCATTAGTTAGCACTGATGTTGGGCGATTAGGCCTGGCTCGCAGTCAGCATTCCAATTCATCCCAAAGGTGTTCGATGTGGTTGAGGTCAAGGCTCTTTGCAAGGCAGTCAAATTCTTCCACACTGATCTCGACAAACCATTTCTGTACGGACCTCGCTTTGTGCATGGGGGTATTGTCATGCTGAAACAGAAAAAAGGGCCTTCTCCAGGCTCTGTCGTAACCGGCTGCGACCGGGAGGTCCGTGGGGCGACGCACAATTGGCCTAGCGTCGTCCACGTTAGGGAGGGGTTGGCCGGTAGGGATATCCTTGTCTCATCGCGCACCAGCGACCCCTGTTGCGGGCCGGGCGCAGTGCAGGCTAAACAAGGTTGCCAGGTGCACGGTGTTTCCTCCAACACATTGGTGCGGCTGGCTTCCGGGTTGGATGCGCGCTGTGTTAAGGAGCAGTGCGGCTTGGTTGGGTTGCGTATCGGAGGACGCATGACTTAACCTTCGTCTTTCCCGAGCCCATACGGGAGTTGTAGCGATGAGACAAGATAGTAGCTACTAAAACAATTGGATACCACGAAATTGGGGAGAAAACGGGGTAAAATAAAAAATAAAAAAAACAAAGGGCCTTCCCCAAGCTGTTGCCACAAAGTTGGAAGCACAGAATATTCTAGAATGTCATTGTATGCTGTAGTGTTAAGATTTCCCTTCACTGGAACGAAGGGGCCTAGCTCGAAACATGAAAAACAGCCCAAGACCATTATTCCTCCACCAAACTTTACAGTTGGCACTATACATTGGGGCATGAAGCGTTCTCCTTGCATCCGCCAAACCCGAATTTGTCTGTCGGACTGCCAGATGGTGAAGTGTGATGCATCACTCCAGAGAATGCATGTCCACAGTTCTTGTGCTGAAGTTGCTTCCAGAGACAGTTTGGAACTTGGTAGTGAGTGTTGCAACCGAGGACAGACGGTTTTTACCTGCTACGTGCTTCAGCACTTGGCGGTTCCGTTTTGTGAGCTTGTGTGGCCTACCACTTCACGGCTGAGTCATTGTTGCTTCTTGACATTTCCACTTCACAATAACAGCCGTTACAGTTGACCGAGGCAGCTCTAGCAGGGCAGAAATTTGACGAACTGACTTGGAAAGGTGGCATTCTATGACTGTGACACATTGAAAGTAACTGTAAGGCCATTCTATTGCCATTGTTTGTCAATGGAGATTGCTTGGCTGTGTGCTCGATTTTATACACCTGTTAACGGGTTTGGCTGGAATAGCCAAATCCACTAATTTTAAGGGGTGTCCACATACCTTTGGCCATGTAGTGTATATCAAACGATATGCCTAACCCTATTATGTTGCATGCAAGTGGAAAGCAGGCTAGCTCTGCCTAGCTTGTTAGCCAGCTGTAGTGCTGCATCTGTCATGAATGTGTCAGATATGTTGTCATAAGCAGACATTTTAAAGGATGTCTGTCTGTCTGCTTATGACAACTGGAGCTAGGTTGTGTCAACCTCAAAAGGTTTTATGACAAAGGGTTCAAGTGAACTAAAGCTTATGAGAGAGAAAAAAAAAATCAGCTAGCTACCACACAGCACACTTTTGTCTTGTTAGCTTGTGAGAGAATGAAACCTTTAGCTGGATAATGGAATAACATAGTGAACTGAACTCTGTTGCTATTTTACAGAGTTTCCTGATCTGAGGAAGGACAGGTGTTTAATTATATTATTTTAACTGGCATTCTGAAGTAAACTTAATGGAGGAATTGTAATTAAGATTCTGGTGGAATATTTGCATTTCAAGTGGCACGATATTCCCTTTATAGTGCACTACTTTTGACCAGGGAACATAGGAGGAACTCAGAGGAGAGATAGCAAATAGAAGAGAGAACAGAGAGCGCAGTTCACAGACAGAACAGAATGACACCAGATGATATGCATCTTAATAATGGAGAAAGAGAGGGAAATGAAGAGAGCACATTTTTTTTGGAATGGTTTTCATTTTCTGAGATAGAGAAACACTGTCACAAGCTCTAAAACTTGGTAACAATGCACTGACCTGAATACTCTTTCATATGGCTTAATAAGCAGCCATATGATAGAATGCTTATGTTTGATTTTAAGTCCCTGTTGCCCAGGTAACAGATAGGAAGTACCTGTTTCCCTGGCACTTACTTTAATAGTTCATTTATAGCTACCTGGAGCCATACATTTACATTTAATTCATTTAGCAGACGCTCTTATCCAGAGCGACTTACAAATTGGTGCGTTCACCTTAAGACATCCAGTGGAACAGCCACTTTACAATAGTGCATCTAAATCTAGTAAGGGGGGTGAGAAGGATTACTTTATCCTATCCTAGGTATTCCTGAAAGAGGTGGGGTTTCAGGTGTCTCCGGAAGGTGGTGATTGACTCCGCTGTCCTGGCGTCGTGAGGGAGTTTGTTCCACCATTGGGGGGCCAGAGCAGCGAACAGTTTTGACTGGGCTGCGCGGGAACTGTACTTCCTCAGTGGTAGGGAGGCGAGCAGGCCAGAGGTGGATGAACGCAGTGCCCTTGTTTGGGTGTAGGGCCTGATCAGAGCCTGGAGGTACTGAGGTGCCGTTCCCCTCACAGCTCCGTAGGCAAGCACCATGGTCTTGTAGCGGATGCGAGCTTCAACTGGAAGCCAGTGGAGAGAGCGGAGGAGCGGGGTGACGTGAGAGAACTTGGGAAGGTTGAACACCAGACGGGCTGCGGCGTTCTGGATGAGTTGTAGGGGTTTAATGGCACAGGCAGGGAGCCCAGCCAACAGCGAGTTGCAGTAATCCAGATGGGAGATGACAAGTGCCTGGATTAGGACCTGTGCCGCTTCCTGTGTGAGGCAGGGTCGTACTCTGCGGATGTTGTAGAGCATGAACCTACAGGAACGGGCCAACCCCTTGATGTTAGTTGAGAACGACAGGGTGTTGTCCAGGATCACGCCAAGGTTCTTAGCGCTCTGGGAGGAGGACACAATGGAGTTGTCAACCGTGATGGCGAGATCATGGAACGGGCAGTCCTTCCCCGGGAGGAAGAGCAGCTCCGTCTTGCCGAGGTTCAGCTTGAGGTGGTGATCCGTCATCCACACTGATATGTCTGCCAGACATGCAGAGATGCGATTCGCCACCTGGTCATCAGAAGGGGGAAAGGAGAAGATTAATTGTGTGTCGTCTGCATAGCAATGATAGGAGAGACCATGTGAGGTTATGACAGAGCCAAGTGACTTGGTGTATAGCGAGAATAGGAGAGGGCCTAGAACAGAGCCCTGGGGGACGCCAGTGGTGAGAGCGCGTGGCGAGGAGACAGATTCTCGCCACGCCACCTGGTAGGAGCGACCTGTCAGGTAGGACGCAATCCAAGCGTGGGCCGCGCCGGAGATGCCCAACTCGGAGAGGGTGGAGAGGAGGATCTGATGGTTCACAGTATCGAAGGCAGCCGATAGGTCTAGAAGGATGAGAGCAGAGGAGAGAGAGTTAGCTTTAGCAGTGCGGAGCGCCTCCGTGATACAAAGAAGAGCAGTCTCAGTTGAATGACTAGTCTTGAAACCTGACTGATTTGGATCAAGAAGGTCATTCTGAGAGAGATAGCGGGAGAGCTGGCCAAGGACGGCACGTTCAAGAGTTTTGGAGAGAAAAGAAAGAAGGGATACTGGTCTGTAGTTGTTGACATCGGAGGGATCGAGTGTAGGTTTTTTCAGAAGGGGTGCAACTCTCGCTCTCTTGAAGACGGAAGGGACGTAGCCAGCGGTCAGGGATGAGTTGATGAGCGAGGTGAGGTAAGGGAGAAGGTCTCCGGAAATGGTCTGGAGAAGAGAGGAGGGATAGGGTCAAGCGGGCAGGTTGTTGGGCGGCCGGCCGTCACAAGACGCGAGATTTCATCTGGAGAGAGAGGGAGAAAGAGGTCAGAGCACAGGGTAGGGCAGTGTGAGCAGAACCAGCGGTGTCGTTTGACTTAGCAAACGAGGATCGGATGTCGTCGACCTTCTTTTCAAAATGGTTGACGAAGTCATCTGCAGAGAGGGAGGAGGGGGGAGGATTCAGGAGGGAGGAGAAGGTGGCAAAGAGCTTCCTAGGGTTAGAGGCAGATGCTTGAAATTTATAGTGGTAGAAAGTGGCTTTAGCAGCAGAGACAGAAGAGGAAAATGTAGAGAGGGAGTGAAAGGATGCCAGGTCCGCAGGGAGGCGAGTTTTCCTCCATTTCCGCTCGGCTGCCCGGAGCCCTGTTCTGTGAGCTCGCAATGAGTCGTCGAGCCACGGAGCAGGAGGGGAGGACCGAGCCGGCCTGGAGGATAGGGGACATAGAGAGTCAAAGGATGCAGAAAGGGAGGAGAGGAGGGTTGAGGAGGCAGAATCAGGAGATAGGTTGGAGAAGGTTTGAGCAGAGGGAAGAGATGATAGGATGGAAGAGGAGAGAGTAGCGGGGGAGAGAGAGCGAAGGTTGGGACGGCGCGATACCATCCGAGTAGGGGCAGTGTGGGAAGTGTTAGATGAGAGCGAGAGGGAAAAGGATACAAGGTAGTGGTCGGAGACTTGGAGGGGAGTTGCAGTGAGGTTAGTGGAAGAACAGCATCTAGTAAAGATGAGGTCGAGCGTATTGCCTGCCTTGTGAGTAGGGGGGGAAGGTGAGAGGGTGAGGTCAAAAGAGGAGAGGAGTGGAAAGAAGGAGGCAGAGAGGAATGAGTCAAAGGTAGACGTGGGGAGGTTAAAGTCGCCCAGAACTGTGAGAGGTGAGCCATCCTCAGGAAAGGAGCTTATCAAGGCATCAAGCTCATTGATGAACTCTCCGAGGGAACCTGGAGGGCGATAAATGATAAGGATGTTAAGCTTGAAAGGGCTGGTAACTGTGACAGCATGGAATTCAAAGGAGGCGATAGACAGATGGGTAAGGGGAGAAAGAGAGAATGACCACTTGGGAGAGATGAGGATCCCGGTGCCACCACCCCGCTGACCAGAAGCTCTCGGGGTGTGCGAGAACACGTGGGCGGACGAAGAGAGATCAGTAGGAGTAGCAGTGTTATCTGTGGTGATCCATGTTTCCGTCAGTGCCAAGAAGTCGAGGGACTGGAGGGGGCATAGGCTGAGATGAACTCTGCCTTGTTGGCCGCAGATCGGCAGTTCCAGAGGCTACCGGAGACCTGGAACTCCACGTGGGTCGTGCGCGCTGGGACCACCAGATTAGGGTGCACCTATGGAGACTAAGCTGACTAACAGCTCTCGTAAAATTTCATCCAGATGAGTTCAACGGGTTCTCTTGGAAGCCTGCCTGGACAGAGTGTAAGCATGTGAGGTCTATGTGCCAACAAATATGAGAGCAGAGAGACTGAACTGTCCTTGATGCTGACCATAATGTATACAGGACTACAGGCAGGAAGCTATGATAGGTATGAGAGCACATGCACTCTTCTACCCTACATCCCTTTTCTCACTAGCTGATCGGTAGATTATCTATCCCACTTCACTATTCAAGGCAGCTAGAGAAGGACTTGGCTGTGCCCTCTACCCCTTCAATCTATTTCCCCTTCCTAAGAACGGCTCCTCCCTAGCCCTGCTTCACTCTCTGGGGGCCATTCAAGGAGTTTTTGACCTGCCCCGCCCCACCCTAAAGGGTCGTTTTAGGATGCTTGACCTTGCCCTGATCCCACCTCGCCACACACACACTCTCTCTCCCTGGTCTTTCCCCTCTCTAAAGGCTAGTTTTCCCCTCCTGCTAATAAGTAGGGGTAATTAATGGCTGGCCTTGGACTTGGCCCTGGCTCTCTGGTTCTGGCCGGGGGGAGGAGGGCTGATCGCCTGGGCCTCTCTCTCCTTACTTCTCTCTTCTCATTCCTCTTTCAACAGAGACAAATGTTGCTGAGGGATGGGAGGAAGAACAACACACAGGGAGCAGGAGAGGAAATGGGAGTGAAGGAGAGAGGGAGGGTGAGAGAGGTACAGTGAGAGATAGAGGGAGAGAGTGGGGGAAGGAGAGGAGATAAAAGAGGATAGATATTGAGAGGTAGATGGAGAAAGGGGAGGGAGGTAGAGTCGAAGTAGAAAGGAGAGAAGGAGGAGAAAGGGAATGAGAAAGAACGAGGAGTAAATGAGGAGATAGAGAGGATGGGAAGACATGAGGGAGATATTGAGAGAGAGAGACGAAAACAGGAAGTCGGAAATAGTGAGAGACAATAGCCAATTCTAGAGTAAGAGAAGGGGGGGTGGGGGGGGTGGCATAGGGTTACTATAGTACCACATGTAAAAATACCAGCAAAGCAGTGCCCACGAGACTGCAGTCTTCACACTGAGAAACCAATAAAATAGCAAAGGCTGGATGTGATCAGCAATATCTACTCCCTCACTTCACCACACTGTGATAAAAAATGTCTACGGCTGTACCATAACTATTTACAGACTTAGCAACTGGCCACTCTCAAGAACACACTCTGGTAACTGTGACTCGTGACTCAATATCTATTCTTAGTACCTTAGTACCTGAGTCTAAAACTCGTCTTCCCTTACCCAAGTTATTGTTGTCATAAATTGACACTACAGATTATAACAAATGCTAAAACATAATGTGCATGAAACATTCAGAAAAAAAGCTAAATAAAACGTGCTTCCTTATTACCAGAAATAGTCAGATTTTCAGAATTAAAACCTTCGTCGTCAGAGGGCTTCTCCCCAACAGCAATCTCATAACGTTGGTCTTGGGGTGGTCTAGTGGTTAGGGCCACTGCCTTCAAAGCACATAAACCACGTCGGCATGGGTTCAAATCTGGCCCACGCCCGTCTAACACAAACTCTCTTCCAACTTTCCTGTCTCTCTATTCAATGAAGAAAAATAATGAATCAACAGCAGCCCAATTGGAGGACAGTGCTAGCCATGTATGGCTAATTAGAAGGATTTAGTGTTGTGCATAATAAAGCTAAGCTAATAACTACACAATTATGAATCTTTAATATCATTATGGGGACATGAAGACACAGTGCCACTGTGGTAATGACATGCAATTAGAGCACAATAGTTATCACCAGCATCAATAATTCAACATGGCCACATCTCAGCCCAATTGCTGAGTGAGGATGACATCCAGCCATGAAAAAGAGAGGCTGAAGGAGATGGCTAGTTCTGTCCGGCACCCAAATGGTGATGGCTGATGCAATATAATTGGGCTGCCAGCAAATATATAATTAAATATGTTATTTGTGGGGCTAAGAATGTTCCAAGAACAAATGTTAAAATTCAAGCCGAATACTCTCGGAAATGAATTGGTTCTGGTCTCCAAAATGCTGTTAATGCTGCTTTCATTTCCAGAACAGACCATGAGCCATGAGTTCTGAGATGGACTAAATGCTGTTGTTTTGTATTGGTATGATTGCAGTTTTGCCTTCCAGAAAAATGTTCACACAACGTTTCGGGAACATTCATGTCATAACCAAAATGGTAATGAAATGTATTGTAAAAGATTCCTAAATGTAAAAGGCAGAGAAAGGTTCCAGAGAGAAGCATTAAAGTGGCACACCCATTTCATCCTTGGTAGACGTATACAGGACATAGCCAGCAACTCAATCCAAGGGCAACAGTATGTACAGTATGCAACTCTAACGACCAAAGGCTACTTGAGTTGACGAGACATTTAGCCAGTTGAGGACAAAAATATGACTGTTGGATAAAATTGAGTTATTACACTAAAGGAAAGAGGGGAAAAACAGCCAAACTGAATTCACTGACCCATAAAAACTGTTAAAACATCAATCAATCTAGTTAAAGATTAACAAAAAAAAAATCAAAGGTTTAATTAAGGAATGTGAACATCTTCATAGAAGTCAACTGCGATTCTCAATATCTGGGCTCCTTTGAAACCTGACAGCTTGCCTGCTGTTCAGAGAGCTGCCAGATAGTCTCAATGGTCCGCCCCATGTGTGAGACAGGCAGAACAAATTAATGAAAAGCATAGTTCCAGGACCTCGGCGTGAAACAGAGAGAAAAGAGAGAGAAATGGAAATAAAGAGAGCGAGAAACAGATAGGAAGACAGAGAGATGAAGGGCGAGAAACTGAGAGTAAAAGGGAGAGAGAGGGTAAGAGAGAGATGGGAAGAGAGCGAAAGAGAGGGAGAGTAAGAGAAAGAGAGGGAGAAGTAAGATAGAAAGAGGATAGCAGAGAATGGTGGTGCTTGTTAAATTCATCAAACTTTAATGGAAAGTCATGATGTACCAAGATCAAGAGAAAGAAAACTAAAATAGAGAACTCCCTGAGAGAGAGATTGATAGAAAGAGAGAGAGAGCTGTAAGAGAGTAAGAGAAAGATGAGCGAGAGAGAGTTGAAATGTCTTGATTCTTTTGGAACTTGTGTGAGTAATATGAAGTTAAGTACCTTTCCCAAGGGTGAGATAACATGGCCTCAGTGCTCCAACGTTTTATGCAGCGAGTTGGTCAACACATAATGGCTGATGTGTGTGTGTGTGATAACAATGGTGGTGAATGAGGTGAGGTACCCTCCTGGAATGTAAAAGCATCTAGTTTCTAGAAATTTGCTTTATACTTGAAATCTACTTTGGCCTAAAACACCCCAACTGCTTTTTTGACTGAGGTTAGTGATATTTAAAACAGTAGCAACACAGTAAACAGTGGTCACATTGCTGTCTACCTTTAATAAAAAATAGCACAGTTTCAGGAAACTAGGCGTATGTCGCACAGAAAGAGACAGGAACCTTAACTAGATGTGGCTGGGAGGTGGTTATAGCATTTTCACATGACCCATTTTCACATGACCCATCAATTTAGAAAAGTGTGTCTCATCTAATAATGATAAAATACACTTTCTGTTTTTGATATTGATACTGTCATGACATTGGCCTGGGGGATAGGTTTATGACAGTCATAAATACCTCTTCCCCCCTTTTTTTCTTCTCTCTACACTACTGAGGTTACATTTAAAAAACCCTTGGTTAACAGAGATTCTGGCAACTTCAGTAGGTGGGGGAAATGAACTATATTCTGGTAATCCGAACAATTGAACAGATGCGGTGGTACTTAATGAATATGATGTCAGTTCGGTTGTCATCTGAGACATTCTCATGAATGATAAGATGACAAACTCCACAGTGGAAAGTCTACACATCAGAGTTATCGGATTCACGTGGAATTGTTGTTCAATTTAAATGTTTGAATATGAAATTATTTGTGACGGGATGAAATGTGATTTTAGCTTCTAAAATGTGAGATGTGGGTTTTCATAAGTTAGGGCTGCTCACTCAGTGGCCCACCTCTGTGAAGGGACATGGGTTATAACATTTTTCAAACACGCCCTCTTCTCCCTTCCTATATAAAGCCTTGACGACAATAGAACTTCCTGTTCAGATGAGGTAGGATGACGGTCCTATGTCAGAATGGTTCAGATAATAACTACAGAACGAAGCCAACATCAGCACGAGCTTTGGTTGTGAATGGTATGAACTTTAGAACTCTTATTCACTACAGAAGTGATACCTCCTAGCCGTTGAGTTAGCGACCGCAGCTGCAAACGCAGGTTAGGAAGGAAAAGACAGAGTATCCCATCTACCCCACAACGACGTTACTACAACGTATCCAATTGACCACCAGAGACATTCTTCAAAGGACAAAGGACTCGGTTTGGCAACACGGTCTTCCATCTATCACCAACCTACTGAAGCGCAGCTCAGAGTAAATATTTATTGCATTTTCCTTTTCCAAATGGGCGGTAATTTAGAATGCATAAGATACTGTATTTACGATAGCACAGCTTTTTCCCTTTGTTCCTCAGTCTCCCGCTCTTTCACTCAACCCAGATCCTTTTGCTTTGTGTAACAAGCTGTCATATCTGTTCCGCCCGCTAGGGACGTTTTCCTTTATGACGTCATTTGTAATCAAGTTATGATTAATTGTGTGTATGTGAATTCTGTGTGATTAGTTAGGTATTTAGTAAATACATAATTAAACCCAATGTTGTATTGCTGATTCAAATTGTTAGCCAGGGTTCTTGCAGATAACCAAGAATTTACAACTTTCAGATTATGAGACTGAAGTAAGATGAAGATTAATGTTGACTGCTATTGATGTAAAATATTACTATGTCTTTAAGAGTTTATTCAGAAGATAACAGCTCTATAAATACGATTTTGTGGTACCCGACTCTCTAGTTAATTACATTTACATGATTAGCTCAATCAGGTGATATTAATTACGAATAATGTATTTTATAGAATAGCATGTTTTAACAATTAATCCGGCACAGCCAAAGACACGACAATACTATGCAAGTAACCTCTTCACTGTACCGTTTACACCTTCTGTATCCTGTGCACATGACAAATAAACTTAAATGTTATTTGACATAGCGTGTTTACCACATGGCCTCACATGTGAATCCTTAAAGAGATGGGTGGAGCCAAGGCTTAAGAGGGTGTGAACGGTGATGAATGGGTGTTAACAAAGAAGAGCTCTCCAGTAGGTGACCAAAACATTTAAGGGCCACTTTCTCAAAAGTGGGGTTACAAGTTTATCCACTTTCAAAGCAGAATTACTTTACTATTGTTCCTCAAATGCAGTGTATGATATACCATTTTCTAGCTCAGAGTCTCTACTTTTATCCAATGTAAAAAACACAGTTTCTAATTTTGCTGCTATGAATCAAGGCGGTCAGTCACAAATGTCTAAGCCTTTAACTCCAAATTATCCTTCAACGTGAAAACTGCCGGTAACACAGGCTAACATAACTAAGCAATCGTTCAAAAACCAAAATTGTCTATTTTTGCAGCCAATGGGAATTTATTTGTCAGTTTAATTTCGCAGGTGCCTTTAACACGCCAATCAACAATTGGCGGCTCGCCGTGAACAAGCGGCACCATCTGTGTGTGCTGGGGCGCCAGTCACCATGGAGTCATCCCTCTATGCCACGGCAACGCTAAGGCAGCATCACAACTTGCACCCTAATCCCTATATAGTGCACTACTTTTGACCAGGGCCCATAGGGTTCTGGTCAAAGGTAGTGTGCAATATATGGAATGGGGTGCCTTCTGGGATGCAGCCTGAGACTACATTAACAATCGCTGGTCCATGCATCTTTGACCATCATTTATTTGGCAAAGACAATTAGGTAGCCCCCAAAAACACCATTTGTGGTAGGACCAAGTCTCCCTTTTTAATCACTTGTAGTAATTAATTTCTATGAGCTGTATCATTAGATCAGCACAGTCACAGTCTTCCCAGCCAAGGCATGTAGGAGATGACAAAAGGAAAGAAAAAAAGGAGGGAATCATCACAAAAATCGAGGATCTGGAAGAGTTGGGTGGCCGTCCAAAAACGTTACAAGGTTGTCCCACGAGGAGCGTAATCCATCAAAGTGATTTTTCTTCTCCCCCCTCCGGTTCCAACCCCCTGTCTCCTATGCAACGTACTCATTTTCCTCTCAGAGGGTGTGACATTCATAAAGGATGCTGCGGCTGGGCTGGTGCCACTTCCTGCCAAGGTTTGGGAAGCTAGAAGTGCGTCTTAGAAGTGTGCCTACAGCTGATGGGTGTGGGTGTCTCCTCTGCTCTTCTCTTCCCACGTAGCCCTGTTCCAAGACTCTCACTCTGCTGTCTTCCTTCCCCTTCTTCCTTAAACATTTTTTTATTTTGATCTTTCATTCTCAGGGCTTTCATCTATACAGCCTTCTCAGATCAGAGATCAACTAAATGACTTAAGCAAGGAAGAAAGCAAGCCGTTTGAAGAACATGGAGAGAACATGCGTTGTGAGTTAAAGGTCAGTTCCAAAGTCAGGGTGATATGACCCCTGTGAACCCTTCCTGACCTGAAGACACAGGGTATCTGATCCTCTGACTGTGGAAAAGACAGCCTTACATACCTGATGTAAGTCTGTCTTGTCAATCCGGCTACCTGTCAATCCGGCTCAGTTCTAGACAGCCTAATCCGCTCTCTGCAAACATTAAGGAAAATGTATCTTTCACTCCCCTCCTGCTTCAGCAAGATTCAAGCAAACCTATACAGTGGTGGACTGAGACCAGAAATCGTCTCGGGGATTTCTAACACACCGGCTCATTTCCTTCCTTGAGGCCCCACTATTAGCCAGATACTGATAATTTTGCATCCCAATTGTGCCTTTACTACATACGACTGCAACTCGGATTCTGTTGATACGTTGACCTAGAAGATAGACAGACGGACAGACAAGAGGAAAAACGCAAACACCGTCTGACATGTTTGCGGTGCATTTGGTTCAGGCAGCGAGATTCTTTTAGGATCTGAGAGTGTGTCAGAGAACAGAGGAGAGGCGAGGATAGAGAACATAGTCAGAGCGATTGTTCTTCCATGTGGAAAGGTGACACAAAGAGAAATGTGAGCGGGTCTTCCAGTGGGAGGGGTGTGTGAGAGAAATCTAGAGACAGAATAAACGAGGTACAAAAATTGTTGATGTAAGGAAGCTAGATGAAAGGAATATGATAGAGTAAATAATGTTACAGCAAAAATGTGAAATATTACTGCAGTGGAATACAGTATCAGGGCATAGTATACTGAAGGCTCATTGAACACAGTCTGGCAGTCTTGACACACACACACACACAAATGCAGGTGTATGCATACACATACACAGCCCAGCCAGGGTATAGGGAGGGACAGAATGTTGTGTTACAGCAGAGTAGAGAGAGACTCTCCACAGCGCCATAGAGAGAGTCCATAAACAGTGATGGATGGCACATCATCATTTAACTCTTTAGTGACTTTTCAACAGTGTCACACCCCACAAAGCACCTGCAAGCGGTTGCAGCAGACAGTACAGACAAAGTGAAAAAGACAGAGAGCTCAATAGAAAGGAAATGCAGACAAAATGAGGCCCAAGTGGGACAGGAAAAGTCACCATCCCACACATACTAGCTGTATCTCGAGCAGGGGTAGGCAACTAGATTCAGCCGTGTCAGAGTGGATGGTCAGAGGACAGGAACAGAATTATAATAATTAGCAAAATACAAAAACAATATATATTTGTCGACCCCTGATCTAGAGTATGAAAAATTCACTATCCTCCTCTGCCAACACAGAGAGGGAACGATTGAGAGCTAGAGAGAGAAATACTAGACAGACCTCCCTTGCCAAACTAGAATGCTATTTGACCCTACACAGAGAGTACACAGTGGCAGAATAACTGACCACTGTGACTAACCCAGACTTAAGGAAAGCTTTGACTATGTACAGACTCAGTGAACATAGCCTTGCTATTGAGAAAAGCCGCATTAGGCAGACCTGGATCTCAAGAGAAGATATTTTGTGGGCAGTGTGCACATAGCCTGAGGTGGAAACTGAGCTCACTTCCTAACCTCCTGCCAAATGTATGACCATAGAGACACATATTTCTTTCAGATTACACAGATCCACAAAGAATTCGAAAACAAACCCAATTTTGATAAACTCCCATATCTACTGGATGAAATACCACAGAGTGCCATCACAGCAGTAAGATGTGTGACCTGTTGCCACAAGGGAAACCAGTGAAGAACAAACACCATTGTAAATACAACCCATACAACCCAAGTGTGTTTATTTATTTTCCCTTTTGTACTTTAACCATTTGCACATCGTTACAACACTGTATATATACATAATATGACATTTGTAATGTCTTTATTCTTTTGGAACTTGTTTATTTCACTTTTGTAGATTATCTACTTCACTTGCCTTGGCAATGTTAACATATGTTTCCCATGCCAATAAAGCCCCTTGAATTGAATTTAAAAAGAGGATGATCGGGCGCGAGAGAGAGAGAAAGAGAGAGGCCCTGCTCACACTTTCTGGTCTGAGGCCAAACCACATGACTAACATTGGACACTTTATGGAACACAAAGCCTTCACTATCTCTGGAATATCCAAGGCCTGATGTCATCTGCCTTTGGCCCTAAAGAGCAGGAACCTGGACCTGCACCAACGAAATCAGAAATACAGACATTGTCATGCTACAAGAAACATGTTTATCGAGGAGATGGACTGACTGGTTGCCCTCTAGGTTACAGAGAGATGGTAGTCCCGTCCACCAAACTACCATGTGTGAAACAGGGAAGGGACTCAGGGGGTATGCTAATTTGATAGAGCAGACCTAACTCATTCTATTAAATTAATCAAAACAGGAACAATTTATATTTGGATAGAAATTCAAAAAGAAATTATCTCAACAGAGAAAAATGTCCACCTGTGTGCTGCCTATATCCCCCCACCAGAATCCCCATACTTTAAAGGAAGACAGCTTCTCCATCCTAGAGGGGGAAATCATTATTTTCCAGGCTCAGGGACATGTACTAGTCTGTGGCAACCTAAATGCCAGAACTGGACAAGAACCTGACACCCTCAGCGCACAGGGGGACAAACACCTACATGGAGGTGACAGCTTCTCCCCCCCATATGTCCCCCTAGGCACAACTACGACAACATAACCAACAAAAACGGGTCACGGCTCCTGCAGCTCTGTTGCATGCTGGGTATGCACATAGTCAATGGTAGGCCTTGAGGGGACTCCTATGGTAGGTACACCTGTAGCTCATCTTTTGGCAGTAGTACTGTAGACTACTTTATCACTGACCTCAACCCAGAGTCTCTCAGAGCGTGCACAGTCAGCCCACTGACACCCCTATCAAATCACAGTCTACTTGAACAGAGCAATACTCAATCACGAGGCATCAAAGCCAAAGGAACTGAATAATATTAAGAAATGCTATAGATGGAAGGAAAGTAGTTTGGAAACCTATCAAAAAACTATTAGGCAACAAACTCAATCCCTTTTAGACAACTTCCTAGACAAAGTCTTTCAATTTAATAGTGAAGGTGTAAACTTGGCAGTAGAAAACCTAAACCGTATATTTGACCTCTCAGCTTCCTTATCAAATCTAAAAATGTCAAGTAGACAACCTAAGAAAATTAACAACAATGACAAATGGTTTGATAAAGAATGCAAAAACCTTGTAACGGCCGTCGTCGGTGGAATAAGGTGAGGACCAAGGTGCAGCGTGGTAAGTGTTCATGATTTTTAATATAATCAAAACTGAACACTAAACAAAACGACAACTAGGAAGAACGAACAAACGAAACAGTCCTATCTATTGAATACCACAAAACAGAAAATAAACACCCACCACACAGGTGGAAAAAGACTACCTAAGTATGATTCTCAATCAGAGACAACTAACGACACCTGCCTCTGATTGAGAACCATACCAGGCCAAACTCAAAAACCTAGAAGAAACACAAACAGACTGCCCACCCCAACTCACACCCTGACCATACTAAAACAAAGACAAAACAAAGGAACTAAGGTCAGAACGTGACAAACCTAAGAAAGAAATTGAGAAACCTATCCAACCAAAAACAGAGACCCAGAAAACCTGAGCCTACATTATGGTGAATCACTAAAACAATACAGAAATACACTATGAAAAAAAAAAGAAAAGGAAAAAAGGAAAAAGAAGGAACAGCAGGTCAGAAATCAGCTAAATGTAATTGAAGAATCCATAGAATCTAACCACTTCTAGGAAAATTGGAACACACTAAACAAATACAAAGAGTTGTCTATCCAAAACAGATATGTATGGATAAACCACTTCTCCAATCTTTTTTGGCCTTATAACAAAGAACAGCAAAAACATATACATGATCAAATACAAATCTTAGAATAAACTATTAAAGACCACCAGAACCCACTGGATTATCCAATTACATTGAATGAACTACAAGACAAAATACAAACGCACCAATCCAAAAAGGCCTGCGGTGTTGATGGTATCCTCAATGAAATGATCAAATATACAGACAACAAATTGCAACTGGCTATACTTTAACTCTATCATCCTTCTTATCTCTGGCATCTTCCCTAATATTTGAAACCAAGGACTGATCACCCCAATCCATGGAATTTTAGACAAATTTGACTCCAATAACTACCATGGAATATGCGTCAACAGCAACCTTTGGAAAATCCTCTGCATTGTCATTATCAGCAGACTTGTACATTTCCTCAGTGAAAACAATGTGCTGAGCAAATGTCAAGAATTACAATTCGACAGACCACATAGTCACCTTGCACACCCTAATTGACAAACACACAAACCAAAACAAAGGAAAAGTCTTCTCATGCTTTGTTGATTTCAAAAAAGCGTTTGACTCAATTTGGCATGAGGGTCTGATATACAAATTGATGGAAAGTGGTGTTGGGGAAAAACATACAATGTTATAAAATCCATGTACACAAACAAGTGTTTGGTTAAAATTGGCACAAAATCACACATTTCTTTCCACATGGCTGTGGGATGAGACAGGGATGCAGCTTAAGCCCCACCCTCTTCAACATATATATCAGTGAATTGGTGAGGGCACTATAACATTCAGCAGCACCCGTCCTCACCCTACTAGAATCTGATGTCTACTGCTTTCTGATCTGGTGCTTCTGTCCCCAACCAAAGAGGGCCTACAGCAGCACCTAGATCTGCTGCACAGATTCTGGACCTTCCAAAAAAGGTCCAGTTGCCTGGACCACAAATACAAATTCCATCTAGACACCATTGACCTAGAGCACATACCTCAGCCTAAACATCATAGCCACAAGTAACTTCCACAAAGCTGTGAATGATCTGAGAGACCAGGCAAGAAGGGCCATCTATGCCATCAAAAGGAACATAAAATTTGACATACCAATTAGGATCTGGCTAAAAATACTTGAATCAGTTATAGAACCCTTTTCCCTTTATGATTGTAAGGTCTGGGGTCCGCACACCAACTAAAAATTCACAAAATGGGACAAACACTAAATTGAGACTGCATGCAGAATTCCGCAAAAATATCCTCTGTGTACAACGTAAAACACCAAATAATGCATGTAGAGCAGAATTAGGCCGATACCCGCTAATTACCAAAATCCAGAAAAGATCCATTAAATTCGTCAACCACCTAAAAGGAAGCAATTCCCAAAACCTTCCATAACAAAGTCATCACCTATGGAGAGATGAACCTGGAGAAGAGTCCCCTAAGCAAGCTGGTCCTGTAGCTCTGTTCACAAACACAAACATAACCAACAGAGCTCCAGGACAGCAAAACAATTAGACTCAACGAAATTATGAGAAAACAAACAGATAATTACTTGACACATTGGAAAGAATTAACAAAAAAACTGAGCAAACTAGAATGCTATTTGGCCGTAAACAGAGAGTACACGGTGCCAGAATACCTGGACACTGTAACTGACTCACAATTAAGGAAAGCTTTGTCTATGTACTGGCTCAGTGAGCATAGCCTTGCTATTGAGAAAGGCTGTTGTTGACAGACCTCTCAAGAGAAGAAATGCTATGTGCACACTGCCCAACAAAATGAGATGGAAACTGAGATGCATTTCCTAACCTCCTGTCAGATGTATGACCATATTAGAAACACATATTTCCCTCAGATTACACAGACCCACAAATAAATCGAAAGCAAATCCAATTTTGATAAACTCCCATATCTATTAGGTGAAATACCACAGTGTGCAATCACAGCAGCAAGATTTGTGACCTGTTGCCACAAGAAGAGGGCAACCAGTGAAGAACAAACACCATTGTAAATACAACCCATATTAATGTTTATTTATTTTCCCTTTTGTACTTTAACTTTTTTGCACATCGTTACAACACTATATACATAATATGTATAGTGTCTTTATTCTTTTGGAACTGTTGTAAGTGTAATGTTTATTGTAAAAATGTTATTGTTTATTTCACTTTTGTTTATTATCAACTTCACTTGCTTTGGCAATGTAAACATATGTTTCCCATGCCAATAAAGCTCCTTAAATTGAAATTGAGAGATTGAGGGAGGGGGAGAGAGAGAGACAGATGCAACAGGAGAGAAAGAGAACAATGATGAAACAGCGATAGTGTGTGATAAATAGGGGGAGGACAAAAGAGAGCTACTGTAGAGAGAGACAGAAAAAGAAAGAGCAATAGGGCAAGAGAGAGGGGCGACATCAATCGCTTTCGCTAAGGCAATGAAAAAGAGAGTCCGAAAAAAAGCAATTGTATGGTGTGACACAGAAGAGCCAAAGAGAGAGAGAAAGAGAATGTAGTAAATGCACCAAGAGAAAAAAAATGCATTTTCACCAGAGAGAGGGCAAAGTAAACCATCTATTACAGTTTACCTTCACCCATGGGAGATGTGAAATTGGGGCACTCAGAGAGGGCAGAATGAGAACCTGAGTTACCTTGTAATTCCCATGTCATAACAGGCCTCGAGAGTATCAGAGCAACACATTGAGAGATCAGTAGTATAGTAATATGATAATATATTATAAACTGGGTGGTTTGAGCCCTGAATTCTGATTGGCTGAAAGCCGTGTTATATCATAATGTATACCATGGCTATGACAAAACATTTAGTTTTACTGCTCTAATTACACTGGTACCCAGTTTATAATAGCAATAAGGCTCCTCGGGGGTTTGTGATATATGGCCAATATACCACGACTAAGGGCTGTGTCCAGGCACTTCGCGTTGGCCATATACCACACCTCCCCGGGCCTTATTGCTTAAATATATCCCATTTAACAGACACTTTCATCGAAAGCAACATACTGGCATGCGTGCATAAACTATAGAATAGTAACTAGTGTAGTATAGTATAGTAGCTAGTATAGTAGATATCCCACTGTCCTAAGTTAAAGATCTTCATCGTATTATCAGTTGTGTTTTGTGAAAAAACAAAACAATATTTAAATGAATGGCCAGTTGTGTTGAACTAGCACCACATTGAGTGTGCCTCAAATGGCACATTATTCCCTATACTGCACTACGTATGACCAGCGCCTGGGCCAGCACAGTGCCTTCAGAAAGTATTCACAGACCATTACTTTTTTCACATTTTGTTGTGTTACTGCCTGGTTTTAAAATGTATTACATTTTGATTTTGTATAACTGATCTACACACAATACTCCATTATGTCAAAATGGAATTTTGTTTGTAGAAAAAAATTTAATTAATAAAAAATGAAAATCTGAAGTGTCTTGAGTCAATAAGTATTTAACTCCTATTTTTTGGCAAGACTAAATACATTCAGGAGTAGAAATTAGCTTAACAAATCACATAATAAGTTGCATGGACTCATTCTGTGTTAAATAATATTGGTTAAAAAAATGTTTTTTATGACTACCCCATCTCTCTACCCCATATATACAATTTTCTGTAAGGTCCCACAATCTAGTAGTGATTTTCAAGCACAGATTCAACCACAATGCCTTTCAAAGAAGGGCACGGATTGGTAGATGTGTAAAAGTTATTAATTAGGCTTTGGATGGTGTATCAATACACCCAGTCACTACAAAGATACAGGTGTCAGAGAGGAAGGAAACTGAGTTAGGAAGCCAAAGGTGATTTTAAAACCGTTCAAAACATGCATCCTGTTTGTAATAAGGCAGGTAAGTAATACTGCTAAAAATATGTCAAATTAATTAATTTTACATCCTGAATACAAAGCGTTATATTGGGGGCAAATTAACACAACACATCATTTTAAGTACCACTCTTCAAATTTTCAAGCATGGTGGTGGCTGCATCATGTTCTGGGTATGCTCGTCATTGCCAAGAACTAGGGAGTTTTTTAAAGATAAAAATAAACGGAATGGAGCTAAGCACAGGCAAAATCCTAGAGGAATACCTGTTTCAGTCTTCTTTCCAACAGACACTGGGAGATAAATTCACTTTTCAGCAGGACAATAACCTAAAACACAAGGCCAAATCTACACTGGAGTTGCTTATCAAGATTACATTAAATTTATCTGAGTGGCTTTGTTAAAGTTTTGATTTTAAATGAGCTTTTTCACCTTTATTTAAATAGGCAAGTCAGTTAAGAACAAATTCTTATTTTCAATGACAACCTAGGAACAGTGGGTTAACTGCCTTGTTCAGAGGCAGAACAACAGATTTGAACCTTGTCAGCCCGGGGATTTGATCTTGCAACCTTTTGGTTACTAGTCCAATGCTCTAACCACTAGGCTACCTGCCACTCCAAAAAATAATAATGGCCAAATATTGTACAATCATGGTGCAACACTCTTATAAACTGACCCCCAATATATTCATAGCTGTAATCGCTGCCAAAGGTGTTTCTAACATGTATTGTCTCAGGAGGGTGAATACTTATCTAATCAAGATATATTAGTGTTCTATTTTTCATAACTGTTAGAATTGTTTTTCCACTTACATTAGAGTATTTTGTGTAGATCGTTGACCAAAAATGACAATTAAATCAATTTTAAACCCACTTTGTAACACAATTGTTTTGTAAAAAGTAAAGGGAAAGTATTCAGAACCCTTGACTTTTTCCAGATTTTGTTACGTTACCATCTTATTCGAAAATTGATTAAAAAAAATTTACTCAAAAATCTACACACAATACTCCATAACGACAACGTGAAAACAGGTTATTAGAAATGTTTGCCAATGTGGAAAAAAACAAAACAAATACCTTATTTACATACTGTAAGTATTCAAACACTTTGCTATGAGACTCGAAATTGAGGTCAGGTGCATTCTGTTTCCATTGATCATCCATGAGAGGTTTCAACAACTTGATTGGAGTCCACCTGTGGTAAATACAATTGATTGGAAATTATTTGGAAGGGCACACACACCTGTCTATATCAGGTCCCACAGTTAACAGTGCATGTCAGAGCAAAAAGCAAGCCATGAGGTCGAAGGAATTGTCCGTAAAGCTCGAAGATAGGATTGTGTTGACAAATAGATCTAGGGAATGGTATAATTCTGCAGCATTCAAGGTCCAAGAACACAGTGGCCTCCATCATTCTTAAATGGAAGACTTCAATCACCAAGACTCTTCCTACAGCTGGCCGCCAAGCAAAACTGAGCAATCAGGGAGAAGGGCCTTGGTCAGGGAGGTGACCAAGAACCCAATGGTCACTCTGCCAGAGCTCCAGAGTTCCAGAGTTCCTCTGTGGAGATGGGAGAACCTTCCAGAAAGACAACCATCTTTGCAGCACTTCCAAAAACAGGCCTATATGGTATAGTGGCCAGACAGAAGCCTCTCCTCAGTAAAAGGCACATGACATCCCGCTTGGAGTTTAACAAAAGGCACCTAAAGACTCTCAGACCATGAGAAACAAGATTCTCTGGTCTGATGAAACCAAGAGTCACGTCAGGAGGAGACCTGGCACCATCCATATGGTTAAGCACGGTAGTGGCAGCATAATGCTGTGGGGATGTTTTTCAACGGCAGGGACTGACTACGTAGTCAGGATTAAGGCAAAGATGAACGGAGCAAAGTACAGAAAGGTCCTTGATGAAAACCCACTACAGAGCACTCAAGATCTCAGACTGGGGTGAAGGTTCACCTTCCAACAGGACAATGTCCCTAAGCACACAGCCAAGACAACGCAGGAGTGGCTTCGGGACAAATCTATGAATGTCCTTGAGTGGCCTAGCCAGAGCCTGGACTTGAACCCAATCAAACATCTCTGGAAAGACCTGGAAATAACTTTCAGCAATGCTCTTCATCCAACCTGACAGATCTTGAGATGATCTGCAGAGAAGAAGGGTACAAAAGCTTGTAGCATCATACCCAAGAAGACTCAAGGCTGTAATCGCTGCCAAAGGTGTTTCAACAATAAAGGGTCTAAATACTTATGTAAATGTGATATTTCTGTTTTTATTTTGTATAAATTTGAAAAAGAAAACTCATTTTTGCTTGTCGCTTTATGAAGGGAAAAAACAATTGAATCAATTTTAGAATAAGGCTGTAACATAACAAGAAAACAAGTCAAGGAGTCTGAATAGTTTCCAGCCTGAATTAAAAATGTAATAAATATATTTCTCACTCATCTACACACAATACCTCATAATGACAAAGTGAAAACATGTTTTTAGAATTTGTAGCACATTTATTGAAATGAAATTCAGAAATACTGTATCTAATATACATTAGTAGTCATACCCCTCAGTCCAGGGCCAGCTCTAGCCTTTTGGGGGCCCCAAGCAAGGTTTGGTTGAGGGTCCCTCCCACCTCACTAGCAAAATATTTTAGTGCACCCTTCCCGCCTCTTGACGGTGGAGAGAAACAGTTACGTTTTAAAGTTGATTTCCTGCATTTCTAATAATTTTGCCATAGGGCAGAGAGAAAAAATAATTCCTTGCAATTCTACCCATTTTGCCATGACTTGTTTTTTTATTTTATTTTATTTATTTCACCTTTATTTAACCAGGTAGGCTAGTTGAGAACAAGTTCTCATTTACAACTGCGACCTGGCCAAGATAAAGCAAAGCAGTGTGACAAACACAGAGCTACACATGGAATAAACAAACATACAGTCAATAACACAATAGAGAAAGTATATATACAGTGTGTGCAAATGAGGTAGGATAAGGGGGGTGAGGCAATAAATAGGCCATAGTGGTGAAATTATTACAGTATGGCAAATTAAACACTGGGGTGATAGATGTGCAGAAGATGAGTGTGCAAGTAACGGTACTGGGGTGCCGTCTAAAAGCCTTGATGTTTATCAGTCCACAGTAAGACAAATTGTCTATAAAATGGAGAAAGTTCAGCACTGTTGCTACTCTCCCTAGGAGTGGCCATCCTGCAAAGATGACTGCAAGAGCACAGCGCGGAATGCTCAATGAGGTTAAGAATCCTAGAGTGTCAGGTAAAGACTTACAGAAATCTCTGGAACATGCTAACATCTCTGTTAAAAAGTCTACGATATGTAAAACACTAAACAATAATGGTGTTCATGGGAGGACACCACAGAAGAAGCCACTGCTGTCAACAACAAAAAACATTGCTGCATGTCTGAAGTTTGCAAAAGTGCATCTGGATGTTCCCCAGCACTACTGGCTAAATATTCTGTGGGCAGATGAAACTACAATTGAGTTGTTTGGAAGGAACACACAACACTATGTGTGGAGAAAAAGGCACAGCACAGCAACATCAAAACCTCATCATAACTGTAAAGTATGGTGGAGGGAGCATCATGGTTTGCGGCTGCCTTGCTGCCTCAGGGCCTGGACAGCTTGCTATTAACAACCAAAAAATTCATTCCCAGGTTTATCAAGACATTTTTCAGGAGAATGTAAGGCTATATGTCCGCCAGTTGAAGCTCAACAGAAGTTGGATGATGTAACAGGACACCGACCCAAAAAACAGAAGTAAATCAACAACAGAATGGCTTCAACAAAAGAAAAATAGGACCTCAACCCGATTGAAATGCTGTGGCATGACCTCAAGAGAGCAGTCCCAAGAATATTGCTGAACTGAAACAGTTTTGTAAAGAGGAATGGTCCAGAATTCATCCTGACCGTTGTGCAGATCTGATCCTCAACTACAGAAAATGTTTGGTTGAGGTTATTGCTGCCAAAGGAGGGTCAACCAGTTATTAAATCCATGGGTTCACATACTTTTTCTACCCTGCAATGTTAATGTTTACACGGTGTGTTAATTAAGGACGTGGTACCGAGGTGGGAACCACAATCAGCGGAAATGCTCAAGAGCGCCACCCATAGAGGTTGATAAACCTCAAACTTTCATTAAAATTGACATACAATATACTGAATTAAAGCTACACTCGTTGTGAATCTATCCACCAAGTCAGATTTGTAAAATGCTTTTCGGCGAAAGCATGAGAAGCTATTATCTGATACCATGCACCCTCAAAATAATGCAACGTCACCTAACACGACAGATTTTGCGTTAGCCGTCGCAAACCAAAACGCTGAAATAAAATATAAAACATTCATTACCTTTGACGAGCTTCTTTCTTGGCACTCCTAGATGTCCCATAAACATAATTTAGGGTCTTTTTTCGATTAAATCGGTCCATATATAGCCTAGATATCGATCTAAGAATACTGTGTGATAAACGGAAAAAAATAGCGTTTCATAACGTAACGTCATTTTTTAAAATTCAAAAAGTCGATGATAAACTTTCACAAAACACTTTGAAATACTGTTCTAATGCAACTTTAGGTATTAGTACACGTTAATAAGCGATAAAACTTATAATTCATTACATTCCCTCCAGTCTCCGACTGGAGGGAATGAGTTCCCTTGAATCGGTTCGACCAAGAATCAAAGCTGAATCAAATGACAAGACTCTAGACATCGTGTGGAAGCTGTAGGCACTGTAAAGTCACAGCCATGATTTAAACAGTTTTAGAAACGTCTGAGTGTTTTCTATCCACACATACTAATCATATGCATATACTATATTCCTGGCATGAATAGCAGGGCTCTGAAATGTTGCGCGATTTTTAACAAAAAGCTGCGAAAAGCTGCTTGAATTCTCAACTTCCTTAACAGGTTAAATGAAGACATGAATGAGTATAATTGTTTGTGTGTTATTAGTTTAAGCAGACTGTTTGCCTATTGTTGTGACCTAGATGAAGATCCGATCAAATTTTATGACCGCATACATTTTCTTGCCACTGTAGGCTCTAGCAAAAGCTAGCCAGAGAGACATTTTACTGATTGAAGTTGGTGTTTTTTAAGTATAATGCAGTTGATTTGCAATGACAACACCAACATTATATTAAGCAGGACATTCATACGAGCCTTAAAATCCAATTTTAATGCAAAAGTTGTGTGAAATGCACTCATTTTTTGCTGCCATTCTATAAGAACTCCCCCTGGTTCTGCCACCATCTTGCGCGCATCGCCCTCTTGCGGCAATGTTTGCAAACACAGAAAATGGTCTATAGAAGATCATGAGGGCACAGACGGTTTGCGAGAAGTTATCGTTGTTTAGTCGTTGTGGAGGCCTGGAGCGTGGAGCCGGCACAGGTGGCACCGGACTGGTGACACACACTTCAGGGCGGGTGTGGGGAGCTGGCACAGGACGTACCGGACTGGGGAGGAGCAATGGAGGCCAGATGCGTGGAGCTGGCACAGGTTTCACCAGACTGCTGACTCTTCAGGTCGAATGTTGTGCAGAACACACCTGACCAACATCTCTCTCCTCTCTCTCTCTCCCAACTTCTCCATCGCCTCCCTGACGGTCTCTGGCTCTTCTGGGCGAGTGCGGGGAGCTGGCACAGATGGCACTGGACTGATGACCCGCTCTTCAGGGCGAGTGCGAGGAACCGGCACAGGACGTACCGGACTGGGGAGGCGCACTGGAGGCCAGATGCGTGAAACCGGTGCTGATGGCCCCAGACTGGTGTCATGCTCTTCAGCACGCCTGCGCTGCAGCATTCTCTTCGCTACCACCTCTCTCCGGTATCTTTCATCAAATTCCTCCACCGACTCCCAAACAGGCTCTGGCACTCCCCGCTGCTCAGTCGACCACCCCATGTGCCCCACCCCCCAAAAAATCTTGGTTTCTGTGGCCGCAGCCCCCGGCGTCATCGCTGTCCTTCCTGATCTTTATGCGAGTCCCGCCAAGGAAGGGTCTCGCATCCACTCCTCATCTCCTCCCAGGTCCAACTCACCTTCTCCTCCATGGCATGCTGCTTGGTCCATGATTGGAGGGATATTCTGTCACGGTTGTTATGAGAGACGGATCAAGGCGTGATTTGAGTTCCACATCCTTTAATTAAGTGAAACTTCTCAAAAACAATAAACAAGCACCGAAATGTGACTTACATAGTACAACAAGCACATACAATATCCCACAACCAAGGTGGGAACAATGAAGAACTTTAAGTATGATCCCCAATTAGAGACAATGACTATCAGCTGCCTCTAATTGGGAACCATACAACAAAACAAACGTAGAAATAGGAAAACTAGAACACCCCACTAGTCACACCCTGACCTACAATTCCATAGAGAACCCCGGGGCTCTCTATGGTCAGGGTGTGACAGTTGCTCTAAGATGGCAGCTCCAATTGAATCCTAACTAGGAACAGTCGGTTAATGTATTTGATTATTATATATATTTTTATAAACATTTACTCTCTATTTGTAGCCAATATATAGTTTGTCATTCTAATGCAACATCTGTAGCACTTTCTCTTTTTCAGGGGGGTTTGCTCATACATCTTTATTTCCATGATGTTCTGTTGTTGCCTCCAGAGGTAATTTGACACCAAATCCTTTAGGAATATTCAGTGTGCCCCGGCACTCACCATTTGGCCTTGTATGGGTGAGTGAGTAAGTAATTAAGGAAAGAGGGAGTTTGTGACGGATTCAAAGATGGAGTGAGTGAGGAAAATCACCTTGAATGGGTGATTTGTTGCTTATGTACTTTATTTTGTATTGCCTATAATTCATCAAAACATTTTAATTGCTATAAACGTTAAATGTATTATAAAATATTAATAGGATTGACAGATCCATAGTTTTTTATATACAGTACCAGTGAAAAGTTTATCTTTATTTTTACTATTTCCTACATTGTTGAATAATAGTGAAGACATCGCAACTATGAAATAACTCATATGGAATCATGTAGTAAACAAGAAAGTATATATTTTATTTTTAGATTCTTCAAAGTATCCACCCTTTGCCTTGATGACAGCTTTGCACACTCTTGGCATTCTCTCAACCAGCTTCATGAGTAATGATTTTCCAACAGTCTTGAAGGAGTTCCCACATATGCTGAGAACGTGTTGGCTGCTTTTCCTTCACTCTGCGGTCCAACTCAACCCAATCCATCTCAATTGGGTTGAATTCAGGTGAATGTGCAGGCCAGGTCATCTGATGCAGCACTCACATCACTCTCCTTCTTGGTCAAATGGCCCTTAGCTATAAGGTCATTGTTTTTATTTTAAAAGGAACTAAGTTACTTTTAGTCTGCGACTTTTTACTTTTACTTGAGTAATTGTTTACACCAGTAGTTTTACTTCGCCTTGAGTAAAATGTCATTAAAGTAACAGTACTTCTACTTGAGTAGGAAAATGCAGTACTCTTTCCACCCATGATGGTTTGCAAACCAAAGACTAATATTCAAGAGCCAAGACCAATATTTATACCAGGACACTGGTTCCAAGATCCAGACCCAGACACAGTGATTTGAGACCATGACAAGTTCAAGACATAATTTATGTGGTCTTGAGTGGTCTCAAGACCAAGACCACTAGAACAAGAGTCCATGGGCCATTTCTTCAATTATAAGAAACTCAAGTAGAGTAAACTCGAGTACAGTACAGAGCCCAGTACAGTAAAGTACAGTGTAGTGCACAGTAGAGTACAATAGAGTAGGTTAAAGTACAGTATGGTAAAGCACAGTACAGTAAAGTACAGTACAGTAGAGAGAGAGAGAGAGAGAGAGAGAGAGAGAGAGAGAAAAGACACAGACACAGACAGAGAGAGAGAGCGAGAGAGAGAGAGAGTGCTGGTGTGTCTACATCCCTGGACAGCCCCTATTGATCGCCACCCGGCACACATCACCACAACTTTCACAAATTGCTATTGAGAAGTGACCTGTAATGCAATTACTCCTCAATCCGGGGCCTCGGACACCATCAATTATTAAAAGCTGCCCGAGCCACGGCATGGCTGATACTGTTCCACCTCCACTCCCCATGTTGTCATTCTGCTCCCCCAGATAAAACATATTATGGCTATGGGCAAAATTTCTACATTGGGATTATTGGAATTAAAGGTGTTACATATTCCAGAGGTGTGTGTGTGTATGTCCTCTATTGAAGCTATACCTATGGACTCTGATTAAAAGTATACATTATATGGAATAGGGTGCCATTTGCGATGCATCCATGGTCTTTGTGCAGACGGGCCCGCCCTCTTAACCCCCCTTCTCTCCCAACACCCACACTCACAGAACCGAACCCCTGCCTCACCCACAGAGCCAGGCAGTTATTGACCAATGAGGCGACTTATTGAGAAAGCTGCCATGAAACTGGGTCGAGCAGCCAATCAATGCTATAGATTTCTGGACCCGGCATTATCTCTCCTCAGGAAAAAAGAAACAGACACAAAATCAGTGGTACTGAGACGCCTCTCTCTCTCTCCATCTCTTCCTCCATCACCCATCTCTCCTTTCCTTTCCTTTCCTTTCCCTCAGTTATTTTTGTCCCTGTGTTGAACCGGTGTAAGGGAGAGAGGGAAAGAGGGATGGCAGAAGGGTGTGTGTGTATTTGAACAGGCTCTGAAATGACACATTGATTCACGAGCTTCTAAATATTTTCATCTGGCTCCCTGTTTGAACTATTACAGTATGAGTCAATCGGTACCGGATTTTTGTGTGTGTTTGTGTGTCTGTGTGTCTGTGTGTCTGTGTGTCTGTGTGTCTGTGTGTCTGTCTGTCTGTCTGTCTGTCTGTCTGTCTGTCTGTCTGTCTGTCTGTCTGTGCATGTTTGAATGCTCACGGCTTTACACGTGTGTATTTGTGTATGTGTGTTTATGAGTGTGAGAGAGTATTTGTGTGTGGGTGTTTACAAACAAGGTACAGGCTGATCATGCCCCCCCCCTCCCTGCTAGGGAGGCCCTGTGCCAAAATCAATAAAGGCTTTCTGATGCATCATGCTGTTGTATGAGTCTGAAACGTGAGAGGGGATCATAAATATGTCGTCCAGAGGCACACATTGGGACAGGTCCCGTTTTATACAGGTCATTTACACTCTCTTAAACTTCCCCGGTGAATTATTTCATAGACGCACACTTTGAATAAATAATCTAATGCAACATTTCTTATGTTTAGTTTATGTCTGACATTGGTTTGACCTCCGCATAAGTTCTTCTTTGTAAAAGGTGGGAACCTGATAATGTGCCAGCAGCTGTGAAAACCTGTGGTGATACACAAGTACACAGTCTAATCAATGTCAATCAGTAATCAGTCACTTCAACGGTGATTATGATACATAAAAACAAAGAAGTATCTTATCCTACGAAAATACATACTAGTAGTTTAGCTGACTCCACACAAAGGACTGTATTACCAAATTACCTATCTGGCCCTCATACCATCATGGCCACCTTATCATCCCTAACATACAATTGGCTCATTCATCCCCTTCCTCTCCCTTGTAACTATTCCCCAGGTTGTTGGAATGTGTTCTCAGTCAACTTACCTGGTAAAATAAGGGTTAATAAATAACAAATAAAATGTTGAATGCACCACTAACTCCAAAAAAAGCTAGCCAGGAAATTCTGGACATTGCTAGATATCCAGCTAAACGTCAACATGCTAGGAAGTCGAAAATAAGGTCAAACTTCCAAAAGTTGAACTATCACTTGTAATAATAGGTCAGAGATACTCCAATCAAGCACAGTTTGACTTGTTTTGTTGCCTGGTAGGTAACTGCATTCACCTGGTGCACTGGGTCTAAATCAAACCCTGACTAAAGGGCGAGAATGAAGTGGAAATGGACTCAAGCTCCAGATTTGAGTATCCCTGTATTTGGAAAGTATTCAGACCCCTTGACTTTTTCCACAGTTTGTTACATTACAGCCTTATTCTAAAATCGATTGAAGATTTTTTTTTCTGTTATCAATCTATACACAATACCTCATAATGAAAAACTGAAAACAGGTTTATAGACATTTTTGCACATAAAAAAAAAAAATACAAAACAGAAATACCTTATTTACAGAGGTATTCAGAGCTCAGGTGCATCCTGTTTCCACTGATCATCCTTGAGAGGTTTCTACAACTTGATTGGAGTCCACCGGTGGTAAATTCAATTGATTTCACATGATTTGGAGAGAAACACACCTTATAAGTTCCCATAGTTGACCGTGCATGTAAGCACGAAA
Organism: Oncorhynchus nerka; assembly: GCF_034236695.1. Taxonomy (NCBI): domain Eukaryota; kingdom Metazoa; phylum Chordata; class Actinopteri; order Salmoniformes; family Salmonidae; genus Oncorhynchus; species Oncorhynchus nerka. Next base: position 72,830,793 of record NC_088397.1, on the reverse strand, counting down.
ACCAAGCCATGAGGTCGAAGGAATTGTTCATAGAGCTCCGAGACAGGATTGTGTCGAGGCACAGATCTGGGGAAGGGACCCAAACATTTCTGTAGCATTGAATGTTCCCAAAACACAGTGGCCTTCATCATTCTTGAATGGAAGACGTTTGGAACCACCAAGACTCTTCCTAGAGCTGGTGGCCCGGCCAAACTGAGCAATCGGGGGAGAAGTTCCTTGGTCAGGGAGGTGACCAAGAACCCGATGGTCACTCTGACAAAGCTCCAGAGTTCCTTTGTGGAGATGGGAGAACCTTCCAGAAGGAAAACCATCTCTGCAGCACTCCACCAATCAAGTGTTTATGGTAGAGTGGCCAGACGGAAGCCACTCCTCAGTAAAAGGCACATGACAGCCCTTGGAGTTTGCCAAAAGGCAACTAAAGGACTCTTTAGACCATGAGAAACAAGATTATCTGGTCTGATGAAACCAAGAACTCTTTGGCCTGAATGCCAAGCATCACGTCTGGAGGAAACCTCGCACCATCGCTACGGTGAAGCATGGTGCTGACAGCATCATGCTGTGGGGATGTTTTTCAGCGGCATGGACTGGGAAACTAGTCCAGATGGAGGGTAAGATGAACGGAGCAAAGTACAGAGAGATCTTTGATTAAAACCTGCTCCAGAGTGCTCAGGACCTGAGACTGGGGGGCGACAGTTCACATTCCAACAGGACAACGACCCTAAGTACACAGCCAAGACAACGCAGGAGTGGCTTCGGGACAAGTTTCTGAATGTCCTTGAGTGGCCCAACCAGAGCCCAAACATGAACCCAATCAAACATCTCTGGAGAGACATGAAAATAGCTGTGCAGCGACACTCCCTATCCAACCTGACAGAGCTTGAGAGAATCTGCAGAGAATAATGTGAGAAACTCCCCAAATACAGGTGTGCCCGGTTTGTAGCGTCATACCCAAGAAGACTTGAGGCTGTAATTGCTGCCAAGGGTGCTTCAAGAAAGTATTCAGTAGAGGGTCTGAAAACTTATGTAAAAGGGATTTTTATATATCTTTTTTTATACATTTGCAAAAAAATATATAATCACTGTTTTTGCCTTGTCATTATGGGTTATTGTGTATAGATTGATGAGAGGGATAGTTGGGTAAAAAGAAAAGAAGCAAATGCAGATTACACAGCATATAAAATGTCCCACTGCCTTTCTCATCTCTCTGCCAAGTCCCTGTTCTTTCCCTAATGAACTAATTTGATGCGTTTTGCCGTCTTTACCTCTATAAGGCTTCATAGAATGCATCTCCCAGACTCGTCTGCTTCTTTAAGATTGGCTGCTCATACTAGGACTGTCCCAGACAATTATAACTGTTTACTTAACATTCACAATGAGTCGACAAATCTGAGCAATCATCGGCGGATCCGATCAGGGATTGACTAATTAGCATTTCTTATTAAATGATGGTGATGGGTAGTGACTTCAGTTACATTTATTTGACAAACGCTACGGGGGCTGGTCTCGTCTAGTCGCTAAAGCTTTCAAAATGGATCGCTACATGAAAAAGGGCACTTTATTGCTAACATAGATGCCGTACCACGTACAACACTCAGTAAGACAAAAACTTCCAACGCAAACACATTCCATGTGAATGTAAAATCCCCTTCTCGTTCAAGACAAATATTTAATCTCTCTTATTTTTTTGTGTGTGACTATGCCATTCCTGCTCTGTGGGAAGAAGGGAAGGGCGGATGAAATAAGAGAAAGAGTGAGGGATCCACAGCGGCAGAGGCAGCACACGCCTCCTCTCTTCCCCACTGCACGTCTATGATGTCATAATCATTCACATCAAAGGCTTTCTGCTCAACACGGCGACTGTCAACCTCCCTGGAGGCGTCATTAAAAAACAGACCCAACCGAGCGAGCCCTGACAGAGACGCATCAAAACTCCGGCAAATCAACACACACGTACGCACGCATGCACGCAGACACGCGCGTGCACATGCATGCATGCACACACACACATCAGCTATAAATAGGCCGGCTCTGATGTGATGCTGTGTGGTTTCTTCTTGTGGGTTAGTGTGACTGTCAGAGGGAGAATGAAAAGGGGAGGTGAGGGGGAGAAAGAAAGCGAACAAACGTGAAAAAGGGCATGTGTGGGCATGTGTGGTAGTGTATACAGTATGTCAACAGAAAGTTAGGAAATAAATACAAATGTGTAGTACATTTGAGAATAAACGTGTGGTGGCGAGCTGCATGGGTGTCGAATTGGTTTGTCATTTGATATTGTTTTAATTGTTTTTACATTTTATTTCACCTTTATTTAACCTGGTAGGCTAGTTGACAACAAGTTCTCATTTACAACTGCGACCTGGCCAAGATAAAGCAAAGCAGTGCGACACAAACAACAAAACAAAAACAGAGTTACACATGGAGTAAAATAAATAGAGTCAATAATACAATAGAAAAAGTCTATATACAGTGTGTGCAAATGAGGTAGGATAAGGGAGGTAATGCAATAAATAGGCCATAGTGGAGAGATAATTACAATATAGCAATTAAACACTGGAGTAATAGATGCGCAGAAGATGAATGTGCAAGTAGAGATACTGGGGTGCAAAGGAGCAAAATAAATAAATAACAGTATGGGGATGAGGCAGTTGGATGGGATATTTACAGATGGGCTATGTACATGTGCAGTGATCTGTGAGCTGCTCTGCGAGCTGGTGCTTAAGGTTATTGAGGGAGATATGAGTCTACAGCTTCAGTGATTTTTTGCAGTTCGTTTCAGTCATTGGCAGCAGAGAACTGGAAGGAAAGGGGGCCAAAGGAGGAATTGGCTTTGGGGGTGACCAGTGAAATATACAGTTGAAGTCGGAAGTTTACATACACTTAGGTTGGAGTCATTAAAACTCCACAAATGTCTTGTTAACAAACTATAGTTTTGGCAAGTCAGTTAGGATATCTACTTTGTGCATGACACAGGTTATTTTTCCAACAATTGTTTACAGACAGATTATTTCACTTATAATTCACTGTAGCACAATTCAAGTGGATCAGAAGTTTACATACACTAAGTTTACTGTGCCTTTAAACAGCTTGGAAATTCCAGAAAATGATGTCATGGCTTTAGAAGCTTCTGATAGGCTAATTGACATCATTTGAGTCAATTGGAGGTGTACCTGTGGATGTATTTCAAGGCCTACCTTCAAACTCAGTGCCTCTTTGCTTGACATCGTGGGAAAATCGTAGGAAATCAGCCAAGACCTCAGAAAAAGAATTGTAGACCTCCACAAGTCTGGTTCATCCTTGGGCACAATGTCCAATGCCTGAAGGTACCACATTCATCTGTACAAACAATAGTAGGCAAGTATAAACACCATGGGACCACGCAGCCGTCATACCGCTCAGGAAGGAGACGCGTTCTGTCTCCTAGAGATGAACGTACTTTGGTGCGAAAAGAGCAAATCAATCCCAGACAACAGCAAAGGACTTTGTGAAGATGCTGGAGGAAACAGGTACAAAGGTATATATATCCACAGAAAAACGAGTCCTATAGCGACATAATCTGACAGGCCACGCAGCAAGGAAGAAGCCACAGCTCCAAAACCGCCATAAAAAAGCCAGACTACGATTTGCAACTGCACATGGGGACAAAGATTATACTTTTTGGAAAATGTCCTCTGGTCTGATGAAACAAAAATAGAACTGTTTGGCCATAATGACCATCGTTATGTTTGGAGGAAAAAGGGGGAGGCTTGCAAGCCAAAGAACACCATCCCAACCGTGAAGCATGGGGGTGGCAGCATCATGTTGTGGGAGTGCTTTGCTGCAGGAGGGTCTGGTGCACTTCACAAAATAGATGGAATCATGAGGCAGGAACATTATGTGGATATATTGAAGCAACATCTCAAGACATCAGTCAGGAAGTTAAAACTTGGTTGCAAAAGGATCTTCCAAATGGACAATGACCCCAAGCATACTTGGCTTAAGGACAACAAAGCTAATGTATTGGAGTGGCCATCAGAAAGCCCTGACCTCAATCCTATAGAACATTTGTGTGCAGAATTGAAAAGGCGTGTGCGAGCAAGGAGGCCTACAAACCTGACTCAGTTACACCAGCTCTGTCAGGAGGAATGGACCAAAAATTCACCCAAATTATTGTGGGAAGGTTGTGGAAAGTTATCAAAATGTTTGACTCAAGTTAAACAATATAAAGGCAATGCTACCAAATACTAATTGAGTGTATGTAAACTTCTGACTCATTGGGAATGTGATGAAAGAAATAAAAGCTGAAATAAATCATTCTCTCTATTATTATTCTGACATTTCACATTCTTAAAATAAAGTGGTGATCCTAACTGGTCTAAGACAGGGAATTTCTACTAGGATTAAATATCAGGAATTGTGAAAAATTGAGTTTAAATGTATTTGGCTAAGGTGTATGTAAACTACTGACTTCAACGGTACCTTCTGGAGCGCATGCTACGTGTGGGTGCTGCTATGGTGACCAGTGACCTGAGATAAGGCGGTGCTTTACCTAGCAAAGACTTTTAGATGACCTTGAGCCAGTGGATTTGGCAAAGAATTTAAAGCGAGGGCCAGCCAACGAGAGCATACAGGTCGCAGTGGTGGGTAGTATATGGGACTTTGCTGACAAAATGGATGGCATTGTGATAGACTGCATTCTGTGTTGGAGGCTATTTTGTAAATGACATCGCCGAAGTCAAGGATCGGTAGTATAGTCAGTTTTACGAGGGTATGTTTGGCAGCATGAGTGAAGGATGCTTTGTTGTGAAATAGGAAGCAAGTTCTAGATTTAATTTTGGATTGGAGATGCTTAATGTGAGTCTGGAAGGAGAGTTTACAGTCTAACCAGACACCTAGGAATTTGTAGTTGTCCACATATTTTAAGTCAGAACCATCCAGAGTAGTGATGCTGGGCGGGCGGGCAGGTGTGGGCAGCGATCGGTTGAAGAGCATGCATTTACTTTTACTTGCATTTAAGAGCAGTTGGAGGCCACGGAAGGAGAGTTGTATGGCATTGAAGCTCATCTGGAGGGTTGTTAACACAGTGTCCAAAGAAGGGCCAGAAGTATACAGAATGGTGTCGTCTGCGTAGAGGTGGATCAGAGAATCACCAGCAGAAAGAGCAACATCATTGATGTATACAGAGAAAAGAGTTGGCCTGAGAATTGAACCCTGTAGCACCCCCATAGAGACAGGCCCTCTGATTTGAAACACTGAACTCTGTCAGAGAAGTAGTTGGTGAACCAGGCGAGGCAGTCATTTGAGACACCAAGGCTGATGAGTCTGCCGATAAGAATGTGGTGATTGACAGTGTCGAAAGCCTTGGCCAGGTCGATGAATACAGCTGCACAGTATTGTCTCTTATCGATGACGTTTATGATATTGTTTAGGACCTTGAGCGTGGCTGAGGTGCACCCATGACTAGCTCGGGAAACCAGATTGCATACCGGAGAAGGTACGGTGGGTTTCAAAATGGTCGATGATCTGTTTGTTAACTTGGCTTTCGAAGACCTTAGAAAGGCAGGGTAGGATAGAAATAGGTATGTAGCAGTTTGGGTCTAGAGTATCTCCCCCTTTGAAGAGGGGGATGACTGCGGCAGCTTTCCAATCTTTGGGGATCTCAGATGATATGAAAGAGAGGTTAAACAGGCTTGTAATAGGGGTTGCAACAATTTTGACGGATAATTTTAGAAAGAGAGGGTCCAGATTGTCTAGCCCAGCTGATTTATAGGGGTTCAGATTTTGTAGCTCTTTCAGAACATCAGCTATCTGGATTTGGGTGAAGGAGAAATGGGGGAGGCTTGGGCAAGTTGCTGCGGGGGGTGCAGAGCTGTTGACCGGGGTAGCCAGGTGGAAAGCATGGCCAGCTGTAGAAATATGCTTATTGAAATTCTCAATTATCGTGTATTAATCAGGGGTGACAGTGTTTCCTAGCCTCAGTGTAGTGGGCAGCTGGGAGGAGGTGCTCTTCTTTTCTATGGTCTTTACAGTGTCCCAAAACATTTTGGAGTTTGTGCTACAGGATGCACATTTCTTTTTGAAAAAGCTAGCCTTTGCTTTCCTAACTGCCTGTGTATTTTGAATGGGGCATTCTTATTTAAGATGATGAGGGAAGCACTTTTAAAGAATAACCAGGCATCCTCTACTGATAGAATCAGGTCAATATCCTTCCAGGATTCCCGGGCCAGGTTGATTTGAAAGGCCTGCTCGCGGAAGTGTTTTAGGGAGCGTTTGACAGTGATGAGGGGTGGTCGCTTGACCGCAGACCCATTACAGATGCAGGCAATGAGGCAGTGATCGCTGAGATCCTGGTTGAAGACAGTAGAGGTGTATTTGGAGGGCAGGTTGGTTAGCATGATATCTATGAGGGTGCCCGTGTTTACGGATTTGAGATTGTACCTGGTGGGTTCATTGATCATTTGCGTGAGATTGAGGGCATCAAGCTTAGATTGTAGGATGGCCGGGGTATTAAGCATGTCCCAGTTTAGGTCACCTAACAGCATGAGCTCTGAAGACAGATGGGGGGCAATCAATTCACATATGGTGTCCAGGGCACAGCAGGGGCAGAAGGTGGTCTATAGCAAGTAGGTACGAGGAGAGACTTGTTTCTGGAGAGGTGGATTTTTAAAAGTAGAAGCTCAAATTTTGGGGGTACAGACCTGGATATTAAAGACAGTTATCTGCAGGCTATCTCTGCAGTAGATTGCAACTCCGCCCCCTTTGGAAATTCTATTTTGTCTGAAAATGTTCTAGTTAGGGATGGACATTTCAGGGTTTTGTTCTTCCTAAACCAGGATTCAGACACGGTTCGGACATCCGGGTTGGCAGAGTGTGCTAAAGCAGTGAATAAAACAAACTTAGGGAGGAGGCTTCTAATGTTAACAGTGGTTACAGAAGTCAACAAATGAGAGCGCCTGGGAAATGGGAGTGGAGCTAGGCGCTGCAGGGCCTGGATTAACCTCTACATCACCAGAGGAGCAGAGGAGGAGTAGGATAAGGGTACGTTTAAAGGCTATAAGTACTGGTTGTCTAGTACGTTCGGAACAGAGAGTAAAAGCAGCAGGTTTCTGAGCACGGTAGAATAGATTCAAGGCATAATGTACAGACAAAGGTATGGTAGGATGTGAATACAGTGGAGGTAAACCTAGGCATTGAGTGATGATGAGAATGATATTGTGTCTATAAACATAATTATTTTACCATTAGTTTACCATATATTCTCCTGGCTGCATGATAAGGTGTTTGAGGGGACATACAGTACATAGAGCAAATGGGCACCCTCTTCCCAATTTAGTGCACTAGCTATGGTCAGAAGTAGTACACTATATAGGGAATAGGGTACGAAGACTATTACACTGTGGTGGTATCTTACCCCTGGCAGGGTCTTCTGCTCGTGGAGGGCATTCTGAGCTTTCAGGGCCGACTCTCTGGTACAGTAGGTAAGGAAGGCACAGCCTGAGAGAGAGGACAGAGAGGGCAGAGAGATGGTAAAGAAATGTTAGCATACTGGGACAAACACTGAGACAGCAACTGGAGGAGGAGACCACTCAAAACCATCACAGAGAAAAGCCAAAAACAAAACAAACATCCGTCCCCTGAGTATGAGAGGAAGAGAGAGAGAGTGAGAGATAGCTCCACACACACACACACACACACACACACACACACACACACACACACACACACACACACACACACACACACACACACACACACACACACACACACACACACACACACACACACACACACACACACACAGCAAGCCTGCAGCTAAATAATTATATCTCTGTGTGCACAGATCTGTGTGTTCTTGCTTTAAAGACAACCGTTTAGTTTTGCTTACAAAAACTACTTACTCTACAGTATATATGCAGAACTATTTACTTTCCCTATTGCCACTTCTTATGTAGCAGAGATTTGGAAACGTGTGAAAGCTAATCTAGCTACAGTAGCTACTTTCTTCCATAACATGTCAAATCTGATGTGGCTCTCCTTCTCTCTCCCTGCCAGTCTAAGTCTGCGGTTATCCAGTCGTCCATCGGTGTGTGTCAGTCCTCACTTTGCTGTGACAAGGCAGACATTTCCCTGACAGCCTCTCTCTCCGCTCTATATGTTCCCACAATCCCTTGTTTCCTTAGCACCTGGCTGACGTGAGGGGGCTGCCAGAGGAATGCCAGGGACTCAGGCAAACGAGGAGATACCTCGGAAACATGTCACTCACACAGGCCCCCTTGACAGAAAGCCTATGTAGTGCTGTCATAAGGCTGACATAGTATCAGCTATGTCAACTAAGGGGAATCTTATTTAGAACTGTCCAACTTTTGACTGTAAATGTTATTATGGAGACCCTCTATGTACAAATGTATACATAACACAAGAAACCATGGAACCATGTTCAGAGGACATTTGAAAACGTTATGCAAACATTCAAGTAACATCCCTACTCATAAACCCCTAAAATCTTGCTTGCATCCCAAATAGCATCATATTCCCTATTAAGTACATTACTATGGGCCTTGGTTAAATATTAGATGGTTAGTCCTTGCATCAATAGCTCTGTCTATGAATTTAAGAGTGGTTACATTTCTCCAACCCCATCCATTTTTACATTTAGCAGCCACCCTTATCCAGAGAAACTTACAGGAGTAATTGGGGTTAAGTACCTTTCTCAAAGGCACATTGACAGATTTTTCAGCTAGTTGGCTCAGGGATTCAAACTAGCGACCTTTCAGTTATTGGCTAAACACTCTTATCCACTAGGCTACCTGCCATTCCTCAGCTTTTTAACAAAACAGGGGCGGGGAGACACATGCTGATTGACGCTTTAGGGCTGCTGTATGGGTATGGTTGGAATTAGGCTGCAGGCCCATTATTTCAAGCAAGTGTCTGAAAGGGTTAGGGTTACACAGCAGCCCAAGCAGCCTCTCAAAATGAGAGGCACAAATCTGCGCGATTTTCATACACCCAATTGTGTTGATTCAGCCACACACACACACACACACACACACACACACACACACACACACACACACACACAGACAGACAGACAGACAGACAGACAGACAGACAGACAGACAGACAGACAGACAGACAGACAGACAGCAGCCCTAAAGCGTCAATCAGCAGATGGTGTATAGCCTTTTGAGGATTTGATGGCCAATGCCAAATCTTTTCAACCTCCTGAGTAAGTTGACTATGTGCTTGTGTGTGGACCCTTTTAAGTCCTTAGTGATTTGGACACCGAGGAACTTGAAGCTCTCGACCCACTCCCCTACAGCCCAGTTGATGTGGATACAGGCATGCCCCCCCATTCTCTGTAGTCCCTGAACAGCTCCGTGGTCTTACTGATGCTGAGGGAGAGGTTGTTGTCCTGTTGCACCACACTGCCAGGTCACTGACCTCCTCCCCATAGGCTGTCTTATCATTGCCGGTGATCAGGCCTACCACCGTCGTGTCAGCAAATCCAGGATCCAGTTACAAAGACAGGTGATCAGTCCCAGGGTCCTAAGCTTGGTGACGAGCTTGGAGGGGACAATGGTGTTGAACGCTGAGCTGTAGTCAATGAACAGCGTTCTCACAAAGGCATTCCTCTTATCTAGGTGGTTGAGGGAAGTGTGGAGTGAAATTGAGATTGCGTCGTCTATCAATCTGTTGGGGCGGTATGCAAAATGGAGGGGATCTAGAGTGTCTTGGATGATGAAGTTAATATGTGCCATAACCAGCCTTTCAGAACAGGGCGTTAGTCATTTTTGCAGGTAGCCTTAGAGTTTTTGGGAACAGGAATGATGGTGGTCAGATTGAGACGTGGGGATTACAGGCTGGGACAAGGAGAGGTTGAAAATGACCGTGAATATACCTGCCAGGAGTCTTTGACAAAAAAAAAACTCCAGCCACCTAAGTCATAGACTGTTCTCTCTGCTACCACACGGCATGCTGTACCGATGCACCAAGCATGGAACCAACAGGACCCTGAACGCTTGTACTCCAAAGGTATAAGACTGCTAAATAGTTAGTTAAATAGTTAGCCAATAGCTATCAGGACAATCTGCATTGACCCTTTTTGGGCTGCGATTGCCCCGTGTGCGGTAGCCCTGTCCTTTAATTTAACGCCAATCTCGGTATTAATCCAGGGCGTTTGATTGGGGAAGCGGAAAACCTTCACTGTAGGGACAATGACGGTGATGCATTTCCTAATGAAGCCGGTGACGGAGGTGGTTAGCTCGTCGATGCTATCGCCGGAGTCCCGGAACATATTACAATCCGCGCTAACAAAGCAGCACAGCCTCCGATTCGGAGGACCATTTCTCTAAGGAGCGCATCACGGGTACTTCCTGTTTGAGCTTTTGCTTGTAGACAGGAAGCAGGAGTATAGACTCATGATCGGATTTGCTGAAGGGGACGAGGGAGGGCCTTGTACACTTGCTTAAGGATAGAGTAACAATGTTATTAATTCGCCCTGGTGCCAAAAGAGACATGTTGATGGAAGTTGGGCATAAAGTGTCTTAACGACGTGGAATTAAAATCCCCAACAAGCAGATTAGCAGCCTCCGGGTGCATCATTTCCTGCGTGTTTATAGCCTAATACAGTTTGTTAAGTGCCACCTTGCTGTTTTTTTTGTCCTGAGGTAGAATATATACAGCAGTCACGATAACAGCTGAAAACTCTATGTGGGAGGTAGAAGGGTCGGCGTTTGACCATCAGGTATTCCAAGACGGCTGAACAATGGGTTAAGACTTCCACTCTGCTAGAGTCAGCACACCATTTGCTGTTGATGGAGAGGCATATCCCTCCCCCTCTCGATTTTCCTGAATCCAATGTCCTCTCTGCTCGGTGAATGGGGAATCCATCGAGTTGAATAGCCATGGGGGTATCTTGTCCGCACATGACATACTGGTACTAGAAATTGATAGGCAGTCATAATTTGTTGCCTTACATTGTTTCACAACGCCTCAAATTCAAATCAACAACAGTGCAGAGGGGAAGGACAGAGATGTTGAATTAGAGAGAAAATAAGAGAGAGAGTGAGAGAGGTAGAGATAAGAGCATTTAAAGGAACAGGAGAAAGCAGGGGTAGAGAAGGGAGAAGAAAGCGGTGAAGGGAAAGAGGCTAAGCGAAAGAGAGAGTATAGATGAAGAGGGGGATGAGAGAGAGGTAGATAAAGGTAGAGAGAGCGAGGGAGCGAAGATAAGATCACCTAGCTTCTGTGAACACCATTCCCCTGTGTCCTACACTCGCCTCTTATTTAAGTCATTTAGCAGACGCTCTTATCCAGAGCGACTTACAAATTGGTGCATTCACCTTATGACATCCAGTGGAGCAGCCACTTTACAATAGTGCATCTAAATCTTTTAAGGGGGGGTGAGAAGGATTACTTTATCCTATCCTAGGTATTCCTTAAAGAGGTGGGGTTTCAGGTGTCTCCGGAAGGTGGTGATTGACTCCGCTGTCCTGGCGTCGTGAGGGAGTTTGTTCCACCATTGGGGGGCCAGAGCAGCGAACAGTTTTGACTGGGCTGAGCGGGAACTGTACTTCCTCAGTGGTAGGGAGGCGAGCAGGCCAGAGGTGGATGAACGCAGTGCCCTTGTTTGGGTGTAGGGCCTGATCAGAGCCTGGAGGTACTGAGGTGCCGTTCCCCTCACAGCTCCGTAGGCAAGCACCATGGTCTTGTAGCGGATGCGAGCTTCAACTGGAAGCCAGTGGAGAGAGCGGAGGAGCGTGGTGACGTGAGAGAACTTGGGAAGGTTGAACACCAGACGGGCTGCGGCGTTCTGGTTCTTATCTCAACCACTGCAGACACCCTAAAGGGGGACACACCCACCGAGAGAGAAAGAAAGAAAAAGAGAAAGACAGAAGGGAGTAAAATGGAAACAGGGTTTGAAAGACACAAGGTCTAAAAAGTACAAAAGACAGGTTGGAAAGACACCACTACTCTTCCAATTACGTGCTTTGTCATCATCTTACGAGTGATTGTTTGAGAAACAGCTGTCGTGGTAATAATGTTTACTGCCAAGTGGCCAAACTCTCTTCTCTTTTGTCACAAGAGATGTCAAACTGAAGATTTACTGGCATCAATTAAGCCGGTCCCTCTGTCATAGAGTCTACTTTTACCCAGTCATAATTATGATTTAAAAGATGTGAGATCATGAGACTTGCTATTATCATTCATGCTTTTGTCAATTACGGCTCCATCTACTAATAAGTGTTACCATTAGTTCTCATTCCAATGTTTTCGTCCAAATGATATTTTGTCCATTTATTCTAGAATCACGAAACGGGAAATAAAAAGTTGTAGCTGTTTTCCACTTTGTGTTTCTCAATGCTCTTTAAACTATTAGACCATTTCAGATAGAGCCTTAACCTCTTCAGTCGACCCTCTACTTTTTTGAACATTTTGTTAAAAATCGCGCAACATTTCAGCGCCCTGCTACTCATGCCAGGAATATAGTACGTTCATATGGTTAGAATGTGTGTATAGGAAACCCTCAGACGTTTTTAAAACTGGTTAAATCACGACTGTGGCTATTACATAACGTGCGTTACATCGGAAAGCGCAGGAAAACCTGATCACAGAAAATGGAAATAAATATCCTTGCGCCACTTCCAGCAATTGTTAACAGTGAGCCGAATTAGATAAGACCGAGCATTCAACTCCCACAGCATCCCCATGTTGTCGAGTATCTTGTGAATTTAATCATCTTTGATTCTTGGTTGAACCGAAAGAGGGGCACCGCTTACCTCCGGTCTCCGCCCAGATCATTCCGGAAGAGCTCTCTCCTGAAATTTTTTCCAAGACGACAGCTAATGATATCTACATCGCCTACGGATGATTTTTATCGCTTATTAACGTTTACTAATACCTAAAGTAGCATTACAAACGTATTTCGAAGTGTTTTGTGAAAGTTTATCGTCTACTTTTTGAATTTTAAAAAATGACGTTACGTTGTGAAATCGCTGTTTTTTTCGTTTATCACACAGTCTACATATAACGATATCTTGGCTTTATATGGCCCGATTTAATCGAAATAAAGACCCAATAGTGTTTATGGGACATCTAGGAGTGCCAACAAAGAAGATGGTGAAAGGTAATGACTGTTTTCTATTTTATTGTGCGGTTTGTGTAACGCCGAAATGCTAATTATTTTGTTTACGTCCCCTGCTGTGCTTTTCTGTTGTAGTGTATTGGTGCATGCTATCAGATAATAGCTTCTCATGCTGTCGCCGAAAAGCATTTTAAAAATCTGACTTGTTGCCTGGATTCACAACGAGTGTAGCTTTAATTTGATACCCTGCATGTGTATTTTAATGAACTTTTGAGTTTTAACTAATACTATTAGCATTTAGCGTAGCGCAAGCGTCCCAGGTAGAGGTAAGAGGTTAAGAGTCAATTGCATGAAATGACTCTATACACCCTTGCACATAAGGAACTCTGAAAGAAAATCATTGCCCTGAAACTTTATTCAGCCAGTCAATAGAAATCTCCAGATCTCTCATCTCTGTTTTGTTCATGTCCAGGGGTGGAGGCATGAAGTCAAACGCAGGAGAGCAGAACTTGGTAAATAGCCGGATCCGTTTAATGTACATAATTACCGGTATACAAAAATAACAAAACACTTGGGCACAAAACCCGTATCGCACCAGTACATAAAGCACACGTACTTACAATAAACAATTCCCGACAAGGACATGGGGGAAACAGAGGGAACATATACAACATGTAATTAGGGAATTGAAACCAGGTGAGTGCGACATCCAGACAAAACAAATGGAACATGAAAAATAGATCTATAATGGCTAGAAGACCGGCAACGTCGACCGCCGAACACCGCCCGAACAAGGAGAGGAACCGACTTCGGCAGAAGTCGTGACAGTTAGCATCTATCTGGACCTCAAACGCACGACCAAGGACAACCTTTGCTCCATACACAAAATACGTCTTCACTTCAGTTTATAGATTGATTTTATGACATAATAACCTGACTAGATTACTGTTATATGAGGCCTCACTTCTCTGTGTGTTGTACTACTAAAGCCTTTGCAACACCAATATTTATAGCAAAATACTTCATTGCAAATGAATGAATGGACCATGTTATTCTATAATGCATATGCAATAGCAACACAGTCACTTGTTGGAAGGCTAACAAACCAACCAAATCATTTCTTGACATGTATCCCTTTAATGCAGATCAGCAATCCCTTGGCTCAGTGTGTACAAGGGCCCATATATTATTCAACATCTTGCTATTAGTCCCCTTTCTTTCAATGACACTGGCTGGTGAATGGACTTGATATTTCCTTATTTCCTTAGTTTCCTTATAACACTTTCAGATCTTTGCTTTGAGGAAACAATATAAGGAAAGGGAAGTATCTTATACTATCAAGACACAGTCAATGTCCACCCCCATATCATCTTAAAATATGTATTTGGCTGCAGTAAACCCTTCATGAGTTAAAAATGCTATATGAGCTCGGAGCAGAGTACGCAAATATAAAATCTTCAATTACTGTGCAGAGAAATGTCCGTTTTTTTTGTTCCGTAAAATAAGCCTTAATAATTCAGCAGCTGTTTCAGAGACTAATGAATGATCATTTTGAATGCCTACATTCTAAAAGTGACGGCATGCATTCATGACATTTTGATCCCAGTTTGGATCTTGGTCAGGTCAAAACCTATAAAAGGCATAGACTAACAAAAAGGAACATTGAAACAGCATGTCACTGTGTGTGGATAGCGGAGGTCAATAAGTGCACCACATCTCTCACTGCATGCTGCTTCCCGAGTGGGCCAACTCCAAGCCTGCATCCAAAATGGCACCCTATGCCGTAGGACGATATCGGCACTGGTCAAAAGTAGTGTACTATTTGGGAATAGAATGCCATTTGGGGTGCAGCCTAAGCTCTAGTTAATCGATTGGCAAAGGAGGAAAAAGGGCTGGCTCTAATGTGTTGCATGTGAAGGATTTACTGGAGAGCAGAGCCACTGAATCAATGGAGTAGAAAATGCATCATTAGAACAGTGTTGTTGCCGTCGTCCCCTCGCTCCCGAGAGGGATGTGGACCACACACACACACACACACACACACACACACACACACACACACACACACACACACACACACACACACACACACACACACACACACACACACACACACACACACACACACTCTCCCACTCCCACACACACATGCACAAGTTAAAGCAGAAACAGACACATACCAGCATATACTGTATACTGTATACATACACACATGCATACAGGCACACTTTGATGAGTTCTCAATGTCACTAGTCAGTAGTTTATATTATTCTCTCATTCATACCTATTCCCCACTGTCATTGTTTCGTAAATACGTGTGTGATTATTTTAAATAGTGCAGTCTACTAATTCTAAAACAGTAAATTACCTTCACAAAGACATAGGCTAAGTTAATTACACGTTATTTTATTAATGTTCATTAATTAATAATGAAGTTAATCCATTTAACCTTGTCCCTTCATTGGCCCCTCGTTTACTACGTTTGCAGGTTGTTGCTCCCCAGGCAATTGGACTTGTGCTTTGTGCAGATAAATATTTCAGTAATATTTCAACCTAATTTTGTAGCGTAATCCTTTCCATCTCACAGTTCTTTCACATTAACAATCGAGAAGAAAACAACAAAAAAATAGTAATTTGTCAAAAACAGGAGCAGGGGTCTGAGTCTGACACACAGGGGTTGGTCTGCCCTCCCATTACACCACTTACAACCCTAAACACAACCATTAATATTCCTCTCCTCTCTCCTCTCTCCTCTCTCCTCTCGTTCCTGCTTTCCTGCCCTCTTATTTCGCCTCGGCAGAGAGACGGCACGTCTTGTCCTATCCCGTCCTCCACAGGGGAGACAAGACGAGAGGACATTCCAAACAGGGGCGACTTGGGGAGGACTCGGGGGGGTGGAGAGGGAACATGGATCATTACACTTCCTGTTGCGTCCCGGGAAGAAAATGACGCTACTCCTGGGCCAATTGATTCTGGAGAGTTAATTTGCTTTATTAGCGAAGATGTTGGACCCGCGAGGGGATCCCGTTCTACAACCGGAGGCCCCACCTTACTCCTGCACTCCTTCCTTCCTCCCTCCACCACTCCAATCCAATTCCTGCGAAAAAGAAACCCTGCGTAATTGTTTTCCCTCCATCTTCCGTGTCATTGTCAGATGGGTCCTGTGGGATTATTAGCAACCCCAGGTCCCTCAATAATTCATCCTAAACTATTTATACACAGATGGAGAGTTCTCTAATGTCTCCCTCAGTGAGCTTATCTGACGTTCAGACGGAGAGTGGGGGGGGAGAGAAAGACAGAAAAACAAGCGATACAGTGAGGTGAGAGATTGAAAGAGTGAGAGAAAGGGAGACAAGGGGGCAGACTGAGAAAGAAAGGGAGACAAGGGGGCAGATTGAGAAAGAAAGGGAGACAAGGGGGCAGACTGAGAAAGAAAGGGAGACAAGGGGGCAGACTGAGAAAGAAAGGGAGACAAGGGGGCAGACAGAAAGAAAGGGAGACAAGGGGGCAGACTGAGAAAGAAAGGGAGACAAGGGGGCAGACTGAGAAAGAAAGGGAGACAAGGGGGCAGACTGAGAAAGAAAGGGATTGGGAGTGGCAGTGAGACAGCAGCACAGAGGAGTGTGTTTGTGTGTGTGCTTGTGCTTGTGCTTATGTGTGTGTGATTCTTTCCAGAGAGAGAGCGAGAGACGGAGAGAGAAAAGCTTTTTTTTTTGGAAGAGGCACAATGACCCTGTTTCATGGTGTGCTTTCAGTTTCAAGGTGAAGCCGTTCTCTCTCTCCCCCGCTTTGCCAAAGTGAACAAAAGCACCATCCGGGGAATAGCAGCCTCCCCCACACAATCCTTCATTAATGGCTTTTAATTAATCTGGCCCCTTTTTTTCCTCCATTTAACACAATTAAGATGTTTGCAAGGCTAACATGGAGTACCAATCATTAAAGGAAGGGCACATGAAAGACACACAGGGATTTTCATATTTACATATGCACCATGCAAACACACAACAGTTAGTTATCCCTCCTCTGTCTTATGTCAATGAATAAGATCAACAAACACAGCACTGAGTCATTCCACCATTCCTTCATAAACACATAATCATACGGTATCATCCCACATTAGCATATTATCATTTGCACATTAAGCAGCTTTTATCATTCTAAATACAAAGCGGTGTGGTTTGAGAAAAAGTCTTTCTAACTTGTTTTTTAACTGCCTAGCTGTGAGTTTTAACTAGGCTTTGTGGAAATAACAATTTTTTCAGGGGAACAAATAGTTACTTTGGAGGTAACAACAATTATTTAAAGATCCCCCAAAAAAGGACTACATTTAAAAAATATTTGAATTCAGATACCAGGAAGTGAATACTTTTCAAAACTATTTTTATACAGATCTCAGAAAGTAACTATTTTTGTATACTATTAGAATACAGATCTGAGAAAGCAACTAATTAAACCACTTATTTTTGAATACAGATCTCAGGAAGTGACTACTTTTCTGAGACTATTGTTTGCCTTCAACAAGTGGCAGGGCTGTATCTGGAACTACTTGTTGAAAATAGAAATAGAATGAAAACAGCACAAACCACTTACTATACTATTCCAATCTATCTAGTCTAATTCCAAAATGCTATATACAGTATATCACAAAAGTGAGTACACCCCTCACATTTGAGTAAATATTTGAGTACATCTTTTCATGTGACAACACTGAAGAAATGACACTTTGCTACAATGTAAAGTAGTGAGTGTACAGCTTGTATAACAGTGTAAATTTGCTGTCCCCTCAAAATAACTCAACACACAGCCATTAATGTCTAAACCGCTGGCAACAAAAGTGAGTACACCCCTAAGTGAAAATGTCCAAATTGGGCCCAATTTGCCATTTTCCCTCCCCGGTGTCATGTGACTCGTTAGTGTTACAAGGTCTCATGTGTGAATGGGGAGCAGGTGTGTTAAATTTGGTGTCATCGCTCTCACATTCCCTCATATTGATTGGTCACTGGAAGTTCAACATGGCACCTCATGGCAAAGAACTCTCTGAGGATCTTTAAAAAATAATTGTTGCTCTACATAAAGATGGCCTGGGCTATAAGAAGATTGCCAAGACCCTGAAACTAAGCTGCAGCACGGTGGCCAAGACCATACAGCGGTTTAACTGGACAGGTTCCACTCAGAACAGGCCTCGCCATGGTCGACCAAAGAAGTTGAGTGCACGTGCTCAGCGTCATATCCAGAGGTTGTCTTTGGGAAATAGACATATGAGTGCTGCCAGCATTGCTGCAGAGGTTGAAGGGGTGGGGGGGTCAGCATGTCAGTGCTCAGACCATACGCCGTACACTGCATCAAATTGGTCTGCATGGCTGTCGTCCCAGAAGGAAGCCTCTTCAAAAGATGATGAACAAGAAAGCCCGCAAACAGTTTCCTGAAGACAAGCAGACTAAG
Source organism: Oncorhynchus nerka (assembly GCF_034236695.1). Classification (NCBI taxonomy): domain Eukaryota; kingdom Metazoa; phylum Chordata; class Actinopteri; order Salmoniformes; family Salmonidae; genus Oncorhynchus; species Oncorhynchus nerka. The sequence continues at coordinate 72,812,291 of NC_088397.1, read as the reverse complement.
GACATGGATTATTGGAACCATGTCCTGTGGTCTGATGAGATAAACTTATTTGGTTCAGGATGGTGTCAAGCATGTGTGCGGCAACCAGGTGAGGAGTACAAAGACAAGTGTGTCTTGCCTCAGTCAAGCATGGTGGTGGGAGTGTCATGGTCTGGGGCTGCATGAGTGCTGCCGGCACTGGGGAGCTACAGTTCATTGAGGGAACCATGAATGCCAACATGTACTGTGACATACTGAAGCAGAGCATGATCCCCTCCCTTCGGAGACTGGGCCGCAGGGCAGTATTCCAACATGATAACGACCCCAAACACACCTCCAAGACGACCACTGCCTTGCTAAAGAAGCTGAGGGTAAAGGTGATGGACTGGCCAAGCATGTCTCCAAACCTAAACCCTATTGAGCATCTGTGGGGCATCTTCAAACGGAAGGTGGAGGAGTGCAAGGTCTCTAACATCCACCAGCTCCGTGATGTCGTCATGGAGGAGTGGAAGAGGACTCCAGTGGCAACCTGTGTGAAGTTCTGGTGAACTCCATGCCCAAGAGGGTTAAGGCAGTGCTGGAAAATGATGGTGGCCACACAAAATATTGACACTTTGGGCCCAATTTGGACATTTTCACTTAGGGGTGTACTCACTTTTGTTGCCAGAGGTTTAAACATTAATGGCTGTGTGTTGAGTTATTTTGAGGGGACAGCAAATTTACACTGATATACAAGCTGTACACTCACTACTTTACATCGTAGCAAAGTGTCATTTCTTCAGTGTTGTCACATGAAAAGATATACTCAAATATTTGCAAAAATGTGAAGGGTGTACTCACTTTTGTGATATACTGTACATACATTTTTCAGATTAGAGTATTTTCATCTGAATTGATTGCTTATGGATACCATGTATGTGTGTAAAATATTACTGTTGTCAGATTTTATTCATTGATTTTTAAAGTGTATTAAAGTGGGTGTTGTTGCAAAATGATATGTATCCATTGTTTAGCTCAAGTTTTGTGTCCTGTAAATCTGACATGTGGTTGTCTCACCAAGCTATCTTACTATGAAGGCACTAACTGTCTCTCAGGATAAGAGATTCTGCTAAATTACTAAAATGTCAAATGTAAATGTTTTACATACAGATCTCATATTACTGCACTGATTAATTTTAGATTACATTTTTAAAATATATATATGTATTTTTTTAATTTTACCCCTTTTTCTCCCCAATTTCATAGTGTCCAATTGTTGTAGTAGCTACTATCTTGTCTCATCGCTACAACTCCCGTACGGGCTCGGGAGAGACGAAGGTTGAAAGTTATGCGCCCTCCGATACACAACCCAACCTAGCCGCACTGCTTCTTAACACAGCGCGCATCCAACCCGGAAGCCAGCCGCACCAATGTGTCGGAGGAAACACCGTGCGCCTGGCAACCTTGGTTAGCACGCACTGCGCCTGGCCCGCCACAGGAGTCGCTGGTGTGCGATTAGACAAGGACTTCCCTACTGACCAAGCCCTCCCTAACCCGGACAACACTAGGCCAATTGTGCGTCGCCCAACGGACCTCCCGGTCACGGCCGGTTACAACAGAGCCTGGGCGCGAACCCAGGGTCTCTGATGGCAGAGCTGGCACTGCAGTACTGCGCCACCCGGGAGGCCACATTTTTTAAATATTAATGTCACAAATGTATCATAATTTTTGGGGGGCTATTTGTCACATTTTGACTGTGTAAAACCAAGCAGAACTAACTATTTCTCTGAGAGTGAGGTGGATATACAGAAACAGTCAAAAGTTTGGACGCCTACTGGTTCCAGGATTTCTCTTTATTTTTACTATTTTCTTCATTGTAGAATAATAGTGAAGACATCTCAACTATGAACTAACACATATGGAATTATGTAGTAACCAAAAAAAGTGTTAAATCTAAATGTATTTATATTTAAAATTCTTCAAAGTAGTCACCGTTTCCCTTGACAGCTTTCAAATATTATTTGTTCTTCTGAGACCTGTATTTGAATATCAAAGAAAATAGTTGCCTTTTAGTTGAAACTATATAAACTATATTTGAATATCTCGAGGATTTGAAATGTTGGAATTTACAAATAAACTACAAAATACAAAAATGTTCTGCCCAAGTCTGCTAGCCAAAGATACTTGGGTTATCCTCCCTCCCTGCCTCGGTGGAGAGACATTCTGTTGTCGTCTGACTAATGAGGCCGCTGGCACAGGCAGTCGATTTTCAGTCCTTTTATCGGCTCTTGAGCTGCAGATAATTATAAATATTTAGCCATTTGGCAGATGCTTTTATCCAGCTCACTTAGAAGGCTGCAACTCCCTCTTGGACAAATTGGGACATTGAAATGCAGATTGGAATCACAGAGTTTTTACATTTCGCATTGGAGGAAAATGTGGGTGGAAGAATGGAACTCTGCAAAATTGATTGGTTAGATGATCAAAGCACTGGCTAGTAGGTGTCTGATCCTTGCTGCACCATAGAACATTAACGTACATGTACAGCATGACATGCCCATAGGTCACGTTTAATGTAATGTTATCGTGCAACGTAATATCACATCTAGAAACTTATTTCACTTTGATGCAAATGGAGGTCCATTTTGCCATTTTTATCCTAAGCATCGCCAGCAGGTCTCAGTCAGACCAGTACACGGTGGTAACTGGCAACCCCTGTCCAGAATTAGTAGGACTATGCCCTGTCCGGAGGGACCATTGTGTCCTTTAATGTAAATTATTTCTTAGAGTCTAGAAACCTACAAGTGGTGCTAGCGAGAGATCTCAGAAGCCATGAAATAATTTGCTGAAGGGTTTCTTTCCAAATCATTCCTGGGCTGACTTGTTCGTTGAGTTATGTGCTGAATGGCCAAGCAGAGATCCAGTTGAGCCCACTGGCCGCTGAGCCAAGTAGTCTACTGTATTAGACAGACACACACACACACACACACACACACACACACACACACACACACACACACACACACACACACACACACACACACACACACACACACACACACACACACACACACACACACACACACACACACACACACAGAGAGATCTATATTGGGGCAGAGGCCACAAATCGTAATATTGATATCATGCAGCATTTGTGGCATTGATGCATTAATTCATGTACACATATCATGTATATATTCTGAACTACAGCATACATTATCTTCAAAATAAACATTCCACCGCGTAAATAATTGTTTACTGCTAAAAAGGCAGTATACAGTGCCTTGTGAAAGTATTCGGCCCCCTTGAACTTTGCGACCTTTTGCCACATTTCAGGCTTCAAACATAAAGATATAAAACTGTATTTTTTTGTGAAGAATCAACAACAAGTGGGACACAATCATGAAGTGGAACGACATTTATTGGATATTTCAAACTTTTTTAACAAATCAAAAACTGAAAAATTGGGCGTGCAAAATTATTCAGCCCCTTTACTTTCAGTGCAGCAAACTCTCTCCAGAAGTTCAGTGAGGATCTCTGAATGATCCAATGTTGACCTAAATGACTAATGATGATAAATACAATCCACCTGTGTGTAATCAAGTCTCTGTATAAATGCACCTGCACTGTGATAGTCTCAGAGGTCCGTTAAAAGCGCAGAGAGCATCATGAAGAACAAGGAACACACCAGGCAGGTCCGAGATACTGTTGTGAAGAAGTTTAAAGCCGGATTTGGATACAAAATGATTTCCCAAGATTTAAACATCCCAAGGAGCACTGTGCAAGCGATAATATTGAAATGGAAGGAGTATCAGACCACTGCAAATCTACCAAGACCTGGCCATCCCTCTAAACTTTCAGCTCATACAAGGAGAAGACTGATCAGAGATGCAGCCAATAGGCCCATGATCACTCTGGATGAACTGCAGAGATCTACAGCTGAGGTGGGAGACTCTGTCCATAGGACAACAATCAGTCATATATTGCACAAATCTGGCCTTTATGGAAGAGTGGCAAGAAGAAAGCCATTTCTTAAAGATATCCATAAAAAGTGTTGTTTAAAGTTTGCCACAAGCCACCTGGGAGACACACCAAACATGTGGAAGAAGGTGCTCTGGTCAGATGAAACCAAAATTGAACTTTTTGGCAACAATGCAAAACGTTATGTTTGGCGTAAAAGCAACACAGCTCATCACCCTGAACACATCATCCCCACTGTCAAACATGGTGGTGGCAGCATCATGGTTTGGGCCTGCTTTTCTTCAGCAGGGACAGGGAAGATGGTTAAAATTGATGGGAAGATGGATGGAGCCAAATACAGGACCATTCTGGAAGAAAACCTGATGGAGTCTGCAAAAGACCTGCGACTGGGACGGAGATTTGTCTTCCAACAAGACAATGATCCAAAACATAAAGCAAAATCTACAATGGAATGGTTCAAAAATAAACATATCCAGGTGTTAGAATGGCCAAGTCAATGTCCAGACCTGAATCCAATCGAGAATCTGTGGAAAGAACTGAAAACTGCTGTTCACAAATGCTCTCCATCCAACCTCACTGAGCTCGAGCTGTTTTGCAAGGAGGAATGGGAAAAAAATTCAGTCTCTCGATGTGCAAAACTGATAGAGACATACCCCAAGCGACTTACAGCTGTAATCGCAGCAAAAGGTGGCGCTACAAAGTATTAACTTAAGGGGGCTGAATAATTTTGCACGCCCAATTTTTCAGTTTTGATTTGTTAAAAAAGTTTGAAATATCCAATAAATGTCGTTCCACTTCATGATTGTGTCCCACTTGTTGTTGATTCTTCACAAAAAAATACAGTTTTATATCTTTATGTTTGAAGCCTGAAATGTGGCAAAAGGTCGCAAAGTTCAAGGGGGCCGAATACTTTCGCAAGGCACTGTATATTTAAGAGGCAGGAAATTAATGGAGGCGGACAGCAGTATGCTAACCTTCATGCCTTTCCCTTAACTTAAATCTTACCTTAAAACCAATGGAACTATATCTAACCTTAACCTTAACCTCACCCTTGTTCCTCAACCTAACCTTAACCCTAATAACCCCTAATATATATTGACACTTGTGCCTAAACATATGTTTTCTTATGTGGGTCAAATATCCACTTATCTAGGAGATAACCAACTGAAAGCAGTTTCCATGAAGTGTAGCAGAGAAAAACAGCAGGTACTATTATAGGCACAACAACAACATTAACACGTTGTAAAAAATGGCTGCCTACATCGGTGAGCGCTTGTTTATTCACCCCTGGGGGCGGCTTCAAGCAGCGAGGCTGAATTCTGCTCCCATTGCAGGAAGGTCATTTTCCTTCCAGGGCAGTGATTGCCACAGATTAGTGCTTAAATCTTGCAAAACGCAACCTATAAATTACAGCAAAGGACAGAGGGGTCAGAGCCTGCCGTGGAACGGAGCCAGGAGTCATCTACTTGCAGGGAGGGGGACATCTGTCTTTGGGAGTCCCTCTGCCTCTCTCTCTGTTTCTCTCTTTCTCTCTCTCTGCCTCTATCACTCTGCTTCACTCTCTTTACCTCTCTCTTAATGCACTCTTCATTTCTTTCAGTCTCCACCCTGCCCCTTCCAAAAGCATATCTGAAGTTAGTATTCCATCTATCATAAATTTGATTGAGACTTGACATTAGTCGTACCAACTCTTACCCTTACCCCCAAACTGCCACCGAAACCTCGAAAACTTCCCCATGACTTATTCATCATCCTCCATTTTCTGAATCAAACTTTGCCTTGAATAATTAAGGAGATCATTCCAAAAGCCTTAACCCCTTCCCGACCTCCCTTTTACAAGTCAACTTGGTACATTTTTTATTGGGTGCATGAAATAGAAATGAAATGAGATGGAGAGGAAGTCTAGTTGAAGCAAAGACTCCCCCAGTCTCGGTTATGGGTATAACACGTTAATTCCGAGAGGGATAAATGCATATCTTTCCTCACATAATGACACAAGCTTTGCCTCTTTAGTCTTTGGCTTCTGCTCCATAGGATCAACAGCAGAGAGGTAGCTAGTTCTAGGATCAACAGTCTTTGGCTTCTGCTTCATAGGATCAACAGCAGACAACTACATTACAGCTAGTTATAGAATCAACCGCAGGTACCCTGTAGCTAGTTCAAGGATCAACAGCAGGTACCCTGTAGCTAGTTCTAGGATCAACAGCAGGTACACTGTAGCAAGTTCTAGGATCAACAGCAGGTACACTGTAACTAGTTCTAGGATCAACAGCAGGTACCCTGTAGCTAGTTCTAGGATCAACAGCAGGTACACTGTAGCAAGTTCTAGGATCAACAGCAAAGAGGTACACTGTTGCTAGTTCTAGCATCAACAGCAGAGAGGTACACTGTCACTAGTTCTGGATCAACAGGAGATCAACACTCTCTCTAGTTCTAGGATCAGAAACCAATGGGTACACTAGCTAGGCCTATGTTCCTTGTTACAATGTTGATCTTAACTAGATATTTTGTATCCACTAAAAGCTTTTATCTATTTTGATTTATACTTGTGTACCTGTTTCTTGTCACACATGCTTATAAGACCTTTATTTAGCTCATTATTCATGATATTGAACAAATGTATGCTAATTTAATGGATGCTTTGATTTACTTTAGCTTGATTTATCTTCTGTTCTTGCCCTAATATTGCTTCTATTGGATATGAAGTAATGCATCCCACAGGTTTCCTTGAAAACATCTTGAAGTGTATCCTGATTTTTTATTTTTATTTAATCTATTTCATGTTCCCACATTGATCTTTAAAGTTTCAAGATACAGAATATGCTATTACAAAAAAAGTATATATGATCCAAAAGACACACACCGACATGTATATTAAACAGTGAACAATCATGATATTGTGCCTAATGCCATCATATCAAGTCTTTGTCTGATTCGAGTACACATTTCAGGCCTTCTTGGCTCTCTTCTGGATGTGAGTAAACTTCCTTACTACTCCTATTCCTGCCATTTGATAACATTCAGCCACCTAAACCTCAAGACAGCATGGAGAGGCACGCACACACACACACACACACACACACACACACACACACACACACACACACACACACACACACACACACACACACACACACACACACTCACACACACACACACTCTCTGCTTGCACCACAATCTTACTAATAACAATCTGTCAATGTTTACATGTATTAGTAATATAGCTATAGTATAGAGACACAGCACAGTGCATTCAGAAAGTATTCAGAGTCCTTGACTTTTTCCACATTATGTTACGTTACAGCTTTATTCTGAAATTGATATTATGAATGTTTTTCCTAAATCTACACACAATACCTCATAATGACAAAGCGAAAACAGGTTTATAGAAATTTCTGCAAATGTATTAAAAATAAAAAACAGAAATACTTTATTTACATACAGTTGAAGTCGGGAGTTTAAATACACCTTAGACAAATACATTTAAACTCAGTGTTTCCACAATTCTTGACATTTAATCCGAGTAAAAAGTCCCTGTCTTAGGTCAGTTAGAATAACCACTTTACTTTAAGAATGTGAAATGTCAGAATAATAGTAGAGATAATTATTTATGTCAGCTTTTCTTTCTTTCATCACATTCCCAGTGGGTCAGAAGTTAACATACACTCAATTAGTATTTGGTAGCACTGCCTTTAAATTGTTTAACTTGGGTCAAACGTTTTGGGTAGCCTTCCACAAGCTTCCCACAATATGTTGGTTGAATGTTGGCCCATTCCTCCTGACAGAGCTGGCGTAACTGAGTCAGGTTTGTAGGCCTCCTTGTACACACATGCTTTTTCAGTTCTGCCCACAAATGTTTAGATAGGATTGAGGTCAGGGCTTTGTGATGGCAATTCCAATACCTTGACTTTGTTGTCCTTAAGCCATTTTGCCACAACTTTGGAAGTATACTTGCAGTCATTGTCCATTTGTAAGACCCATTTGCGACCAAGCTTTAACTTCCTGAATGATGTCTTGCTTCAATATATCCACATACATTTGTTTCCTCATAATGCCATCTATTTTGTGAAGTGCATCAGTGTCTCCTGCAGCAAAGAACCCCCACAACATGATGCTGCCCCCCCCCCGTGCGTCACGGTTCGGATGGTGTTCTTCGGCTTGCAAGCCTCCCCCTTTTCCCTCCAAACATAATGATAGTCAATAAGGCCACACAGTTCTATTTTTGTTTCATCAGACCAGGGGACATTTCTCCAAAAAGTACGATATTTGTTCCTATGTGCAGATGCAAACCGTAGTCTGGGGTTTTTATGGCGGTTTTGGAGCAGTTGCTTCTTCCTTGCTGAGCGGCCTTTCAGGTTATGTCGATATAGGACTCGTTTTACTGTGGACATATATACTTTTGTACCTGTTTCCTCCAGCATCTTCACAAGGTCCTTTGCTGTTGTTCTGAGATTGATTTGTGCTTTTCGCACCAAAGTACGTACATCTCTAGGAGACAGAACGCATCTCCTTCCTCAGCGGTATGACATCTCCGTGGTCCCATTGGGTTTATACTTGCATACTATTGTTTGTACAGATGAACCTGGTACCTTCAGGCATTTGGAAATTGCTCCCAAGGACGAACCAGACTTGTGGAGGTCTACAGTTTTTTTCTGAGGTCTTGGATGATTTCTTTTGATTTTCCCATGATGTCAAGAAAATAGGCTAAGTTTGAAGGTAGGCATTGAAATACATCCACAGGTACACCTCCAATTGACTCAAATGATGTCAATTAGCCTATCAGAAGCTTCTAAAGCCGTGATATAATTTTCTGGAATTTTCCAAGCTGTTTAAAGGCACAGTCAACTTAGCATATGTAAACTTCTGACCCACTGGAATTGTGACACAGTGAATTATAAGTGAAATAATCTGTCTGTAAACAAAAAATGACTTGTGTCATGCACAAAGTAGATGTCCTAACCGACTTGCCAAAATTGTAGTTTGTTAACAAGAAATGTGTGGAGTGGTTGAAAAACGAGTTGCAATGACTCCAACCTAAGTCTATGTAAACTTCCGACTTCAACTGTAAATATTCTGACCCTTTGCTATGAGACTTTAAATTGAGCTGAACTGCATCCTGTTTCCATTGATCGTCGTTGAGATGTTTCTACAACTTGATTGGAGTTCACATGTGGTAAATTAAATTGATTGGACAAGATTTGGAAAGGCACACACCTGTCTATATAAGGTCCCAGAGTTGACAGTGCATGTCAGAGCAAAAACCAAGCCATGAGGTTGAAGGAATTGTCTGTAATGCTCAAAGACAGGATTGTGTTGAGGCATAGGCATAGAGGAAGGGTACCAAAAACGGTCTGCAGCATTGAAGGTCCCTAACAACACAGCGGCCTCCATCATTCTTAAATGGAAGAAGTTTGGAACCACCAACACTGTTCCTAGAGCTGGACGACCTGACCAAACTGAGAAATCGGGGGAGAAGGGCCTTGGTCAGGGAGGTGACCAAGAACCTGATGGTCACTCTGACAAAGCTCCAGAGTTCATCTGTGGAAATGGGAGAAACTTCCAGAAGGACAACCATCTCTGCAGCACTCCACCAATCAGGCCTTTATGGTAGAGTGGCCACATAGAAGCCACTCCTCAGTAAAAGGCACATGACAGCCCGCTTGGAGTTTGCCAAAAGGCACCTAAAGACTCTCAGACCATGAGAAACAACTCTTTGGTATGAATGCCAAGCGTCACGTCTGAAGGAAACTTGGCACCATCCCTACGGGGAAAAATTGTGGTGACAGCATTATGCTGTGGGGATGTTTGATGAAAACCTGCTCCAGAGTGCTCAAGACCTCAGACTGGGTTGTGGCAGCCTGTTTTTGTTTTTTATTTGTAATACATTTGTGAACATTTCTAAAGACTTGTTTTTGCTTTGTCATTATGGGGTATTGTTTGAAGATTGATGAGGAAAAAAGAAACAGTTGAATCGATTTTAGACTAAGGCTGTAACATAACAAAATGTGGAAAAAGTAAAGGGGTCTGAATACTTCCCGAATGCACCGCATACAAACAGCTGACCTATAGACAAAGGAACTTACTCTATAATTATATAGCTTGTGTTCTCTATGACGTAACAGTGTACATATTGCCAAAGCTTATAATTACACGTACACAGTGCAGATATGTGCTATAGCAATGCATGTCATGTCAGAGAGATTGCCTGCACTATAACCTAACAAACAGTAGAGAGGGTTGTAGTAATTCACTATCATTATGGTACAAAGTATGCAGCACAACAATATCGATACAAATCTCATTCAGGAGACCTTTTGAGTCCTGGGTTGAATTTGCTGCTGTTCCCAGCCTGACCTATATGTTCCATTGATCTCTAAGAAGTCAAACTTCTAAATGTCAGTGGACGTGTGCATCAAACCTACAGTGGAATATAACCAAGTCAGAATGTTCCAAGGCTTTAGCCATACTAAACATTTAACTGGTCCTGTAGGAGAGAGAAAGTTGGGGATGGGGAAGAATTGTGGTTGTTCCATTGGCTTGGTTTGGTTTGATTTCTGCATGGGGCACCACACACATAAACACATGCACATACGCACGCACGCATGCACGCACACGCACACACACACACACACACACACACACACACACACACACACACACACACACACACACACACACACACACACACACCATACTGTTCAGATGGAGCGATAGCGATAGCAGGATATTTGAGAACTAGCATTTTAAGAGGAAGATATCTCTGTCAAATCAAATAAAGAGGGGTAATAAAAACTGTGTGAACAACAGAAGGTTTCCACATTTTGAAAGCATTGCATTCTCTCACTCTGGAACAGAGGTTATATCTGAAACAGCAGGGAAACAAGTAGAAGGATCGAACAGACCCCAAGCGTCAGCCTCGTGAAACATGGACCACAATAACACGTACAGTTGAAGTCGGAAGTTTACATATACTTAGGATGGAGTCATTAAAACTAGTTTTCCAACCACTCCACAAATTTCTAATTAACAAACTATAGTTTTGGCAAGTCGGTGAGGACATCTACTTTCTGCATGACACAAGTAATTTGTCCAGAATAGGATGTCATGGCTTTAGAAGCTTCTGATAGGCTAATTGACATCATTTGAGTCAATTGGAGGTGTACCTGTGGATGTATTTCAAGGCCTACCTTCAAACTCAGTGCCTCTTTGCTTGACATCATGGGAAAATTTAAAGAAATCATCCAAGACCTCAGAAGAAAACTGTAGACCTCCACAAGTCTGGTTCATCCTTGGGAGCAATTTCCAATTGCCTGAAGGTACCACATTCATCTGTACAAACAATAGAGCCAACAACCACGGAGCCATCATACCGCTCAGGAAGGAGACCCGTATCAAACCCAGACAACAGCAAAGGACCTTGTGAAGATGTTGGAGGAAACAGGTACAAAATTATCTATATCCATAGTAAAACAAGTCCTATATCGACATAACCTAAAAGGCTGCTCAGCAAGGAAGAAGCCACTGCCATAGAAAAGCCCGACTACGGTTTGCAACTGCACATGGGGACAAAGATTGTACTTTTTGGAGAAATGTCCTAGTTTCATCTGGTCTGATGAAACAAAAATAGAACTGTTTGGCCATGGTGACCATCGTTTTGTTTGGAGGAAAAAGGGGGGGACTTGCAAGCCGAAGAACACTATCCCAACCGTGAAGCACGGGGGTGGCAGCAACATGTTCTGGGGGTGCTTCACTGCAGGAGGGACTGGTCACTTCACAAAATAGATGGAATCATGAGGGAGGAAAATTCTGTGGATATATTGAAGCAACATCTCAAGACATCAGTCTTCCAAATGCACAATGACCCCAAGCATACTTCCAAAGTTGTGGCAAAATGGCTTAAAACTTCTTCAGGCTTCAGCCTTTTTTCTCAATTTCCGCCTGACTGATGTGCCCATAGTAAACTGCCTGTTACTCAGGCCCAGAATCCAGGATATGCATATAATTGGTAGTATTGGATAGAAAACACTTTGAAGTTTGTAGAAATGTTAAAAATAATGTATGAGACTATAACACAATAGATATGGTAGGATAAAAAAAGTTTGAGAGCCCATGCTCTTACAATAGAAAGTATAGGGGCATATGAGAATCCAGCTCCCAGATTGCAATTCCTATGGCTTCCACTAGATGTCAACAGTCGTTGTTCAAGGTTTCAGGCTTGTTTCTTCCAAAACGAGGAATAATTATGAGTTTTAGTACTGGGACTCAGAGTTGGAAATCAGTCTGTGCGAGCGCAACGAAGAGGACGCGCACCTGCTAATATTCTAATTCTATTGAACATACTTCTTTCCACATGAAATATTACAGTTTAATTACATTTTAGTGTATCTGAGGATTAAACAGAAGTGTATTTTGACTTGCTTTAATAAAGTTTAGCGGTAGCTTTTTGGATTCCTTTCTCTACATGTTGAACAAGTGGATTACTGAAATCGATGGCGCCAACTAAACAGACTTTTTGGGATATAAAGAAGGATTTTATATAACAAAACAACACTACATGTTGTAGCTGGGACCCAGCTAGGAAGATTATATATAATATTTAATAGGTATTTGTGATTTTATGAAGCCTGTGCCGGTGGAAAAATATGTTGATGTGGGGCGCCGTCCTCAAACAATCGCATGGCATGCTTTCGCTGTGAAGCCTATTGTAAATCGGACAGCACAGTTAGATTAACCTCTTGAAGTTAGGGGGCACTATTTTTATGTTTGGAAAAATAACATTCCCAAAGTAAATGGCCTATTTCCCAGGAGCAGATGCTAGAATATGCATATAATTGACAGCTTAGGATAGAGAACACTCTAAAGTTTCCAAAACTGTAAAAATATTGTCTGTGAGTATAACAGAACTGATATTGCAGGCGAAAGCCTGAGAAAAATCCAATCAGGAAGTGACTCTTATTTTGAAACCCCTGTGTTCCTATGCATCCCTATTGCCCATTGAAAGGGATATCAACCAGATTCCTTTTCTATGGCTTCCCTAAGGTGTCAACAGCCTTTAGACATAGTTTCAGGCTTTTATTTTGAAGAATGAGCGTGAACGACCACATTGCGTATGTGGACAGGTGGAGGCTCTCAGAGTGAGTTGTGCGCGGCCATTGTTACTCCCGGTCCTAGTGAAAAGCCAACTGTCCCGGTTGATATATTATCGAATAGATATTTGAAAAACACCTTGAGGATTGATTATAAAAAACGTTTGACATGGTTCTGTGTACATTATGGATATAATTTGGAATTTTTGTCTGCGTTGTCTTGACTGCTCTTTCCGGTGGATTCCTGGGCATAACGCACCAAACTAACGGAGGTATTTGGATATAAAAAATATCTTTATGGAACAAAAGGAACATTTGTTGTCTAACTTGGAGTCTCGTGAGTGAAAACATCCGAAGATCATCAAAGGTAAAAGATTAATTTGATTGCTTTTCTGATTTTCGTGACCTGATACTAGGTGTACTTATTGTTTTGTTTTGCTATCGATAAACTTACACAAACACTTGTGTTGCTTTCGCTGTAAAGCATAATTTCAGAATCTGAGACGACAGGGTGATTAACAAAAGGCTAAGCTGTGTTTCGCTATATTTCACTTGTGATTTGATGAATATGAATATTTTCTAGTAATGTTACTTGACTGTTGCGCTATGCTATTCAGCGTTGCTGATGACAAATATACCGGATCCGGGATGGGTGGTTCTAAGAGGGTGTTAACAAGAATGTAAGTTTTTAACTGATATAAGACACTTGTATGTACCTAAATGTTTAATATCCATAATCTTTATGATTTTTTATTTTAATTGCGCGCCCTCCAATTTCACCGGAAGTTGTCGACAGGTGTCCCCGCTGGCGGGACGACTAGCCCTAAGAAGTTTTAAGGACAACGAATTCAAGGTATTGGAGTGGCCATCGCAACGCACTGACCTCAATCCCATAGAAAATTTGTGGGCAGAACTGAAAAAGCGTGTGCGAGCAAGGAGTCCTACAAACCTGACTCAGTTACACCAGCTCTATCAGGAGGAATTGGCCAAAATTCACCCAACTTATTGTGGGAAGCTCTTGGAAGGCTACCCGAAATATTTGAACCAAGTTAAACAATTTAAAGGCAATGCTACCAAATACTAATTGAGTGTATGTAACCTTTTGACCCACTGGGAATGTGATGAAAGAAATAAAAACTGAAATAAATCATTCTCTACTATTATTCTGACATTTCGCATTCTTAAAATAAAGTGGAGATCCTAACTGACTTAAGACACTGAATTTTTACTAGGATTAAATGTCAGGAATTGTGAAAAACTGAGTTAAAATGTATTTGGCTGTGTATGTGAACATCCGACTTCAACTGTAGATGATGCAACAGCCTTGAAAATAGAATCTATTTAACCCTCCAAAACAGCGCTACAAGAAGCTTTCAGCCACTCAAAATCGCCATAGCAATGACATGGCAATAGCAAAAAACTAAAAATATAATTTTAATATGAGAAAGGAGGTTGGACTTTGGGCAATTTCTTTAGCCTCTTTTAGGGAATACAAAAGGCTAAGCTGAGTAGAGTTTTAAGGCTGACCAAGTGTGCTTCAGATTTTGAATTTTGTATATGCAGTATAATTACTTATCAAGCATTATGCCTTTAAGGCTACAGGTATGGGTGTGGTTAGAGGCGTGTCCAACCCACAGGTGCCATCTTGAATTGGCAGACTCAATGGGGTGATGTCAGAGTTGGGTCATCCCAATCATCCCACTTAGCATTTACCATCTTGAATTAGGCTGAAGGCCCATTGTTTGAAAAGAGCCGAGCATTATTTGTTACTAATAAGAAGTAGTTGTTTGTTTTCTAAAAAGAGTAGTAAATAGTTCAAGAAAAAAAGTATAGTTCAGAAAAAAAGTGCTTGGTGTCAAGCTAGGCTGTACAAGGCCTAGCCTACAAGCTTGCTTGCATCGCACCACCAGTAAGCATCAGGACTATTAACACACTATTCTTATATGGATACATCCTTTACTTGATTAGACCTGAGATTATTCAACAATAGCAAGTAACACAGAGGTCTATTATGTAGTTATGTATACAATTAGTTATACAGTGCATTCAGCTAGGGTTAAGGTTAGGGTTAAGATTAAGCGTTAGGAGTTAGGGGTTAGGGGTTAGGGAAAATAGGATTTTGAATGGGAATCAATTGTTTGGTCCCCAAAAGGATAGAAAACAAACGTGTGTGTGTGTGTGTGTATTTGTTTGTTGTGCGTGCGTGCATATACAAGTTGCAAAGTGCTGGCAAATACTTTTCCAATTACTTCCATAATATGAAGGGTGGAGTCACATCTTAGTTCAGGAGAGTTCTCTTCCCCCCCTGACAACCGTCATGACTCTACCAGCAGTTAGAATGCTGATCCCTTAGTCTTCCACCCCCTCACTGTTTCCCTCCTCCCTCCCTCCATCCATCCCCCTCCTTCCTACATGGCCATCGCCCACTGTGAGTAACTGGCCCTCTGGGCTAATGGCCGGCCCCTTCTGACTATCCCGGCCAATCATAATCATCAATAGCAGCCGAGGTGCCTTGACAACTGTCCACGCTGACAAATGAGAGTTGACGTATCTACGTACACGTCTCTCGTTCTCCTCCCTATATTTATTGTCTTGCGTCTCAGATGTTTTTAGATGTAGGGTGGGTGACCTGGGGGGAGGACTTTTGCGAGACATGACCTTATCGGTGACATATGTTGCCTCTTTTCCTCAACAAAACGCTCAATATTGATCACGGCACGTCGTCATAGAAACAGGGCACGATGTGATGTCTAAGTATGCATTCCGATTGGAGCTGAGTAGAGAATTCTGGGCAGAGGATGAGAGGGAAGGAGGGGTACACACACACATCCCAAATCAACGACGTGAGGAGAAAAATGAGCCCACAAAGGGGATGATGCAACGTGAGTGAAATCCTGCGTCCGGAACGCGTGGTGCATTAACACAGCCCGGCAGAAAAACACCTTCACTGAGTCCCACAGGATATTACCTTTACGATACTGCAGTACATTCAGACATTCTGTCCATTGACAATGTTCCCAGTTTCAGCTAGTTTTCAAAGCAGTCAGGGTCCAGGTTTTATGGATTTTGAATGATAGAAGAAATGTAGAAATAGTTAATGAAGATTTCCATTGCTTCTCTAAGAAGAAGGGTCACTAGGTGGATACCTGTAATCCAATAAAGTAAGCCACAGGTCTAGAACTGTAAAGGCCAGTTACCCAGACCCAGATTAAACTGCTCATCAACACCCTGTACAGTATATCACCCTCTCGATCCACTATACTGCCCTACCAAGCAAAAAGGCAGTAACTGCTCATTTGGTCAAAAATGAGTTAATGTTATTTTTGCTACATTAAATACATGCTTAATCATGTGGACAAGTATCCTGCCTCTATTGTATTGTGTTTTGGAGAAAATGGGGGTCATGTTAGCAGTAACTGCATAAAGTTACTGTGAAACCAAGGTAAATAAAAGCCATTTTTCTCAGTTCCACACTTTGAGCAGTTACTGCCTTTTTGCTTTTTAGGGCAGTATAGTTACAGATGTTTAACTGTCCTCTCTTAAGCAAAAGAGTGTAGGAATGGTAGCTTACTAACTGTGAATACATTTAAATAACTACCTTTGCTATATAAAGTCCTTTCAAATACTTGTATTAATTATAACACAGAAATAGATGACCCCTCCACAGTTTTCGTAATCTTAGCCTATCTAGTAATTTTAGAATCACCCAAGTTTGGTAGACTATGCTGTTGCCAGCACTTTTTGCCCATGGGCATGGTTGTTCATGCGGTGGTTACAATATAACACTGATCAAATCTTCTCATAAAAGGTCGGCGGCAAAACCACTGCAGCAAATGAGTTTGGTACAGGGATAAAGATAATTTTTTACATGCAAATCTGATTGGATACAACATTTGATTATTGAAATATTATCCTCAATTTAACATCAGTGTTGCTTTTTATTTCTGAGGGCTAATCAGGGACATTTTCAGGGACAGCTCTAGCCGGGTACAGGTCACCAAAATCTGGGACTGACCCAAGAAATTGGGGATGTCTAGTCACCCTAATTTAGGGGATCTTGACAATGTATCTACACCACTTGCCATCCAGCTATTCGCTGTTTAATATCTATGCATAGTCACTTTACCCCTACCTACATGTACAAATGACCTCGACTAACCTGTACCCCTGCACATTGACTCGGTACCGGTACCCCCTGTATATAGCCTCGTTATTGTTCTTTTCTTGTGTTACTTTTTATTATTTTTTTCCTTAGCTTATTTGGTCATTTTTTTCTTAACTCTTTCTTGAACTACATTGTTGATTAAAGGCTTGTAAGTAAGCATTTCACGGTAAGGTCTACACCTGTTGTATTCGGCGCATGTGACAAATGAATTTTGATTTGATTATCTAGGACAAAATAAGGTGAGGGCAGAGAGCCCAACGGGAGCCTCTTTCGATCTTTCACTTGAATTCCTCAAAAAACACCCCAAGATATCAGTATACTAGGGTTTCTCTCACTTTCAAAGGACTCCTAGGAAAACCCGAAGCAGAGGAACTCAAAGCAACTCTAACTCTAAGGGAGAACATTTTCAGTGAATGTAACAATACATGTAATTACTCCGTTACTACATGCATATTACATTGTTATTACACCAAACTGCACTGTTGGTTAAGGGCTTGTAAGTAAGCATTTCACGGTAAAGTCTACACTTGCTGTATTCGGCGCATGTGACAAATACAGTTTGATTTGATTTGAAAGCAACTGATACACGATACATACATTGTTGACACTTGACAGTCATACATGTTAGGATTGACCCACTGACCTAAGGTGTATTACTGTACATGGGTGTATTCTAGTTAGGTCACCTGGTTCATAGTGTGCTGCCATATCTCTCCCCACCCTCCCTCCCATACTGCATTGCAAAAAAATTGCGAAACGGCCCCTCTTTGTGCCGACGTCCGTCTCAGCATGCACGACGGCAGCCGGTGATGGTTATAAATGGCCTCTATTAGCACAGCCCAGTCGCAGAAGGGAGTGAAATAAAATCATTGGGAGAATGTAGGGCTAGTGCTGTCGCCTCTGTGCCTGTGCCCGTTCCCTTCCCACCCCAGCCTCCTCTACAAGCTCCCTCCCTTTCAAGGGGATGGCAACCTAAAGACTAGATTACTAGTGATACAAGGGGTCATTATTTGGATGGTAATTGCAATAGTATAGTTAGTAGTATCCGAGGCGTTTGCAACAATGAAAATACTAGCTAGGAGTTTGTCTAACAATTATTGTGGCGTCACATGTTGCTATAACATTGTAGAATATTAATAGCATCTATAGGTGCATCTATATATTCACACTAAATGAATTGAGGGTTGTTGTGAACCAGGGAAATAAAGAGGGAAATGGGGTTTGGAGGAAAGGAGGAGGAGAAGAGGGAGAATCAGGGAACGGCGTAAAGGTGTCAATAAAGTATGTGGAGGAAAGAGAGAGGTGGAGGAGTATTTCGATGAGAAGTTACATATAACTGAAAGAAGAAAAGGAGGAAACAGAAGATGGAGAGAAAATAAAAATAAAATGGAGTGAACACGTTTTGCTGTGGCTGGAGGGCTGGAGTCTGAGATTTAGGCAAATAACCTTAGGAGCCAAGCCATCAATCAGCTCAGAGCATTCCAATAAGTGTCAAAAGGCTGCAAATGTTCTAAGACCCTAGTGTTGTGCACTTTTATTGCAGTATTAATTCCAATGAAAAGGCAATAACTTTCTTCAACCCTAAAGTTGTTTATAGGGCAACATTGCCCTTGTTTGACTTTGAGCTTTGGGACTATATTTTGTACAATAGTCAAAAAATGATGCCGTACACATTTTGCCAGCTTATAGATATATTCAAAATACTGGCAACACTTTACTGTAGGCCGACAGGTATAAAGCATTATGATGCAGTTATAATGCATGCCAGACTTGTTGTAAGCAGGTATGAACCAGTTATAATGTCTTACTATCATCTCATAATGATCCTGACTAGGCTTTTCAGTCGGTCTCAAAATCGTAGCATCAAATTCCACAATCGTAACACTTTATTTGACAGTGCCATTTTGGCATGTATATGATAGTGTTGTTTCACAATGACATTTAGTCAACCATGCTATGACACCAACATAACGAGAATGCTGTCCATGGTGTAGACCACTACAGTCATAACACAAACCGCTGCCTCTGTCATGACAGTGGTTATTTGGCATGAGAGGTTATGATTGGACATGACCCCTTATGGCATAACACCTTCATATCTATATCTATTCCCAGGTGGCGCAGTGGTCTAAGGCACTGCATCACAGTGCCACCAAAGATTCTGGTTTCAAGCCTGAGCCCTGGGGTCATAGCGATGAGACAACACAGTAACTACTAATAATTGGATACCACGAAATTGGGGGTAAAAATAATAAAAATATATATATACATTTTAAGGTTTCTAATAACACATTATACATGCTTATAACAAGTAACAAAGCACTATACCTGTTGGCTGTAAGTAACAAGTTACCAAAAATATTATTTACTTACATTAAAACATTCAGACATAACTTTACAATAACTTTTTTTTAAACTCAACATTCAACAAAAATCCTCTGCTTGTGGGAAGGTGTGGGGATATTGGGCTGGCTGGGAGAAGAGGTGTATACACACACACACTGTCTATAGCCAACCAGCTAGCCAGCGAGAGAGCTACTGCATCCAGCTAGTTATAATATGAGAGCGGTGCTACGAAGGGGGGTGCACTAATAAAAGTGGGGGCCTGGCCTGTGATGCCAGGCAATATATCGCCCTAAGGAGACAGTTCCTAGAATCAGCCGGCATGGCCTCCCATAGTTCACGGGCCGTACGTGATTAACCGTCGGACAGGGAGTCGTTACTACAGCTGGGCTATTAATAAAAGATACCCCTCCTTCCTCTTCCCCCTCCTCCTCCCACTTCCCTCTCATCTCTTTGGTTCCCCCATCCCTGGCAATCTCCTCCTCCCTTCCTCCTGCTTTATTTCTATATCATCATTATTTATCGACACATGCAAAACGTCATGTTGGTAACGGGATGGGAGAGGTTGAGGATAGGAAAACTGAAACGTTCTGTCTGTACTTTAACGTCCACATATGTAGTGACCCATGGAGCCTGAAAATGCCCTCCAGGTGTAGCAGATCAATTAGTGACTTCATTAAGATTCTGATGCCCTGAGCAAATAGGGAATAGCTAACCACTGGCTACCCCTCTAAAGAGTCTGAAATCAACGTCCATAACATTGGTCATTACCCTTACACCAAGGTATATGGCTGGCCATTACCCTTACACCAAGGCATGTGACCGATCGTTAGCATTACATTGAAGATGTGACAGTTCATTGCATCACACAACAGGTATTCAGCATTGTGTAAAATTACCGTAACACCAAAGGGTTGACTAGGTCTCACTGTGTAATGCAAAACACTAGACTCTTGATACACCATCATCAAGGCTACAGGTATATGTAAATATTAAACAGCTGAGAGATTAAGGCACACACGCAAACAGACACACACACACAGACACACACACACACACACACACACACACACACACACACACACACACACACACATAGATACACACAGTTATCACTCTATAAATCAGCTGGTTGTTCAAACACCTGTCTTTACGCCATATTCAAAGAGTTCCCTGACATCCTTTTTACTTTCTAAAACCACAAAACGTATGCACAAGACTAGCGAATAACCTCAATTACATATTGTAGGTAAGGTGGGTGGACCACAGGTAATGTGTAATGTATACTGTAGAATGCATTATGTAAAATCTAAGAAAGTATTGGTTACATTTTCTCAGAGAATAATACAGTAAAAAGCATGTACCCAATCACGCACGATCGCGCGCACGCGCAAGCACACACACTAACACATTTTTCCTCCCTCCCTCTCCTCCTGTTACAAGCAACTTGGCATAACGCGCAACAGAGTGCAAGATGGTGCCGTGGGCAGGAAGCCATGGGCTCCTCCGGACTCCTCCGGTGAACTTTCAAGCGTAGAGATTATACACTTGTGAATGAATGCACAATAACTAAATATGTGACTTACTCTTAACACCATAGCCTAAACTTCCAAAGTTAAAAGATAAACTGTGACTTGCTCTCAATATTGTTACACAATAGCCTATTAGGTCGTGATGCTTGACAGCACGATGTGCCTGGATATCTCAGAACTAGAGATTTGAGGATATGTTAGTTGAAATGGCTAAATATTGACCAAGGAATCAAGACTATAGAAATGGACCTGTCGAGAGTAAGCTACAATAGTAAATGTCACACTAAAAACTACTGTAAACGCAAGTAATATTACGCAACCACCGACCATCAAATCCAAAACGCTTTGGAAATGGAAAGACATTAGTGACAGGCAGCCGCGACGGGAGCCGCAGAGAAAAGAGCGTGAAGATGGGGATTCCGCTCTCTCGGGGACTGGTAGGCGCAACCCACCTTTGTGCATGCCCGTAAAGCGGTCCTTGAGCACCGTGAGCTCGTAGATCTTGCCGAACTCCTCGAAGAGCGGCCTGAGGTCCTTCTCGTCCAGGTTGCGCGGTATTTGCCCGATGAACAGTTTAATGGCGTCGTGGTCCTTCATGGGGATGGTGCCCCCGCAGCCCGCTGAACTGTGGCTGTGGCTTAATCCGTTCACTAGCCCGTTTGTGCCGTCCACCTGTCCATTTGTTAAAGTTGCCATCTTCGGACCGGCAATGAGTTGTGATAACAGCGGCGGTAGCAGCAGCGCAATCTTGGTGGCCGTTGTATAGAAGCTTCCGAACGAAGTAGCCTATTGATTTAAAAAAAAAGTCTAAAAAGCCTTGCTGGTCCTGCTTGTAGTCCTACCAATGCAAATATGTACATGAATAAATATACATATGTTTCATTGGGCTAAAACGAATATCAAAAGCTTGGAGCAGGCTTTCTTGTCCCGGTGGAGGCGTGATTCCGTGTAGCCTATTTATGTGCTAATTAATCATTAATCCATTCATTTACTAAAAGAGAGGAGAGAGTGGGGAGAGAGAGAGACCAAGAGCTTTCGTATTCTATTTACACCTCCTTTCGTTCCCCTAGTCCCTGCTTCTAGGTTCCCTTTTAATTTTTGCATTGAGAAGTTGGTATGGGTGTTCTCGGTTTAAACGGACGGGGCCAGCTCAAGGGCTACAATGAATGCGGGGAGGTATAGAACGAGGGGAACCACTAGGATTCGATGTTTGTGTTAAACAGCGTTTTATCCCCCCCTTCCCGTTTAGAAAGCCGAATGGTACGATCCAAGGGGAACGGGGTCTATAAAAAAAGAAAATAGTGACAGTAATCTGTATGGCTCTTTGTGCAATAGTCTATCATGTGCAAATCACGCCACGTCCGCAGCGAAATAATAGGCCTAATAATAATAATAATAATAATATGCTATAAAATATATGTCTACCATATTTCCCCTTCAAAATATAGGCCCACTCCAAAAGGCCAGGGATTTTAATTGAAAACTATTTTCATTTGGTGTGAAAAGGCCATTAAAGTGTAGTAGAACAATTCGGAGAGTATTGAACTTTTGAAGGAGCTTGAACTGCTTGAATAGCCGGTAGGTGGACAGCGCCTGGTGCTGAAATCGTCGAGCCTAGTTAAAAAGCAACATCCGCAGCTAAAATATATTTCAGGGAACGTTAGGATGTGTCACACAAAGCAGTGTCGCACAGTATCGTGTAGCCTATAGTTCAAGCAGGCATCTATTCCGTTCAGATTCTGATGTAGATGTCATTCGAAGAGAAGGAAGTCTGTGAGCACCGCCGAGCGGCGTAGACGGGCACGTCGGAGGGAGCAGCAACTAGAGAGGGAAGAGAGAGGGTAGAGAGAGTGTAAGGGTAGACTACAATATACGAAACAGCACTGGGATCCATTCACAGGTGCAAATCTGATGGTATAAACCCCTCAAATTCAACTCTGGACATAGAAGCCAGTACTATTGCTTGTTCATTGTTCCCCTCTAACCAGGGACTGATTTAGACCTTGAACACCAGATGGGTTAATTAATTATCAGGTAGAACATAAAACTAGCAGGCTCCACACCCCGTAGAGTAAGAATTGAATACCTCTGGTATAGATAAACTAGAATGCTAGGATGTGACGTAAAAATACGCTGTTGCCCAACCCCATGTGCATTTCACACTGACAGCCCACACGCTAACAAACCATGGCACACATGGCAACTCTATTTCCACGTGACACACAGCTGTCAACTGCAAACAGGTAGGCTGCTCCCACAGGTCTATGTTGTGTGTTTGATCAGTGAGGTGAGAGGAAAAGAGACTGTCACTAGTTCAATTGCAACACATGCACAAGTACAGCCGTAAACAGCAACAAACGGAAAACCAATAGGTGGATGGATGGAGGCATGCTGTCTGTTTCTATGTCTGCCCTTATGGGCCCTGGTCAAAAGTAGTGCACTATATAGGGAATAAAGTGCAATTTGGGAAGCAGACTATTAGAGGAAGATAATCTGGCACTCTTCAAATAATGTACTTTTAAACACATCCTTTCTTCCCACCTTCATGTAGCCCATTGGTTCCCAACTGCAGTCATCCAGTACCCCCAACAGTAGACATGCTTGTTGTAACTCCAGTCAACCACACCTGATTCAACTAGTCAACCAGTCATCAAGCCCTTGACAGTTTGAATCAGGTGAGTTTGTCCCTGGCTAAAACAGAAAGGTGTGCTGTTGGGGGTACTGGAGGGCTGAAGTTGAAAAACATTGATGTAGCCTATTGACTGATCTGCATGTGGCTGTTGCTTTAATTATTCACACTTGATCAGAGGAATTTGATAAGAGATTTTTAGATTTGCTAATGTACAGCTGTCTGTGAGAGATTCACAACGTTCTTTAGATTTCAAGTTCTTACCTCCACTTTTCTTTCGTTGACAAAATATTGTGCCCTCTCTTCTCACTGCAAGGTAGAGTAGTACAGCTGCTGTCCATGGTGCTGAAAGCAGACTCCGCTAGACCTATACGTGCATTGAACTGTTACTGTCCATTGGTACCAACAGGTTACAATGCCCATTGTGTCCATTGTATGAGTCACTGCATGTCCATGGTGCAAATATTGTCAGCTGGTCTTTCAGGCCGAAATAAATGGATGTGCAATACAGTAGGCTAAAGTTAATTTGATAAAATGTGAGTGTTACTTCTCTTTGTATTTCAATATCCTCCAATTAAAACCAACGGAGTTCAATGAGATGGCCTAATAGGCCCATCTATACACACAGTCCAATGAGTATGACGCCCGATTTGTTTTCAATATCTGGCTATCATACATGGACGCTCCGCCTAAACATTTGCCAACCAATAAAAACAAAGGCGAAACACTCCGTGACTCTTTCACCTCCCGCGCTCTCGGCCCAGCGTCATCCCACACTCACCGCAGGCATAGCCTGGACTCGGCGGAGGGAGCGAGGGAGGTAGTTGGCTTTTTTTGGCATGACACCGCTGTCTGCTCGCCAAGCAGCGGCCCTCCCTGCCTCACGCTCATACATGCCTGACTTGCCTTCAGCAATATTTTTTTAATACAAGGGCGAAATGGGAGAGCACAAATCATTGTCATTATGTTGAGTGGGGTAGTATCGCGATGATTATGGAAGGTATGTTGCCAGTATTGTCCCTCGACTGTCTCTCTCTCCTCACCTACTTGCACGGCTGCTCTGAAATGTTTTCAATGCACCGCGTGTCGCCCTGAGTGAAACGCTTCCACTGAGTGAACCCATCGGACTGATAATAATAACCCGCAATTAACAGGCAATTTACTGAACAATGTGTCTTTGCCTCCACATGATTGTAGTTATTTCATACCGGTAGGGACAGTCAAATATGACAATAGGGCCCTGGCAATTCCACTGAGGGGCAATTTAAAATGCAAACGACTTGCTGAGAAAATCTCAACCACCACAGGAGGTTTTAGATAGTCTCATTCCCCATAGCTCCCATACAGGCCTTGAAACGAACGAACAACACAAAGCAGACCTTCCTACGTGCGTAAATTAGGCTACCTGTAGTAAGTATATTGTATAAGCCTACATGACTGCATGAAGTGGATTTAGCCTACTGTAGGTTATAGTCAAATAGTAAATTAACCTGAGGATTTTGATATGAACCAATTTGTCTGGCAGCTGTGGGGAATTCACACAACATTTTTTAAATTCCAAGTACCACATCCTCTCCTTTCTATTATTTACACAGGACTGTGTGGTTCAACTGACTGTATTGCAAGCTAGAACATTGCAGCTGCTGTCCATGGTGCTGAAGGCAGACTCCGCTATGGCCAATATGTGCAGTGAAGTGTCGCTGTCCATGGCACTGAACGACTGTAATGACCACTGTGCCCATTGTATGAGTAGCGGTCCTTGGTTAGCTATCAAAAAGACTAGTATACAGAGTCATAATGGGACGAATCGTCAGTTAGCTGCAATATATATTGAACTCAATCGACAATTATGTCCACCATTTGTAGTCAAGATACGAACCATTTATTGACAAGAGTATTTATCCTTTTTCAAGATACAGTATCTCTGTGTATTACCTTTTTACCCTTGAAAGATTGCTTCCTGCCTGCATGGCGATTCCAATTCCGGCTCAGCCCTGTAACGGGTTGAGGAAAGGAAAATAAACTAAAGGTGAATAAAATCCTTGCAGGGCAAAAACAATAGATTCATAATCTGCATGGGCTGGTCATAAAGAGGAGTGGCGTTCCGATACGACCTATTCTGCATAGTAATACATTTTCTCACCTCTCCCTCATCTGGGACAATGTTCTACATCTTCCAGAGCCTTGAGTCACTGAGGCTATATATCACTTCCCCGAAATTTAGGGGGAAGAGCGGAGACAAAAGATGAAAGGGCACAGGCATGACTAAATGCTCGGAAAGTTTGGAGGGCCGACGTAGGAATGTCCTCTTTAACTTTTAGGCTAATGCTAAATATTTGTGGGGTAAGAGGGGGGAATACGCTGTTATCCCTGCATGTGTGGGAAAACAATGACACAGCAAGCATAAGGAAACAAAGATCCTTCTACAAATAAGAAAATATTTATTAAATAATTGGAGGTCTTTGTTTCCCAGGGTCTTTGACTTGTTTTTGGGGAGTAGAGTGAAAAACAAACACAGCTAATGGCAGAGGGTTGTAGAGACAATGCTGAACCAACAGTACATATTCATCCTCAGTGCAAAACATACACCAAGCTTTAGTCCTTTCATTACCCATCATAATGTAGAATACAAGTATATCCTTATGATATGTACAGTTACTACTGCACTGCTTGTTTGATTGAACCATTTATTTGTGCCATCAGTTTATCATTGCTTTTGTTTCCTGGAGATATATGGAGGTTACTTGGGCTGCACTAGGGAGAAATCAGTGCTCTGACACTTGACACGGGTGGGTGTCTCTTTTCATGCCGAGTCCCACCAGAGCACCATCTCTCCATGACAGACGAGCTAGCCTGAAAACACAGCCTTCCCACAAATGAACACAGACACACACACACACACACACACACACACACATGCACGTGGAGGCATGCACACGCACACACAGAGACACACATAGATATGGAGACAAACACTGAGTGTACAAGACATTAGGAACACCTTCTCTTTCCGTGACATAGACTGACCAGGTGAAAGTTATTATCCCTTATGATCTTTTATTACATCCACTTCAATCAGTGTAGATGAAGGGGAGAAGATTGCAACAAAGGGGTTAAATAATGATTTTTAAACCTTGAGACAATTGAGACATGGATTGTGTATGTGTACCATTCAGAGGGTGAATGAGCAAGAAAAAATATTTAAATGCCTTTGAACGGGATATGGTAGTAGGTGCCATGCACACTGGTTTATGTTTATGGGGCGGCAGGGTAGCCTAGTGGTTAGAGCATTGGACTAGTAACCGGAACGTTGAAGTTCCGGCAACTCAATATTAGGAGTTGTTCATAATGTTGTGTACACTCAGTGTACACAGATGCACCCACACAGACCCACGCGCACCCAAGTGCAGCAGGAAACTAAAATACACAGAGGAGGAGGCAGACCAGACCCAGACTAACTATCTTTTTGAGGCGATTAACAAATCCCCAAATTAATCCGATTTATTTATCTCTTAGTCCTCGCAAGTGGGAAAAACAGCCTTATTTCTGGTATTATGGCTCTGTTTTGATTTGCGTTTCACCGGTCTTACAACAAGGTTTAAAACAACTCCTAGAGGGGCTCCTCGTCAGTCACAACAGACATCTTCTTAAAATTAAAGTGGGAGGAAGAGCTATCTGAGTGTGTGTTCCAAATATCACCCTCTTTCCTATAAAGTGCGCTACGTTTGACCAGGGCCCATAGGGGGCCCATAGGGCTCTGGTCAGTGCACTATGTGGGAAATAGGGTGCCATTTGGGATGCAGTCTCTATCTGGGTGTCCGGCTCATGCCATTCCAAATCCCATTTCACCACAACAGATCAATTCCAGGGAGAGGTCAGGGGCTATCACGAGGTCAGGGGCTTTAACCCTGCAACTGTCGTAGAGTGGCTGTGACACTGAGAGGGCGTGACCTGGCTGTCAGGCGGCTGTGCCCCACCAGGCTTGATGGCAGCCATGTTGGTGTCTGAGGGTCCCTGACCCCACACTGCCTCTAATTGCTTTAGGAGGGAGAAGACGGTGGTTTGGAGAGAGTGTGAGGATGCACCGCCACCTGATTCTCTTCTTGATTGTTGGTCCAAGGGTAGAGGATGAGTGGGAAAGGTATTGGTTATTGTGTAGCAGAGCAGCTCACCCGCAGCACACTTGCAATCTATGGGGGGAGTTGCTTCAAGACACACATACGCACACACTCCGTGTATGAGGTGTGTGTGAGCAACTCCAAGAATCGGCACATCGTCACTCAAACAATAGTGGAATCCCATGACTGACAAATGCCATGTGTTACAAGAGAAACCCCCATATTAACATAAAGACAAACAAGACAGGTTTATGTGCAGGTGGGTTATAGGGCCTAGAGGACAGCAGAGGTGGAGGCTTCTTCACATGCAGTCCCCCAACAGAAAATGATTAAATATCATCCATCATTGTGTAGTACCAGTATTTACAGTGTTTGTCTCCACCGCATTGAAATGCTATCAGCTCCTCTGACTGTCCCTCCCTATTCTCTCTACCTGAATAGCTAATTCTAGAGGCTTTAGTGTGGCTTTCCAAAGCATGCATCCTTGAGGGAATCCTAGAGGCAAGTGTTGTACTACTGTGTAACTCAACCCCTGGGGCCACGGTGGACACAGAGTACAGCATGATTAGAAAGAAACAAGCCCTGGTCACAGAGTACAGCATGACTAGAAAGAAAAAATGTAAAACAAGAACTGATAGTAGATGGGTATATTGATAGACAGACAGACAGACAGACAGACAGACAGACAGACAGACAGACAGACAGACAGACAGACAGACAGACAGACAGACAGACAGACAGACAGACAGACAGACAGACAGACAGACAGACAGACAGAAACACATCCGTAGATAAATGGACAAACAGAGACAGATTAGAATATTCAGATGTTAGCATTTGCGTGTGCCTTTCAGAGTGAATGAACTGCATTGTACAGTATTATTGGTGCATCTGAATAGGAGAGTTTTAGCAAGTGCACGTGTACTGGATGTATGGGCGCGCACACACACACACACACACACGCACACACACACACACACACACACACACACACACACACACACACACACACACACACACACACACACACACACACACACACACACACACACACACACACACACACACACACACACACACACACACACACACACACACACTCTCTCTCTCTCTCTTCCATCCACTTGGTTGATCTTTAAGTTCATTAGCATTAGAATGGGCTGTGATGAGATAGCTTGCACTAAATGCCAGGTGGCTGGAAGACCAGTCTTTCTCATATTGCCTGTCTGTCTGTCAGAATACATCCCAAATGGTACCTTAATCCCTATATAGTGCACTACTTTTGGCCAGAGTCCTATGGAAATAGGGTGCCATTTGAGAAGCAGTCTTTGTCTGTACCACACAAGCCTAGCTCAGTTTAGGGATTCAATCAATGATGTATATAAACCCTGGATTGCGTATGCTATGTATTGGCCATTGAGAGGCTTTGAAGCCCCCGGTCGGACATTTTGGCACTCCCCAGTAGGAGCAGTCCTCCACAGGAATTAATGGAATTCTACTGTACTTCAATTAAATGTTTCAAGGACAACATTGCATGTATTTAAATATTTGTTTGTTGTGCCGTGGACAGCAATATTAGTCATTTCAAAAATATATACTTTAAGGAATATATTTGCATTCATATGTTTAGCTCATATAATATAATTTAGGGTACCACATAGATATGGAGACATACACTGTGTGTACAAAACATTAGGAAAACCTGCTCTTTCAATGACATAGACTGTCCAGGTGAGTCCAGGTAAAAGCTATGATCCCTTATTGATGTCACTTGTCAGATCCACTTTAATCAGTGTAAAGAAGGAGTTTTAAGCCTTGAGACAATTGAGACATGGATTGTGTATGTGTGTCATTCAGAGGGTGATTGGGCAAGACCAAAGCTTTAAGTGCCTTTGAGCACGGTATGGTAGTAGGTACCATTTGCACCAGTTTGTGTTAAGAGAGTAAGGCTGCTGGGTTTTTCATATTCAACAGTTTGCCGTGTGTATCAAGAACCACCCAAATGACACCCAACCAATTTGACACAACTGTGGGAAGCATTGGAGTCAACATGGACCAGCATCCCTGTGGAATGCTTTCGACACCCTGTAGAGTCCATGACCTGACAAATTGATAGAGTCAATATTAAGGTGTTCTTAATGTTTATATAACTCTATTTCTATATTTTTTACAATGGTGTAGGAGTGCTAAGATGAAGGCACGGTGGCTTCAACACAGCACCCCGATGCGATTTTGAATGTATCTGAGTTCAAATCAAATTGAAATAAAAATGATATATATATATATATAACAATTTTTCTTCAGTCTCCGTATTTTCAATATAGAATTATTATCAGCGCTATTTAGCGGAGTTGGTTGAATTTGTGGTCTCAAACCAGTCAGCTTGACATTATTTATCAATAATATGGGAAAATGTATATTATTAACAATGAAAAAGGTGGGAGTGTTGTTCTATTGTCATATATTTGGTACATTTACTATTAATATATATTGGATCGCGACTCTGACAACCTGGCTCTGCACATGTATGAAAGCATTAATAATGAACACTGAATCAGCATTTGAAAAAGGTTACCGTGCACACAGTCTCTTCCTCTCCTTTTTTACCATTTCTAATACCCTTTTCAGTTCCCGCACACTGTCACCTCTTTTGTTAGGAGAACGTTGAGCTATGGCTTCCGCCATCTCACTGCGGAGCAGAGAGGAAGTGTGTGTGTGCGGGGGGAGGGAAAGAACTATGAGCCAAGTGGAATATAATCTGACGGCTGTATGTCTGAGTGGCATGGGGGGATTCAGGTTTCTCACTCTGTTGCTGTGGCTGCGCTTTGTCATAAACATCTAATTCAGGTGGTGATGTGTATTATTTCTGCTTTCCCCTCTGAAGTATAGGGCTGTAGGGCTGTTGCACATATGCACAAACGTGCGCGCGCACACACACACACACACACACACACACACACACACACACACACACACACACACACACACACACACACACACACACACACACACACACACACACACACACACACACACACACACACACACAGACACACACACCACACACACACACACACACACACACACACAGAGAGAGAGAGAGCGAGACAACGCTACTGTCTGAGTCCATACGTTAGAAAGCTGTACATTGTCCTAACATTGTCAATAAGTTAAGTACAGGAGATGGGCCCTGGTCGATTGCACTAGACACTTCATTCTGCTTATTCAATCAAAAGAGAGAAAGAGGGTCACAAGAAAGTCCAAAGTAGCGACAAAACAGACAGCATAATGAAAGGCGAAAAGAGGAGAGATTGTAAAGCAGCTCTCAACAATCCTCCTACAAAGCTGTAGCAGCCATAACTACCATGTAGAGTGTGTTCCTGCTAACTAAAGTCCATTTCAAACCTTTTTAAATGGCTACATGTAGAAGGTGACAGTTTGTCATGACATTGACCCGTTGTCTTTGTAATAGACTGGCATGAACTGATTTATAATCCCTGTATTGTATATTCAGACATATAACTTTCTGTTCAGGCACATTTCAAGGACTGTGATGTGCATACAGGTTGACTGAATCATCGCTGTCAAAAAGCAATGTTCATAAGCTGGAGAGCTATAGGCCTATATACTGAGTAAATTGTAGCAATGGCTTTCACGTAGATATCACCTTGAGTTTGATTCACTTTTGGCACAAAGCTTTGTTGTCCTCCACTTTCAGATCTTTTCCTGAATCACGTTGTTGGTTGGTTGAGCATCCATCATGAGATGTATTCCCTTACAATGTTGATATGATGTGGTTGTTACGGTTCCCTCAGTGTACTTACCGTCAGTAATTGTAGATAGCATGCTGTTTGGCTGCCTTGGTAAACAACAGTACCATTACAATGAAACAGCTAGGCCAATCGTTCATGGTTTATTTCAGGGACTATGCAAAATGTTTGAATAAACGGCAACATCCATTTCTTGGTTTTTGTTCCACTCACCCAACACTGTCTTTGAACTACACAAGGAATGTTACCCTGGAAACATCTGAAGACATCTCCATGGAATTGGATGGGGAAACAAGACAGGGTTTCATTTGACATTTTCGACCTCTGGTGTGTTCTTCTTGCGGGGGTCTTTGGTTATGACTTAAAAGGGTGCTGTGCGGAAATGCGAACACCAAAGGAAGCAATTTCCTGAGCAGAAAGTGTGTGAGTAAAATCCAGTGTAAAGGCCATTCCCCCCTTCCCCAGACATCTTTAAACAGATTTTGGTTGAAAACAAGATTTTCCTCTGAGAGACCACTGTATTAAAACAGGTTAAAACAGTGGTATTTTGTGTATTTTGCATTTGTGAAATTATTTTGACGTGATTGAAAGTTAAGGGTGGATGAAAAACCAGGTGATATCCCTATACCTATTATTCCTCTGTGGAAAATGGCTGTGGACATAGTGGGGGTTGTGATTTGAATGGCTTTCTAACAGGAGGTGGGGATTCGTTTGCTAAAGCACCCGCCATCTGTTTCTGTACTCTAGGAGGCCATTTCACAGAGGGAGGCCTAGATATTATGTTCATTCACATTTTATTATTTTATTAAAGTGATAACATTAATCTGCCTCTCTCGGCCTGAGACGAGGCAGTTGGAGAAAGAATGAATGGTTTCTTTGAAAGGCTGCTCATTTCTTTTTTTGTGTATTTATTTGTCTGTTAGGGGCCAATGGTGGAGCCATCTATCCTCTCCTCTTGCCTTCGTAATAAAACAGCCTCCAAGTCCAGCTTGTTTAGTTGTTTAGAGGAGATCCTGCAGGGATTTGCGAGGCCATGTATTTTAGAAGAAAGAAGGGAAGAACCCTGTGCACATATGCACAAACGCGCGCACGCGTGCACACACACACACACACACACACACACACACACACACACACACACACACACACACACACACACACACACACACACACACACACACACACACACACACACACACACACACACACACACACACACACACACACACACACACACACACCATAAGAAACAACCACATCATAATAGCATCAAAAGAAAATACATCTCAGTTACGAGGAGAGTTGAAATGATCTGCCACATAAGGAACGGCCCTATGTAGCAGACATGAACAGGTAGGGTAATAGAAACACAGTGAAAATACAAATAGGTATTGGGAGTCATAATAGGCACAAGCTGTGGGTGGACAGTCCCTCTCCCTGACTCCCTACCAGCCAAACTTAATTGTTGTGTATGCAGTGCTAGCCGCCTCCATAGCTGCCTAGGGGTCTGTCTCTGGTAGCACGCTCATTAGCATGTGTGTGGAGCATATGGAGTGACCAGAGCTCCTTGTCCAGCACCAAGGCAGAGATAGGGCCGTGGCTGGACGGGAGATAAGAATCCTGGGTGGGTTGGCTGTGGGGGCCGGCCGGCAACTGGGGCACCAGCCTGAGGGCATGGAAAGAAGAAGAGAGGAGAGAGGAGAGACAAGAGGCGAACAGCGTTATCAGGGCGGTGCAGGGCTAGGCAGAGGGGCAGGCTGGGAATTCCATAACTGAGAGAGGGAGAGAGAGAGAGAGAGAGAGAGAGAGAGAGAGAGAGAGAGAGAGAGAGATTCTCTGTACGCACACATGTGTGGCTTTTGAATCTGAATAAGTGTTTCACAGCATGCTGGCCCACATCATGTGTATGTATGTATCCATGTACTGTCAACAGAGATCAATCCACTCACAATATCCAATACACCAACCCACAGAATGCCATTTCACAACA
Source organism: Oncorhynchus nerka (assembly GCF_034236695.1). NCBI lineage: Eukaryota > Metazoa > Chordata > Actinopteri > Salmoniformes > Salmonidae > Oncorhynchus > Oncorhynchus nerka. Next base: position 72,778,716 of record NC_088397.1, on the reverse strand, counting down.
ATACATTGCCATACGCACAACGCATGTTGCCAAGCCTAATATGATGCAGACAACTTACTACAATCTTGCAGTACGCCTCTCATTTAATGAGGAGAGAAAAACCCTTGCTCTCTCGTCTTTTTCTATCTAATTTTCACACATTTTCTCCATCTCTTTTCTCCCTGAGTGGGGAACAGCTGAGAAAAGTATCTCTTTGAATTCCAACTTCTCCTCCCAAAGCATGTCTTGGATTTGTTTTTCTTTAGTTATCAGCATAAAGCTCATGTACTACAAACCTACGTTAATAAGTCACTTTGGATAAAAGTACATTTTCAATGACCGAACATACAGTATGTATGTACGTCAAAACACAAAGCAATAGAACTATATGTGTGGATCAGGAGTGACAGATTCCAACCAGATTTTTTCCATCCCTCATCACTCACTTCCATGTCTCAATCACCCAATGTTAAAAGCTCTTCTCCCTTCAGACACACAGTCAATTACAAAATTAGCCACTTTGTCCCCACACATTTTTTTGAGTCATCAAGCTTGAAGAGTTGAAGCCCCTTGATGATGAATTGGAAATAGGCCCCGGTAAATGGCAATAGCAATGAAGGGTCTGTCGACTGTGACTGACTCTATCCACAGACTACTCTGTCCTGGATAAGCTTTCTCCAACCGTGACATTGCTGGCACAGCTCCCCACCCCTCTTTGAGGAGAGGACGAAAGAGCAGAGGTTGCGAGGAGAAAAGGAGATGTGAGAAGCCAATGTAATTGGAAGGGGAGACAAGACAGGGGGACATTTGACATTTTCAACCTCTTGCATGTTCTTCTTGTGGGGGGCTTTGGTCATGAATTGAAAGGGTGCCATGAGGAAATGTGAACACCAAAGGAAGCAATTTCCTGTGGAGAAACATTTTGCGAGTGAAATTCACATACCCTCCCCCCCAGGTCTCCTCACCGCCACAAGAATGTTAGCCTGCTGAGCTAAAGCCTATGAATTGATTCAGGGAGCTAAAGTTGGTCTTTAGGTATATAGTCCATATCTTCTGCAGTACAGATTTGATCCAATGTCACACCTAGTTGGTTGGTTGTTGCTTCTGTCTGTCTTCAGAGGTGGGTGGGTGTAATGCCCGGAGAAGTCCTTGTCAGCGTTCCAAATGGCACCCTTTTCCCTTTATATTGCACTACTTTTGCTCAGGGCCCATAGGGCTCTGGTCAAACGTAGTGCACTATATGTGAAATAGGGATGCAGTTGGGATGCAACCCTTGTCAGTGCAGGGTGAGGAATCCTCCACGCTGTCAAAGCCACCTGGCCAGGATGTTGTGTGATTTTCCCCGGCTACTGAGGTCCTGCTACAGGGAATCGAAGCGTGACAGGCAGCCTCCTTGGCTTGGTGCTGCTCAGTACTACCAAGCAAAGCTGCGGCAAGTGACAATTGCTGTCAATATATCAACTGGGATGTCAGGAAGTTGGTTAAAGGCTTTTCACACAGCCAGGGCATGCCTGTCAGACCCTCACCAACCCCACCACACACACAAACACTATACCTTCCACCCTCCCGGAAAGCCTGGTAAATGATGAGGTACTTCCGCTGAGAGGAAGAGAGAAACCAACGGGGCACACAAAGAGTAATCAGGAGGGAATGAAAGAAGAGGAGACGGATGAGAGAAATTGAGGGGGGGGTGTATGTCAATTATTGCTCCGATAGCAAGTGTTAATTAACACAAAAAACAACCGTTGTTCAGCAACAGTCAAATAGTTAACAGTGTGAGAAGCCCTCGTATGGCAGTTGATTAGTCCAACAGCCTGGGTTGCAACTACAGCATGAGATTGCTTTTAGAAGGATAAAGTGGTCCCAAGACATAATGTGGGCTCAAGACCGAAGTCACATATTTACACCATTGAATAATGGAAATAAAGAAGCTGGCTTTTTGAAAACCTTGTTTGGTGTGATCCCGGGCTAAATTTGACCAAAAATATGTTAAATGGTTATATCATGTGCCTGTGATGCGCACAGTTCAGTCTCATTAAAACAATATATGGGGAAAGAAAATAAATTGCATCCCTCTTCTGCCACCAAATGCAGTAGAAATAGTATGATAAAGGCAGGGAGAAGTGTTTCAGGAGAGGTGTTTCAGGCCCTGAGGGAATGTGCCAAAAAAAGGGTTGTGGACCCCTGCTGTCATATATAGCATTGTCTTCCTTGCTCCTTCCTGTTCTTATATTTTGGACAGGACCATAAAAACATGTTATAGGAATGAGAACAGAACAGCCTCCACCCTTGATTAGTGTGGAACCTGTTTCCAAAATCAAATTGTAAACAAATATTTTGAAGCTGTGTTTTCCATGATATTGCTGGATGTGTCTCAGGCAGCGTAGAATCTGTAAGGCAGTTCCAGCGACAAGTGTGTTTCAGAACTGCTGCCAGATATATTTACCAGCAGGAAGTGGAGCAGAACAGCTCTGGCGATGCACCATGGACATTATGCAAATAGTATAAGAGAACATATTAACTAGTCTGTCACTTTTGGTTCTCAGATGCCTACCCCAAATTGTCTCAGAAGTCAAGACCAGGCTCCCACTGAGCTGGAAAGAGGGCAAATTTAAATCAGGGAGCCACACCAAGCCTCTGACATATGAGAGATAACAGGTCTGCTATACAACAGCGACATGTGGAGAGATGCTTTACCAAATGCATGGAGATACATTTTATTAACTCATAACATTGTGAATGTCTTAATGCATACCCAACTATAAACTTAAATCCCTCTTAAACCTCAGATATTATATATTGATTAGCACACACTGGAAGATGGCATTTCCCTGTAATCATCTCTGTTTGTTTACAAGTAGGCTGAGTAACGCATGCCATTACAGGGCTAACGATGTACGATTGTCATCGCACACATGGCAGACTTAATTGTGCCACTCAGATTGCGGCTAATGACTTTACGAGGAAATGATTGACACAATGATCTGTGCCGAGGTTCTACAGGTAGAATAAATAAATAAGCAACCCCCCGATGGAAGGGTCGTCAATCTTGCCAACTGCCTCTAGAGTGCCCCAGTCAGTTAACATTTTAGAAAACGGCTGCTCCATTAATAATAAAGCCATATTAACATAAATGAATTCCTCCTCGGTGTAGGATTCGCCTGAACAGTTATTAAATTCAAATTTGGCCCCATTAATAATGCATACACCTTTGACTTTCTAATATCAAGATTATGTGGAATTACGGCGGGGATCCATTATTTATTAACGACATTCAATTGGGGACCTTGATGAGCTCTAATTAGTGGTGGGGGGGGCATGAAGCTGCCCCTGATGAGACTTGTCAATCAAGCCACCATCCTTAAGACCCCCCTCCTAGTCCAATACACACACACACACACACACACACACACACACACACACACACACACACACACACACACACACACACACACACACACACACACACACACACACACACACATTGTGTGCCACCTGTGTAGTTGTGTACAACAAGGGCACAGGACAATGCCAACACCTCTGTGCCAAGTCGAAGTTGCTGAGGCCTCTCTCCTTGTCCATCATGCCTATTTGAAGAAGTGCCATGAAGGGTTGGCATGCCATGGAGTGCAGAGCGGACCCTTTCCCCTCCATGGCATGGCCCTTCTGTAAAATAAAGACCGATTTCAAGCTTAATTGCTCCTGAGTCAGACTGAATGACACAAGAAGGGTGAGGGATTGTCACACTCTGGTCCTCAGGGTCTCTTATCAGTCAGTCAGTCAGTCAGTCAGTCAGTCAGTCAGTCAGTCAGTCTGTTTCAAGCAGGCACACAGACGCTAGAGCTATTACAGACTATCAGACTACAAAGGGAAGCACAGCCGAGAGCTGCCCAGTGACACAAGCCTACCAGACGAGCTAAATTACTTATTTGCTCTCTTCGAGGTAAGTAACACTGAAACATGCATGAGAGCATCAGCTGTTCCGGACGACTGTGTGATCACGCTCCTTTAAAGAGGTCAACATTCACAAGGCCGCAGGGCCAGACGGATTACCAGGATGTGTACTCCGAGCATGCTCTGACCAACTGACAAGTGTCTTCACTGACATTTTCAACTTGTCCTTGTCTGAGTCTGTAATACCAACATGTTCCAGGAATACCACCATAGTCCCTGTGCTCATGAACACTAAGGTAACCTGCCTAAATTACTACCAACACGTAGCCCTCATGTCTGTGTCCATGAAGTGCTTTGAAAAGCTGGTCATGACTCACATCAACACCATTTTCCCAGAAACCCTAGACCCACTCCAATTTGCATACCTGCCCAACAGATCCACAGATGATGAAATCTCTATTGCACTACTACTCCACATAGCCCTTTCCAACCGGGACAAAAAGGAGTACCTATGTGAGAATGCTACTCATTGACTACAGCTCAGCGTTCAACACCATAGTTCCCTAAAAGCTCATCACTAAGCTAAGGACCCTGGGCCTAAAAACCTCCCTATGCAACTGAGTCCTGGACTTCCTGACGGTCCTCCCCCAGGTGGTAAAGGTAGGAAACAAAACATCCTCCATGCTGATCCTCAACACGGGGGCCCCTCAAAGGTGCATGCTCAGTCCCCTCCTGTACTCCCTGTTCACTCATGTCTGCACGGCCAGGCACGACTCCAACACCATCATTAAGTTTGCCGATGACACAACAGTGGTAGGCCTGATCACCAACAACGACAAGGCAGCCTACAGGGAGGAGGTCAGAGACCTGGCCGAGTGGTGCCAGGACAACAACCTTTCCCTCAACGTGATCAAGACAAAGAAGATGATTGTGGACTACAGGAAAAGCAGGACCGATCACACCCCCATTCTCATCGACGGGGCTGTAGTGGAGCAGGTTGAGAGCTTCAAGTTCCTTGATGTCCACATCACCAACAAACTAATATGGTCCAAGCACACCAAGACAGTCGTGAAGAGGGAAAACAAAACCTATTCCCCCTCAGGAGACTGAAAAGATTTGGTATGGGTCCTCAGATCCTCAAAAGGTTCTACAGCTGCACCATCGAGAGCATCCTGACAGGTTGCATCACTGCCTGGCATGGCAATTGCTCGGGCTCCGAATGCAAGGCTCTACAGAATATGGTGCGTACGCTTCCTACCATCGAGAACCTCTATAACAGGCGGTATCAGATGATGGCCCTAAAAATTCTCAAAGACTCCAGCCACCCTAGTCATAGACCGTTCTCTATGCTACCGCAAGGCAAGCGGTACTGGAGCTCCAAGTCTAGGTCCAAGAGGCTTCTAACAGTTTCTACCCCCAAGCCATAAGACTCCTGAACATCTAATCAAATGGCTACGCAGACTATTTGCACCCCCCCCCCCTTTACACTGTTGCTACTCTCTGTTATTATCTATACATAGTCACTTTAATAACTCTACCTACATGTACATGTACATATTACCTCAAAACCCACAACTAACTGTTGCCCCCGTACACTGACTTTGCACTGGTACCCCTTGTATATAGCCTCGTTATTGTTATTTAACTTTTGCTCTTTAATTATTTGTTACTTTTATTTAAAAAAATGTTTTTTTTCTTCGAACTGCATAGTTGGTTAAGGGCTTGTAAGTAAGCATTTTTTTGGCGCATGTGACAAATAATATTTTATTTGACTTGATATGGACCAAAAGTCTTATGTAACTATTTTGCTCGATAACGATAAATACAACAATATTTATTTTTATGGACAGTTACTTTACAGACTATCATCCTGCTCAAGGGGTGTACCTATACATCAAGCTGCCTCACGCTACAGAAACAGCAGATAGGAGCAGGAGCCTATGAGCCATTCCGTCTTTCAAAAACAGTGGCTCGTGCAAGACTACTTACTTGACATTAGCCGCAGGGTTTTAGACAGTTTTTTTCCAGTACCTACCCAAGCACTCCATTCTGCCATGTCACGTTGGTATAAAGGGTCGGGAGACAGGCGCAGGAATGTGTATTTAAAAAAAGATGTATCTTTACCCAAATTATATTGTGGCGGGTACAGGCACGGGGATGAAGACCTTAAAAACACATATACCAAAACCAGGGTTGAGACCCAAACAAAAGAGTGAGGAGTACCTCAAATAAATACAGAATCGCACAAGGATTATTACATGGGACGAGACCCGTAATCATCTGCACAATACAAGTGGCACGAAAGCCAAAACAACACAGCACAGGTACTCACACAGCCAATGGACATTGGAACAATAATCGACAGGACAACGGTGAACAAATGGCACGCTAATCAATGGGAATAGGGGCCTGTGTGCGTAATGACAGTTCCGGAAGGATCCGTGACATGCCGCCTATGGACTCTTGGCCTTCCCACCCCTATGGGAGGGAAGCTCCCGCTCAGCCCAGTCCAAGCTTTTCTCTGTCCTGGCACCCCAATGGTGGAAACAGCTTGGCCCTGAAGCTAGGACTGAAGAGTCCCTGCCCATCTGAAACCCTACCTCTTTAAAGAGTATCTTTTATTTATTTAACTAGGCAAGTCAGTTAAGAACATATTCTTATTTACAATGACGGCCTACCAAAAGGCAAAAGACCTCCTGCGGGGTAGGGGGCTGGGATAATTAAAAATAAATAAATAAATAAATAAACAACATATAAATATAGGACAAAACACACATCACGACAAGAGAGACAACACCACATAAAGAGAGACCTAAGACAACAACATAGCAAGGCAGCAACACATGACAACACAGCATGGTAGCAACACAACATGACAACAACATGCTAGCAACACAACATGGTAGCAGCACAAAACATGGTACAAACATTATTGGGCACAGACAACAGCACAAAGGGCAAGAAGGTAGAGACAACAATACATCACGCAAAGCTGCCACAACTGTCAGTAAGAGTGTCCATGATTGAGTCTTTGAAATGAGTCTTTGAAATCCCCCACCTCACCTCAACCCCCCACGTGTGCTAAATGACTACAATATAAATGTAAGACAACTGAGATGGTAGCCTATGATTAAAAAAGGAAGCTATTTCATCTAACATATCCAGGGAATACATGATTGATATTTTTATGTGCAACCTGTCAAATTATCCGATTGCTTTTTATCTCTTCAGAGATGATTTTGCCCGACATCTTTGTGCATGTTGGCCTAAGCTACATTATTCAACTCAAAACACTTAGCTGGATAGCGAACTCAAAATATGATATTGTTGCTCGATACCCATGTAGGCTAATTTATTAATCTATCAGTAAATGTAACATCCTACAAAAACGTTTTATCGCTTGGACTGGGCTACATTCTCTCTCTGATTGTACATTACAGTGTATTGCAGCTAATCAAACTCACAACCGCAAAATCCAGTCCACAAAGACGTTAGGGCGGCCCACCCCCCGAAGTGACTCTTAACACTCTATGCAAAGGCCTCAGAAATGCAGCCTTCCCTGCATTATCTCCTCAACCCCCATGATGTCACACCTCTGTGTAGCAGAGGTTCTGTTGTCTTGTCATCCTGTAGGTCTGATAGCTAATTGGTCAACAACTCAGATTTTGAATCCAAACAACTCAGATGCTTATTACAGGATCGTAGATGTATTGTCTCTTTCTCTTTTTCTTTGTTCCTGGTCTGCTGTGTTCCTGGCCTGCTGTGTTCCTGGCCTGCTGTGTTCCTGGCCTGCTGTGTTCCTGGCCTGCTGTGTTGCTGGCCTGCTGTGGTGAGTTATTCTCTCTGTATTTCTCTCTCCACTCTCTCACCACTCCATGGCCTTTCAGCCTATGACTTCACTCCGTCTCTGATCATGCTTAGAGTATTGGATTTTAATATTTGTTAATTCTTTGTAACTTTAGCTTCATGCCTTTATGTGATTTAATTCATCTTACAATGTTATTAAAATATCTGCCTTTAGTGTTCCACTCCATTCAGACGAATTCTTGATAGTCAATATCAACTCAATGCCTAACACTTGCTTACATATGTTCATTATACTTATGGAGTCAGATCATTCATTTAATAGACTTTGTTAACATATTAAATGCATTGTCTTATCACAAGTTGCATGTGAGGTATATACAATATACACATATAAAATATTACCCCACTACAACATTCTACTCAATGCATTCTCAATTGGCGATGATGAAGATTTAGTCTACAGCACATTATAGGGGCGTGGAAATAATGATGACATTTCTAAAGGAGGCAAGTAAATAGCAGGAAAACCTTTTGTCATTATTGTGATGCCATCATATTTAATTAAGATGTAGTATAACATTACCTATATAGCTAAAAGTGAGGGGAAAGCACCAGATTTTAGATAGCTAATGTTAGCTTTGCGAGGTATTTCTGGCGACGTTTGCTAGCTAATAGTAACATTTCCATCTGTCTACATTCAATTTGACTAAGCTGTTTCCAACGAATTATTTGCCTACTTTGGCAATTTGGTTTTATTTCTAAGCCACTATAATGTAATTCAGACCAAACAATCGTTAGCCCCTGTTCAGAATAACTGGGCACCACTCGACTTTCTGGAGCCACTATGGCTGAGATGTCTTTAGAATGTTCATAACACTGGCATGACACGACCGAGTGACGGAGGTGCAACCCATGAATAGACTACAAAGAAACAGTGACTTGCATGGCATTCCCTTTAGATATTTCCTAGTCTTTGAGCAGCTTTCTGCTGTGGAAATATGACAACGGTAACATTGAATAGATGGAAAAGAATAGAGGGGGGGAGGGAGAACGAGTGCTGTCTGAAAATGAACTCCGCTCTCCTGAGCACCTGCAGGAGATCAGATGAAATGAGAGAAGGAAGGTAAGAAAGGGAGAGAATAGAATAAAGGAAACATAGACATGAAGATAGTATCATGGCATTTTGAAATGTACTTAGTAACCTGGAATGAGACTGTGCTTATCCTTCTGCTTATTAGCAGAGCTCCATTCAAGTCAACGCCCCCCAGAACACAGAGATGAACAGATTAGCCCCTGTGCGCATGCACACACCAGCACAGACACACACATTTCTGACATTATTAACTGTGAACTCCAGTTGACCATCCTCCAACCAACTAAAGTCCTCTTTTGTCCCCTGCTCTAGTCCATTTTCTTCGGGTCCTATGTGAGTCTGCGCAGCAAATGAGGCCAATTAGGTTCATATGGCAATTGACACCCACAGGGGTGGACCAATCATGGAGAAAGAATAGCATTATTTCCATCATGCTATGGTTCATTTGGCATCTGGGGAACTCTCTGAGAGAGTTCATAATGTTAATCATTAGGCTATATTATTTTAGCACAGCACTTTAGCAGATCTTTAATTCAAATGCCAACATGTTTTTAAAATCTGGAGAAGGGAGATTTTCGTAGACCAAGTACTGTACAGGCAAGTGAAGAAGCACCTTTGCTTGCTTATAAGATCCTGAAGTTCTAATCTTCTTGATATCTTTTATGGGTCCATATCTTTGTCACATTAAATTAAAATATTTTGGATTCACAACATATCATGCTTGTTTTCATTGAACACTCTGTGGGGATGTTCTCTACAAGGACTCATTGAATGTTTCCGTTAAAAAACTCAAATGCATCCAGTAAATATTCTGTCTGTCCCTATCCATCACTTTAAATGTTACCTAAGCACCAACTGGATGCCATCCGTTATAATTGCCAATTCTTTTCTGGCTCTGACTATACAGAGGAGTGATTTCCTCGTATTCAAATCTCTGAGTCGCACAAAGCCGGCGTGTCAACTTTCCACTTCATTACAGGATGGGCAATAGACTCATTTCTCGCAGGCGCGACGCTCCGATAATTGTTTTCTACCCCTCCATCCAGATAGCTAATTTACATGCATTCCTTCCTCACCATGCAGGTGTAGGAGAGAGAAGAGAAAGATGAAAATGCTCCCGGTTTTCACATTTACTCGCTGTCTATTAACAACATGACACATGGAAGCTAGGAAATAATATGTATCGCGTCGCCTTTTATATCATTTGCTTGGTGACATGTGATATGTCCAACTGGGCTTGAAATTGGACAGAAACATGTGGATGCCAAGCAGACCCACTATGAGAAGAAAGGAGGATGACAGAGCAGGAAATGATGCAATTTAAATGATAAATGGATAGAGTGGAGGAAATGCTCTGTTTTTCAAAGATGGTTCAAGAGACCCTATCTCTTGACACCATTGTTGGTTAGTTTAGTTCTGTTGGTATTGTCCATATTGCAGTACAGCTCATGTCAACACACATTAACACATGTAACAAGCATATCTCAATTCTCTATAGCTTATAGATATGTTTTAATTTAGTTAATTCTCAAAATGATGTGGATACACTAAAGACCGAATGCTTAAAGTATATACAGAATCATCCTCCTATCTCTCTTTGCTCTCTTTCTTCATCTCTTCACTGGCTCTGTAAATCCTCTTTCCTCTGAAGTCATAGTTCCCCTATAATCATGCCCCTCTCCTCTGTAATTCTCTCTCATCCTCTTTGCATCCCACACTCCTCCTCCGTCTCAGTACCTCATCTTGCAGAGCCAATTGGTACGCAAAGCAAATACATGTCTCTGTTATGTCACCCTATGCATAGACAACATGACAACAAATGTTATAATGGTTAGACATACGTTCAGACAGCCTTCTCCCTTTGCTTGGTACAATTAGACAGAACTCTAGAAAGAAAGTTGTCAAGCAATCTTACAAGTAGCAGAGCCCTTACAAAAATATTGAACTACGAATTCTATGATCTAATGTAAATAGCATACTTACAGTATTGTAAAACAGTATTGTGAAGCTCCAGAGTCAGATGTGCCCTGTTAGGCTTATTGTTGCTGGGGCTAGATTTGAATCAGAAACTTAATACTTGTCAACCAAGCACTTGAGTCTAGACCTTTTGACAGGGTTAAAGAAATAGTCCATGTACTGTCCAATTTCTTCAAGAAGTGCACCCATACAATTTCTGCAAGTCCCAGGCACCCTTCTGATGACCAACCTTACCCACTAATCCTCACACATGACACCAACATATAAACAGTGAAGGGTGGGTATGATCCAGGAACCTCACTACCCCAACAAAATAGCCAATGTTCCCAAAAGAAGACAGGCCCGACCTTTGCAGCATCCCAAAGCGCTGGGATGTACCGTTGAAGTCTGAAGTTTACATACACTTAGGCTGCAGTCATTAAAACTCATTTTTAAATTCTTTTTTCAACCACTCCACAAATTTCTTGAAAAAAGTTTTGGGAAGTAGGTTAGGAGATCTACTATGTGCTTGGCACAAGTCATTTTTCCAACAATTGTTTACAGATATATTAATTCACTTAAAATTCACTCTATCACAATTCCAGTGGTTGCTCTGACATGCACTGTCAACTCTGGGACCTTATATGTACAGGTGTGTACCTTTCCAAATCATGTCCAATCAATTTAATTTACTACAATCAAGTTGTAGAAACATCTCAATGACGATCAATGGAAACAGGATGCATTTGAGCTCAATTTCAATTCTCATAGCAAAGGGTCAGAATACGTACAGTTGAAGTCGGAAGTTTACATACACTTAGGTTGGATTCATTGAAACTCGTTTTTCAACCACTCCACACATTTCTTGTCAACAAAGTATAGTTTTGCAAAGTCGGTTAGGACTTACACAAGTAATTTTTCCAACAATTGTTTACAGACAGATTATTTCACTTATAATTCACTGTACCACAATTACAGTGGGTCAGAAGTTTACATACGCTAAGTTGACTATGCCTTTAAACAGCTTGGAAAATTCTAGAAAATTATGTCTTGGCTTTAGAAGCTTCTGATAGGTCAATTGACATCATTTGAGTTAATTGGATGTGTACCTGTGGATGTATTTCAAGGCCTACCTTCAAAATCAGTGCCTCTTTGCTTGACATAATAGGAAAATCAAAAGAAATCAGCCAAGACCTCAGAAAAAAAGATTGTAGACCTCCACAAGTCTGGTTCATCCTTGGGAGCAATTTCCAAATGCCTTAAGGTACCACGTTTATCTGTACAAACAATAGTATGCAAGTATAAACATCATGGAACCACGCCGCCGTGATATCGCTCAGGAAGGAAATGCGTTCTGTCTAATAAAAATGAACGTACTTTGGTGCAAAAACTACAAATCAATCCCAGAACAACAGCAAAGGACTTTGTGAAGATGCTGGAGGAAACCGGTACAAAAGTATCTATATCCACAGTAAAATTATTCCTATATCGACATAACCTGAAAGGCCACTCAGCAAGGAAGAAGCCTCTGCTCCAAAAGCGCCATAAAAAAGCCAGACTACGGTTTGCAACTGCACATGGGGACAAAGATCGTACTTTTTGGAGAAATGTCCTCTGGTCTGATCCAAATGGACAATGACCCCAAGCATACTTCCAAAGTTGTGGAAAAATGGCTTAAGGACAACAAAGTCAAGGTATTGGATTGACCATCAAAAAGCTCTGACCTCACCCTATAGAACATTTGTGGTCATAACTGAAAAAGTTTGTGCGAGCAAGGAGGCCTACAAACCTGACTCAGTTACACCAGCTCTGTCAGGAGGATTGGGACAAAATTCCTCCAACTTATTGTGGGAAGCTTATGGAAGGCTACCCAAAACTTTTGACCCAAGTTAAACAATTGAAAGGCAATGCTACCAAATACTAATTGAGTGTATGTAAACTTCTGACCCACTGGGAATGTGATGAAAGAAATATAAGCTCTCTACTATTATTCTGACAATTCACATTCTTAAAATTAAGTGGTGATCCTAACTGACCTAAGACACGGAATTTTTACTAGGATTAAATGTCAGGAATTGTGAAAAACTTAGTTTAAATGTATTTGGCTAAGGTGTATGTAAACTTCCGACTTCAACTGTAAGTACTGCAGTCACAACACTTTCCTCCACAAATCACAGCCCGTCTTCCTGTAATCTAGTCTGTGACAGTTGTTTTTCTGGACGTACTGAAAACCATAACTAAGCAGAGAAATCTTCACAAGACCAGGGTTTTAATTGCTTCTAGGCAGGTTTTTTTTTACCTCGACTGTGCATTGTATCCTCTCTTCTCCAGGAAAAATGTGAAATCTTGGAACAGTGGTTAAAGGATTTCTGCCTGTGCAAGGCCTCCTGTGCGGAGTTTGTCAACGGGAGCCCTCTACTGTACTTTGCTGACAAATCCTTGTTAGGCACCCTTATTCCCTAAATAGTGCACTATTCTGACCATATAGTGCACTATTCTGGGTATAGGGTGCCATTTTGGACGCGACCCACTGATTTGCACTCCCCAAAAAATGAGTAAAAGGCAATCAGCAGACCCTGCTGCCCTCAATAACTATCGGGCTACTGTAAGGCTACAGGGATTCTGCTTTGGTTATAACATAAAGGCACACGTCCCCCAGTATGGCCCATATATCTCTTCAGTCTCCCCACATGTGTGCCCCGGACTCTGTTGCTGTGGTGGCGAGAGATTCTCTGGTGTGTGAAATAGACACTCAGCGCTTCAAGGACAATTTCTTTATAAGAGCGCTCCATTTGTATTTGAATAGAGACCGGAAGAGAAGGAAAGGTGCAGAAAGACAGTGTGTCAGTTTCAAGCCTATACAGTACTGTAGTTGAATGACTGTGATTAAACAACTTGCTGTACTTGTGTGGGTAAAGAAATGGAGAACAAGGATATATGTACACACATAACGCGCATGACATGAACACAAGCACACAGTATATTTTCTTGATGACTTATTCATGACCCTCGAGGTTCTTAAAAGCAAGTCACTATTCAGCTGAGTATGGCACCATGTCACTCATAACAATGCCATGGCCAATGCGACTCAACATGATGAAGGGGCTGGGTGATTTTGCTTTGACAGGAACTTAGCTATAAAATAAAATGTTAGTAGTCACATGCTTCCTAAACAACAGGTGTGGACTAACATTGAAATGCTTACTTAGGGGCCCTTCCCCAACAATGCAGAGAGAAAGAAAATAGAGAAATAATAGAAAAGTAAAACACATAACAATAAAAGTAATAGTAGATACACAATGAGTAATAATTACTTGGCTATATACACTGGGTACCAGTACTGAGTCAATAACAACTTGGCTATATACAAGGAGTATCAGTACTGAGTCTATGTGCAGAGGCACGATATGATATGTACATATAACTAGGAATAAAGTGACAGATAGTAGACAGTAGCTGCAGCGTATGTGACGAGTCCAAAAAGTTAGTGTAAAAAGGGTAAATGCAGATCGGTCGTGTAGCTATTTAGTTAACTATTTAACTAACAATTTATCAGTCTTATGGCTTGGGGGTAGAAGCTGTTCAAGGTCCTGTTGGTTCTAGACTTGGTGCATCAGTAGTGCCTGCCGTGCGATAGCAGAGAGAACAGTCTATGACTTGGATGGCTGGAGTCTTTAACCGTTTTTAGGGCCTTGCTCTGACACCACATGGTTTATAGGTCCAGTACCGGTGATGTACTGGGCCGTTCGCACTACCCTCTGTAGCGCCTTGCGGTCGGATGCCAAGCAGTTGCCATACCAAGCGGTGATGCAGCCAGTCAAGATGCTCTCAGTGGTGCAGCTGTATAAGTTTGAGGGCCCATGCCAAATCTTTTCAGCCTTCTGAGGTGGAAGAGGCATTGTCGTGCCCTCTTCACGACTGTGTTGGTGTGTTTGGACCATAATGGATCCTTAGTGATGTGCTACAAAGCAACAAAGTGTGTGTGAGTATGCATATGCATGTGTTACTGCGTGGGTGTGCACATTAGCATACATTCACACTTGTTAGCATGCACATCTAAGACCAAGGATTTAAGAGGGTGTTAGCTACCACCTATTTTTCATATCCCAGTAAGGATGACTGATCTCCCTCTTTCCTTCTTCCTTCTTTTCCTCTGTCAAGTGGAGTCAGTCTTTTCTGAGAGTAGAACTAGGGTCCCGGGAGGTGAAGAGCCTCGGCGACTCAGCAGGAAGGGCTGTGCTGTGGGGCACTGAGGGCCTCTGTACCGCTTAGTCGAGCCTGGACTATCTCCCTCTCATCCTTCCCCTGGAGCTGCACCTCAGTGCCCCTCTCACCTAGTCCCATACGTACTGCGCTGGAAGCTGGGACGATTCCGGGGAAGCTCCAGGGCAGGGTTCCACCATTCAGGGTTCAAAGCTCTCAGAAGGGATGATGAGACATATTTAAGTGGGTAGCTATTTGAAATGATAAGGGAACCACTGCGAGAGTGTTTGAGAGCCCCCCCTGCGGTGCTTAAAAAAATACTATTGTAGGCTAACTCATACGTGGATGAGCCTCTTTGTAGAAACTCCAATTATATTTGTAACATTGTAACAGACATGGCTGCGTAGGTAAGCCCATGATAGAACACGCTAACACCCAGTGTATCTATTAGTATTGGCTGCATTTGGAAATGTGTTTGATAACGATTGATAAGATTGACATTTTCTTGATTGCCAAGAACATGTATGGGGGTCGTATCTATTAGCAGTGTAATATGAATATTGGTATGCATGGCTGGTGGTATATTAGATGGACAATTGGTTGCACAGCCAAGGCAAAGAGAGACAAATGACAGTAGGCTGTTGATTTTAGGGATATAACCAAGTGTTTTGAAATCAGCTCGAGTGCTGCTCGTTCCATCATCTGAAACAATAAGATTGCATGTCAGACATTATGCTTGATCAGCTATGACCACTATATTTTCCCATTGGATCTGTTGACTAAAACTCTAATCTTGCTCTTTGACTGAGTTTGCATCTCTGCTCTGCTTTCAGTACGTCAAAATGTTATTCTCCCCTTCCACATTGCTCTCTCCTCACTTTTTCTCTCTCTGTTCTCGGCTTCGTCTCTGGAGAATATGATTTGTCATGGTGACTGAGAGAGGAAATGACCACAGGAAAAAATCGTCTTGAACGCCCCTTAATGTATTCTTTTAAAAGAATGGACGCAGTGGCGTGGACAAATATTAATTTATCACGCCATCAAGCACAGGAACAACTGCAGAGAGGAGTGGGTGCAAAATGCGAGACGCTGACAATGCCTGCATTACAGATGGATTTCTCTGTCTGCGTTTCATATTGAGATGCAGGCAAAAAAAATAAAACTGTCAGCTTTTGTCAAAACTTTCTGTCGGGTGTAATTTTGATCCATTAGCTTTCTGCTGCTCGCCTTGGCCAATTTTCCATCCTTTACTTTCCCTGTAGAAGAACTGCCCAGGGGAGAGATCCTTCTGGTTGTAATAGCATCTGTTTTCAATGTAAAAATGGGCATAGTTACATACAACCCTCCCCCTCTCCCCCCCACACACACTCTCCTACACACACTCTCATCTGAGGGTTGTCAAATTATATGCATAGATATAGAATTCATCAAACAAGACTGTTAATTATTTAAATGGAAAAGTTCAAAGTTTCCCTACAATTGATGAAACTGAGCGTGATTTTGCTTGGATGGAGAATTCCACTGCCATGTCCAAAAATGAACACCTTTACACCATATTGCTGATATTATACCTGTTTGAGAATATGAGAGGAGAGAAGAAGGCTTGATTTCAGACTGTAAAAAAACACACAAAAAAACATTATTTAATCAAGATTGCATAATTGGATTTGGTTAATGTGTGAACTTCATATTACATTCTTTGTCACAGCACAAGAAGAATTTAGTGTTCTTTGTTATTAAACCTGGATAAACAATACATTTTGATTGACAAGGGCCCTGGGTTACTCACCATCTCTCCAATACCTCTCCACATCTAGATTAGTGGCCCTGCATGCCCTCAAGCACTGTTCTAGGATCAGCTTCCCAATCCCACCCCTAACTAGAAGGTATTATAATCAGATCTGATAAAACTCACTGGAAACCTCCTATTTCCTTTTGCTCTGCAGCAGCCAGAGGACTGACCGTCCAATCACCACTATCGGTGGGGCAAAGTTTCCAAAAAGAATCACTGTGTATCAGCAGAGTACACAGGTCTCCCCCAGCCTGACCGTCCTACCGGAGAACCACAGCACTCTCATGCTTGGACACTCAACATCTTTTGGCACCAGATTAAAAAGCTAATGATGTTTTATCAAGAGAGAGGGTCAATAAGATATTGAAGCTACACTCCGATTAAAGCAAGGGGTGCCCGATAGAGATTATGGCATAGTTAAGAGGGCCCCTGTTCATTATGGATTGTGTGGAGGCCCCTGGGAATGTGAAGACCAGATAGGGAGCTAATCTGAGAATACTGAGAGTTGAGGAAGAAACGGACAAGAGCTGATAGGGGAGGGATTGGAAATCAGTATAGATGACGAAGAGAGGAGAGAGGAGAGGGAAAAAATAGAGGAGAGGAACAAGGTTGTGCGTGTTGGTGTTTTGTATCACAGGAGGCTGGTGGTAACTTAATTGGGACGGGCTTATAGAAATGGCTGGAACAGAATAAATGGAATGGTATTGAAATCACGATTGTCTTGTGTTTGATCCCATTCCATTCACTCAATTCCAGACATTATTATGAGCATTCCCTCCCTCAGGAGCCTCCTGTGATTTGTATCCACATTCTCTGCTTCAAACATGTATCTAAAGCTTCTTTCCTATTCCTCTGCAAATGCCAAATTTCAAATAAAATCCTGCCGGCAGCAGAATAAATGAGTATACTCAGTTTCAGATCACTAATTCTCAATTTCATTTATAATGCAGAAAATGAATTTTTACACTGCACTCATTTAACATAAATAATCTTATAATGAGAAATTGCTGTGCAGGGAGTGTCAGTAATAAAATTGCATGGAGATTTTATTTCAGTTGATGGCAGAAGAAGTAAATAAATAAAACATGTTGTCAGTTTGCAATCTCTCCCACTTCAAACATAATTAATTTTCCCCTATTAAAGGAGTTACAGTTTCCAACAATGTCCAATAGGTGAGAGACCCCCATTATAACGTTCTAATTAAAAAACTAAAATAAATAAATAAATGTACCCCCCAAATAACTACATAAATGTGGGAAAAACTAGAGAAGCTTATGAAGTTCCTGCTATCGCATCATCCCATTAAAGGGGAGAGGAATGGATCAAATTGAAAGTGACGGTAGCGTCTTTAGGAGGTGGTGTTTGATTTCAAAATTATCATATTTTCAGAGTCAATAATAAAACGCTTATGATAGCGCAAGCTATGCTGACAGGCTTTAATAAGATAGTGCCAGCTGAGTGCAGCGGACGGAACAGAAAGCAGGCCCAAGTGTGTGTGTGTGTTTGTCAGTGAGAATGTTTGTGTGTTTGTCAGTAAGAGAGATAGAGAGTGTGTGTGTGTGTGTGTGTGTGTGTGTGTGTGTGTGTGTGTGTGTGCGTGCGTGCGTGCGTGCGTGCGTGCGTGCGTGCGTGCGTGCGTGCGTGCGTGCGTGCGTGCGTGCGTGCGTGCGTGCGTGCGTGCGTGTGTGTCAATGCGAGTTTGTGTTTTAGAGTGAGTGTCTGTGAAAGAGAGAGGTGTGTGAGTCTGAACAAGTGTGTGAGGAACTGTCACAAGACTGCTCTTCCAATGGAAAAGACTTGTCAGGTGAGGCTTGCAAAGGTTTTTAAGAGAAGCACAAGATTCCAACTGAGAGCCCAATTCAACAGTAATCTTACAAACTGTTGTCCATGTGCATACCTGCCATACCTGTCTTATCCTGTAAACTGGAGGTAACTACATTATCTCATAAGTTACTTTCTGGTATTTCCTGGTATTTCTAATGGTACCGACAATGACACCGCTGTTTAATTTGACAACAGAAATAAGGTCTGTTTAAATCAGGGGAGAACGACTGCCCACTCTCATTGAAGTCACAGGAGTTAAAGGCCGACCACAGTACTGCAGGCAATATTTGCAGAAAACAGGTTCCCCCATTATTGTGAATGGGAAAATGTTAATCTTCGTGGTCAGTCTTCATCTATATAAAACATTTTTAGAAGACAGTCATGTTACCAATAATTGCTTCAATACACCAGATGTATGGCCTTGAACCAATTATTTTTAAATGGTCCACACCCGAGCCACAGTCTGTTCACCCTGCTATCATCCAGAATGCGTGGTCAGTATAAGTGCATCAAATCTGGGACCGAGAAGCTGACAAACAGCTTCTATCTCAAGGCCATCAGACTGTTAACAGCTGTTAAATATCCATCACTAGCACATTAGAGGCTGCTGCCCTATATACATAGACGTGGAATCACTAGCCACTTTAATAATGGAACAATAGTCACTGTCACGCCTGCTCCCGCTCCAACTCCCTGGCGCCCGAAGGCGCCAGGCTCCCCAGTATTACACACTCCTGCCACCATCATTAAGCACACCTGCCTTCCCCCGTCACGTGCATCAGCGATTATTGGACTCACCTGGACTCAATCACCTCTGTCTTTACCTCCCCTATATATGTCTGTTCCCTGCTTCAGCATTGATTGTTGTTTTGCCCGTGTACTGACGCTGTGCCTGTCTTGTTTAATGTCTGTTCCTTATTAAATGTTAACTCCCCGTACATGCTTCTCATCTCCGGTGTCGGTCCTTACAGTGACTTTAAGAATGTTTACATATTTTGCATTACTCATAAATAAACTCCCTTTTTCAGGACCCTGTCTTACAAAGGTAATTCGTAAAAATCCAAATAACTTCACAGATCTACATTGTAAAGGGTTTTAACACTGTTTCTATGCTTGTTCAATGAACCATAAACAATTAATGAATATGCACCTGTGGAACGGTTGTTAAGACACTAACAGCTTACAGAGGGTAGGCAATTAAGGTCACAGTTATGAAACCTTATGACACTAAAGAGGCCTCTCTACTGACTCTGAAAAAACCCAAAAGAAAGTGTTAGAGGAATTCTAAATTCCTATATGTTTTATAGGCAAAAAATCAAATTCGCACTCTCTCTATTTCATTAATGAGTTGTAAATTCATTAATTATGCATGAAGTAGATCGAGACCAGTCTTAAAAGTCAGGTAACAGCGTTTATTACAAGAGAGTACTGCCACATACACATTTTTCTACAGGTTATAAACTGAAAATGACGTCAGCGTTTTCTAAATGTTCTATCTCTTCATAACACCGGTAGAGGCCCTATAGTTTCTTGAGCTTTCGCTCCACGCCTGAAGTCAAGGTCAGTCAGTATAAATCAGCATTCTAGACAGTCTGGAGATAGTCCGTTCCTGCCACCTGGAAATAGTACATTCATTTGTACAAGGAACAGACCGTCATTGTTACTAAACTCCTGACTACATTATATACAATTGGGATTGGGAGCAAGAGAGAAAATTCATATGTACAGTACATTATAGCATTTGGACTAGTCAGTTCTGATTGGAATGTATACATAATTAGTCATTTCAACCATAATTTCCTCCAACAGAAAGATGCCTAGTGTCCCTGCTTATCTGCGTGAATATGCCTTAGGAATGCTGCAAGGAGGCATGAGGACTGCAGATGTGGCCAGGGCAACAAATTGTAATGTCCATACTGTGAGACGCCTAAGACAGCAGGGAGACAGGACGGACAGATTATTGGCCTCGCAGTGGCAGACCACGTGTAACAACACATGCACAGGATTGGTACATCTGAACATCACACCTGCGGGACAGGTACACTATGGCAACAATCGCCAGGAACTCACAATCCCTCCATCAGTGCTCAGATTGTCCGCAATAGGCTGAGAGAGGCTGGACTGAGGGCTTGTAGGCCTGTTGTGAGGCAAGTCCTCACCAGACATCCCCAGCAACAACGTTGCCTATGGGCACAAAGTCACTGTTGCTGGACCAGATAGAACTGGCAAAAAGTGCTCTTCACTGACGAGTCACGGTTTTGTCTCACCAGGGGTGATGGTTGGATTCGCGTTTATCGTTGAAGGTACGAAAAGTTACACCGAGGCCTGTACCCTGGAGCAGGATCGATTTGGAGGTGGAGGGTCTGTCATGGTCTGGGGCGTTGTGTCACAGCATCATCGGACTGAGAAGGTTGTCATTGCAGGCAATCTCAACGCTGTGCATCACAGGGAAGGTATCCTCCTCCCTCTTGTGGTACCCTTCCTGCAGGCTCATCCTGACATGACCCTCCAGCATGACAATACCACCAGCCATACTGCTCATTCTGTGCGGGATTTCCTGCAAGACAGGAATGTCAGTGTTCTGCCATGGCCAGTGAAGAGCCCAGATCTCAATCCCATTGAGCATGTCTGGGACCTGTTGGATCGGAGGGTGAGGGCTAGGGCTATTCCCACCAGAAATGTCCGGGAACTTGCAGGTGCCTTGGTGGAAGAGTGGGGTAACATCTCACAGCAATAACTGGCAAATCTGGTGCAGTCCCCGAGGAGAAGATACACTGCAGTACTTATTGCAGCTGGTGGCCACACCAGATACTGACTGTTACTTTTGATTTTGACCCCCCTTTTGTTCAGGGACCCATTATTCAATTTCTGTTAGTCGCATGTCTGTGGGACTTGTTCAGTTTATGTCTCAGTTGTTGAATCTTGTTATGTTCATACAAATATTTACACATGTTGAGTTTGCTGAAAATTTATGCAGTTGACAATGAGAGGCGTTTTTTTTGTGCTGAGTTTATATTTGATCCTATTCTACTGTATCTAAGTCTATGCTGCTCTGACATTGATCACCCAATATTTATGTTTTCCTATTTCCATTCCTTTACTTTATATTTGTGTGTATTGTTGTGAAATTGTTAGATATTACTGTTAGATATTGCTGTACTGTTAGAGCTGGAAACACAAGCATTTCGTTACACTCACAATAACATCTTATAAACATGTGAACGTGACAAATTAAATTTGATTCGATTTGAGAAGAAGTAATAAGGACAACTTAGTTGCTATTGACAGCCTGCAGTACCCTGTTTGGCCTTCAACTTGAATGTAAAGTTGATTTCCCCCTTCTGCTAAAATGTATGTATTAAGACGTTTTTGTCCACAAGGCTTTTTCCATGAATGATTACATAAATATTACTGACGCTGCCACGTGAGATGACTTAAGGGTAAGAACGTCTGTTATATGTGGAAGTGAGAGCATGATTAGAATCTCCCCTGCCACTCACTGACAGACACTGGCGCCTTTTATGAAAAGCAGGCAATGCCTTGTCCTTTCAAATAACCTTTCCCTAGAGAACAGGGAAGAAAAGAGAGATAGTGAGAAAGAGAGAGAAATGAGGAGGAGGAGAGAAAGACAGATCTTACCTCAACATTTAAAAACAGAACAAGATGGCAAGTTCTCGTTTTGTTACTTTTTTGGGGGGGGGGAGTGGGGGGTGGAATTATCGCACATATAGGGCTGTCAGGGCTACATCTGAACCTCTCATTAGATATGCGAGCACATTAGCGGCGACGGCTGTCTTGGTAAAGGTCAGGGTTGCTGGGACAAGCGCTCGGTGGAGGGGAGCGGTGAGCTGAAACCTTCAGTCTGCGTCTCAAATGGCACCCTGTTCCCTATGTAGTGCACTACCTTTGACCAGAGCCTGGTCAAAATTAGTGCACTATATAGGAAATAGAATTTGAACTTCAATCATTTTGTCCCTTGCTTAATAGGTCCACTGGGAGGATCAGAGGAGAGAAAGGGCGAGAGGGAAACAGCCTTAATGGAACATCACGCCACCATGACATTTTAATTTAGAAGATTCCATATTTGTATGTGATACAAAGTTGGACAAACACAGATAGAGCCTTACTGGAAATGTACTGTGCATGTTAAAAACATGTTGAAAATACATTTATTACACAATAACCAATTTTATTGTTCCACACATTTACAAAGTTGGTTACGCAAAGATGGAACCCTATCAGAAATGTAGGCCTACATGTTAAACATGTATTAGAAATACAATAATTACACAATCATTTGTTTTTGTAACACAAACTGAATTGTATCATCTTTACTTTCATCTGAAATGCCTGAAAAGCTAGTTGGGACTTAAGAGTGCATTTGTAGTTCCTAAATTCATTGCAAATGTATTGGAAACAGGTTATCAAGCCATTTCACATGCCATGGAGCATGTTAGAATTGAAAATGGAATGTGTTAAAAATGGTGTGAAATCTCCGGTATGGAAGATATGCCATCTTGTAGAGTTGTCTCTTTAACTTGGATGGTGAGATGGTAAGCGCATGGATCTGGTGCTATAGCTTGAGGGAGGGATGTCAGTTAAATGATGAAAGAAGCAGAGATGAAACTGGTAGCTAGACGTAAAGGTCAGTGTACACAGTGTGCACCTAACATTTTACCAACTGACTTGACTCCAGCTGCGTGAAATCATTGTGCAATATCATATTATGGTCAATGAAAATGTATTATGATGAAAATAGTGAATTTTAAGGATGTTATATGTACTGACACAGTACTCTCTCTGTTTATAGCTCAAGCAAATGGAAGGCTACATTAAAGCTGGAATCCATAGTGGTGAAACTGCCACGTCCGTTTGTGATATTACAACAACAAAGACATTACTTCAAACAACAAACCCTTTTTTCCCTCGGACATCATTGCATTCGCGAAAGGACGGCAGAGTATGTACTACAACATGTTTTACCACGATGCTGGATGATCATTTCTTCTAAACAAAAACAATAACAACTGTGTCTGTGGCGACCAGGGGTACTGTTTCGCCAATCGATAACAACTGTGTCTGTGGCGACCAGGGGTACTGTTTCGCCAATCGATAACAACTGTGTCTGTGGCGACCAGGGGTACTGTTTCGCCAATCAATAACAACTGTGTCTGTGGCGACCAGGGGTACTGTTTCGCCAATCAATAACAACTGTGTCTGTGGCGACCAGGGGTACTGTTTCGCCAATCAATAACAACTGTGTCTGTGGCGACCAGGGGTACTGTTTCGCCAATCAATAACAACTGTGTCTGTGGCGACCAGGGGTACTGTTTCGCCAATCAATAACAACTGTGTCTGTGGCGACCAGGGGTACTGTTTTGCCAATCGTGGATATCAGCTTTTAAATAAAAAAACTCATACACACACACCTGAGCAAACGCACAAATAGGTACTTCTTCCAATTGTTGTCTACCTTCCTCGAAATTACACCAAGACAGTGTAGTGAAGTCAATGGACATTGCTCCAGTTCCTATTTTGACAAAAATCCCATCTTGAACTATGAAGAAAGAAGCAGTTATCAATCGAGAGGCCACCTAATTTATCAGACTGCATGACATTCCTCAACAAATATTTGACCAAGGGGGTTATTCAATACCATTTTCTTTTTCTGCACACCGATTTAAACTTGTGTTCTTTTCCAGCCCAAAAGTGAGTGATAACAGCTGTCAGAGGGAGGAGATTTGACAGAAACTCTCTCTTTGTTGCTTTTTCCTCACTGCGGACTTAATTTACAACATGAATTGTCTCAATGCTCACAAAACACTGATCTAAGCACTTGCAACAGTATTGAGAGAATTGCCTGGTTGCATTTTACTTTAGGCCTTATACTGGAAACTAATAACCTGTGTTACTTCAATGTTATATGCTAATAAGTACATGCAGTTATTGCTATCTCTATTTAAAATACATGGATAATAAGATGATAGTTGGGGCTGTGTTATACTGCAGTGTAGCCTTTGATGTTATTAATCAGAAATTGTTATTGAAGAAACTCACTTGCTATGGCTTTACATCACCTGGCATCACAGGGTTGGAGAGGTATTCTCTAACATTTGTACAGTGTGGTGTGTCCCTCTCGGCAGCTGACTTGGGCCGTTACTTTTCTCTATTTTTACAAATGATTTTCCACTGATATTAAACAAAGCTAGAATGATTATGGATGCTGATGGTTCCACACTACATGTCAGCACCCAAAGCCAGTGAGCCCACTGAAATTCTAAATAAAGAGTTGAAGTCAGTGATTACTAATAAACTGGTGTTAAATACGGCTAAAACTAAAAGCATTGGATTTGTTTCAAAATATTCTCTAAGACCTAAACCTCAACTGGAGTTGTGTATAAAGGTTGTGACCATTGAGCAAGTTGAGGAAGCTAAACCTTTAAGTATAACATTGGAAGGTCAATTATAATGGTCAAGTCATATTAACAAAGTTGTTGTGAAGAAGGGGAGGGGTATGTCTGTTAAAAAAACATGTTCTGCGTTTTTTACACACAAATCAACTGTACTAGTTGTATAGGCTCTGGTCTTGTCAAGTGCAGCAAAGAAACACATAGCAAAGTTGCAGCACGCCTTGCCCTTAACTGCACATACAGAGCTAACATCCACAACATGCATGTCTTTCCTGGTTGAGGGTTGATGAAAGATTAACTGTATCAATTCTTGTTTCTGTGAGAAATATTATTGTGTTGAAATTTCCAATAATCAACTGACATACAGTGCCTTCAAAAAGTATTCATATCCCTTGACTTATTCCACATTTTGTTGTGTTGTACCCTGAATTCAAAAGATATTAAATATATGTTTTATGCCTGAACTTATGCCTGAACTTATTTAGGTTTGCCTTAAGAAAGGAGTTGAATATCTGACTCAAGACATTTCAGCTTTATTTTTTTTATATATATATTTTTTTGTGAAAAACTTAATTACACTTTGACATTATGGGGTATTGTTTGTAGGCCAGTGAATACATGTTTTTAATGTAATACAATTTTAATTCAGGCTGTAACAACAAAATGTGGAAAAAGTCAAGGGGTGTGAATACATTCTGAAGGCACTGTACAAATATGACAGACATACTGTACTTACCACACCACATATGCCATCAGGGGTCTCTTCACAGTCCCCAAATCCAGAACGGATTCAAGGCAACCGACAGTATTATATAGGTGTAACGATCTGAGTGTAGTGGGTGAGGAGTCAAGCGCAGGAAGCAGAGAGTTCAGGTGAGTGCTATTTTAATGCACCGAACAAATGGCGAACATAAGCAAACCCTCACGAACACACAGGGCGTAATGAGCAAACAAATGCCCCCAAACAGCGGGACTTAAACGGTCCAGGGAAAACCCACAAAATTGGAAAAACACAAAACCTATAGACGTGCACACAAGTGCACTAAAACAGATGGTCACAATAATTAATCCCGCACAAGGAACTCTGCGGGCCGGCTGACTAATAAAGCCTACTACCTAATTCAAAACAGGTGCACTCAATCAACACATAAGGAAATAATCAGTAGCAGCTAGTAGGCCGGCGACGACGACCGCCGAGCGCCACCCGAACGGGAAGGGGAGTGTCCTTCGGTCGGAGTCGTGACAATAGGTCACATATCACTTTCCATCTCAAATTACTCAAGCAAACAGCAAAATTATATTTAAAAAAACAAGTGAAAAACAACACCTCACAACACCTCTCTCCTGTCTGACCTAGTTGTAATGTCTATGTTCATGTTTTTAGATGTAGTTGTTTTTAGATGTATGTAAATTGTAAAGTAATGTCACCATTATTATCAGCTAATGGGGATCTAAATCAAATTAAAATTAAATTATAGTTATACTGTACTCAGGCCACCCAGTTGGCTTAGAAGCACTCAATCGTAGGCCGCAAAGGAGAGGGATGGAGACTAGGGAGGTGAAGAGAGAGTGAGAGAGAGAGGAAAAACGGAGGGGGGTTGTGTGTGTGTGTCTCTCCACCGTGGGAGTTATCTCCTGTGTCCCGGGTCCCAATCCGTTACCGAACGCCACCATAACTCTGGCCGCCGAGGCTGTTTGCGATGGTTTCTGTCGCGGGTTCATCCTTACACTGATAGCTAAGTGTTCAACAGGAAACAAAGTAGCTTCCCACTGGCCAAGATCACTCCCAGCCCTGCCTAGGAACCATGGGGAGAAACAAACCTGCACCAATGCAAAACCATTCAACATGGCCAGAGGAAAAGAACAAACATTGTTGTACACAGACCTGACCTAAGGGTCGTTGGTTGCTCTTTGTTAACATTTTACATTTACAGGAAATCTTAATTTTTAAATTATTTTGAACCTCCCCTTGTTGTTGTATTTATGATATGTTTATGTTTTATGTATGTATTCATGGTGCAGAAGGCCATTCAGGGACCATAAAGATTTCATTCTGTATTACAAAACATCTGATGGAAATTGCATTTTGGTCAGGTTTAATAGAGAAAGGCAATAAGTAGTGACTTTGATGGAAATAGGTGTGATGACTTTTTAAAAGGAATTTGTCAATATTTTTCCTATTCCCTTCTTTTTCCCTTTTCTTCTTCGTGGGGTACACATAGTAACAACATACAAAGACAATGGCTTTTTTGTTTCTGACACGGCACTGCATATCCATACAGTAAATGTTGTCGCAGTGTCACATTCGTCATATAGAGGAGACCAAGGCGCAGCGTGATGTGAATACATTCTTCTTTAATAAAAGGAAGAACACTAAACACACTATACAAAACAACAAAACAAACGTGACGTTATAAAGACTGAATGCTGACATGCAACTACACATAGACAATAACCCACAGATAAACCAAGGAATATGGCTACCTAAATATGGTTCCCCATCAGAGACAACGATTCTTCTTTAATAAAAGGAGGAACACTAAACACACTATACAAAACAACAAAACAAACATGACGTTATAAAGACTGAGTGCTGACATGCAACTACACATAGACAATAACCCACAGATAAACCAAGGAATATGGCTACCTAAATATGGTTCCCAATCAGAAGCAACGATAAACAGCTGCCTCTGATTGAGAACCAATCTAGGCAACCATAGACATATAAACCCCTAGATAAGAGGCTGGGGACCCTCGATGGGGACCCCGGGCTGGGAACCGTTGCTGGAGACCCCGGGCTGGGGACCGTCGCTGGAGACCCCGGGCTGGGGACCGTCGCGGAGATTCCGGGCTGGGGACCGTCGCGGGAGATTCCGGACTGTGGCCCGTCGTGGGAGGTTCCGGACTGTGGCCCGTCGTGGGAGGTTCCGGACTATGGCCCGTCGCGGGAGGTTCCGGACTGTGGCCCGTTGTGGGAGGTTCCGGTCTGTGGCCCGTCGTGGGAGGTTCCGGTCTGTGGCCCGTCGTGGGATGTTCTGGACTGTGGCCCGTCGCGGGAGGTTCCGGTCTGTGGCCCGTCGTCGGACGCTCTGGACTGGGTACTGTCGCCAGATGCTCTGGACTGGGTACTGTCGCTGGACGCTCTGGACTGGGTACTGTCGCCAGACGCTCTGGACTGGGTAATGTCGCCAGACGCCCTGGACTGGGTACTGTCACCGGATGCTCAGGACTGGCGAGGTGCACTGTAGGCCTGGTGCGTGGTGTCGGCACTGGTGGTACCGGGCTGGGGACATGCACCTCATGGCGAGTGCGGAGAGGATGAACAGGGCGTACTGGATTGCAGAGGCGCACTATAGGCCTGGTGCGTGGTGCCGGCACTGGTGGTACCGGGCTGGGTACACACACCTCAGGGCGAGTGAGAGGAGCAGGAACAGGGAGTACTGGACCCTGGAGGCGCACTGGAGGCCTGGTGCGTGGTGCCGGAACTGGTGGTACCGGGCTGGGGACATGCACCTCAGGGCGGGTGCGGGGAGGAGGAGCAGGACGTCCTGGGCTCTGGAGGCGCACAGGAAGCCTGGTGCATGGTGTTGGCACTGGTGGTACTGGGCTGGTGACACACACCTCAGGGCGAGTGCGGGGAGCAGGCACATGACGTACTGGACTGTGGAGGCGTACTGGAGGTCTGGAGCGTAGAGCTGACACAACCCGTCCTGGCTGGATGTTTATTTTTGCCCTGTCCAATGCAGGGCACTGGCACAGGACGCACTGGGTTGTGCAGATTCACCGGAGACACAGTACGCAGAGCCAGCGCAGGATATCCTGTTCCAAGGAGGTATACTGGAGACCAGGAGCGCTGAGCCAGCACCCTCCTTCCTGGCTGGATGCCCATTCTAGCCGGGCCAATGCGAGGTGCTGGAATAGAACGCACCGGGCTAGAATATCCCACTGGAGACACCATGTGCATCTCTGCATAACACTGTGCCTGACCAGTTACACGCTCCCCACGGTAAGCATGAGGAGTTGGCTCAGGTCTCCTACCTGACACAGCCAATCTCCTCGTGTGCCCCCCCAAAAGAATCTTGGGGCTGCCTCTCAGGGTTCCGTGCTAGCCGTGTACCTTCATATCGTCGCTGTTCCTCTATTCTCTATTTCTCCTTGTAGTATCGCCGTTCCGCTTTCGCTGCCTCTAACTCCTCCTTAGGATGGCAATACTCTCCCGGCTGTGTCCAGGGTCCTGCACCATCTAATATCTCCTCCCATGTCCATTTCCCCACTGTTCCTCCTTTTCACGCCGCCTGATCCTGGTTTGGTGGGTTATTCTGTCACATTCGTCATATAGAGGAGACCAAGGCGCAGCGTGATGTGAATTCATTCTTCTTTAATAAAAGGAAGAACACTAAACAAACTATACCAAACAACAAAACGACCGTGATGCTATAAAGACCGAGTGCTGACATGCAACTACACATAGACAATAACCTACAGATAAACCAAGGAATATGACTACCTAAATATGGTTCCAAATCAGAGACAACGATAAACAGCTGCCTCTGACTGAGAACCAATCTAGGCAACCATAGACATATAAACCCCTAGACAAGACACCCTAGACAATACAAAAAATGAAACACACCACCCTCGTCACACCCTAACCTAACCAAAATAATAAAGAAAACAAAGATAACTATGGTCAGTGCGGGACACGCGGGCTATTGCTGTATTTCCATTCCTTCTGAAAAGCGAAATGAAATCGACAACTGAAGACTGATGTGAAGTACAAACAAAGATTTTTGAATTGTCTCTGGTCTTGTCCCAATAAGTTTTAAAACAAATAACTGTCAAATTGTAAACTACAACCAACACTCTAAATGTTTACATTTGAATTGGTTTGCTACATCTGAGGAATGATTGGAATTTGACACAACAAGGAGACAGACTCTGAAAAACAATCTCACCTTGAGTTACCCACCCAGTCAATTGACGGTTTCATGGTTTCTAAAGTCTGGGCTGTATTCACCCCTCTCAAACTAGCATGTTGTTTTTGATCAAAAAGTAGGGCTTCCTCCTCTTCTTCTTTTAAAAAGAGTGGGATTTTTTTTTTAAATTGGTATTTTGATTATGGTACATAAATGCCATTGATAACAGATATTATCGACAGGTTCTCATTCAGGGTCTCAAAGTGCATTTGGATTTTGTGGTAATTTTGTAATAGTGCCACTTGGTGTGTATCGAATGTTTTATCAAACATAACAATAAACTGGTACGTTTACAGTGAGTTGATATCCCAGATAGTAGCTACTATCTTGTCTCATCGCTACAACTCCCGTACGGGCTCGATGAAGGTTGAAAGTCATGTGTCCTCCGATACACAACCCAACCAAGCCGCCCTGCTTCTTAACACAGTGCCATCCAACCCGGAAGCCAGCCGCACCAATGTGTCGGAGGAAACACTGTGCACCCGGCCCGCCACAGGGGTCGCTGGTGCGCGATGAGACAAGGATTTCTCTACAGGCCAAACCCTCCCTAACCCGGACGACGCTAGGCCAATTGTGTGTCGCCCCACGGACCTCCGGGTCGCGGCCGGTTACGACAGAGGCTGGGCGCGAACCCAGAGTCTCTGGTGGCACAGCTGGCGCTGCAGTACAGCGCCCTTAACCACTGCGCCAGCTGACATCGGACCGTTGTCCTCACATCCTCGGAACAGGAGGTTATATTGTCGTCAATGCTTTATATAGGAAGGGAGAGGAGGGCTTGTTTGAAAAGTTTTATAGCCCATGTCCCTTCGCAGGGGTGGGCCACTGATTGAGCAGAGCCTACCCACATCTCACATTTTAGAAGCTAAAATCACATTTCATCCCATCACAAATAATTTCATCTTCAAACATTTAACTTGAACAACAATTCTATGTGAATCCGATAACTCTGATGTGTAGACTTTCCACTGTAGAGTTTATGTCATCTTAGCATTGATGAGAATGTCTCAGATGACAACTGAACTGACATCATATTCATTAAGTACCGACGCATATGTTCAATTGGTCGGATTACCAGAATATAGTTCATTTCCCCCCACATTCAGATGTTCCCAGAATCTCTATGTTAACTAAGGGTTTTGCAAATGTAACATCAGTAGGGTAGAGAGAGGAAAAAGGGGGGGAAGAGATATTTATGACTGTCATAAACCTACCCCCAGGCCAACGTCATGACAGTAGCTTGATTGAGTAAGGCACGCACACCATTTCATTTCCACCAAAGTTTGGGGAGTTATATCTTTCATAATAAAAGTAATTTTGGTAAATGCTCTACCTACAGCAAAACAAAACAGGATTTGTATCCAGTGTCTGAGCATAGCACCTAAATGAATTTAGGCTAATGTAAATAGTGTTTATTAAATGCATTACTTCTGCAGATGTCATAATTGTATTTGAAGGTCATAACAGGTTTGAGGAACTATTAAGGAGAATTGATCTATTTGTACAAAACTGTAATTAGGTTTGCACAACAAAAAACAAATGGCTAAAATGTGCCTGCACTGCAGACTATCTTTAAGATAACTCTCTTTGCCAGACATGTTTTGTAATTAGTTTTTCTCCTCCATTTGAATACTCAATAACATGGAGTTCGAGTGATGGTAGAGAAAATGATGATACTTATCTGTAATGTTGTTTTGTCCACAAAAATAATCCTGTCATTCAGAGAGGGGATTACAAGTAAGTGTTTCTGTCGCAAGTAATCACCAGCCTGAGAAGGACGTTCCCTCACAAAATTGTAAGAGTGCAGTACCTGTAGTTTTAAACCTAGCTTCCAACTAACTTTGGCTCTTTTTGTAGTAAACAAGGTTATGTTCGATGAACCAATACAATTACACTAAGTAACTCAGTTAAACTGTTTATACACTTTTCCAGGCATTGTGGAATCTGATAATCTGTGCAGGTTGACAGAAATGAAGATGACCTGGAATATCCTTTAGTATCACTAGGGGTTTCTTACCTTTATTGTGGAAACAAAACAAAAACTTGGGATGTTTGTCCACATTAGCTAAGGTACATGTAAGAGACTTGAGTGAGTCAGAGTCCTAAGAGGATGTCTTGTTTTCTCTCATGCGAATCAATGCAGCCTCTCTCCCACTGACGTGGCCCTCGGGGCCCAGACACTGGCGCCTGGCTGTGGACACATGATGGACAGCTTTATGGGGCCTAGCTTTGCACGTGTCACATTGGAAGATGTAACTGTCCTTGACAGCTTGTTTGTTCTGATTCCACCTGGATGGTCTCACCCCTGAACTGCACTCAGGCCAGACAGGACACTCACGGTACACTGACCAAAAACGATTGTATAACCGTGCCAAATACGTCACTGATGTTGAGTTGGAGGAATATCTCAATACATTGTCAGTAAGAAAGGAAAGTAGCTTGCTCACTTGATGACATGGAAAAAATGACAGAACATGTAAAAAAACAACAGATATCTCACAACAAAGAAGATTTGTTCTCCTGTGCGTTAATGTTAATCTCAATGCAATAATACCATAAAGATAAATATTTTCAATAGCTCTGTGAGACATGGGGCCGAACAAGGTTCGCTGTCAGCTGAATTGTTCAAACCGTTCAGCAAGTGTGTGCATTTCGTGAGCAGCTGCATTTGTCTAACAGAAGTGTAGGAATGTGTGTCTGAGTGTTTGTGTGTGTGTGTCAATTGGTAAAGATAAATGTTTGAGCGCAATATGACAAAACCTGCCTTGATGTGCATGCTACAGGGGCCTTTAGCGTTTACTGGTGTTACCAGGTGAGGGAGGGAGATGACAAACACATCAGGCTGCTTCTGGTGGACAGGTCAGTAAATATACAGTCAGCCTTGGTGAAAACCACAACAAACTCAACCACCCCCACCCTCCTCCCCTCAACACCCTGTGGTGATCCTGTGGGAGAGGTGGTTTACCTGTAATCTTAAAGGACCTCGTTTCAAATGTAGTGTATATCCACATCCAATAACTTGCAGGTGCTGGCTACACAAGATAAACTGTTTCTAAGGCACTTGCATTAAACATACAGTACCAGGCAAAAGTTTGGACACACCTACTCATTCAAGAGTTTTTCTTTATTTTTACTATTCTACTTTGTAGAATAATTGTGAAGACATCAAAACTATGAAATAACACTTGTGGAATCATGTAGTAACCAAAAAGTGTCAAACAAATCAAAATATATTATATATTTTAGATTCTTCGAAGTAGCCACGCTTTGCCATGATGACAACTCATTTGAAACCATCTCAATCCTGTTGAGGTCGGGTGATTGTGGAGGCAAGGTCATCTGATGCATCACTCCATCACTCTCCTTCTTGATCAAATAGCCCTTACACAGCCTGGACGTGTGTTTTGGGCCATTGACCTGTTGAAAAACAAATGAAAGTCCCACTAAGCGAAAACCAGATGGGAAGGTGTATCGCTGCAGAATGCTGTGGTAGCCATACTGGTGCCTTGAATTCTAAATAAATCACAGACAGTGTCACCAGAAAAGCACCCTCACACCATCATCCCTCCTCTTCCGTTCTTCACAGGGGGAACCACACATGCGGAGATCATCTGTTCACCCACTCTGCATATCACAAAGAAGCGGCGTTTGGAACCAAAAATGTCAAAGTACAGATTTCCACCAGTCTAATGTCCATTGCTCGTGTTTCTTGGCCCAAGCAAGTCTCTTCTTCTCACTTGTGTCCTTTAGTAGTGGTTTCTTTGCAGAAATTCGAGGCTGGTAACTCCAATGAACTCATCCTCTGCAGCAGAGGTAATTCTTGGTCTTCCTTTCCTGTGGAGGTCCTCGTGAGAGCTAGCTTCACTTGAAGCTGCACTTGAAGAAACTTTTGGTTCTTTACATTTTCCGAATTGACTGACCTTCATGTCTTAAAGTAAGGATGGGTTGTCGTTTCTCTTTGCTTATTTGAGCTGTTCTTGCCATAATATGGACTTGGGTCTTTTACCAAATAGGGTTATCTTCTGTATACCACCCCTACCTTTTCACAACATAAGCGATTGGCTCAAATGCATTAAGAAGGAAAGAAATACCACAAATTAACACAACTGTTAATTGAAATACATTCCAGGTGACTACCTAATGAAGCTGGTTGAGAGAATGCCAAGATTGTGCAAAGCTGTCATCAAGGCAAAGCGTGGCTACTTTGAAGAATCTCAAATATCAAATATATTTTGATTTGTTTAACACTTTTTTGGTTACTACATGATTCCACATGTATTATTGTCTTCACGCTTATTGATGTCTTCACTATTGTTCTACAATGTAGCAAATAGTAAAAATAAAGGAAAACCCTGGAATGAGTGTGTCCAAACTTTTGACTGTTGCTGTAGATCAAAAGATAAAATGGTACATCATATAATATTGTTACACCACTACCAATCTACAACACAAAATATATGATGCTGTCATACAACAATATTACAATGTACGTGTGTGTAGAGTGCGTGTGCTAGCACTCATGTGCATATGTGTATTTCTGTACCTATGCGTGTGTGTGTCTCTTCACAGTCCATAAGTTGTATTTGTATCTGTTTTTTAAAATCTGATTCCAATGCTTGGAACAGTTACCTGATGCGGAATAGAGTACCATGTAGCCATGGCTTTATGTAGTATTGTGCACATCTAATAGCCTGTTCTGGAGTTGGAGATTGGTGGCATGTCTTGTGGGGTGTGCATGGGTGTCCAAGCTGTGTGCTAGTAATTTAAATAGACAGCTTGGTGCATTCAGCTTGTCAACACTTCTTACAAAAACAAGAAGTGATGAGTCAATCTCTCCCCCATTTTGAGCCACGAAAGATTGACATGCATATCATTCATGTTAACTCTACGTGTACATTTAAGGGCCATTCTAGCTGCCCTGTTCTGAGCCAATTGTAATTTTCCTAATTCCCTCTTTTTGGCACCTGACCACACAACTGAACAGTAGTCGAGGTGTGACAAAACTAGGGCCTGTAGGACCTGACTTGTTGATACTGTTGTTAAGAAGGCAGAGCAGTGCTTTATCATGGACAGACTTCTCCCCATCGTAGCTACTGTTGCATCAACAAGTTTTGACCATGACAGTTTACAATTCAGGGTTTAGTCACCTGAACAAGCAGTTTAGTCACCCGAATTTGCTCAATTTCCACATTATTCAATATAAGATTTAGGTTTTAAGTTTTTTAAATATTTAGGACCAACTTATTCCTTGCCACCCATTCTGAAATTAACTGCAGCTCTTTGTTATTAAGTGTTGCAGTCATTTCAGTCACTGTAGTAGCTGATATGTATAGTGTTGAGTCATCCGCATATGTAGACACATTGACTTCACTCAAACACAGTGGCATGTTGTTAGTAAAGTTTGAAAAAAGTAAGGGGCATAGACAGCTGCCCTGGGGAATACCTGATTCTACCTGGATTATGTTGGAAAGGCTTCCATTAAAAAACACCCTCTGCGTTCTTTTAGACAGGTACAGTGGGGCAAAAAAGTATTTAGTCAGCCACCAATTGTGCAAGTTCTCCCATTTAAAAAGATGCAGATCTCATCGAGAGCAGTGATGTTTTGGGGCTGTTGCTGGGTAACACGAACTTTCAACTGCCTCCAGATTTTCTATGGGGTTGAGATCTGGAGACTGGCTAGGCCACTCCAGGACCTTGAAATGCTTCTTACGAAGCCACTCCTTCGTTGCCCGTGCGGTGTGTTTGGGATCATTGTCATATTGAAAGACCCAGCCACGTTTCATCTTCAATGCCCTTGCTGATGGAAGGAGGTTTTCACTCAAAATCTCACGATACATGGCCCCATTCATTCTTTCCTTTACACGGATCAGTCGTCCTGGTCCGTTTGCAGAAAAACAGCCCCAAAGCATGATGTTTCCACCCCCATGCTCCACAGTAGGTATGGTGTTCTTTGGATGCAACTCAGCATTCTTCTGCTCCAAACACGACAAGTTGAGTTTTTACCAAAAAGTTATATTTTGGTTTCATTTTTTCCAAAAGTTTACTAAGGGTTGGTAACAGGCTGATTAATCGGCTATTTGAACCAGTAAAGGGGGCTTTACTATTCTTAATTAGAGGAATAACGTTTGCTTCCCTTCAGGCCTGAAAGCACACACTTTCTAGTAGGCTTAAATTGAAGATATGGCAATTAGGAGTAGCAATATCGAGTAGCAATATCGTCTGCTATTATGCTCAGTAATTTTCCATTCAAGTTTTCTGACCCCGGTGGCTTGTCATTGACAACAATAATTTTCTCACATCTTACACACTTTACGGAATTTAAAACGTTTGTCTTCATCATATGATCAGTTTTACTTAGATATGTAGTGTCAGCGTTTGATTCTGGCATGTCATATCTAAGTTTGCTAATCTTGCCAATTAAAAAAATCATTATAGAAATTGACAATATCAGGTGGTTTTGTGATGAATGAGCCAGTGAATGATGTAGCTGAGATTATATTTTTGCCCAAAAGTTCATTTAAGGTGGTCCAGAGATTTTAACTGTCATTCTTTATATAATTAATCTTTGTTTCACATTATAGTTTCTTCTTCTTTTTATTGAGTTTGGTCAATTTGCAGCATGTTTGCTAATCGGTTGTGCAGCCAGACATATTTCCTTTTGCCTCAACCATACAATTTTTCAATTCCTCATCAATCAATGGATATTTAATAATTTAATGGATGTATGCTTCTTAGTAAGTGGAATAAGCAATAAATGTGTCAAGTGCAGTCTGGTTGCTCCTCATTACACACCACAGAGCAACAAATATTACTTAAATCAACAACATAGTATAAAATGTTCCAGTGTGTTCCAGTGTGCTTGGGGTCATTGTCCATTTGGAAGACCCATTTGCGACCAAGCTTCAACTTCATGACTGATGTCCTGAGATGTTGCTTCAGTATACCAAATAGTTTTCCTCCCTCATGATGTTATCTATTTTGTGAAGTGCACCAGTCCCTCCTGCAGCAAAGCATCCCCACAACATGATGCTGTCACCCCCGTGCTTCACGGTTGGGATGGTGTTCTTTGGCTTGCAAACCTCCCCCTTTTTCCTCCAAACATAATGATGGTCAATATGGTTAAACAGTTCTATTTTTGTTTCATCATCCTTATGTGCAGTTGCAAATCATAGTTTGGCTTATTCATGGCGGTTTTGGAGCAGTGGCTTCTTCCTTGCTGAGCGGCCTTTCAGGTTATGTTGATATAGGACTCGTTATACTGTGGATATAGATACTTTTGTACCTGTTTCATCCAGCATCTTCACAAGGTCCTTTGCTGTTGTTCTGGGATTGACTTGCACTTTTCGCACCAAAGTACGTTCATCTCTAGGAGACAGGACGCGTCTCCTCCCTGAGCAGTATGATGGCTGCGTGGTCCTATTGTGTTTCTACTTGCGCACTATTGTTTGTGCAGATGAACGTGGTACCTTCAGACGTTTGGAAATTGCTCCCAAGATGAACCAGACTTGTGGAGGTGTACAATCTTTTTTCTGAGGTCTTGGCTGATTTTTTAAAATTTTTTCCCATGATGTCAAGCAAAGAGGCACTGAGTTTGAAGGTAGGCCTTGAAATACATCCACAGGTACACCTCCAATTGACTCAAATTATATCAATTAGCCTATCAGAAGATTCTGAAGCCATGACATAATTGTCTGGAATTTTCCAAACTGTTTAAAGGCATATTCAACTTAGTGTATGTAAACTTCTGACCCACTAGAATTGTGATACTGTAAATTGTAATTGAAATAATCTGTCTGTAAACAATTGTTGGGAAAATTACTTGTGTCATGCACAAAGTAGATGTCCTAACCGACTTTCCAAAACTGTAGTTTGTTATCAAGATATTTGTGGAGTGGTTGATAAACAGGTTTTAATGACTCCAACAAGTGTATGTAAACTTCTGACTTCAACTGTCCCTTTCTTCATTATTCCAGGTAAGAAAGTAACTCCCAAAGCTGATTCAACAGAACTTTGAGAGCTTTGCAACGATGCTACAGTTTTTCTTAAAGCTCCTTTCGCTGTATTAGAAGTAGATGATTTACAGACTTCACTCAACAGTCACCCCCTTTGCCTAGAGAACCCCCACCATGCCGACTTCTACCTCCACAGGCAATGTGCAGTCCACCGTGGGGTGGGTGTGCGCTTTCAGAAAAGTCCCCCGGTTTCAATTCCGTCTCCACTCATGCACATTCACAAAGCATATCATTAAACACAATAGGGTTTTTATCATGGGCTGTCATGAAATACAGCTGGATTTGCATTAGAATTTAATTTGGCGTACTGAAGCTCACACATCTAAGAACCCCCGCTCTACTTCTCTCTCTCTATCTCTCTCTTTCACTCTCACACACACACAAGGTATATACTGTATGCTATGTTTCCAGTTAAGGGAGGTTTGGACTACTGTAAGGCCCAAGCTATTGCACTGAGCATTTTATATTATTTCTTATTAATTTCCCCAAAAAATAAATAGCAAGTAATTTTTCAGCTTCAGCAACTTTGTAATTCAAAGTTGTGTGTCACTGTCAACTATCTAGTGTGTAAGTCCAGCTTGATGCAAACCAATGGTCCATAGTTCTGTAGATCACCTTGGTTAGCAGATTGTTTTATGTTCAGGCAAATAAATCTGAACCCTACATTTGGCTTTTAAATTCAAACCAGATACACCAGCAGGCCAAAGTTATATTAAAAAAAGAAGTAAGAGGTTGCTGCTCTCACTCTCTCTTTCCCACAATCTTCTTTTTGCCGGAGTAATCCCGACTCCATTTCACAGACAAAATATCCTCTATAGCAACTGTCAAAGTGTTTACCCAGTGGCTTGAGTCTATCTGAAGCTTGACATCTAATATAAAAAACTGCCCTGCAGAGACAAGGAGAGAGTTTCCACAGACAGTCAGTCTCACTCACCAGGGAGCGTTGGCAAAGTGGCTGAACAGCAAACGCCATCCACAAAAACCTAGAGACTATCTGTAGACAAGTATGCTCAGACACCCAGAACCAAGCTCTTGCTTAATTTGGTCAGATGCTCGATTAAGTTCTGGGGGGAGACGTGTTATAATATGTACTGAGACCAGCGAAGTCTATACCCCTCTAAACGAAAACTCAGCCAGTTTTGTGCAAGTTTATGGGCCAAATGTCTCCTCCCCTTCTGAAATACGAAAGATGTGAGCACCTTGTCCAAATGATCAGTGATGAAAAATCTATGTACCGGAACAAAGTTCCTCGTTAGTCGTCACAGCCCACAGTCTGTGGACAGATGTTACTACCATTTATGTTCCGTGCATCTGTCCACAAAAGATTAGAGAAGAAGTGCACAACACATACAATGCCTTCATAAAGCTGTCATTAGACGGACATAACATTCCATGCCAGTTAAAGAGCGACTGTATGGACCTATTTCACATGTTTCTCTGTTGCTCATGAAGAGAAACTAGATTTCAGTCTTTAGGGTGTGGTTCAATGTGGCAGTTTCTTATGCTTGTCCCCATGCGAACAAAGTCAGTATCACTTCCTCAAAATCAGAATGATTCAAAGATAACTAAAGAAATCTGTAATAACCCATGAAACACAACATATTTCAATGACAGGGGTTATCTTTACTCATGACATGTTATGAGTGGTGTTATGATCACCATTAGTGCCTTTTGAAGATGATGTGTTTGAGTCACAGAAACGTCAACATTGACAAACAACACTCATAAAAATCCAGGGTTCTCATCTCTTCCTGCTCTGCTTCTCTGGTACACTGGAGCCTCGGAGGGTGTGTTCATGTGTGTGCGCATGTGCGTATGGTGTGCGCGTGGTGTACTGGGAAGAGGAGTTGTAGGACTGCTGAGGGGAAAATGAAAGATGAGATTATGGTTGCACACTTTAAAAGCCATCTATGCATACTGTATTATGAACACATTATAAACATGTACAGTGGCCTGCGAAAGTATTCACCCCCCTAGACATGTTTCCTATTTTGTTGCCTTACAACCTGGAATTAAAATGGATTATTTTGGGGGTTTGCATCATTGGCGGCAGGTAGCCTAGTTGTTAGAGCATTGGACTTGTAACCGAAAAGTTGCAAGATCGAATCCCCGAGCTGACAAAGTAAAAATCTGTCGTCATGCCCCTGAACCCACTGTTCCGAGGCTGTCATTGAAAATAAGAATTTGTTCTTAACTGACTTGCCTAGTTAAATAAAGGTCAAATAAAAACATTTATTTACACAACATGCCTACCACTTTGAAGATGAAAAATATTATTTATTGTGAAGCAAACCAGAAATAAGACAAAAAAACAGAAAACATGAGCGTGCATATCTATTCACCCCCCCCCCAAAGTCAATACTTTGTACCTTTCACAGCAATTACAGCTGCAAGTCTCTTAGGGTATGCTTCTATAAGCTTTGCACATTCTTGCCCATTCTTCAAAACTGCTCCAGCTCCTTCAAGATGGATGGGTTCTGCTGGTGTACAGCAATCTTTATGTCATACCAAAGATTCTCAATTGGATTGGGGTCTGGGCTGTGACTAGGCCATTCCAAGACATATAAATGTTTCCATTTAATCCACTCAAGTGTTGTTTTAGCAGTAAGCTTAGGGTCATTGTCTTGCTGGAAGGTTAACCTCTGTCCCAGTCTCAAATCACTGGAAGACTGAAACAGGTTTCCTTCAAGAATTTCCTTGTATTTAGCGTCATCCATCAATTCTGACCAGTTTCCCAGTCCCTGCCGATGAAAAACATCCACACAGCATGATGTTGCCACCACCATGCTTTCCTGTGGGGATGGTGTTCTCGGGGTGATGAGAGGTGTTGGGTTTGAGCCATACATAGCATTTTTCTTGATGGCCAAAAAGCTCAATTTTATTCTCATCTGACCAGAGTACCTTCTTCCATATGTTTGTTTTTCTTTAGGCAATGGATTTTTTCAAGCCACTCTTCCGTAAAGCCCAGCTCTGTGGATTGTACGGCTTCAATTGGTCCTATGGACAGATACTCCAATCTCTGCTGTGGAGCTTTGCAGCTCTTTCAGTGTTATCTTTGGTCTCTTTGTGGCCTCTCTGATCAACGCTCTCCTCTCCTGGTCTGTGAGTTTTGGTGGGCGGCCCTGTCTTGGCAGGTTTGTGGTGGTGCCATATTCTTTCCATTTTTTAATAATGGATTTAATGGTGCTCCGTTGGATGTTCAAAGTTTCTGATATTTTTTATAACCAACCCTGTTCTGTACTTCTCTGCATTTGTCCCTGACCTGTTTGGAGAGCTCCTTGGTCTTCATGGCGCCGCTTGCTTGGTGGTGCCCCTTGTTTAGTGGTGTTGCAGACTCTGGGGCCTTTCAGATCAGGTGTATACATACTGAGATCATCTGACAGATCATGTGACACGTAGATTGCACATAGGTGGACTTTATTTATCTAATTATGTGACTTCTGAAGGTAATTGGTTGCACCAGATCTTATTTAGGGGCTTAATCGCAAAGAGGGTGGATACATATGCACACACCACACCACAGTTTTTTATTTGTTACAATTTTTTGAAACATGTAATTCTTTTCATTTCACTTCACCAATGTTGACTATTTTGTGTATGTCCATTAAATGAAATCCAAATAAAAATCAATTTAAATTACAGGTTGTAAAGCAATAAAATAGGAAAAATGCCAAGGGGGGTGAATACCAGACTCACATTAAGCATCTCCAATCCAAAATTAAATCTAAAATCGGCTTCCTATTTCGCAACAAAGTCTCCTTCACTCATGCTGCCAAAGATACCCTCGTAAAACTGACTATCCTACCGATCCTTGACTTCGGCGATGTCATTTACAAAATAGCCTCCAACACTCTACTCAGCAAACTGGATGCAGTCTATCACAGTGCCATCTGTTTTTGTCAACAAAGCCTCATATACTACCCACCACTGCGACCTGTTTGCTCTCGTTGGCTAGCCCTCACTACATATTCGTCACCAAACCCACTGGCCACAAGTCATCTATACGTTTTTGCTAGGTAAAGCCCCACCTTATCTCAGCTCACTGGTCAACATAGCAACACCCACCCGTAGCACGCGCTCCAGCAGGTATATTTCACTGGTCATCCCCAAAGCCTTTCCTTACAGTTCTCTGCTGCCAATGACTGGAACGAATTGCAAAAATCACTGATGCTGGACTCTTATATCTCCCTCTCTAACTTTAAGCATCAGCTGTCAGAACAGCTTACCGATCACTGTACCTGTACACAGCCAATATGTAAATAGCACACCCAACTACCTCATCCCCATATTGTTACTTACCCTCTTGCTCTTTTGCACCCCAGTATCTATATTCTTTACTTGCACATCATCATCTGCACATCTGTCATTCCAGTGTAAATGCTAAATTGCAATTATTTCACCTCCATGGCCTATTTACTGCCGAACCTCCCTACTCTTCTACATTTGCACACACTGTACATAGATTTTTCTATTATGTTATTGACTGTACGTTTGTTTAACTCTCTGTTGTTGATTTGTCGCACTGCTTTGCTTTATCTTGGCCAGGTCGCAGTTGTAAATGAGAACTTGTTCTCGACTGGCCTACCCGGTTAAATAAAGGATAAATAAAATAAAATAAAATAAAATGCATGTTTGCCTTTATAGAGAGAGAGCATTAAAGGATACATCTGCAATTAGTACATCCAATAGTGGCAGGGTGGCCCTTTACTGATGTTTGAACTGCCCCTTTAAGCCCATAGTGTCAGCTGAGCTCACCGGTCATTTCAGTAACACTTTCTATGAACCCACTATTTATAATGCATTTATAGCATTGTACAGCAATTATAACAGTCGGCTACGCAAACCCGTTTTGGTGATTTCTTGTATATCGCCAAAATATATCAATCACAGCACTATTTTGGACTTATTCGGCAGTTTTTACCTGATTAAGTACAATACCACAGGAAACGAATGTTGAAAGTTATATTTATATTCCTTAAACTGAAGTAGAAAGCGATGCTGTCACTGCTTTCTGTTGACATTCCATTTTGATAAATAGTCCAATGTCAAAGCGCAGTCTAATCGTGTCCAAATCTATAACCAATATGCAGAAACAGTTGCAATATATTGAAAACCTAAACATAAAATGTATTCGCTACACATACATGTGCAACAATAGTAATCAAATAGCTTGCATTTTTTTTAAACGAGCACCTTATAAACTGCACACGCACCAAAAACCCTGTTATTTTGACAAGTGGCAATAAATCACTCATATCGATTATGGAGGGACGTCCCTAATAACAGCTCACAGCTCATTTGGCAATGGATGTATTCATTAAAACACTTGCTATTATCACTCATTAAAGTTCTTATTCAGTTGTGACATTAACAACTGAATTGGTTGAGGTGTGTTAGAACTAGACTGGAACCAAAGCCTGTATGTCCTGCTTCCCATGTTGACTGTGTCACCCACACATTCTCGTCTATTCAGATTGGGTTTATATGATGGAAGGTGGTGCTTAGAGGCCAGATAAGTATATAGTCCCTATTCATTTGAGTGAGCTCAGCTGGACAGCACCCCTGTAATTTGCCCCTGCTGTCTCCCCATGTTGAACCTGTCTGGAGACAAGGCTCACTCCATGTTGTCCCAAATGGCACCCTATTCCCTATGTAGTGTTCTACGTAGTGCACTACAAATGGAATAGTGTGCCATTTGGAACACTGCATTTGTGTCCATGCACAACAACCGCCACCATTATGATCAGCCTAAGGCAAGAATCTTTCAGGTGTTGATTCAGGCGGTGAATTTCCCTCCTTTAATCTCTCTCTTCAGGCCATGCCAAAAGTCCCCACTGGGCATGGGGGATGTTCGGGTAAGGGTCACTAAACTGCGAAGGTGTCGGTGCAGGGAGAGAAACGTCTTCACCAATCAGCAGAGACCTCCTCAACCTTGGGCCAAGGTCCCGTCCAGACCTCTGTCCGTGTGTGTGTGTGTGTGTATGTGTGTGTGTCAGTCAATGTGAGGGGGATTGGATGGGACATGCAGACAGAAGCTGTTATCCAGTCTTATTTACTCCCTCTACTCTATAACAACCACTCCAGTGGCGTTTTTCTTCAGAGCATGAGAGCCCCTCCGCTTTTTTCTGTGTCCCCCACAACTGCAACTCCCTTCCTCTTACCCCCCTTTGATAAATGTTTCTCAAGGCTCTTGACAGAGTCAGATGCATTTCCATCTGCTTGCCGTCGTCCGCTTTCCATGTCATATTGAACTCTAGAGCCGCCATAGTTCAACGGCCACTGACGTTTGATTTTGTAATTTAAATTAATCTGCCATTTTGAAGGCAACGTCCTGCTCTTTCCTTGACTTTTCCTAAATATTTGTATTTTACATTGCTCAATTGTCATAATTTTTAATTAAAAAACAGCTTAAAATCTGTGTCACCTGACACTTCACAAAGGGAACATTCTGTCTAACATCACACTCGGAGTGGGCTTGTGATCACAAGTTTGCGAGTAAGAAAATAATAATAATGTGGATTTCAATCTTCTTTTTTTCTTCCACCTTACAAAAAAAGAGGTCCTTGTTAAATTCCAGAACGGTTTTGCATTTCACCTCCTTCCTGGTTTTTATTAAAGGGCCCTGTTGGAGCCCATCCACACTGCATATTGCGTTAGCCAAGCAAGCTGCAGCGCAGGGG
Organism: Oncorhynchus nerka; assembly: GCF_034236695.1. Lineage (NCBI taxonomy): Eukaryota > Metazoa > Chordata > Actinopteri > Salmoniformes > Salmonidae > Oncorhynchus > Oncorhynchus nerka. The sequence goes on along the minus strand of NC_088397.1, from coordinate 72,734,090 downwards.
CCGAGCTTTTCATTAAAGCCGTGTCTTTGAGGTAGGATGTAAATCAGGAGGTCAGCATGTATTCATTCTAAAGCTATGTATGAACACTAGAGGAAGCCTTGCCTCCAAGGACCAATGCTATATTGCCCATCACATTCCTGTAGCACATACATCACCAGGAGACCCCCTTCGAATTATAGCTACCCCATCCTCGCTTCAAGGTATATCTGTACACAAATAAAAGCATACCCTGGTATATCTGTCCTAAAATTATGCTATAGCCTGGCTCTATGGCATAAATTACAGAGCCTTCAGAAAGTATTGATACCCCTTGACTTATTCCACATTTTGTTGTGTTACAGCCTGAATTCAACATTTATATGTGTTTTTAACTATCTGCACACAATACCCCATAATGACAAAGTGAAAAAATGTTTTTAGAAATGTTTGCTAATTTATTGGAAAAAAAAAACACAAAAATATAGAATTTACATAAGTATTCACACCCCTGACAGCTGTGAGTCTTTCTGGTTAAGTCTCTAAGAGCTTTCCACACTTGGATTGTGCAACATTTGTCCATTATTATTTTCAAAATTCTTAAAGCTCTGTCAAATTGGTTGATGATCATTGCTAGACAGCCATTTTTAGGGTGTTGCTATATATTTTCAATTGGATTTAAGTCTAAACTGTTACTTGGCCGCTCAGGAACATTCAATGCCTTCTTGGTAAGCAACTCCAGTCGATATTTGGCCTTGTGTTTTAGGTTATTGTCCTGCTGAAAGGTGAATGCATCTCCCAGTGCCTGGTGGAAAGCAAACGGAATCAAGTTTTTCTCTGAGAGCTTTCCTGTGCTTAGCTCCATTCCATTATTATTTTTTTATCCTGAAAAACTCCCTTAACGATTACAAGCTTACCCATAACATGATGCAGCCAACACTATGCTTGAAAATATGGAGAGTGGTACTCAGTAATGTGTTGTACTGGATTTGGAAAAAAAGTTAATTGCTTTGCCACATTTTTTGCAGTATTACTTTAGTGCCTTGTTGCAGACAGGATGCATGTTTTGGAATATTTTTTATTCTGTACAAGCTTCCTTCTTTTCACTCTGTCCAATAGTAACTACGATGCTGTTGATCAATCCTCAACTTTTTCCTATCACATCCCATTAATGGTTTCTTTCCTCTCCGGCAACTGAGTTAGGAAGGACGCCTATCTCTTTGTAGTGACTTGGTGCATTGATATACCATCCAAAGTGTGTTAACAACTTAATCATGCTCAAAGGGATATTCCATGACAGATTTGTATTTATATATCCATCTACCAATAGGTGCACTTCGTTGCGAGGCATTGTAAAACCTCCTTGGTCTTTGCGGTTGAATCTGTGCTTGAAATTCACTGCTCGTCTGAGAGAGCGATTGTATTTGTGGGTATATTGAGATATTAAACACTATTATTGCACACAAAGTGAGTCCAATTTATTATGTGACTTGTTAAGATATTTTTTATTCAGGTTTGCCATAAGAAATGGGTTGAATGTTTATTGACTCAAGAAATTTCAGCTTTTCGTTTTTTAATAAATTTGTAGCAATTTTGAAAAACATAATTCCACATTATGGGGTATTGTGTGAAGGCCGTTGACAAAAAATCTAAAAGTTATCAATTAAAAATTTAGGCTGTATCACAACATGTGGAAAAGTCAAGGGGTGTGAATACTTTCTAAAGGCACTGTATACTATATCCAGGCTCTACTGTCATCCAAAGTGTACAGTACGACACACATAGTTCATCTAATACCCACATGATTAGTTCAGGAATGTAAGAGATTGATTCAACATAATTATTTCTGGCTTGAAGACAATTAACCTAAGTCTGCCCCAGAATTCTGAGCAACCAATCGCATTTCTCCAATGGATAGCAACTGTCATCGAGTCCGACACATCGGACAAGCTCACCTTTAAATCCCATGAAAGCCAGTGCGGGCTATAGCAAAAATGGAGAGTTTTCTTCACAAAAATGTATTGTTTAAATGGGTATATCATTAAACAGTGCACCAGGAGTACTTGCTACTGTGATTCCTGAAATGCAGAGCCTGTCGATGGAGTATTTTTCAAATCTGAAATTATATGTGTTACATTGTTTGCTAGCTCAGCTGGATAGCTTACTCTCAGTCCCATTGACCACTAAAGCCTCATTCAAACCAACAGTGTCATAGCGTTTGGTACACTGGAAGCACATTCACTTCCAATGGAATGCTGCATTTGCCTTGCGGTATTTCAGAGGCAGTTGCAGTGCGTAAGGGATGGATTGAAATTTAGGGTCATGCTTTTTCAATTTCAGTCAAGGGGGGTTTAGCATTTTTTTATCTAATCCAGAATAGGGTCATGTAATTGATGAAATTTCAATATTTCTGAGTGTTAAAGAAAAAGTTGCGTATTAGGCTATATATTCTGCCTGATGCTGCCCCTTATCTCTGATTCTCTGCTGGGGACGCCTTATCAAGTGTGCCTATAGGCTATTTAATGTGGTCGCTGTAACGATGTGCGCTGAGAGTCGGGAAGCAAGTTCAGGGAGTGAGTGTTCGAATAAATAAACACAACATATACAAATTATCATTGCGTTTACTTGATAGCTACCTACACAAATAGCTAGCTAGAACAAAGTGTTAATAAGATAAATTCATTTAAAAAGATTAAAAGCAATACAAATAAGTTCTCCAGTAGGCATCTACTGAGGGAGCTAAGAGCTGTGTTGTCAGTCATTTCCCAGCCACTTCAGTAAAAAGAACAACGCAGACATGACACAGGAACAGAAACAATAACACCTGGGGAAAGAACCAAAGGGAGTGACATACATAGGGAAGGTAATCCGGGAGGTGATGGAGTCCAGGTGAGTCTGATGATGCGCAGATACGCGTGACGATGGTGACAGGTGTGCGCCATAACGAGCAGCCTGATGACCTAGAGGCCGGAGAGGTAGCACACGTGACAGTACCCCCTCCACAATGCACGGCTCCAGCAGGACTCTGACCAAAAAGACTATCCCGGGGATCAGGAGTGGACCGGTCGCCTCTGCAGAGACGCGGGAAATCTGTCAATCTGGCTGAGACGCAGGAGCATGGCGACCTTGAGTGCCGGAGAGAGAGCATACCTGACGGTAACCCCTCCCTGGCGCATTCAGCTATAGACGCAGGACGCCAACCCAAGGTACGATGCTGGGGATCAGGAGCGGACCAGTCCCCCCTGCTGATGCACGGGAGCCTGTGACCGGCTGGGATGCAGGAACCTGATAGACCGGTTGAGGTAGGAGAGCCTGGCGATCCGGCTGAGGCACGAGAGCCTGACGAGCCGGTGGAAGCAGGGAAGCCTGGCGATCTGGCGATGGCATGAAAGCCCGACGAGCCGGCTGAGGCAGGGAGCCTGGCAATCCGGCTGAGGCACGAGAGAGAGCCTGACGAGCCGGTGGAAGCAGGGAAGCCTGGCGATCCGGCGATGGCATGAAAGCCCGACGAGCCGGCTGAGGCACGAGAGAGAGCCTGACGAGCCGGTGGAAGCAGGGAAGCCTAGCGATCCGGTGATGGCATGAAAGCCCGACGAGCCGGCTGAGGCAGGGAGCCTGGCAATCCGGCTGAGGCACGAGACAGAGCCTGATGAGCCGGTGGAAGCAGGGAAGCCTAGCGATCCAGCAAAGGCATGAAAGCCCGACGAGCCGGCTGAGGCAGGGAGCCTGGCAATCCGGCTGAGGCACGAGAGAGAGCCTGACGAGCCGGTGGAAAGCAGGGAAGCCTAGCGATCCGGTGATGGCATGAAAGCCCGACGAGCCGGCTGAGGCAGGGAGCCTGGCAATCCGGCTGAGGCACGAGACAGAGCCTGATGAGCCGGTGGAAGCAGGGAAGCCTAGCGATCCAGCAAAGGCATGAAAGCCCGACGAGCCGGCTGAGGCAGGGAGCCTGGCAATCCGGCTGAGGCACGAGAGAGAGCCTGACGAGCCGGTGGAAAGCAGGGAAGCCTAGCGATCCGGTGATGGCATGAAAGCCCGACGAGCCGGCTGAGGCAGGGAGCCTGGCGATCTGGCTGAGCCTGTAGCGGCTCCCGGACCCGACGTCATTCCACCTGACACAAAAAATAAAACACTCCCTGATGCTTCACTTAGGTGAGACGTTATTCTGTAATGATGAGCGCTGAGAGTCGGGAAGCAAGTTCAGGGAGTGTGTGTTTTAATAAATAAACAACACAAAATAAGAGACCCGAAAAATGCACAGACATGACTCAGGAACAGAAACAATAATGCCTGGGGAAAGAACCAAAGGGAGTGACATATATTGGGAAGGTAATCAGGGAGGTGATGGAGTCCAGGTGAGTCTGATGATGCATAGGGTGCTCTTAACGATGGTTACAGGTGTGCGCCATAAGGAGCAGCCTGGTGACCTAGAGGCTGGAGAGGGAGCACACGTGACAGTCGCAATCAAATGATCCATAGCCTATAGGCTATAGGCTACGAAGTGTATGCTCGGAGATGCACAGCTGCTGGGATGGTGTAAAAGAACTAGGCTGCATTACACACTGCAAAGAATATTCCAACCCTGAGCCCCGGCCTGCTCTGCTCTTGCTGATCAAAACCTTTTTATGCTACCTAACCAATGCTGTGCTGCATAGGCCTACAGTTGCAGTTCAGGAGGAGAGTCAAAGAATTATTCTGAAAAGGCCTAGTCCAAACATTTTTAGATTTTGCGCGCAAACTAGAATATAGCCTATGTTCTGAACATTTTGAGAAGGAGAGCGCATATATGATAAGAAGGACAGGAGGTCAACTTTGATAGCTTGCTACTACTATAATAGATTTTAATAAAAACAATATATGTCTTTGCCATTATATATTCATCAGAGTTAATGACATCACAGTAAGCCAGATTCGAGAAACTTACATTGTGTTGCTGAAACTTGAAGCAGCAGTAGGGACACAATCGATTGAAAATAGACAGCTGAAAGTATGCACATTTGAGCAGGTATAATTCATTTAAACTGTTTTGATTTTAATTAGACTTTACAAAAAAGAGGGCTTGTGCCTATTTCTTCCTATTGAAGAAATAAGAGGTACAGTAGGTCTAAGTGTTTGACAGAGGAAATTAGGCTAAAGGCTGCTCAATACAAAGATTTTCTCGGCCAATTCCTCCACCCACCACGAACTCCTTAAATAGCCTACATCAGTGTCAGTGAAAGACTGTTAAGTTAAAACCGGAATTTGAATTGAGGGGGTATGAGAGGGTAGGCCTACCTTTTATTAATGAAAATGGAAAAAAGCACAGGCCTGCCCATTGTTGTCTTAAGATTTCTTCACTTTCTGTACAATAGAAGATGTTTAAACACAGACAGCTTTTAGGGAAACACTTTTGAACTTCTCTTGTTTGGTTAAGCCACTGAAGAAAAGTAGCCAGCAGTTAAAGCTTACATTTGTCTGCAGTGGTAGGCTTACTGTCTGGGGTGGAAACGTAGGCCTTACTTTTGAAATGACCATGCTCATATTTCTAAAGATGTATCAGATTAAATTATTTGCAAACAGGGACAGATTCATTGCAAACAAGACACACTGATTTGGCATTGGAGAAATGAAATATATGAACACATACGCCTAGCCCTCTGTCCATAATAGCCTGTAATTTCAGTAATTTGTGTGGTATTAAAAAAGATTCTGCTAATATGTAAAGTGAGGTGTAATTGCATGAAATGTTTATAAAAGGCATATTTTTCTCTATGACCTTTAAATACTAGGTGAATGCAATGCTTTTACTATAAAGGAGATTTTTATAGTGAACCCACAACCTTCTAAATTGTTGTCACAGGTAATCAATGGGGTCAGTTGAGACTTGGGTCCAGCTTTCTTAACGTTTTCATAACAGAGAAGAAGAACAGTTGTGTTAAATCGGTGATGACTTCAAGGAAGAGGAAAGAAAGGATACATTTTCAAAGTTCTCCAACAAAGCTGTGAAACATTTTTCACTCTATTTAATAAAATGAACATGAATATTCATTTCCTTTGCATCTTATCTTTTATTACTTTATGTTCTTCATTTATTTGTCATCATTAAAGAACATGTATCAATTTACTTTGATTTAATATTGAGCTGTTTCACATTGATTCATTCTATGCGAGGGAAGAAAAAATACAAAACATTAAAATCTTTTTGATGATTGCAGAAAATGTGAGTCTCTGAGACAACAATAGATATATAAAAAAAAATCCCGAAGCGTTTGTTTCACGCAGGGCTTAATTCCGAATAAATAACGACACATTCAAAAATGGAAGTGAGTACAATAAAGAGAGAGATAGAACATGCTATTGCCCTCTCTGGGGAGTACTGCCTTACAGCCTGTAAACTCGTATTGTCTGTGTGTCTGTTTGTGTGTGATCGCCTGCATATCCTGGGTGTGTGTCTTTATATTAATGTTGTCTCTGGGTCTATGTGTGCTTCTAAAGATAATATACTGTATGGTACATGAGACTGAATGTGTTGACTGTTGTCTGTCTAACTACTTCTGAATTGGCAGTTGCTTTGTAGCTGTGTGTGAGAGGAAGGTTGGTTCACAGTAGGTTTGTGCTCCTGAATGTGTGCATTTGTCAGTGTTTGCAGGCATTTATGTCTCTGTGACTCTGCATCTGTTTGTGAGTTTCTGTATGCTGTGTGAGAGGTATAACCATGCACGTTTGTGTGTGTGTGTGTGTGCGTGTGCGTGTGTGCGTGTGCGTGTGCGTGTGTATGTGCTCAAATAGGTGCGTTTGCATGTGCATTTCCGCCTTAATTGTGTGTCACCTCTCCCATTTCTATTGAAATCAAATGCTGTGGCAGTCACAAGTTTACACATCTATTCAATCAACTCTGTGCATAATTACCCTTGCGCACTATGGTAATCTATTGGGATCCAAATATTGCAGTTTGATAAATCCTTCATTTGTATTCAGACGTCACACAAAGCATCAATCGTGGCTGTCCATCCCCCCCCAGAGCACTGTGGAACCAACGCGGCTTGATTAGAACTGGGAGACATGCTGGGATCTGTGTTAGTCCCACATCCAGATGGCACTTTCCAGGTATTGGGATGCATGAGATGCCGTCGCCCATGGGCACCAATTTTGTGTCCCAAATGGCACCCTATCCCTTATACAGTGCATTACTTTTGACCAGAGCCCATGGTGCACTATATACAAGGAATAGGAATAGGGAATAGGGTACCATTTGGGACACACCCACAATACTGGAGAAGGAGAGAGGTTTTGGAGGGAGGGAACGTTATCTTGTGGGGAAAAACAGAGGAAAATAAACACGGGTCTGTATTTGCTGAGGTTTTGCCCACCCGTGGAGCTAATAAAGGCTCAGTTTTCCGATCGCCCTACTTGCGCTCCAAGGAAGTTTGATGCCTTAATTGCTGTGGATGATTGGTTTTCTACACTTGCGGCAAAGCATATTTTGTAGGAGATATTCATGTCTGGACATGGTTATCAGCTTCAGCTTGCAGATAGGGACTGTCTTCAACAAGTCATTGCAGTTATTTGACAGTGAATTTTGTCCCAGGCTGATGATTGATTGCTCAATGTCTCAGTGGTGTGTCAAGTAAAACTTGAACATGTATAACACTAGAAATTATAGTTCAAGACCACATTTACAGTGCCTTCGGAAAGTATTCAAACCCCATTACTTTTTCCACATTTTGTTGTGTTACAGCTTGGATTTAATGCACCCTGGGATTTGTGGCGACTAAACTAAATCCATACATCACAGACAAAGATCCCCAGAGAGCAGGCCCAGTCATTTTGATGTTAAACAATGTCATTTGGTAAGTGTAAGTGCGATTTATTTTTGTCCGTCAGGAGAAAGTTATACATTTTTGTTGTTGCTTTAGATAAACGGATTCCTGACTATTTACTGTACCTCATGTGTTGGTCGTGCAGATGAGCGCCACCTGTTATGGTTTCTGTGGTGTTTTTGGAGAAGATATCATGTCATGCTCCCAACAAATGGGTGACTGAGAATCAGAAGATCATGTTTAAATCCATTGGGGGTCAGAGGAATCAGAAGGCGATGAGCACTTAGCTAGTCACCTAGAAATGATTCTTCTGACCCCCCCAGTTTAACATCTCATGTCATGGATTCTATTATCATCCCTCCTGTTTGCCATTTTTTGTGGTTATTTATGTCTCTTAATGTCTCTGCAGTGGTTTGAATACATGCAGGAAATCTCCAGCAGTTCAGAGGATTAGGAGCCCCCCACCAAAAAAAAGGCTAGCCATCGGAGTGATACGAGTGAATTAAGAGATTAAGATGGTTTATAAAGACTGATTACAAAGCCACAGGGGTTTCTGAATAGCAAGACAAACTTTGAGATGGGATAATTCCCTTGTACCTTTCTCTCATGCACAGGCTATTATTTCGCTTTGCACTCCCTCTTCGGAATCGATTTGAAAAGGACACACAGATCGAGAGTAAGAGAGAACAGAAGAAGAGAAAGGAGAGAGAGAGGTAGAGGCAGGGTGAGTTTATACAATTAGATTCCTTTTTAATATTTTTCTTACATTGTAGTTACATTTACAGTAAGAAAGGTGATTATTTGTTATCCAACTGTGGGAAAATGCTGCTGTTTCAGCAGGAAAACTATAGGTATGGGAACTGGACATGTCAGTTAGACTGATATTAATGAACCACTTTACCATGGGCGCTAACAGTTGCAGACAACATTTTGGCTAACAATACTTCCCAGTCATGACCATGATCCAAAACGAAACTGTGTTGACCTGAAAAAGCAACTGTAAACCTTAGCCAAACCATTACTTCCAGGAATTATCCTGGAACAAATCAATTCAAAAGTGCTTGCTTGCTGAGCACTGCTGCTCCTTGGTCCCAGCAAAGTGTTGAGGAGCAGAAGAACAAATGGAATGAATAAGAAAGAAATAAAAGCGAGAACAGATAGGTGTGGAGATAGAAAATGCTGGCCACTGCAAAGTTTCCAAACAAAGAGGGTATGTGAGGCGTGTTCCTCAAGCCGTTCCCCTTACAAGAAGAGCCAGTAAGCACTTTTCTCTGAGCTGAAAAGCTCGCTCTCACACTCCCGTCCCATCAGCAATTTTTGGGGCAGAGCAGGAGCGGGAGATCCAGGTGAGAAGAGTATATGTAAAGGATTTCTCCCCCCATCAGTGTCTTTCACTGTCTCACACTCAGCTTTTCTGCCTTTCTCTCTCTCTCTGCTTCTATTCCCCTCTGCCAATCTACAGTACCAATCTCGCCATCTCTCTCTCTCCTAGTCCCTCTCTTTCTCGCTCTTTGCAACTCTCCCTCGTCATTGTCTCACTGGAGATATTTTCAAACCCTTATCCCCCTGTTTTAGTCACACTCTCTCCCTCATTCAATCTTTTCCTCATCTCCCTCTCGCTGCATGTCGATTCCTATGTTTGGAAACTCATCCCGAAACCATCACCTTACACCCATAGCTTTCTCTCATCTTATGCTGTGCTATCAGCGTCCAGCGAAGAGAGAACCAATGGGAGAGTGACACACAGATATATGTGACATTCCTTTAATGCTGTGGTAGTGAGGTTCATGTTATCATTCCTATAACACAAGATATCCCATCTCTTTTTTCTTACCAATTTCTGTACTTACACACAGTAGCCTACTACTCCCTGTATTTACAGAATCAAATCAAAGTTTATTTGTCACATACTCAGGTAGACCTTACAGTGAAATGATTACCTACAAGCCCTAGCAAACAGTGCAATTTTTAAGGAAAAAATAGGTATTAGGTGAACAATAGATAAGTAAAGGACAAAAAAAACAGTAAAATGACAGTGAAAATAACAGTAGCAAGGCTATATACAGGTGGTACCGGTACAGAGTCAATGTGCGGGGGAACCCGTAAGTCGAGCTAATTGATGTAATACGTACATGTAGGTATAGTTAAAGTGACTATGCATAGATGATAAACAGAAAGTAGCAGCAGCGTAAAAGAGGGGGTTGGTGGGCAGGGGATAGGGGGACACAATGCAAATAGTCTGGTTAGCCAAAATGCGGGGGCACCGGTTAGTCAGGCTAATTGAGGTAATATGTACATGGATGTATAGTTAAAGTGACTATGCATAAATGATAAACAGAGAGTAGCAGCAGCGTAAAAGAGTGGTTGGTAGCTATTTGATTACCTGTTCAGGAGTCTTATGGCTTGATGGTAAAAGCTGTTGAGAAGCCTTTTGGTCCTAGACTTGGCACTCTGGTATCACTTGCCATACGATGACTGGGGTGGCTGGGGTCTTTGACAATTTTTAGGGCCTTCCTCTGAGATCGCCATACCAGGCAGTGATGCAACCAGTCAGGATATTCTTCATGTTGCAGCTGTAGAAACTTTTGAGGATCTGAGGACCCATGCCAGGTCTTTTCAGTCTCCTGAGGAGGAATAGGTTTTGTTGTGCCCTCTTCACGACTGTCTTGGTGTGTTTGGACCATTCTAGTTTGTTGGTGATGAGGACACCAAGGAATTTGAAGCTCTCAACCTGCTCCACTATAGCCCCGTTGATAAGAATGGGGGCATGCTGGGTCCTCCTTTTCCTGTAGTCCAAAATCATCTCCTTTGTCTTGATTACATTGAGGGAGAGGTTGTCATTCTGGCACCACCCTACCAGGGCTCTCACCTCCTCCCTGTAGACTGTCTCGTTGTTGTCGGTGATCAGGCCTACCACTGTAGTGTCGTCTGCAAACTCAATGATGGTGTTGGAGTCGTGCCTGGCCATGCAGTTGTGGGTGAACAAGGAGTACAGGAGGGGACTGAGCACACATCCCTGAGAGGCTCCTGTGTTGAGGATCAGCGTGCCAGATGTGTTACTACCTACCCTCACCACCTGGGGCGGCCCGTCAGGAAGTCCTGGATCCAGTTGCAGAGAGTGGTGTTTAGTCCCAGGATCCTTAGCTTAGTGATGAGCTTTGAGGGCAATATGGTGTTGAACGCTGAGCTGTAGTCAATGAATAGCATTCTCACGTAGGTGTTCCTTTTGTCCAGGTAGAAAAGATCTGTGTGGAGTGCAATAGAGATTGCATCATCTGTGGATCTGCTTGAGCGGTATGCAAATTGGAGTGGGTCTAGGGTTTCTGGGATAATGGTGTTGATGTGAGCCATTACCAGCCTTTCAAAGCACTTCATGGACACGGACGTGAGTGCTACGGTTCTGTAGTCATTTAGGCAGGTTACCTTAGTGCTCTTGGGTACAGGGACTATTGTGGTCTATTTGAAACATGTTGGTATTACAGACTCAATCAGGGACATGTTGAAAATATCAGTGAAGACACTTGCCAGTTGGTCAGCACATGCCCGGAGCACACGTCCTGGTAATCCATCTGGCCAAGTGGCCTTATGAATGTTGACCTGTTTAAAGGTCTTACTCACGTCGGCTACGAAGAGTTTGATCACACAGTCGTCCAGAACAGCTGATGCTCTCATGCATGCCCCAGTGTAGCTTGCCTCGAAGCGAGCATCGAAGTGATGTAGCTCGTCTGGTAGGCTCGTGTCACTGGGCAGCTCGCGGCTGTGCTTCCCTTTGTTGTCTGTAATAGTTTGCAGGCCCTGCCACATCCAACGAACGTCGGAGCCGGTGTAGCACGGTTCAATCTCAGTCCAGTATTGGTGCTTTGCCTGTTTGATGGTTCATCGGAGGGCATAGCAGGATTTTTATAAGCTTCCATGTTAGAGTCCCGCACCTTGAAAGTGGCAGCTCTACCCTTTAGCTCAGTGCATATGTTGCCTGTAATCCATGGCTGCTGGTGGTCGTATGTACCCACAGTCACTGTGGGGACGATGTCCTCGATGCACTTATTGATAAAGCCTCAATGCTATCGGAAGAATTCCTAAACATATTCTAGTCTGTGCTAGCAAAACATCCCTTGTAATTTAGCATCTGCTTCATCTGACCACATTTTTATAGACCGAGTCATTGGTGCTTTCTGCTTTAATTTTTGCTTGTAAGCAGGAATCAGGAGGATAGAATTATGGTCAGATTTGCCAAATGGAGGGCAAGGGAGAGCTTTGTATGCATCTTTGTGTGTGGAGTAAAGGTGATCTAGAACTATTCTCTCTCTGGTTGCGCATTTAACATGCTGATAGAAATTAGATAAAACTGATTTGTTTGCCTACATTAAAGTCCCCGGCCACTAGGAGCACTGCTTCTGGGTGAGCGGTTTCCTGTTTGCTTATTTCCTTATACAGCTTATACAACTCAGAGCGGTCTTAGTGCCAGCGTCCGTCTGTGGTGGTAAATAAACAGCCATGAAAAAAATTGATGAAAACTCTCTTGGCAAATGGTAAGGTCTTCAGCTTATCATAAGACACTCTACTTCAGGCGTGCAAAATCTAGAGACTTCCTTAGATTTCGTGTACCAGCTGTTGTTTACAAATATGCACAGACCGCCCCCCCTCCCTCCTCTCGCTGTGTGTTCTGTTCTGTCGAGCCGGTGCAGCGTATATCCCGCTAGCTGAATGTTTTCCATGTCGTCATTCAGCCACGATTCGGTGAAACATAAGATATTACAGTTTTTGATGTCCCGTTGGTAGGATATTCAATCTTCAATCTCGAATATGTCATGGTTTATGTTCAGGTTGTTTTAAATAAAATGTTGAAAATGTTCTTGACAACAATAAAATTGTTATGATGTTGAACTATGCATATTCATTTTTCATTTGATCACATAGTGGGTAAATATGAACATAACACATTGGCCCTCGCACCCACAGACACAAATACATGCTCACACACACAAACACAGATGAGTGCACACACATACTCACACGGACACAGACACACATATGAACAGTACGTACACACACGCGGACATGGACCCAGGCACACACGAATGCGCGCACACACACACACACACACAGACAGACAGACAGACAGACGCGGGTCCCTGGGAAGATGAATAGCCGACCTATTCAAGCGACCGGAATCGCCCCTGCTGTGAACACCACTCTCCTAAGGAAGGGAAGCTGGGACACAAATCACATTTTCTGCACAATTAAAGTGGTGTGATGACTAAGTGTATCAGAGCCTCACTCTCCACTGGACCCCTGGGAGCCAGCTGGGTCCAGACGTTCCTCCCATCCCCTCCATGCCTCCTTTTCCCATAATGACTCCATCTCCATCCTTTAATCCGTTTCTCAAACTTCTCATTCAGTCGCCACGGAGAAGGTGGCGAAGAGAGAGGAGAGAATTTCTTCTTTATGTCATAGGTTTGGCCATACACCCCTTACAGACATCCTGTGAGAAGAATCCAAAAGAAAAACTATTGTAATGAAAGAGGAGGGCAAGTGATCTCACCCAAGGGTAGAATCAAACCTACAAGATTCTGGTCAGGAGTCCTTCACGCTATCAACAGCATCAACAAAGCTGGCTCTCTTAATTAAGGAAGTTGATATACTGTTAGTGCTGTTGAACACATGGTCACTACACAATAGTACAGTGGGATGTGGTTATAGGCAATACTTGACAGCATTTTAGCAACAGAAATCGTATTAAAATCTGTTCATATGCACCCCCAGGAAGAATATATATATATTTTTTTAATTTTCTGACAAGCGAGCACTTAGATATGGACATTTTCACATTTCCATAAATACTTCAAAGAAATTTGGGAATTACGTATACTAAGGCATTTGTGAAAATTGTATGCACATAAACAACATAAAGATCAACAACTAATGCTAGCCTGAGAAAGATGAGCTAAAATCTAACGAAGGAACATTAGATAAAACCTCTCAAATTTTTTCAGCTAGTTGGCCGTCAAGATTGCATTGATAAACAATGGGGAATTGGCCTGCTTGCCCTTCTGTAGCTTGCCTGCCAACAATTAATACTTGTCCCAACCAAACACCCAAAGCAAACTGGCTAAATAAGAGAACACCTTACTCTGACCATTTTTCTTGCCCTAGTAGAGCTGGTTATGCTGTTTACATTATCTAGAGAGTTTGTGACTAACTGTTATTTTCTTTGCCTACATTTACTGATACTGGTCGGTCATATTCAGTAGGTGTTGCGCGTTAGTAAATTCATCAGTTATTCTGCTCTCTGGCACACTCAGACGAGAGTGCTCTGAAATTGGAGTAGATAGCCAGTGCAGTGAATATGCAAACACAAGCGATATGCTAACTGGATAACCGTCATTGAAGTTCTTGCTAGCTAACCAAATGACACCTGCATCTCTAGCTGTGTACAGTATAGCCACCAAAAAAACGATATGAGGGGAAAAAGTCAGTCACTCACCCACTCCTCCAATGACATGACATGACATCACCCTAGCATCTAGCTAGCTAGGTATCTAGCAAATGTTAGGCTCTGTGTTTTTAGCTTGCTACATAAATAGATACACTAGCCTATTAGCCACATTATGACTTGTGATAATTACCCTTGCTAGTTTGATTGTACTTACATTCCCAGCCCTAGTTACATTTGTTCATTTTTGTCCAAAATATTGAGCCATTGAAACTGAAACAGTGCATCCCGAATGGAAGCAGCAAACAATGTCCCAGGCCAACTGTGATTTACAACCTGATAACAATATTTTTTGGACTACCAAGAAATGTATGGGTGAATTATATTATTATATTATTCATGCATTAATCTGCATCCATATATTCTGTCAACAATATAGCCTATTTTTAAAACCTCTTATGAAGTTGGCTTTGTAGTATAAACTGGGAATTTTATATTTTTTATATTATGATATTATGATTGTCTGTTGGTTTCATATCTGCAAAGTAGTTAAAATGCTGTCAGTTTCACTTTAAGACAATGAAAGAAAGTGCTTTTAAGAATGTTCAAATTGAAACCATTTCAATATTAGGGGGACACAGAGGTTAAGTAGAACCGGCCTGCATGGCCCCCTATGGTTAGCTGGACCAGGTGCATACATCTTGGTCTGTAAAAAAGATCTGCACACCCTGTATTGTTATAGGAACAGGATTGGTAATGACTGCTTTCAAGTCACCTTAACGATAGGGGAGAGTGTGGTAAGTCGTGTCAAATGGTTAGTTAGGGGCGGCAGGGTAGCCTAATGGTTCGAGTGTTGGACTAGTAACCGGAAGGTGGCAAGTTCAAATCCCCGAGGTGCCATTCTGTTACTGAACAGGCAGACTGTTCCTAGGATGTCATTGAAAATAATAATGTGTTCTTAACTGACTTGCCTAGTTAAATGAAGGTAAAAAAAAATATAAACCACCAATTTTTTATAGGAAACCATACACAAAATGAATCATGTCACCAGATATTTAAGAAGAGGTCATTGTTTCATGGAGTCTGTGAAGGAATAAACCACACGGAAAGTGGTAAGTTAAGTAAAAAGAAAAGTGTTGTGTTGTATTTTTCATGATGCTTGTACCTAAACCAAAGTAGATAGTTTTAAGACCATTTCATTAATCAGTTGGGGTCTCTATTAGCTGCAATATGAGGTCCTAAACCTAGCATGAAAGTACAATATTGTATCTGTGTGAACTAATATATTCAAAATGGTTGCTTTGGGGTAAATTGTGCCATTTGGCCAGGGGCAAGTTGAGCAAATGGCTCAACATACCCATACAAATAAATGATGATTACATTTTGTCAGTTGTCTTATGCACAATATGTATAGTATTTTTGCAATTGGTCGTGCATATGAACTCAAGATGCATTTTTATTATTACAAAGCAGACATCATAATGGCCTGTGTTAACAAACACAAAACAAGCAGGGGTCTAGCCCCCTGTCAGGTTCCTCAAAGAGCTGCCAATAAAGTGAGAGAAGGGAAAAATTTAATTTGAGCAGGAGCAAGGGATGAAAAAGTAGACCGAATGACACTGAAGAAACATTGCCAAAAAATAAAATGAACATGTACCTGTGCGAAAGAGAGGCTATGATAGAGTAGCAGAGGCACACAAGGCCTTGTCTAATGACATGGAGTCTGAGCTTGATAAACATACAATATCAAGAATGTTGCGGCCCAGTTTCATGGGCTAGTAGCCTCAAAATGCCTCTTACCCCAAGGTGGCTCAACTTACCCTGTCCCTCTGCTTTGTGCCAAGAATATCACCTTTTTTTTGGACAAGATATGTTTCTGTTTACATGAATTCAGATTATTTACAGAGATACACAACATCCTGAAATATATGTAGATATCTTTGTTAGAAAGAATACTATATTTCCCTTGACGGAGTGATTCTGAATGTTATAAATGGCTCAACATACCCCATTAATGAGACAACAAATCTTTCAGCAAGGGAGACTTAGGGGTATAGAGGGAGAAAGGAAGACAGCAATCCAATATATTGCATCCTATTCAGTGTTAATATGGCATCAGTGAAAGGGGAATTAAAATCCTGGATTACAAATATGTCCTCCTGCAGAGAGGGATGCCCCAGAGGAGAATGTGTGTGACCAGTCCTAGAGGAATTCTCAGTAGCTGTCATTTGGGATCAAACTCATTCGCGGCCCAACAGCTTCCACATGTAAACACTCTGGAAATATGAAGAAAAACCTCCAAGGGACAAAACCAGCCCAGAGTTGTTTTTTTTACCATGTTTGTCGCTTAAGTTGTTTTAAAAGGTACAGTTTCGATCACTGAAAATATGCAATGTAGCGTGATATTGGCAGAACATGTCGCAATGTGTGGGCAACTGCACTGTATGTCAGTATGTCAGTACATTATCAAGTGCCGAACATGGGTGGTATTTTATATTTCTCGATACAAATTCCATAAATATTGTATTTATTTTTAAAGGTTTGGAAAAGGTGGAGGTTAGAGTTAAGGCATATTTCATGGTTAAGATGCTAAAGCAGAGGGCCTTCCTTGTGCAGCGTTTTAAGGCACTGCATAGCAGTGCTTGAAGCCACACGACAGACCTGGGTTTGATCCCAGACTGTGTCACAGCCGGCCTTGACCGGGAAACTCATGAGGCGGGGCACAATTGTCCCAGCATCGTCCGGGTTAGGGGAGGGTTTGGCCGGCTGGGATGCTCTAGCGACTCCTTATGCCGGGCTGGGCACCTGCAAGCTGACTTCAGTCGCCAGTTGTACGATATTTCTTCCGACACATTGGTGCGGCTGGCTTCCGGGTTAAGCGAGCAGTGTTTCTAGAAGCAGTGCATCTTGGCAGGGTTGTGTTTTGTGGGACGCATGGCTCTTGGCCTTTGTCTCTCCCGAGTCAGTACGGGAGTTGCAGTGATGGGACAAGACTGTAACTACCAAAATAGGGGTAAAAGTTTTTTTATTTTTTATATAAAAAATGAAATAGAATTACAATAGAATGGAATTGTCTTTGTAAAATCAAGTAAGCACCATATTTATTTGTGTTTTTAGAGCTAGGACTGCTTGGCATCTCAACCTATCTTTTAAAATCAAGAGAATGCTGTTGAGCGTCACCTCTAGATAAATAATCAAATGTGTTGTTATCACACCATGGCGGTGTGATATTGAACTGTATACAAAGCGACAGTAACCCTATTAAGATCACACAGAAACATGGAATCTAAGCTCTCATATTCCCCTTTGTTTGGATTTTAGGAATCACAGTAGTTTACTTTGTATCTCAGCTCTTCAACCCTATTATTTTTGACCTTATTGACCTGCACATGCAGCCGCCTGCATGCTAACCACAACACACATACATGCACACATTTCTGCACACCTTCCCCCCTTCTCTTGTCCTTAAGGATGAGTAACCATTTCACCCAGGGAACGCTGTTGGCCCTAATTATAAGGAAGGGAGCTCTGCATGGTGTTATGTAGAGCGGGCTTGTAGAGGGGGGAAGGTGTGTGTGCGTCTGTGTGTATGTGTAGTGCAGGGAAAAGCCATCTTTGTTAGGCTACCCAGGGGTCCCTTGGCCCTGCCACTCAACTAACACACTGCCAAAACCCTCATAATTTTTGCCTTTCCTCATCAGAACGCTCATCAGGATGCGCTATCTGTGTGTTCTCTCTCATTCCTCTCTGTAATTTGGGCCCTGTGTATGTACACTATGTATTCTAATGCATTTTCTAATGCACAGAGGAATGGTTTCTGCTCCTGGCTTAGTTTACTTTTTTATATCATAGTTATTTATTCACTTTCTTCCACCCCAAATCACATGTTCATGTTTGCCCACACACTCCTCAGTCTCAGGGTGGCCCTAGACATGGTGCTACATCGTGATGGACCCAGTCATGATGTTGTGACTGGAACAATTCTCTCCACACAGGCCAGAGAAGAAGGAAAATTAATGTCTCCATGTATGCATCCCAAATGGAAACCTATTATTCCCTAGTGCACTACTTTTGACCAGGGTCCATAGAGCTCTGGTCAAAAATAGGTGCACTATATAGGGAAGAGGGTGCCATCTGGGAGGCAGTTCATGAGAAAGTGGTGAGCCAAAATGGCCGGCCTCCCACTAAGACAGAGAGGGAAGTGAGGAGGGCCTCGGGTAGTGGTTCTAATCTCCCACACCGAGCCTCCGCCTGCCTGGGCACTGCCGCTCGCTGCTGTCACACCTCCGCTGCCTCCCCAAAGAAATAACCAGTCCTGGCAAGAGCCGGTGGCCGTGTGTGAGGAGATGCTATTGGCCTTAACAAGAGATATATTGCTTATGAGATCAGATGTCTGCAGGGGTATGGGTGGCAGTGGGGGTTTGGGGGAATACAGCTGCAGCGCGGTGGGAGGAAATTGCTTTGCCGCCACCAGCCCTACGGAGGTAAACACACAGAGTTAGTCCGCGCCAGAGAGTGGGCATAATTGTCTTGACGTGAACATTGTTTCGATGGACAGAGAGAGCCAAGAGACGGCGAGAGGAGAGGAGGGGGGATGGGGTGGGGTGAAGTATGGATTCAGGAAATTGGCATAGCGTTCACACACCGCCTCAGTAATACTGTCTCAATGGCAGGGCTCGAAAATTGTTTATGAAGCTTTCTATCGCAGAGTCTAAACTCTACAGCGCAAGAGGGGGAAGAAAGGAATGGATGGGAGTGAAAGAGAGAAAATTGGATGGGAGAGGGGTTGAATAAGAAAATGGAGCATGGTGGGAGATACTGATTTGAAATCAGATAGGCAGCAAAATTGTCACTGAACCTGGTCCTGGCAATGAGAATGGAGACTGTACCGGGTAGCATTTCTCCTTTCACTTCAGAACCTATGGTATCGCACATAACATTATACAATCTCATGATGATTACGACCATAATTCACATGCTTAACCATTTAGGTTGAATCTATGGCGCTATCATTTATGGTTACATAAAATGAAATGGTATAAAAATGCAGTTGCGCTGTTTTGCAATGCAATAGGCATATTACAGAGATGACAAGCATAATGTTTATGCTTGGCATGTTGGTTTATGGGTGAGGTGAAAATACATCAAATAAAATTAGATTTTACTAAGGAAACCATGAATTTTTAAATACTGATAAATGTTTGCTGACCAATAATGTATCATATTGTATGATATTTAATCTAAATGCACATGAGAGTATTATAAAAACCTATATTGGCCTACAATTGATTTACAGAAAGTACAGTATATACTAGCAGAATGAGTATGTTATATCTCTATAACTATTCAAATGGTAATTCATAAAAATGAAAAGCTGAAATGTGTATGTATTCAACCCCTTTGTTATGGCAAGCCAAAATAAGTTCAGGAGTAGAAATGTGCTTAATAACAAGTCACATATTAAGTTGCATGGACTCACTCTGTATGCAATAATATTGTTTACCATCACATATGTACCCCATTCAACTACAAAGACCAGGGAGGTTTTCTAATACCCATCACCTATTGGTAGATGGGTAAAAAAAAAAAAAAAAGCAGACATTGAGCATGGTGAAGTTTTTAATTACACTATGTTAATACACACTGTCACTAAAAAGATACACGTGTCCTTCCTAACTCAGGAAGAAAGAAAACCGCTCAAGGATTTCACCATAACCCCTTTCTAACTCAGAGGAAGAAAACCGCTCAGGGATTTTACCATGAGGTCAATGATGTCTTTAAAACAGTTGCAGAGTTTAATGGCTGTGATAGGAGAAAACTGAGGATCAACAACATTACAGTTACTCCACAATACTAACCTAAATGACAGAGTGAAAAGAAGGAAGCTTGTTCAGAATTAAATATTCCAAAACATGCATCCAGTTTGCAGTAAGCCACTAAAGTAAAACTGTAAAAAATGTGGCAAAGAAAGTAACTTTATGTCCTGAATACAAAGCGTTATGTGTGGGGCAAATACAACACAGCACACCACTGAGTACCACTTCATATTTTCAAACATTGTGGTGTCTGCAATCATGTTATGAGTATGTTTGTCATCAGCAAGGACTATGGAGTTTTTTTGGATCAAAATAATGGAATAAAGATAAGCACAGGCAAAATCCTAGCGGAAAACCTGGTTGAGTCTCATTTCCAACAGACACGTGGAGACAAATTCACCTTTCAGCAGTAATGAATACTCAGGGAGAAAAAGGTGTAGATTCACACGCAGAGCACGGCAGAAGGCAGGAATCGTGATCACAGGCGGCCAATGGTCAAACACAGGTAGGGAGTCAAAAACAAACAATACCTCACAACCATACAAACAGAAAGAACTGAACTAAATAGGGAGCTGATGAGACCAGGTGAGAGACGATATCTATATTAAATAGACCATTTAAACATTCACAGTGTAGGTTGGAAAAAGTATGTGAACCGCTGAGCTAATGACTTCTCCAAAAGCTAATTGGAGTCAGCAGTCAGCTAACCCGAAGTCCAATCAATGAGACGAGATTGAAGATTTTTGTTAGCGCTGCCCTGCCCTATGAGAAATACCCACAAAATTTGAGTTTGCTATTCACAAGAAGCATTGCCTGATATGAACCATGCCTCGAACAAAACACATCTCAGAAGACTTCAGATTAAGACATTGCTTTGCATGAAGCTGGAAAGGGTTACAAAGTATGTCTAAAAGTCTATCCACAGTAAGACAAATTGTCTATAAATTGAGAAATGTCAGCACTGGTGCTACTCTCCCTAGGAGTGGCAGTCCTGCAAAGATGACTGCAAGAGAACAGCGCAGAATGCTCAATGAGGTTAAGAAGAATCAGCCAAAGACTTACAGAAATCTCTGGAAGATGCTAACATCTCTGTTGACGAGTCTACCATACGTAAAACACTAAACAAGAATAGTGTTCATGGGGGGACTGGCAAAATATTCTGTGGACAGAATGAACTAAAGTTGAGTTGTTTGGAAGGAACACATAACACTGTGTGGAGAAAAAAAAGGCGCAGCACACCAACATCAAAACCTCATCCTAACTGTAACCTATAATGGAGGGAGCATCATGGTTTGGGGCTGCTTTGCTGCCTCAGGGCCTGGACAGCTTGCCATCATCAAAGGAAAAATGAATTCCCAAGTTTATGAAAACATTTTGCAGGAGAATGTAAGGCTATCTGTCTGCCAGGAGAATGTAAGGCTATCTGTCTGCCATTTGAAGCTCAACAGAAGTTGGGTGATGCAACAGGACAACGACCAAAAAAGACAGAAGTAAATCAACAACAGAATGGCTTCAACAGAAGAAAATACTCCTTTTGGAGTGGCTCAGTCAGTCCTGACCTCAACCCGATTGAGATGCAGTGGCATGATCTAAAGAGAGCGGTTCACCCCAGGCATCCCAAGAATATTGTGGAACTGAAACAGTTTTGTAAAGACTACTGGTCTTTACAAAACTGGTTATTGCTGGCAAAGGAGGGTCAACTTGTTATTAAATCCAAGGGTTCACATACTGTAATTCTACCCTGCAATGTGAACGTTTACATGGTGTGTTCAATAAAGACATTAAAAACTATAATTGTTTGTGTGTTATTCGTTAAAGCAGACTGTGTTTGTCTATTGTTGTGACTTAGAAGAATATCAGACCACATTTTATGACCGGATGCAGAAATCCAGATAATTCTAAAGGGTTCACATACTTTTTCTTCCCACTGTATGTAAATGACATATTTCTGCATTACATTTGCAGACATTTCTAAAAACATTTTTTCACTGTCATTATAGAGTATTGTGTGTAGATGTGAGAGAAAAAAACATGTATTTAATCCATTTTGAATTCAGGCTGTAACACGGCAAAATGTGGAATAAGTCAAGGGTTATGAATACTTTCTGAAGGCCCTGTAGCTCAGCTAATTGGCCCCGCCACTCAAAGGTTGTCTACAGAACTCACAGTATAGTGATGGATCTGAGCTCAAGCCGTTGTCACAACTCATCAATCAAACCGTCATAGAATATACTGTTGGCCATATTCCCCTCCCTCTTTGCATACTAGAAGGCTGCTTCAGCCCATATCAACTGGGATAAATGCTTCTTGATACTTGACAACTAGCATGATTCAGTGTCAGTATTTACACCCATTGCTGTACCTCAAACTTTCAAGGTTTTACAAGTCTTCTTTGGGCATGTGGGATTCGTGACCAAAAACTGTAAAGGCCTGGGGGGCTAAATCACTGTGTTCTACAGGGCAATGGACAACATTATGACTTTCCAGGTTGTTTCCTTTTCAACTGACCTCAAAGACAGAACAATCTATAGTCTCGCCTAGAAACCAATGCACTGTACAGATCTAATTTGCTGGGAGAATTGTCCTCTGGCTTGAAAGCTTAACAGAGAAAAGAAATGTGTACATACGTGTACAGCTCTTGAATGAGTAAGACACACATGCACACACACAAAGGATGAATGTGCACGAGGCCATATACACACACATACACACACAACTCCTAAGAGTATCACGTTTCAGGTAAGACCCAGATGCAGACAACTTCGAAGTAACAACAGTTTATTAATCAAACAGGGGCATGCAAAAAGCAGGTCCAGGGCAGACAGAAGTCAGTAATCCAGATAGGTGGGGCAAAGGTACAGGACGGCAGGCAGGCTCAGGGTCAGGTAGACAAAGTTCACTAATCCAGAAAGGTGGGGCAAAGGTACAGGATGGCAGGCAGGCTCAGGGTCAAGGCAGGTAGACTGGTCAACACCGGGAAAACTAGGAAACAGGAACAATCGACAGGAGCAGATGGAAAAGTACTGGTAGGCTTGACGAAACAAAATGAACTGGCAACAGACACACAGAGAACACAAGCATAAATACACAGGGGATAATCACAAAGACAGGTGAAACAGATCAGGATGTGACAAAGAGAGTACACATCTAACACACACACACACACACACACACACACACACACACACACACACACACACACACACACACGTTATGCTCTTTTATCCTCATGGGGACCTGAAATTAATTTCCATTCAAAATCCTATTTTCACCTAACCCTAAACCTAACTATTACCATAACCCTAACCTTAACCCTAACCCGTAACCCGTAACCCGTAACCCGTAACCCTAAACCTAACTCCTAACCCCTTACCCTAATCCTTATTCTAACCCTAATCCTAATTGAAACCCTAATCTTAAACCTTACACCTAAGCTTAAAATAGCCTTTGTCCTCATGTGGATATGAGAAATGTCCCGAGGGATAATTGTCCTTGTTTTACTAACCTTCTGGGGACTTTTGGGGATTTTAGGTCCCCAGAAGGATAGAAGAACCCACACACACACACACACACACACATACATACACACACACATTCTCAAGGGAGTGTGTGAAGGGAAAGGGAGCTCTAAACATAGAAGAGCAGTGCTAGGGGCCCTGGTAGGCAGGAGTCTGTGATGGTTCCCCAGCAGTGGGAGACAGCAGCGACAGGGTTGGGGATAATCCAGGCAGCTGCTGAGTAGAGCAGGCATCAGATGTACTGGAAGGAGTGGATTACCCGGCCTGACAGAGATAGGGAGATATGGCGAAGAGTACTTGGGTCCAGATAAGAGCAGGATGAGTTGTCCAGGAAGGGGTACCAGACAGTAGAGGGGGAAAGTAAAAGTCTGCGTCCCAAATGGCATGTTATTCCCTATTTATTAATGCACTACTTTTGAACAGAGCCAACTCACTATATATGGAATAGGGTGCAATTGGGGACGCAACCAAAAAGGCATCTGCTAGCCGGGTAACATCCCTACACTTTGAGTCAATAATGTATCGGCCACATGTGAGGGATGGTCCTCAAAGGCATTGGCTTATCTCCAACTCCAGTTACTGCTTTCCTCCAGTGGTTTGTTTCACACGTGTGGGTCAGGGAGATGTCCCATTTACACATTTACCATCAGGTGAATGTCATCCCGGGCCCTGCTATTAACATTTTCTGAGATGTTGATTTGCTTTGGCCAGATCCACACACTCAGTTGGTCCTTGTAGGGTTTTGCAGTCCATCATATGCATCGGTTGTCATAGTTACAGAATCCAATTGCTACAGGTGTTTGTACACCTAAGTAGTCATTGTGTGTTTAAATATGATATTTAGTTGGAGGAAACTACCTATTTTTATGATGTCATTGATCAGGATTCTGAGCAACCCAGCTTTGTCAACAGAATGTCCTATAACATGCACATAATAGTGTTGTTACAGATTGCGTTGTTGTTACTGACTGTATAATTGAACATATACAATGTCCAGCAGCCATTCCTCCCTGCATCTCTTTGAAGGCTTTGATCTGATGCTTAGCGGGGTCGTATTGGGTAGTCCTGCCTCTAGTGCAGCTGTACATTTTCATTATAGTGATGTGCATGATATGCACAAGTCAAGATTTTGTAGTCGGATTGATGATGGATGCTAGGGGCGGTTTTACAGAATACGGTTAGAAATACCTGCCTGTCATGTTACCATTAGGGTCAAACTGGTAGTTCGAAGATGTTGCAGATGCACACACCTAATACACTATGCAAACAGGAAAATACATGACTGGGATGGTAGCCAATGAATGAAATAGGGGGAGAACAATTGAACAGTAGATACAAGCTCTCTTTGGTCGTGAGTTGGGACAGGGCGAGAAATTACTGTTGTAGTGATTGTGAGCGCTACATAACAGGTCTTTTGATTTGTCTTCACAAATTATGAATTTGATTTGATTTGGCATCCTCATGATACTACAGGTAAGAGACTATACCAGTGGAAATTGAAATGGCAAAGGCTCCCCAACAGTAGGAGTTTGCTTGTGTTGGTATTGATGACTATTTATTTTGAAAAAGTACTATTACTATATATTTCTTCAGGTAGCTACCCATATTATGTGAGCTCAAATATGGAATTTATGGTAAGATTGCAACCATAACATGTACCACCCCACCATGTTTCTCTTTAGTATTCTAAGCCAATACTAAAGAAAATACTAAAATACTAAAAGCCTTTGACTACAAATGCAATTCCTCTCATTGCTCACGGCATTTGATAGTTTAAGTCACCTAGACTATGCACTCAGAAAAACCCACCAAACAATCATGTAAAAACATTGGACAACATCCAATCCTAGCCTCTGTTAAAACAATTCGTGGACCAGTGAAGTAGAAGCTCTTTCGAGTAATGCTCCTGTTAGCCTGCAGGGAACAGGCCCATCTCATTCACCTCTCGCTGAACTGCTTAATCAAATTTCAGAATTGTGGCCAATGAGGGGCTAGCCTAGCAGAGCAGATGTCCTCTATGGTCTGACCTGTGGCTCAGAGGGGGCTGGGAATTAGGGCTGGGAATTGCCAGGGACCTTCCGATATTATCATGATACTTTGGTGACTATACGATATGTTTTGCTATTCTCATGATTCTATAAGTATTGCAATTCAATATTGTGATTTTATTGATGTTTCAAACATATTGCTCACCATGTGTCTGCTGCAGAGGGACAAGGGAGAGCCACGAGAAAGTCATGGAAATAAAAGTGCTGAAAACAAATTGGCTGCCTTCTTAAAAAGAAGAAAAACCTATGAAGAAAAAAGTTTTGGTGCAGCTACAGCCAACCAGTGCAGCTACAGCCAACCAGTGCAAAAATAGTATTGCAATATTGACCAAAATTATATGATCATCAAAAATAATATCCCGATATGTCACTGTATCGATTTCCCCAAACATCAAGACTAGACATAGGGGCTTTGTCATTGAGCCGACAGGACAGACAGGGTGTGGAGCCAGAATATTATTTCTAATTTGTCTTAGTCACTGGATAACCTTGTGTGTGAATGTGTACACACACATGCACAAATACACACACATGCACAAGATCCCAGATGTGCACACACACACAGACATGCATAGGCACACACAAACATGCACGATCACACACACAAGCAGGCACACACACGTGCACAATCACATACAAATATTTATACACACAGATACACATTCATTTAACACGCTTGGCAATAATTTTGTATCTAAACCAAGGTTAGAAAGAGTTCAGCATTAATACACATTACACAGACACAAACCCAAGTACACTCACACATGCGTGCACACAGTCCATTTTTTTCATTTAAGGTTGGAGCACACAGTCCCTCCGTAAAAAATAATTAGATCTTACTGAGCCAGTGTAAGGTGAGTTGTTTTTCTTACAGGCCCAGTGCAGTAAAAAACTAGATTTTCCTGTGTTTTATATATATTTCCAGATTATGAGTTTGGAATAATACTGTGAAATTTAAAAAATTAAGATAATGCCCTTTATTGTAAGAGCTGCTTGAAATGACTGCTTGAAAATTGTGGCTGTTTTAGTGGGATGGAGGTTTGGCCTGCCTGGTGAAAATTAGTTAATAGACCAATAAGAAAGAGAGTTCCAAACCTCTCTGCCAATAACAGCTGGTTTTCAGTTTTCCCCTGCCAATTCAAACCACTCCCAGACAGTCCTTGCTCTTTGCTAAGAAGCACTTTTTTTCTTTTTTTTTCTTTAATTGAAAACAATCAGGGTCAGGTAGTTAATTAACCTTTTACTGCAGTGGGCTGAATCAGGGTCACACAGAGTGTTTATTGGTAGTCTTGGTCCTTCTTCAATATGGGACCTGCAATTTTACCAGTCATGCCATTCGGATACACACTCCCAGTATTTTTCCAGTTCTTTGCACCAGTCTAACCTTTCTTTAGAGAAACTCAAAGCAAAGAAGACACAAAGCACTGTAAAAAAGAGAATAGAAGAAAGAGAAACAGATTCAGACGGAGAGAGGATGAAAGAGAAGACGAGATACACCAGATTCAGAAAGCTGGTTAAACTAGAAACAAAAACTAGAAACAGAAAACAAGAAGGATTGAACGATTGAAAGAATCTTTCAGAGGTAAAAGAGAGCGAGAGATGGAGAGAGAGCTCCTGAAAGCTCATTGATCACAGTGGATTCCAGCACACGCTCCAGTCACTCGGTGTGGTATTGGCCTAGGCCCAAATCACTCAGACAACACCTTTTGAAATTCACAATGGCTTCCTTGTGAATCAGCCGTCCCCTTTCATGCCTGTCTGGAGCCGATAACAGGCTGGCCCGTGCCCCTGAGTTAACAATCTCTGCTAATAGACTTCTCCCCTGTCAATCAGGCTTCAAAATCCCAATAGAGCAACACAGCTCAGATGAACACGCACACATGCACGTACACACACTCTACACTCATACATAAGAAACACTGACCCCCCCCATCAATCGTGGCTCACCTATCTTTGGATCCCCTTTAACCACACTACCCCATCATCCCTCCCGCACTAACACTCATATTCATGCTACACTGGTGAAATAATGTCTTTCAGACCGCTTTAAATATACCATCTTTGGAAGCAGCGTTGGAAGAGTTTTTAAATAGGGGTTTGGGAGTGTTTTGTACCCCTTGAGAACACCCAGAATAAACCGGTGATAAGGCTTTTTGAAACACCCGGTGTTGTTAACTGCACCTGCAAGTGAGCTATGTCACCTATTTTAAACTCCAGCGTTCCCTAACACTTTTTTTTTAAGAAAGAAAAGAAAGTGTGTGCACCTTTAAGGGTAACATCATCCTTGGCGAGCAAACACAACCCAACACAGCAGTCCCATGAAAATAGAGTATCAACAAGTTTAACAAGCTCGCTACCAAACAAACCCCCAGCTATGTCTGTGCTCCGTTTCCTATCTCAACCAAATCCATAAAAAAATATATAAATATATATTTCATCTTCAAAGCTTCACACAGTTTCATTATCAGTTTACATAATAAAATGAGTAGGCCTGGGATGATTAAATAGATTTTCCAAGCATGCATTCAAATGAAATAGCGTTTTTGCGTGGGATACGAGTCCCTTGCCAACATGCGACGCAGATCATACAATTAGAAATATCAAAAGAGGGTTGGTTCGAAAAACATGGATAATGGAGAAAAAACTATTTCATGCATCACTATTCAAGTCATTGCAGTGTGAGACTTCAGAATAATTTTGTATGCTTGTTATTGACACCCTTGTTAAAGATGAGCATAGGTGACTTTATTAAATAAATAATTCAAATACTGAGCTACAGTATATCTTATGTGTCATGTTTTGACCTTAGTTATTTTGTTATGTCTTTGTTTTAGTATGGTCAGGGCGTGAGTTGGGTGGGTTGTCTATGTTTTTTTTCTCTATGATTTGGGATATATGTGTTTGGCCTGGTATGGTTCTCAATCCGAGGCAGCTGTCAATCGTTGTCCCTGATTGAGAACCATGCTTAGGTAGCCTGCTTTCACCTTTGAGTTGTGGGTGATTATTTTCTGTTATGTGTATGTCACCTTTCAGAACTGTTTAGTTTCCTCTTTGTTATTTTGTTTTGTGTTCTCGGTTTAATAAATAGATGATGAACACTCCCCACGCTGCGCTTTGGTCCTCACCTCATTCCAACGACGAACGTTACAGAATCACCCACCAACCAAGGACCAAGCAGTGTGGTAACGGGCAGCAGCGATCTCCAGACTCCTGGACATGGGAGGAGATTTTGGACGGCAAGGGACCCTGGGCACAGGCAGGGGAATATCGCCGTCCCAAGGCAGAGATGGAGGCAGCTAAAGCTGAGCGGCGGTGGTATGAGGAGGCAGCACGGCAGCGCGGCTGGAAGCCCGAGAGGCAGCCCCAAAAATGTATTGGGAAGGAGGGACACGGGGAGTGTGGCTAAGTCAGGTAGGAGACCTGCGCCAACTCCCCGTGCTTACCGTGGAGAGAGGTGGACTGGGCAGGCACCGTGTTATGCCGTGAGGCGCACGGTGTCCCCGGTGCGCAGGCATAGCCCGGTGCGTTACAGCGCAGCGCCTCGTATCGGCCTGGCTTAATTGGGCATCAAGCCAGGTGCCATGAAGCCGGCTCAGCACATCTGGTCTCCAGGGCGTCTCCTCGGGCCGGGGTACATGGCACCAGCCCTACGCATGGTGTCCCCGGTTCGCCAGCACAGCCCAGTGCGGTCGATACCACCTCGCCACACTGGCCTGGCTACGGGGAGCATCCAGCTAGGTAGGGTTGGGCAGGCTCGGTGCTCAAGACCTCCAGTGCGTCTCCACAGTCCGGTCTATCCGGTGCCTCCTCCATGCACCAGCCTTCCGGTGGCAGCCCCCCGCACCAGGCTCTCTCCGTCTTCCCCCTACAGGTGCTCCCGCCTGCTCAGCGCTGCCAGAGTCTCCCGTCTGTCCTGAGCTGCCAGAGTCTCCCGTCTGTCCTGAGCTGCCAGAGTCTCCCGTCTGTCCTGAGCTGCCAGAGTCGCCCATCTGTCCTGAGCTGCCAGAGTGGCCCGTCTGTCCTGAGCTGCCAGAGTCGCCCATCTGTCCTGAGCTGCCAGAGTCGCCCGTCTGTCCTGAGCTGCCAGAGCCGCCCGTCTGTCCTGAGCTGCCAGAGCCTCCCGTCTGTCCTGAGCTGCCAGAGCCGCCCTTCTGTCCTTAGCTGCCAGAGCCGCCCTTCAGTCAGGAGCTGCCAGAGCGTCCGTCAGTCAGGAGCTGCTAGAGCCGTCCGTCAGTCAGGAGCTGCTAGAGCCGTCCGTCTGTCCTGAGCTGCCAGAGTCGCCCGCCTGTCCGTCTGTCCTCTGTCCTGAGCTGCCAGAGTCGCCCGTCTGTCCGTCTGTCCTCTGTCCTGAGCTGCCAGAGTCTCCCGTCCGTCCTGAGCTGCCAGAGTCTCCCGTCTGTCCTGAGCTGCCAGAGTCTCCCGTCTGTCCTGAGCTGCCAGAGTCGCCCGTCTGTCCGTCTGTCCTCTGTCCTGAGCTGCCAGAGTCTCCCGTCTGTCCTGAGCTACCAGAGTCTCCCGTCTGTCCTGAGCTGCCAGAGTCGCCCGTCTGTCCTGAGCTGCCAGAGTCGCCCGTCTGTCCTGAGCTGCCAGAGTCGCCCGTCTGTCCTGAGCTGCCAGAGTCGCCCGTCTGTCCTGAGCTGCCAGAGTCGCCCGTCTGTCCTGAGCTGCCAGAGCCGCCCGTTTGTCCTGAGCTGCCAGAGCCTCCCGTCTGTCCTGAGCTGCCAGAGCCGCCCTTCTGTCCTTAGCTGCCAGAGCCGCCCTTCTGTCCTTAGCTTCCAGAGCCGCCCTTCAGTCAGGAGCTGCCAGAGCCGTCCGTCAGTCAGGAGCTGCCAGAGCTGCCGTCAGTCAGGAGCTGCCAGAGTCGCCCGTCAGTCAGGAACGGCCAGAGCCGCCCGTCAGTCAGGAGCGGCCAGAGCCGCCCGTCAGTCAGGAGCTGCCAGAGCCGCCCGTCAGTCAGGAGCGGCCAGAGCCGCCGGTCAGTCAGGAGCGGCCAGAGCCCACTGTCAGTCAGGAGCTGCCAGAGCCGTTCGTTACTCCTGTGCTGCCGGAATCGCCCGTCACTCCGGCGCTGCCGGAATCGCCTTTCACTCCGGAGCTGCCGGAGTCTCCTGCCTGTCCGGTGCTGCTGGAATCTCCCAGTCCGAGGTCGGCGGTGAGGTTCGCGGCTCTAAAGAGGCCACGGAGGCAGGTTAGGAGGCGGACAAAGACTATGGTGGAGTGGGGTCCACGTCCCGCGCCAGAGCTGCCACCGCGGACAGACACCCACCCAGACCCTCCCCTATAGGTTCAGGTTTTGCGGCCAGAGTCCGCACCTTTGGGGGGGGGGGGGGTACTGTCACGTTCTGACCTTAGTTCTTTTGATATGTCTTTGTTTTAGTATGGTCAGGGCGTGAATTGGGTGGGTTGTCTATGTTCTTTTTTCTATGATTTGGGATATCTGTGTTTGGCCTCAAACAGAGGCAGCTGTCAATCGTTGTCCCTGATTGAGAACCATACTTAGGTAGCCTGGTTTCACCTTTGAGTTGTGGGTGATTATTTTCTGTTATGTGTATGTCACCTTTCAGAACTGTTTCCTTCCGTTTCTCCTTTGTTATATTGTTTCGTGTTCTCGGTTTAATAAATAGATGATGAACACTCACCATGCTGCGCTTTGGTCGTCACCTCATTCTAACGACGAACGTTACAGTATGCTCCAAACATTTGGTAAATTATAATATTATATACTAATACAATTGCTCAGAGAAATATATTTGAGGTTAACAGGTAATATATTTTTTTTATAAAAAGAAAAGAAAACTCCTGTTTTCAATACCTTTAAATACCTCACCTTGCAAGGAAAACAGCACTGAGCATATTACTAAAATGTATTTTATGAGTTGGAGAACACATTGGGAGGGATATTAAACCATTTCTCCATACAGAATCCTTCCAGATCCTTTGATATCCTTCATCTGCATTTATGGACTGCCATCTTCATTTCAAACCATAGGTTTTCAATGGGTTTCAAGTCTGGAGATGGAGATGGCCATTTCAAAATGTTGATTTTGTGGCCAATTAACAATTTCTTTGTGGATTTCGATATGTGCTTGGGGTCATTGTCTTGGTGTAAGATCCACTTGCGGCCAAATTTCAGCCTCCTGGCAGAGGCAAACAGGTTTTTGTAAAAAATATCCTGGTACTGGCTAAAAGTTCATGATGCCGTTGATCTTAACAAAAGCCCCAGGACCAGTGGATGCAAAATAGCCTCATAACATCAAAGATCCACCACCAAATGTTACAGTGGGTATAAGGTTCTTTTCTGCTCAAGCATTCTCATGGATGCCAAACCCACCACTGATGTGTGTGGCCAAAGAGCTCTATTTTCATGTCAGCCAACAAATGTAAACGCCCGGAGTGTGCTAAACGGCATTGGCACTTGGACTTAATCACGCCCACCAGTGGTGAGTTTGGTGTCCAAATGAGAATGCATTATAGGATCTCTTCCTTCAGCTGTCTCAGTGAACTTTTATGATTTAAATCTTAAAATAATGAGTTTTGGAGGATACTAAGTGTGAAAGGTATATGGAGGCAAGAAGGGTATAATGTGTAGAAGTGTGTGTGTGTGTGTGTGTGTGTGTGTGTGTGTGTGTGTGTGTGTGTGGGGGCACGTGTGTTCTCCCTTTCGGTATTCAGGGATTATGTGGACACTTTTGTTAAAAAAAATTCCTGAAGGAATCAGATCTGAGTAAATGTTGAATCACAACACACACTCACCCAATGAATTTCTTCTGCTAAAAATATGATGTTACTCAGCATTCCCGTCAATGGTCTCCACATAGGGCTGGGCAATATGAGCCAAAAATTATATCTAGATTTTTTCTTATTTAAGGGTGATTCAAGATATATATCTACATGTAATGAATTGAATTGAATCAGTTGAAGCTAGAGATATCTGTTTTTTTGCATTGTATGCGTCTCAATCTACTGCATCCGCCTATGTTGCACTTCCACATCTGTGGTGAAAGATGACAGAGCTAGAGTGGTGTTTGTCAGACCATGAGACATGCCAAAAATCGGTCTTCTCTCATTGTCTGTAGCATCCGAACGGACATGAACACGATGGTGTTCTCTGTTTTGCTTTACAACCCTCACAAGCGTCTTCGGACGCTTCTGAAGTTGATACAGCCAATATGCCAACTTCTGTCTGTAGCATTTGTACACTTTGGGCTACACACTGATATGACCTCTCCGTGGAAAAGCGAGACTCTCAAGAACACCCACAGACATCACTCGTCTGAAGGTCCCCTGGGTACCAGCTGAAAAAGTGAATTGAAGTACACTAATATGTGGACTAGTATGTGGACACGCCTTAAAATAGCTATGACCACAGGGCTGGAGTAGGAGAGATATCTTGTTGAAACGTTGGCTTATTTATGCGAAACACGCACAAATGGCCATCATTGAAGTGAAGTGGTAGGCCACACAAGCTCACAGAATGGGACCTTTGAGTGCTGAAGCGCGTGGTGCGTAAAAACCATCTGTCCTCGGTTGTAACACTCACTACTGAGTTGCAAACTGCTTCTGGAAGCAACTTCAGCACAAGAACTGTTAGTCTGGAGCTTCGTGAAACAATCCTAAGATCACAATGCGCAATGCCAAGTGTCGGCCGGAGTGGTGTAAAGCTCGCCACCATTGGACTCTAGAGCAGTGGAAACACGTTCTCTAGAGTGATGAATCAAGCTTCACCATCTGGCAGTCCAAAGTACGAATCTGGGTTTGGCGGGTGCCAGGGGGGACGCTACCTGCCCAATGCATAGTGCTAACTGTAAAGTTAGGAGGAATAATGGTCTTTGGCTGTTTTTCATGGTTCAGGCTAGGCCCCTTAGTTCCAGCATAAAATTACATTCTAGATACTTTTGTGCCCGTTCCTGTTTCAGCATGACAATGTCCATGTGCACAAAGCGAGGTTCATACAGAAACGGTTTGTCACGGGCTGGTGTGGGAGAACTTGACTGGCCCGCACAGAGCCCTGACCTCAACCCCATCGAACACCTTTGGGATGAATTGGAACGCCAACTGAAAACGAAGCCTAATCACCCAACATCAGTGTCCGAACTCATTAATGTTCTTGTGTCTGAATAGAAGCAAGTCCCTGCAGCAATGTTCCAACATCTAGTGGAAAGCCTTTGCAGAAGAGTGGAGGCTGTTATAGCAGCAAAGGGGGGACCAACTCCATATTAGAATGAGATGTTCGACGAGCATGTGTCCACATACTTTTGGTCATGTAGTGTATAAATGGAGACTGTTTAAGTTAAATACATTTTAAAAAATTGGACTGATCTTTTTTATTTCTCTCAAATATAGGACAACCACTTCTTTAGAGGAAACTACATTTGGATTTTTTTGGGGGACGATATGTTGTTCCGTGTAGTGAATCTATTATTCAATGCGTTTGTATGGGCTTACAGCAGTAAGGTCCAAAACATTTTTTCATCAAATAATAGTTTTATGCAGTACCAGTCAAAAGTCTGGACACACCTACTCATTCCAGGGCTTTTCTTTATTTGTACTATTTTCTACATTGTAGAATAATAGTGCAGACTTCAAAACTCTGAAATAACACATATAGAATCATGTAGTAACCAAAAAAGTGTTAAACAAATCAAAATATATTTTATATTTGAGATTCTTCAAAGTAGCCACCTTTGCCTTGATGACAGCTTTGCACACTCTTGGCATCACTCATCTTGAAAATCAATCATCATTAACACAATGGAAAAATCAAATGATTTATTATTGAAATATTGAAATAGCATTGGCAACCGAGAAAAACAAATTGATACAATTTAAGGCCATGTAGCAAACAATAATGCAGGCACTAGGGATGGGGGTGTGAGCATGCAGATCTGGGCAGATGAGATGTAGTCATTGTTTGTGTGCGTCTGTAAGTTGTTGTTCGTATGTATAGGTTTGAATATGGATTTTATAAATATTATAAAAATTAAAAAAGGCAGAACAGTTATGAGTATACCCTCCTGTCCGTCTCCAAATGTTTGAACAACATAGCCTGTTCACTTTGTTTAGTTGATGAAATCAAGTGGCCTACCTGGATAAGAACATTCTGGATATTTCGCAGAATGAAAACTAGTTACCATTTCCTTATATAAAGTGCCTTCGGAAAGTATTCAGACCCCTTGACTTTTTCCACATTTTGTTACATTACAGCCTTGTTGTAAAATGTATAAAAACAGTTCTTCAGCAATCTACACACAATACCCCATATTGAGAAGGCGAAAATAGGTTTTTAGAAATATTTGCAAATGTATTAAAACTAAAAAAAACAGAACTACCTGATTTACATAGGTAATCAGACCCTTTGCTATGCAACTTCAAATTTAGCTCAGGTGCATCCTGTTTCCATTGATCATCCTTGAGATGTTTCTACAACTTGATTGGACTCCACTTGTGATAAATTCAATTGATTGGACATGTTTGGAAAGGCACACCTGTCTATATAAGGTACCACAGTTGACAGTGCATGTCAGAGAAAAAAACAAATCATGAGGTCGAAGGAATTGTCCGTAGAGCTCTGAGACAGGATTGTGTCAAGGCACAGATCTGGGAAAGTATACCAAAATTATCCTGCAGCATTGAAAGACCCCAAGAACACAGTGGCCTCCATCAAACTTAGATGGAAGAAGTTTGGAACCACCAAGAATCTTCCAAGAGCTGGCCGCCCGGCCAAACTGAACCATCGGGGGAGAAGGGCCTTGGTAAAGGAGGTGACCAAGGACCCGAGAGTAACTCTGATAGAGCTCTAGAGTTCATCTGTGGAGATGGGAGAACCTTCCAGAAGGACAACCATCTCTGCAACACTCCACCAATCAGGCCTTTATGGTAGAGTGGCCAGATGGAAGCCACTCCTCAGTTAAAGGCACATGGCAGCCTGCTTGGAGTTAGCAAAAGGCACCTAAAGACTCCCAGACCATGATTAACAAGCTTCTCCAGTCTGATGAGACCAAGATTGAACTCTTTGGCCTCAATGCCAAGCGTCACGTCTGGAGGAAACCTGGCACCATCCATACGGTGAAGCATGGTGGTGGCAGAATAATGCTGTATGTTTTTCAGCAGCAGGGACTGGGAGACTAGTCAGGATCGAGGTAAAGATAAACGGCGCTGTCAAGCCCTGACCTTAGTTATCTTTGTTTTCTTTATTATTTTGGTTAGGTCAGGGTGTGACAAAGGTGGTTGATTTAGTTTTTGTATTGTCTAGGTGTTTTTGTCCTGTCTAGGGTTTTTGTAATTCTATGGGGTTTTAGTATGTTTAGGTATATGCAGGTCTATGGTGGCCTGAATTGGTTCCCTATCAGATGCAGCTGTTTATTGTTGTCTCTGATTGGGGATCCTATTTAGGTTGCCATTTTCCATTTTGGTTTTGTGGGTTATTATTCTATGTTTAGTTGCCTGTTCGCACTAGTCATATTGCTTCGCGGTTCGTTTTGTTATTTTGTATAGTTTTGTTCAGTGTTGCATTTGTTTAATAAATTAGAATGTATGCTTATCACGCTGCGCCTTGGCCTCCTCCTTATGACGACCGTGACAGGCGCAAAGTACAGAGAGATACTTGATGAAAACCTGCTACAGAGCACTCAGGACCTCAAACTGGGGCGAAGGTTCGACCCTCAGCACACAGCCAAGACAACGCAGGAGTGGCTTCGGGACAAGTCTCAATGTCCTTGAATGGCCCAGCCAGAGCCCGGACTTGAACCCAATCTAACATATCTGGAGAGACCTGAAAATAGCTGTGAAGCAACGCTCCCCATCCAACCTCACAGAGCATGAGAGGATCTGCGGAGAAGAATGGTAGAAACTCCCCAAATAGAAGTCTGCCAAGCTTGTAGCTTCATACCCAAAAAGGCTGTAATCGCTGCCGATCGCTGCTTTTGTAAATATTTAATATTTAATAGTTAATATTTCCTTTTTTTTAAATGATAAATTAGCAAACATTTCTAAAACCTCGTTCTTGCTTTGTCATCATGGGGTAGTGTGAGTAGATTGATGAGGAAACAATGTAATGCATTTTAAGGCTGTAACCTAACAAAATGTGTAAAAAGTAAAGGGGTCAGAATAATTTCTGAAGGCACTGTAAATGTGCATTTTTATGCTCATTGCACATTTATAAATCACAGACTAGATAGCTAGCACATAACTGTCTGTGGCTAAAATGCTGCAATGCCACCCGCAACAGAAACTGAGTATTATTTTCCCACAATCATGTTACAAAGGTTAAGTTCTACTCTCTTACAGTAAAATATTGTCTCAATGTGTTTCGGTGTCTTAGGACGTAACACAGTCAACACCCTTTTTTTATTAGACCGACATGATCTCATCAGAATATGTCAACATACTGTAGTGACATTTAACCTAAACCTAACTCCTTTCACTAATCCCTTATTTTAACCCTATTTCTAAC
The DNA here is from genome assembly GCF_034236695.1 of Oncorhynchus nerka. Classification (NCBI taxonomy): domain Eukaryota; kingdom Metazoa; phylum Chordata; class Actinopteri; order Salmoniformes; family Salmonidae; genus Oncorhynchus; species Oncorhynchus nerka. The sequence continues at coordinate 72,697,048 of NC_088397.1, read as the reverse complement.
CCTAACCCTAAACCTATCCCTTAAGCCTAAAATATCCTTTTACAAGTGAGGACCTGAAAAATATCCTCACTTCTCTGAATTTTAGTTGGTTTACTATTTTTGTGAGGACTTCTGGTACTCACAAGTATAGTAAAACAAGTGTGCGCACACACACAGCCCTTCCACTTGTCATAGCTCCCTGGCAGTCAGTTTTGCGTCAGTGCTGAAACCACAGGGATGGTTGACATTTCACTTTGGCTCTGTCTCCATTCCTGTGATCAGAGCCCTGCTGCTTCGGTGGACTGAAAGGTCACAGTTGTTGTTTGTCAAAATCGGAACAAAAAATACCCCATACCATGATGTGTGTGTGTGTGTGTGTGTGCATCACAACATATCTACCTTTGTGACTGTGTGTTTTTATACAGTGTGTGTGTGTGTGTGTGTGTGTGTGTGTGTGTGTGTGTGTTTCACAGGCAGTGAATGGTGAACATAGACAGTCTCTGTTACATTGAATGGTTCATTCTTTAACCAATCACCCTTTTTTGTTATCTATGTATGTGTATGTGTACCTACAACTATTCAAATGCATGTGTGTGTCCACACATATAGCCAGCCTTCTGTTGCTAGAATGCTTTTGAAAGGAGCTAAGCAATCCGTTCTGAGTATTTGTATTTGGCGGTGGAACCCAAATTGAGTGTGACAGCCCATTGTTAGCTCCGTCCCTCCCTTTGAGTCTCTCTGTGTCCCAAATGGTGTCCTATTCCCTACATAGTACACAATATAGGGTATGGGGTGTCATTTGGAAATATACAGTCTCTCTCAGCCAAGTTCAGCTTACAGGCAAGATACAGGCAAACAGCTGCACTTTTAATGAAGAAAATAATGCAAAAATGAGAGAGAGCGGGAATATATTGTTTGTGGCCAAAATGGCACCCTATTGCCTTTATAGTGCACTAGTTCTCATTTGCAATTGTGACCTGGCCAAGATAAAGCAAAGCAGTTCGACACATACAACGACACAGAGTTACACATGGAGTAAAACAAACATACAGTCAATAATACAGTATAAACAAGTCTATATACGATGTGAGCCAAAAAAAAAGGCCATGGTGGCAATGTAAATACAATATAGCAAGTAAAACACTGGAATGGTAGATTTGCAATGGAAGAATGTGCAAAGTAGAAATAAAAATAATGGGGTGCAAAGGAGCAAAATAAATAAATTAATTAAATACAGTAGGGAAAGAGGTAGTTGTTTGGGCTAAATTATAGGTGGGCTATGTACAGGTGCAGTAATCTGTGAGCTGCTCTGACAGTTGGTGCTTAAAGCTAGTGAAGGAGATAAGTGTTTCCAGTTTCAGAGATTTTTGTAGTTCGTTCCAGTCATTGGCAGCAGAGAACTGGAAGGAGAGGCGGCCAAAGAAATAATTGGTTTTGGGGGTGACTAGAGAGATATACCTGCTGGAGCGTGTGCTACAGGTGGGAGATGCTATGGTGACCAGCGAGCTGAGATAAGGGGGGACTTTACCTAGCAGGGTCTTGTAGATGACATGGAGCCAGTGGGTTTGTCGACGAGTATGAAGCGAGGGCCAGCCAACGAGAGTGTACAGGTCGCAATGGTGGGTAGTATATGGGGCTTTTGTGACAAAACGGATTGCACTGTGATAGACTGCATCCAATTTGTTGAGTAGGGTATTGGAGGCTATTTTGTAAATGACATCGCCAAAGTCGAGGATTGGTAAGGATGGTCAGTTTTACAAGGGTATGTTTGGCAGCATGAGTGAAGGATGCTTTGTTGCGAAATAGGAAGCCAATTCTAGATTTAACTTTGGATTGGAGATGGGTCTGGAAGGAGAGTTTACAGTCTAACCAGACACCTAAGTATTTGTAGTTGTCCACGTATTCTAAGTCAGAGCCGTCCAGAGTAGTGATGTTGAACAGGCGGGCAGGTGCAGGTAGCGATCGGTTGAAGAGCATGCATTTAGTTTTACTTGTATTTGGAGGCCACGGAAGGAGAGTTGTATGGCATTGAAGCTTGTCTGGAGGGTTGTTAACACAGTGTCCAAAGAAGGGCCAGAAGTATACAGAATGGTGTCGTCTGCGTAGAGGTTGATCAGAGACTCACCAGCAGCAAGAGCGACCTCATTGATGTATACAGAGAAGAGAGTCGGTCCAAGAATTTAACCCTGTGGCACCCCCATAGAGACTGCCAGAGGTCCGGACTAATGCAAGACAATGCTAGACCTCATGTGGCTGGAGTGTGTCAGCAGTTCCTGCAAGAGGAAGGCATTGATGCTATGGACTGGCCCGCCCGTTCCCCAGACGTGAATCCAATTGAGCACATCTGGGACATCATGTCTCGCTCCATCCACCAACGCTACGTTGCACCACAGACTGTCTAGGAGTTGGCGCCTCATCAGGAGCATGCCCAGGCGTTGTAGGAAGGTCATACAGGCACGTGGAGGCCACACTGAGCCTCATTTTGACTTGTTTTAAGGACATTACATCAAAGTTGGATCAGCCTGTAGTGTGGTTTTCCACTTTAATTTTGAGTGTCACTCCAAATCCAGACCTCCATGTGTTGATAAATTTGATTTCCATTGATCATTTTTGTGTGATTTTGTTGTCAGCACATTCAACTATGTAAAGAAAAAAGTATTTAATAAGAATATTTCATTCATTCAGATCTAGGATGTGTTATTTTAGTGTTCCCTTAATTTTTTTTAGCAGTGTATATACAGTTGAAGTCAGAAGTTGAAAGTCCGTGTTGCCCAGCAACAGCCCCAAAACATCACTGCTCTAGAGGAGATCTGCATAGAGGAATGGGCCAAAATACCAGCAACAGTGTGTGAAAACCTTGAGAAGACTTACAGAAAACATTTGACCTCTGTCATTGCCAACAAAGGGTATATAACAAAGTATTGAGATAAACTTTTGTTATTGACCAAATACTTATTTTCCACCATAATTTGCAAATAAACTCATTAAAAATCCTACAATGTGATTTTCTGGATTTTTTTTCCTCATTTTGTCTGTCATATTTGAAGTGTACCTATGATGAAAATTACAGGCCTCTCTCATCTTTTTAAGTGGGAGAACTTGCACAATTGGTGGTTGACTAAATACTTTTTTGCCCCACTGTACATACACCTTAGCCAAATACATTTAAACTCAGCTTTTCACAACTACTGACATTTAATCCTAGTAAAAAGTCCTTGTCTTAGGTCAGGTAGGATCACCACTTCATTTTAAGAATGTGAAATGTCAGAATAATAGAGATAATTATTTCTTTCAGCTTTTATTTCTTTCATCACATTCCCAGTAGGTTAAACGTTTACATACACTCAATTAGTATTTGGTAGCATTGCCTTTAAATTGATTAACCTGGGTCAAACTTTTCGGGTAGCCTTCCACAAGCTTCCCACAATAATTTGGGTGAATTTTTGGTCCATTCCTCCTGACAGAGCTGGTGTAAATGAGTCAGTTCTGTAGGCCTCCATGCTCGCACACACTTTTTTTAGTTCTACCCACAAATTGTCTATGGGATTGAGGTCAGGGCTTTGTGACGGCCACTCCAATACCTTGATTTTGTTGTCCTTAAGCCATTTTGCAACATCTTTGGAAATATGCTTAAGAAACATTGTCCATTTGGAACACCCATTTGCGACCAAGCTTTAAATTCTTGACTGATGTCTTGAGATGTTGCTTCAATATATCCACATCATTTTCTTTCCTCATGACACCATCTATTTTGTGAAGTGCAATAGTCCCTCCCACAGCAAAGCACCCATCCAACATGATGCTGCCATCCCCTTGTTTCACGGTTGGGATGGTGTTCTTTGGCTTGCAAGCCTCCTCCATTTTCCTCCAAACATAATGATGGTTATTATGGTCAAACAGTTCTATTTTTGTTTCATCAGATCAGAGCACATTTCTCCAAAAAGTACGATATTTGTCCCCGTGTGTAGTTTCACTGTGTAGTTTCACACAGTGGCTTCTTCCTTGGTGAGCGGCCTTTCAGGTTATGTTAATATAGGACTCGTTTTACTGTGGATATAGATACTTTTGTACCTGTTTCTTCTTCACACACCTTTGATTTGCACTTTTCACGCCAAATTACATTCATCTCTAGGAGACAGAACGGGGTATGATGGCTGCGTGGTCCCATGATGTTTATACTTGCATACTATTGTTTGTACAGATGCACGTGGTACCTTCAGGCATTTAGAAATTGTTCCCAAGATTGAACCAGACTTGTGGAGGTCTACAATTGTTTTTATGAGGTCTTGGCTGATTTGTGGGTTTTTGTTTGTCCATCCGCCTCTTGAGGATTGACCACAAGTTCTCATTGGGATTAAGGTCTGGGGAGTTTAGTGGCCATGGACCCAAAATATCAGTTTTCTTCCCCGAGCCACTTAGTTATCACTTTTGCCTTTATGGCAAGGTGATCCATCATGCTGTAAAAGGTTTTGTTCATCACCAAACTGTTCCTGGATGGTTGGGAGAAGTTGCTCTTGGAGGATGTGTTGGTACCATTCTTTATTCATGGCTGTGTTCTTAGGCAAAATTGTGAGTGAGCCCACTCCCTTTGCTGAGAAGAAACCCCACACATGAATGGTCTCAGGATGCTTTACTGTTGGCATGACACAGGACTGATTGTAGTGCTCACCTTGTCTTCTCCGGATAAGCTTTTTTCCGGATGACCCAAACAATCGGAAAGGGGATTCATCAGAGAAAATTACTTTACCCCAGTCATCAGCAGTCCAATCCCTGTACCTTTTGCAGAACATCAGTCTGTCCCTGATGTTTTTCCTGGAGTGAAGTGGCTTCTTTGCTGCCCTTCTTGAAACCAGGCCATCCTCCAAAAGTCTTCGCCTCACTGTGCGTGCAGATGCACTCACACCTGCCTGCTGTCTCTCCTGAGCAAGCTCTGTACTGTTGGTGCCCCGATCCCGCAGCTGAATCAACTTTAGGAGACGGTCCTGGCGCTTGCTGGACTTTCTTTGGCGCCCTGAATCCTTCTTCACAACAATTGAACCGCTCCCCTTGAAGTTCTTGATGATCCGATAAATGGTTGATTGAGGTACAATCTTACTGGCAGCAATATCCTTGCCTGTGAAGCCCTTTTTGTGCAAAGCAATGATGACGGCACGTGTTTCCTTGCAGGTAACCATGGTTGACAGAGGAAGAACAATGATTCCAAGCACCACCCTCCTTTTGAAGCTTCCAGTCTGTTATTCAAACTCAATCAGTATGACAGAGTGATCTCCAGCCTAGTCCTCGTTAACACTCACACGAGAGAATCACTGACATGATGTCATCTGGTCCTTTTGTGGCAGGGCTGAAATGCCTTGGAAATGTTTTTTTGGGATTCAGTTTATTTTCATGGCAAAGAGGGACGGTGCAATTAATTGCAATTCATCTGATCACTCTTCATAACATTCTGGAGTATATGCAAATTGTCATCATACAAACTGAGGCAGCAGACTTTGTGAAAATGTATATTTGTGTCATTCTCAAACCTTTTGGCCACTACTGTACACACAGCACTAGTCAAAGGTTTGGACACACCTACTCATTCAACGGTTTTGTAGAATAGTAGTGATGACATCAAAACTATGAAATAACACATATGGAATCATGTAGTATCCAAAAAAGTGTTAAGACCTGAAGGTTAGTCTAGCCAGAAAATGTCAAGAACTTTTAAGGTTTCTTCAAGTGAAGTCGCAGAAACTATCAAGCACTATGATGAAACTAGCTCTCAATAAGAATTTGTTCTTAACTGACTTGCCCAGTTAAATAAAGGTTAAATAAAATAAAAAATAAAGAGCTTCACAGAGTTCAAGTAACAGACATGTTTCAACGTCAACTGTTCAGAGGAGACTTCGTGAATCAGGCCTTCATGGTCGAATTTCTGCTAAGGAACCACTACTAAAAGACACCAATAAGAAGAAGAGACTTGCTTGGGCCAAGAAACACAAGCAATATACATTAGATGGGTAGAAATATGTCCTTTGGACTAATGAGTGAAAATTTGATATTTTTGGTTCCAACCACTGTGTCTTTGTAAGACGCAGAGTAGCTGAACGGATGATCTCCGCATGTGTGGTTCCCACCATGAAGCATGGAGGAGGAGATGTGATGGTGTGGGGTGCTTTGCTGGTGACACTGTCAGTGATTTATATAGAATTCAAGGCACATTTAACCAGCATGGCTACCACATCGATACGCCATCCCATCTGGTTTGCGCTTTGTGGGACTATCATTTGTTTTTCAACAGGACAATGACCAAACACACCTCCAGGCTGTGTAAGGGCTATTTGACCAAGAAGAACAGTGATGAAGTGCTGCATCAGATGACCTGGCCTCCACAATCACCCAAACTCAACCCAATTGAGACACTTTGAAGAATCAAAAATATTGTTTGTATTTGTTTAACAATATTTGGGTTACTACATGATTCCATATGTTTCATTTCATAGTTTTGATGTCTTCACTATCATTCCACAATGTAGAAAAAGTAAAAAGAATATTAAAAATTGAATCAGTGTCCAAACTTTTGACTGGTACTGTATATACCAAATAATATATGGGGAATTGGAAATTACATTGTTAGAAACCACATTCTATCTACAATATTTACTGTATATACCCAAAAAATATATGGGGAAATGGAGATTACATTACTTTATTTTTTTTACCGTTCAGTGCTGTTTTATGAGTGGAAAATGTCTAAACAAAAAATATCTTGCAATGTTTTAAAATATCGCTTTGCTCTGTAATTGTTCAACTTAGCACTTTTAGCAGTGAGCCTGCCTTCCCTGCGATGACATGATTTAAAGCTAGGGATGATTTCTGATGGTTGTTGCTCCCCAAGAGGAAATAAAACGACTTGATCCAAATTGCCTCAAAAAACTATTCAGATGAGTGATTGACAGTGGGGCCAATTCATCAAAATGAGATAGTCTCAGATATATGACACTGAGAAAACATTGGAAAATAGACAGACATTCACACACTCGCACACAGACACAAACAATCACAAAAGCAGCAAAGTGGAAAAGAATAATAATTCAATAGCCATTAACGTTACATTGTACCTTTATAGAAATTCTGAGGCGAATGATTTGTTGCGAGAGTGGTTGTGCAGCAGGAAAATAAGGAAGGGAGGGAGTAGCAGGTGTATGAGCATGTGTAGAGCCCTACTCTCTCTCTCTCCTCTCCTCTCCTCCTCCTTCCTTCACGTCTGTGGCCATTAGCGAGGCGGCCGTTGAGGCTGGCGTGTTTTGACAGATGCTCTCTCTGTCCAAATGCATCTCAGAGGACGTTATGGTGCTTGTCACGCTCCTCCTCCTTCCTGTCTTGTCCCGCTCTTGTTTTATTTTCTCTTTCGCTCTCTCTCTTTCTCTTGCTCTCTCTTTCGTGCTCTCTCTCTGAGCTTGCATGCATTACTCTCAGGGTTTCTCATGCCATGGCACAAACAATCACAATGCCATGGAATAAACACACACACACACCAGAAGTTAGGAGGATGGGAGACCCACGGTACAGACATGGACGGCATGGAGTCTACAAAGCATGTTTCAAAAATCATCAAGACAAATAATGTTTACCTAAAACATTTAATAAAGTCTTATGGGTAATGGGAATGAGGGGGCTACTTACACCGTGTAGGGAAGGGATCACAGCAGTGATTGAATGAGGGTGTAAGGCATGAGTTGAGGTGTTCAGAGGCTTGAATTCCGTGCAGAACAGGGATTGAGGTGTTCAGAGGCTTCACTGCAGGTCACCCAGAACCCAAACTGGCTGCGCGTGTGCGCCATCGTGCATTAATTTATTTTGTCCCCCCACACCAATCCCGATCACGATACGACACATGTTTTAAAATGTCAAAACAAACTCTGAACCAATTACATTAATTTGGGGACAGGGCGAAAAAGATGAAACATTTATGGCAATTTAGCTAGATAGCTTGCACTTGCTAGATAATTTGTCCTATTTAGCTAGCTTGTTGTTGCTAGCTAATTTGTCCTGGGATATAACATTGAGTTTTTATTTTCCCTGAAATGTACAAGGTCCTCTACTCCGACAGTTAATCCACACATAAAACGGTCAACCGAATCGTTTCTAGTCATCTCTCCTCCTTCTAGGCTTTTTCTTCTCTTGACTTTATATTGCGATTGGCAACTGTCATAAATTAGGTGCATTACCGCGGTGCGAACGTGTAGTCAGCCTGTCAGGCTCATCATAGATGGATGGTGTTGGAGAAGAGCTCAACTCTTCTACTGAGGGCAGGACAGGATCGGACTGGGAAAACAATACCACAACACAATTAAACAGAATGAGTCAGTCCAAGCAAGGATTACAATCACATTGATGTGGAATCATTTGAAAAATGAAGGTAATGTGATTGTGTTTGTGTCTCCTCAAAAAGTTATACAACAGTATCATCGAGAGCATCTTGACTGGCTGGATCACCGCTTGGTATGTCAAATGCACCGCCCTTGACCTCAAAGCGCTACAGAGGGTGGTGCGGACAGCCCAGTACATTACTGAGGCCGAGCTCCCTGCGATCCAGGACCTCTATATCAAGTGGTGTCAGAGGAATGCCCCATAAATTGCCAAAGACTCCAGCCACACAAGGCATAGACTGCTCACTCTGCTTCCGTCCAGAAAGAGTTACTGGAACATCGGCTCTCGGACCAAAAGGCTCCGAGACAGCTTCTAACCCCAAGCCATTAGACTGCTAAATAGCCAGACAGCTAAATCGTCAATAAAATGGTATCCAAACTATCTGCCCTGACTATATCTTGCACTGACCCTAGCCACACTCACTAGACAATATACAATACCAGTCAACATTTTGGACACACCTACTCATTCAAGGGTTTATCTTTATTTTACTATTTTCTACATTGCAGAAAAATTGTGAAAAACATCAAATCTATGAAGCATTAAAAAGCATTAAATCAATCAAAATATATTATCTATTTGAGATTCTTCAAAGTAGACACCTTTTGCCTTGATGACAGCTTTGAACACTCTTGGCATTCTCTCAACCCGCTTCACCCAGAATGCTTTTCCAACAGTCTTGAAGGAGTTCCCACATATGCTGAGCACTTGCTGGCTTGCTTTCCCTTCACTCTTTGGTCCAATTCATCCCAAACCATCTCAATTGGGTCGAGGTTGGGGCATTCTGGAGGCCAGGTCATCTGATGCAGCACTCCATCACTCTCCTTTTTAATCAAATAGCCCTTAGGTCATTGTCCTGTTGAAAAACAAATGATAGTACCACTAAGTGCAAACAACACAGGAATGCATATCTCTGAAGAATGCTGTGGTAGCCATGCTGGTTAAGTGTGCCTTGAATTCTAAATCAATCATCTCAACATCAACTGAGTGTCACCAGCAACATCCACTGAGTGTCACCAGCAAAGCACCCCCACACCACCTCCTCCATGCCTCACGGAGGGAACCGGGAATCTGTTCACCTACTCTGCATCTCCCCAAAATCTCAAATTTGGACTCATCAGACCAAAGGACAGTTTTCCATTGGTCTAATGTCCATTGCTCATATTTATTGACCCAAGCAAGTCTCTTATTATTATTAGTGTCCTTTAGTATCGGTTTCTTGGCAACAATTCGACCATGAAGGCCTGATTCACGCAGTCTCCTCTGAACAGTTGATGTTGAGATGTGTCTGTTACTTGAACTGTGAAGCATTTATTTGGGCTACAAGTTGAGGTGCAGTTATTAACTTATCCTCTGCAGCAGAGGTAACTCTGGGTCTTCCTTTCCTGTGGCGGTCCCCATGAGAGCCAGTTTCATCATAGAGATTGATGGTTTTTGCGATTGCACTTGAAGAAACTTCTTGAAATTTTCCGGATTGACTGACCTTCGTGTCTTTAAAAGTATTGATGGAGTGTCGTTTGTCATTGCTTATTTGTGCTGTTCTTGCCATAATATGGACTTGGTCTTTTACCAAATAGGGCTATATTCTGTATATACCACCCCTACCTTGTCACAACACAACTGATTGGCTAAAACGCATTAAGAAATTAACTTCTAATAAGGCACACCTGTTAATTGAAATGCCTTGCAGGTGGCTACCTCATGAAGCTGGTTGAGAGAATGCCAAGAGTGTGCAAAGCTGTCATCAAGGCAAAGGACAGTTATTTTGAAGAATCTCAAATATAAAATATATTTTTATTTGTTTTACACTTTTTTGGTTACTACATCATTTCAAATGTGTTATTTCAAAGTGTTGATGTCTTCACCATTATTCTACAATGTAGAACATAGTACAAATAAATAAAAGGGTTTGTCCAAGCTTTTGACTGGTACAGTATATAGTCACTTTACCCTGCCTTCATATACGTACCGTATCTACCCTTAAATACCTCTTTAAAAATATATATATATTTTACCAGGCAAGTCAGTTAAGAACAAATTCTTATTTTCAATGATGGCCTAGGAACAGTGGGTTAACTGCCTGTTCAGGGGCAGAATGACAGATTTGTACCTTGTCAGCTCGGGGGTTTGAACTTGCAACCTTCCGGTTACTATCAAATCAAATCAAATTTTATTTGTCACATACACATGGTTAGCAGATGTTAATGCTAGTGTAGCGAAATGCTTGTGCTTCTAGTTCCGACAATGCAGTGATAACCAACAAGTAATCTAACTAACAATTCCAAAACTACTGTCTTATGCACAGTGTAAGGGGATAAGGAATATGTACATAAGGATATATGAATGAGTGATGGTACAGAGCAGCATACAGTAGATGGTATCGAGTACAGTATATACATATGAGATGAGTATGTAGACAAAGTAAACAAAGTGGCATAGTTAAAGTGGCTAGTGACATAAGAATGCAGTCGATGATCTAGAGTACAGTATATACGTATGCATATGAGATGAATAATGTAGGGTAAGTAACATTATATAAGGTAGCATTGTTTAAAGTGGCTAGTGATATATTTACATCATTTCCCATCAATTCCCATTATTAAAGTGGCTGGAGTTGGGTCAGTGTCAATGACAGTGTGTTGGCAGCAGCCACTCAATGTTAGTGGTGGCTGTTTAACAGTCTGATGGCCTTGAGATAGAAGCTGTTTTTCAGTCTCTCGGTCCCAGCTTTGATGCACCTGTACTGACCTCGCCTTCTGGATGATAGCGGGGTGAACAGGCAGTGGTTCGGGTGGTTGATGTCCTTGATGATCTTTATGGCCTTCCTGTAACATCGGGTGGTGTGGGTGTCCTGGAGGGCAGGTAGTTTGCCCCCGGTGATGCGTTGTGCAGACCTCACTACCCTCTGGAGAGCCTTACGGTTGAGGGCGGAGCAGTTGCCGTACCAGGCGGTGATACAGCCCGCCAGGATGCTCTCGATTGTGCATCTGTAGAAGTTTGTGAGTGCTTTTGGTGACAAGCCGAATTTCTTCAGCCTCCTGAGGTTGAAGAGGCGCTGCTGCGCCTTCTTCACGACGCTGTCAGTGTGAGTGGACCAATTCAGTTTGTCTGTGATGTGTATGCCGAGGAACTTAAAACTTGCTACCCTCTCCACTACTGATCCATCGATGTGGATAGGGGGTGTTCCCTCTGCTGTTTCCTGAAGTCCACAATCATCTCCTTAGTTTTGTTGACGTTGAGTGTGAGGTTATTTTCCTGACACCACACTCCGAGGGCCCTCACCTCCTCCCTGTAGGCCGTCTCGTCGTTGTTGGTAATCAAGCCTACCACTGTTGTGTCGTCCGCAAACTTGATGATTGAGTTGGAGGCGTGCATGGCCACGCAGTCGTGGGTGAACAGGGAGTACAGGAGAGGGCTCAGAACGCACCCTTGTGGGGCCCCCCGTGTTGAGGATCAGCGGGGAGGAGATGGTGTTGCCTACCCTCACCACCTGGGGGCGGCCCGTCAGGAAGTCCAGTACCCAGTTGCACAGGGCGGGGTCGAGACCCAGGGTCTCGAGCTTGATGACGAGCTTGGAGGGTACTATGGTGTTGAATGCCGAGCTGTAGTCGATGAACAGCATTCTCACATAGGTATTCCTCTTGTCCAGGTGGGTTAGGGCAGTGTGCAGTGTGGTTGAGATTGCATCGTCTGTGGACCTATTTGGGCGGTAAGCAAATTGGAGTGGGTCTAGGGTGTCAGGTAGGGTGGAGGTGATATGGTCCTTGACTAGTCTCTCAAAGCACTTCATGATGACGGAAGTGAGTGCTACGGGGCGGTAGTCGTTTAGCTCAGTTACCTTAGCTTTCTTGGGAACAGGAACAATGGTGGCCCTCTTGAAGCATGTGGGAACAGCAGACTGGTATAGGGATTGATTGAATATGTCCGTAAACACACCGGCCAGCTGGTCTGCGCATGCTCTGAGGGCGCGGCTGGGGATGCCGTCTGGGCCTGTAGCCTTGCGAGGGTTAACACGTTTAAATGTCTTACTCACCTCGGCTGCAGTGAAGGAGAGACCGCATGTTTTCGTTGCAGGCCGTGTCAGTGGCACTGTATTGTCCTCAAAGCGGGCAAAAAGTTATTTAGTCTGCCTGGGAGCAAGACATCCTGGTCCGTGACTGGGCTGGGTTTCTTCTTGTAGTCCGTGATTGACTGTAGACCCTGCCACATGCCTCTTGTGTCTGAGCCATTGAATTGAGATTCCACTTTGTCTCTGTACTGACGCTTAGCTTGTTTAATAGCCTTGCGGAGGGAATAGCTGCATTGTTTATATTCGGACATATTACCAGACACCTTGCCCTGATTAAAAGCAGTGGTTCGCGCTTTCAGTTTCACGCGAATGCTGCCATCAATCCACGGTTTCTGGTTAGGGAATGTTTTTATCGTTGCTATGGGAACGACATCTTCGACGCACGTTCTAATGAACTCGCACACCGAATCAGCGTATTCGTCAATATTTCCATCTGACGCAATACGAAACATGTCCCAGTCCACGTGATGGAAGCAGTCTTGGAGTGTGGAGTCAGCTTGGTCTGACCAGCGTTGGACAGACCTCAGCGTGGGAGCCTCTTGTCTTAGTTTCTGCCTGTAGGCAGGGATCAGCAAAATGGAGTCGTGGTCAGCTTTTCCGAAAGGGGGCGGGGCAGGGCCTTATATGCGTCGCGGAAGTTAGAGTAACAATGATCCAAGGTTTTACCACCCCTGGTTGCGCAATCGATATGCTGGTAAAATTTAGGAGTCTTGTTTTCAGATTAGCTTTGTTAAAATCCCCAGCTACAATGAATGCAGCCTCCGGATAAATGGTTTCCAGTTTGCAAAGAGTTAAATAAAGTTCGTTCAGAGCCATCGATGTGTCTGCTTGGGGGGGGATATATACGGCTGTGATTATAATCGAGGAGAATTCTCTTGGAAGATAATGCGGTCTACATTTGATTGTGAGGAATTCTAAATCAGGTGAACAGAAGGATTTGAGTTCCTGTATGTTTCCTTCATCACACCATGTCTCGTTAGTCATGAGGCATACGCCCCCGCCACTCTTCTTACCAGAAAGATGTTTGTTTCTGTCAGCGCGATGCGTGGAGAAACCCGTTGGCTGCACCGCATCGGATAGCGTCTTCCCAGTAAGCCATGTTTCTGTGAAGCAGAGAACGTTGCAGTCTCTGATGTCCCTCTGGAATGCTACCCTTGCTCGGATTTCGTCAACCTTGTTGTCAAGAGACTGTGAGCGACAGCTGATGTCTGTGGTTTCATCCATTTGCCATGCGAAAGAATGTGCTGCGTCAACGTCTATTTTAATCTAATTTTAATTGATGATGTGATGGAAGCTCTCAAATCACTCTGAAATGATGATCACAGAGAAGGCAGTAGAAACTTCCATATGCATAGAAAGTAAAGCATTGTAACGTGTAATTACCTCTGGAAGCCCTTGTTAGTGAAACGTTCCCTCTCATCGTGCCTCCTAAAAGCCAACAAAGCCAATTTACATGCCCCAAAATGCAGCACTGTAGATAAGCTGCTCAAGAACATCTGTTTTTCATGACCTTCTCATTGTGTTGCGCATTTTGAATACGTAGACCTTCATCCATTACATGATCAATGCAGCTTCTTTCCAGAAGCTTGAATCTGATATGAGTAGTGAAAGGGGTTCTTCAACAAAAATGCACTACATTGTCGTTAGCGTTAGCTATCCATTCTGGCAGAAAAACTGCTCTCTGTGTAATGCTCCGGGTGTCGTGGGTGTGGAGTCAAATGCAGGAGACAGAGTTCAATGCTGTGCGTCTTTTAATAGCACCAACGCACCACAGGGTGCTCACAAAAGTTACGTTCCCAACCACAGGGAATCAAAAAGTACAATGGAAAAAATCACGACCAGGCACTAACACGTACCTCTACAACAGAGCCAAAGGTTACATAGAAATAATCCCGCACAACAACCAGGCGGGCCGGCTGTCTAATAAAGACAAACTAATTAAACATGAACAGGTGCTACCACTAAACATACAAGGAGGGGGAGGAAAAACAATCAGTGGCAGCTAATAGGCCGGTGACGACGACCGCCGAGCGCCACCCGCCCGGGAAGGGGAAACACCCTCGGTCGGACTCGTGACAGTACCCCCCGCCGACACCGGCCTCGAGGTCGCCCCGGAGGACGAGGTGCAGGGCGATCCGGATGGAGGCGATGGAAATCCCTCAACATGGATGGATCCAAGATGTCCCCCACCGGTACCCAGCACCTCTCCTCCGGACCGTACCCCTCCCAGTCCACGAGGTACTGCAGGCCCCTCACCCGGCGTCTTGAGTCCAGAATGGCCCGGATCGTGTACGCCGGGGACCCCTCGATGTCCAGAGGGGGGGAGGGACCTCCGGTACCTCACTGTCCTGCAGGGGACCAGCTACCACCGGCCTGAGGAGAGACACATGAAACGAGGGGTTAATACGATAATAGGAAGGGAGTTGTAATCGATAACACACCTCGTTTATTCTCCTCAGGACTTTAAAGGGCCCTACACACTGCGGACCCAGCTTCCGGCAGGGCAAGCGGAGAGGTAGGTTTCGGGTCGAGAGCCAGACCCTGTCCCCCGGTACAAACACGGGGGCCTCACTGCGGTGGCGGTCAGCACTCCTCTTCTGCCGTCCACTCGCTTGTCGTAGAGATTCCTGGACGGCCCTCCAGGTCTCCTTGGAGCGCTGTACCCATTCCTCCACCGCAGGAGCCTCGGTCTGGCTCGGATGCCATGGTGCCAGGACCGGCTGGTACCCCAACACACACTGAAAAGGGGACACGTTAGTAGAGGAGTGGCGTAGTGAGTTCTGAGCCATTTCAGCCCAGGGAATGTATCGTGCCCACTCCCCTGGCCGATCCTGGCAATACGACCGCAGAAACCTACCCACCTCCTGGTTCATTCTCTCCACCTGCCCATTACTCTCGGGGTGATAACCGGAGGTCAGGCTGACAGAGACCCCCAAGCGTTCCATGAACGCTCTCCATACCCGAGACGTAAATTGGGGGCCCCGATCAGAAACGATGTCCTCCGGCACCCCGTAGTGCCGAAAGACATGGGTGAATAATGCCTCTGCAGTCTGTAGGGCTGTAGGGATACCGGGCAACGGGAGGAGACGGCAGGACTTAGAGAACCGATCCACAATCACTAGAACCGTGGTGTTCCCCTGAGACGGCGGAAGATCGGTCAGGAAATCTATGGACAGATGTGACCATGGCCACTGTGGAACGGAGAGGGGTTGTAACTTCCCTCTAGGAAGGTGCCTAGGAGCCTTACTCTGAGCGCACACTGAACAGGAGGAGACATAACCCTTAACGTCCTTAGCCAAAGTAGGCCACCAATACCTCCCCTGAAGGCTCCCCACTGTCCTCGTCACCCCAGGGTGACCCGAGGAGGGTAGGACGTGAGCCCACCGAATCAGCTTGTCCCGAACACCAAGCGGCACGTACCTTCGCCCCGCTGGACACTGAGGAGGTGCGGGTTCAGCCCGTAACGCCCGCTCGATGTCCGAGTCCACCTCCCATACCACTGGTGCTACCGGCTTTGAGGCGGGAAGGATGGGAGTAGGTTCGATGGACCCATCCTCCATGTCGTAAAGGCGGGACAGTGCGTCAGCCTTTACTTTCTGGGAGCCCGGTCTATAAGACAAAGTAAACCGGAACCGGGTGAAGAATATGGCCCACCTTGCCTGATGTGGGTTAAGTCTCCTAGCTGCCCGAATATACTCCAGGTTCTGGTGGTCGGTCCAGATGAGAAAAGGGTGCTTAGCCTCCTCAAGCCAGTGTCTCCACACCTTCAGAGCTCTAACCACCGCTAGCAACTCCCGGTCCCCCACATCATAGTTACGCTCCGCTGGGCTGAGCTTCCTTGAAAAGAAAGCGCAGGGGCGGAGTTTTGGTGGCGTACCCGAGCGCTGCGATAGCACGGCACCCACCCCAGCCTCGGACACGTTCACCTCCACTATGAATGCTAGAGAGGGGTCCGGATGCGCCAACACGGGCGCGTCAGTGAACAGCGCCTTCAACTTGTTGAATGCTCTGTCCGCCTCTGCTGACCACTGCAGCCGCACCGGGCCCCCCTTCAGCAGTGAGGTAATGGGAGCTGCTATCTGGCCAAAACCCCGGATAAACCTCCGGTAGTAGTTGGCAAAACCCAAAAACCGCTGCACCTCCTTTACCGTGGTCGGAGTCGGCCAATTACGCACGGCACTAATGCGGTCGCCCTCCATCACTACCCCCGAGGTGGAAATGCGATATCCCAGAAAAGAGACGGCTCGTTTAGAGAACACGCATTTCTCAGCCTTGACGTATAGGTCATGCTCCAGCAGTCTACCAAGCACCTTGCGCACCAGAGACACATGCGCGGTGTGAGTGGCCGAGTAGATCAGAATGTCATCGATATAAACAACCACTCCCTGCCCGCACAGGTCCCTGAGAATCTCGTCTACAAAGGATTGAAAAACGGCTGGAGCATTTTTTAACCCATACGGCATGACGAGGTACTCATAGTGGCCGGATGTAGTACTAAATGCGGTTTTCCACTCGTCTCCCTTCCGAATACGCACCAGACTATACGCGCTCCTGAGATCCAGTTTTGTGAAGAACTGCGCTCCGTGGAACGATTCCACCGCCGTAGCGATGAGAGGTAGAGGGTAACTATACCCCACTGTGATGGCGTTTAGACCTCTATAATCGATACACGGACGCAAACCTCCCTCCTTTTTCCTCACAAAAAAGAAACTTGAGGAGACGGGTGAAATGGAGGGCCGAATGTACCCCTGTCCCAGCGACTCCGTGACATATGTCTCCATTGCCAACGTCTCCTCCTGGGACAGCGGGTACACGTGACTCTTGGGAAGCGCAGCGTCTACCTGGAGATCTATCGTACAATCCCTTCCCGGTCGATAAGGTAGTAATTTAGTCGCTTTCACTTTACTGAAAGCGATTGCCAAATCGGCATACTCGGGGGGAATGCACACTGTGGAACCCTGGTCTGGACTCTCCACCGACGTGGCACCGATGGAAACTCCCAAACACCTTCCAGAACACTCCTCTGACCACCCCTGGAGAACCCCCTGTCGCCACGAAATTTTAGGATTGTGCCGGGCCAGCCAGGGAGTCCCCAGCACCACTGGAAACGCAGGCGAATCAATAATAAAGAAACTGATACGCTCCATATGATTCCCCTGCGTCACCATGTCCAGTGGGACCGTGGTCTCCCTGACCATCCCTGACCCTAATGGCCGGCTATCTAGGGAGTGCACGGGGAAAGGAGAATCTATCGGCACCAGCGGAACCCCTAACTTAAGGGCGAGTCCGCGATCCATAAAGTTCCCAGCTGCGCCTGAATCGACTAGCGCCCTATGCTGGGAAGAGGGGGAAAAGTGAAGGAAAAAGGTTATAACAAACATGTGGCCAACAAGGGGTTCTGGGTGAGTTTGATGCTGACTCACCTGGGGTGACAGAGAAGCGTTCCGCCTGCCATCTCTACTCCCAGACGGACCCCCCCAGCACCGATCAGACGTGTGTCCTCTCCGACCACAGTTGGTGCAGGGAAGGCCTCCTCCGCCGGTACCCCTTGGCGCAGCCCCTCCCAACTCCATCGGAATGGGAGCGGAGGGGCTGGGTGGTGAAACGCACAGGACCCTCTCTGAACGCCCGTGGGCAGCCAGCAGATTGTCCAGTCGAATGGACATGTCAATCAGCGGATCCAGTGACAGAGTGGTGTCCCGACACGCTAACTCCCGGCGGACGTCCTCTCGGAGACTACACCTGTAGTGGTCCATAAGGGCCCTGTCGTTCCACCCAGATCCGGCTGCCAAGGTCCGGAACTCCTGCCTGAGATGAAATAGTCGTTCTCCCACCGCTCGGCCGTCTAGAGGGTGATCAAACACGGCACGGAAGCAGCAGGAAAAGATGCATTCTATTACAGCAGCGCCATCAGAGGTTTGGGCAATATCCCTGAAGTTAAACTCAGACATCTCAGAATTCACAAAGTCAAACACAGACTACACATCTCACCCACTTGATACGTCAAAGTAGCCCAAGAAACATTCCTGAATAAAGCCCTGATCATCCACATACCTGACGTTAACTGACAACTGTGAGCGACAGCTGATGTCTGTGGTTTCATCCATTTGCCATGCGAAAGAATGTGCTGCGTCAACGTCTATTTTAATCTAATTTTAATTGATGATGTGATGGAAGCTCTCAAATCACTCTGAAATGATGATCACAGAGAAGGCAGTAGAAACTTCCATATGCATAGAAAGTAAAGCATTGTAACGTGTAATTACCTCTGGAAGCCCTTGTTAGTGAAACGTTCCCTCTCATCGTGCCTCCTAAAAGCCAACAAAGCCAATTTACATGCCCCAAAATGCAGCACTGTAGATAAGCTGCTCAAGAACATCTGTTTTTCATGACCTTCTCATTGTGTTGCGCATTTTGAATACGTAGACCTTCATCCATTACATGATCAATGCAGCTTCTTTCCAGAAGCTTGAATCTGATATGAGTAGTGAAAGGGGTTCTTCAACAAAAATGCACTACATTGTCGTTAGCGTTAGCTATCCATTCTGGCAGAAAAACTGCTCTCTGTGTAATGCTCCGGGTGTCGTGGGTGTGGAGTCAAATGCAGGAGACAGAGTTCAATGCTGTGCGTCTTTTAATAGCACCAACGCACCACAGGGTGCTCACAAAAGTTACGTTCCCAACCACAGGGAATCAAAAAGTACAATGGAAAAAATCACGACCAGGCACTAACACGTACCTCTACAACAGAGCCAAAGGTTACATAGAAATAATCCCGCACAACAACCAGGCGGGCCGGCTGTCTAATAAAGACAAACTAATTAAACATGAACAGGTGCTACCACTAAACATACAAGGAGGGGGAGGAAAAACAATCAGTGGCAGCTAATAGGCCGGTGACGACCGGGAAGGGGAAACACCCTCGGTCGGACTCGTGACACTCTGGTTAGTTACTTGCTTGTAAAGTTATCAAGGAAAATTAAAATAAATTACACTAACTCGATACAAAAAGAAAAACATATCATCTACCTCCTCCATCTCCTGTACTTAGAAGAAACGAGTTTGAAGAATTGAACAATATCCCTAAAATGCGATCACTATTCACTATCTCAATCTCAATCTCAATCTATCCAACAATGCCAACTCACCAAGCTTCTAATCACTACATGCGTAGTACTAGGTTAATTCTCTGATCCCTTGATTAGATGGACAACGTCAGTTCATACTGCAAAAGATTTCATTGGTTCCTCTGGAAGTCGTCATAATTATAATGTAGGCCTATGGAAGGGGTGAGGAGCACAAGCCTCCTAGGTTTTGTATTGAAGTCAATAAGAGAATGTAAATTCCATACTCCTCTCGTCCCCTCCCTCACCTCCCTTCCCTTCCCTCTGACCATCTCCTCAGATTGGTTCTGAGAAAGAGGCGAGGAGAGAGGACGCGAGGAGTATGCAATTGAGATTCTCCCACTGTTGAGACTACTGTAGTCCATTGCAAAACAGTGGGTTTAAACAGGCATTTGGTGATATGTGAATATACTGTAATTAGTAAAGTTTTATCTAAAAGGGATAATTTTTTTACGTTTCATTACTTTGTATTTTTCTGAAATTCACTGAGTAGGATGGTCCTCCCCTTCCCCCTCTGAGAAGCTTTCACTGACACACACACACACACGCACACGCACACGCACACGCACCCACAGTTAAAGTTCGGAACAGTTGACCTGTTTGCATGTGTCCTCACACGCCACTGAGGAGCAAATGACAGGTCAGGATTCACATGGTCTGCTCAATGCAGGTGCCTTAGAAGGACACACCAGCGTAGAGGGACATGAGCACAGAGTATGTCTGGAGGTCACCCCAGGTGTCTGTCACAACTGATACATCATGGAGACGCTAACTTACCTGGACACAATGGGGCCAAATGTAGAAGGTTATGTAGTTCACATACCATGATGTCATGCCTCGTGAGGACATAAGATGGATATGACCTACTGCCAGATCTTTATAAATTGAGATGATGGAATTGTTGATCCTCTTAATGTTTGACTTTTCAACTGTTTTTGTATTCCAGGTGAAATCATGCCACAATGCCCGTTATAATATTAAGCATAATAGGCATTATCTAACTTATCAACATCATGTTGTCAAAGTAGCTAATACTTGTAGTACTTAATCAAAGTATTGTTCAATTATGTTTCCTGTTGCAAGATTTAGGCCAGGCTCCAATCTTATTGCGGGTTATCAGCAATGCAGCTTTTAAAGGCACTATTACCGCATTCGCAGCGAATACATTCACAGTAAAATGCTGCAGATGTCAGCTCAATCTAAATAGGATCCTGTACACAGAAGGTTACCAACTTAGTATTGATGTTATGCCACAGACAGCAATAACATTGGTATGTAATCACACTGAAATTGTAGTCTTGGGACACATTGTTACATCGGAATTACGACTTATACCTGTTTGCTGCATTACTGCTGTAACGGCGTTCTTCGTTTGTGGAAAGAGAGTCGGACCGAAATGCAGCGTGTTGGTTACTCATGTTACTTTAATGAAAGAAAACGTGGTACATGAAATAACTCATACTATGAAAACAACAAACAGAACGTGAAACCTAAATACAGCCTATCTGGTGACTACAACACAGAGACAGGAACACACACCCACCAAATACCAAGCGAAACTCAGGCTGCCTAAATACGGTTCCCAATCAGAGACAACGAAAGCACCTGACTCTAATTGAGAATCGCCTCAGGCAGCCAAGCCTATACCACACCCCTAATCAGCCGCAATCCCAAATAATACAAACCCCAATACGAAACATAACATATAAACCCATGTCACACCCTGGCCTACCCAAACATATGACAAAAACACAAAATACAATGACCAAGGCGTGACAACTGCAATACGCAGATTTCCTAATACGCCTCCATCACATACAACACCAAGGTTGTAATTCTGTACTTATACATGACCACGACTCTTGCATAAATCATGCATTCATATGTTTAAAAAGATTGGAGTTACGTACACGTATCTCAATATAGAACTTGACCCTGAAGGAACAACCCCTTTTCCTGTGAAGTTTGACAGGAGTACGAATAACCCTTAATCCCCACCCCTCACCCTCTACGCTCACCACCCCTTCACCCTTCACACCCCTTCCCATGGCCCTCCTGGATGGTACATGCCAGGCTAAGGTCACCTTGCCCTGGGTTTGAGCACCAGAGAGCCCCCCCGACACACATACACCATCTCCACCACTACAGACCACCCTGCCCTCCTCCTGTGTGGTCTCACTGGGGTGACGAGAGAGAGAGAGAGAGAGAGAGAGAGAGAGAGAGAGAGAGAGAGTGGATAGAAGAGCAGAGTGAGTGAATTAATGAGTGATAGGGGAAAGAGAGATAGAGAAAAAGGGAGAGTGTATGTGTGTGTGCGAGGGGCAGAGAGAGTGAGCGAGAGTTGGCTGGGCTTCAGAAGAGCTGAATCACACCGTCTGGACTACCGTTGGACGGACGGGGCCTGTCCAGGGGCGCAGAGGGTCCTTTACACCTCAACACACACTCATACCCACCCCTCCTTATACTAATCTGTATCTCCAGTCCACAAACTTCTCTATATCTCCAGTCTACACACTCCTGTATATATCCAGTCCACACACTCTTCAATATCTCCGGTCACACACTCCTTAATATCTCCAGTTCACACACTCCTCAATATCTCCAGTCCACACACTCCTCAATATCTCCAGTCTACACACTCCTCAATATCTCCAGTCCACACACTCCTGAATATCTCCAGTCCACACACACCTCAATATCTCTAGTCCACACACTCCTCTATATTTCCAGTCCACATACTCCTCTATATCTCCAGTCCACACACTCCTCTATATCTCCAGTCCACACACTCCTCAATATATCCAGTCCACACACTCCTCTATATCTCCAGTCCACACACTCCTTTCTATCTCCAGTCCACACACTCCTCTATATCTCCAGCCTCCAAATGTCAGTAGAGAGTTTAAGGCCTGCCAAGACATCCGAGAATTGGACATTGAGCGATAGAGAGAGAGAAAGTTGCAGGAAAGATGAGTGGGTGTGAATAAAAAGAAAGATGGGAGTTTTCCACAGTTAAGAACATTTTCATCTCTGCCATAGAAGTGGATGTTAGATTGGGAGGAGGTGGTGGGGAGGGGAAGGGTGTGGTGGGTAGGGAAGGGGAGGGGAGGGACAAAAAAGAAAAGGTTGAGGTCAACTTCATCTCTCTGTTCATATTCCAACTGCATCTCGGTTCAATCTGGTTCCAATTCCGACTCGGACCGCCGAGAAAGTTCCATTCAAATTCTAAAAACCAATTGTGAAATCCATTTCCGTTTGAAACAGCTGACCACCAATAGCTCTCTAGGTCAGACTAGATCAAACGTGTAGACACCACATCAATACATTGTTTGTGAAAGACTTAGCACTGTGAAAATAAACAAGACCTTTTCAAAGATTTCCTATATGAACTCCATCATGTCAGTAACAATATAGTTATGCTGTCTATCACTGTGTTCAGAAGCATTTAATATCAAACCCACCTCCAAGAAGATGATCATTGTGAACAGGTCTCAGATTGGGTACAATGACACGTATATGAATTCCTTATTTTTCTCTTCCCTTCTTTTTACAGAAGGGCCTTTTTACCCAGCATGCTCTGCTCCGATGGGTTACTTAAGCCCTGTTCAAATCTCTGCACTCCCCCCTAGGAGGAGAATATGGGAAAAAATATATATTTGAAATGGGAGTGAGGAAAGAGGGAAAGAGCCAGAGGATAAGGTGGAGATAAGGGATAAAGGGCAGGCAGAGTGGTGGAATGATATTCGCATTATGTAACTCAGCTTTGGAATGATTTAGACAATTCTGCCACTGACATGAACATCATTTCTCATTACCTGAGCTCAGCGTGTGCCCAGTGCCTGCTCGTCCCACGAGTCATCTCACACTCGTCTCTCTGAGAGGAGGGGAGAAAAAAAAGGTGATGAACAGCCAAATACACATTATCGCACTCACGCACGTGCGCACACACACACACACACACACACACACACACACACACACACACACACACACACACACACACACACACACACACACACACAGATTGTTCACACACAAGGGTGTACTCATATATACGTACAGTACCAGTCAATAGTTAGGACACACCTACTCATTAAAGGTTTTTCTTCATTTTAATTTTTCTCTACATTGTAGAATAATAGTGAAAACGTCAACACTTTGAAATAACACATATGGAATCATGTAGTAACCAAAAAAGTGTTAACCTCTTGGTGTTGGGAGGCAGTATTTTCATTTTTGAAAAAAAAAAAACGTTCCCGTTTCAAACGGGATATTTTGCCAGGAAAAGATGCTAGAATATGCATATAATTGACAGCTTTGGATAGAAAACACTCTAACTCTTTCCAAAACTGTAAAGATATTGTCTGTGAATATAACAGAACTGATGTTGCAGGCGAAAGCCTGAGAAAAATTGAAGTGCCCCAGGTTTTGAAAGCGCTGCGTTCCAATGACTCCCTATTCAGCTGTGAATGTACCATCAACGAGCTTACGCTTTCTACGTATTCCCCAAGGTGTCTACAAAATTGTGACATAGTTTTACACATTTCTGTTGAAGAATAGCCGTAGGCGGCCACATTGCGTAAGTGGTCACATGGTGGCTCCGAGAGAGATTCTCGCGTAAAATACAGAGGTAGCCATTACTCCAATCGGTCCTAGTGAAAAACGAATTGTCCCGATGGATATATTATCAAATAGATATTAGAAAAACACCTTGAGGATGGATTCTAAACAACGTTTAACATGTTTCTGTCGATATTATGGAGCTAATTTGGAATATTTTTCGGCGTTGTGGTGACCGCAATTTCCGGGCGATTTCTCAGCCAAACGTGAAGAACAAACGGAGCTATTTCGCCTACAAAAATAATCTTTTGGGAAAAATTTTACTTTGGCTGTCTACCTGGGAGTCTCGTGAGTGAAAACACCCAAAGTTCATCAAGGGTAAACAATTTAATTTGATTGCTTTTCTGATTTCCGTGACAAGGTTGCCTGCTGCTAGCAAGGCATAATGCTATGCTAGGCTATGATAAACTTACACAAATGCTTGTCTAGTGTTGGCTGTAAAGCATATTTTGAAAATCTGAGATGACAGGGTGATTAACAAAATGCTAAGCTGTGTTCCAATATATTTCACTTGTGATTTTCATGAATAGGAATATTTTCTAGGAAGATTTATGTCCGTTGCGTTATGCTAATTAGTGTCAGATGATGACAACGGTTCCGTTCACGGGATGGGGTGTCACTACAGGTTGAACAAATGCCTTGCCTTGATGACAGCTTTGCACACTCTTGGCATTCTTTCAACCAGCATCACCCGGAATGATTTACAAACAGTCTTGAAGGAGTTCCCACATATGCACTTGTTGGCTGCTTTTCCTTCACTCTGCAGTCCAACTTATTCCAACCCATCTCAACTGTCTAAACTACTGGCACATAGCTCGGACACCCATGCAAACCCCACAAGACATGCCACAAGACATGCCAGAACAGGCTATGGGAGGCACACATAGAGCCATGACATCATGGAACTCTATTCCACATCAAGTAACTGATGCAAGCAATAAAGTTAGATTTAAAAAACAGATACAAAATACACCTTATGGAACAGTGGGGACTGTGAAGCAACACAAACATTGGCACAGACACATGCGCACAGACACACACACACACACACACACACACACACACACACACACACACACACACACACACGATAACATACGCACTATACACACTCATACACATTGATTTAGTACTGTAGATATGTGGTAGTGGTGAAGTAGGGGCCTGAAGGCACACAGTGTTGTGAAATATGCGAATGTAGCAGCAGCAGCTAGCGAGGATCCATAAAAAATACAAATACAAAATATAAAATTGGGTTGAGGTCACGTGAGAGTGGATGCCAGGTCATCTGATGCAGCACTCCATCAATCTCATTCTTGGTCAAATAGCCCTTACACAGCCTAGAGGTGTATTGGGTCATTGTTCTGTTGAAAAATAAAGGATAGTGGGACAAAGCACAAACCAGATGGGATGGTGTATCACTGCAGAATGCTGTGGTAGCCATGCTGGTTAAGTGTGGCTTGAATTCTAAATAAATCACAGACAGTGTCACCAGCAAAGCACCCCCACATCATCACACATCCTCCTCCATGCTTCATGGTGGGAACCACACATGCAGAGAACCACACATCATCCGTTCACCTACTCTGTATCTCCCAAAGACACGATGGTTAAAACCAAAAACCTCAAATTTGCACTCATCAGACCAAAGGACAGATTTCCACCCGTCTAATGTCCATTGCTCATGTTTCTTGGCCCAAGCAAATATCTTCTTATTATTGGTGTCCTTTAGTATTGGTTTCTTTGCAGCAATTTGACCATGAAGGCCTGATTCACGCAGTCTCCTCTGAACAGTTGATGTTGAGATGTCTGTTACTTGAACTCTGTGAAGCATTTATTTGGGCTGCAATTTCTGAGGCTGGTAATTCTAATGAACTTATCCTCTGCAGCAGAGGTAACTCTGGGTCTTCCTTTCCTCTGGCGGTCCTCATGAGAGCCAGTTTCTTCATAGCGCTTGTTGGTTTTCGAGACTGCACTTGAAAAAACTTATTGACATTTTCCGGATTGAGTGACCTTCATCTCTTAAAGTAATTTGACTGTCATTTGTCATTGCTTATTTGAGCTGTTCTTGCCATCATATGGACTTGGTTTTCTACCAAATAGGGCTATGGCCTGTATACCACCTCTACCTAGTCACAATACAACTGATTGGCTTAACCTCTTACCTCTACCTGGGACGCTTGCGTCCCAACTAGAGCTCTGGAAATGCAAATGTGCTACGCTAAATGCTAATAGTATTAGTTAAAACTCAAAAGTTCATTAAAATACACATGCAGGGTATCAAATTAAAGCTACACTCGTTGTGAATCCAGGCAACAAGTCAGATTTTTAAAATGCTTTTCGGCGACAGCATGAGAAGCTATTATCTGATAGCATGCACCAATACACTACAACAGAAAAGCACAGCAGGGGACGTAAACAAAATAATTAGCATTTCGGCGTTACACAAACCGCACAATAAAATAGAAAACAGTCATTACCTTTCACCATCTTCTTTGTTGGCACTCCTAGATGTCCCATAAACACTATTGGGTCTTTATTTCGATTAAATCGGGCCATATAAAGCCAAGATATCGTTATATGTAGACTGTGTGATAAACGAAAAAAACAGCGATTTCACAACGTAACGTCATTTTTTAAAATTCAAAAAGTAGACGATAAACTTTCACAAAACACTTCGAAATACGTTTGTAATGCTACTTTAGGTATTAGTAAACGTTAATAAGCGATAAAATTCATCCGTAGGCGATGTACATATCATTAGCTGTCGTCTTGGAAAAAATTTCAGGAGAGAGCTCTTCCGGAATGATCTGGGCGGAGACCGGAGGTACGTCGTGCCCCTCTTTCGGTTCAACCAAGAATCAAAGAGGATTAAATTCACAAGATACTCGACTACATGGGGATGCTGTGGGAGTTGAATGCTCGGTCTTATCTAATTCGGCTCACTGTTAACAATTGCTGGAAGTGGCGCAAGGATATTTATTTCCATTTTCTGTGATCAGGTTTTCCTGCGCTTTCCGATGTAACGCACATTATGTAATAGCCACAGTCGTGATTTAACCAGTTTTAAAAACGTCCGAGGGTTTCCTATACACACATTCTAACCATATGAACGTACTATATTCCTGGCATGAGTAGCAGGGCGCTGAAATGTTGCGCGATTTTTAACAAAATGTTCAAAAAAGTAGAGGGTAGGAGCAACTAGTTAAATACATTAACAAAGAAAGAAATTCCACAAATGAACTTTTATCAAGGCACATCTGTTAATTGAAATGCCTTCCAGGTGACTGCCTCATGAAGCTGGTTGAGAGAATGCCAAGAGTGTTTAAAGCTTTCATCAAGCCAAAGGGTGGCTACTTTGAAGAATCTCAAATATAAAACAGGCTCCACTCCTGGAAAAGCTAATTGAAATGCATTCCAAGTGACTACCTCATGAAGTTGGTTGAGAGAATGCCATTTGTGTACAAAGCTGTCATCAAGGCAAAGGATGACTACTTTGAAGAGTCTCAAATATATAAAAAAAAATTTAAACACTTTTTGGGTTACTACATGATTCCATATGTGTTATTTCATAGTTTGAATGTCTTCACTATTATTGTATAATGTGGAAAATAGTTAAAAAAATAAAGAAAAACTCTTGAATGAGTAGGTGTGTCCAAACATTTGACTGGAACACTACATATTGCACACATACTGTATGTTGACAAACATGTCGATAAACATCCTGGTTCCACTGTGTGTAAAACGTCAATATTGTGTTTTTCAAAGACTACTTGAATTCATGTGCAATCCATGCTGAATCAATAACTTTACTTTGCACAGCACACACTGTGCAATACTACAATGCTTCAGACTAAGCTTAGCTTCACAACACATTTTCTGAGATGAATTCTACCAGCAAGGTATAATTAGCTTTTCCACATGCACTATAGCTTATCGTATCACGTTTCAGGCACCTAGATATTCACCATTAGTCGAGGAAACAGATGAAGAATAATTTGGCTATGCATAATCAGAGTTGCTTAATTTCTTCCTCAATGTCTCTGTGCTCGATGGCATTTTAAGGAGACGCCGCCAACCCCAATCTCACAACGTTGCAGACTCCAGCAGCGGAGATACAAATTCTGCTTTCAGATACAGCGCATTCGATAAACTTTTGCAGACACTGCACATTTAAAAATTTGAGTCATTAAGCAGATGCTCTTATCCAGAGCGACTTACAAGAGCAATTAGGGTAAAGTGCCTTGTCAAGGGCACATCAACAGATTTTTCACCTAGTTTGCTCATGGATTCCAATCAGCAAACTTTTGTTTACTGGCCCAACGTTCTTAACCGCTAGGCTACCTGAACCTTTGCTTTTGATGGACTGTGCTACTGAAGGTGGTAGTAAGGATGGACGAAGATAAGGGGGTGGAGGGGGGGTTGAAACCCTCCCCCTGAAATGCATGAGATGTGCCAATTTCTCCCTGCACTGTGTGGGTGGATGATGCATGGCAGAGCATTGCTTATTAAAATAGACCTCTTTTCCCTCTAGGACAACATAGACAATGGTGAGAACAGACAGAGAGGGAAAGAAAGAAAGAAAAGGGTGAAAGAAACATCTCACACTGAACCGGGTTCAAAGGAAAAAAACAACAAGAGTGATTTGAAATTGAGATGTGGGTGGGAGTAAATATTTTAAGGCCTGGGAATGAGGTAGTTCAGAGGAAATGAACAAGGACAAGGAGCCGACAGGAAGCCTGGAATATGGCATCCATTGTAGGAAGTCCCTTAGTTGTAAGACGGAAGTTGTCAACTGACAACTGAGGGAGTTTCATCTGACAATTGAGACACTTCCTAATATGGATGCCGTAATGGAACTCAGTGTGAATGACAATGGTATAAGACAATGGTAGAAGACAGCTGGGATGTTGGAGTGAAGGAATGTTTTGGTCTTGGAACAGAGATTTTGAAATAGTATCCGAAACAAGCTGTTCCATTTTCAAGTGTGTCTTGGAACCAGCTTAGTATACTAAGATTTTTTAAAGGATGCAGACAGCCAATAAAATAAGATTAAGACTAATCACCTAAATACTCTGGGGTTATAAGGGCTCATTTACTGTATTCGTTTTTGAGATACTCCTAACTTTAGATGATTATAAATATACTCATAACGTGGTGAAAATAATTCATTCCTCACATGGAATTGATGTTAGCACATGCCGTCATTGTTAATCTAGCCTCACCGATGCCTAAAGTTGAGCAGTCAGCAAAATGGAGCTTGGATCTCTGTCATCCAGCCCCCTCCTCCCATCCTCCTCCTCATCCCTCCATCCCCAGCCCACATCGTTGCAGTGACTAAGATAAGTGACAAGACATCAGAGCCAAAGAAGTTCTTTAATGCCAGATGGGAACTCTGAGCTTGAGTGTGGGTGGATAGCTGTATGTGTGTTTGTGGTCCGTGTGTGGGTGACCGTCTCTGCGTGTAAGGTTATACATCACTCCAAGCAGCATATGACATCACCATGTCAGACTCCCTTCCCCTCTCCTCTCCACTCCCCCCCCCCCCCCCCCCCCCTCCCTCCACCCCTCTCGCTCTCACACACTGACTCTCTCTTGTTGGTGAGCTGGGTGCCAGCTCAAGTGCTAAATACTGTAGATATCCTCTGTTCCTCCACGGCCCTATTATTAAGGCCCACTATAGCATATCTGCTGAGTCATCAGGAGGCCGCAGCAAACAGGCTTGACAGAGACCATGCAGGGCAGGGAGTGTAGGGGGAGCGGGGTGGAACAGAGCGAGTTGGGGTGGAGCGGGGTAGGTAAAGGTGGGGTGGTCAAGAGAATGGTGGGGGAGGGTGAAGAGAGGTGTTGGTGTTGGTGGGGTGGTGTTGGTAGGGTGGGGGACTGAGCAACTCCCAATTAATAACATGCCTTCCCCCACCACCCCAGGCTTCTAGAGCCATTCTGGAGGTTAATGAACTGTGATCCGCCAGGCTATATTACGATAAGTGCTAACTTTCTTATGAAAGTTAGCTTAAAGTGGCTTAAAGTGTTCCTGAATGGACCTGTTTTTTTACTCCTTGTAATAGGGATTTATGGGGACGTATGGTCCGGGTGGTTTGGCATTAATTATCAGTCAATTCCATGGGAAGCGTGATTAGGATTTCTCTGGGACTGGACTTGTGGTGGCTGGCAATGGTTCTGTTTGGAGATGTGTTGCGGGAATGCCTTCATAGTGCAATAATGTGTCATAAAGAATAACATATCTGAAAAGGAGCGCCATCAACTGGTGGTGGTCTCCGGAAGAGATACCTGTTAATTATAGGGACAATCATCCCAGGGCCTCTGTTAGAAGGTGTGGTAATGATCAGTAGGAGACACTTTATTGCACACACAGCAAACAGGAAGTAGGAGGAAACTAGTGTTAGTGGTTTCTGTAATAGAACAGAAGGGGGAATGCATTACACAACAGTAATAACAGTGATGGCTAGTAGCTACTGTATGCAGCATTGGCTAGCATTAATAGCATAGCTATATAGCATCAATGAACATGGCATAGCCTACAGCAGGTTACAGATGTTAACATAGGTTTAACATTGAAAACTGTATAAGGAAACTACTGTTAGTGTGGCTAGGCTAACAGTATTGGCTATTATAGCTGACGTAGCACACAGTATTGCAATATATACAATAGCAGCTATTAGGTGTTAGCAATGGTCAAGTCTCACATTACCATACCTCCAAAATAAAATACAATTTTATTTTTCACGTGCACTGAAAATACAACAGGTATCTATGCTATTAATTAACAAACCTTGCAGTGAAAGGCTTACTTACAAGCCCTTAACTAACAATGCAGTTTTAAGAAAATTAAGTGTAAAGTAAAAAATTGAAAATAAAATGAACAAATAATTAAACAGCAGCAGTAAAATAACAATAACAAAGCAATATAGAGAGGTACCGGTACAGAGTCAATGTGCAGGGGTACCTGTTAGTCCAGGTAATTGTAGGTAGAGTAAAAGTGACTATGCATAGATAATAAACAGAGTAGCAGCAGCATAATAGAGGGGTCTGGGTAGCCTTTTGATTAGCTGTTCATTAGTCTTATAGCTTGGGTGTAGAAGCTGTTAACCTCTCTGCGCACGGAACCAGGTAGCGGGCTGAAATTCCACAACATACGGTGATCGCTACATAAATAGTCATATTAAACATTCATGAAAATACAAGTGTCTCACATGTATCGAAAGCCTAGAATCTTGCTAATCCAACTGCATTGTCAGATTTAGAAAAGGATTTACTGCGAAAGAATACGAGGAGAGTATCTGATGGTAGAGCACCATAAAAAAATACTATTTCAACCAGCACAGGCTAACAAAATCACAAACTGCATTAAAATAAATTGTTTACCTTTGACGATCTTCGTCTATTTGCAATCCCAATGCTCATTGTTACACAATGAATTATCTTTTGTTTGATAAAATCAGTTTTTATAGCCTAACACAAAACATTTTGTGAACCGCTTGTGTCGTCAATTCCGTCTCATTCCATTTT
The DNA here is from genome assembly GCF_034236695.1 of Oncorhynchus nerka. NCBI lineage: Eukaryota > Metazoa > Chordata > Actinopteri > Salmoniformes > Salmonidae > Oncorhynchus > Oncorhynchus nerka. The sequence continues at coordinate 72,665,314 of NC_088397.1, read as the reverse complement.
TGACGACACATTCGAGGGTAAATACCCACACAAAACGTGACTTTTCCAGTCATGTTTGGTTTCATTGCAATCAACTGGTTTGTTTGTAACACAACCAAACCTGATGGGCCATTTCGCGGGACGTATTGACTGCAAGAAACCGATTTGAAGACAACAAGTAATGACATCACTGTGCACCAATGATATGACCTCTGTTTCGTTGATTGACTGTATTTTAACCCAATGACCACTGATCGTCTTGAAATCTATCTGGGTAGATAGCCAATGAGCTGAGGTAAACGGCAATATGCAATGGTTATGTGTTGGAAGACCAACCCATGTAGTAAACTCCAGCGTAAAGAGAGTCATTCGCTATTGAAGTTTTATACCGGAAGGAGCTATGCATATTACACACAGCATTGTTTGGCAAACGCGCAGATTCAGCTGTTTATATATCAATCAGTATGGCGACTAAGTCAGGGAAAGCTAAATCTAAGTCTAGATATACAGGTGTACACACAATTTTTGAAGAAATTGATCGGAAAAGTGAGACAGAGATTGTTGTAGGACGATTCATTTAGCGATTCCCAAGTGGAGGAATATTTTTGGAACGGAGAGGACATGTTTTGGACTGGTAAGTTATTCTCATGCTTATGCCCTTGTTTGAAATTAATAATCTAAAATATTATTTGTCTTTTTTATTTATTTTGGAAGCAATATATAAAAATGTAATGTAGATTAGATGTGAGATGCGTGTGTCTGCCGCCCCACCCCAACCAACATGAAATAGTCTATTTGAGGCTGTTGAGGGGAGAGCAGGCCCACAACAATGGCCAAAGTGAATTGGAGACAGTAGATACAGCTGGTCTGTTGTAATATAATAAAGACAGTAGATCTAGCTGGTCTGTCATAATATAATAGAGACAGTAGATCTAGCTGAAATGTCATAATATAAAAGAGACAGTAGATCTAGCAGGTCTATAATAATATATTCAACCTTATGTTCCCTGTACTCTCTCTCTATATATATATATATATATGTTTATTATACCTGTTGATACTCACTTTACAGCAGAAAGAGACTGCTATGGCACCTGGCATCAGCAGCACAATATTGTGTAGAGCTTTGGCAAAGTGGGTGGGGTTATATCCTTCCTGTTTGGCCCTGTCCGGGGGTCTCATCGGATGGGGCCACAGTGTTTCCTGACCCCTCCTGTCTCAGCCTCCAGTATTTATGCTGCAATAGTTTGTGTCGAGCGACTAGGGTCAGTTTGTTATATCTGGAGTACTTCTTCTGTCTTATCCGGTGTCCTGTGTGAATTTAAGTATGCTCTCTCCAATTCTCTCTTTCTCTCTCTCTCGGAGGACCTGAGCCCTAGGACCATGCGTCAGGACTACCTGGCATGATGACTCCTTGCTGTTCCCAGTCCACCTGGCCTTGCTGCTGTTCCAGTTTCAACTGTTCTGCCTGCGGCTATGGAACCCTAAACTGTGCATATTTACTCTAGAGGTGCTGTGCTGTTGCATCCTCTACAACTACTGTGATTATTATTATTTGACCCTGCTGGTCATCTATGAACGTTTGAAAATCTTGGCCATGTTCTGTTAAAATCTCCACCCGGCACAGCCAGAAGAGGACTGGCCACCCCTCATAGCCTGGTTCCTCTCTAGGTTTCTTCCTAGGTTTTGGCCTCTCTAGGGAGTTTTTCCTAGCCACCGTGCTTCTACACCTGCATTGCTTGCTGTTTAGGGTTTTAGGCTGGGTTTCTGTACAGCACTTTGAGATATTAGCTGATGTACGAAGGGCTATATAAATTAATTTGATTTGATAGAGGACTGAGGGTGTTCCAAATATTAAAAGTGTGTAAATAGTTACCCATGTAACTATTTTGTAAATGTATATATTTTTTTCTTCATATTTTGTTTTCCATATTTTTTTCTCTATCTTTTCGGGGTGTGAGTTAGAATACCATTTTGGCATTTTGTATATACAGTGGGGCAAAAAAGTATTTAGTCAGCCACCAATTGTGCAAGTTCTCCCACTTAAAAAGATGAGAGAGGCCTGTAATTTTCATCAAAGGTACACTTCCACTATGACAGACAAAATGAGAAACAAAAATCCAGACAATCACATTGTAGGATTTTTTTATGAATTTATTTGCAAATTGTGGTGGAGAATAAGTATTTGGTCAATAACAAAAGTTTCTCTCAATACTTTGTTATATACCCTTTGTTGGCAATAACAGAGGTCAAACGTTTTCTGTAAGTCTTCACAAGGTTTTCACACACTGTTGCTGGTATTTTGGCCCATTCCTCCATGCAGATCTCCTCTGGAGCAGTAATTTTTTGGGGCTGTTGCTGGGCAATACGGACTTTCAACTCCCTCCAAAGATTTTCTATTGGGTTCAGGTCTGGAGACTGGCTAGGCCAATCCAGGACCTTGAGATGCTTCTTACGGAGCCACTCCTTAGTTGCTCTGGCTGTGTGTTTCGGGTCGTTGTCATGCTGGAAGACCCAGCCACAGCCCATCTTCAATGCTCTTACTGAGGGAAGGAGGTTGTTGGCCAAGATCTCGCGATACATGGCCCCATCCATCCTCCCCTCAATACGGTGCAGTCTTCCTGTCCCCTTTGCAGAAAAGCATCCCCAAAGAATGATGTTTCCACCTCCATGCTTCACGGTTGGGATGGTGTTCTTGGGGTTGTACTCATCCTTCTTCTTCCTCCAAACACGGTAGGTGGAGTTTAGACCAAAAAGCTCTATTTTTGTCTCATCAGACCACATGACCTTCTGCCATTCCTCCTCTGGGTCATCCGGATGGTCATTGGCAAACTTCAGACGGGCCTGGACATGCGCTGGCTTGAGCAGGGGGACATTACGTGCGCTGCAGGATTTTAATCCATGACGGCGTAGTGTGTTACTAATGGTTTTATTTGAGACTGTGGTCCCAGCTCTCTTCAGGTCATTGACCAGGTCCTGCCATGTAGTTTTGGCCTGATCCCTCACCTTCCTCGTGATCATTGATGCCCCACGAGGTGAGATCTTGCATGGAGCCCCAGACCGAGGGTGATGGACCGTCATCTTGAACTTCTTCCATTTTCTAATATTTCCACCAACAGTTGTTGCCTTCTCACCAAGCTGCTTGCCTATTGTCCTGTAGCCCATCCCAGCCTTGTGCAGGTCTACAATTGTATCCCTGATGTCCTTACACAGCTCTTTGGTCTTGGCCATTGTGGAGAGGTTGGAGTCTGTTTGATTGAGTGTGTGGACAGGTGTCTTTTATACAGGTAACGAGTTCAAACAGGTGCAGTTAATACAGGTAATGAGTGGAGAACAGGAGGGCTTCTTAAAGAAAAACTAACAGGTCTGTGAGAGACGGAATTGTTACTGGTTGGTAGGTGATCAAATACTTATGTCATGCAATAAAATGCAAATTAATTACTTAAAAATCATACAATGTGATTTTCTGGATTTTTCTTTTAGATTCTGTCTCTCACAGTTGAAGTGTACCTATGATAAAAATTATAGACCTCTACATGTGTATCAAATACTTGTTCTCCCCACTGTATTTCAAGGCCTACCTTCAAACTCAATGCCTCTTCGCTTGACAACATGGGAAAATCTAAATAAATCAGCCAAGACCTCAGAAAAAAAATTGTGGACCCCCACAAGTTTGGTTCATCCTTGGGAGCAATTTCCAAATGCCTGAAAGTACCACATACAAACTATACCATCTGTACAAACAATAGTACGCAGGTATAAACACCACGGGACCATGCAGCCTCATACCGCTAAGGAAGGAGACATGTTCTGTCTCCTAGAGATGAACGTACGATGCAAAAAATGCAAATCAATCCCGGAACAACAGCAAAGGACCCTGTGACGATGCTGGAGGAAACAGGTACAAAAGTATCGATATCACAGTAAAATGAGTCCTATACTGACATAACCTGAAAGGCAAGGAAGAAGCCACTGCTCCAAAACTGACAAAAAAGCCAGACTTGATTTTGTCACAAATTAAAATGTGTCACTGATTTGCCCATGGATTGATGTTTCAGCATTGTCTCAATGAAGAGTTCGGGGTTCGACTAGCCATGTGTGACATAGGCGCAATTACAAGCCTGCTAGAGTTAGCAGCAGGCGGACTCGCAATATCCACCATCGTAGTATGGATGAAGCCTGAGATGGAATGTGAAGATATCTGAAGCTGTTTACCTTGCATTGTAGGATTCCCCTCAGGGCTACAGGAGGAAGGTCAATGGATTGTGGCCCAGCTGTTGGTGTGCAGGGCAGAGGTTTATGAGCACTCCTCACTCTGCAACTGCTTGCTGAGAACTGAACCCAGACTGGACTGGACTGTGCTCTTGTATTTGCCCCGGTCCCACCTACCTATTGGACGGATGCCCTGAGGAGATGCAGGTAGGGAGGGTCAAAGGTGGTGATGAGCGGTCAAGTGTCACAATCAGAGGTCATTGGGAGTGGAATGTAACTGGAGAGTTCCAGAGGTTCAAACAGAGTTGCCTGTAATCAAAAAACTACAATTTATATGGGTGCCTAATACTTGTCCTATTTCACCCATGTACAAGTGTGTAATTATGCGCATGTGTGAATTGGAAATGTATATTTTTCATGTCCGAAACCTCGGAGAGTGGGATCACAACCAGGGTCAGCCATTATGAACAGCGCCCCTGGAGCAATTAGGGTTACATGCCTTGCTCAAGGGCATATTGACAGATTGCTTATACATTTTTTCCTCTTGTCGGCTCAGGGATTCAAACCAGTAACTGTATTAATGTGTGCTGAGAGTCGGGAAGCAAGTTCAGGGAGTGAGTGTTTTACTAAATAAACGCAACATACAACAAAACACGAGCAACGCACAGACATAACACTGGAACAGAAACAATAACGCCTGGGGAAGAAACCAAAGGGAGTGACATAGATAGGGAAGGTAAACAGGGAAGTGATGGAGTCCAGGTCAGTCTGATGACGCGCACGATGGTGACAGGTGTGTGCCATATCGAGCAGCCTGGTGGTGACAGTAACCTTTCAGCTACTCGCCCAACACTAACCGCTAGGCTACCTGCCACAAACAGTGAGTACCCATCACCCGCCTCTGCTCTCTGCAGGGTGAGGGAGTCAGGCAGAGTTGGGGGAAGTTAGGTTACTTGTTCCAAGAGTTAGAGAAGGCTGTTAGTTACTGTTCAGGAGAGGGACTGTAAGGGCATTTCGACAATGTCTTTAGGAATATTATGTCATGAAGCAAGATACTGAGAATGTTATTCTGTTATACCAACGTTTTAGCTGTTAGAGAGTCCTTTTTCATTAGTCAACAGATATGAACATTTCATGTATTTTATCCATATCTAATGTCTAAGTGTCACGTTCGTTATAAGGATCGGACCAAGGTGCAGGGTGGTATACGTACATTCTTATTTATTTATTTACACTGAACAAAATAACAAAACGAAATGTGAAGCTATACAAACAAGTGCTGACAGGCAACTACACATAGGCAAGATCCCACAAACACCAAAGGGAAATGGCTACCTAAATATAATCTCCAATCAGAGACAACGATAAACCGCTGCCTCTGATTGGGAACCATATCAGGCCACCATAGACATACAAATCACCTAGACCTACAAAAACTCTAGCCATACAAAAAACCCTAGACAATACAAAGATTACCGTACCCACCCTAGTCACACCCTGACCTAACCAAAATATAAAGAAAACAGAGATATCTCAGGTCAGGGCGTGACACTAAGGCTCTTTGATTTTAACAAATAGCCTACCAAGTAAATGCATTTTTCATAGTATGAAGTAGAACACAGTTCCCGTCTTGAAATAAAAATAGAGATGGGGATTGAATACTGAAGAATATGACATTAATTATTTTTTTTAAAACTCTGTTTATTAAGTTTTACACACACACACACACACACACACACACACATAGACAAGACAAAGCAATATAAATAATATACTCAACTAGAAAAATAAATAAAAATAAAAATACAAAAAATAGCTTTAAAGATACCATACTTTAGACAAGTTAAACATACCAGGCAGAAGGCTACAGAGGTTAAAGGGCAATATATAGTACAGGGACAGAGCAAACACCTCACCATTGTTCCTGTAAACAGTCAAGGGATAAGGGTGGAGAAATGCAGCCACTCACAGAGAGTCATGGCCACAGACCGACCATCCACTGGACAGTTTTTTTTTTACAATGCTTTAAAATAAAAAAATAAAATGATTATTCATGTAGGCGTGAACAAAGTGTAAAAATAACTGGGAAAAACAAGCTCACACTTCAGTCTCTGCCCGAGCAAGATGAACAAGGCATCTGCGGATCACAATCAATAAGCACATGGACCTTAATGCCCCCCCCAGCAAAAACACAGAGAGAGGCTCCTCCAACCCTTAAGTCACAAACTTATTTTAGTATTAATTGGAATGCCATCAGAGGATGGACTGTTTAAAGTAAGACCGGAATGGAGCCCAAGCCTCATCAAACAGTTTGGGGTTCCCACGTGAATTGAATTGGATTTTTTCTAGTTTCAGAGAGCACATCACATCCCTCACCCAATATTTATAAGATGGGGGAGCTGCCATCTTCCAGTTCTGTAGTATTAGCCGTCTAGCTAAAAGAGTTGTATAAGCAACAGTGTCCAACTGGATTCTTGATAGGGGGGTACCCATGGGCAGTACTCCAAAAAGGGATGTAAGGGGAGACGGATCTATAACAGTGTCATATATATCAGAGAAACATTTAAATATGAATTCCCAGAAACCTGACAGTTTATGACAGCCCCAAAACATATGCAACAGTGTGGCTGGTTCCACTTTACATCTGACACAGGTAGGATCAAAATCAGAAAATATTCTTCCAAGTTTGGCCCCCGACCAGTGGATACGGTGAACCACCTTGAATTGAATGAGGCTGTGTCTAGTGCTAAAAGAGGACGAGTGCACCCTGTGCAGCACAGATTCCCAGGCGTCTTCCCCAAGTTCCTCCCCCAAATCCTTTTCCCATCGAGTCTTTAAAGGCACCAAAGAAGGGTTCTGTAAGTCATGAATGATTGCATATACATCTGAAATTGCGCCCCTCGGAAGCTTGTTCAGCTTCAAGATGCTCTCTATAGCTGTATTCGCAGGCCTATTGGGAAATCCAGGTGTGTTAGCCCTGACAAAGTTTCTAGTCTGGAAATAGCGGAAAAAGTGGGATTGGGGGAGATTGAACTTTTCCTGCAGCTGAGAAAAAGAGGCAAATGTATCATCAAAGAATAATTGGGCTAGCGAGGAGAGGCCTAGTGAGTGCCAAATGCCAAAAGCCCCATCATTCAAAGATGGAGGAAATAAAATGTTCTGATTGATTGGGCCTGATAGAGAAAACCCTCGGAGGCTAAAGGCTAAACGGAACTGATTCCAAATTTTAAGAGACTGCTTTACAATTGGGTTGACACACCTTTTGCCTACCTTTTGCCTAGGGACACTGGGAGAGACGAGCACAGCACAGAGGAAAGTGCTGCAGGTTTACACGATTCAGACTCCATCTGGACCCAGAGTGGTCTAGGGCCAGTAGGATCAGCGAGACTTTCTGCTCCCAGCCCGCCCCGATTATGCTTTGAATGGCATCATTAGAGCGTAGTGCAATGGCGAGAGGCTTGATTGCCAAAACAAACAACAAGGGGGAGAGTGTGCAACCCTGTCTGGATCCGCGGTGCAAGGGAAAATAGTCAGAGGACAAGTTATTAGTCTGTACCGAAGCCATGGGGGAAAAATAAAGAATCTTTATCCACGCAATGAATTTGGGGCCAAAGCCAAACCTATAAAGGGCAGCTGTTAGGTAATCCCACTCAATGCGGTCAAACACTTTTTCGGCATCAAGTGAGACCACCACCTCCGGGTCCTCCGACGCTGGGGAGTACATTATATTCATAAGGTGCCTAATATTGAAAAATAAATGCCTATTTCTCACAAAGCCAGTCTGGTCAGAGTGTATTACTTGGTGCAGCAAGCCTTCCATACGGATGGCTAAAAGCTTAGCTAGGATTTTGTAATCATAGTTTAAAAGCGAGATTGGGCGATAGGATCCACATTCCAGGGGGTCTTTGTTTTTCTTTAGTAGTAATGAAATTGAAGCCTGATAAAGACTAGGCGGTAGCTTTGAAGTATTGAGGCACTCTGCAAATAGTCGAGACAAGAATGGGCAAAGCAGACCAGAAAACGTCCTGTAAAATTCGGTTGGAAAACCGTCCGGACCCGGTGATTTACCACTTTTCATTGCGGACACTGCTGTTGCAATCTCCTCAAGCGTAAATTCTTCTTCTAGATAGTCATGGGAGTCTGTATCAATTGAAGGCATATTCAAGCCATTAAAGAAGGAGTCAATCAGCAAGGGGTCTTGAGGGGATTCAGAGGTGTATAGCGCAGAGTAAAATTGTTTAAATTGATCATTGATCTCTTTATGTATAACTGTGGTGGCACCAGACGGGGTCCTTATTTGTGGGATTAAACGTGAGGCCTCAGATTTACGGATCTGATGCGCAAGGAGTTTACTGGCCTTGTCGCCTTGTTCATAGACTTTGTATCGAGCTCGCAAGAGTAACTGTTCAGCTTGCCTGGTAGAAAGCTCATCAAATTCAGATTGGAGTAGTTGGCGCTCTTTATGCAGATCAGAGGAAGGATCTGTAGCATACTTCTCATCCAGTGTGGCTATGGACTCGCTCAGGTCCCGAAGTCGCTGGGAGCGAACTCTGTTTTGGTTGGCTGTATAAGAAATAATTTGGCCACGTAGGTATGCTTTGAGAGACTCCCATATGGTAGAGCAGGACATACCTGGTGTTGAATTAGTTTCTAGGAATAAGGTGATTTCAGAAGAGATGAAATTGACAAACTCCTTATCTGAGAGTAAAATGGGGTTGAGACGCCATTGATAACACATAGGAGGTCGCTGGGGAAACTCTAGTTCAAGCACTAATGGTGAATGGTCAGAGATAACAATACTCTCGTAAGTACACTGCCGAAGGTTAGGCAGAAGTTTTTTGTCCAAAAAGAAGTAATCAATCCGGGAGTATGTTTGATGAACATGAGAATAAAAGGAATATTGTCTATCTGTAGGATGTAGGAAACGCCAGGCCTCAAACATAGCATATTTCTGAAGAAAGGATTGAATAAGTAGGGCACATTTAGATGGGCCTGTATTTGTTTGTGAGGACTTGTCAAGAACTGGGGACATTTTACAGTTGAAATCCCCCCCTAAAATCAACAAATGAGAATCTAAATTGGGAATAGTAGACAGAAAGGAAGAAATGAAACTTGTGTCATCCCAATTGGGAGCATAAACACTAGCCAAAACAAGAGGGGTAGAAAACAGTTCACCGGTTACTATGACGTATCGTCCCTTAGGCTCAGCAATAACCTCAGAAGCTACAAAGGGAGTAGCTTTATCAACCAGAATAGCAGCACCTCTTGATTTACTATGAAAGTTTGAGTGGAACACTTGACCAACCCAGTCCTTACGCATCCTAAAATGCTCACCAGTCCTCAAGTGAGTCTCTTGTAGAAATGCAATATTTGCATTCAAACCCTTTAAGTGTGTCAACACCCTCTTACGCTTCACCGGGTTGTTAACCCCTTTGGTATTCCAAGAAATGTACTTGATCGTATTATTTCGGCCCCTCAGGGCATTCCGTTATTCAACCCTGTCATTAGAGCATAGAATGGAAAAGCAATGAGCGCCCAAAACCCCCAGAATAACTTGTCTCAGAGTAATAATGTACGGTGGTAAATGTTTGGAAAAAGTACAGAAAAAAAAACAGATAAAAAAACTAAAAAGACAGAATGACAACATTAGAACTGAACAATTCAACCTGCCCCCCCACCCCTCCCCCCATCCCAGACAATACCTCCCCAAATGAGGTACAAGCCTAAATAGAACATGTTCCTTTCGCACAGTATGTCTGTGAGAGTGCGGTCTTAAACCTAAACCCACAGTCCCGCTCATTAAAGTCGCGTTTTGTTAGTGGATCAAGCAGCAAAAAGAAAGATTTGTATGTATTTTTTCAAATAAAAAAAAGGCGAATCCCTTGTGCAAACGGAATGACAAAAGCACCACTTGTAGATGTATATAATTGTATTCCCAGTCTTATAACAGGCATTGAGAGGGAAAATAAATCAAATGTATAAAGGCTCTCAGCCAAAAATCTAATTTGAAGTAAGGAAATCGTAGTAAGACAATCAAAAATAATAGTAATTATAATAGTAGTCTAGTTGAAGCTGAGACAGCTTACAACCAATACCAAAAAACTACGTGCGCGCAACGTTGAGCGTTTGCTGGGCATAAATGACGCTCAAAACTTTTAAAATTAAAGTGAGGCCGCAAAAACCTTGTAGCCTCGGGAGACATGTACTGTTAACTGGGTCAATGCAAACGGATGCAGTAAACAAATAACCAAAAATATTTTGAGTCACCGAGACAATGTGTAAACAAACTAAATAGGTGAGCGAGATAAGGCACGCACACTAGACGATCAAAACATTAGATCACCTCAAATAAGCCTGAATAGTTTCACCAACTATACAAGACTAGCCTGTTATGTCTAAGCATAATTGTACCACAAGTGGGTTACTTACTATCCACAGTACGCAAGCAACAGTTGCTGAACTGTGAGCATATTCAAGACTTCTTAACTTGACGTTGAATGTGAGCCATAGCCTCATCCGGAGATTCAAATGTGTAGTCTTTACCCTCGTGAGATATCCATAAACAGCCAGGAATCGCAGTCCATACTTCACACTTGGATGGTCCCGAAGTACTCGTTTGGCCTGTCCGAAAGCTGCGCGCTGCCTGGAAACAGTGGGGGAGTAGTCCTGGTAGATGGAAAAGCTCTGTCCTTGAAAATTCAGAGTGATTGCGGGCTCGTCGGAGGATCTCCATCTTCTCATGAAAAAAGTGCACTCAAAGAATTATGTCACAGGGCCTCTCCCCATCCCGGGGCTTTGGGCGCAGCGACCGGTGGGCTCGATCAATCAGGGGCTTTTCATGTAAAACAAGAACATCCTTCAGCAGCCCCGAAACTAAATCCGTGGTGCGATGCATTTCGGCGGACTCTGGGACCGATACAAGTTTCAGATTATTGCAGCGAGAGAATCCCTCTAGACTCACGCAGCTCTCCTTCACCTTTTTCAAATCCGCAGCTAGGCGTTTAACTTCAGCCTCCAGGGATGTAGTTAAATCGGAGACATTAGTAGCAGAGGCCTCCAGTGCTGCAATCGTTGTGCAGTTGTTGTTTTGAGTATTGTGATTGCTGGCACAGTCTCGTTCTGCAGGATGGTTAAATCTGCTTTTAAAGTATCAGAAACCTCCTGTATTCTGGCCTCAACCGTAGCAAATCAAATCAAATCACATTTATTTATATAGCCCTTCGTACATCAGCTGATATCTCAAAGTGCTGTACAGAAACCCAGCCTAAAACCCCAAACAGCAAGCAATGCAGGTGTAGAAGCACGGTGGCTAGGAAAAACTCCCTAGAAAGGCCAAAACCTAGGAAGAAACCTAGAGAGGAACCAGGCTATGTGGGGTAGCCAGTCCTCTTCTGGCTGTGCCGGGTGGAGATTATAACAGAACATGGCCAAGATGTTCAAATGTTCATAAATGACCAGCATGGTCGAATAATAATAAGGCAGAACAGTTGAAACTGGAGCAGCAGCACAGTCAGGTGGACTGGGGACAGCAAGGAGTCATCATGTCAGGTAGTCCTGGGACACGGTCCTAGGGCTCAGGTCCTCCGAGAGAGAGAAAGAAAGAGAGAATTAGAGAGAGCATATGTGGGGTGGCCAGTCCTCTTCTGGCTGTGCCGGGTGGAGATTATAACAGAACATGGCCAAGATGTGCAAATGTTCATAAATTACCAGCATGGTCGAATAATAGTACGGCGGAACAGTTGAAACTGGAGCAGCAGCATGGCCAGGTGGACTGGGAACAGCAAGGAGTCATCATGTCAGGTAGTCCTGGGGCATGGTCCTAGGGCTCAGGTCAGTTGAAACTGGAGCAGCAGCATGGCCAGGTGGACTGGGGACAGCAAGGAGTCATCATGTCAGGTAGTCCTGGAGCATGGTCCTAGGGCTCAGGTCCTCCGAGAGAGAGAAAGAAAGAGAGAAGGAGAGAATTAGAGAACACACACTTAGATTCACACAGGACACCGAATAGGACAGGAGAAGTACTCCAGATATAACAAACTGACCCTAGCCCCCCGACACATAAACTACTGCAGCATAAATACTGGAGGCTGAGACAGGAGGGGTCAGGAGACACTGTGGCCCCATCCGAGGACACCCCCGGACAGGGCCAAACAGGAAGGATATAACCCGGAGCAACCACCTGTGTTTTCATTTCAACTATCTCAGAGCGTAGTAGTTTGATGGCCTCGATAATGTTCATTTCAGCGCCGCCAGGCCAAGCCGCGCCCCCGGTTAAAGTGTGCGTCCCCGGGCCCTCAGACTCAGGAGAGGGCGGTGATGAGAGCGGGTCTTGTAGGCCGGGTTTTCTCAAAGTCATGCTTTTGGCCTTATGTTTGGTCGACATGCTGACATTCGGAAGCAAAGTAGTCTTGTTTTTTACGGAAAGGGATCACCAAATTAATATTTGAAAATAAATACGGTTCTGCTGCAGAATTCATATAAACTTTAAGAATACCACGGGAGCAAACGGAAAACACGTCAGTCGCTCATGGCGTCCCCTACCATCCCCCGACATTTAAATTTAACCAGGGATTTTATTTTAGATTTTTGGCATTCAGAATGATTTTCTGAACATTCTCACCACACAGTTTCACATGTACACATAGAATAAAGACACAAAACATTTAGAGGTTTCATCAATGTGTGATGAGAATTACGACTATAGTTACATATTATGAGGATGATGATATTGATGATGATCATGATATTGATGATTAAAAAAAGAATAAAGGTTAAATAAAATTGTGATGATGGTAATAGCTTTTGCACATGGAAACCTTCGCACCTGTTACTTTTGAGGGGAATTGTCACATGAATAGGCCAAGATAACGAAAAGGGCTCATTGAGTGTGCGATCCTTTAACCCCTACTCATTTGACATTTGATTCATTATGGACATTATCCAACCAACAAAAAAAGGAAACAGTGATATTGAGCCTGAAGTTGATTTGTTTATTTCAGTGTTTATTTTTCCAGTGCATTACCACATAATCTGTTTTGTGAAATCTTCTAGAAGCAAAACAATTTGTGAAGAACAATTTGTGAAGAAGTTCATAACTTAATGAGCCATATCATTGATTTACTCACACATCGAAATGTTTTATGGTTCTTGATAACAGTAGAACATGATTTCACAAGAAACAGAAAAATACCACTGAATGTGTGTGTGTGTGTGTGTGTGTGTGTGTGTGTGTGTGTGTGTGTGTGTACCGTATATGTATGTCTGTATGTACGCCCCTGCCTGACCGCCTGTGTGTCAAGTTACCTCCCTCCCCTCCGCCACCCTTGCAGCGTATAAGGTCTGGTCAGACAGAACGACCCAGACACAGAGCCAGTCTGGGCATGCCTTCATGGGCAGAACAGAACAGATGTTACCATGTCTGGCCTAGTTCTTCTGAGGAGACATATGTAGGCCTGACTGGCCAAGCTGTTCTGGAGTCAGCTGTTCCAGCATGGGCCACTCATTAGGTCAGACATACAAGCACAGCAGCCTCTGCATCCCAAATTACACCCTATACTATATAGATTTTTTCTATTGTGCTATTGACTGTACTTTTGATTATCCTATGTGTAACAATGTGTTGTTTTTTGTTGCTCTGCTTTGCTTTATCTTGGCCAGGTCGCAGTAGTAAATGAGAACTTGTCCTCAACTGGCCGACCTGGTTAAATAAAGGTGAAATAAAAAATAAATACAAAAAAATTGTAGTGCACTACTTTTCACCAAATCCCTTAGGGGCCCTCATAAAAGTAGCACACTGTTCACATGAGGGTGCCATTGGGATCCAGCCAGCTCAATATGCCTCCATATACAGTGAATTCAGAAAGGAACCCCTTGACTTTTTCTGCATTTTGTTACGTTACAGCCTTATTCTAAAATTGAAAAAAAAATAGTTTACATTTTTTCCCCCTCATCAATCTACAGTGGTTCCTCCTTTAAAAGTTGCATAATACTGCGGCACACCTTGCGGGCTGTTGCAGCATTCTTTGGCATGTTATCAATTTGTCAGGCATTTTTTCAGTTAATGCAAGTTATTGCTAGTCTGACCACCAGAGGACCTCTTTGAGAAGCAGTTGATAGTCTTCCATATTGGCATTAGCAGATAATTTAAAACCTTTTTTTATAATTTACATAGTATACGGGATTGATTTTAAGAAATTTGGCTCTATTAATTTGGTTTTTATATGACCAATCACATTGAGTGGTTCCAATGACGAATTTGACGCGAGCCACCCGTCCCTGAGCAGGGTGACCTTACGTGCGCTGCAGGATTTTAATCCATGATGGCGTAGTGTGTTACTAATGGTTTTATTTGAGTCTGTGGTCCCAGCTCTCTTCAGGTCATTGACCAGGTCCTGCCATGTAGTTTTGGCCTGATCCCTCACCTTCCTCGTGATCATTGATGCCCCACGAGGTGAGATCTTGCATGGAGCCCCAGACCGAGGGTGATTGACCGTCATCTTGAACTTCTTCCATTTTCAAATAATTCCACCAACAGTTGTTGCCTTCTCACCAAGCTGCTTGCCTATTGTCCTGTAGCCCATCCCAGCCTTGTGCAGGTCTACAATTTTATCCCTGATGTCCTTACACAGCTCTTTGGTCTTGGCCATTGTGGAGAGGTTGGAGTCTGTTTGATTGAGTGTGTGGACAGGTGTCTTTTATACAGGTAACGAGTTCAAACAGGTGCAGTTAATACAGGTAATGAGTGGAGAACAGGAGGGCTTCTTAAAGAAAAACTAACAGGTCTGTGAGAGCCGGAATTGTTACTGGTTGGTAGGTGATCAAATACTTATGTCATGCAATAAAATGCAAATTAATTACTTAAAAATCATACAATGTGATTTTCTGGATTTTTCTTTTAGATTCTGTCTCTCACAGTTGAAGTGTACCTATGATAAAAATTATAGACCTCTACATGTGTATCAAATACTTGTTCTCCCCACTGTATTTCAAGGCCTACCTTCAAACTCAATGCCTCTTCGCTTGACAACATGGGAAAATCTAAATAAATCAGCCAAGACCTCAGAAAAAAAATTGTGGACCCCCACAAGTCTGGTTCATCCTTGGGAGCAATTTCCAAATGCCTGAAAGTACCACATACAAACTATACCATCTGTACAAACAATAGTACGCAAGTATAAACACCATGGGACCATGCAGCCTCATACCGCTAAGGAAGGAGACACGTTCTGTCTCCTAGAGATGAACGTACGATGCAAAAAATGCAAATCAATCCCGGAACAACAGCAAAGGACCCTGTGACGATGCTGGAGGAAACAGGTACAAAAGTATCGATATCACAGTAAAATGAGTCCTATACTGACATAACCTGAAAGGCAAGGAAGAAGCCACTGCTCCAAAACTGACAAAAAAGCCAGACTTGATTTTGTCACAAATTAAAATGTGTCACTGATTTGCCCATGGATTGATGTTTCAGCATTGTCTCAATGAAGAGTTCGGGGTTCGACTAGCCATGTGTGACATAGGCGCAATTACAAGCCTGCTAGAGTTAGCAGCAGGCGGACTCGCAATATCCACCATCGTAGTATGGATGAAGCCTGAGATGGAATGTGAAGATATCTGAAGCTGTTTACCTTGCATTGTAGGATTCCCCTCAGGGCTACAGGAGGAAGGTCAATGGATTGTGGCCCAGCTGTTGGTGTGCAGGGCAGAGGTTTATGAGCACTCCTCACTCTGCAACTGCTTGCTGAGAACTGAACCCAGACTGGACTGGACTGTGCTCTTGTATTTGCCCCGGTCCCACCTACCTATTGGACGGATGCCCTGAGGAGATGCAGGTAGGGAGGGTCAAAGGTGGTGATGAGCGGTCAAGTGTCACAATCAGAGGTCATTGGGAGTGGAATGTAACTGGAGAGTTCCAGAGGTTCAAACAGAGTTGCCTGTAATCAAAAAACTACAATTTATATGGGTGCCTATACTTGTCCTATTTCACCCATGTACAAGTGTGTAATTATACGCATGTGTGAATTGGAAATGTATATTTTTCATGTCCGAAACCTCGGAGAGTGGGATCACAACCAGGGTCAGCCATTATGAACAGCGCCCCTGGAGCAATTAGGGTTACATGCCTTGCTCAAGGGCATATTGACAGATTGTTTATACATTTTTTCCTCTTGTCGGCTCAGGGATTCAAACCAGTAACTGTATTAATGTGTGCTGAGAGTCGGGAAGCAAGTTCAGGGAGTGAGTGTTTTACTAAATAAACGCAACATACAACAAAACACGAGCAACGCACAGACATAACACTGGAACAGAAACAATAACGCCTGGGGAAGAAACCAAAGGGAGTGACATAGATAGGGAAGGTAAACAGGGAAGTGATGGAGTCCAGGTCAGTCTGATGACGCGCACGATGGTGACAGGTGTGTGCCATATGAGCAGCCTGGTAGTGACAGTAACCTTTCAGCTACTCGCCCAACACTAACCACTAGGCTACCTGCCACAAACAGTGAGTACCCATCACCCGCCTCTGCTCTCTGCAGGGTGAGGGAGTCAGGCAGAGTTGGGGGAAGTTAGGTTACTTGTTCCAAGAGTTAGAGAAGGCTGTTAGTTACTGTTCAGGAGAGGGACTGTAAGGGCATTTCGACAATGTCTTTAGGAATATTATGTCATGAAGCAAGATACTGAGAATGTTATTCTGTAATTCATGTCAGTGTTATGATTGTCCTTAACCTTGAGATGTTATGAGTAGTTCATGTCACACAGCATGTGATTATCAGATTTTCCAGATACTCTAAAATGCTATACAGGTGCTGATGACATGAGATCTACACATGAATGAAGGGCAGCATTAAGAGGACGCTTTAGCTTTAATTCAACTGATTTGAGGGTCATACTGTATCTTCTCTCACATTGGCCTTCTTAGCTTCTTTGTCTCTATTTCAAATGACACCCTATTTGTTATTTAGTGCACAACTTTTGACCAGGACTCATAGGGATCAGGTAAAAAAAATAGTGCTATTGACTGTACTTTTGATTATCCTATGTGTAACACTGTGTTGTTTTTTGTTGCTCTGCTTTGCTTTATCTTGGCCAGGTCGCAGTAGTAAATGAGAACTTGTTCTCAACTGGCCGACCTGGTTAAATAAAGGTGAAATAAAAAATAAATACAAAAAAATTGTAGTGCACTACTTTTCACCAAATCCCTTAGGGGCCCTCAAAAGTAGCACACTGTTCACAAGAGGGTGCCATTGGGATCCAGCCAGCTCAATATGGGATTGATTTTAAGAAATTTGGCTCTATTAATTTGGTTTTTATATGACCAATCACATTGAGTGGTTCCAATGACGAATTTGACGCGAGCCACCCGTCCCTGGGTGAAGATGGCTGACAAAACATTACGGTGGAATCAAATGTAAGTAGTTATAACGTCATAACGAGTCAAGCAAAAGATTTACAATTGAGAGGAATATGTTAGTTAATGTAGAGACAAACATTTGTGCATATTTTTTTGTCACAAAATTTATTGTCAAAAATCGCTATTTAGCAAGTTAACTTACTAGCTAACATTAGCCAGCTAGTTGGCTAGTGTTATGACATGACAATGAATTTGTAATTCGTGTTGTTTAATGTTTTAGGGATTCATGAGAGAACCATCAAACCAGGCTGTCATCTTGTGAAACAGTGGACGTAAAGAATCTAGCTAGCTAAAGCATTTACTGCAAATTGGTGCATCAAAGCAGGGACCGAGAGACTGAAAAACAGCTTATATCTCAAGGCCATCAGACTGTTAAACAGCCACCACTAACATTGAGTGGCTGCTGCCAACATACTGACTCAACTCCAGCTCACTTTAATAATGGAAATTGATGGAAATTGATGTAAAAAAAAATGTATCACTAGCCACTTTAAACAATGCCACTTAATATAATGTTTACATACCCTACATTACTCATCACATATGTATATGTATATACTGTACTCTATATCATCTACTGCATCTTTATTTAATACATGTATCACTAGCCATTTTAAACTATGCCACTTTGTTTACATACCCTACATTACTCATTTCATATGTATATACTGTACTCGATACCATCTACTGCATCTTGCCTATGCCGTTCTGTACCATCACTCATTCATATATCTTTATGTACATATTCTGTATCCCTTTACACTTGTGTGTGTATAAGGTAGTAGTTGTGGAATTGTTAGGGTTAGATTACTCGTTGGATATTACTGCATTGTCGGAACTAGAAGCACAAGCATTTCACTACACTCGCATTAACATCTGCTAACCACGTGTATGTGACAAATAAAATTTGATTTGAATGTACAATTGTGTAAGCTTGCCTTGCAATGCAGCTGAAGTAAAATAGCTAGCTAACTATTTACTTGCTTATTGTGTAGTGAGGATTAAAAAATGGTATGCCTATGGATGTGTAGCTAGCTACAGTATGTAGCCAATATGTGTATGGACCCTAAAACGTTAGGTTCTGAACTAATATTCGTACCAATCTATGAACCTCAGCTATCATAGTTGTTGTATCAAGTCTGAATGGCATTAATGAAGCCTATGGATAGAGTAGAATATAATAACTTTATTGTGCCAAGGATGCAAGTCCTATATACATGTACTGTAGTTATTACCACGCATGAGATCCCCACATTGTAGCCTGTACATTGAATATATTCACTGATCATGTACTCTTCCTTGGCAAATAAAAGTGCAGTTCAGGTATGAATCTCTGAGGCATTATTTTTTTAGTCATATCAAACTTCATTCTTTGAATTACAATTATACACTTCAATAGTGTTTACCACTCCTGCTTCTGAGGCATCAATGATTACACATTGTAACTATGTAATAGATGAGAAACATGATTTAAGTGAAGGCTGATTTGTAACTCATATATATACAGAAAAAAACGATGTATATCTAACTCCCTTCATCTGCATTAATCTGAGGACATAGGATATTATTTCAATGAGATACCTGTTACAACAAATGAGTGAGGAGGTGTGGAGTCAGGCGCAGAGAGCAAAAGATGTGGGAAAACACACGCTTTAATGTCCAGTAAAAATAACATGAACAAAAGTAGGAAAACAAATGATCAGAAATAATAACCGGACAGCGCGAAACCCAAAATACAAACAAAATACACTCAAACACAAAACAGACGAACAAGCCCGCACGAAACAGAAGCGGGCTGAACAAGCTATATATAACCCCACCCTAACAACCAAACAAGAAACAGGTGATACCAATCAGACAAAACCAAAGGAACACAGAACAACGGATCGGTGATAGCTAGTAGACCGGCGACGACGACCGCCGAGCGCCACCCGAACAAGAAGGGGAGTCACCTTCGGTAATATTCGTGACAATACCTAATTTCCAGTGAAGAATGTAAAACGCTTTATAGAAAGTAGTTCATTATCTAGGTGTTATTAATACATGTATTATAATTAAGATAATTGTAATATTATATTATGAATACAAGTTCAATTTATACTTTAATGCACATATGGGTGTGCATTATAAAACAAGGAAGAAAGATGAGGTGGGGTGATAGGTGTAGAAGACAGAAAGGGAAAGAGGTAAGAACAGAGGCATATGATTAATGAATTACAGTGCTACCCTAATATTCTCTCAGTTCATGACAATTACAGTGACTCTAGCCGTGTCTTCTAACCAGCCTTGGGCCCCCAGTTGGCCCGAAGGTTATCTTAAGAGTGGGTGAGGTGGCGATGACTGGACTGGCTTTCTCTCTCATATCAAAACATACCTGCAGATGAGAGACAGATGGATAGAGAGATTATGATTAAGCCTTGTTTTTTTATTATTACACGGTCAGACATCATAATCATCAGGAGGTGAAATGCAAAACTGATCTTGGATCATTAACTCTGGGACTACTACATCTCAATGTAAAGCATCTCTTCAATAATACTTCCTGTTGACCCGACCAAGTGACCGCTCACCTATGGTTACGCTGTGCCCTCTGTGTCAGCCAGTTCAGATGCGGGAGGTGTTCACCAACACAGCTGATATAACCAAGAGGATTTAGGGAGAAAGGGAGAGGGATGAAGTGAAGGAGAGAGACTGTTATTGTGTGTGTGTGGTCTCACCTGGTGTCCACATTAAGTGGCTACAGAGGACTTTATGCTGAAAAACAGACACGAGGACAAACAATAGATGTCAATGTCAGTAGAAGATACTGTAGCTGACACAGACACCTATCGGAGTGTACCTGAAACATTTAAATATGGAGGGCTACGTGTCTCACCACTTGGTTATTGCAAGGCTAACCCCCAGGAAAATCATGACTTGGCAGCAACAGATAGTACAGTGAAAATGGCTGTGTTTATGTGGTGTAAATCTGAATATTAGCAGCTGACATCTTAAGTTTTTTTTAAAATTTATGCATGTGAGACAGGTTCCATGTACAACAAGACAGGCAGAGAGGAAGAGAGAAAAAGAACACAGAACAGTTGAATTACCTCTGGTTATGGACACTTTTGTCAGCAATAAAGCTTCCAAGGCCTGTTCCTCGGACAGTGAACATCTGGCAATATCTACATTTTCGAAACCTTGATCAGCTCGCTCTCTGAAAGTAAAGAAAATAGCTTATTTTTTGTAGATACAGAAACAATAATTGAGATATGACCGTTCAATCTAAAGCAGCAGATGTCATTTTCAGGATACGTCAATACAGCACAGAAAGCGTAACACCAGACTGGTATTGTGGTTGTTCATTAGGTGATGGTGCAGGTATCATTGCATATTTGCCATCTACACGCTGCAAAGACTCCCTAACTCTTCGCCATTGTACATGATGGCCTATTCCTCTGAGACTTCCTTTGACCATTCTAAAGCCCGCATGGGCCATCCTTGCCTTAATGACGCTGACTTTGTGGTCTAACTCTTCATCTGACATATCAAAATAGCATTCCCTGACAGACATATTGTGTTCTTTCATTCTTCGGTAAAAAAAAGCTAACAATTGTCATGAAATATAATTATATATTGACTATGAAACAAATATGACATGGTCTGCTTATGAGTTGCCATGAAGGAAAGTTTGACTAATTCAACTGAAAATGGCGAGAACAGGCATTCGTGCTAAATGTTTTTGGTTAGCTTGAGAATAATAATTGCATGATTTATCATTCTACGGTACGTATATTATGAACCGACACTGAATTGTAGGAGCTCTGTAAAAGTTGGACGGAAGAACGCCCAGTGCTGCTTACCTGAGATGCCATCATCACACAGTCCTTTTTCGTAGACTTCCTTTGTGTCTGAAAAAAGTTGCTTTCAGAACAATTTCTTTTGATTGAAAATAAAAAAAGTTTTGCTCTTGACAAAAAGACACACATGTACCTCCATAGCATATAACAATTTGCCCGTGAATAACTACACCTTAATACAAACATGCTACTGTTTGCAGAATTATTGACGCACAACTGAAGATGCTGCCATATCCTGCCAGCACGCCCACAAGCGAGCCACTCAGGCGCAGAATAATGATGCATGGAAGAGGGAAAAGAACGAGATGGGAACAACAACAATTTGTTGCAAGTTGGGGAGGGGGGCTAATAGTTGAATAATAGATTATTCAACCTTTACTAATGAATAGTCTAATAGCCGAGCTAGGTGTGAAAACCCCCCCTCCTATCACACACCAGATTTGCCCTAATGACCAAGGGGTAGCTTGCTGCTCAACGCAATAAAGTAGTGACTTTTCAAATAAGTTACCTTACACGTTATGTTCGCTGACAATTTGTTAGCTACGCTGTCCATACGAACCACATACCAGCACATACTCCTGTAATGATATGCTATGTTAGCTAGCTACCTAAAGTTAGTAGTTATACATCAAACTTGCCAGTATATGAACTATAGGCTATCTAACTACCCATCGTTTATTGACTTGATTATTCCCGTCATTCTTAGCTTAGCTGAATGGTATAGTCATAGTGCATTCTCAATGGACATTCGGGTGCTTTCGTAAATTTGCTCTGGCACTCTCGTCTGAGTGTACCAGAGCGCAGATTAATACAATTATGAGTGCTCACCACCCGTTGAATATAGCCGGTGTCAGTAAACATCGGCACAAAAACATAATTAAATTGTTTCCAGCAGCACAGTTACAGTCACCAACACTCTGGTTAACAGTAAAATGGTCAGAGTGGTCTCATTTATGTCTGGAAGTAGCTAGCAAGCTAGCCAACATTAGCTTGGGTGCTTGACTGCTGTTGTAAGGCCAGAACGCTCAAATCAATCCTACTCCTTGGCCCACACATCCAGTGTACACTCTGAGAGCAAAACAAGCATACTTCCAAAGTTGTGGCAAAATGGCTTAAGGACAACAAAGTCAAGGTATTGGAGTGGCCATCTCAAAGCCCTGACCTCAATTCCATAGAAGATATGTGGGCAGAATTGAAAAAGCGTGTGCGAGCCTGGAGGCCTTCAAACTTGACTCAGTTACAGCAGCTCTGTCAGGTGAAAATGGGCCAAAATTCACCTAACTTATTGTGTGAAGCTTGTGGAAGGCTACCCGAAACGTTTGACCCACGTTAAACATTTAAAGGCAATGCTACCAAATACCAATTGAGTGTATGTAAACTTGTGACCCACTGAGAATGTGATGAAAGAAATTAAAGCTGAAATAATCATTCTCTCTACTATTATTCTGACATTTCACATTCTTAAAATAAAGTGGTGGTCCTAACTGACCTAAAAAAAGGGGAATTTTTACTAGGATTAAATGTTATTAATAGTGAAAAACTGAGTTTAAATCTATTTGGCTAAGGTGTATGTTAACTTCAGACTTCAACTGTATGATAGAGAGAAGCAGTAGCGTAAAAGAGAGGTTTGCGGGTGGTGGGTGGCGGGACACAATGCAGATTTCCTGGGTATCCAATGTGCGGGGAAACCAGTTGGTTGGGCTAATGGAGGTAGTGTGTACATGAATGTATAGTTAAAGTGACTATGTATATATGATAAACGGAGAGTACCAGCAGCATAAAAGAGGGGTTGGGGGGTGGCACCCAATGCAAATAGTCCGGGTAGTCATTTGAATACCTGTTCAGGAGTCTTGTCCTCTTGCTCAGTTGTGCACCGGGGCCTCCCACTCCTCTTTCTATTCTGGTAAGGGCCAGTTTGCGTTGTTCTGTGAAGGGAGTAGTACATAGCGCTGTACAAGATCTTCAGTTTCTTGGCAATTTCTCACATGGAATAGCCTTCATTTCTCAGAACAAGAAAAGACTGACGAGTTTCATAAGAAAGTTATTTTTTTCTGCCGATTATGAGACTGTAATCGAAACCCACAAATGCTGATGCCCCACATACTCAACTAGTCTAAAGAAGGCCAGTTCTATTTCTTCTTTAAACTGCACAAAGGTTTTCAGCTATGCTAACACAATTGCAGATGTGTTTTCTAATGATCAATTAGCCTCTTAAGATGCTAAACTTGGATTAGCTCACACAACGTGCCATTAGAACACAGGAGTGATGGTTGCTGAAAATGGGCCTCTGTACGCCTATGTAGATATTCCATAAAAATCTGCCGTTTCCAGCCACAATAGTCATTTAAAACATTAACAATGTCTGCACTGTATTACGGATCAATTTCATGTTATTTTAATGGACCAAAAATGTGCTTTTCTTTCAAAAACATGGACATTTCGAAGTGACCCCAAACTTTGAACGGTAGTGTATATAGTACCACACAAAATTTTGGACACACCTACATTACTCATTCAAGGGTTTTTCTTGATTTTTACTATTTTCTACATTGTAGAACAATAGTGAAGACATCAAAACTATGAAATAACACATATGGAATCATGTCGTGAACAAAAAATGTGTTAAACAAATCAAAATATATTTTAGATTTGAGATTCTTCAAAGTAGCCACCCTTTGCCTTGATGACAGCACACTCTTGGCATTCACTCAAACTGCTTCAACTGGAATGCTTTTCCAACAGTCTTGAAGGAGTTCCCAAATATGCTGAGCACTTGTTGGCTGTTTTTCCTTCACTCTGTGGTCCAACTCATCCCAAACCATCTCAATTGGGTTGAGGTCGGGTGATTGTGGAGGCCAGGTCATCTGATGCAGCCCTCCATCACTCTCCTTCTTGGTCAAATAGCCCTTACACACCCTGGAGGTGTGTTAGGTCATTGTCCTGATGAAAAATAAATGATATTGTGATTAAGAGGAAACCAGATTCGATGGCGTATAGCTGCAGAATGCTGTGGTAGCCAAGCTGGTTAAGTGTGCCTTGAATTCTAAATAAATCACTGACACTGTCACCAGCAAAGCACCCCCACAAGATCACACCTCCTCCATGCATCATGGTGGGAACCAAACATGCGGAGATCATCAGTTCACATACTCTGTATCTCACAAAGACACTGCTCTTGGAACCAAAAATCTCAAATTTGGATTCATCAGACCAAATTACAGATTTCCACCCATCTAATGTCTATTGCTCATGTTCCTTGGCCCAAGCAAGTCTCTTCTTCTTATTGATGTCCTTTCGTTGTGGTTTCTTTGCAGCAATTCAACCATGAAGGCCGGATTCACACAGTCTCCTCTGAACAGTTGATGTTAAGATGTGTCTGTTACTTGAACTCTGTGAAGCATTTGGGCTGCAATTTCTGAAGCTGATAATTCTAATGAACTTATCCTCTGCAGCAGAGGTAACTCTGGGTATTCCTTTCCTCTGGCGGTCTTCAGGAGAGCCAGTTTGATCATAGCGCTTGATGGTTTTTGTGACTGCACTTGAAGAAACTTTCAAAACTCTTGAAATGTTCCGTATTGACTGACCGTGTCTTAAAGTAATGATCAACTGTCATTTGTCTTTGCTTGATTGAGCTGTTCTTGCCATAATATGGACTTGGTTTTTTACCAAATATGGCTATCTTCTGTATACCACCCCTACCTTATCACAACACAACTGATTTTCTTAAACACATTAAGAAGGATAGAAATTCCACAAATTAACTTTTATCAAGGCACACTAGTTAATTGAAATGCATTCCACCTCATGAAGCTGGTTGAGAGAATGCCAAGAGTGTGCAAAGCTGTCATCAAGGCAAAGGGTGGCTACTTTGAATAATCTCAAATATAAAACAGCCTCCACTCTTCTGGAAATGCTTTCCACTAGATGTTGGAAAATTTAAGGGGGGACTTCCATTCAGCCACAAGAGCTTTAGTGAGGTTAGGCACTGATGTTGGACGATTAGGCCTGGGATGCAGTCGGCAAGCCAATTCATCCCAAAGGTGTTCGAAGGGTTTAAGGTCAAGGCTCTGTTCAGGCATGTTAAGTTCTTCCACACCGATCTCGACAAACTATTTCTGTATGTACCTCGCTTTGTGCATGTGGGCATTGTCATGCTGAAACTGCCCAAACTGTTGCCCCAAAGTTGGAAGCGTAGAATCGTCTAGAATGTAATTGTATGCTGTAGCATTAAGATTCCCTTCACTGGAACTTAGAGGCCTAGCCCGAACCATGAAAAACAGAACCAGACATTATTCCTCCTTCAACAAAGTTTAGAGTAGGCACTATGCATTCGGACAGGCAGCGATCAACTGGCATCCGCCAAACCCAGATTCGTCTGTCGGACTGCCAGATGGTGAAGCGTTATACATATTTTCCAGTGAACGCGTTTCCGCTGCTTCAGAGTCCAATGGTGGCTAGCTTTACACTTTACATCATTCTAAATGTTCCGTTACCATGATGTCTTGCAATGTTCTAATCCCTTGCTTGTTAGCTAGCCACCTTTGGCTAACACAGTCACATCAAGGCCTCCCGGGTGGCGCAGTGGTTAAGGGCGCTGTACTGCAGCGCCAGCTGTGCCATCAGAGTCCCTGGGTTCGCGCCCAGGCTCTGTCATAACCGGCCGCGACCGGGAGGTCCGTGGGACGACGCACAATTGGCCTAGCGTCGTCCGGGTTAGGGAGGGCTCCTTGTCTCATCGCGCACCAGCGACTCCTGTGGCGGGCCGAGCGCAGTGAGCGCTAACCAAGGTTGCCAGGTGCACGGTGTACCCTCCGACACATTGGCTTCTGGGTTGGATGCGTGCTGTGTTAAGAAGCAGTACGGCTGGTTGGGTTGTGTATCGGAGGACGCATGACTTTCAACCTTAGTCTCTCCCGAGCCCGTACGGGAGTTGTAGCGATGAGCTACTACAACAATTGGATACCACGAAATTGGGGAGAAAAAAGGGGTGAAATAAAAAAATATTTAAAAAATATTTTAAAAACACAGTCACAAACAGTGCAGCCATAATAACACCAAAGTAGCTGCACTTGTGTTTGTTGAAGCTGTTTTCTAGGGATATTTTTGGTGATACATCCATAACAATAAGCTAATGATGTGCGATTTTGCCTGGCATAGAACATTTGCTCTTTTGCAAGGCCACAGTTCAGAAGAGATAGCCAACTACACAGCAAACACAATCACTTTAAACAGAAGCTGGAAAGACAGCGAACTAGCTGCATTTTGTGTTTTTCTATAGACATTTCTTTGTATATCCATAAAGATGCTGATTCATGATTTCGACTGGCTGAAAAAAGCTGCCAGCCTGTCTAGTCCTGACTTCCAACACGTTCATTACCATAGGACAGCTGGAGATCGAATTTCAATATTGAAACAATGTTGCAAATGTCGGAGAGAGGTTATTACAAATCTTTGCTGTTGAAAACCAAATGCTAGTCTAAAAGACATGGGAGATAATGTCTAGATGCTTTTCAAAGTGTGGATCTAGTATATAAATTGCCTGGCTGAGCTGACGAGACAGTGGATTGCACTGTCAGATGGAATAATAGAGTAAAGATTTAGCCAGTGGTAACTTGTGGAATAGACATCAGCTGGAATGCGGTTTTAACCAATCAGCATCCAGGATTAGACCCACCCGTTGTATAAAGTATGTTATAAACTGGGTGGTTTAATCCCTGAATGCTGATTGGCTGAAAGCCGTGGTATATCAGACCTTATACCATGGGTATGACAAAACCATATTATTTTTCTAATGACGTTGTTAACCACTTTATAATAGCAATAAGGCACCTCAGGGGTTTGTGGTATACAGTATAGCCAATATACCACAGCTAATGGCTGTATCTAGGCACTCTGCATTGTGTCATTCATAAGAACAGCCCTTAGCCTGGGTATGTTTGCCAAATACCACACCTCCTCAGGCCTTATTACTTAAGTATAGTATAGCATAGTTTAATATACTACTCTGGAACAAGATACACCAGTAGAAGTCCCTCTTTCTATCCCCGCTCCCACATTTCACACCGACAAAGCAAAAAAGAAAAGGAGAGGGGATAGAAAGAAAATAACATTGCACAAAATAGACCCTGTGACGCTCCCCTTTACATCCTGGGCCTTGTTGGCTGTCTTAAATGATTAGAGAAAAATGAAAACATACAGGAGGGATTTATAGGTGTATGGCTTGACCCCCCCCCCCCCATCCATTTTACCTACCACTGGGCTCCATTGTGAATCTAAAATTGCCAATATTGATGCTCAGTGGGGTGAATAGGACGGGGGGGGGGGGGGTGAAGACTAGATAGCCAGAGCTTGTATTCTCTCCTCCTCGGCCCTCATAGAGAGAAAAATATATATCACGCTGTCTGATGTGGGCTTAAATGCTCGTTTGCTTTGCCGATCACGTCGCGGCTCCCATCATCTTTCCCCCACGACTCAAAGACAAATCTAGGCCGCTGTGCGCACGCCAACGCCAGCTCAAATGTGATGAATGATGCTCCCATCCTGATGGGTCCCTGTTGATGCATGTTCAAGTGGAAGGGATTTAATTTAACCATAGAAATGACAGACCATTCTTTTGGTTAGTGGCAACGGACAACGACGACGAGGGGAGTCACTGATTTATTGAAGTGCAAGGAATTGGGTAAGGGAAAAAAGAAAAGGGAAGGCCACCTCTGTCATGAATGCAATAATTTGGTGAATCGACTCCTGGTCCCCATTCTTCCTTTCCTTATCCTCTTCACCAGTTGATCCCCCAGTTGGATTAGCCAATCCCTACCTTCCCCTCCCCATCCCAAGGGTACATTTCCATCACACACACTTTCTTCATCAATGTTTGACAGTGTTGGTCAAAGATCCACACCTGAATCAAGCCCATGATACAGTAGTTGACTCTCAAGTGCATAAGTAAGGAAAATAAGCTTAAAAATGTGGGCATAAAAAACATAGAACCTACCCCAACACCAACAGAGCAGCTCAAAGTCGACTTGGCATGCCAGCTCCGGTCTGTGTTGCGCTGCCGAGGAAAAAGGAAACTGAAGCCTCATGAACAATGGCGGGGTTGAGAGAGCCAGACACACGGGGGGGATTAAGATCTTGTTCTCCACTATCTCCACTTCAGCAGGCATCTCCCCAGACATCCACCAGGCCACGCACCAGACCCAAGTCAGCTTGGCTTCCAATCAATCCACTCTACTCAAGTTTTGTATGGACCAACGATTAACATGAGGACTTTCTCCCTCGCCAGTTCCAAATCAGACAGGATAGGCTCCGTCGATACCTCACCTCCTCAGTCTCCTCCTCCTCTTTCCCCCCCATTTCCCTCCTCTCCCACTCTCTCGCTAATTCGTTGAGACCATTGTAGTGGAGAAGAATGCAATTAAATCTCTCAACAATTAAGCCAGATCCCATCCCCAAACTGCGTCTCTGTTGATTACATAACAGGCCATTACGAGGGCGACCATGAATATTCACAAATTATGAATGGTCTTAACATGGTAGTCATTGTCTTCTTTAGGGGGGGGTTGCATATTTTTGGGGGAGTTGGGGAAAATTAAGTCCCAATATCAACTTCAAAGTAAAGTGATTTTTCCACTAATCAACACATTGTTGCTGCTTCTTTGTAGTAGCGATCTACACTCTGTAATCTATTTGTTTGTATCTGAGCCATTTTGTGTTTGCCTTGGATGTCTGTTTTTATTATTGACAATCTAGTTGGTTGACACTGTCTTGTCATCATGACATCCTCTGTCAATGCAAACTTCTAAGAGCGAATTTGTCAGTTCAGGTTATTTTCATCAAGAGAATGCTTATATTAAAGATGACTAAGAAGCTCTACAGAACATTACACCTGAGAAAGTAATTCTGTCTTGGAGAGGTCACTTTGTCTTACACCATCATAGATATAACTTTTTTTTTAAACCTGAGACTTTTATTAGTTCACACTGTAAAAAGAAAACACACACACACAGATGTAAGCAATATCTTTGGAGAACTTAAATGTTTTGGGAGACGGGCCCCAGTAGATCATCAAATAAGGGAAGATAATCAATCTTGTGTCTTGTGACCACATTGTGTCAATACTGAGATCTCTCAAAAAGACTACACAGAGGCAGCAAACAGAGCAGAATGGAGATAGAGAAATAGAGAGAGGGTGAATAAAGAGAAGACCAAGAGAGACAAATAAATGAGAGAGACAGAAAGGAGAGAGAGTAAACCTTTAATGATAAGAACTGCCCGCTCACAGTGCGATACATTGCAAGATGACACAAGTCACAGCACAACAAAAGGGGGGACATTGGATGGGGACCCTTCACTGAGAAATTAATGAGTTCATACTGGGAAGAATTGTCTCCATAAGCCAATCCTGTGCAGTTACCCAAGCACACCAGGACTAAGCAGGAACACCATTTCAGGGTGGAAGCAGTCTCAAGATATGAGTACACCAAGCAATTATTGTGTCCCTTTCTCAGTGTTTTGATGACCTTATGTAACCAATCTTCCACCTCCTATTTCAACATAAACCTTGTACAAAAGAAAATAAATTACAGTATTACAAAACACCTCCCATATTACCATTTCTATTATTTTGATTGTATTGTTACTGAAAACCCTGATTAAAGTGGAGGTGATTCCTCCCCTATTCTACTTCTCCTCATCCCCACTCATTTCCTTCGTAATTGTGTGAATGTCAGGCTTGTCATCAGAGTACTCTGGGTTTATGATTTAGCTCTCCCGTGTCGAGGGATCGACATATTGAACGGCTCGTCGAACAAATCAAATGCTCCCCCGTCCGATATAACGTTTGATCTCTTGAGGGAGATCAGCTCCCACTAACAGCCCGGCACAGACACATTGACAGTGAAAGGCTTCTCTCGGCGTGTGTGCACTCTCGTTTCATTTCCCTTTCATCTGTTAGAAAACACATATTTTGTATGCAGGGAATCAAAAACGTGATATCAAATAATGACATTTCCTTTAATGTTTAATGTGTTCTGCCCTATCATCCTAATAGCATGCTGATGAACCTGTATGTCATCGCCCTCACTAAACTGGGATGTAAATGACAATGGTGACAGCAGTGTTGTAGACACTGTTTCAAAATAATTAAATTCATTTCAAAACTGTTTGACTTTTGTCTTCATTTAAGTGTGTTACAAAGGCTTGGAGTTGTTATTAGTGCAGCTTGAGATAACACTGAGGCCTTAGATTTTCTAAATCCATTGTTTTCAAGAAAATTAGGAAATGGAAAGAAACCTACAGTAATATTGTCTGGAACAAAACACATCGCAATAGATTGAAATCTAATGACATCAGATACAGTTACAGTATTTCACCCTTAATAAAGCACAGCTTTTGATAATTTACAGTCGGTTATGTCACATGTTCTGATACTGTATGTAAGCTTAATAAACTAAAGTGATACTGGCAAGAACAGTGTGCAGGTTTTTATTTTCCTCTAACATATCATCACAATTCTGTAAGTCATCTGCAACAAGCAAAAGATGTGCGAGTTATTTTCTTAAGTTATATCACCATTTAGTTGGACTGGAGGATTTTCTATTAGCAAAAGTGAAATTTCAGTGCATCAATGTGCCGCCTGTTCAAATACATAAAAAGATTATTGTAGACACATTAAAAAAAACAATTAAATGGAAGGAATCATCTATCGTCTATCTAGATGTTCTTATTTAATTTATACGTCAGTCAAATTAATCCGCTGAAAATTACACTTTCTAAAACGCGGCATTGTTTAGATCTCATTGTTGACTGACAGTTTGGAGAAGGTAGATTAATTATTTTGTCAAAGATATGATGGGGTCTTGATGTCAGTGGAGAGGGAAATGAGGATGTCAAGGCCTATTTGTCAACCTGATAAAATAGCTCTCAGTTCACGTTTCTGCTCTCCGCTCACTCATTGTACCGCTGTCTGTCCTCTTCTCTGAGTCTGATAACAATTTTCCAGGAAATTCATTGACAGAAGAGCAAATAGAGAAACCAAGGACTCCTAAACCTCCTAAACACTCTCTATTCCAACCGCTACTCAGTCACCTCCTCTCCTCTGCATAGCCCAGCTACCTCCTTCACCTCTCCCTTCACCTCTCCTCTGATTTATCTAGCAGTGTTGAGGAGGAGGATTTACACTCTCCCTCCTACACCGTCGGGCTCTGTACGCCAATTATGGCCCGGGGGAGGTTCACCTTGCCAGTGAATGAGCTCAGATGAAAAGCTAAAAGAACACATTAACTCATCAATAAGAGGCCACAGAGATGAAAACGCTTGTCAACACCCAGGAAATAACAGATAGTGTAATGTGGTTGCAGGAAATAACAGATAGTATAATGTGGTTGCTCCATTATATGATAGTGAGGTCACAAAGTCTCAGTATGGTTGAGTGCAGTCGAGACCTTGAGGTTGGGAAGTGTATAGGGTCAGGGCCCTAGTTGATCTAGCTGCATGTTAACTCTGCTATACCATTGCATTTTCCACTCATCACTGTATGTGTAATAAATCACTGTGTTTATTTAATGAAAATAAAAAAATATATATAGTTTTTATCATTCATTTCCCTGAGCCTCCTATGGCCCTTGATATGCTCAGTCTCATCGTTTGGGCGTTAGGAAACAAATGTGATGATATTTACATACATAGCCCTGATTGGCTAATAGGATGTTATTGAGCCCACCTCCTTACCAGGATGAACAGTCATTGGTTTATCATAATCCGATCACATTGTGACATCATGATGTGGGCCAAAAGTTCCATCCCTCCTGAACAGGCTGAAATTCCAGGCATTTTTTTCAAACAGCTCTTACACAAAAAGGGCATCACCATTTTCACAATTTCATTGTTCATTTGACTGCATAGTGTGGAAAAAGCGATAAAAAAAAGTAAAATCAAGTTTGAACTGCACTGCTCCTTTATTAAATACAATTTGTTAATCATTTGTGTGGTTTATTTTAATAATGTTATTTGACAGTGTCCTGGAGCCCTATTCTATCAAAAAACAAATTCTGATAATTCTTTTAGGACAAGATAAAGTAATGTTCTTTCTCTGCTATAAATAAAAAATGCAATGATTGTTTCAAATAATGTTTTATGTATAGGCATTGATTGAGGCTCAATGTTAAATTCAAATCTCCTTACCATCATATCTAAGCTAATATGACACCAATCTTGATGAAAATTTGCAAATCATCTTAATTGAAGGTACACAACACACTCTCTGCCTCTCATCATGAGCCCTCTATCCGTTATCAAGAACCACAAAGCAAATGTTTAATAGGGTCGTTAGCATTAGTCGTCAGAATGGTTTTGGCCCAGAACTAGCTCATTGTCTAGGCGTCGGATAAAAAGAGATTACAGCGTCCATAAAGTGACAATTAGACTTGTCACCTTTCAGACTGAAAACATTTGTAGAGGCAACAGTTTTGATTAAATATATAATTTATCGCTCTCACATTCTAACTTCTGTCCATTAAGAACCAACGATGTGCTACCTTCTTGTAGCATTTCTGACAATGCGAACATTATTTTTTATCTGAAGCTCAGAGTTCTAACACCGGGTTAGTTGCTCAGCAACAACACAGCTGCTTGCACCATGCTGCCTGTCATAGGAACAAACCTAGGCTACTGTGTATAGCTAGTTATATGATACTTTGATTAGCTAGGTAGCTAGCTAAATTTATGTTGCTTCCCAGCTAGCACAGTGGATCTGGGCCGATTCCACCTGAGAGTCATACTTGCTGACGTCATGTGGCCCGAGTCTGGGCCGCCGTCGGCAGTATTACTTATGGCTAGGATGCGGGGATTGAACTCGGGCCAAATGGGCCAAATGTTTTACTTGGGGCACGGGCCGATTGGGGCTACTCTCTGGCAAATGATTACACGGGCTGCTTTATATTTAACAGTTCATTATTTATTTTTCCATATTTTTTCATTGTTTCTGTGATCAAAAAATGTTGTTGTTGTCCCATCGCCCTGTAGCAACTCCTGTGGCGGGCCAGATACATGCACGCTGACACGGTCACCAGGTGTACGGTGCTTCCTCCAACACAAAATGTTTTTTTGTTGTGGATGGGTATAATTTGTATGTATGAAATAGTAATATTTAAAATTACTATATCGGGTAATTTTGTATACATTTATTTAAATTTGCATTGGGCCGCTTTGGGGGGATTCTGGTAAGAAGCAGGCAAAGTCGACTGAATTCCGGTAGATGGAAACAGCCCGATGTACTTGGGCGGAGTCTGGGCAGTCATTCATTTTGATTCCGGGCTGAGTCCAACACCCGCTTCTGGGCCGATTCCTCATTGCTAGCTGGGATGTTCAAGTTCAGCAGCTAATCTCTGTAGCTTGCTAACACCAGTCCGATGAAATCTAGCTTGCTGACAAACATGCAAAAAAAGGTAGCTAGCCAATTACTGTGATTTTGTTTTGATTAGCTAGGTAGCTAGCAAGTCGTAACGTTATTGAAGTCAGATGAGAGCTAACGTTGGCTAGGTAGCTAACCAACAAGCGAGGAGAGCTAGCTATATTTAGCCAAATAAAGTTTTTATTATAAGTCTGAATTCATCATGTGTAAACTGCTGACCTAAACACTTGCGTGTAATCAGAGCACAATAAGATAGCGGACATCCCTGGCTACTATGATAGCCTGTTAATGTTACTGTTTGGGGTTTTAGGCTATGTTTCTGTATAGCACTTTGTGACATCGGCTGATGTAAAAAGGGAGAAATTCATATATTTGATTGATTGAGCTAGGAAACATTATCCAATGTAAGACTGTAACATTAGCTAAAGCGTATGACCAGTTATTTCACAACAATATATCATACTCATACTTATATCATACAAAACATAGCTAGCTAACATTAGTTATGTTAAGTTTAAAACCTCCAAACTTTGGGAAACTGTCACGCTGCTCAAGTTAATCTACATTGCTAGCTATAATGAATGTTGCTCACGTTTACTACCGACCTAGCTAGTTAGGTAGCCAATGTTACACCAACAAGACTGTACGACAACTCAATGTTCATAATATATCATAGCGGCATGCTTCCACAAAATATAGCTAGCTAGCAAAATAGGTTCAAAACAGGATCAAAGCCAACACCACACTTTGGGCTACTGTCACATTGCTAGCTAACTAGCTTACAATGAATGCAATGGGCATTGCAAAACTAGCTAGGTAAGACAAGGTAGCCAGATTTCAGACAGAAAACACAGTGCAGTTAGCTATGCTACATTTCCTAGACTAAAAACAACCAAGACCATAACACAAACCATAGCTGAGAAAATAAATAATTTTGTTAAGAAACAGTAAGCTAGTTATTAATCGCATATAGTGAACGATTAAACCCCAAATGCGCATGTAAACAGAGCCTCAGTTCAGTTGTGCACCGCAAGTGTGCAAATGCATGCTTGCATCAGACAATTTACAAGGCTCGACTGACAGCATAGTTGTTTCAAACATGTTTGTCGAATAAATTAAAAACACAGTGTCAAGTTACTTTTTAGTGCTTTCCCAAAAAATCAGATGTCGCTTCCAATTGTCTCATTAATCTCCCTTCTCTCCCCTGTAAATAAATACTAGCATCTACATTATTTATTTTGCGTTATTGCTTACTATTACTTAACTTGTATTTCAATGTTATGCTGTATAATAATGTTATATAATAAAGTTGCATAATCACTTTCCGGTGGAAAAAAACAATTTAAAAACAAAAAAAGTCCTAAGTGAGAAAAGCATTGGTCTGAAGTCAAAAAGAAAAGGCAACTAACATGAGCACCGCAACGCCTATACTACTCATGCTCCACCAAGGTTTGACCTACAGCACGACAGCAATGTTGGTATAGTACATCAAATTATGTGTAGCCAGGTTGATTAGGATTCAAATCTTCTCAAACAGCCTAAATCATACTCTTCGGAGGGATAATCAACTTTATCCTGCTAATAAACTGATGTATATAGTACCAGTCAACAGTTTGGGCACAGTTTCTAATTCTACATTGTAGAATAATAGTGAAGACATCAAAACTATGAAATAACACATAGTAGTAACCAATTTCTTTTTTTAAATTCTAAATATTTTTCATATTTGAGATTCTTCAAAGTAGCCACCCTTTGCCTTGAGACAGCTTGCACACTCTTGGCATTCTCTCAACCAGCTTTTGCCAATTAGCCTGGACCCTTTAATGTTGACACGGAGCCCTGCTGATCCATCACGACTGGCCTGCCGACGTTATCGTCCGATGTGGTGTCATGATGTTGCCCTCTTTGAGCACAGCGAGCACCATCCCCCGCTCTCTGCTTCTACAACCAGACTGCTGTGGTCAGAGGTCATAAATTCCTGAGAAGACCTCATGGACACACAGTATTAGAGAAAGGGTAAACTTTCACAGAGAACAAAGGAAATCCTTCCACCTCAAAGAACTTGAGGTACGAACAAATTTCATGTTCCAGAGAAAGTGTAAAAGATCGGTGAAGAATCCAGCTATGAACTGGTGCGTTTGTCACAACTTGGGAAGCTCAAGAGAGACGGTGTGGCCACATTACCATAACACTGTTTATATAATAGCCTCAGATATGAGCTTTACATCTAATTGTTGTATAAGATGAATGAGTGAGGATGATATCGTTTGTATAATGGTGTAATATGATTGTGGACTGTTTAATGAAGAAAAATACAATTCCTTTTTTATTTGAACTAAATCAGAGGACCACCCCTGAGCCCAGTTAGGGTCAGACATCCTGGGACAGCCCTCTTCCGCCATTCTGAATAAAACTCAACTTTGAGAAATTATCACTAGACCAAGCTTACCTCAATTACGAGAGGGCTAAAGGTGTAGACCATTGCTGAATCTTTTTAACCATACCACGTGGTTAATTAAACTCTTAGACTATCGATACTGACAGAATGAGAACAAGTCTTTGATACTAATTACTAGTCTGCAGCTAGGAATTCGGCATCATTGAACGCGAAGAACGACAACCGCCGAAACATCCATTCTATAACAAATGTCACTTTGAACTATCCCCTCTAACCAAGACAGAGAGAGGGAGAGACGGACAATTCTACAAAAGAAAGACTTTTCACCAGCGATCAAGACGACACACTGAGCGTAAATATATATATATTGATTTCAATTGTTCCCGAATGAGTGAGCATTCATGTGTAAGGGATTAGCATTTTAATTGTTATAATTAACTCTGTAGGGACTTCTTAGTCGACCCCCCATTGCCCCTTTGTCTAACAAGCTGCCATGCCGGTTCAGCCCACTAGGGCACATTCTATCATTTCATGTAACCATATTTACGGTTTGTTTATGCATTTCTGTGAATTACTTAGTTAGTAATAACTAAATGATTTAAGACAATTGATGTATGGATGACTCATAGTGAAGACTGGATTCGTGCAGATAACCAACAATTTACAACGTTTGGAATGAGACTAACGTGAGGTAAAATAAATAAATCAGTAATCAGAAGACTATTGATCAGATATGAAAATATCTGAAAGGTTATATTGGGTAATTATAACTTTTGAATCTGAATACTTTCCTTGGTGCCCCAACTTCCTAGTTAATTACAGCTACATGATTATTCAGTTTAATCGAGTAACTAATTACAGAGAATCTATAATATAAACAAAGTATTCAGTTTACTGACAATAAAGACACGACAGTGGTTTCAACAGGCTTTTCCATTGTGATGTCGCCGAAGACCGATATGCTAGCCCCAGCCCATTAGCTTTCTGAACGCCGTGTCTCTCGCTCGCCTAGCGTAGTAGCGACTACCGAACGTCTCCGTAACTCACCTATTGCTGCTCATTGGTCCCTATGATAATTCGGCTACACAACTGATGCCTGTTGGAGTGTTCATTAATAATACTGTACCTCATTTTGTTTATTTGTTGGTCCCAGCATCAAACTCAGGTCCAATGTGTACCTAACTGACCCTCTCTGCCCATTCATTGGCATTTACCCATTGTAGTCTTAGCTCTCCCGACCAACACCGATGATTGATTTATGCCTCTCTCTAATGTCAATATGCCATGTCTACTGCTGTTTCGGTTAGTTCTTATTGTTTTTTTCCCACTGTATAGCCCCCAGTCCAACTCAACATGCCTTAGATAGCTCTTTTGTCCCACCCCCCACGCATGCGGAGACCTCACCTGACTTAACTGGTGCCTCCAGAGATGAAACCTCTCTCATCGTCTCTCAATAACTAGGTTTACCTCCACTGTACTCACATCCTACCATGCCCTTGTCTGTACATTACAAACTTGAATCTATTCGTCCGCTCCCAGAAATCTGCTCCTTTTATTCTCTGTTCCCAACGCACTAGATGACCAGTTTTTATAGCCTTTAGCCGTACCCTTATCATACTCCTCCTCTGTTGCTCTGGTGATGTAGAGGTTAACCCAGGCCCTGTAACCCCCAGTTCTACACCTATTCCCCAGGCGCTCTCATTTGATGTCTTCTGTAACCATAAAAGCCTTGGTTTCATGCACGTTAACATCCGAAGTCTCCTCCATAAGATTGTTTTGTTCACTGCTTTAGCACACTCTGCCAACCCTGATGATCCTACAATGTAAGCTAGATGCCCTCAATCTCACACAAATGATCAAGGAACCTACCAGGTACAACCCCAAATCCGTAAACATGGGCACCCTCATAGATATAATCCTGACCAATTTGCCCTCCAAATACACCTCTGCTGTCTTCAACCAGGATTTCAGTGATCACTGCCTCATTGCCTGCATCTGTAATGGGTTCACGGTCAAACGACCACCCCTCATCACTGGCAAACTCTCCCTAAAACACTTCAGCGAGCAAGACTTTGTAATTGACATGGCCAGGATATCCTGGAAGGATTTTGACCTAATCCCGTCAGTAGAGGATGCCTGGTTGTTCTTTAAAAGTGCTTTCCTCACCATCTTAAATAAGCATGCCCCATTCAAAAAATGTGGAACTAAGAACAGATACAGCCCCTGGTTCACTCCTGACTTGACTGCCTTTGACCAGCACAAAAACATCCTGTGGCATTCTGCATTAGCATCGAATAGCCCCAGCGATATGCAACTTTTCAGGGAAGTCAGGAACCATTATACAGTCCGTTTGAAAAAGGTAATTTTTGCTTTCCTAAAGGAAATTTGCCTCCTGTAGCACTAATTACAAAAAGCTTTGGGACACTATAACATCCAAGGAGAATAAGAGCACCTCCTCCCAGCTGTCCACTGCACTGAGGCTAGGAAACACAGTCACCACCGATAAATCTACGATAATCGAGAAGTTCAATAAACACTTCCCCGCCACTTCTCCTTCACCAAAATCCAGATAGCTGATATTCTGAAAGAGCTTCAAAATCTGGACCCTTACGAATCAGCTTGGATTGACAATCTGAACACTCTGATTCTAAAATGATCCGCCGCAATTGTTGCAACCCCTATTACTAGCCTGTTCAACTTCTCTTTCGTATCGTCTGAGATCCCTAAAGTTTGGAATGCTGCCACGGCCATCCTATATTTTTTTTTGCTCTTTTGCACCCCAGTATCTCTACTTCACATCATCATCTGCACATCTATTTCTCCAGTGTTAATGCTAAATTGTAATTATTTTGCTACTGTGGCCTATTTATTGCCTTACCTCCCTAATTTTACTACATTTGCACACACTCTATATAGATTTTTCTATTGTGTTATTGTCTGTACGTTTGTTTATACCATGTGTAACTCTGTGTTATTGTTTTGGTCGCACCGCTTTGCTTTATCTTGGTCAGGTCGCAGTTGTAAATGAGAAGTTGTTCTCATCTGGCCTACCTGGTTAAATAAAGGTGAAATTAAGTTTCAAAAGGAGGTAGTCACCTGGAATGCATTTCAATTAACAAGTGTACCTTGATAAAAGTTTATTTATGGAATTTCTTTCTTTCTTATTGCGTTTGAGCCAATAAGTTGTCTTGTGACAAGGTAGGGGTGCTATACAGACGATTTCCCTATTTGTTAAAATACCAAGTCCATATTATGGCAAGAACAGTTGAAATAAGCAAATAGAAACGACAGTCCATCATTACTTTAAAACATGAAGGCCAGTCAATCCGTTTCAAGAACTTTGTGCAGTCGCAAAAAACATGTAGCGCTATGATGAAACTGGCTCTCATGAGTACCACCAGAGGAAAGGAAGACCCAGGTATACCTCTGCTGCAGAGGATAAGTTCATTAGAGTTACCGGCCTCAGAAATTGCTGCCCAAATAAATGCTTCACAGAGTTCAAATAACAGACACATCTCAACAGCAACTGTTCAGAGGAGACTGTGTGAATTCTGCCTTCATGGTCGAATTGCTGCAAAGAAACCACTACTAAAGGACACCAATAATAAGAAGAGACTTGCTTGGGCCAAGAAACGCAAGCAATGGATATTAGACAGGTGGAAATCTGTCCTTTGGTCTCATGTGTCCAAATTGGAGATTTTTTGGTTCCAACCGCCGTGTCTTTGTGTGTGTGGATGTGTGGCTCCCACCTCTGCATGTGTGGTTCCCACCGTGAAGCATGGAGGAGGAGCTGTGATGATGTGGGGGTGCTTTGCTGGTGACACTGACAGTGATTTATTTATAATTCAAGACACGCGTAACCAGCATGGCTACCACAGCATTCTGCAGCGATACACGATAAAGAAAAACCCTTGAATGAGTAGGTGCGTCCAAACGTTTGACTTGTCATAACTATTATATATATATATGTGTGTGTGTGTGTGTGTGTGTGTGTGTGTGTGTGTGTGTGTGTGTGTATATATATATATATATATATATATATACAGGGCCTTGCGAAAGTATTCGGCCCCCTTGAACTTTGCGACCTTTGGCCACATTTCAGGCTTCAAACATAAAGATGTAAAACTGTATTTTTTTGTGAAGAATCAACAACAAGTGGGACACAATCATGAAGTGGAACGACATTTATTGGATATTTCAAACTTTTTTAACAAATCAAAAACTGAAAAATTGGGCGTGCAAAATTATTCAGCCCCCTTAAGTTAATACTTTGTAGCGCCACCTTTTGCTGCGATTACAGCTGTAAGTCGCTTGGGGTATGTCTCTATCAGTTTTGCACATCGAGAGACTGACATTTTTTCCCATTCCTCCTTGCAAAACAGCTCGAGCTCAGTGAGGTTGGATGGAGAGCATTTGTGAACAGCAGTTTTCAGTTCTTTCCACAGATTCTCGATTGGATTCAGGTCTGGACTTTGACTTGGCCATTCTAACACCTGGATATGTTTATTTTTGAACCATTCCATTGTAGATTTTGCTTTATGTTTTGGATCATTGTCTTGTTGGAAGACAAATCTCCGTCCCAGTCTCAGGTCTTTTGCAGACTCCATCAGGTTTTCTTCCAGAATGGTCCTGTATTTGGCTCCATCCATCTTCCCATCAATTTTAACCATCTTCCCTGTCCCTGCTGAAGAAAAGCAGGCCCAAACCATGATGCTACCACCACCATGTTTGACAGTGGGGATGGTGTGTTCAGGGTGATGAGCTGTGTTGCTTTTACGCCAAACATAACGTTTTGCATTGTTGCCAAAAAGTTCAATTTTGGTTTCATCTGACCAGAGCACCTTCTTCCACATGTTTGGTGTGTCTCCCAGGTGGCTTGTGGTAAACTTTAAACAACACTTTTTATGGATATCTTTAAGAAATGGCTTTCTTCTTGCCACTCTTCCATAAAGGCCAGATTTGTGCAATATACGAATGATTGTTGTCCTATGGAGTCTCCCTCCTCAGCTGTAGATCTCTGCAGTTCATGCAGAGTGATCATGGGCCTCTTGGCTGCATCTCTGATCAGTCTTCTCCTTGTATGAGCTGAAAGTTTAGAGGGACGGCCAGGTCTTGGTAGATTTGCAGTGGTCTGATACTCCTTCCATTTCAATATTATCGCTTGCACAGTGCTCCTTGGGATGTTTAAAGCTTGGGAAATCTTTTTGTATCCAAATCCGGCTTTAAACTTCTTCACAACAGTATCTCGGACCTGCCTGGTGTGTTCCTTGTTCTTCATGATGCTCTCTGCGCTTTTAACGGACCTCTGAGACTATCACAGTGCAGGTGCATTTATACGGAGACTTGATTACACACAGGTGGATTGTATTTATCATCATTAGTCATTTAGGTCAACATTGGATCATTCGGAGATCCTCACTGAACTTCTGGAGAGAGTTTGCTGCACTGAAAGTAAAGGGGCTGAATAATTTTGCACGCCCAATTTTTCAGTTTTTGATTTGTTAAAAAAGTTTGAAATATCCAATAAATGTCGTTCCACTTCATGATTGTGTCCCACTTGTTGTTGATTCTTCACAAAAAAATACAGTTTTATATCTTTATGTTTGAAGCCTGAAATGTGGCAAAAGGTCGCAAAGTTCAAGGGGGCCGAATACTTTCGCAAGGCACTGTATATATATATATATAGTATATAATTTGGCTGTATGTATCTTTAGATATTGGCCTATTGTACATGTGTTTTAGGTTACTTTGCAGTTAACAATGAATTGAGAAGGTTTTGGGGAAAGTATTTCTGTCAACCCAACAGACGGTTATCACATCAACTGGCTACACATGGAGTGATAGACAAATGTGCAAACCACACAGACAGACAGGGTGTCACACCCTGGCCTTAGTTATCTTTGTTTTCTTTATTATTTTGTTTAGGTCAGGGTGTGATATGGGGGATTTATGTGTTTTGTCTAGGGTTTTTTGTATGTTTATGGGGCTGTTTCCTTTCTAGGTAGTTTATAGGTCTATGGTTGCCTAGATTGGTTCTCAATTAGAGGCAGCTGTCTATCGTTGTCTCTGATTGGGAACCATATTTATTCTGTGGGTACTTTGTGGGTGGTTGTCTTCTGTCTTTGCACCAGATAGGACTGTTTCGGTTTTCACATGATTGTGTTGTATTTTGTAGTGTTCTCGTTTATCGTCATTATGAAAGATGT
This sequence comes from Oncorhynchus nerka, assembly GCF_034236695.1. Classification (NCBI taxonomy): domain Eukaryota; kingdom Metazoa; phylum Chordata; class Actinopteri; order Salmoniformes; family Salmonidae; genus Oncorhynchus; species Oncorhynchus nerka. The sequence continues at coordinate 72,622,860 of NC_088397.1, read as the reverse complement.
TGAACACTAACCACGCTGCATTTTGGTCCTCCTGTCCTTCAACGGAAGAAAACCGTTACATTAATTGGCAGATATTGTGTTAGGTGTGGCTTTTTAAGCCAACCCTCTAGAATCTAAGCCGGGGGGAGGGTTCTACTAAGTTTACATATGGAATTGTTTTATGATGGTCATACCACGGATCATTTAGCTATTTGATGTTGAGTTTTAGGACCCCTTAAGGTATAACATTTTTGGGGCGTTACTGTTATTAGCCCATAGCAACGCATTGTTCAGGAAACTATTAATCTGTTGTTGATGTATTTAACCCCTTAGTTCCTAAAATATCTCCATATATACTTCCATAAAACATTTGAACTGGTACCTGGCTACATTCAGACTAGTCTTGTGAGGCTTGTGCAAAATAGCCAACCTGTACATGTTCGTGAGAGACTCACCTTTCCGTAGAGGTGTGTAACCCAAAACTGTTCAGAAGCTACAAACAGAAGTTGGCTGATCGGATGTGCTAACTTCAGATGAGTCTCGTGATGCTTGCAAAACGGAGAACACCATCATGTTCATGAGAGTCGTAAAAGTTTGAAGGCCAAACCATTCGGATGCTACAGACGTTTTTGCGAGAAGACTGATTTTCGGGATGTCTCATGGTCTGACAAACACTGCTCTAGCTCTGCTACCTTTCACTGCAGATATGAAAGGGCAACATCGGCGGATGCAGTGGATTGAGACACAGCCCATGCAAAAAAACTAATATCTCTTTCTTAAACTGACAGATTTGATGGAATTGTTGTATTATGCTAATTAGATTCCCTTAGGGCTGCGGACATCAACTCTAGTACCAATAGTGGCTAATCAGGGGTGGTATAATGTCAATGTTGCATTGATTCGATAGTAGATGGGAGCTTGTGGTGTCTGATACTTGTGATATTTGTTTATGACATTTTACGATGGAACACTTGCATGTACTTTCAGAATTGTTTGACTCATAGGTGGGCTGTGAGCTACTGGGAGCTTGCAATTGACCTGTTGGAAACCATTGACACAGGGTGAATCTGCTTTCAACCAAGAATGTTTCTGGTCATCCCTTCACAAATCAACATTGCTTTCCAAAAGGTCCTAACTGACATGTTTTCACATGTAATTTCAGTTTATTTCACACTATCAAGTTCCTCTCGTTATCAATTCAGCTGAAAGCAACCGGTGCATCAATCAGTTAAGTTAATTGAGCTTCAATTCGAAGGCTTACAGGGATAATATCTGTAATACATTAAATTACATTTTCTACCAGAACAAATTAAGTTCCATTAAATTTAGTTGCAATTAGGTGTGCATCGTTGGGCAACAAAATCCTGCTAATTTAGGTAAAAATTGTTTTTTCAGCATTTATTTGTACTTTCAGTGTCTCATTCACTTCATTTGATTGTTGAAAACCCTAAGGACACTGGCCCATTTAACTGTTCTAGGATTTTTTCAGTGGTGTGTAGGGCTACTGCAGGAAAATGTGGCAAATTGGCTTGGACAAACTGTAGCATTGGTGTAAAGTAATCCTGCATATTAATCACTATAGAAAAATTATATGATTTTGCACAGGCAGTTATGAACGTGACATCAATATTTTATTCAAATTATTGTATTTTTTATTGAACCTTTGTATTGACAGGGAAGTCATATTGAGACTAGGGTCTATTTTACAGATATGCCCTGCATAAATACATCAAACACATACAAAATACAAAATTACAAAACATATTAAGAAAAACAGTCACATTTATCAATATAGTAGTCTCTGATCATTACTCTGAACTGACTAAGGGGGACCGGAACATCTAATTTCAGAGAGCTCTCTAAATTGTTCCACATAAAGTGCACAAAAAAAGTAGCTTTGCCTAACTCTGTAGTGATGCAAGGGGCCTCCAGTGTTATCCAAACCTGAGACCAGGTTTGGTCATTTGTAAGTCTAAATTTAATTAATGATGATAGATACATAGGAAGTTTCTGTATGAGTGCTTTGTAGATGAACACAACAAAAATGCTTTCTCCTTACATACAAAGAGGCCCAACCCACTTTTTTTGTACAAAACACAATGATGAGTTATATTAACATCAACAGCAATAAACTTAAAGACAAAATGGAAAACAACATCTAGTGGTTTAAGTGTTGATGCTGCTGCATGCATATAGATAATATCTCCATCCTCTAAAAGAGACCTAAAAGTGCTCTTGGACAATTTCCTTCCTGTACACAAGTCAGACATGCTTTGTTTTTGTAAAAGAAACCAAGCTTGAACTTCAACTTCTTCACCAGCTCAGTGACATGTTTTTCAAATGACAGTTTGACATCAAGTCAGATGCCAAGATATTTATAGGAAATGCTTGAAAATTAGACTTCACATGTGAAAAGGCTTGGCCAACCAATGGAGCAATGGAATACAACACTGTATCATCTGCATACAAATTATTATTATTATTTTTACAGCATGATCAATGTTATTTATATAGATTGTAAACAGTGGTGGTTTGAGTATCGAACCTTGGGTCACCCCTTTATGTAACTCAAGGAACTCAGATTTGACCCCATATACCTTGATTGCCTGAGTTAATTGAGTCACTGAGATAATTATAAAACCATCGACAAGCATCAGTTTCCAACACTATATAGAGGACAACTTATTCAACAGAATAACATGGTCTATAGTATCAAAAACCTTTGAAAAGTCTACAAACATGGCAGCACAATCCTTTCTATCATCTAAGGCATTTGCAATATCATACAACAAGCATAGCAGCCGTAGTGGTGCTATGTTTAGGTCTGAATCTGTATTGATTAACATTAAGAATACCATTTACGATAGAAAAATAACATAGCTGTTTGTTTACCAATGTTTCTAGTATTTTCGCAAGACAAGGGATCCTGGAAATGAGTCGATAATTGTCGAGATCATCATCTCTGCCCTTATGGAGTGGTAGCACAATGAGGGGCACTGCATACTTAATAATACTTAAGCAAAGACGGGTCCAAATTGTCAGCCTCAAATGACTTATTGGTTGTTTCTGTGAGTTGCCAAAAAGAAAAAAATCTGACTACCATGACTACCCAAGTCAAATGTGGTTGACTGATCATCCATTGAGGCAACTGGAGGCTGTATCTGGGAAGAACAATCAACTGACTGGCTAAGACCAGTATGACCACATTTTTTTCAAATAGGAAACCAGCTGAGGTAAAAGGCTGATTAAAAGCATCACAAATCTCTTTTCAGTAATGATGCAGGAGTCTGACTTAATAAGGCAGGGAAGTAGAGGAATTAGCCAGCTTCGGTGAATATTTTTTTCCTCCAGAATAGAGGGATCACTAACAGAATCTGCCATAGCGCTAAGGAAGTAGTTTGATTTTGCCTGTTTAACCGAGACACTGCATCTATTTCTAAATTGCAGAAATAGCTGCCAATCAGCTAATGAGCCCTTGGCCCAGGCTTGATTTCTTATCAAGAGGAGGTCTGAGAGTGCCGGAGAGTACCATGGGTTAGTTCAGTTTTTGACTCTTGAAAGGGGAGTGTTTATCAGCCAGAGAGGTAAAATGGAAGAGAAAAATGAAAGTGCCAAAACTGGGTCTGGTATGCAGCTAGTAGAAAAAATGAACACCTAGGGCTATACTTTTTTACAATTTCTCTTCACAATTATACGAGGGTCAGAGTTTTCAATTTGGTATCTCTAATGCAAACTATAGGGCAGTGGTCCCTGATATATATATTTGCAAAAACACCACTAGCCAAATACTTATGAGGATGGTTAGCCAGGATCAATGAGGAGTTTGCTAGGTTATTTACATTCATCTGAGTGGGTTTTGTTATCAGCTGAGTCAAGTTGAACTAAAGACAGATATTCTTAAACTGATCTGAGGCATATGTAAGCCAATCAAGATATAGATCTCCTAACACAACCAGTTCAGATAACAGAAACCGTTTTGAAAAATCAGAAATAATACCAAACAGCCTCTGCAGAAGCGGCTCGGGGTGGTAAGACAACAGCAAAAAATAAATGCATATTTTTGCTTATGGACACTTTTTTAACCAACAACTCACACATTTTGGGGACAGAGATGCTAAGAGAGTATGATGCCATAAGAGAAGATCTTACATAAATAGCCAGCCCTCCCCCATTGTTTGTCTATCACATCTGAAATTCTTGTAGTACGCAATGGCAACTTCCTTAATCAAATTATTCAGTCAGGTCTCTAGAGTCATGCACCTAGACATCCAGAAAATGTTTTGACATCAAGCTTCAAACATGTATATGTAACAGTCAAAGCCCTCTGCGAGATTTGAAAGCAGCAGTATCCATGGTGACACAAGAGTCAATAGAACTGGATGAGATTGGATTGGATTCAAAGTTTGAGAGCTAATAGTAGAATTCAGGTAAATGTGCACAAGATTACTATTGACAATACCCCTTTGCTTATGAGCACATGTAGAAAAACGATAGCTTGATATAAAACTGTTAATGGCATAGGTGGAGCTAACAACAGTGGGTTCCTTAAGTGAGCTAACAGAGTTATGAAAGGAAATTAAATGAACAGGTACGGAATTACTATTTACAATACCCAAATCAACATGGGAAGCTGTGTAGGAATAATATTGCTGCGATTTAATGGGAGCAAATACCTTTGAGGAGCTTGATTTGATCAGTCAATGCCTCAGCGCTGCCTTGTAGTGTTTGGACAGGATCCAGGCACTGAAATGATTTGGGTGGTCTCAAATCCTCTGCTCCCAAAGGTGTCAAAGTTGTCTTCAAAAGTTACACCCAAGGAGCTGCAGTAGTCACGTAGCCGGTTGTGAAGTGCTAGTAGCCTGCTAAAACGTTCACTACCTCAACCAAGCGAGGGCACAGGGCCAGAAATGATAGGACGTTTTTTGGTGTCTAGCAGAGACCCAATCAATTCTTCAAAATCCTGTTTCAGCCGTTCCGAGCTACCGTTCCTAATGTAATTAAATCCTACATGGATTACAACAGCATCAAACTTTGTGTGCTGACATAGAACTATTGGGAGAAGCCTAGTACTATCCTGTACTTGAGCCCAGGGTAGCACAGGGTTTTTGCTCCCGAAACCATGACGTCTCTTACCATGGAGTGGCCATTGTGCCAGGACCATGAATATGCTGTATCCATTTGTCTTCTTTCTTAATATTACATTCAAAATATCATCAAACCTGTTTTCATTATACTTGACTGAGAAGACATTTGCGCACTCAAAAAATGGGATTGAGGTTGCATTTTCTGAATGTATAATGGCCGGCGTTGCCTTTGGAATAATTATGTTAAATGTTCTTAAGAACATTTTGATAGTTTTGATAAAAGAGACTTCTTGAGAGTTAAAGGGTATTTGGGGTATCTCTTCCTCCAACGTTGAGTGGTGGTGGGGGGGGGGGGGGGCCCTCAGAGAAGTTGAGATGGAAGGGAAGGGGAATCGTAATGAATTGATAAATAAATGAGCAAGAGAGAGACAGAGAGAGCAAGTGAGGGAGGGAGGGAGGGAGGGAGGCAGAAGAGAGAGAGAGAGAGAGCCTGAGGCGAGGAATCCTCTTGACAAATTAGACCTTTTAACCGTGTCCTGTATTCTGTCAACATGATTATTTTACACTCTTAGACCATTTCCATCTGGGGTTTGGTCTGGGGGTTGGGAGTGTCACTACGACTCCCACAAGTGTCACGGGACTCGTCGGAAAGCAATTGTGGCCTACCACAACCACACATTTATAAGGACCCTACTTTATTCCTCACAATGTGCTCTTTTCAACCACATTTTCATCTCTTCAGCATATTGTCCTTAGAAGGCATTCTGTTTCCTTGACACCGCTTTGGTAGGATGATTGTAATTAATACGTTACAAATTGGTTTCCAACTCAAAGAAGACCATTTTAATGCTTAAATAATTTTATTTGCTTTCAAAGCTATAGCTATTGCATCCTTGGCCCGAACTAGTCTACTGGTGTCTGTTTGAAAAGCAGAAAGAGAGGTGAAGTCTGGCAATGTTTGCTAAAGCTCTGTAACAGTAATAATACAATTTTCAGAAAGCTCATTAATTGAGAGTCTGGGAGTAATTGCCACGTATCCTGCAGGCTGACGATGTTATTAATGCTGACAACTGACAAACAACAAGTCGTGGAATATGGATTTTCTTCCTTGTGGGTGTTAATAACCACAATCGGAGAAATGCCAAAGGAAACTGTCAAGATGGCATCAGTGATAAAATGTTAACATATGACAAAAAGCACCTGCCCGGGAGAACAACAATTCAATTTAAAATTGAATTTGTAAGACTTTCACGAACCTTTTTCTTAAACTCGGCCGGAAGGAAAGTAATATTGATTAAGGAAAGAAGAACAGGTTCAAAGTTTTTCTTTACTTCTTCTTCATTGTGGGCCACACACAGATTTGTATCAGAGGTTTAGGAGTCTCTCACTGCTGCACATAACTTGATTTGTTAGACTGAGCAAAAACACCTTCAATGAACTGCCTACGGATGTAGGATCTTAATCTGAGACAGTTTGATACAGCATGAAAATAATCTTGCAGCAACAGGAAATGTGAATTATATGGATTATAATTCATTCACATTGTTGTAGGGTTTGATACATTTTCATGAAGGTCTGAAATGTCAAACTTCAGTAAATTACAAACTTCAGAAAACTTTTGAAACCTCAAATGCACTACACATTTTTCAAGGCAAAATGCAGGAAATTAGCTTTAAAATCCCAAATTCTCCGAACCTCATTGCAAGCTGTATACAGTGCATTCGGAAAGTTTTCAGACCACTGGACTTTTTCCACATTTTGTTACGTTACAGCCTTATTTTTCAATGAAAATAACAATTCTCATCAATCTACACAAAATACCCCATAAAAAATAAACAGAAATATTTAAATAAGTATTCAGACCCTTTGCTATGAGACTCGAAATTGAGCTCAGGTGTATCCTGTTTCCATTGATCATCCTTGAGTTGTTTCTACAAATTGATTGGAGTCCACCTGTGGTAAATTCAATTGATTGAATTTTTTGACATGATTTGGAAAGGCACACACATGACTATATAAGGTCCCACAGTTGACAGTTGTCGTGACTTGACTTTAACATCAATCTGAAGACTGTTATTTATCTAATTACCTAAATATGTTTAATTGTTACCCAATTAAATTAATAATGTAACAATTAACTCATTATGATCTGGGACACCACAGTGGTTCTTTAAAGAGTTACCATCTCCCGAATTAAACTCCAAGTTTTTTTTACCAATCACATCTATAAACAGGGAACTTATTAATCAGAACCTCGTATCATATCATCATTCTGAACAGTCCTCCTTGCATCTACAAAAACCAGAGCCTTACTTATGATTCAGTACTATACAAACTGGTTAAATTATTTATTTACTAGCTAACTAAATGGTAACACAGGATAAACATACACACTTAATACATTCAAAACAGGTCCCTAGCAGACTGACAACGATATATGGCTGCTTGTTACAAAAGACAAGGAGAGGGCAAGAGAGAGAGAGAGGGACAGAAACACTTACCATTGGTACATTTAAAAATTACTCTCACTGATAGTACTCCTATACTTTTCCCACGAACTGCCGCCCGCTTGGAGTAAGAAATCATGAATGTATTTACCTGAAATTGCTAAGTGAAATTCCTCGGTGTGCCGTGTCTCTCTCAGAACCGGGGGTTGTAAGGCTCTGATTGTTCGAAATGGTTCCACTTAAATGAGCTTTTCTAGATATTTTACTTAGGACAGCTAATCAGCCGTACCAGGGATTAGTCGGAAGGTGAGTTTATCGTCTCTACCTCATGTTGAGATTCAGAGGTTTAACCACTTTAGTCATGAGCTGCAGTGCTACATATCTCTAGTCTGATGTTTTAATTCTTAACCCATCATTTAATACAGTTTGTTAGAGATGGGTGGTTACGTCAGGCTGAAAGGCTCTCTAACCTCACTCTGGGGCGAAAACTTGTACAAAGTTACGTAAAACTATCATCTCTTATAGTTTCTCAAATCACATCAAATCAAATTGTATTTGTCACATGCGCAAAATACAACAAGAGTAGACCTTACAGTGGAATGCTTACTTACAAGCCCTTAACCAACAATGCTTTAAGAAGTTAAGAAGAAAAACGTGTTAAGTAAAAAATAGATCAGTAAAAATAAATAAATAAATAAGAGAAACAAATAATTCAACAGCAGCAGTAAAATAACACTAGCAAGGCTATATACAGGGGGTACTGGTACAGAGCCAATGTGCGGGGGCACCGGTTTGTCGAGGTAATTTCTTATTTTTGTATTTTTTTTTCACCTTTAACCAGGTAGGCCAATTGAGAACAAGTTCTCATTTACAACTGCAACCTGGCCAAGATAAAGCAAAGCAGTGTGACAAAAACAACAACATAGAGTTACACATGGGATAAACAAATGTACCGTCAATAACACAATAGAAAAATCTATGTAAAGTGCGTGCAAATGTAGAAAGGTTAGGGAGGTAAGGAAAGGTAAGGAAATAAATAATAATAAATTGGGGATGACCAGTAAAATATACCTGCTGGAGCGCATGCTACAGGTGGGTGTTGCTATGGAGACCAGTGAGCTGAGATAAGGTGGGGCTTTACCTAACAAAGACTTATAGACTTATAGTGGATTTGGCGACGAATATGAAGCGACAGCCAGCCATCGAGAGCATACAGGTCACAGTGGTGGGTAGTATATGGGGCTTTGGTGACAAAACGGATGGCACTGTGATAGACTGCATCCAATTTGCTAGTGTTGGAGGCTGTTTTGTAAATGACATCGCCGAAGTCAATGATCGGTAGGATGGTCAGTTTTACAAGGGTATGTTTGGCAGCGTGAGTGAAGGAGGCTTTGTAGATAAAAATGAATCATATTCTAGATTTAATTTTGGATTGGAGATGCTTACCTCTTAAGTCGACCCTCTACTTTTTCGAACATTCTGTTAAAAATCGCGCAACATTTCAGCGCCCTGCTACTCATGCTAGTAATATAGTATATGCATATGATTAGTATGTGTGGATAGAAAACACTCAGACGTTTATAAAACTGGTTAAATCACGGCTGTGACTATAACAGAACGTGCGTTTCATCGAAAAGTGCAGGAAAATCTGATCACTGAAAATGGAAAAATATATCCATGCGCCACTTCAACCCATTGATAAAGGTGAACCACATTAAATGGGGCCGAGGTTGCAATACCTACAGCTTCCACACGATGTCAACAGTCTTGTCATTTGCCTAGGATTTGTTTCTTGGTCAAACGGACGCAAGGCAGCGCCTTTCTTCCGGTCTCCGACCGGATATTTTGGTTGAGATTTACCCGGACATTATTTCCAGACGTACAGCTATAGAATATACATCGCCTCGTGATCAATTTGATCGCTTATTAACGTTTACTAATACCTAAAGTTGCATTGCAAAAGTATTTCGAAGTGTTTTGTGAAAGTTTATCGTCGACTTTTTTAATTAAAAAAAATGACGTTACATTATAAAACGCTATTTTTTTCCTTGATCACACAGTCTTCATCAAATCAAATCCAATTTTATTTGTCACATACACATGGTTAGCAGATGTTAATGCGAGTGTAGCGAAATGCTTGTGCTTCTAGTTCCGACAATGCAGTGATAACCAACAAGTAATCTAACTAACAATTCCAAAACTACTGTCTTATACAGAGTGTAAGGGGATAAAGAATATGTACATAAGGATATATGAATGAGTGATGGTACAGAGCAGCATACAGTAGATGGTATCGAGTACAGTATATACATATGAGATGAGTATGTAGACAAAGTAAACAAAGTGGCATAGTTAAAGTGGCTAGTGATACATGTATTACATAAGGATGCAGTCGATGATGTAGAGTACAGTATATCGATATCTAGGCTATATATGGACCGATTTAATCGAAAAAAAAGACCCAATAGTGATGTTTATGGGACATCTAGGAGTGCCAACAAAGAAGATGGTCAAAGGTAATGAATGTTTTATATTTTATTTGTGCGTTTTGTGTAGCGCCGACTATGCTAATTATTTTGTTTACGTCCCCTGCGGGTCTTTTGGGGTGTTACATGCTATCACATAATAGCTTCTCATGCTTTCGCCGAAAAGCATTTTAAAAATCTGACTTGTTGCCTGGATTCACAACGAGTGTAGCTTTAATTCAGTACCCTGCATGTGTATTTTAATGAACGTTTGAGTTTTAACGAGTACTATTAGCATTTAGCGTAGCGCATTTGCATTTCCAGATGTCTAGATGGGACGCCTGCGTGTCAGGTAGGAGAAAGAGGTTAACGTGAGTCTGGAAGGAGAGTTTACAGTCTAACCAGACACCTAGTTATTTATAGTTGTCCACATATTCTAAGTCAGAACCATCCAGAGTAGTGATACTAGGTGGGCGGGCAGGTGTGGGCAGCAATTGGTTGAATAGCATGCATTTAGTTTTACTAGCATTTAAGAGCAGTTGGAGGCCACAGAAGGAGTGTTGTATGGCATTGAAGCTCGTTTGAAAGTTTGTTAATACCTCTCTGGGATAGGCGGGACGCAAATGTCCCACCTGGCCAATTGCCAGGGAAAATGCAGAGCACCAAATTCAAATAAAATACTATAAAAATCAAACTTTCATTAAATCACACATGTAAGATGCCAAATTAAAGCTACACTCATTGTGAATCCAGCCAACATGTCAGATTTCAAAAAGGCTTTTCGGCGAAAGCATAAGAAGCTATTATCTGATGATAGCACAACAGTAAACAAAGAGAGAATAGCATATTTCAACCCTGCAGGCACCACATAAAACGCGGGTAATAAAATATAAATCATGCCTTACCTTTGACGAGCTTCTTTTGTTGGCACTCCAATATGTCCCAGAAACATCACAAATGGTCCTTTTGTTTCGATTAATTCCGTCGATATATATCCAAAATGTCCATTTATTTGGCGCATTTGATCCAGAAAAAAAAGCTTCCAATTTGCGCAAAGTCACTACCAAATATCTCAAAAGTTACCTGTAAATTTTACCAAAACATTTCAAACTACTTTTGTAATACACCTTTAGGTATTTTTAAACGTTAATAATCGATCAAATTGAAGACGGGTCTATCTGTTTACAATACAGGAGGATCACAAACTAAAGCTAGTTTTCTAGTCTTGCGCAACTCTCAAACGTCTCAGGACAGGTGCGGGTGAGCGCACCCTCTGACCAGAGCACCCACTTTGGTAGTGTTAATTTGTATTGTTATAAAAAAAATGGTGAGGTTCCATTCATATTGCTCTCACATACTTAATCCAAGATGGCGTAGCAGTCGGACGTGTGTTTTGTCTTGTCCCGTCCTGTATAGTGTAAATATAGTTTTTTTTTTCCTCTTTTTTGTTCCGTATATATTTCGTACATATTTTAATCTCACTTCCCAACCACAGGCTGAATATACTCTCCTGCAACCCGCATCACCCAATGTGGTACGGATCTGCTTTTTCTATGCTTTAGAAACGGAACCCTCATCAGAAGCTAGCCGCTAACTAGCTACTAGCTAGCGGTCTTCAACGCTAATTAGGACACCAGCGCGACATCTACCCAAAGCATATCAGACTGCTTTTTCTCTACCACATCTCCGGATTCCTACCGCAAGCTCTGAAGCTTTATACCGGATCATCGTAAATAGCTAGCTGCAATCCGAGTGGCTACTCCTGGCTAACGTCTCTGTCCCAGAGCAAGCACCAGTTAGCCTGGAGCTAGCCTCGAGCTAAGCCCATCTCCCGACTACCCGAAGAGGTCCAAAAATACCTAATTTGCCAATTGGCCTGGACCCTCTACTGACCCTCTACTGCCGACACGGAGCCCCGCCGATCCATCACGACTGGTCCGCCGACATAATCGTCCGAGGGGGTTTCAACAGGCTTTTCCGCTGCGACATCGCCAAAGATCCGTCTGCTGGCCAAGGCCCGCGAGCTTTCTGAATCGCTGTATCTCCAACTCACCGCACGAAGAGGAATAAACAGACTCACCCCATCGCAACGTCCCCCAAAGGTTAACTCTCTAGCCCTCGCTATCTCCCTGCTTGCTAATTCGGCCTGCTAACGGCTAGCTTGTCAAGCTCCGGTCCGCTAACTGCTACCTTGTCTAGCTCGGGCCTACGAACTGTTAGCTTGTTAGCACAGGCCTGCTAACCGTCTGTACCACCGCGTCCCAATCACTCTCTGACCCCATTTACTTTCTATCTCTTTTTGATTTTTAATTTGTTTATACCTTCCGGAAACCTGCCTCACCCAATGTGATACGGAATTACTTTTACTCTTATTTTTATGACACACTCAAGAACCTCCAGACGCTAACCAGCTAACTAGCTACAAGCTAGTTAGTCATTGTTAGTTAAAAAAAAAAAAAAAAACCTGGATAACACTCGCCAGCCCAGCCCCCCTGCCCATCCACCACCGCTGCCCCCTGGACACTGATCTCTTGGCTACATAGCTGACGCACGCTGGACTGTCCATTAATCACGGTACTCCTTTCTGCTTGTTTGTCTTACCTGTCGGCCCCGTTGCCTAGTCAACGCCATTTTACCTGCTGTTTGTTGTGCTAGCGGATTAGCCTCGCCTACTGTTTTTAGCTAGCTTTCCAAATTCAACACCTGTGATTACTGTATGCCTCGCTGTATGTCTCTCTCAGATGTCAATATGCCTTGTATACTGTTGTTCAGGTTAGTTATAATTGTTTTAGTTCACAATGGAGCCCCTAGACCCACTCTGCATACCCCTGTTACCTCCTTTGTCCCACCTCCCACACATGCGGTGACCTCACCCATTACAACCAGCATGTCCAGAGATGCAACCTGTCTCATCATCACCCAGTGCCTGGGCTTACCTCCGCTGTACCCGCACCCCACCATACCCCTGTCTGTGCATTATGCCCTGAATATATTCTACCATGCCCAGAAACCTGCTCCTCTTATCCTCTGCCCCCAACGCTCTAGGCGACCAGTTTTGATAGCCTTTAGCCGCACCCTCATACTACTCCTTCTCTGTTCCGCGGGTGATGTGGAGGTAAACCCAGGCCCTGCATGTCCCCAGGTACCCTCATTTGTTGACTTCTGTGATCGAAAAAGCCTTGGTTTTATGCATGTCAACATCAGAAGCCTCCTCCCTAAGTTTGTTTTACTCACTGCTTTAGCACACTCTGCTAACCCTGATGTCCTTGCCGTGTCTGAATCCTGGCTCAGGAAGGCCACCAAAAATTCAGAGATTTCCATACCCAACTATAACATCTTCCGTCAAGATAGAACTACCAAAGGGGGCGGAGTTGCAGTCTACTGCAGAGATAGCCTGCAAAGTAACGTCATACTTTCCAGGTCCATACCCAAACAGTTCGAACTACTAATTTTGAAAATTACCCTCTCCAGAAATAAGTCTCTCACTGTTGCCGCCTGCTACCGGCCACCCTCAGCTCCCAGCTGTGCCCTGGACACCATTTGTGAATTGATCGCCCCCATCTAGCTTCAGAGTTTGTTCTGTTAGGTGACCTAAACTGGGATATGCTTAACACCCCGGCAGTCCTACAATGTAAGCTAGATGCCCTCAATCTCACTCAAATCATCAAGGAACCCACCAGGCACAACCCTAACTCTGTAAACAAGGGCACCCTCATAGACGTCATCCTGACCAACTGGCCCTCCAAATACACCTCCGCTGTCTTCAACCAGGATCTCAGCGATCACTGCCTCATTGCCTGTATCCGCCACGGAGCCGCAGTCAAACGACCACCCCTCATCACTGTCAAACGCTCCCTAAAACACTTCTGTGAGCAGGCCTTTCTAATCGACCTGGCCCGGGTATCCTGGAAGGACATTGACCTCATCCCGTCAGTTGAGGATGCCTGGTCATTCTTTAAAAGTAACTTCCTCACCATTTTAGATAAGCATGCTCCGTTCAAAAATGCAGAACCAAGAACAGATACAGCCCTTGGTTCACTCCAGACCTGACTGCCCTCGACCAGCACAAAAACATCCTGTGGCGGACTGCAATAGCATCGAATAGCCCCGTGATATGCAACTGTTCAGGGAAGTCAGGAACCAATACACGCAGTCAGTCAGGAAAGCTAAGGCCAGCTTCTTCAGGCAGAAGTTTGCATCCTGTAGCTCCAACTCCAAAAAGTTCTGGGACACTGTGAAGTCCATGGAGAACAAGAGTACCTCCTCCCAGCTGCCCACTGCACTGAGGCTAGGTAACACGGTCTCCACCGATAAATCCACGATTATCGAAAGCTTCAATAAGCACTTCTCAACGGCTGGCCATGCCTTCCGCCTGGCTACTCCAACCTCGGCCAACAGCTCCGCCCCCCCGCAGCTCCTCGCCCAAGCCTCTCCAGGTTCTCCTTTACCCAAATCCAGATAGCAGATGTTCTGAAAGAGCTGCAAAACCTAGACCCGTACAAATCAGCTGGGCTTGACAATCTGGACCCTCTATTTCTGAAACTATCTGCCGCCATTGTCGCAACCCCTATTACCAGCCTGTTCAACCTCTCTTTCATATCGTCTGAGATCCCCAAGGATTGGAAAGCTGCCGCAGTCATCCCCCTCTTCAAAGGGGGAGACACCCTGGACCCAAACTGCTATAGACCTATATCCATCCTGCCCTGCCTATCTAAGGTCTTCGAAAGCCAAGTCAACAAACAGGTCACTGACCATCTCGAATCCCACCGTACCTTCTCCGCTGTGCAATCTGGTTTCCGAGCCGGTCACGGGTGCACCTCAGCCACGCTCAAGGTACTAAACGATATCATAACCGCTATCGATAAAAGACAGTACTGTGCAGCCGTCTTCATCGACCTCGCCAAGGCTTTCGACTCTGTCAATCACCATATTCTTATCGGCAGACTCAATAGCCTCGGTTTCTCGGATGACTGCCTTGCCTGGTTCACCAATTACTTTGCAGACAGAGTTCAGTGTGTCAAATCGGAGGGCATGCTGTCCGGTCCTCTGGCAGTCTCTATGGGGTGCCACAGGGTTCAATTCTCGGGCCGACTCTTTTCTCGGTATATATCAATGATGTTGCTCTTGCTGCGGGCGATTCCCTGATCCACCTCTACGCAGACGACACCATTCTATATACTTTCGGCCCGTCATTGGACACTGTGCTATCTAACCTCCAAACGAGCTTCAATGCCATACAGCACTCCTTCCGTGGCCTCCAACTGCTCTTAAACGCGAGTAAAACCAAATGCATGCTTTTCAACCGATCGCTGCCTGCACCCGCATGCCCGACTAGCATCACCACCCTGGATGGTTCCGACCTTGAATATGTGGACATCTATAAGTACCTAGGTGTCTGGCTAGACTGCAAACTCTCCTTCCAGACTCACATCAAACATCTCCAATCGAAAATCAAATCAAGAGTCGGCTTTCTATTCCGCAACAAAGCCTCCTTCACTCACGCCGCCAAGCTTACCCTAGTAAAACTGACTATCCTACCGATCCTCGATTTCGGCGATGTCATCTACAAAATGGCTTCCAACACTCTACTCAGCAAACTGGATGCAGTCTATCATAGTGCCATCCGTTTTGTCACCAAAGCACCTTATACCACCCACCACTGCGACTTGTATGCTCTAGTCGGCTGGCCCTCGCTACATATTCGTCGCCAGACCCACTGGCTCCAGGTCATCTACAAGTCCATGCTAGGTAAAGCTCCGCCTTATCTCAGTTCACTGGTCACGATGGCAACACCCATCCGTAGCACACGCTCCAGCAGGTGTATCTCACTGATCATCCCTAAAGCCAACACCTCATTTGGCCGCCTTTCGTTCCAGTACTCTGCTGCCTGTGACTGGAATGAACTGCAAAAATCGCTGAAGTTGGAGACTTTTATCTCCCTCACCAACTTCAAACATCAGCTATCCGAGCAGCTAACCGATCGCTGCAGCTGTACATAGTCTATTGGTAAATAGCCCACCCATTTTCACCTACCTCATCCCCATACTGTTTTTATACTGTTTTTTTATTTTATTTATTTATTTATTTACTTTTCTGCTCTTTTGCACACCAATATCTCTACCTGTACATGACCATCTGATCATTTATCACCCCAGTGTTAATCTGCAAAATTGTATTATTCGCCTACCTCCTCATGCCTTTTGCACACATTGTATATAGACTGCCCATTTTTTTTTTCTACTGTGTTATTGACTTGTTAATTGCTTACTCCATGTGTAACTCTGTGTTGTCTGTTCACACTGCTATGCTTTATCTTGGCCAGGTCGCAGTTGCAAATGAGAACTTGTTCTCAACTAGCCTACCTGGTTAAATAAAGGTGAAATAAAAAAAAATAAAAAAAACAGTACACATAATGTTACCCTGATCCAAGATGGCTGTACTTCTTCATTACACAAAGGAATAACCTCAACCAATTTCCAAAGACTGGTGACATCCAGTGGAAGCGGTAGGAACTGCAAACAAGTGCAATAGACTCCTCGTTTCCCAATGAAAACTCATTGAAACTCATTGACCTCAACAACAACAACAACATTCTGAATGGTTAGTCCTCAGGGTTTTGCCTGCTACATAAGTTCTGTTATACTCACAGACATGATTCAAACAGTTTTAGAAACGTGTGTTTTCTATCCAAATCTAATAATACTATGCATATCTTATATTCTTGTTATGTGTAGCAGGAAGTTGAAATTGGGCACGCTATTTATCCAAAAGTGAAAATGCTGCCCCCTATCCCAAAGAGGTTTTAACACAGTGCCCAAGGAAGGGCCAGATGTATACAGAATGTTGTCGTCTGCATAAAGGTGGATCAGAGAATCACCAACAGTAAGAGCGACATCATTGATATATACAGAGAAAAGACTTGGCCCGAGAATTGAACCCTGTGGCACCCCCATAGAGACTGTCAGAGGTCCGGACAACAGGCCCTCCGATTTGACACACTGAACTCATTTGAGAAACCCATTTGAGAAACCAAGGTTATTGAGTCTTTCGATAAGAATGCGGTGATTGACAGAGTTGAAAGCCTTGGCCAGGTCGATGAAAATGGCTGCACAGTACTGTCTTTTATCTATGGCGGTTATGATATCGTTTAGGACCTTGAGCGTGGCTGAGGTGCACCCATGACGAGCTCGGAACCCAGATTGCATAGTGGAGAAGGTACGGTAGGATTTGAAATGGTCGGTGATCTGTTTGTTAACTTGGCTTTCGAAGACTTTAGAAAGGCAGGACAGGATGGATATAGATCTGTAACAGTTAGGGTCTAGAGTGTCTCCCCCTTTTGAAGAGGGGGATGACCGCGGCAGATTTCTAATCTTTAGGGATCTCAGACGGTATGAAGGGGTAGCCAGGTGGAAAGCATGGCCGGCCGTAGAAAAATGCTTATTGAAATTCTCGATTATCGTAGATTTGTCGGTGGTGACAGTATTTCCTAGCCTCAGTGCAGTGGGCAGGTGGGAGGAGGTGCTCCTATTCTCCATGGACTTTACAGTGTCCAAAAACTTTTGGGAATTAGTGCTACAGGATGGAAATTTCTGTTTGAAAAAGCTATCCTTAGCTTTCCTAATTGACTGTGTATATTGGTTCCTGACTTCCCTGAAAAGTTGCGTATCGCGGGGGCTTTTCGATGCTTAATGCAGTATGCCACAAGACGTTTTTGTGCTGGTCAAGGGCAGTCAAGTCTGGAGTGAATCAAGGGCTATATCTTTTCTCAGTTCTACATTTTTTGAATGGGGCATGCTTATTTAAGATGGTGAGGAAAGCACTTTTAAGAACAACCAGGCATCCTTTACTGACGGGATGAGGTCAATATCCTTCCAGGATACCCGGGCCAGGTCGATTAGAAAGGCGCTGCGTTCCAATGACTCCCTATTCAGCTGTAGGATGTGAGTACAGTGGAGGTAAACCTAGTCATTGAGTGACGATGAGAGAGCTTGCATCTCTGGAGACACCAGCATGTTGACATTAGAGAGAGGCATGTGTAGCCGAGTGATCATAGGGTCCAATGAGCAGCAATAGGTGATACCGGGAGCCATTCGGATTTATGGATCTTAAACTTTTATGTACATATAAGTGTCTTATATTGGCTGAAAGCTTAAATTCTTGTTAACCTGTTAGTACTCTAGGGGCAGTATTTCATTTTTGGATAAAAAGACGTGCCCGTTTTAAGCGCAATATTTTGTCACGAAAAGATGCTCGAATATGCTTGGAATTGATAGTTTTGGAAAGAAGACACTCTTACGTTTCCAGAACTGCAAAGATTTTCACTGTGAGTCCCTTAGAACAAATGCTTCGGGCAAAACCAAGATGTATGACCGACCAGGAAATGAACAGGATTTTTGAGGCTACGTTTTCCATGATCGCCTTATATGGCTGTGAATGTGACAGGAATGAACGGACACTTTATCTTGTTTCCCCAAGGTCTCTGCAGCATTGTGACGTATTTGTAGGCATATCATTGGAAGATTGACCATAAGAGACTACAATTGCCAAGTGTCCCGCTTGGTGTCTGCGTGTTATTTGGTGCGCAAAAGTCAGCTCCCAGTATTTTTCCATTCGAATCAGACAACAAAGCAGGCTTCAAGGACGGTGCTTTCAATGGAGAGCTATATGACAAACCACCTTCAGGATTGATTCAAACAACGTTTTCCATGTTTCAGTCGATATTATGGAGTTAATTCGGAAAAAAGTTCGACGTGTAGGTGACTGAATTTTCGGTTAGTTTCGGTAGCCAAATGCATAGTAACAAAAGGGAACGATGTGTCCTACACAAGAATCTTTCAGGAAAAACTGGACATCTGCTATGTAACTGAGAGTCTCCTCATTGAAACATCTGAAGTTCTTCAAAGGTAAATTATTTTATTTGATTCCTTGGCTGGTTTTTGTGAATATGTTGTGTGCTAAATGCTAACGCTAAGTGCTAAGCTAGCTATCACCACTCTTACACAAATTATTGATTTTCTCTGGTTCTGAAGCATATTTTGAAAATCTGAGACGACAGGATTGTTAAGAAAAGGATAAGCTTGAGAGCAGGCATATTTATTTAATTTCATTTGCGATTTTTAGAAATCGCTAATGTTGCGTTATGGTAATGAGCTTGAGGCTGTAGTAACGATACCGCATGCGGGATGGGGCGGACTATGAGGTTAATCTAAATGCACTGTCCGATTTACAGTTGCTATTACACCAAAAAATGCCATGCGATTGTTTGAGGACGGCACCCCACATCAAAATATTTTTCCACACGCACAGGTTTCATACATTCACAAATAACGATTAAATATTCACTTACTTTTTGAAAATCTTCCTCTGATTTGTCATCCAAAGGGTCCCAGCTATAACATGCAGCGTTGTTTCATTAGATAAAATCCTTCTTTATATCCCAAAAAATTCAATTTATTTGGTGCCATCGATTTGAGTAATCCACTCGTTCAAGATGCAGAGAAAGGAATCCGAAAATCTACCCCTAAACTTTGTTCCATCATGTCAAAATACGTTTCTATTTACTCCTTACATACCCTAAAATTTAATCAAACTATATATATTTCTCACAGAAAGAAGTATGTTCAATAGGAAACTGATTTTAGCAGGTGCGTTATGTCTTCATAGCGCGCGCAAACACGAATTTCCAAGAATGTGTCCTTATGCTAAAACTGATTTCTTATTTGTTTTTGAGGTTACAAGCCTGAAACCTTGAACATAGTGCTGACACCCTTTAGAAGTCATAGGAATTGCATTCTGTGACTGAATTTACGAATTATATTAGTACTGTACAAAGTTAGAGGTGCGCTATTTGATAGATTCCCCCACGCCCCCTACATCGGGCTTCCAGTCGGGAGACCTGAGGTCAACCTACCGCTACCCCTGCCCCTCTCCCCATCTCGTACTTCTGAGTGGGAGACCTTCCCAGGCAGTAGCATGCCTAGCTCACATACTAGAATCAGGGCGCCCACTCTGACAAGTTAAATTGACCAACAGTCCCACACGGTGACATGATATCATTGACGTGGCGTGAAAATGAGCGATGGAAAACCGATCACGCAAATGTCACCATTCCACATTTTTGTGTGCAGTTGCCCTGTGCCGCCCACGGCAAGATGCTGCCCTGGGCGGCTGCCTATGTTGCTTATACCTAAATCCGCTACTGCTTGTGGGTGTTCATTCCGAGCTTTTGTGACAGTGTAAGCCAGCGAGCTGTCGTGTTTGTGAGTCGCAGAACCATTGAATTCTATTTTCAAAGCCGTGGCAAGTTTCGCATAGTCGTTTGGCACATGTTGCTGTTGAGGACGGATGAACCTCGTCACGTGTGTATTCGACATTCTCTTCAACCGGTAAAGCCTGTCAGTACCCATAGCATTTCTTGCATTCGGGAAGGCATCCAAAGCATCCTCTATGTCTGCTAAGAACATCTCAGTTTTGTTTGGCTTCACTGGAACGGGGTCAAAGGGTATTGTAAAGGCGTTCCGCGCTAAGAGTGCAGAGAGGGTTTGCTTCATCCTGTGTTGAATTGTGGGCCGAAAGGCAAGAAGGCCAAGAGGAGAAGCCAAGCTTTGTTGGCGAGGAGGCGCCATATTACTCTGTGCCGAACTGCCAAGAGGAAAAGACCGAGGGACTTTAGTCTGAAACCTTCTGTTGTATTCACTCCTTTGTGTACCGAGCTCCGGTTGCGAGCTTGGTTGCTTTGTTGGGTAGTCACACTGTAGTGCTTGACTGTTCTGGAGTTCCTCCAGGTGGTACCTAAGGGTGGTATTCTGTTGCATAGCAGATTCCATTTGGGCGCTAAGAGACTTATTTTAGATACGTGAGTGTCGCACTTCCTCCGTCCGGCCTCGTACTTATCTGTCATGGTTTGCAGGTAGAGGTCTTGAGTGCATAGCGAGAGATTTAGTGTTGAGATTTCCTCCACATGCTTAGAGATATTTTTGACATCTTCTTCACTTGGCTTCTCTCATCATTCATTTGGTCAGCAACTTCAATGAGTTCTGCTGTTTTGTCATCCATCTAGGTCATTGTGTTCATTAACTTATCGTCTTTGGTCTGCAGCATTTGGACTAGAACATTATTACTTTGAGTGTTGTTCATCAAAATTGCATCCATGTTATCAAGTTGCGCACCCCTGTTTGTAGCTAACGTGTAAGATTTATCGAGTTTGGCGTGGACTTCGTTGTATTTATTTTTTTGGCTAAATCGAGTTGTTCCTGTAGAAGGCAATTTTGTTTCTGTAGAAGACAATTTTGTTCAAGAGATTGTGTTCGTTCGTCTTCATAAGTTTTTGCCATTTCTTTTAATTGTTCCTGTCTCAAACAAAGTTCCTAGGCTAGGAGTATCTTTTCCTTTTCTGCTTTTGTCATTAGTTTCCTGGTTCTCTCCAACTGTCCCTTCATCTCACCCGTTTCTTGCTCATGCATCTGCTGTGCACTGTGGTACAGGACCTATGTCAATTTCTGCTGGCAGCCATACTTCAGGACTAAACTGGAGAGAATCTTTACCAGACCTGTGCTTGATGGTCTATTTTGGAGGGTGTCTGTCGCAAGCGGTCTAAGGCACTGCATCACAGTGCTTCAGGCGTCACTACAGACCTGGCTTCGATCCATGTCTGTGTAACAACCAGCCATGACCGGGAGTCCCAAAGGGCGGTGCACAACGCATCACCGGGGGCAAAATACCTGCCCTCCAGGACACCAACACCACCCAATGTCACAGGAAGGCCAAAAAGATCATCAAGGACAACAACCACCCAAGCCACTGCCTCTTCACCCCGCTATCATCCAGAAGGCGAGGTCAGTACAGATGCATCAAAGCGGGGACCGAGAGACTGACAAACAGCTTCTATCTCAAGGCCATCAGACTGTTAAACAGCCATCACTAACATTGAGTGGCTGCTGCCAACATACTGACTCATCTCTAGATATATGAATAATTTCATTCCTTTATTCATTCCTTTATACTTGTGTCTATAAGGTAGTATGAGGTAGTTGTTGTGAAACTGTTAGATTACTTGTTAGATATTACTGCATGGTCGGAACTAGAAGCACAAGCATTTCGCTACACTCGCATTAACATCTGCTAACCATGTGTATGTGACAAATACAATTTGATTTGAATTGACCCAGCGTCGTCTGGGTTTGGCCTGTTTTTTTTTTTACTTGGCTCATCATGCTCCAGTTTCAACTGTTCTGCCTTATTATTATTCGACCATGCTGGTCATTTATGAACATTTGAACATCTTGGCCATGTTCTGTTATAATCTCCACCCGGCACAGCCAGAAGAGGACTGGCCACCTCACATAGCCTGGTTCCTCTCTAGGTTTCTTCCTAGGTTTTGGCCTTTCTAGGGAGTTTTTCCTAGTCACTGTGCTTCTACACCTGCATTGCTTGCTATTTGGGGTTTTAGGCTGGGTTTCTGTACAGCACTTTGAGATATCAGCTGATGTACGAAGGGCTATATAAATACGTCCGGTGAACAGGTCAGGAGACACTGTGGCCCCATCCGATGATACCCCCGGACAGGGCCAAACAGGAAGGATATAACCCCACACAATTTGCCAAACCACAGCCCCCACACCACTAGAGGGATATCTTCAACCACCAACTTACCATCCTGAGACAAGGCCGAGTATAGCCCACAAAGATCTCCGCCACGGCACAACCCAAGGGGGAGGGGCGCCAACCCAGACAGGAAGATCACGTCAGTGACTCAACCCACTCAAGTGACGCACCCCTCCTAGGTACGGCATGGAAGAGCACTAGTAAGCCAGTGACTCAGCCCCTGTAATAGGGTTAGAGGCAGAGAATCTCAGTGGTGAGAGGGGAACCGGCCAGGCAGAGACAGCAAGGGCGGTTCGTTGCTCCAGAGCCTTTCTGTTCACCTTCACACTCCTGGACCACACTTCACACTCCTGATGTACGAAGGGCTATATAAATAAATTTGATTTGATTTGACCAGACTACACTCAATCATATGACCCACTGAAGAGATGAGTCTTCAGTAAAGACTTAAAGGTTGAGACCGAGTCTGCGTCTCTCACATGGGTAGGAAGACCATTCCATAAAAATTGAGCTCTATAGGAGAAAGCCCTGCCTCCAGCTGTTTGCTTAGAAATTCTAGGGACAATTAGGAGGCCTGCGTCTTGTGACCGTAGTGTACGTGTAGGTATGTACGGCAGGACCAAATCGGAAAGATCGGTAGGAGCAAGCCCATGTAATGCTTTGTAGGTTAGCAGTAAAACCTTGAAATCAGTCCTTGACTTAACAGGAAGCCAGTGTAGGGAGGCTAGCACTGGAGTAATATGATCATATTTTTTGGTTCAAATCAGGTTTCTAGCAGCCGTATTTAAGTTTATTTAGTACTTTATCCGGGTAGCCAGAAGGTAGAGCATTGCAGAAGTAACAAAAAAAAACATTTTTGCAATGTTACGTAAAAAAAGCTGTCCTTGAAACAGTCTTGATATGTTCGTCAAAAGAGAGATCAGGGTCCAGAGTAACGCCGAGGTCCTTCACAGTTTTATTTGAGACGACTGTTCAACCATCAAGATTAATTGTCAGATTCAACAGAAGATCTCTTTGTTTCTTGGGACCTAGAACAAGCATCTCTGTTTTGTCCGAGTATAAAAGTTTAAAGTTTGCAGCCATCCACTTCCTTATGTCTGAAACACATGCTTCTAGCGAGGGCAATTTTGGGGCTTCACCATGTTTCATTGAAATGTACAGCTGTGTGTTATCCGCATAGCAGTGAAAGTTAACATTATGTTTCGAATAAAATATATAGTGAAAATAGTGGTCCTAAAACAGAACCTTGAGGAACACCGAAATTTACAGTTGATTTGTCAGGGGACAAACCATTCACAGAGACAAACTGATATCTTTCCGACAGATAAGATCTAAACCAGGCCAGAACTTGTCCGTGCAGACCAATTTGGGTTTCCAATCTCTCCAAAAGAATGTGGTGATTGATGGTATCAAAAGTAGCACTAAGGTCTAGGAGCACAAGGACAGATGCAGAGCCTCGGTCTGACGCCATTGAAAGGACATTTACCACCTTCACAAGTGCAGTCTCAGTGCTATGATGGGGTCTAAAACCAGACTGAAGCATTTCGTATACATTGTTTGTCTTCAGGAAGGCAGTGAGTTGCTGTGCAACAGCTTTTTCAATTTTTTTTGAGAGGAATGGAAGATTCGATATAGACCGATAGTTTTTTATATTTTCTGGGTCAAGTTTTGGCTTTTTCAAGAGGGGCTTTATTACTGCCACTTTTAGTGAGTTTGGTACACATCCGGTGGATAGAGAGTCGTCTATTATGTTCAACATAGGAGGGCCAAGCACAGGAAGCAGCTCTTTCAGTAGTTTAGTTGGAATAGGGTCCAGTATGCAGCTTAAAGGTTTCTAATGATCATGATCTGCCCCCTGGTTAACAGTGTATGATCGCTGGATGATTCATTTTAAGTCTAATAATGTGGTCAATGGAGTCGCCAATGATTAGGGTTTTCAATTTGTCAGAGCTAATGGTGGGAAGCTTCGGCGTCTCAGACCACGTTACGCGAGGAGTAGAGGCAAGAGAAGGCTCGGCCACAGACTCCGACTTGCTGCTTAATGGGGGAAAACCAGTTGAAAGTTTCTGTCGGCTGAATGAGCGACACCGGTTGAGCATTCCTACAGCATTTCCCTCCAGAAGCCATTTCCCTCCAGAAGCCATGAGAAAGTTGTCCGCAGCCGGACAACTTTCTCATGGCTTCTGGAGGGAAATGCTGTAGGAATGCTCAACCGGTGTCGGAGTTTGTCGGACATTAATTGATTTATCAACACCAGTCCCCACGCTTGTCTCAAAGCAGCGTTAAACTGTTCTGAAATATACTGAACGAATATACGCAACATGTAAAGTGTTGGTCCCATGTTTCATGAGCTGAAATAAAAGATCCCAGAAGTGTTCCATAAGCACAAAAAGCTTATTTCTCTCAAATTGTGTTTACATCCCTGTAAGTGAGCATTTCCCCTTTGCCAAGATAATCCATCCACCTGATAGGTGTGGCCTATCAAGAAGCTGATTAAACAGCATGATCATTACACAAGTGCACCTTGTGCTGAGAACAATAAAAGGCCATTCTAAAATGTGCAGTTTTGTCACAACACAATGCCACAGATGTCTCAAGTTTTGAGGGAGCATGCAATTGGCATACTGACTGCAGGAATGTCCACCAGAGCTGTTACCAGATAATTTAAAGTTCATTTCCCTACCATAAGCCACCTCCAACATTGTTTTAGAGAATTAGTGGAATTGAGCATGTTTGGGATCCTCTGGATCGACCTGTACAACAGCATTTTCCACTTCCCGCCAATATCCAGCAACCTCGCACAGCCATTGTAGAGGAGCGGAACAACATTCCACAGGCCACAATCAACAGCCTGTTCAAGAAGGAGATGTGTCGCGTTGCATGAAGTAAATGGTGGCCACACCAGCTACTGACTGGTTTTCTGATCCACGCCCCTACCTTTTAAAAGAAAAGGTATCTGTGACCAACAGATGCATAACTGCATTCCCAGTCATTTGAAAACCATAGATTAGGGCCTAAAACATTTATTTCAATCTCTCATTCAACCTCCATTAATCAACCGCAACATGACATGCCTGACATTACATTGCAATTGTATGTAACAACACAACCTGGCTCAGTTCAACAACTGGCTTTGATCAATTCAGGCATTCATGCGACAGTTGTCATGCTGTGTCTATAATAGCTGTTGTGATACCATAGACATGTCATACGTCATAATTACTGTATGTCAAGTACAATGGCAGATAAATTATGGCAAATGTTACATTGCATAGGCCTTGTGCTCATTTTCCAAATTCAACAATTATTTAACTCAGCAAGACGTGTGTGTTTGTGTGTGCGTGCATGCATGCGTTTGTGTGTGCGCTCGTATGTTGGTGTGTCTTCTCCTTAAACTGAAGGACTCACTCTGTAGAGACGTCTCCTCTGTTCCTGAAGTAATCTAGGAGCCACAGATGGGCTGGTCAAAGATGTCAGAGTAGGCTGAGGACAACGAGAGAGCCAGAGAGAATCTTGGGACAAAACAACAAGATACCCTTCACTTCCGCCTTCATGACAATAAGTCACACATTTTCCTACCATGACACCAGTGACATGTATATATGGAGGCTGTCCCAGACGAACACCTAATGTAATGAATGCAAAGCTAACATGATAACGTTCCGTCACCACAAGAAGACAGCCGCCCCAACCTCCCCATTACGAGGACACCGTCCCACATCCCTCCCCCTTCCATTCGCTAATGGTTTCACCGACCTCTGTCATGCCCATTTCCGCATGCTTCGCACAACATCACCCAACATCAGCCGTCAGACAACATCACTCATCAACACGCATTTCGAGCAACATGGATGTCCCCTGTCTCCCGCCACCCCCACTGGTGTGACAAATTCCAGTTGCCATGACGATAAGGCTGATAACGTCTGCAGTTGGTGTGGTGACAACCCTGTTGATAGTCTAATGAAAGGGGATGTTTGATAAACAGCCTTCAGAGAGATCAGAGAACACTTTGAAGGCCTAAGGGCTGTTTGAAATGACACCATGAATTCCGTCACAGGTAGGGGTGGGGGGGCAAAAACAAACGAACCATAACTTCTGTAATAAGAACTCAGCACTAATAGACAACGATGGTTGCGGCGGTAGACCATGAGAATATGCTCAAGGCTTTTGGTTGAATCTCAGACTATACCTCGTACCTCTGCAACCACTCTTCTCTTTGAGTTTCCTTTCTTTTTAGCCCTATTCCTGTGCTCAATTAATCGTTTAAGAAGCTAAGCCGATGTCATTGGGACTGAATGTATTCTAGAATTCTGTGCCAGTATCATATTTTGTGTGAACTTAAAACCTGGTTTCCATTGATATTGACTTGATATTGCTTGATACTGGCAGTAAATGTTAGGGACGAAAGCCATGAAATGCAGTCTGATTGTATTTTTCATACGTAACTTTGATGTAACTTTCATCTCATTTGATGTTGGCAGTAGAGCCATCATTGATTTTATGTCCCAACTGGAGCCAGTGCCATGTTCCACTTAGCCTGTTGGGGTACACAGTATATTTCAAGCCACTTTCTCAGCCTTATCAACGACTATAGACAGATAGCCAGCATATTTTGAAAAATTATAGTTGATACATACTCTACTGTATACTAGAATATCAACTTAATTTGAGCCTTTCCTTCTTTTGCAGCTCCAGGAATGTGGAGAGCAAACACCATTACCTCTTGTGCTCATTGGATTCTGCAATATATAAAAAAAGACAAAACACAGTATGCAGACATTTAGCTTCTCACTCCATACTAATGCATTCTATACAATGAGCAGCGGTGGCACAAGTGAAGATCACCTCCCTTGCATAGGCCTACTATTTCACCACTTCATCCTATTGTGGCCAATGGCTTGTTGGAGCTGAGCTTTCTTTCATTATCTCCGCAGATCCCCTTCTTACCCGTTCAACCTCGAATGGCTCCTTTCACATATTTCCTTCCTCTCTCTCCCTCCATGTCACACCATGAATTCCAGGCCGCTCTCCTGTTTCCCCGAGACCTTTATCTGGGTTGCACAAAAGTACACGGCTCGTGGGTGCCTTTTGTTACCTCTCTCCGAGGCAGCTGAATGGCTCTCTGATTGTTCCTCGCCATTTTTCTTTCACATGAGATAGCTTTTCAGCTCAGAAAGAAAAAGGTGCCGTTGCCATTGGCCAGGCGAGCAGCACTTGGACACTTAGATGGGAATAGGCTACACCTTGTGCTCTGTCTTTATCAATGTCAATGGTGTTGATATAAAATAATAAGTCAGGACAGATATCCAAATCAAATCAAATGTATTTGTCACATACACATGGTTAGCAGATGTTAATGCGAGTGTAGCGAAATGCTTGTGCTTCTAGTTCCGACAATGCAGTGATAACCAACAAGTAATCTAACTAACAATTCTAAAACTACTGTCTTATACACAGTGTAAGGGGATAAAGAATATGTACATAAGGATATATGAATGAGTGATGGTACAGAGCAGCATACAGTAGATGGTATCGAGTACAGTATATACATATGAGATGAGTATGTAGACAAAGTAAACAAAGTGGCATAGTTAAAGTGGCTAGTGATACATGTATTACATAAGGATGCAGTCGATGATGTAGAGTACAGTATATATGTATGCATATGAGATTAATAATGTAGGGTAAGGAACATTATATAAGGTAGCATTGTTTAAAGTGGCTAGTGATATATTTACATAATTTCCCATCAATTCCCATTATTAAAGTGGCTGGAGTTGGGTCAGTGTCAATGACAGTGTGTTGGCAGCAGCCACTCAATGTTAGTGGTGGCTGTTTAACAGTCTGATGGCCTTGAGATAGAAGCTGTTTTTCAGTCTCTCGGTCCCAGCTTTGATGCACCTGTACTGACCTCGCCTTCTGGATGATAGCGGGGTGAACAGGCAGTGGTTCGGGTGGTTGATGTCCTTGATGATCTTTATGGCCTTCCTGTAACATCGGGTGGTGTAGGTGTCCTGGAGGGCAGGTAGTTTGCCCCCGGTGATGCGTTGTGCAGACCTCACTACCCTCTGGAGAGCCTTACGGTTGAGGGCGGAGCAGTTGCCGTACCAGGCGGTGATACAGCCCGCCAGGATGCTCTCGATTGTGCATCTGTAGAAGTTTGTGAGTGCTTTTGGTGACAAGCCGAATTTCTTCAGCCTCCTGAGGTTGAAGAGGCGCTGCTGCGCCTTCTTCACGACGCTGTCAGTGTGAGTGGAACAATTCAGTTTGTCTGTGATGTGTATGCCGAGGAACTTAAAACTTGCTACCCTCTCCACTACTGGTCCATCGATGTGGATAGGGGGGTGTTCCCTCTGCTGTTTCCTGAAGTCCACAATCATCTCCTTAGTTTTGTTGACGTTGAGTGTTAAGGTTAAGGTTGAGGTTATTTTCCTGACACCACACTCCGAGGGCCCTCACCTCCTCCCTGTAGGCCGTCTCGTCGTTGTTGGTAATCAAGCCTACCATTGTTGTGTCGTCCGCAAACTTGATGATTGAGTTGGAGGCGTGCGTGGCCACGCAGTCGTGGGTGAACAGGGAGTACAGGAGAGGGCTCAGAACGCACCCTTGTGGGGCCCCCGTGTTGAGGATCAGCGGGGAGGAGATGTTGTTGCCTACCCTCACCACCTGGGGGCGGCCCGTCAGGAAGTCCAGTACCCAGTTGCACAGGGCGGGGTCGAGACCCAGGGTCTCGAGCTTGATGATGAGCTTGGAGGGTACTATGGTGTTGAATGCCGAGCTGTAGTCGATTAACAGCATTCTCACATAGGTATTCCTCTTGTCCAGGTGGGTTAGGGCAGTGTGCAGTGTGGTTGAGATTGCATCGTCTGTGGACCTATTTGGGCGGTAAGCAAATTGGAGTGGGTCTAGGGTGTCAGGTAGGGTGGAGGTGATATGGTCCTTGACTAGTCTCTCAAAGCACTTCATGATGACGGAAGTGAGTGCTACGGGGCGGTAGTCGTTTAGCTCAGTTACCTTAGCTTTCTTGGGAACAGGAACAATGGTGGCCCTCTTGAAGCATGTGGGAACAGCAGACTGGTATAGGGATTGATTGAATATGTCCGTAAACACACCAGCCAGCTGGTCTGCGCATGCTCTGAAGGCGCGGCTGGGGATGCCGTCTGGGCCTGCAGCCTTGCGAGGGTTAACACGTTTAAATGTCTTACTCACCTCGGCTGCAGTGAAGGAGAGAACGCATGTTTTCGTTGCAGGCCGTGTCAGTGGCACTGTATTGTCCTCAAAGCGGGCAAAAAAGTTATTTAGTCTGCCTGGGAGCAAGACATCCTGGTCCGTGACTGGGCTGGGTTTCTTCTTGTAGTCCGTGATTGACTGTAGACCCTGCCACATGCCTCTTGTGTCTGAGCCGTTGAATTGAGATTCTACTTTGTCTCTGTACTGACGCTTAGCTTGTTTAATAGCCTTGCGGAGGGAATAGCTGCACTGTTTGTATTCGGTCATGTTGCCAGACACCTTGCCCTGATTAAAAGCAGTGGTTCGCGCTTTCAGTTTCACGCGAATGCTGCCATCAATCCACGGTTTCTGGTTAGGGAATGTTTTTATCGTTGCTATGGGAACGACATCTTCAACGCACGTTCTAATGAACTCGTACACTGAATCAGCGTATTCGTCAATATTTTTATCTGACGCAATACGAAACATGTCCCAGTCCACGTGATGGAAGCAGTCTTGGAGTGTGGAGTCAGCTTGGTCTGACCAGCGTTGGACAGACCTCAGCGTGGGAGCCTCTTGTTTAACTTTCTGCCTGTAGGCAGGGATCAACAAAATGGAGTCGTGGTCAGCTTTTCCGAAAGGGGGGCGGGGCAGGGCCTTATATGAGTCGCGGAAGTTAGAGTAACAATGATCCAAGGTTTTACCACCCCTGGTTGCGCAATCGATATGCTGATAAAATTTAGGGAGTCTTGTTTTCAGATTAGCTTTGTTAAAATCCCCAGCTACAATGAATGCAGCCTCCGTATAAATGGTTTCCAGTTTGCAAAGAGTTAAATAAAGTTCGTTCAGAGCCATCGATGTGTCTGCTTGGGGGGGGGGATATATACGGCTGTGATTATAATCGAAGAGAATTCTCTTGGAAGATAATGCGGTCTACATTTGATTGTGAGGAATTCTAAATCAGGTGAACAGAAGGATTTGAGTTCCTGTATGTTTCCTTCATCACACCATGTCTCGTTAGTCATGAGGCATACGCCCCCGGCACTCTTCTTACCAGAAAGATGTTTGTTTTATGTCGGCGCGATGCGTGGAGAAACCCGTTGGCTGCACCGCATCGGATAGCGTCTTCCCAGTAAGCCATGTTTCCGTGAAGCAGAGAACGTTGCAGTCTCTGATGTCCCTCTGGAATGCTACCCTTGCTCGGATTTCATCAACCTTGTTGTCAAGAGACTGGACATTGGCAAGAAGTATGCTGGGGAGTGGTGCGCGATGTGCCCTTGTCCGGAGTCTGACCAGAAGACCGCTACGTTTCCCTCTTTTTCGGAGTCGTTTCCTTGGGTCGCTGCATGCGATCCATTCCGTTGTCCTGTTTGTAAGGCAGAACACAGGATCCGCGTCGCGGAAAACATATTCTTGGTCGTACTGATGGTGAGTTGACGCTGATCTTATATTCAGTAGTTCTTCTCGACTGTATGTAATGAAACCTAAGATGACCTGGGGTACTAATGTAAGAAATAACACGTAAAAAAACAAAAAACTGCATAGTTTCCTAGGAACGTGAAGCGAGGCGGCCATCTCTGTCGGTGCCGAAAGTAGTCCATCAAGACTGATTGCAACTGATACCACTATTTGTAGAGATATTGGAACTACTTCTACTACTACTACTACCACTACTAGTAGTATTAGAAGAAGTAGTAGTAGTAGTAGTTGTAAAAACAGCAGTCACAGTGTTAAATTTAACACTGGTCCAGCGTCTATACGAGTCCACACTTTTTAGTGTTAAATTAATAACTTCTTATGGCTGGGGGCATTATTGAGTAGCTTGGATGAATAAGGTTCCCAGAGTAAACTGCCTGCTACTCAAGCCCAGTTGCTAATATATGCATATTATTAGATTTGGATAGAAAACACTTATTTTATTTTTTTTTATTTCACCTTTATTTAACCAGGTAGGCAAGTGTAAGAATGTGCAAAGTAGAAATAAAAATAATGGGGTGCAAAGGAGCAAAATAAATCAAATAAATACAGTAGGAAAAGAGGTAGTTGTTTGGGCTAAATTATAGGTGGGCTATGTACAGGTGCATTAATCTGTGAGCTGCTCTGACAGTTGGTGCTTAAAGCGAGGGAGATAAGTGTTTCCAGTTTCAGAGATTTTTGTAGTTCGTTCCAGTCATTGGCAGCAGAGAACTGGAAGGAGAGGCGGCCAAAGAAAGAATTGGTTTTGGGGGTGACCAGAGAGATATACCTGCTGGAGCGCGTACTACAGGTGGGTGATGCTATGGTGACCAGCAAGCTGAGATAAGGGTGGACTTTACCTAGCAGATACCTAGATGACATGGAGCCAGTGGGTTTGGCGACGAGTATGAAGCGAGGGCTAGCCAACGAGAGCGTACAGGTCGCAACGGTGGGTAGCATATGTGTCACGTTCTGACCTTTATTTCCTTTCTTTTGTATTTATTTAGTATGGTCAGGGCGTGAGTTGGGTGGGCAGTCTATGTTTGTTTTTCTAGGTTTTGGGTATTTCTTTGTTTCGGCCTAGTATGGTTCTCAATCAGAGGCAGGTGTCATTAGTTGTCTCTGATTGAGAATCATACTTAGGTAGCCTGGGTTTCACTGTGTGTTTGTGGGTGATTGTTCCTGTCTCTGTGTTTGCACCAGATAGGCCTGTCGTTAGGTTTTCTCACGTTTGTTGTTTTTGTTAGTTATCTCATGTGTAGTTTCTTTATAAATTAAAGAACATGAATAACCACCATGCTGCTTTTTGGTTCACTTCTCTTTCACCAGAAAACCCTTACAATATGGGGCTTTGGTGACAAAACGGATTGCACTGTGATAGACTGCATCCAATTTGTTGAGTAGGGTATTGGAGGCTATTTTGTAAATGACATCGCCGAAGTCGAGGATTGGTAGGATGGTCAGTTTTACAAGGGTATGTTTGGCAGCATGAGTGAAGGATGCATTGTTCCGAAATAGGAAGCCAATTCTAGTTTTAACTTTGGATTGGAGATGTTTGATGTGGGTCTGGAAGGAGAGTTTACGGTCTAACCAGACACCTAGGTATTTGTAGTTGTCCACGTATTCTAAGTCAGAGCCGTCCAGAGTAGTGATGTTGGACAGGCGGGCAGGTGCAGGCAGTGATCGGTTGAAGAGCATGCATTTAGTTTTACTTGTATTTAAGAGCAATTGGAGGCCACGGAAGGAGAGTTGTATGGCATTGAAGCTTGCCTGGAGGGTTGTTAACACAGTGTCCAAAGAAGGGCCAGAAGTATACAGAATGGTGTCGTCTGCGTAGAGGTGGATCAGAGACTCACCAGCAGCAAGAGCGACATCATTGATGTGTACAGAGAAGAGAGTCAGTCCAAGAATTGAACCCTGTGGCACCCCCATAGAGACTGCCAGAGGTCCAGACAGCAGACCCTCCGATTTGACACACTGAACTCTATCAGAGAAGTAGTTGGTGAACCAGGCGAGGCAATCAAATCAAATCAAATGTTATTTGTCACATACACATGGTTAGCAGATGTTAATGCGAGTGTAGCGAAATGCTTGTGCTTCTAGTTCCGACAATGCAGTGATAACCAACAAGTAATCTAACTAACAATTCCAAAACTACTGTCTTATACACAGTGTAAGGGGATAAGGAATATGTACATAAGGATATATGAATGAGTGATGGTACAGAGCAGCATACAGTAGATGGTATCGAGTACAGTATATACATATGAGATGAGTATGTAGACAAAGTAAACAAAGTGGCATAGTTAAAGTGGCTAGTGACATAAGGATGCAGTCGATGATCTAGAGTACAGTATATACATATGCATATGAGCTGAATAATGTAGGGTAAGTAACATTATATAAGGTAGCATTGTTTAAAGTGGCTAGTGATATATTTACATTTCCCATCAATTCCCATTATTAAAGTGGCTGGAGTTGGGTCAGTGTCAATGACAGTGTGTTGGCAGCAGCCACTCAATGTTAGTGGTGGCTGTTTAACAGTCTGATGGCCTTGAGATAGAAGCTGTTTTTCAGTCTCTCGGTCCCAGCTTTGATGCACCTGTACTGACGTCGCCTTCTGGATGATAGCGGGGTGAACAGGCAGTGGTTCGGGTGGTTGATGTCCTTGATGATCTTTATGGCCTTCCTGTAACATCGGGTGGTGTAGGTGTCCTGGAGGGCAGGTAGTTTGCCCCCGGTGATGCGTTGTGCAGATCTCACTACCCTCTGGAGAGCCTTACGGTTGAGGGCGGAGCAGTTGCCGTACCAGGCGGTGATACAGCCCGCCAGGATGCTCTCGATTGTGTATCTGTAGAAGTTTGTGAGTGCTTTTGGTGACAAGCCGAATTTCTTCAGCCTCCTGAGGTTGAAGAGGCGCTGCTGCGCCTTCTTCACGACGCTGTCAGTGTGAGTGGACCAATTCAGTTTGTCTGTGATGTGTATGCCGAGGAACTTAAAACTTGCTACCCTCTCAACTACTGATCCATCGATGTGGATAGGGGGGTGTTCCCTCTGCTGTTTCCTGAAGTCCACAATCATCTCCTTAGTTTTGTTGACGTTGAGTGTGAGGTTATTTTCCTGACACCACACTCCGAGGGCCCTCACCTCCTCCCTGTAGGCCGTCTCGTCGTTGTTGGTAATCAAGCCTATCACTGTTGTGTCGTCCGCAAACTTGATGATTGAGTTGGAGGCGTGCATGGCCACGCAGTCGTGGGTGAACAGGGAGTACAGGAGAGGGCTCAGAACGCACCCTTGTGGGGCCCCCGTGTTGAGGATCAGCAGGGAGGAGATGTTGTTGCCTACCCTCACCACCTGGGGGCGGCCCGTCAGGAAGTCCAGTACCCAGTTGCACAGGGCGGGGTCGAGACCCAGGGTCTCGAGCTTGATGACGAGCTTGGAGGGTACTATGGTGTTGAATGCCGAGCTGTAGTCGATGAACAGCATTCTCACATAGGTATTCCTCTTGTCCAGGTGGGTTAGGGCAGTGTGCAGTGTGGTTGAGATTGCATCGTCTGTGGACCTATTTGGGCGGTAAGCAAATTGGAGTGGGTCTAGGGTGTCAGGTAGGGTGGAGGTGATATGGTCCTTGACTAGTCTCTCAAAGCACTTCATGATGACGGAAGTGAGTGCTACGGGGCGGTAGTCGTTTAGCTCAGTTACCTTAGCTTTCTTGGGAACAGGAACAATGGTGGCCCTCTTGAAGCATGTGGGAACAGCAGACTGGTATAGGGATTGATTGAATATGTCCGTAAACACACCGGCCAGCTGGTCTGCGCATGCTCTGAGGGCGCGGCTGGGGATGCCGTCTGGGCCTGCAGCCTTGCGAGGGTTAACACGTTTAAATGTCTTACTCACCTCGGCTGCAGTGAAGGAGAGACCGCATGTTTTCGTTGCAGGCCGTGTCAGTGGCACTGTATTGTCCTCAAAGCGGGCAAAAAAGTTATTTAGTCTGCCTGGGAGCAAGACATCCTGATCCGTGACTGGGCTGGGTTTCTTCTTGTAGTCCGTGATTGACTGTAGACCCTGCCACATGCCTCTTGTGTCTGAGCCATTGAATTGAGATTCCACTTTGTCTCTGTACTGATGCTTAGCTTGTTTAATAGCCTTGCGGAGGGAATAGCTGCATTGTTTATATTCGGACATATTACCAGACACCTTGCCCTGATTAAAAGCAGTGGTTCGCTCTTTCAGTTTCACGCGAATGCTGCCATCAATCCACGGTTTCTGGTTTGGTAATGTTTTTATCGTTGCTATGGGAACGACATCTTCGACGCACGTTCTAATGAACTCGCACACCGAATCAGCGTATTCGTCAATATTTCCATCTGACGCAATACGAAACATGTCCCAGTCCACGTGATGGAAGCAGTCTTGGAGTGTGGAGTCAGCTTGGTCTGACCAGCGTTGGACAGACCTCAGCGTGGGAGCCTCTTGTTTTAGTTTCTGCCTGTAGGCAGGGATCAGCAAAATGGAGTCGTGGTCAGCTTTTCCGAAAGGGGGGCGGGGCAGGGCCTTATATGCGTCGCGGAAGTTAGAGTAACAATGATCCAAGGTTTTACCACCCCTGGTTGCGCAATCGATATGCTGGTAAAATTTAGGGAGTCTTGTTTTCAGATTAGCTTTGTTAAAATCCCCAGCTACAATGAATGCAGCCTCCGGATAAATGGTTTCCAGTTTGCAAAGAGTTAAATAAAGTTCGTTCAGAGCCATCGATGTGTCTGCTTGGGGGATATATACGGCTGTGATTATAATCGAGGAGAATTCTCTTGGAAGATAATGCGGTCTACATTTGATTGTGAGGAATTCTAAATCAGGTGAACAGAAGGATTTGAGTTCCTGTATGTTTCCTTCATCACACCATGTCTCGTTAGTCATGAGGCA
Source organism: Oncorhynchus nerka (assembly GCF_034236695.1). Taxonomy (NCBI): domain Eukaryota; kingdom Metazoa; phylum Chordata; class Actinopteri; order Salmoniformes; family Salmonidae; genus Oncorhynchus; species Oncorhynchus nerka. The sequence goes on along the minus strand of NC_088397.1, from coordinate 72,586,695 downwards.
TACGCCCCCGCCACTCTTCTTACCAGAAAGATGTTTGTTTCTGTCGGCGCGATGCGTGGAGAAACCCGTTGGCTGCACCGCATCGGATAGCGTCTTCCCAGTAAGCCATGTTTCTGTGAAGCAGAGAACGTTGCAGTCTCTGATGTCCCTCTGGAATGCTACCCTTGCTCGGATTTCGTCAACCTTGTTGTCAAGAGACTGGACATTGGCAAGAAGAATGCTGGGGAGTGGTGCGCGATGTGCCCTTTTTCGGAGTCTGACCAGAACACCGCCTCGTTTCCCTCTTTTTCGGAGTCATTTCCTTGGGTCGCTGCATGCGATCCATTCCGTTGTCCTGTTTGTAAGGCAGAACACCGGATCCGCGTCGCGGAAAACATATTCTTGGTCGTACTGATGGTGAGTTGGCGCTGATCTTATATTCAGTAGTTCTTCTCGACTGTATGTAATGAAACCTAAGATGACCTGGGGTACTAATGTAAGAAATAACACGTAAAAAAACAAAAAACTGCATAGTTTCCTAGGAACGCGAAGCGAGGCGGCCATCTCAGTCGGCGCCGGAAGATATCATTTGAGAAACCAAGGTTGTTGAGTCTGCCGATGAGGATGTGGTGATTGACAGAGTCGAAAGCGTTGGCCAGATCAATGAATACGGCTGCACAGTAATGTTTCTTATCGATGGCGGTTAAGATATCGTTTAGGACCTTGAGCGTGGCTGAGGTGCACCCATGACCAGCTCTGAAACCAGATTGCATAGCAGAGAAGGTATGGTGAGATTTGAAATGGTCTGTAATTTGTTTGTTGACTTGGCTTTCGAAGACCTTAGAAAGGCAGGGTAGGATAGATATAGGTCTGTAGCAGTTTGGGTCAAGAATGTCCCCCCCTTTGAAGAGGGGGATGACCGCAGCTGCTTTAAAATCTTTGGGAATCTCAGACGACACGAAAGAGAGGTTGAACAGGCTAGTAATAGGGGTGGCAACAATTTTGGCAGATAATTTTTTAGAAAGAAAGGGTCCAGATTTTCTAGCCCAGCTGATTTGTAGGGGTCCAGATTTTGCAGCACTTTCAGGACATCAGCTGACTGGATTTGGGAGAAGGAGAAATGGGGAAGGCTTGGGCGAGTTGCTGTGGGGGGTGCAGTGCTGTTGACCGGGGTAGGAGTAGCCAGGTGGAAAGCATGGCCAGCCGTAGAAAAATGTTTATTGAAATTCTCAATTATGGTGGATTTATCAGTGGTGACAGTGTTGCCTATCTTCAGTGCAGTGGGCAGCTGGGAGGAGGTGTTCTTATTCTCCATGGACTTTACAGTGTCCCAGAACTTTTTTGAGTTAGTGTTGCAGGAAGCAAATTTCTGCTTGAAAAAGCTAGCCTTGGCTTTTCTAACTGCCTGTGTATAATAGTTTCTAGCTTCCCTGAACAGCTGCATATCACGGGGGCTGTTCGGTGCTAATGCAGAACGCCATAGGATGTTTTTGTGTTGGTTAAGGGCAGTCAGGTCTGGGGAGAACCAAGGGCTATATCTGTTTCTGGTTCTAAATTTCTTGAATGGGGCATGCTTATTTAAGATGGTTGGGAAGGCATTTTTTTAAATACCCAGGCATCCTCTACTGACGGGATGAGATCAATATCCTTCCAGGATACCCCTGGCCAGGTCGATTAGAAAGGCCTGCTCGCTGAAGTGTTTCAGGGAGCGTTTGACAGTGATGAGTGGAGGTTGTTTGACCGCTGACCCATTACGGATGCAGGCAATGAGGCAGTGATCGCTGAGATCTTGGTTGAAGACAGCAGAGGTGTATTTAGAGGCCATGTTGGTTAAGATGATATCTATGAGAGTGCCCGTGTTTAAGGCTTTGGGGAGGTACCTGGTAGGTTCATTGATAATTTGTGTGAGTTTGAGGGCATCAAGCTTAGATTGTAGGATGGCTGGGGTGTTAAGCATGTTCCAGTTTAGGTCGCCTAGCAGCACGAGCTCTGAAGATAGATGGGGGGCAATCAGTTCACATATGGTGTCCAGAGCACAGCTGGGGGCAGAGGGTGGTCTATAGCAGGCGGCAACAGTGAGAGACTTGTTTTTAGAGAGTTGGATTTTTAAAAGTAGAAGTTCAAATTGTTTGGGTACAGACCTGGATAGAAGGACAGAACTCTGCAGGCTATCTTTGCAGTAGATTGCAACACCGCCCCCTTTGGCAGTTCTATCTTGTCTGAAAATGTTGTAGTTTGGAATTAAAATGTCAGATTTTTTGGTGGTCTTCCTAAGCCAGGATTCAGACACAGATAGAAGTTTCTAAAGCTGTTTGAATGATGTCTGTGAGTATAACAGAACTAATATGGCAGGCAAAAACCTGAGAAAAAAAATACTCTGAAGGCTGTTTGAATGGCAAAAACCTGGCAAAAACCTGAGAAAAAAATCCAGCCAGGAAGTGGGAAATCTGAGGTTTGTAGTTTTTCAACTATTTGCCTATCGAATATACAGTGTCTATGGGGTCAAGTTGCACTTCCTAAGGCTTCCACTAGATGTCAACAGTCTCTAGAACCTTGTTTGATGCTTCTACTGTGAAGGAGGGGGGAATGGGAGCTGAATGAGTCAGTGGTCTGGCAGAGTGGCATGAGCTGACCACGCGCGTTCACGTAAGAGTTAGCTTGCGTTCCATTGCATTTCTGAAGACAAAGGAATTCTCCGGTTGGAACACTGTTGAAGATTTATGATGAAAACTTCCTAAACATTGATGCTATACTTCATTTGACATGTTTCTATAGACTGTAACGGAACTTTTTGACTTTTCGTCTGCTCGCGCGTCATGAATTTGGATTACTGGGCTAAACGCGCAAACAAAAAGGAAGTATTTGGACATAAATTATGGACTTTATCGAACAAATCAAACATTTATTGTGGAACTGGGATTCCTGGGAGTGCATTCTGATGAATATCTTCAAAGGTAAGTGAATATTTCCACAACATGGCAGATATCTGTATGGCTTGATTTGTTGTCTGAGCGCTGCATGGTGTGCTTTTTTGGTAAAGCTTTTTGAAATCTGACACAGTGGTTGCATTAACCTCTCTAGGGTATGTGGGACACTAGCGTCCCATCTGGCCAACATCCAGTGAGGTTGCAGAGCGCCAAATTCAATTACAGAAATGCTCATTATAAAAATTCAGAAAACAAAACATATTTTACATAGGTTTAAAGATTGACTTCTTGTTAAACCAACCACAGTGTCATATTTATAAAATGCTTTTCGGTGAAAGCATACCTAGCCCAGAACATACCTAGCCCAGTACATAGCCCAGTTGACAAATTATTACAAACAGTAACCAGCCAAGCAGAAGCGTTACAAAACTCAGAAATAGAGATAAAATTAATCCCTTACATTTATTTGATGATTTTCATATGGTGGCAATCAGAAGACATTAATTTACTCAATAAATGTTCCTTTTGTTCGATGAAGTCTCTTTATATCCAAAAACCTCTGTTTTGTTAGCGCGTTTTCTTCAGTAATCCACAGGCTCAAACTCAGTCAAAACAATCAGACAAAAAAAATCCAAATTGTATCCGTAAAGTTCATAGAAACATGTCAAACGATGTTTATATTCAATCCTCAGGTTGTTTTTTGCCTAAATGATCTATAATATTTAAACCGGTCAATAACATCGTCAATATAAAAGGTAAACAAGAAATGCACATGCGCAAGAAAACACTCTGCGTCACGTTAGGGTCCACTCGTTCAGACTGGTCTTACTCCCTCATTTATAAGAATACAAGCCTGAAACGATTTCTAAAGACTGTTGACATCTAGTGGAAGGCATAGGAACTGCAAATTGAGTCCTAAGTCAATTGATACTGTAATGGCATTGAATAGAAAACTACATAATCAACAAAAAAAATACTTCCTGAATGGATATTTCTCAGGTTTTCACCTGCTAAATCAGTTCTGTTATACGCACAGACACCATTTTAACAGTTTTGGAAACTTTAGAGTGTTTTCTATTCAAATCTACCAGTTACAGTGGGGCAAAAAAGGATTTCGCCAGCCACCAATTGTGCAAGTTCTCCCACTTAAAAAGATGAGAGAGGCCTGTAATTTTCATCACAGGTACACTTCAACTATGACAGACAAAATGAGGGAAAAAAATCCAGAAAATCACATTGTAGGATTTTTAATGAATTTATTTGCAAATTATGGTGGAAAATAAGTATTTGGTCACCTACAAACAAGCAAGATTTCTGGCTCTCACAGACCTGTAACTTCTTCTTTAAGAGGCTCCTCTGTCCTCCACTCGTTACCTGTATTAATGGCACCTGTTTGAACTTGTTATCAGTATAAAAGACACCTGTCCACAACCTCAAACAGTCACACTCCAAACTCCACTATGGCCAAGACCAAAGAGCTGTCAAAGGACACCAGAAACAAAATTGTAGACCTGCACCAGGCTGGGAAGACTGAATCTGCAATAGGTAAGCAGCTTGGTTGGAAGAAATCAACTGTGGGAGCAATTATTAGGAAATGGAAGACATACAAGACCACTGATAATCTCCCCCGATCTGGGGCTCCACGCAAGATCTTACCCCGTGGGGTCAAAATGATCACAAGAACGGTGAGCAAAAATCCCAGAACCACACGGGGGGAACTAGTGAATGACCTGCAGAGAGCTGGGACCAAAGTAACAAAGCCTACCATCAGTAACACACTACGCCGCCAGGGACTCAAATCCTGCAGTGCCAGACGTGTCCCCCTGCTTAAGCCAGTACATGTCCAGGCCCGTCTGAAGTTTGCTAGAGAGCATTTGGATGATCCAGAAGAAGATTGGGAGAATGTCATATGGTCAGATGAAACCAAAATATAACTTTTTGGTAAAAACTCAACTCTTCGTGTTTGGAGGACAAAGAATGCTGAGTTGCATCCAAAGAACACCATACCTGCTATGAAGCATGGGGGTGGAAACATTATGCTTTGGGGCTGTTTTTCTGCAAAGGGACCAGGACGACTGATCCGTGTAAAGGAAAGAATGAATGGGGCCATGTATCGTGAGATTTTGAGTGAAAACCTCCTTCCATCAGCAAGGGCATTGAAGATGAAACGTGGCTTGGTCTTTCAGCATGACAATGATCCCAAACACACCGCCCGGCAACGAAGGAGTGGCTTCGTAAGAAGCATGTCAAGGTCCTGGAGTGGCCTAGCCAGTCTCCAGATCTCAACCCCATAGAAAATCTTTGGAGGGAGTTGAAAGTCCGTGTTGCCTAGCAACAGCCCCAAAACATCACTGCTCTAGAGGAGATCTGCATGGAGGAATGGGCCAAAATACCATTAACAGTGTGTGAAAACCTTGTGAAGACTTACAGAAAACGTTTGACCTCTGTCATTGCCAACAAAGGGTATATAACAAAGTACTGAGATAAACTTTTGTTATTGACCAAATACTTATTTTCCACCATAATTTGCAAATAAATTCATTAAAAATCCTACAATGTGATTTTCTGGATTTTTTTTCTCATTTTGTCTGTCACAGTTGAAGTGTACCTATTATGAAAATTACAGTCCTCTCTCATCCTTTTAAGTGGGAGAACTTGCACAATTGGTGGCTGACTAAATACTTTTTTGCCCCACTGTATATGGGCCCGAGTAGCAGGCCGTTTAATTTGGGCATGCTTTTCATCCAAAATACTGAATGCTGCCCCCTACCCTAGAGAGGTTAAGGAGAAGTGTATCTATAATTCCATGCATAATAGTTGTATCTTTTATCTATGTTTATTATGAGAAATTGGTGTGGCTCTCTGCAAAATCACTGGATGTTTTGAAACTACTAAACATAACGTGCCAATGTAAACTCAGATTTTTGTATATAAATATGAACTTTATCGAACAAAACAGACATGTATTTTGTAACATGAAGTCCTATGAGTATTTCTGCTTGTTGTGACTCCTCTCTTTGGCTGGAAAAATGTCTGTGTTTTTCTGTGACTAGGTGCAGACCTAACATAATCGTTAAAGCCGTTTTGAAATCGGACACTGTGGTGGGATTAACAACAAGTTTATCTTTACAATGGTATAAAATACTTGTATGTTTGAGGAATTTTTATTATGAGATTTCTGTTGTTTTGAATTTGGCGCCCTGCACTTTCACTGGCTGTTGTCATATCGATCCCGTTAGCGGGATTCAAGCCATAAGAAGTTTTAACACACTGCTTAGTGTAAAGAAATATTAGCATATTCCAGAGTTACCACCCATAACTGTATTTGTTAGTGACAGAGACATGGTTGCTGCATTCATCCATTTGCTGTCCTGTGCCCTTCACCAAGTAAAAGCCTAAGTGAATATGTTATCATTAAAATGTTATTATTTGATATTATTTTGAGGGCCTAGTTTAACCCTAATACGGTGGCCTGAAGCTCATGGTCTATAGGAAACATCAGGCCTGTACGTCACATTATGCCAGCTTGCAAAGTGATGTGTAATTCCTATTGGAATTCAGCCAGAGTGGGGATATTCAACATTTGGCATTTTTTATTCACCAACAACCTGCATTCAGAATGACTGTCAGGGTTGGGAAGACTAGGATATGAGACTACCTAAACCATCTAAACTGGAGCAACCATTTCAGCAACGGTGTAGTAAGTCCATGTAACAGATTTGATTAGTTTAGAAAAATGTATGTTATTTCTATTTAATTAATCAATCAATGTACATACAAAAACATATATATTGAAACAAACAATTCTAAAAATCTACCTGCAATAGAGCATGCTGGGAAACATGATAATGATGGGTGTGGTTTTGGTTTAACACTGGTTATTATTAACGCCAACACTCGAGTTATCTTACACCAATGAGCGTTAATTTAACACTTACAGAGTTCGATTAACACCTAAAACAACACTATAAATGTTACATTGAAAAAATCAACACTAGGTAACACTGGCCAATGTGCTGTGTAGTGATGGTAGTAGTTGCAGCAGCAACAAGAGTAGCACTTCACAATGGCAGTGACATTGGCACTTCTGCACTCTTCATCCCCCCCCAAAAAGGTTTTCCTTTTTCTTATTTTTTTTCTAAAGGTACCAGACAACAATCTTCTCCCTCCCAAGTGAGTGGTGGTGGACAGGATCAGACTTTATATAGCTTGTAATTGTTTCTCCCTGCCCATGTGTCTCTCTTCATCCATCTCTTTTCTCTTTTTGGGCAGGTTTCAGCAGCACAAGGTCATTGCTCTTAGGCAGCTACAAAGCTGCTTTATTGTTCAAGCAGGTCAGCAGGGCTGACACATATCACAGCTATTATTCTGCTGGAACAAATGGCTGCCCACTGCTTTGATCTATAGGCTTCCTTTTGAGACGCTTCTATAATAGCCTTGACAGATTTGTTTTTGTTTTCTTGTGATGATCCATCTTTTTTTCCTACCCCTTAAAATGGTATATGATTTGATAGCATGATTTATAATTGCAGGGTTTGATAAAGAGTGGGAGTTCAGAAAGAGATGATGTGAATGTTCTCTGGTTTGTCTTCTGCGTTGTTTGTTTTTGTGCCTTTGTAGGAAACTTTTTTTATTCCTAGTAAAGGTTGTTTCTTTTATTTTCATGAAATGTCTTCTTGGACATATCCTGGCTGTTTTCTAGTCATTTGCAGTTGATTGCTGATAGTGAGTGTTTGAGTGTGCATACATATGCAAGCATGTGTACATACATGCATGTGTACGTGCTTTGGAAATTTTAAGGACTTGCAAACATCATCTCTTGTTAACAGGAGTAAATCTTACATTCATGGGGAGAAACATTTCAATCATTAAAGGCATATCTTACCCTTTGGCTAGGATTTGAGATGCATTCCAGTAGTCACCAAAGGGAACATTAGCTGCTTACTGATTAACAAGTTTCATGCAGTGTTTTGGAATCATTCTAGTTAAAAAATCCAACTAGGACCATTTGTGTTTCCCCTCTCAAACTCTATTTTACGTATGAGTTTATCATCCGTAACGGCGTGTGGAATGGCAGAGTGTGGCGGGCTGTGCATGGCATGCACACTCGGCAGAGCAAAAATGTTTTGAATCCTCTGACCCCCGTGCCAAGGTTGAGGCCCACTTAGGAGGCAAGCCGGACAGTTTGTTTAGCTCCCTGCAGCTAGCTTTGAGCTCATTACGAAAAGACCCAAAACATACCTACTCTCATTCATTATTCATGACGGTGGGTGGTCTCGTGCCATACTGTGAGTGTGTTCTGTTTAATTACCAGGAACGAGTCACTCTAAGACATGGCCACAAAGACAGGTGGGCTTAGTGGCTAGAGCTGCTCTTAATGCAGCCCTGTTTTTAAATACACTTGGACAGACAGCTGATGGAAATGAGATATGGAGCCAACTATGGTGCAACACCTAACTGTGCATGGTCCTTGATAAATGAGTGAGCTATGTAGCCCTTTCCTGCAGTCAAATTACATGTAGCTAGTGGCCTCATGGATGGAATGTTATTTATATTTTTCATCATTTAATAATTAATCAAATTATTGTTATGTTTCTAAAAGCTGCTGAAAATCCAGTGTTTCTATGTCAAATGGTTTTGTTATATTTCAGTCTTCTGTTGTAATTTTTTGCTCTATATCTGACATGGTACAGGTGTCTTCTTTTTTGAAAAATCATAACCATCTATGTGAGGTGTATACTTTTGTTTGAAAGTAGATTTGTTTAAGACTACCAAGAAACACTCTGTGTAACCCTGGTTTAGCCCCCTGCAGTAAAAGGTTCAAAGAAAGGGAATGATACATTTGCATTTCAGGGGTACTATCACTAGATAATTGCCCAACTCCAATACCCAGTGTACTCAATTGTTAATGAGTATTCAAATACATTCAAATACACTCAGCTGTTTGTCTGTTAACCTGTTGAACCCACCTACTCTAGGCATGCCTGTGTAATGTATGATGTATATAATATAAATCAGGGCTGTTCAAATCTGGTCCTGGAGGGCCAAAACACTTCTTGTTACTGTTTCTACCTGGTAGTTAATTGCACTCCCCTGGTGTCCCTGTTGAAAATGAGATTTTGAAAACCAGAAGTGTTTCGGCCCTCCAGGACTGACATTGAACAGCATTGATATATACAGTGCCTTCGGAAAGTATTCAGACGCCTTGACTTTTTCCACATTTTGTTACATTACAGCCGTACTCTAAAATGTATTAAATAAAGAACAATTCTCATCAATCTACACACAATACCCCATAACAAAACAGAAATACCTTATTTAAATAAGTGTTCAGACCCTTCGCTATGAGACTCGAAAATTGAGCTCAGGTGCATCCTGTTTCCATTAATCATCCTTGCGATGTTTCTACAACTTGATTGGAGTCCACCTGTGGTAAATTTAATTGATTGGACATGATTTGGAAAGGCACACACCTGTCTATGTAAGGTCCCACAGTTGAGAGTGCATGTCAGAGTAAAAACAAAGCAATGAGGTCCGGGGAATTGTCCGTAGAGCTCCGAGACAGGATTGTGTCGAGACACAGATCTGGGGAAGGGTACCAAAACATTTCTGCAGCATTTAAGTCACCAAGAACACAGTGGACTCCATAATTCTTAATTGGAAGAAGTTTCGAACCACCAAGACTCTTCCTAGAGCTGGCCGCCCGGCCAAACTGAGCAATCGGGGGAGATGGGCCTTGGTCAGAGAGGTGGCCAAGAACCTGATGGTCACTCTGACAGAGCTCTAGAGTTCCTATGTGGAGATGGGAGAAAGTTCCAGAAGGACAACCATCTCTGCAGCCCTCCACCCGTAAGGCTGTTTCTGGTAGATTGGCCAAATCGAAGAAAAAGGTACATGACAGTCCGCTTGGAGTTTGCCAAAAGGCACCTTAAGACTCTCAGAACATGAGAGACAAGATTCTCTGGTATGATAAAACTAATATTTAACTTTTTGGCCTGAATGCCAAGCGTCACATCTGGAGGAAACCTGGCACCATGCCTACGGTGAAGTATGGTGGTGGAAGCATCATGCTGTGGGGATGTTTTTCAGCCGCAGGGAAGGAGAGACTAGTCACGATCGAGGCAAAGAATAAGTACAGAGAGATCCTTGATGAAAACCTGCTACAGAGCACTCAGGTCCTCAGACTGTGGCGAAGATTCACCTTCCAACAGGGCAATGACCTTAAGCACACAGCCAAGACGACACAGGAGTGGCTTCGGGGCAAGTCTCTAAATGTCCTTAAGTGGCTCAGCAAGAGTCCGGACTTGATCCTGATCTAACATCTCTGGAGAGACCTGAAAATGTAGCATCGCTCCCCATCCAACCTGACAGAGCTTGAGAGGATCTGAAGAGAAGAATGGGAAAAACTCCCCAAATACAGGTGTGCCAAGCTTGTAGCGTCATACCCTAGAAGACTCAATGCTGTAATCGCTGCCAAAGGTGCTTCAACAAAGTACTGAGTAGAGGGTCTGAATACTTATGTAAATGTGATATTAAAGGTTTTTGTAAATACATTTACAAAAATAAATAAATAACCTGATTTTGCTCTGTTATTATGGGGTATTGTGTGTAGATTGATGAGGACAAAAATCTATTTAATCAAGTTTAGAATAAGGCTGTAACGTAACAAAATGTCAATAAAGTGTTCTGAATACTTTCCAATGGCACTGTACATTCCTTTGTTTTACTTTTATGAAAACTGAATAACACACTGGCTATTCCAGACAGCCATCTGAGCATTCATGTTTTTAATAGACACACAAATATAATTCACAAGTAGGGCATCGTAGAGTATAATCCTATCATGTAGAGACACCTGCCTTCCCTGATGCACATCCACATGCATAATGGACATAGGAAATGTCAGCAGACAGGCCTTTGGGACCGCTATGCCATTTGTTTAGCTCTTACTAGCAATACGTCCCTGTGCCATTGATGTTTGAATAGCAGTAAATGAAAAGAGGAAGTGTAGCGCTTGCGTGTCAATCAGGGCTTCTTCAACACCTCAACACTATACTGTACTGTAGGTCTTACAGCGGATGATTACATGGTACTGTAGGTTCAACAACAATGCACCATAATATGTTACACCTCTCTGTAATTACAATGTACTGCAACATTTAACCCGTAACATCATTCCTTATCATCACATATTACCCAATGTCCAGTCTTGTTGGGCTTTAGGCTGCTTTAGAATTAGCTCTGACTGTGACTTTGTCCCAAATGACACACTATTACTGATAGTTGAAGTCAGACATTTACATACACCTTAGCCAAGTACATTTAAACTCAGTTTTTCACAATTCCTGACATTTAATCCTAGTAAAAAATCCCTATCTAAGGTCAGTTAGGATCACCACTTTATTTTAAGAATGTGAAATGTCAGAATAATAGTAGAGAGAATAATTCAGCATTTTTTCACATTCCCAGTGGGTCAAAAGTTTACATACACTCAATTAGTATTTGGTAGCATTGCCTTTAAATTGTTTAACTTGGGTCAAACGTTTCGGGTAGCCTTCCACAAGCTTTCCACAATAAGTTGGGTGAATTTTGTCCATTCCTCCTGACAGAGCTGGCATAACCGAGTCAGGTTTGTAGGACTCCTTGCTCGCACACACTTTTCAGTTCAGCCCACCAATTTTCTATAGGATTAAGGTCAGGGCTTTGTGATGGCCACTACAAAATACCTTGACTTTGTTGTCCTTAAGCAATTTTGGAAGTATGCTTGGGGTCATTGTCCATTTGGAAGACCCATTTGTGAGCAAGCTTTAACTTCGTGACTGATGTCTTTAGATGTTGCTTCAATATATCCACATAATTATCCTCCCTCATGGTGCCATCTATTTTGTGAAGTGCACCAGTCCCTCCTGCAGCAAAGCACCCCCACAACATTATGCTGCCACCTCCATGCTTCATGGTTGGGATGATGTTCTTCGGCTTGCAAGCCTCCCCCTTTGTCCTCCAAACATAACGATGGTCATTATGACCATTTGTTCAATTTTTGTTTAATCAAACCAGAGGACATTTCTCAAAAAAGTACGATATTTGTCCCCATGTGCAGTTGCAAACCATAGTCTGTCTTTTTCATGGCGGTTTTGGAGCAGTGGCTTCTTCCTTGCTGAGCGGCCTTTCAGGTTATGTCGATATAGTACTCATTTTACTGTGGATATAGATACTTTTGTACCTGTTTCCTCCAGCATCTTCAAGGTCCTTTGCTGTTGTTCTGGGATTGATTTGCACTTTCGCACCAAAGAACGTTCATCTCTAGGAGACAGAACGTGTCTCCTTCCTGAGCGGTATGAGGCCGCATGGTGTTTATATGTGCATACTATTGTTTGTACAGATGAACGTGGTACCTTCAAGCATGGGGAAATTGCTCCCAAGGATGAACCAGTCTTGTGGAGGTCTCAAAGTTATTTTTCTGAGGTCTTGGCTGATTTTCCCATGATGTCAAGCAAAGAGGCACTGAGTTTGAAGGAAGGCCTTGAAATTAGCCCTTCTTAAGCCATGACATAATTTTCTGGAATTTTCCAAGCTGTTTAAAGGCACAGTCAACTTAGTGTATGTAAACTTCTGACCCACTGGAATTGTGATACAGTGAATTATAAGTGAAATAATCTGTCTGTAAAAATTTGTTAGAAAAATTACTTATGTCATGCACAAAGTAGATGTCGTAAACGACTTGCCAAAACTATAGTTTGTAAGCAAGAATTTCACGGAGTGGTTGAAAAATGAGTTTTAATGACTCCAACCTACGTGTATGTAAACTTCCGACTTCAACTGTATATAGTGCACTTTAAAGTAGCACAGTATATAGGGAATTGGGTGCCATTTTGGATACTCCCCATTACTTTGTCTGAACAGTAGATTCCTCAAGTGATATCTCACTTTCATTTCCGAGAGAAACTTAGAACTCGCTAAGAACAGACCAACTCAGACAGTGAAGACTTTTTGCATCAAAAGGTTTGTGAGGTAGTTGTTGCTTTTCCACCACTGACTGGATGTGTTTTCTCAGGGTGACTCCTAGAGCTTTGTAAGTTTCCAGTCACTTGTTTTCCATTCCTGCAATCCCCTTTCCTGCTAGCCAAATCACTGAGCTATGACTGCAGGGGTAGTTGGGAGTCCTTATCTGCTATCATTAAAGATGCATTTATTCCAGTGTCTTAGGTGTGTGTGTGTGTGTTTGTTTGTGAAAGAGAGAGCGAGAAAGAGAGAGAGAGTGGTGGGGGAATAAGTGTTTATGTGTATGTGTGGGTGGTTTAGGAGGGTTGGGGGGGTAAGGCTTTGTGTGTTTCTCTGTATCTGTCTGTGATGTGTGTTTGTTCTCCAAGGTTAAAACACCCCTCCCACATATCCAAGATCTAAATAGAGACAGAGAGCGGGTAAATTGAGATCAGAAGTCAAGTGCTCGCAACTATGCTAAATTATCTGTGGAAATCAACACTGTCCTAATTAATTACACAAAAGGCTGTTAGTCATTTACACACATCTTTCCTCCTCAACGCTCCCCCAACCAGCCAGCACTCCTCAAGATGCTCCCACATACACAGACACACACACACACTTGGGTGCTGTGATGAAGAAGGCCGGAGATTAAAGGATGATCTGTCTTTGGCGCTGACGTTTGGTGCCGAACCACTGCAGATAATGTAGTCTGTGACTCACCTCACCTTGAGTCCTCCTCACCTGTCATTATGTGTGTTCTCCTCCACTAAGAGGAGTCCTGCTGTTGTTGTTATCATCCTGACAATCACTTCAATCATTTATGGCAATGAAACAGAGAGGTGTGCCATGCTTTTTATGTTTTATAGCCCATTACAGTCTAAGCCCTGTCTAAGCCAGGGGGGGGGGGGGGTGTCTACTAAGCTTAATGGAATTGTTTTAAGAAGGTCATACCATTGATCATTTAGCTATTTGATTTTAAATTTTAAGACCCATTGAAGTATTTAAAATATATATATATATATATTTGATTAAACATTTTATTTGGCCTTACTGCTATTTGCCCATACAAACACATTGAATAACATATTCACTACGTAGAATAATATATAGTCCCCCCTAAAAAATCCAAAGGAAGTGTGTTCTGAAGTGTATGTCCTATATCTTAGAGATTTAATAAAAATCATATATTTAACCCCTTGTTTTTGGCACTAAACAGTCTCCATATATAATTCCATAAATGTTTTCAACTGGTACAGGGGGACCTTCAGATGAGTCATCCTAGAGCAAAACATCCTAGAGCAAAACAACAGAGGGGTCATAGTGTGTAGCCCAAACTGACAGACAGAAGTTGGCAGATCCTCTGTACTGACTTCAGACGAGTCCCAAGACGCTTGTGAGCAAAACGGAGAACACCATCTCGTTAGTGAAAGTCTCATTTTACCATAGAGGGGTCAACCATTCAGGTGCTACAGATGATTTTGTGAGAAGAGGTGCGACATCGGCGGATGTGGTGAATTTTGAAGCATCCAATGCAAATAAAATAACATGTCTCTAGCTTAAACTGACAGATTTGAATGGGAATTGTTTTAATAAGCATGAACATCAACCCTAGAGGGTTAAGAGCTGGTCTAGTATTTGAGGGTTTGGATGCTGTTCTACAAATAAGGATTTCTTATAAGCATCCGGGTTAGAGTCCCACTCCTTGAAAGAGCTTGCTCTACCCTTTAGCTCAGTGCGGATGTTGCCTCTAATCCATGGCTTCTGGTTGGGGTATGTACGGACGTTCACTGTGGAACTACGTCATCAACGCACTTATTGATGAAGCCAGGGACTGATGTGGTGTACTCCTCAATGCCATCGGAAGAATCACAGAACATATTCCAGTCTGTGCTAGCAAAACAGTCCTGTAGCTCAGCATCTGCGTCATCTGACCACTGTATTCAGCGAGTCACTGGTACTTCCTGCTTTAGTTTTTGCTTGTAAGCAGGAATCATGAGGATAGAGTTATGATCAGATTTACCAATTGCAGGGCGAAGCAGAGCTTTGGACACGTCTCTGTGTGTGGAGTAAAGGTGGTCAAGAGTTTTTTTTCCTCTGATTACACATGTAACATGCTGGTAAAAATTAGGTAAAACAGATTTAAGTTTCCCTGCATTAAAGTCCCTGGCCACTTGAGGCACCACCTCTGGATGAACATTTTCTTATTTGCTTATGGCGGTATACAGCTCATTGAGTGGGGTCTTAGTGCCAGCATCAGTTTGTGGTGTTAAATATACAGCTACAAAAAATAAAGATGAAAATTCTCTTGGTATACAGTGTGGTCTACAGCTTATAATGAGATACTCTACCCCAGGTGAGAAAAACCTTGAGACTTCATTAATATGACATTTTATGCACCAGCTGTTATTGACAAATAGACACAGACCGCCAACCATTGTCTTACCAGAGGCAGCTGTTCTATCTTGAAAATCTAGCCAGTTGTATGTTATCCATGTCATAGTTCAGCCACGACCCAGTGAAACATAAGATATTACAGTTTTTAATGTCCCATTGGTAGGATAGTCTTGATCGGAGCTCATCAAGATTATTATCCAAATATTGCACGTTGGCTAATAGGACTGATGGTAGAGGCGCATTACCCACTCGCCGTCGGATTCTAACTAGGAACCCCAACCTACGACCTACACTAAGTTGACTGTGCCTTTAAACAGCTTGGAAAATTCCTGGAAATTATGTAATGGCTTTAGAAGCTTCTGATAGGCTAATTGACATAATTTGAGTCAATTGGAGGTGTACCTGTGGATGTATTTCAAGGACTTCCTTCAAACTCAGTACCTCTTTGCTTGACATTGTGGGAAAATCAAAAGAAATCAGCCAAGACCTCAGAAAAAAATGGTTGACCTCCACAAGTCTGGTTCATCCTTGGGAGCAATTTCCAAATGACCCGAAGGTATCACGTTTATCTGTACAAACAATTATAAACAAGTATAAACACCATGGGACCACGCAGCCGTCATACCGCTCAGGAAGGAGACACGTTCGGTCTCCTAGAGATGAATGTACTTTGGTGCGAAAAGTGCAAATCAATCCCAGAACAACAGCAAAGGACCTTGTGAAGATGCTGGAGGAAACAGGTACCAAAGTATCTATATCCACAGTAAAGCGAGTCCTATATCGACATAACCTGAAAGGCCGTTCAGCAAGGAAGAAGCCACTGCGTCAAAAACGCCTTGAAAAAGCCAGACTATGGTTTGCAACTGCACATGGGGACAAAGATCGTACTTTCTTCTGGTCTGATGAAACAAAAATAGAACTGTTTGGCCATAATGACCATTGTTGTGTTTGGAGGAAAAAAGGTGAGGCTTGCAAGCTGAAGAACACCATCCCAACCGTGAAGCATGGGGGTGGCAGCATCATGTTGTGGATGTGCTTTGCCGCAGGAGGGACTGGTGCACTTCACAAAATAGATGGCATCATGAGGCAGGAAAATTATGTGGATATATTGAAGCAACATCTCAAGACATCAGTCAGGAACTTAAAGCCTGGTCGCAAATGGATCTTCCAAATGGACAATGACCCCAAGCACACATCCAAAGTTGTGGCAAAATGGCAAAAAGGACAACAAAGTCAAGGTATTGGAGTGGCCATCACACAGCTCTGACCTCAATAATATAGGAATGGACAAAAATCACCCAACTTATTGTGGGAAGCTTGTGGGCAAAGCTTAAAGGCAATGCTTTAAGGCAATGCTACCAAATACTAATTGAGTGTATGTAAACTTCTGACCCACTGGGAATGTGATGAAAGAAATAAAAGCTGAAATAAATCATTCTCTCTAATATTATTCTGACATTTCACATTCTTAAAATAAAGTGGTAATCATAACTGATCTAAGAGGAAATTCTTACTAGGATTAAATGTCAGGAATTGTGAAATACTGAGTTTAAATGTATTTGGCTAAGGTGTATGTAAACTTCCAACTTCAACTGTATCTGTCTCCTCTTCATGCAAATTAAGGGGATTTGGGACTTGTCCGGTGTACTGGATAAATCTGAAATGTTCAGTGATGATTTATTCAAATGAGATAGGGCTGCATATAAAGTGTATGTTGGACACCCATGCACTGCATTTCATTGCTGTTGGTAGTCCGTTTTCTCTCGAAAGATGGAGTTAGTCGGGTTCTTAAGGAAAGACATCCATTATTTCCCAGCAGAGGCGGATTACTCCTCGACTGCCTGTGTTTGACATTTACCGTATGCATTTCATTATTGGAATTGACCTGAAAATTAACGGTTGCCGGCGTCCCCGGTGAGCCCTGCACAATGTGAGCATCGACCCCTCCCTGCGTCTCCCCGTGACCTTTCGGCTTTGCATTATTTAACACACACAAATCCCGCTCACACACACACCCTGAGATCTCTGAGAAATGGCATTGACAGAGACGTATGACTGGCGGTGGATAACGTGCATAATTGAGGGGCTAGGAAACTGGTTATTTCATTAGCAGGACCGTGGTGGTAACCTCTATCTCTCTCTCTCACCTCTATTGTTGAGGGATAAGAGACCTCTGTTGGAACCCGACCATTAATTATTACCCTAGTGTTCAAGATATCATCATCGCTATTCAAGCTGAAACAATCCTTGGTGGATTCACCTTGATTACTTACAAAAAGTGATGAAAGGAATATCACTTCAATCACCATCCTCCATATCCTCCCATGTTAGGATTCTATTTGATAAAAGTGAGGGAATGAATATATAAATTAAGCTGCGTGCGTGTGGGGTAAAGGGTATTATAGGTCAAGGTCGCCCACTTTGACAGAGAGAGGAACTCAAGAAGGCCCCTTCTCTCTGGTCTTCAGTGTGTATACAGGCTGACTATGGTAGACTATAAAACACTGCCTTGATTAAATCCTTTGCACACTCACTGCCTTGATGAAGTCCACTGTGTCATAAAAAGTATGTTATTTGATATGGCCGATTATGAATGTTAATGACACCTTAGGAGAGGGATTACGTCCTCTGCCACTACTATTCCCAGGTTATAAAGACACTCAAATAAAGTGTTGTACTCACAACCTGTCCCTCAGAAGCTGAAGGACATTATTCATGGACAAATAGAGGAATGCCGGCCTTATGGCCCTTACACATTTAGACACAAATACATTTTAATAAGGGATACTGAAATTCCATTACAGTTCATTTCATAATTAAAATGAAAGTGTAGATGTTATGGAACGCTCACACAGGCTTAAAAGTTAAAAGTTAGACAGTCCTGCAGAAACCCTGATACCCCTAAAACCCTCCTAAGTCTATATATGCTTACTAAATGTTCCATTTGAACCTCTGATGATGATCATGAACCTCTGATTCTTCTGGCTTTGAAATAATAAAAATAATTGTGCCGGTATCTCCAAGACATATTGTGATGATCGAGCACATGAACACGAAAGAACAAAAGACAGAACGAATATCACTGGTTGAGAAGTCGTTATCGATATTTGGTTTCGTATTCATCGCCCCGACAAAGAACACAGCATCCACAGCTTCCTCTCATCGGCAGCCACTTTTATGGTTATCTGAAAAGTGTCACTGGGGACGAAAAAGGCCTTTTAATAATTAACAAGAGTTTACAAGAACACCAAAGAAAATAAATGACGGCGTAGTGAAATAGGACAATAAGTCGACATTAACAATCAGGTCTGCCAGTGACTAACGATCTAGCCCCACAACGTTTTAATTAGCAGCCCACTGGACAGCAGAGTGATTAATGAAGCTCAATTTTATTTCAGCTTTGCTCTGAATTAATAACTAATTGACATTTAATGAAAATTACTTAGCACCATTGGAATTAAAGCTGTACCCCCCTTGTGCAGATACAAATACAAATCTGCATGGCCACCCACAATTGTTAACTGAAACATAAACAGATATCAAATGTAATCAAATTCTGGCTTACGAAATACTTTTCATCTCCTTGTCATGAAATGTATCATTCATTTTTATCATATTAAGTGGCGGATTCAATCAAAGCTGCCTTCCAATATTTAAAAAGTAAATATCCATGAATACACTTCTCTTATTCAGAGAACTGAAAGCATCTAATCCACGACCACTTAGTAACTTAATAGTTCTCATAACCACTTATTAATTTTCTATGACAGAAAGCAGAAAAACTGTGTGTTTGCATGCTCCTTCGTAAATATAGCAATGCAGGTTTAAATTGAATTGAGCCCTTCTACAGTCAATGGCAGCTAGTTTCATGATCACTCAGGATGCTTTTTGGCTAGTAAGGACAGGAGAGTGAGTTTGCATTTCAACGTTCTGAGGGTGAACTTGGATGGGACTATTTTGTGTTTGATCTGAGCCGCAGCACTCTCCCCAGCCACTCTGTGGAGATCAAACACTTGATTTGTCTTGGCGAGGTTTGTGAGCCTGTGCCCACCGGCTGAGTCTTTTACCCTGAAGCGTGTTGGCCACCTGTTGCCCCCGTAGCCATGGTGCCACACGTCTCAAAAAGATGATAGCCTGAGGTCCTGTCAGCCTGGTTTGCACACCCCTCATCTCCACGCTTCAGTTCTCGGGCCCGTTCGGAACGGATGCCAGATACTTGTGAAAATAGCACCAAAGAGATTGAAAAAGCTGTCATGACTTATTTGGACTCCAAATCATATTCTACAGGCAACAGAGACCAGCTCCAAAAGACATGTTAAAGGTTGATGAAACCTATCTTGACTTTCTCACATCCTGATGGTGGAGCTGCCGTCGGAGGCAGGGGTCTCATGTGACTGCACAGAGGGGGACTGTGGTAGTAAGAGACAGGGGGATGTGTCAGTGGCCCCTTCCAGTTTGGAGGGAGATTGAATCAGGGGGGCAAGGGTTGTAATACCATGGCCAAGTTATAATGAACCACCTCAGGCTTGCCTGAATGAGCACTGAAGCGTGGATACTACGGCCAAGCCAAATATTCCCCATTGCTGTCCCCTGCCTCTGACCCAGGGAGATGTAGCCGCTGGAAAGATTGGTAGAGGAAAAAAGAGAGAGAAGGGGAGAGAGGGAATTGAAAATAGGCACAACTGGGGGATTGGGTTGTCAGGGAAAAGAGAGGAGGAGAAGTTAATGAGAGGGGAAGTGGGAAGTGGGGGATATAGTGGAAGAGTTGGCTCCTGATCTGTGCCATTTAACGGCACATCTCCGCAGTGGTGTCAGTTCAGCTAAATCTAGGGTATGGCAAAGTGGGGGGGTGTGGATTAGGGGGCTATTCCCTCCCTACGTCCAAGGAATTTTGGGGATATTGAAGCTCATTTATTGCATTTCTACACAACTTACAAACTCTAAAATGCTATGTGGCACTAACAGCAAAAACAAACAAAAATGACCCCAGCAATTAATTATCAACGCAATATTAGGTTTAAACGTCTGTGGATTGGCACAAACAATCTGAAACACTACTCAACCTCATCATAAATTGACAAATTTACTTGTGGAACGGCGCATACAGTGCAACATGAAGTAGATGCATAATACACGCTATCAAGTCACAACAAGGCCAACTTCAAATGCCGATATCCATAGGCGGGGCGTCAGTTTCAAGTGTATTTATTCACCATCAAATTGAACCTTTATAATAAAGGATTGCATGCATCTATCATCGCACTTGCAGACTAATGTAAGATCAGCTACTATTCCTAATGTGATGAGTATATTGTATAGTCATCATTTAGGCTAAAAATATAACTCAAACACTGTTAGGAAAACAGACAAGTACAGAACAATGCATACCTGAGCATATAGTGACATATAGTAGGCCGAATCAAATATTTCTTCACCTTTCTTTGCATGGGAACATTTTTCCCTTTTATTAACACATTTCGTTCAATTCTACTACACTTTAAATGACTGGAGACGTGAGCAACCTATTTTTTAAATCAACAGAAAGTAGTAGCCTCCTCTGGTGACCC
Source organism: Oncorhynchus nerka (assembly GCF_034236695.1). Taxonomy (NCBI): domain Eukaryota; kingdom Metazoa; phylum Chordata; class Actinopteri; order Salmoniformes; family Salmonidae; genus Oncorhynchus; species Oncorhynchus nerka. The sequence continues at coordinate 72,565,844 of NC_088397.1, read as the reverse complement.
AGAGCTTGCAGGGCTTGCAAACCATTATAGACTACAAAGGGAAGCACAGCCGAGAACTGCCCAGTGACACAAGCCTACCAGACTAGCTAAACTACTTCTATGCTCGCTTCGAGGCAAACAACACTGAAACATGCATGAGAGCACCAGCTGTTCCGGAAGACTGTGTGATCACACTCTCCACAGCCGATGTGAGTAAGACATTTAAACAGGTAAACATTCACAAGGCTGCTGGGCCAGACGGATTACCAGGACGTGTACGGCAAGCATGCGCTGACCAACTGGCAAGTGTCTTCACTGACATTTTCAACCTCTCCCTGTCAGAGTCTGTAATACCAACATGTTTTAAGCAGACCACCATAGTCCCTGTGCCCAAGAACACTAAGGTAACCTTCCTAAATGACAACCGACCCGTAGCACTCACGTCTGTAGCCATGAAGCGCTTTGAAAGGCTGGTCATGGCTAACATCAACACCATTATCCCAGAAACTCTAGACCCACTCCAATTTGCATACCTCCCCAATAGATCCACAGATGATGCAATCTCTATTGCACTCCACACTGACCTTGCCCACCTGGACAAAAGGAACACCTATGTGAGAATGCTATTCTTTGTCTATAGCTCAGCGTTCAACACCATAGTGCCCTCAAAGCTCATCAATGAGCTAAGGACCCTGGGACTAAACACCTCCCTCTGCAACTGAATCCTGTACTTCCTGACAGGCTGCCCCCAGGTGGTAAGGGTAGGTAACAACACGTCCGCCACACTGATCGTCAACACAGAGGCCCCTCAGAGGTGCGTGTTCAGTCCCCTCCTGTACTCCCTGTTCACTCATGACTGCACGGTCAGGAACGACTCCAACACCATCATTACGTTTGCAGATGACACAACAGTGGTAGGCCTGATCACCGACAACAATGGGACAGCCTATTGAGAGGAGGTAAGAGACCTAGCCGTGTGGTGCCAGGACAACAACCTCTCCCTCAACATGATCAAGACAAAGGAGATGATTGTGGACTACAGGAAAAAGAGGACAGAGCACGCCCCCATTCTTATCAACGGAGCTGCAGTGGAACAGGTTGAGAGCTTCAAGTTCCTTGGTGTCCACATCACTAACAAACTAACATGGTCCAAGCACACCAAGACAGTCGTGAAGAGGGCACAACAAAACCTATTTCCCCTTAGGAGACTGAAAATATTTGGCATGGGGCCTCTGAACCTCAAAAGTTTCCACAGCTGCACAATCAAGAGCATCCTGACTGGTTGCATCACTTTCTGGCATGGCAACTTCTCGGCCTCCGACCACAAGGCACTACAGAATGTTGTGTGAACGGCCCAGTACATCATTGGGGCCAAGCTTCCTGCCATCTAGGACCTCTATACCAGGCGGTGTCAGAGGAAGGTCCTAAAAATGGTCAAAAACTCCCGCCACCCTAGTCACAGACTGTTCTCTCTGCTACCGCACGGCAAGCGGTACCGGAGAGCCAAGTCTAGGTCCAAGAGGCTTCTAAACAGCTTCTACCCCCAAGCCGTAAGACTCCTGAACATCTAATCAAATGGCTACACAGACTATTGCATTGCACCCCCCTATTTTACACCGCTACTAATCTCTGTTGTTATCGTCTATGCATTGTCACTTTAATAACACTACCTACATGTACATATTACCTCAACTAAACTGCATAGGGGCTCGTAAGTTAGCATTTCACTGTAAGGTCTACACCTGTTGTATTCGGTGCATGTGACTAATACAATTTGAGTTCATTTGATTTGACAACATCTAATGCAGCCATCTAATCTAGGCCTACGAAAAGGGGAGACAGATATTGTTCAATATGATGTTATTGTCCCCAAAAAACATTGCAGTGGTCTGATCCAATGATAAAAACAGTGAATAATGTATGCACTCACATATGCTTGGCTTGTGCCAATAAGCTACTGTTCGCTCAATTGGGAGTTGAGAATTTTGATAACAAGAGAGATTAGAGGATTTTCTTTGTCTACTCTTTTCAGCAATAACCATTTGCTTTCAAATTATTTTTCTCTCCAACTATTTTATTTTAAAATATTGCAATAGGCCTAGGCCTACTTAACGGCTTTTCGCTGACCAGTGCAATGCAACAATCAGCTATTTGGTAGGCTATTTGTCACGTGAGCTGCCCAAATTGCGCACTAAAACAATCCACAGGTCATTTTTAAAAGAAGATAATAATCGTCTGTGGCCAAATCATGCTCTCTGGTGTACTATTTAGGATTATTTAATTTATTTATATACCTTAATATTTAATTATTTTGCTAATTTTGGTAAATGTAATTCAATTTACTTTAGAGAAGCTTATCTTCCCCTAACCTGTTAGATGCACCGTCTATGCCATCATCAATGTGAAAGTAACCAGTGCATTAAACAGCTAGCCATGAGGCTTACAAGGCCAAATTCAAATTACAACATCAAATTCAAAGCAATCAGTGGACTGCCTAAATGGATGACTGGCAAAGCAAACTGTCTGGTGCTGGCTGGGCACTCTCTGCCTTCTTAAAGTGAGAGAAAGGCCGGCAATGGTCCTAAAACCAGCTATCCATTACGCTAAACAGCTGTTGCTTTTTAATCAGGATTGGAATGATTTTAATGTACTTTTTTGAAGCCTACTTTTTAATTTTTGGTCTTGAGCTAGGGTACGGAGACTGCCACACCCTGCCATACCCAACGACGCCCCAGCATCTCCGTAATCCCGCATGCTGGGGGAAAACTGCCTCTTCTCTCTGCTGAGCGCATCACACTGCTGCCGGCTCTCACCTCGACACAGCAACACGACAACAGGAAGAGAAGCTCTGTGTTGAACCAGAGGCATAGACATCTCTTACACACAAACACACAGAAACTTACCATCGCCATCTCACAGGAAAGTGACCGGAATCTCTCTATAATAAAATCCAATGAACATGTCTAACGCAAAACCAATGAATGATCTTGACAGAAGACTAGGGTAATGTTGATTAGCGTGACCTATTGGAATAGGATATATCACTGGTGTTGTTTTTAAGGTTTTATCTGACGGCATCCACATGAAAACCATGTACAGTAACAGCCCGCTGCTAATAGTCGGAAGGCAAGTTCACACCTGTTGCTGGCTGGGTACAATGCTGTGTAGCCATACATTATAGACAGAGAGATTAACATTTTCCCAGTTAATTGGTGGCTGGTTAAATGGATGGAGACACATAGGTACTGTAAATGAGACCGAGAGAGAGAGAGAGAGGATGAGGAGGAGATAAGGGGCACATGGTGAGAGGAGAGTATTTCTGTCAAATTCAGATGTTGCTCTACTCTCTACTATATATTCCCTTCACACCAGTCTAGCACAATTCCTCTTTTCGCTCCCTTTCTCTCCTTTGTTACTGTAGACTCAAGCTATTGACAAGGTGTAGACTTTGTACGTTTAGCATTCACTGCAATTATGTGGAATTGCAATTATGTGGATTGTTAAAACATTTATAAAATGTATAATTATTCACATTAGCTACTCCACAAAATGTGTGGAGCGGCACTAAAAAACACACTCACATTGTCCAAAACAACTCCTCCCTGTCCATTGGTATCTAACCAAGTTGAGATTTCTGCTTCAGTGGAGTGCACAGGCTTGGCAACTCACCTGCAGTGTAATTAAAGATAAACCAACTCCATCAATCAGCTGACATTACTGAGGGAGGGGGAAGGGAGGGGGTGAACAATCTGGACAAATCCGGACCAGGGTGGCAAGCAACGTAATTACACAGTCACAGGGTGGCCCCAAGGGATCTAGGTGGTGCGGTTGGTCCAGAAGACTGACCACACACACACACATGTACGCCATCGCACACACAGCGCATGGGCAACCGCACGCACAGACACACACACACACACACACACACACACACACACACACACACACACACACACACACACACATTAAGGCAAAGAGAAATACTTTGAGAGAAGACTGACCACACACACATGTACTCACACAGACGCAACCGCTCACACAGCGCATGGGCAATCACACACACACACACACACACACACACACACACACACACACACACACACACACACATTAAGGCAAAGAGAAATACATGGACACCCAGACACAGACACGACTTGTCACAGCCCATTTGCATGCATTATTTCCGTTTGTTTGATTTACTGGGTGTGGCTGTCTCCAGGTTGATAGGGGGAGCTCCTACAGTACGACTGGGGCCCGGGCCCTCTTCCTCTGATGTGTCAGCCCTGATCTGAGCTAAGCTGTTACAGCAACACTCGTCTCCCTTCCTCACACATACCCCCCACGGTTCCCCGCTGCTAGGTCTGTGCCCTCTTGTTCTAAAACAACAAATCCCCCTTCCAGTTTTGGAGTGACATTAGAAGAGACATTAACTCCCTGCAGTGTTTTCCTCCCACCAGCAGAGGATGAAGATGACTTCCTGCGGATCAGACCTCCATTTGGAAAGGAATGGAGAGTTTGGTGAAGATAGACTCACTCCCCTGTTATATTAAGAGTAACAATGAGTTTTGGTAACACTTCAGATAGTGTTCTTAGTTTATCACATCTTTAATTTATAACCTATCACTCTATGGGTTTTACAGGTTATGATTAACACATTTGACTTGTGCTGCGAGTTTACATTCTTCTAAAACTTGTTTGCTGTGTCAACCAATACGAGATTCAAAATTAATATGACTGAAAATGTTCTCTTTATCGCAGAACAACATCAATCTGCCTTGATAAACCTGATAACTGTGTTTAATTGAATACATCTCTGTGACTTTTACTGGCCACTCTCTAGGTCCCATGTACCCTCCCCTTCCACTGAGCTGTTGCCTACGGAAGTCAGAGAGGACATATGAATAAAACATGATTTTCCCACGTTATGTCGAGATCACAACTTATTTATCTCGTGATCATGAGAATACAACATTTGTTTTGTCGAGATCACAAGATAAACTCTATAAATAAGAGTGGACGTATTGATGATAGATTGACAGCAGTGTCATAGTGCACCAGAGGCAGTAAGACTCTACAAAGATCTAAAACCTTTGATTACTGCACATCTGTTGTACTGTAAGTAGCCACACTCTAAAAATAAATACAAATAATATAATAATACACATAACAATAACAACAATAACACAATATTTTAGTAGTCAGTGCTTATTATGATTCTCGCGGCAAAGCAGCATAAAAATATCTAAATATGAGGTCAACTCCCAGCAGAGCCCCAAGTATAATGGGTATATCTTCTGGCGTGTTGATGTTCTCCGTATCCATAGCTGTCCTTCAGCACCAACATTTTGCCCACCATTTGTGGCTAAAATGACACAGACTGTAGCGTTCATGAGTATTTAGAAACCTCAACATGTTTCACTTCACCTGTTTTACTAGTTTTATTTTTGTGTACAACTTGTTATGTCGTGATCACAATATTTTTTTCCTGTGAATTCGAAAAAATTTGGGAATATTCTTGTTTATTCACATGTCCTCTTTGGAATTCCATGGTTGCCACATCAAACATAGTGAGTGGGGTGCTATGTTTGGACCAAGAACATAGTGTTCCTCATCGAGGTGTGTGAATGAAGTGGCGTTGGCAGGCTAGCCGTGTGACAGTAGCTATGACAGCTGGCCTTAATAACCCATGAGCACCAGGCTATGTGGCTCTGTGAGGTGACACTTTTTTGGGAGGGGGGAAGAGGAGTCCGCGAGGCAGATGTGTAAGAATGTCTCTCGCTCTCTACCCCTCTGGCAGCAAGCACTCCAAATAAATTAGTGTCAGATATATAGGTCCCTTCTGGGACCCTGTCATCCACTCTGACTCTATTGAAGTCTATTCTGAGAGTGGGGAGCAGTTGTTTGTCCATCTCTATTAGAGGAAGACACCAAAAAAAAAATGCTAAAAATTTCAAGGCGAGAAAAACATTATGATTTTATTTATAGTCAAATGTAAAGATTGTGGTCCGAATAAGGTTAATATGATTGGACAACAGAAAAGGACAAAATATTTACTAGAGAGGTGTCCTTATGTCATTCAAAATACTGTATATATCCTGTATGTTGAATTCATTTGTTGGTGGGAAATTAAATCTTTGAAATTACCATTGGGTCATTCCATTTGAATTCAATCACTTTTTGACCTCACCCCTTTTGATTTTAAAGAAACTTTCCAAACTTGCCCATGGTAAAAGTTGTCAGAAAACTACTTTTTGGACCTGAACGCAAAAACATTCAGGAGATAGAGGTACTCAAAGTTTACCAATTTTGCATATCTGACCATACCATGAGACATCCAAGTCTTCATCACTAGAAAATATTAACGGTTGAGTTTTAAATAATTTAAAAGCTTACAAACTATTCTAATAGTAAAAAATACAAAACATAACTGTCATTTCTTTTTACATTTAAAGTAAATTATCTAAAATCGCGTCAACATGTTTTGGGGGGTACATATGTTGTAGCTTGGAACCTATTTGACATCATCTCAGGTTTTTGTGTTGTGCCTGCCATCAGTTGAGAGAGCGCATGCTCTTGAATAGAGGATGGGTGTCATGTTTTGGCTGATAAATATTCTAAAATGGGAATCACATTTAAATGTAAACTCAAATGGTACCACAAAGTTGGATGGAGATCCACACATCAGAGAATGTTGACTTGAATGGGAATGTCAGTTGTTTAAAATTATACTGTCAATCGTCCATTAGAAACCTATTGAAATCATATAAATATAGATAATAGAATAGATAGTCCCATTTCAGTTGACATTCGATGGTGGGTGAACCGGCGGCCATATTTGTGGTAGTAATGGGAAGTAAAAATGTAGCATTCTGCGTCTCATCCGAAACACCTCAGATTATGGAAATTAAGGTCTTTTAAACTAATAGTGGAGGTGCATAAAGATGGCAGCCCACATGCACTTACCACAAATTCCTCGTTTTGCTAAGTTCGCTGTATTGTACATTGCTCTCCGTTGCTGTTTTTTTTGTATGGTCATTAGCACAGTATACATGATCCCAATTTAAGCTTCAAATTCCAGCCATTTGAAAACTGAAAAGGTAGACTGTGTTGAGTTATTAGCACATTGAACGTTGCATGCTGTAGTTTAGGAACTCAGTGGATGGTGCTAAAACAATTTTATTTTTCCTTTATTTAACTAGGCAAGTCAGTTAAGAACAAATTCTTATTTTCAATGACGGCCTAGGAACAGTGGGTTAACTGCCTGTTCAGGGGCAGAAAGACAGCTTTTTTCTTCTTTTTTTCTTACCTTGTCAGCTCAAGGATTCAATCTTGAAACCTTCCGGTTTACAAGTCCAACACTCTACCACTAGGCTACCTGCCGCCCAAACAATGACATCATATCTGAATTCTGCAATCAATTTCCCAAGTAAAAATAGCCTTTGAATGACCAAAACATCACCCATAATATTTGTACGCATTAAAATTATACTTTTTCTCTCATCTCTCACTATCAGCAAGCCTTTGTGGTCGTTGCCAGGTAACAAGGTAAACAATGGGCCACATGTCATTGATGACAAGGTAAACAATGGGCCACATGTCATTCCGTATGCCTCAACCCATTTTCTCTGCAAAATACTCTCATGGTCAACAGAGCTGATCATGAACTGTTGGATATCAGACAGCAGCAATCACAATTGCATTTCTATTGTTTTGTAACTAATTAAAGAATACAGTTCATTGAAACACTTCTTCACAAGAATTAGTGAAGCCTGAGTCACCTTAGAAGCTTAGACATAAGGGAATGGACATGAAAACAGCATACAATAAGGGCACTGTACAATTTATTGGTGTTTCTGCACTAGCATTATAAATAACAATATGTTCAGAATTGTAATTATTAATCAGACATGTATTTTTAGAGTTTATAATAGGCCAGCATAGACATCATTTGACAAAAACAAATGTATTAGAGACATAAGCCTAATATAGGCACTGGACCACCCAACAATGTCAGGACCCATTGATTCGTATAATTTGTAACACTCATCTCCCATCCCAATGCTTGAAAAAAACAATACAAAGTAAAAAAATATGTGATATCATATCACATAAAAGTGAATTACTTAGGCTTTAGGAAATTCAACCAACTACAGAGATTGATGAGGAGGGGAGAGGGGGGGTGAGGAGGGGTGAGGAGGGGGACCCATGTATCTCGCTTCAATCAAGCAGGCTTCAGTCACCCACTTGGCTTCAGTCACCCCCAAGATTGAAGCGGGAGACAAATGCAGCTATGACCTCCTCCTTGTCAGGCCTCTCACACTGGGCAGAGGGGTCCTGGGATGGACAGCTCACACAGCTTCCACATAATACAGCACTGGATCAAGGGTGACCTCGTTGAAGAGGAGCTTCAGGAACTAATGTTTTTCAAAAGGGAAATGTTTGTTAAATGGGTAGTGAATTTAATTTCCTTTAATTTACTGTTCTGAATTATGATGCTGTAAATTCATTGATGTAGTGATTTACTCATTCTACAATGTGTTTTCTGATATTTTTGAAGTACTCAATTTGAAATATGCAATATTTGGTCATGCACATTTTAGTGAAACTTTTCAATGTTTGTATTTGGAATTTTTGTTTGCCCTGAAATGCACAATTGATGCAGATTTGAAATGAATAACTACAGTATGTAGGGTCTGTATTTCCAGGCTTCACAGCATATCCCCCCTTCTTTGCCTTTGGGAAAGCTGATTTTGTATCACAGCATTCACAGGTGGTTTCCTTGGATGGAGATAATGCTTTGGACATGTTATTACTGGCAATTATAATGGTGATTCTGATCCAACCATAAATTCATACATTGTGCCTCTGGCCTGAGAACATGGAAGTTTAATATGTAGTTAGATGTTAAAGGCTAATGTTAACTAGTTGACTAATCGTTGAGCTATGAGCTAGCTTGCAAGCATTTTAGCCAGGTAGCCTAGGACAACAAAAAAGAAAAGTGTGTACTGTATGACAAAGTCACAGACCGTTTCGGCAACATGAAAGAGAGGAGGATGGAATTGGTGTTTCTCTACAAGAAGGGTGACTCAACATGTTTTTTTATACTTATACCTTTATTTAACTAGGCAAGTCAGTTAAGAACAAATTCTTATTTTCAATGATGGCCTAGGAACAGTGGGTTAACTGCCTGTTCAGGGGCAGAACGACAACAAACTGTAACTAGTCCAACGCTCTAACCACTAGGCTACCCTGCCGCCTTTCTCTCATACACATACACCTCTCTCTCTCTCACACACACACACACACACACACACACACACACACACACACACACACACACACACACAGAGAAATCAGTGCCATAGACAGACACGCAATATTTAGCTTACATTGACTTCAATCGAAATGTGCACTGCACACGCGTGACATGATCATACTTTTTGGTGCAGCCTGTCCACCTGAAATGAAAAGTAGCCACTGCTGTCAGATTTTTCATTCTTCTAAAAATAGAGTAAGATTAATTTTACACTATGGCATCCAGTCACAACACAGTGTGTTTTTGCCTGCATGCTGGTAAGTAGCTTACTTACTAAGAGTCACGCCACAGATGAAAGGTTACCAGTATCTTTGGTCGTTCGTTTTGCTTGGTTTGTAAACAAAGACAAAGCAAAGTTGAGGCACACTTGATGAAGGTTTTATGGCGGAACATATTTAAATTAGTTAAGATGATAAGACGCTACCATTGGTGTGTTACATTTCTGGTTTTATGTGATGTTGCATAAAGCCGGAAGTAAGTCCTTGGTAATGCCTGCCCCCTGAATCCAAGTGTTCGGCACAGGGGACAAGTAACTTTATGATTCAACTTCATCAATGTACCAGCTACAGTATTTTTTCATTCTTGGGCCAACCTACTTTGAACTGGTTTCATCGAAATATCATCCAATTATATGAAAAACATGATTTTCCCAGTGTTGCCATACAGAATGTGACTCTTACAGATCCTCAGCAGCCATTTTAGTAACAAACAAATAAAATGGCTGCAATATGATACTTGTTCTAGTTTGGCATTCCATTTTCCCCATGTACCAGTCTCTCTGACAGGTCCTCGTTCTCTCCCACGTCAAGGCCGCTTGGCTTTTCAACGTGACACATATCAAATATCTCCTCCTGAGTGCGGTTCTGTGTGTAATAGTTTAAGACAAAGGGAAGATGGAAGAACGAATGAGTGAAATGCCTGAGCACTGTTTCCAAGGGATGCATTTCTGCCTAAGACTCCCCAGCAGCACGATATTGAGATAGAGAGAGACAGGGGGATACGGAGGGAGAAGGAGAGAGAGGGATATGGAGGGAATAGGGTAGAGAGAAAGGGAGACAGAAAAACAGATATATATAGAGAGAGAGGGAGGGAGAAATAGATGGAGAGATGATGACAGAGAGAGAAAGACAGACAGAGAGAGAGATAGAGAGAGAGAGAGATTTAATGTCAGGGAGTTGATAGATGCTGCCTACAGGGGTAATTATTGGTCATTGTGTGTCTTTGGCATTGGATAGCAGAAAATGTGACAGATAATTAGGAGCTGGTGATTTAAAAGGAAAAAAGAAAGCCTGGGCTACAGGCAACACAGTCGATGGACAGAATAAATAAGTCAATGAAACAAACAAAGAGACCGTGCTCGGAGTACATATGCACCATTACCACAATGTGCCATGCACAGTGTTGACTCACTAAAGTCTCACCATACATAAATAAGTATGGTGATCAACCCGGTGTGGGCCGATGGTTATAAAGAGACATGATCTGTTCATATAAATTCTAATAATGCACTATGCCACAGATCTGAATATAGACACATTGCATTCTCTTTTATGACCATCTTTATTCTCATGTGTTTTTTTGTGTAAATGTTTGATGATCCCCACACATTACAATCCTCATAAATGCTTCATACAAGCAGTAAACTGCACAATAAAGCATAGACTGTCACCTAAAGAGAAGTTAAACTAAGCTACAAACATGAATGCCTATTTTGATGCATCAAACAACCTTGCTTACAGAAGCAGATCACTACTGGGTGATTCCAGCGTAACGAACTCGCACGCAAAATCACAACTTTAATGTCTCACAGACAAATCAGATAGAAATGAAACTTTTGATGTGTGTGTCTATAGTACCCCTTGGGGCAAGTGTACACCCCAAAAAGCGGACTTCTAAATATTGGCATGTTGGAGAAATAAACCAAATAAGAAGCGTTATGGATGTTACATGAAATGGACAAGCTTTTTGGAGAGACTGAACATATTAGCAAAAGTCTGTAAGTTGTATGTCTTCGGTCAAAACATGGGTAGCCATTTTGAAAGGAAAGGCTTGGCTGAACACAAAAATTATACTTTTGTTGTAATTTTCATTATTACTTTAGAGAGCAAAAACAACCATTATGTGAGTCTGAAATAGTCAACATTTATATCTTAAAGATGTCTTCATCAAAATCTACCATAACACATTTGTTGTCATTTGGAATTTGTTTTAAATGACAGCAGAAAGCATAGTACCTTAGGAATGCATCATTACAGTTAGCCTCAAATTGTATGCACGGCCAGGCACCACACCCTAATACATTATTTTATTCCCTTTTATATATATCAAAATGAACCATTACCAGGAATATTGTAACAACATATGTCAATGAGACAATAGACATATGCCTATACTGCCAATCCACTTTTCTGGATGCTGTAAAGTCCCTCAGTCAAACAGTGAATTTCAAGCACAGATTCAACCACAAAGACCAGGGAGGTTTTCCAATGCCTCACAAAGAAGGGCACCTAGTCACTGCTAAGATACAGGCATCCTTCCTAACTCGATTGCAAGAGAGAAATGCATGTTTTCAGGGATTTCACCATGAGGCAATTGGTGATTTTAAAACAGTTACAGAATTGAATGGCTGTGATAGGAGAAAACTGAGGATGGATCAACAACATTCTAGTTACTCCACAATAATAACTTCAATGACAGGAAGAAAGCCGGTACAGAATAAAAATATTCCAAAACATGCATCCTGTTTGCAATAAGGCACTAAAGTCAGACTGCAAAAAAAATGTGGCAAAGACATTAACTTTTTGTCCTGAATACATAGTGTTACGTTTGGGGCAAATCCAACACAACACACTACTGAGTACCACTCTTCAAATTTTCATGCATAGTGGTGTCTGCATCTTGTTATGCGTATGCTTGTTATCAGCAAGGACTTGGGAGTTTTTTTAGGATACAAATAAACAGAATAGACCTAAGCATAGGCAAAATCCTACAGGAGAACCTGGTTCAATTTTCTATCCAACAGACACTGGGAGACAAATAAACCTTTCCGCAAGACAATAACCTAAAACACAAGGCCAAATATGCACTGGAGTTACTTACCAAGATGACATTAAATGTTCCTAAGTGTACTAATTACAGTTTTGACTTAAGTCAGCTTGAAAATCTATGGCAAGACTTGAAAATGACTGTCAAGCAATGATCAACATCTAACTTGACAGAGCTTGAATAATACATTTAAAAAAGAATAATGGACAAATATTGTGCAAAACTCTTAAGAGGCTTACCCAGAAAGACTCACAGCTGTAATCACTGCCAAAGTTGATTGTAACATGTATTGACCCAGGGGGATGAATACTTATCTAATCAAGATATGTTAGTATTTTATTTATTTCCATAAATACATTTTGTGTTGATCATTGACAAAAAAAATCCATCTCTAGGATGATTTTTTCGATGGCTGGTGTGATGAACATGTAGCATGTTAAGGCTATGTCCTATGCATGGGCAACTGCATGTGTTGGGCCTCAGGGTGGGCCCCAGGGTCATCCTTATGACATGTTGTGCTGCCATCCTTCCCTGGTTGTCAAATGGTGACGAGGACCATGTTATTTTGCTGTTCTTTGTCTCTCTTTCAGCTTGGGGGATTTCTTCTTCATCTGAAGATAATGCATCGTTCTCTGGGTTGTATTAGTCCTCATCTTCTACTTCAGATACTTCCTCCTCTTCTAAATCATTGTTCTCTTGTTCCTACTGGACATCTGAAAAAATCATATCTATGACCTGTTGGGCATTGAAACGTGCACTCATGGCTTCAGCAGAGAGAGAACTGGGGGGACTGTCATCTGCACCACCTTTATAGCCTCTGACTGCATTCCCCATTAGTAAACAATGCTTTCAATACATTTATATTGTCTGAAATTGTTTTTATTTTGTCTGTGAACTTGAGTCGTGTGTGGGGTCATGGGGGGGGGGGGGGTGCTGCACATGTTTTAGTTTTGTCTGAGTTCAATCAGTAGCACACATAATCTCAATTTCTAATTTGTGTGTGTGTGTGTGTGTGTCTTTGTGGTTCATGTGGTGTATAAATTATTTTATAACTGCCGGGTCAAAAAGGACCCTAAAACCATCTTTGTACTCTGGTGGTGTACAGCTTTCATGGAAATATGAACAGAGGGGATGTTTCACTTTTTCTAATGTTGGGGTCACTCTAGGAAAAGTCATACAATTTCACATTGAAAAAATATAATTTAGGGGGTTTTCTCTGCTGTTAAACATAGTGGCGGGTCATTTTTTACCCTTAAGACAACACAAGGGTTAAAAAATGCTGTAATGTATTTAATTGAACTATAATGTATTATTATATCTTGCAGGTAACCACAGGCATTACATGAAGTGGTCCCCAGTTTTATCAACACTTTTAACAACAGTAATCGACAACAACAAAAAATATATATATTATTGTCCTCTAGGAAAGCATGCTTGAACTACTTCAGGCATCTTTTTGTTTACACCGCAAATAGCATTTTGTTATTTATGAATCTCAACTTTAATTTATTGAGTATACAGCCAGTATCCAGTTAAATGGAATAGGATCCTTATAGCATCATCGTTTCAGATGGACCCAGGCTGCTGTATCTGCTCTAGTGCAGCATTTCCCTGTGTCTGTATGATTGGCTCTCTCTCCATTAAGGTCCACAGGCTTGGCACACTGCCCGCCCTATGCCACATGATTAGCTGAGGAGCGGCCGAGGTGAAATTGATTTCAAGTGGCCTCAAAGCATATCAAAGATTGATGCCACACATTTCCCACTGCCCTTTCAATACATCCTTGCTCCTATAGCCCCATACTCTCTGCACACTCCCAACATCCCACCTCTCCAGCCCTCTAATCTAACCAACCCCCCCACCCTATATGAAAAACGAAAACTCTCAAAAGAGATATTACTGAAAGAAAGGTAGCGTCTGTATTGAGTGGGAGAGGTTACAGGCAGGCAGCGATGGTGGTGGGGATGGGGGGTGTAGCAGTCAATGAGAGACAGGCGCCTGAATGGGTTTAAATATAGATTTGTGTTAGATCTGAAAGCCCCATGTACAGGCCCAGTCAAGGCTTTTGTGGGAAAAGCTATTACATGTTAGCCTGCTTTGCTAGACCTCAGAAGAGATCTGCACTGTGTTCACAGGTAATTTGAGGCAAATAGACAAATAAAAAAAACACCCAAAAGCAAGCTGATGTCATTCATTATGATATTGAGGAAAGATTTAAAGAAAGAGATGGACAGTTTAAGAGAGAGTAAGTAAGCCTGTGTGTGTGTGTGTGTGTGTGTGTGTGTGTGTGTGTGTGTGTGAGAGAGAGAGGTGTATGTGTATGAGAGAGAGGCGGCAGGGTACCCTAGTGGTTAGAGCGTTGGACTAGTTACCGTTTGTTGCAAGTTCAAATCCCAGAGCTGACAAGGTACAAATCTGTCGTTCTGCCCCTGAACAGGCAGTTAACCCACTGTTCCTAGGCCATCATTGAAAATAATAATTTGTTCTTAACTGACTTAACTGACTTGCCTAGTTAAATAAAGGTAAAATAAATAAAAATAAATAAATAAAAAGATAAAGAGAGAGAAACAGAGAGAGAAAAATAGAAGAGTGAAAATCAGAACATTTGCAGGGCCATGGGGCAGTATCTTTGATGGCATCTCTGTGGCTTCTCGGCAGATGCTGCCTCAAAAAATATATATACAGTAATAGCAACATCTCAGTCACTCAGTGATATAATTGAAACTGAATAATGCGGAAGAGTGTAATTTATCACGCTCAAGCTTAAAAATGATAAGTACTTGTTAGTTGGAGAACAGTTCCGAATTATGAAGCATCAGTTAAAGAGTATGTTTTTGCTTGCCTTCAGGTCCCCCTTCCTAACACCACTTTTTCCAAACCATAAACCTGTAGATTTATAAGGGACATCAAAGACAGTGTTGGCCTAGAGTCAGAGCTTGGCCTAGAGTCTTTTTTAGAAAAACCCTGTATAAAAGTTAAGTCAAATATGCCTGTGTATGAGAAGGTCAACTCTTGATCTGGGCTCAATTATACCATTAACAAAATCACAGAACCACCACTTAACGTAATGCAATCAAGCCTACTCTGGATTGACATTTGAGACCAAGTCGATCCATCACTCAACCCGTTTTATCCTGAATACTCCAATCATTTAGGCTTGTTTCAACGCTGCCTAAAAGGCAAAATGGTAATTAGCACGGCCCAAATTTGACTTGGAAATGAAAAAGCCAATAAATAAATAACAACAATGTTGGATATTTTCTGATGATGAGAACTCTGATTGCACCAATTTAAGGTGTTTAAGTGTTCACTTGCCTGTCAAACCCTGAGCCGAACCAATACTACTAGTCACTCAGCTTTGTTCAGACGTGTTTGAAAGTGCTTTGCCGTCGTCGTCGCACTTAGCTCGGTCTTCCCATTAGCAGAAGAAATGCCCTTCACTCGAACTTTGAAGATAATTAAACACATAATGGATATCACTGTCACTCTGTGACTTGTTTGCTCATTTGTCGGGCTAGGAACATTCTGTATGGAGACCCTATTAAATGGAAATAAACCGGCTAGTTACGAATTAATTTCACCATTTAGAGAATGTGTGTGTGTGTGTGTGTGTGCGTGCGTGCGTGTGCGTTTTTGTGTGTGTTTTCAAGTTTTAATGTCACATGCACAAGTACAGTGAAATACCTTTCTTGCAAACTCAAAACCCATCCAAGCAATAATAAAAAACAATGTATTACTAGAAAAAATAAGAAATAAGAATAAGAAATATGAACTACACAATATATGTAAGTAAGTAAGCATACTATATACAGGAAATATTTAAAAAGTCAGTTCCAATACCATATTTACATGGAGTGATGGAGTTATAGGTTAAGGTGACTAGGCAACAGGATATAAGATAAACAGAGTAGAAGCATCTTTTATGTGAGTGGGTGTGCGTGTGTGTAGAGTCAGTATAAATGTATCTGTATATTATCTGTGAGAACATGATGTATGTTGGAGTGACAGTGTGTGAGTGTGTCTGGCCCTGTGAGTGTGCATAAAGACAGTGCAAATACTGAAATTAAAGGTCAATAAAGATACAAGCTTAACTCAGATAGTCTGTGTAGCTATTTTATTTGCTATTTATCAGTCGTATTGCTTGGGGATAGAAGCTGTTCAATAGCCTGTTGGTGTCAGACTTGATGCAGCGGTATCTCATGCTGTGCGGTAGCAGAGAAAATAGTCTACGGCTTGGGTGGTTGGGGTCTTTGACAATTTTCCGGGCCTTACTTTTTTCACACCGCCTGATATAGAGTTCCTGGATGGCAGGGAGCTCGGCCCCAGTGATGTAATGGGCTGTCCGCACAACCCTCTCTAGCGCCATGCAATCAAGGGCGGTGCTATTCTCAGTATGTCAATATGCTCTCAATGGCTCAGCTGTAGAACCTCTTCAGGATTTGAGGGACCATGCCAAACTTTTTCAACCTCCTGAGGGGGAAAAGGAACTGTCACGCCTTTTTCAAGACTGTGCGTGTGTGTTTGGACCATTTGAAGTCTTTAGTGATTTGGACACAGCGGAACTTGAATCTGTCTACCTGCTCCACTGCCGCTGAGTTGATGTGGATGGGGGTGTGCTCGCCCCCTCGTTTCCTGTAGTCCAAGATCAGCTTCTTGGTCTTGTTGACGTTGAGGGAGCGGTGGTAGGCTGACTAATTGACGCTGGTGATCAGGCATACTACCGTCGTGTCGTCAGCGAACTTGATAATGGTGTTGGAGTCGTACAAAGCCACACAGTAGTGGGTGAACAGGCAGTACAGGAGCGGACTATGTACACCCCTGTGGGACCCTCGAGTTAAGGTTCAGCATGGTGGATGGGATGTAGCCTACCCTCACCACCTGGGGTCGGCCCGTCATGAAGTCTAGGATCCAGTTGCAGAGGGAGGTCCTAAGCTTGGTGACGAGCTTGAAATGGAGAATGGTGATGAATGGTTTTACTGCTAACCTACAAAGCATTACATGGGCTTGCTCCTTCCTATCTCTCTGATTTGGTCCTGCCATACATACCTGCACGTACGCTACGGTCACAAGACGCAGGCCTCCTAATTGTCCTTAGAATTTCTAAGCAAACAGCTGGAGATAGGGCTTTCTCCTATAGAGCTCAATTTTTATGGAATGGTCTGCCTACCCATTTGAGAGACGCAAACTCGGTCTCAACATTTAAGTCTTAACTGAAGACTCATCTCTTCAGTGGGTCATATGATTGAGTGTAGTCTGGCCCAGGAGTGTGAAGGTGAACGGAAAGGCTCTGGAGCAACGAACCGCCCTTGCTGTCTCTGCCTGGCCGGTTCCCCTCTTTCCACTGGGATTCTCTGCCTATTCCCTATTACAGTGGCTGAGTCACTGGCTTACTGGTGCTCTTTCATGCCGTCCCTAGGAGGGGTGCGTCACTTGAGTGGGTTGAGTCACTGATGTGATCTTCCTGTCTGGGTTGGCGCCCCCCCTTGGGTTGTGCTGTGGGGGAGATCTTTGTGGGCTATACTCGGCCTTGTCTCAGGATGGTAAGTTGGTGGTTGAAGATATGCCTCCAGTGGTGTGGGGGCTGTGCTTTGGCAAAGTGGGTGGGGTTATATCCTTCCTGTTTGGCCCTGTCCGGGGGTATCATCGGATGGGGCCACAGTGTCTCCTGACCCCTCCTGTCTCAGCCTCCAGTATTTATGCTGCAGTAGTTTATGTGTCGGGGGGCTAGGGTCAGTTTGTTATATCTGGAGTACTTCTCCTGTCTTATCCTGTGTCCTGTGTGAATATAAGTATGCTCTCTCTAATTCGCTCTTTCTTTCTCTCTCTCGGAGGACCTGAGCCCTAGGACCATGCCTCAGGACTACCTGGCATGATGACTCCTTGCCGTCCCCAGTCCACCTGGCCGTGCTGCTGCTCCAGTTTCAACTGTTCTGCCTGTGATGATTATTTTTGGACCATGCTGGTCATTTATGAACATTTGAACATCTTGGCCATGTTCTGTTATAATCTCCACCCGGCACAGCCAGAAGAGGACTGGCCACCCCTCATAGCCTGGTTCCTCTCTAGGTTTCTTCCTAGGTTTTGGCCTTTCTAGGGAGTTTCTCCTAGCCACCGTGCTTCTACACCTGCATTGCCTGCTGTTTGGGGTTTTAGGCTGGGTTTCTGTACAGCACTTTGAGATATCAGCTGATGTACAATTGGCTATATAAATACATTTGATTTGATTTGATTTGATGAGCGCTGAGCTGTAGTCAATGAACAGCATTTTCACATAGGTATTCCTCTTATCTAGTTGGTTGAGGGCAGTGTGGAGAGTAATTGAGATTGGGTCATCTATGGATTTGTTGGGCGGTATGCAATTTGTAGTGGGTCTAGGTTGGCTGTGATTGTGGAGTTAATGTGTGCCATAACCAGCCTCTCAAACACTTCATCATTTCAGAAGTGAGTGCTGCAGGATATTAATCAACGTGGCATGAAGCCTTAGAGTTCTTAAGAACAGGGATGATTGTTTAAAACATGTGGGCATTACAGACTGGTACAAGGAGAGGTTGAAATTTACCGTGAATATAACTGCCAGCTGTTTTGCTCATGCTCTGAGAACGCGCCCTGGGACTTTACCGTTTGGGCCCGCGGCCTTGTGGGTGACCTGATTAAAGCCCCTTCTCACGTCGGCCTTGGAGAGCGAGATCACCCAGTCCTCTTAGTCGGTGACGGCCCTCACACCTGGCCCAATGTTCTTGTTCTCAAAGCATGCATAAAATGCATTGAGTTCGTCTGGTAGAGAGTTCGGCGTACAGCAGGTCAGCCACCAGAGGGAGACTCATCAAGGCCTGGTGACAGACGTAGTCTACATCACAAGGCGATGGCTCCCTCTGCTGGACGTACAAGGTCTCGACGGGCTCTCCTGCCAGGACTAATTGGTGCTGATTGTGCTTGGTGCGTAATCAGGGGGCTGATTTCTCACCAGCTGGACGAGTCCCATAAAGCTGCCAGAAGGGCAGTACACGGGAGAGGGGACTTGGGGGAGAAGAGAGGTTACTCTCGTATAGTCGTGCTCAGTCCCAGGGATAATGGAGGGAACTTAGTTTGGTTCCTCCAGGATACAGCAAGACCCCGAGGCCCAGAAGACAGTATCCCTGAGGATACCTTTGTTTGTTATTTAAATAAACACCCTTGAAACCGAGCTAATCCAACTCTGTCCGTGTCTGATCTGTGTTAATGTCTTGACCAAAACCCCCTGGTCTGCCACAAGAAGCATCGTTAGGCAGATCACGGCTGGGTCTTCATTTGTAATCCATAATGGACTGTTGCCCCTGCCACAAGCATCAGGCGTCGGAGCCTGTGAAATATGATTCCACCTTATTCCTATACTGTCCCTTTGCTCACTTGATGACTCTGCGGAGGTCATTCTTGTACTTATTTCTGTCTTCGGCCGTAGTATCAGGGTTGTCTACAATAGCTCTGTGTGCGGTAGCCCTGTTCTTTAGTTTAGCGCCAACCTCCGTGTTAATCAAATCAAATCACATCAAATGTTATCGGTCAGATACACATGGTTAGCAGATGTTATTGCGAGCGTAGTAAAAGGCTTGTGCTTCTAGTTCCGACAGTGCAGCAATATCTAACAAGTAATCTAAGAATTCCACCTAATACACACAAATCTAAGTAAAGGAATGGAAAAGGAATATATAAATATAAATATATGGATGAGCAATGACAGAGCGGCATAGGCAAGATGCACTAGGGCTTTTGATTGGGGAAGCAGTGAATCCTCACCGTGGGTACAAAGTCCCAGATGCTTTTTCTAATGAAGCTGGTGACGGAGGTGGTTAGCTCGTCAGTGTTATCGGCGGAGTCTCGATACATATTCCTATCAGCGCTAGCAAAGCAGTCCTGTATCGTACCCTCTAATTTTGGTGATTCTGGTGACCATTTCTCAATGAAGCTTCTGCTTGTCTTAGTGCTTGTGTGCGTGCGCATGCTTGTGAGACGTGTATGAGTGTGTGTCTGAGAGAGAGAAAGAGAGAGAGAGAGAGAGAGAAAATGGAGGAGTGGAAATCAGAAAATATGCAGGGCCATGGGGCAGTCTTTTTGATGGCAACCCAGTTTCTCTGTGGCTTCTCGGCAGATGCTGCCATTCAATGCTCTCAGCCCTAGCTTAATCGTTAACTGCAAATAAATAACAACATTTAGCAACATCTCAGTCACTCAGGGCCTTAAATGTAACTTATTGCGAACCTACAGATGGGCTTTGGAGTGATAAAATGGAAAGATGAGTGTAAAGAAGGGGGAAGAGTGTCATTTTTCATGCTTTTCAGCTTAAACATGATAAATACTTGTTGGTTGGAGAGCCATTCCGAATTGTGAAGCATCATCTACAGCTTTTGGAATCGCTTGCCTTCAGGTCCCCCTTCCTAACACCACTTTTTCCAAACCATAAACTTGCAGATTTAAATGGGACACCAAAGAGAGTGTTTGTTTTATTAACCTTGGCATAGAGGTTTTAGCAAAACCCTGTATAAAAGTTAAGTCAAATATGCCTATGTATGAGAAAGTCAACTCTTGATCGGGCTAAATTATTCCATTACCAAAATCACAGAATCACCACTTAACGCAATGCAATCAAGCCTACTCTGGATTGACATTTGAGACCAAGTCGATCCATCACTCAACCCTTTTCATCCTGAATACTCCAATCATTTAGGCTTGCTTCAACGCTGCCTAAAAGGCCAAATGGATTAGTATCGCCAAATTTGACATGGAAATGAAAAAAACAAGAATTAAATAACAACAATGTTGGATATTTTCTGATGATGAGGACTCTGATTGCACCAATTTAGGGTAATTTAAGTGTTCACTTGCCTGTCAAACCCTGAGCCGAACCAACGCTACTAGTCACTCAGCTTTGTTCAGAAGTGTTTTAAAAGTGCCGTCGTCGTCGCACTTAGCTCGGTCTTCCCATTAGCAGAAGAAATGCCCTTCACTCGAACTTTGAAGATAATTAAACACATAATGGATATCACTGTCACTCTGTGACTTGTTTGCTCGTTTTGTCAGGCTAGGAACATTCTGTATGGAGACTCCATTAAACCGGAATAAATCGTCTAGTTACCAATTCATTAATTTCACCATTTAGTGTGTGTGTGTGTGTGTGATGGAGAGAGATGTGGATGTTTTTTGTCCGTAATAAGTGGCATTCTCTGTCGTTAATTATTCTTTCTTTCTTTCCTGTCCTCTGGCTGTTTGGACGAACATGCTAAAGAGGCTATCTAATTTGACAAAGTGGGTCCTACAGTAGAGGCAGTGTGTCTTTCTGTCTTTCTTTTTCTAAATATACAGTATATACTCTATACTGTCTATTTTACTCTTTCTTTCCCTAAAGTGTCCCTCTAACTTTTCCTACTCCCTCAAACGGTGTCATCACAGTCCGTGTCTCTCTCTCCTTCCTTCCTTCCTTTCTTCTGCTCCCTGTGCTGTTGTTATTGTAGGGTAGTGGTTGCCAAGAGGCCTTGATGGGGTCTTGATTTATTCCCTCTATGTTCTGTTTGCCTCCTCATAATGCCTTCTAAATGTAGCAGAGAGAGAGAGAGACAGAGAGAGAGAGAACATCCTGAATGAAAGCACTCTGGGAGAGAATTCATCACTACAGAAATGACAGCAAGTGATACCCATCAGCATATGATATGGCCTTGTCCTGCATGTTATACTGTATGTTCAACATCTCCACAAGACTTTAAAGCCCCACTCCTAAATCTCTGCCTCCACCCAGTGAGGCCATAATATGTGTGTTTGTAAACTGAAGGGTGGGACTTCTTGACATTTAATATAACTGCAACGGAGTTATTTACATTCAATGTCAACTGCCCCCTGGTTTTGGGGAACTGTTACCACAGAGTTATAGTATCTCATTTTTTAAAATATTTTTTTATTTGACCTTTATTTTACTAGGCAAGTCAGTTAAGAACAAATTCTTATTTTCAAGGACGGCCTAGGAACAGTGGGTTAACTGCCTGTTCAGGGGCAGAACGACAGATTTGTACCTTGTCAGCTCGGGGATTCGAACTTGCAACCTTTCGGTTCTAACCACTAGGCTACCCTGCCGCTCGCAGAATTTGCCGCTCGCAGAAGACCCACCTCTCACTTTACACTTTACAGCTTATTGGTCTTTGTGGGTGGGAGCAGATTGAGGAGTGTCTTTACAGCAGGGTAAACAACTCAGTGCATTTTGTAAAATGTTTGCCACTGGTAATGATGTAGTTGATAATGAACATAACCTTGTCCCCGGGCTCGAATTGTTGCGCATAGAGCCTGGTAACAATGTGGGACTGTTTGGGACTCAGAGGGTGTGGATTTGCTGAGTGACATGATAATCAATTACAATTCTGATCTAATCACACAACTATGAGGCAGGAAAAGTGTTTGTTATGGTGCCATGGAACCCGAGGTAGTACAACATATTCCCATAATGCTAATAACTAGCCAGCGTAACTCTGCTTGCCGTCCTGTAACATGATGTACACTGTACACCAGAGCCGGCCCCAGGTTCTTTAAAAGTGCCAGCTAGCCACTGCTAGTGGTCATCAGCTACCTCTAGCACAGACAACTCTCGCCAGTCTGCACAGAGTGACTCAAACCAAACAAATCGGACTTGTTTTTCATTGGGAATCTCAGGATTCCTACCGCAAGCTCTGAACCTTTTATTTCACCTGGATCATCACAGCTAGCTAGCTGCTATTCGAGTGGCCACTCCTGGCTAACGTCTCTGTCCCGACGCAAGAACCAATTAGCCTGGAGCTAGCCTTGCTAGGCCCATCTCCTGGCTAGCCAAAGAGATCCATCAGCCACTCCTTGGGCTACAATACCTATTTTGCCAACTGGCCTGGACCCCCGCCGACCCATCATGACTGGACCACCGTGATTCACCCAAATGGGGTTTTCTTAACTGGCTTCGCCCTCACGTCGTCCCCTGAATGCCCATCCGCCTTAATTAACACTTTAGTTCCACCTACCACACATGCAGTGACATCACCTGGCTTAAAAATAATTTCTAGAGACAATATCTCTTTCATTGTCACTCTATGCACAGGTTTACCCTCACTCTATTCACATCCTACCATACCTTTGTCTGTGCATTATGCCTTGAATCTATTCTACCGTGCCCAGAAATCTGCTCCTTTTATTCTCTGTTCTGAATGTACTAGACGACCAGTTATTATAGCCTTTAGCCGTAACCTTATCATACTCCTCCTCTGTTCCTCTGGTGATGTGGAGGTTAATCCAGGCCATGCAGTGCCTAGCTCCACTCCCATTCCCTAGGCGCTATAATTAGTTGACTTCTGTGACCGTAAAAGCCTTGGTTTCATGCATGTTAACATTAGAAGTCTCCTCCCTAAGTTTGTTTTATTCACTGCCCTAGCACACTCTGCCAACCCGGATGTCCTAGCCATGTCTGAATAATGGCTCAGTAAGACCACCAAAAACCTTGAAATTTCCATCCCCAACTATAACATTTTCTGACAAGATAGAACTGCCAAAGGGGGCGGTGTTACAATCTACTGCAGAGATAGCCTGCAGAGTTCTGTCTTACTATCAAGGTCTGTACCCAAACAATTCGAGCTTCTACTTTTAAAAATCCACCTTTCCAGAAACAAGTCTCTCACCGTTGCCGCTTGCTATAGACCACTCTCTGCCCCCAGCTGTGCCCTAGACACCATATGTGAACTGATTGCCCCCCATTTATCTTCAGAGTTTGTGCTGCTAGGTGACCTAAACTGGGACATGCATAACAAACTGGCCATCCTACAATCTAAGGTTGGTGCCCTCAATCTCACACAAATTATCAATGAACCCACCGGATACACCAAATCAGTAAACACGGGCACGCTCATAGATATCATCCTAACCAACTTGACCTCCAAATATACCTCTGCTGTTATCAACCAAGATCTCAGCGATCACTGCCGCTTTGCCTGCATCCGTAATGGGTCTGCGGTCAAACGACCACCCCTCATCACTGTCAAACGCTATTCACCTCATCCCGTCAGTAGAGGATGCCAGGGCATTCTTTAAAAGTGCCTTCCTCACCATCTTAAATAAGCATACCTCTTTCAAAAAATGTTGAACAAGGAACAGATAAAGCCCTTGGTTCTCTCCAGACCTGACTGCCCTTGACCAGCACAAAACATCCTGTGGCGTTCCGCATTAGCATCGAATAGCTCCCGTGATATGCAACTTTTCAGGGAAGTTAGGAACCAATATACACAGGCAGTTAAAAGCTAAGGCTAGATTTTTCAAGCTAAAATTTGCAACCTGTAGCACAAACTCAGAAAAGTTTTGGGACACTGTAAAGTCCATGGAGAATAAGATCACCTCCTCCCAGATGCCCACTGCACTGAGGCTAGGAAACACTGTCACCACCGATAAGTCCACTATAAATGAGAATTTCAAAAAGCATTTTTCTACGGCTGGCCATTGGCTACCGCTACCCTGGTCAACAGCCCTGCACTCCCCACAGGAACTCGCCCAAGGAACTCGCCTTCCCCATTTCTCCTTCACCCAAATCCGGATAGCTGATGTTCTGAAAGAGCTGCAAAATCTGCACCCCTACAAATCAGCTGAGCTAGACAATCTGGACCCTTTCTTTTTCAAATTATCTACTGGAATTGTTGCAACCCCTATTACTAGCCTGTTCAACCTCTCTTTCGTATCGTCTGAGATTCCCAAAGATTGGAAAGCTGCCGCGGTCATCCCCCTCTTCAAAGGGGGAGACACTCTAGACCCTAACTGCTACAGACCTATATCTATCTTACCCAGCCTTTCTAAGGTCTTCGAAAGCCAAGTTAACAAACAGATCACCGATCATTTCGAATCCTACCGTACCTTCCCCGCTATGTAATCTGGTTTCCAAGCTGGTCATGGGTGCACCTCAGCCACGCTCAAGGTCCGAAACGATATCATAACCGCCATCGATAAGAGACTGACTGCCTCGCCTGGTTCACCAACTACTTCTCTCATATAGTTCAGTGTGTCAAATCGGAGGGCCTGTTGTCCGGACCTCTGGCAGTCTCCAAGGGGGTGCGACAGAGTTAAATTCTCGGGCAGACTCTCTTCTCTGTATACATCAATGATGTCGCTCTTTCTGCTGGTGATTCTCTGATCCACCTCTACGCAGACAACACCATTCTGTATACTTCTGGCCCTTCTTTGGACACGGAGTTAACTTCTTATGGCTGCAGGGGCAGTATTGAGTAGCTTGGATGAAAGGTGCCCATATCAAACGGCCTGCTCCTCAGTCATAGTTGCTAATATTTGCATATTATTATTAGTATTGGATAGAAAACACTCTGAAGTTTCTAAAACTGTTTGAATTATGTCTGTGAGTATAACAGAAATCATATAGCAGGCAAAAACCTGAGAAATTCCACTTCCTGTTTTTTTTTCTGGAGGTGGCAGATTTTCAACCAAGGTTTCATTGAAATTACAGCGAGATATGGATGAGTTTTCACTTCCTACGCCTTCCACTAGATGTCAGCAGTCAATATAACTTTGTCTGATGACTCTAATGTGAAGGGGGGGTCGATTGACACAGGAAATAGTCACCACAGCCATGAGTGGACCATGCTTTCACCAGGCGCGTACACAGGGGAAGGACTTGCGTTCCACCGCTCATCTGAAGTCATTCTAATTCTCCGGTTGGAACGTTATCCAAGATATATGTAAACAACATTCTAAAGATTGATTCAGTACCTCGTTTGACATGTTTCTACTGACTGTTACGGAACTTTTGAACATTTCGTCACGTTATAGTGGATGCGCTTTGTGACTTTGGAATTGTTTACCAAACGTGCTAACCAAAATAGCTAATTTGACATAAATAACATTTTCGAACAAATCAAGCATTTATTGTGGACCTGGGATTTCTAGGACTGCATTCTGATGAAGTTCATCAAAGGTAAGGAAACATTTATCATGTATTTTCTGGTTTCTGTTGACTCCAACATGGAGGCTAATTTGGCTACTGTTCTGAGCGCTGTCTCAGATTATTGCATGGGTTGCTTTTTCCGTAAACTTTTTTAAAAATCTGACACAGCGGTTGCATTAAGGAGAGGTATATCTAAAATTCCATGTGTATAACTTGTATTATCATCTACATTTATGATGAGTATTTCTGTTGAAACGATGTGGCTATGCAAAATCACTTGATGTTTTTGGAACTAGTAAATCTAAAGCGTCAATGTAAACTCCGATATTTTTTATATAAATATGAACTTTATCAAACAAAACATGCATGTATTGTGTAACATGAAGTCCTATGAATGTCATCTGATGAAGATAATTCAAGGTTGGTGATTCATTTTATCTTTATTTATGCTTTTTGTGAATGCTATATTTGCTTGAAAATGGCTGTGCTTATTGTGGTTTGGTGGAGACCTAACATAATCGTTTGTAGTGCTTTTCTGAAAAGCCTATTTGAAATCGGACACTATGGTGGGATTAACAATGAGAATAGCTTTAAAATGATATAAGACACATGTATGTTTTAGGAATTGTAATTATGAGATTTCTGTGGTTTGCATTTGGCGCCCTCTATTTTCACTGGTAGTTCTCATATCGATCCCGTTACCGGGATTGCAGCCATAACAATAACCTCCAGACGAGCTTCATTGCCATAAAACTCTCCTTCCATGGCCTCCAACTGCTCTTAAATGCAAGTAAAACTAAATGCATGCTCTTCAATCAATCACTGCCGCACCTGCCCGCCCGTCCAGCATCACTACTCTGGACGGTTCTGACTTAGAATATGTGGACAACTACAAATACCTAGGTGTATGGCTAGACTGTAAACTCTCCTTCCAGACTGACATTAAGCATCTCCAATTCAAAATTAAATCTAGAATCGGCTTCCTATTTCACAACAAAGCCTCCTTCACTCGTGCTGCCTAACATACCCTCGTAAAACTGACCATCCTACCGATCCTCGACTTCGGCAATGTCATTTATAAAATAGCCTCCAACACTACTCAACAAATTGGATGCAGTCTAGCACAGTGCCATTCATTTTGCCACCAAAACCCCATATACTACCCACCACTGCAACCTGTACGCTCTCGTTGGCTGGCCCTTGCTTCATTCTCCTCGCCAGACCCACTGGCTCCAGGTCATCTGCTAGGTAATGCCCGCCTTATCTCAGCTCACTAGTCACTATAGCAGCACCCACCTGTAGCATGCGCTACAGCAAGTATATCTCACAGTTCACCCCCAAAGCCAATTCCTCTTTTGGTTGCCTTTCCTTCCAGTTCTCTGCCGCCAATGACTGGAACGAACTGCAAAAATCACTGAAGCTGGAGACTCATATATCCCTCACTAGCTTTAAGCACCAGCTCACAGATCACTGCACCTGTACATAGCCCACCTGTAAACAGCCCATCCAACTACCTCATCCCGATACTGTATTTATTTATTTATCTTGCCTTTGCACACCAGTATCTCTACTTGCACATTCATCTTCTGCACATCTACCATTCCAGTGTTTAATTGCTATATTGTAATTTCTTTGCCACCATGGCCTATTTATTGCCTTACCTCCCTTATCTTACCTCATTTGCACTCACTGTATATAGACTTTTCTTTTTTCTACTGTATTATTGACTGTATGTTTCTTTATTCCATATGTAATTCTGTGTTGTTGTATGTGTCGAACTGCTGTGCTTTATCTTGGCCAGGTCGCAGTTGTAAATGAGAACTTGTTCTCAACTAGCCTACCTGGTTAAATAAAGGTGAAATAAAAAGGTGGCCCCAACCAAAAGGTGCTCAGAATAGTAAAAAAACAGTTTAGAAATGTGGTTATGCATCAGCAGTTTTCATCTTGTTATGACAGTCACTGACAGTCACTCAATTAGCCCATGCCAGTAAAAAAGTATGTAAATTAGTCTAGCGAGTTCCCACCTAAGGATGAAGGGCACATGTCCAGGGGCCCTGACCTCCAGTGGTCCCGACCGATTTTGTTAGTCACTCTCACTCAGATATCATATTAACATGGCATAAGTTATGGCAACATTTTTAGAATTGCAAGACATTTGCTGTAAAATGAACAAAAAATGTACCCCATGTCAAAATTAGTATAATTGCATGAAATTATTATAAAATAGCTAAATGTTCTCTCTGCGCTATCGCACAATGTGTAGAATTGCAGACAAATTGCTTTAAAACTGTTTCTCTACGCCATGGCAAAATGGGTAGAATTGCAAGAGATTAACAAAAATCTCTCTCTCCTCCGTCAAGAAGGGGGGGTCACTAAAATGTTTTTACCTAGAGGTGGGGGGGCCCCCAACCAATTATCAATTATGGCCTCCAAAAGGCTAGGGCTGGCCCTACTGTACACTACTGTCTTCAAATAAAAAAGAGTAAAGACACGCCGTCAAAGGCAGTAGATGATGTGGTTGTGCAGAAGACTATCCCAGTAAAAAGTTTATCCATGTTGCGCAAGTTAACTGAGTTCTCTTTGTTGCACACAAACACAAAAACAATGCTGGCCCTCAGATCTAGCACACTTAGGGGGAGGTTCTAAGGGTTGCTGAAGATGGTGATGAACGGAGAAATCAGCCAATTAATACTAGCAGTTGTTTCGCCCGCTCTTGCCATCAGCTTCCAGTCAAGTCCTGTTCTGAGGTGCTCGGAATCCAGACAGCTCGACAGAGAGAGAGAGACAGCAGGTGGACGAGATTATACTGAACATAACTTTCTCTTCACGTTCTCTCTTCATTATAAATCAAGGGTTAACAAAGGTTAAAGGATACTTTACAGTACAGATACTGAAGCAAATTGTCATGCAAAATGTGTTTATTGCTACGAGGGTGTATTTTCTTACAGGTTTCTCTCTGCTCATTTGTTTTAACATGGCTTTCTGATGGACAGGACACAGGGGAATCTTCTCCGTCCTGGTCCTGTTAAAGTTTACTGCCCTCTATTACGTGCACATTAACCAAAGGAAGGTTATGCTTAGCTTTGCACAAAGCGTCCATTGTCCCGCATCATTGGAGAGTTATGTTGACTTTAAATTCCTGGCCAGCACTTTGTCTTTATCACAACTTCTTTATTGGTGCGAAAATTACCCCCCTTGCCAACAAAGCTTATTTCACCCAGAGTAACTAACTAACAAAACTTACTAGAGTGGCCTATGTCTTCCATTACATGGCATCTTACGATCTATAGTGAAAGGACACCTCTTCGTCAACCACCTACAGTGCCAGAACTTTTTTTAAATATGAACTATTATGCAACAATTCCTACGCACCTGCAAGTCGATCTTCAGATTACAAGTGCGTTTCATATTTAAGTCAACCCCCTATCAATACAATCAATTTAGTGCACTAAAATGCATGCATATTGCACATACGTGACCCGTTTCAGGAACCTAGGCATATGCCACGGGTCACTACTTCACAGGAGAGCCGTTTGAAAGTAAACATAATTTTTTAATCAAAATGCGTTTTGTTGGCAGAAATGCCTTCTTGAACATGTGAACTTTCATGTGCCTTAATAGAAAACGGGTATGCCATCTGTAAATTACGAATACAATTGTTAAATTACGAGCCTAGTTGGTTTTGACACATAAAAAGACTCCAACCTTCCCACTAGCCATGATTGGGCTGGACATGGCGAGAGATGAGTTTGGATTGGTCTGCCATATAGCACGCTTCTGTCTATTTGAAGTGGTCAGTATGTCTAGGTAATCCTGTCTAATGCAGCTTTTTTAATGTATAGCGTATTAAAACAACATAAGTGTTGCTCTCCACTTTCTGGAGTTTTGAAATCAGTGGAATTTGGGTATGATAGCTAAAGAGATGGAGAAACACCTGTCTCCGGATTACATCTTCTAACTAAGGGCAACCATTGCATCCGACAGGAGATGCGTCCATCCATGAATAACATATTCGGGTAAGATAGTCTAGTTAGCTACATTTTCAGATTTGACATATTTCTAATTTTGTTAGCTAGCTAACATTGAACCTGGTTGGTTAGCTACCTGCATGAGTTGGGATCATTGTTTACCTAGCTAGCAAGCTAACATTAGCTGGCTGGCTCGCTAGCTAACGTTACATGTATGACATTATTCATATCTCAGAGCCATTTGCTTAGCTAGCTATTTGTATTTGCATGTATTATGGATCCCCATTAGCTGCTGCCAAAGCAGCAAAATTAAGGCAGTTTATACCATTTTAAAACATTATAGTACATTCACAGATTTCACAACACACTGTGTCCCCTCAAGCCCCTACTCCATCACTACCAAATATCTACAGTACTAAATCCATGTGTATGTATAGTGCGTATGTTATCGTGTGTGTGTGTGTGTGTGTGTATACATGTGTCTGTGCCAATGTTTGTGTTGCTTCACAGTACCCGCTGTTCCATAAGGTTTTTATCTATTTTTTAAATCTAATTTTACTGCTTGTGTAAGTTACTTGATGTAGAATAGAGTTCCATGTAGTCTTGGCTCTATGTAGTACTTTGTGCCTCCCATAGGCTGTTCTGGACTTGGGGACTGTGAAGAGACCTCTTGTGACATACAGTGGGGGAAAAAAGTATTTAGTCAGCCACCAATTGTGCAAGTTTTCCCACTTAAAAACATGAGAGAGGCCTGACAAAATGAGGGAAAAAAATCCAGAAAATCACATTGTAGGATTTTTAATGAATTTATTTGCAAATTATGGTGGAAAATAAGTATTTGGTCAC
The DNA here is from genome assembly GCF_034236695.1 of Oncorhynchus nerka. Taxonomy (NCBI): domain Eukaryota; kingdom Metazoa; phylum Chordata; class Actinopteri; order Salmoniformes; family Salmonidae; genus Oncorhynchus; species Oncorhynchus nerka. Next base: position 72,534,772 of record NC_088397.1, on the reverse strand, counting down.
CTACAAACAAGCAAGATTTCTGGCTCTCACAGACCTGTAACGTCTTCACACGTTACCTGTATTATTGGCACCTGTTTGAACTTGTTATCAGTATAAAAGACACCTGTCCACAACCTCAAACAGTCACACTCCAAACTCCACTATGGCCAAGACCAAAGAGCTGTCAAAGGACACCAGAAACAAAATTGTAGACCTGCACCAGGCTGGGAAGACTGAATCTGCAATAGGTAAGCAGGTTGGTTGGAAGAAATCAACTGTGGGAGAAATTATTAGGAAATGGAAGACATACAAGACCACTGATAATCTCCCTCGATCTGGGGCTCCACGCAAGATCTCTCGCCCCCTGGGGTCAAAATGATCACAAGAACGGTGAGCAAAAATCCCAGAACCACACAGGGGGACCTAGTGAATGACCTGCAGAGAGCTGGGACCAAAGTAACAAAGCCTACCATCAGTAACACATTACGCCGCCAGGGACTCAAATCCTGCAGTGCCAGACGTGTCCCCCTGCTTAAGCCAGTACATGTCCAGGCCCATCTGAAGTTTGCTAGAGAGCATTTGGATGATCCAGAAGAAGATTGGGAGAATGTCATATGGTCAGATGAAACCAAAATATAACTTTTTGGTAAAAACTCAACTCGTCGTGTTTGGAGGACAAAGAATGCTGAGTTGCATCCAAAGAACACCATACCTACTGTGAAGCATGGGGGTGGAAACATCATGCTTTGGGGCTGTTTTTCTGCAAAGGAACCAGGACGACTGATCCGTGTAAAGGAAAGAATGAATGGGGCCATGTATCGTGAGATTTTGACTGAAAACCTCCTTACATCAGCAAGGGCATTGAATATGAAACGTGGCTGGGTCTTTCAGCATGACAATCCCAAACACACCGCCCGGGCAACGAAGGAGTGGCTTCGTAAGAAGCATTTCAAGGTCCTGGAGTGGCCTAGCCAGTCTCCAGATCTCAACCCCATAGAAAATCTTTGGAGGGAGTTGAAAGTCGGTGTTGCCCAGCAACAGCCCCAAAACATCACTGCTCTAGAGGAGATCTGCACGGAGGAATGGGCCAAAATACCAGCAACAGTGTGGGAAAACCTTGTGAAGACTTACAGAAAACGTTTGACCTCTGTCATTGCCAACAAAGGGTATATAACAAAGTATTGAGATAAACTTTTGTTATTGACCAAATACTTATTTTCTACCATAATTTGCAAATAAATTCATAAAAAATCCTACAATGTGATTTTCTGGATATTTTTTTCTCATTTTGTCTGTCATAGTTGAAGTGTACCTATGATGAATATTACAGGCCTCTCCCATATTTTTAAGTGGGCGAACTTGCACAATTGGTGGCTGACTAAATAGTTTTTTCCCCACTGTATTTTGTGGAGTATGATTGGGTGTCCGAGCTTTGTGCCATTAGTTGAGACAGACAGCTCAGTGCATTCAACATGTCAATACCTCTCATAATAAAAGTAGAGATGAAGTCAATATCTCCTCCACTTTCAGCCAGGAGAGATGGACATGCATGTTGTTAATATTAGTTCTCTGTGTACATCCAAAGGCCAGCCGTCCTGCCCTGTTCTGAGCCAATTGCAATTTTTTGTGGCACCTGACCACACGGCTGAACAGTAGTCTAGGTATGACAAAACTAGGGCCTGTAGGACCTGCCTTGTTTAAGAAGGCAGAGCATTACTTTATTATAGACAGACTTCTCTCCATCTTAGCTACTACTGCATCAATATGTTTTGACCATGACAGTTTACAATCTAGTGTTGCTCCAAGCAGTTTAGTCATCACAACTTGCTCAATTTCCACATGATTTATTACAGGATTTAGTTGAGGTTTAGGGTTTAGTGATTGTTTTGTTCCAAATACAATGCTTTTAGGGCTAGTTAGGGCTAACTTCTTCCTTGCCACCCACTCTGAAACTAACTGCAGCTCTTTGTTGAGTGATGCAGTCACTTCAGTCGCTGTAGTAGCTGACGTGTATAGTTTTAGTCATCATACATAGAAACTCTGGCTTTACTCAAAGTCAGTGGCATGTCATTAGTAAAACAAATTATAAAAGTAAGGGGCCTAAACAGCTACCCTGGGGAATTCCTGATTCTAAATGGATTATGTTTGATAGGCTTTCATTAACCCTTTCATGCGTGAGTTCCAAATATCTCTAACGGTTGCCCCAGCGTGAGTTCTTTTATGCACGTGATGTTAGAATGTTCTCTCCATTCCAGAATGTGATTGATACGTAACAGTGCACTCTATCTGCGCTGCCCTCAAACTAAAGCACGCAGCCTGCTTATATTTATAGGCTGTTTCAACTTCAATTTCAATTTTATTTTCTAAAAACAGTTTGAAATTAGGTGTGTTCCGCCTCCTCATTCATATAAAAATAGTCATTTTTATTTTTGCGGACAATTAGATTTTTGGGACATTTCTGACAAGGACAAAATTCCCCAAGCACTTCCCAATTGTTTGTGCTGTTCACGTCTGCAGACATTTGCTCATCTCCCGTCAGAACAGGATCTGCACACGTGTTAACATTTTCCATTTTCCATTCCACATTTCTTGTAGTGTACTTACTGTATGTATGGAGCATAATATACACTGCTCAAAAAAATAAAGGGAACACTTAAACAACACAATGTAACTCCAAGTCAATCACACTTCTGTGAAATCAAACTGTCCACTTAGGAAGCAACACTGATTGACAATAAATGTCATATGCTGTTGTGCAAATGGAATAGACAACAGGTGGAAATTATAGGCAATTAGCAAGACACCCCCAATAAAGGAGTGGTTCTGCAGGTGGTGACCACAGACCACTTCTCAGTTCCTATGCTTCCTGGCTGATGTTTTGGTCACTTTTGAATGCTGCCGGTGCTTTCATGCTAGTGGTAGCATGGAAAGAAGTCTGCAACCCACACAAGTGGCTCAGGTAGTGCAGCTCATCCAGGATAGCACATCAATGTGAGCTGTGGCAAGAAGGTTTGCTGTGTCTGTCAGCGTAGTGTCCAGAGCATGGAGGCGCTACCAGGAGACAGGCCAGTACATCAGGAGACGTGGAGGAGGCCGTAGAAGGACAACAACCCAACAGCAGGACCGCTACCTCTGTCTTTGTGCAAGGAGGAGCAGGAGGAGCACTGCCAGAGCCCTGCAAAACGACCTCCAGCAGGCCACAAATGTACATGTGTCTGCTCAAACGGTCAGAAACAGACTCCATGAGGGTGGTATGAGGGCCCAACGTCCACAGGTGGGGGTTGTGCTTACAGCCCAACACCGTGCAGGACGTTTGACATTTGCCAGAGAACAACAAGATTGGCAAATTCGCCACTAGCGCCCTGTGCTCTTCACAAATGAAAGCAGGTTCACACTGAGCACATGTGACAGACGCCGTGGAGAACGTTCTGCTGCCTGCAACATCCTCCAGCATGACCGGTTTGGCGGTGGGTCAGTCATGGTGTGGGGTGGCATTTCTTTGGGGAGCCGCACAGCCCTCCATGTGCTCACCAGAGGTAGCCTGACTGCCATTAGGTACCGAGATGAGATCCTCAGACCCCTTGTGAGACCATATGCTGGTGCGGTTGGCCCTGGGTTCCTCCTAATACAAGACAATGCTAGACCTCATGTGGCTGGAGTGTGTCAGCAGTTCCTGCAAGAGGAAGGCATTGATGCTATGGACTGGCCCGCCCGTTCCCCAGACCTGAATCCAATTGAGCACATTTGAGACATCATGTATTGCTCCATCCCCAACGCCACGTTGCACCACAGACTTCCAGGAGTTGGCGGATGCTTTAATCCAGGTCTGGGAGGAGATCCCTCAGGAGACCATCCGCCACCTCATCAGGAGCATTCCCAGGCGTTGTAGGGAGGTCATACAGGCACGTGGAGGCCACACACACTACTGAGCCTCACATCAAAGTTGGATAAGCCTGTAGTGTGGTTTTCCACTTTAATTTTGAGTGTCACTCCAAATCCAGACCTCCATGGGTTGATACATTTCATTTCCATTAATCATTTTTGTGTGATTTTGTTGTCAGCACATTCAACTATGTAAAGAAAAAAGTATTTAATAAGAATATTTAATTCATTCAGATCTAGGATGTGTTATTTTTATTTTTATTTTTTTGAGCAGTGTATTTGTGTATATTCTTTATAACCACAGACACGTGAGGTAACGTTACTCATTTTATAACCTTTATGGTGTTATAGTCAATCGTGCTTATGTAGCCACATTCTTCTATTAGCTCTGTAAAACAATATTAATTGCGTTAGAGAAGTATTATCTTGTGTTGTATTTTGAAGCTACATGGCCTTATGACTCCCAAGTGTTGCAGCGGTCAAAGGCACAGCACATCAGTGCTAGAGGCGTCACTACAGATTCCCTGGTTCAAATCCAGGCTGCGTTTCTATCAAAGTAAGTGCCTTATTACGTTATAATAGTTTCCGTATGCTGTTTCTGCTGTAGCTCACTGCATGTATAGATCATAATATATTCCTTATAACCGCGGATACGTGAGGTAACGTTACACATTTTATAACTTTTATGGTGTTATAGTCAATTGTGCTTACGTAGCTACATTATTCTATTAGCTCTGTAAAACAATGCTAGTTGCGTCAGAGAACTATTAGCTTGTGTTGTATTTTGAAGCTACCCTGGCCTTATGACTCCTAAGTGGCACAGCGGTCTATGGCACTGCATCTCAGTGCTAGAGGCGTCACTACAGACACCCTGGTTCAGATCCAGGCTGTATCACAACTGGCTGTGATTGGGAGTCCCATAGTGCAGCGCACAGTTGGCCCAGCGTTGTCCGAGTTTGGCCGGTGTAGGCCATCATTGTAAATAATAATATGTTCTTAAATAACTTGCCTAGTTAAATAAATAAAAATATGACCATGGTTTGTGTATTTGGTCTATTCAGCATAGCTCTGTTCTGCCCTGCCTTGCCCCCTTGTGGAGCTCAAAAGTTAGTTTCTTACTGTTATGACTCAAATCTGTGATTTTGTCAATGCAATAAACTATTTTTTTATAGCAGTGTTTATTATGTTACTTCTTTGTAGTATTGTTGAATTACTATATCCTTATATTGTATTCTAATGAATAATTCCTCTTTATTCTGTACTTTCAGAAACCAGAAACATTATTTGCCAATATCATAACTGGAGCTGAAGAATGAGGACAGCTTTTGTATGCTAACGTACACTCCTTAACAGTAGTACTGGATGAAAACACAGCAAGAAAACATATATGCCAATATGTAATAGTCATCTATTTTATTGCAGTATTGGTAGTTGGTTCAACAACTTGTTTTACTAGAGGACAAAAAACTGAATATGCATAACCCATATTTAATATTCATGCAGTGACTGAACAACAACTGCATTTCCACCCCCATCTCTAAAAGCATAGTATCATGGCAGGTCACCTGTCAAGTCACCTGTCAGGTCAGTCAGTCACTTATTGCTGCAGATGTGCTCAATAATGCTTGAGCATGTGATACTCCTCAAAGCATGGTGAAATACATAGAGGTGTAACACAAGCTAAACACATGTATGTTTTAATCTTCCTCTGCTTACTTCTCCTGGCTCCAGACAGGCAGACTTTGCAGTGCCTCCGTGTGCTGTGCGACTACCTTGAGCAGCAGTTTGAGGGACTTTGCATGGAAAATGCCGTGCAGTGAGGCGTAGGGGATTGACTACAGCAGAACGACCCCCAGTGGATGGGCGCCGAGGGGTGTGGTGCTCCTCCAGCAGCTCTCTCATGAGGTTCTCTCTGTATTTTTGGTAGGTAATTACTTTACCTATGAGGGAGTGGGGAGGATGAGGAAAGTTAGAGGATGATGAGGCAGTGGGTAGGTGGGTGAGATATTGTCACTATAATTGCATAATGGATTTGTATGTGAACTGTACATCCAATTACAAAAATACCTTGTTCAGTAATCATCTCACCTGTTAGTTGGCGGTGAACTGTGCTGCCGTTGAGGACAGCAGTGTCGATAAGATGGAAAAATATCTTCTTATACCACTTGGTCTTTTTCTGTGTGCATTCCACAAAGCTGTTTATCATGTCCGCCTTATCCACGGCCCCAATTTTGAGGTTATAATCAAGCACACAATCTGGTTTGATCTTTCTCTCTACCGTCAGGTGGTCCCCTTTCCCTGTGGCCGACATGGTTGCTGCACGGACAGTGGAGAGGACATGGACGTCTCGCTTGTCATGCCACTTTACTGCCAGCTGTTGACCGTTCTCTTGGAACTCCACCTCCCCTCTCTGCATCTTCCTGCATCCGAATGCCGGCATCAACTTCCTGTTCGACCTGACTGTGCCACAGGCCCCTGTGCTGTTGGAGAGCAGATACTGGAAGAGTGTGGGACTGCTGTACCAATTGTCCACGTACAAAGTGTGTCCCTTGCCGAGATGAGGAGCCAGCATGGTCATCACCACAGACCCGGACACCCCAAGCCCTTCATAATGTTTGATGTCAGTGGTGGACCCTGTGTAAACTATAATATCCTGGACAAATCCTGTCTTCACGTCGCACATGACAAAGAACTTGACTCCAAACCTGTGCCTTTTGGAGGGAATATATTGACGGAACACCAGCCTACCTTTCCATAACATCAGGGACTCATCAATGCATAGGTCCTTGTATGGCACAAAGACCCGACCAAATGCTGACGTCAGGCTGATTAGAACATTTCTTATTTTGTATAACGGGTCACTTAGAATGGCAGTAGCATTGCTGACGAAATGCAGGCATTGCAGCAGAACTAGGAAGCGGTCATGGGAAAAGAGGGTGGCAAAGAAGGGAGTTGCAAACATAGGATCTGTGCTCCAGTATTCTCTTAGAGAGTTCTTCTTTACTATCCCCATGAGGAGGACTGTCCCCAGGAAGGTATACATTTCACTAATTGTGGTTGTCACCCATTTAGCGAGTTTCCCCCTCACTCCTGGCTCTCTCTTCTCCTGTAGCTCCAAGGCATAGCGATTGGTCTCCTCTACTATGTTTCCCACCAGCTCCTCTGTCAGAAACATCTTGAAGCACTCTGCCTCGGTTGAAAATGGCAAGGGGCATTGCACACCAGACTGGGACTCGTCAAAGCAAACAGCAGGGCCAGTAGGGGTGAAATGAATGGTGGCCTTCCAGCTACCACAGAACTTCTGTACTTCATCCACTGTCGGTCTGCCTCCATCACCACCAGCATCTTCAAAGGGACCTGGTACTTTGTCAGTGGACAAGGGAAATTCAGATTCAGGGTTCTCAATGGCTACAAGGTTGGGGGGCAGCTCCTCACTGTCACTGTCAGAATCTGATTCCTGACTTTCATACTCAGACTCATTGTCAGAATTTTAAAAAATCTCCAGAATTTCCACATTTGTGAGTTGTCTCCTTTTGAAAGACATTGCTAATGCTTCAGCTTAGCTCACTAGCTACATACATAAACAACAACACTGAATGGCGCAGAGTGGGAGGTTACATGGTTGACTGCCGGCACGCGCCACTTGTATCAATAAATCACAATCAGAAAATGTTTTGTGTGGCAATTATATGTGTATTTACGGTTTTATTCACATGTTTTCAATTCTAGGTGACAAATCATGCATTCCGATTCTTGCCTCAGATTGTAATGGGCACATATTATGTGTGTAAAATACTTTTTTGAAGGTTGTACTGATTATGATGAGCTAAGCTAATTCCAGCTGTGTAGCCATGTTTGTTGACATACAATGCATTCTGGGTTTCACGTCTGTTTGACGAAAGATGTTATAACAAAATGAGGTGAGTAAGAGTTCACATATTTTTTGAGGACTTCCAGAAATTAATGGTGGGATGTGAACGACAGTAGATGACACACCCCTTCAACATGCATACTATAAACAGACCAAACTCATCTCGTCTTCTCTTATTATCTTCGGTTTCTGTGAGGAAATAATGCATGGCTGCGCGCTGAAACTAATCGTAGGATTACTTTCGATTTCTAAGTGTTTCACCTAGTTATTTCGATCAATGGAGAGCTCACCCGTGATGTGATTAATTATACATAGTAATTGCTATTAGCTAATTCATATTGTAGTTTATGCCAGCCGAGAGTTAGAAAATATGACTGCTTGTGTTGGGTCAATCTTTCCTCAGTTAGCGCTAGGACAAATGTAGCCTACATTTTCCCGGTTAGGATGATTGCATTATGCTATATATAATTCTGTGAATATCTGAACATTGCATCCAAAAATAAACTGCTCACATTCTGGACATAACTTTGTAAGGACTGTGTTTGTGTAAATAGTTTCTGAAAAAAGTGTGGCCAGCTCAAACGCTGATTATTGCGTCACTCGAAACTGGCCGTTTTAAACGAGCATTCTAAATGAGTGTTCTAATCACACGGGGTGTGATCGTACGCTTCAGGGACCACTGTAGAACGATCACACCCGTGTGATGGTACGTGTGAAAGGGTTAAAGAACGCCCTCTGTGTTCTGTTAGACAAGTAACTCTTTATCCACATTATAGCAGGGGGTGTAAAGCCATAACACATACGTTTTTCTAGCAGCAGACTATGATAAATAATGTCAAAAGCTGCAGTAACAAGTAGTAACAAGACTATAGTCTAATGTTAGCTAAATATAGCCTAATGTTAGCTAGCTAACATTGAACCTGGTTGGTTATCTTCCCGCAGATTCATGCAGAGTAGTAATGTCATGAGTTGTGATTATGGGTCATTGTTTGCCTAGCTTGCTAGCTAATGTTAGCTGGCTGGCTCGCTAGCTAACGTTACGTGCATGACCTTATTATTCGTATCTCAGAGTCATTTGCTTAGCTAGCTATAGCCTAATGTTAGCTAGCTACCATTGAACCTGGTTGGTTAGCTACCTGCAGATTCATACAGGGTAGTAACATCATGAGTTGGGATTATGGTTCATTGTTTACCTAGCTAGCTAGCTACATCTTCACATAAGACTCCACTATGCAAGATCCATTTAGGGTGTGTTTGTAAATTCAGTCTGGCCATCTACTCCGATTTCACAGCACTCGTCTGAGTGTGCCAGAGAGTGTAGAATAACTGATGAATTTACGAACGCTCAACACGCCCGTTGAATATAGCCAGTGTCAGTTAACATCATCAAAAAAGCATATTTAAATTGTTGCCAGCAGAACAGTTAGTCACCAATGCTCTGGATAACATGAAAACAGCCTAACCAGCTCTGCTAGGGCGAGTAAAATGGGCAGAGTGGGGTGTTCTCTCATTTTGTGTCTGGAATTAGCTAGAACGCTAGCCAATGTCTGCCAGTTAGCTTGGGTGCTTGACTGCCCTTGTGAGGTCAGAACGTTCGGGTCAACCCTACTCGTTGCCAGAGCGTCTGGTGTGCGGTCTGAATGCTGCGACTCATTTTGAATTTACAAGCGGCGAATCTGAAAACACAGTTGCAGTCACCAACTCTCTGGAAAACATAACAGCCTCTCCAGCTCTGCTAGGGCGAGTAATGTTCAGTGAGCTGTTCTGTCATTTGTGTCTGGAAGTAGCTAGCAAGTTAGCTTGGGAACTTATGTTGTTAGTACAGAACGCTCGGATCAACTCTTAATGAGATGGTTGGGACTAAAGCTTATGGGGGTGTGAACGAATAGGTGTAGACAAAGAAGGGCTCTCCAGTAGTAGTACCAAAAGATTCAAAGGCAATTTTCTTAAAAGTGAGTTTACAAGTTTATCAACTTTCAAACCAAAATTACTTTCCCATTGTTCCTCAACTGTAGTGTATAAAACACTGTTTCAAATTTTGCTCACGTATGTGACTGACCAGCTCGATTCGGTTTTATGTAGCAAAATTTGAAATTGTGCTTTTTACATTGGATAAAAGTAGAGACACAGAGCTTCAAAATGGTATATCATACACTATAATTGAGGAAGAATGGGAAAGTAATTCTGCTTTGAAAGTTGATAAACTTGTAATCTCACTTTTGAGAAAATGTCCCTTGAATGTTTTGGTAAACCCACTGGAGAGCTCTTCTTTGTCTACACCCATTCAGCATCGTTCACACACTCTTAAGTCTTAGCCCCACCCAACTCTTTAAGGATTCACATGTGAGGCCATGTACTAAACAACCAATGATTTCAAGACTAAAGGTTGATTTATACTACGGGTGTCTTCGTAAATTCAATCTGGAGCCAGAGTGCGCTCTGGGTGTTCATAAACTAGGTAAATTCAGAGCGTTTTGCTCTCTGAGCTTTCACATTGGACACTCTGATCAAATCAAATGTTATTTGTCACATACACATGGTTAGCAGATGTTAATGTGAGTGTTGCGAAATGATTGTGCTTCTAGTTCCGACAATGCAGCAATAACCAATGAGTAATCTAACCTAACAATTCCACAACTACTACCGTATACACACAAGTGTAAAGGGACAAAGAATATGTACATAGAGATATATGAATGAGTGATGGTACAGAACGGCATAGGCAAGATGCAGTAATATGAGATGAGTAATGTAGGGTATATAAACATAAAGTGGCATAGTTTAAAGTGGCTAGTGATACATGTATTACATAAAGATGGCAAGATGCAGTAGATGATATAGAGTACAGTATATACATATACATATGAGATTAGTAATGTAGGGTATGTAAACATTATATTAAGTGGCATTGTTTAAAGTGGCTAGTGATACATTTTTTACATACATTTTTACATCAATTCCCATCAATTTCCAATTTGAAGGAGTAGGGCTGATCTGAGGGTTCTAAACTAACAGCAGTCAAGCACCCAAGCTAGCTGGCTACCGTTGGCTAGCTTGCTAGCTACTTCCAGACTCAAATGAGAGAACAGCACACTCTGACCATTTTACTCACCCAGCAGAGCTGGTTAGGCTGTTTTCATGTTATTCAGAGAGTTGTCACCAACTGTTGTCACCAACTGTAACTGTGCTGCTGGCAACAATTTAATTACGCTTTTTTTGCCAACCTTTATTCAACGGGTGTTCAGCGTTCATATATTTGTCAGTTATTCTATGCTCTGGCACACTCAGATGAGAGTGCTCTGAATCTGAAATCGGAGTAGATAGCCAGAGCAAATTTCCCAGCTACGTCTATCAACAGTTGTCGCAGTGACATCATGAACATCCTATTGAAATGGTAACTTGCATAGTGGAGTCTTTTGTTTAGGCATTAGCTAGCTAGTTAGTTAAACAATTAACCATAATCCCAACTCATAATGTTAATACCCTGCATGAATCTGCAGGTAACTAACCAACTAGGTTCAATTTGATCTATTTAGCTAACATTAGGCTATAACTACCAATACACATGGCTCTGAAGTACGAATAATATTACGACACAGATCATACACGTAACATTAGCTAATGAGCCAGCCAGTTAATGTTCGCTAGCTAGCTAACAGTATGCTTGAACTGAAAATGACAAAATTAGAAACGTGCAATATTTGAAACTGTAGCTAGCTAGACAATCTTACCCGCATACACGGATGGACGCTTCTCCCTCTGTCACGGATGCCATGGTTGCCCTTAGTTTGGAGATGTAATCAGGAGACAGGTGTTTTATACAACAGCCTTCTGTGTGGTCTCTTTTCAACTCCCTCTGCATATTTGCAATCAAACACCAGAATTTTCCTTAGCTATCATATTCTAATTCCACCATGGCATTCCACTGATTTAAAAACTCGGTCCTCTAGAAAGTGGAGAGCATCACTTTTGCAGTTCTACTATGTGATATCTTTAAAAAAAAACAGCATCAGAAAGGATTACGTGCACATACTGACCAGCTCATGTTATGGACAGAAAGGTGCTCCATGGCAGACCAATCCAAACTCATCTCTCTGCATGTCCTGCCCAGCCATTATCTCAGCCAATCATAGCTAGCTGGAAAGTTTCAGATTTTTTTCCGTGGCTAAACTAGGGACATGATTTAACAATTTAATTCATATTAACAAAAAATTGTTTTTTTTAAATGGCTCTCTGGTGAAGTAGTGACGCGCAACTTATGCCTAGTTTCCTGAAACAAGTCACATATTACAATATAGTGGTTCAACAGAAAAAAGAATTGTCAAAAATGGCTTCAGTTGTATTTCACCAGTGCTTCCTTGGCTGATCCTGGGTCACCTAGAGGTTTTTGGATGGATGGCTGGATTGATGATTGCCTGCCATCCATTGCTCCATTGGCTCCAGAAACATCCAAAGGAATGCAGGGCCACTGCACAGCACAGCACACCATTGATACGAATGTACCCTAACGTATGATGAGCTGCGCTGTATGTGGTGTGCCGCTCTACTTCCAAAGGTCAATATTGTTCCTTTTGCCGTGTTTTTGTCATACAAAAAAATCCTTAATTATGTTCTGCTCTGATAACCTACTTGGCTCCTCTTGCTCACTCATTCTATCTTTCTTTCTTTCCTTCTCACACTTTCATTTTAGCACCCTTCATTCCTTCTCATCCCATATCTCACTCTTTTTGTAACCACCCTATCATCTGCTCACTTCTTTAATCTTTTGTCTCCACCCTCTCTCTCACACTCCTCCTCTTTTCTCTTCTAGCCCTGCCATGCCTGGAGGAGCAGGGGCAAAGCGCGGCCCAACGTGGCTGACTGATTACTGTAATTCATACACTTTAATTAGCTGCACAAACCATTAGCCACAATTACACTTTTACAGAACTCTTTGTGGAAGGCGCCAGCCTGAGGACCACGTCTCTCTGCCGGAGGGGAAGAAAGAGAGAGAGAAAGAAAGAGGGAAGGGGGGTGAGGATGTGTACATAGAGAAAAAAGAAAGAATAACTGAACAATATGGTCAGTAAGTGACACACCAGCTTTATCAAAGAAGGGGCCATAAACAGGGAAAAGGCAGCACCATTGGTAACCAAGTTGGTGTAAGAATAAAAACAATTCTGTCAGAACTCAGTTTCCAGTTTGTAAAATAATAACAATGATCTTTAAAGGACTATAAATCAGACAATCTTAGTCAAATAAACATGCAAGACTATCTAAGACATATTTGTCAAGCAGTATTATGATACTGTTATAATCACTGAATCATTTGATTCACGCGGTTGTTGAAAGGGCAAGCAGACTACAGTACCATGATTAGACCTTTACATCATGCTTAAACATATCAACTTCTTCTTCTTGTCTGTGAGACTAAAATATACATCAATGACCTGTTGGTTGACATTACATGGGTGAAAGGGTTGAAAAGTTTGCAAAATCCATGTGTACATTATAGTGTTTTAGATGTAATATAATGTGAACAAGTATTATGTACAGTGCCTTGCGAAAGTATTCGGCCCCCTTGAACTTTGCGACCTTTTGCCACATTTCAGGCTTCAAACATAAAGATATAAAACTGTATTTTTTTGTGAAGAATCAACAACAAGTGGGACACAATCATGAAGTGGAACGACAGTTATTGGATATTTCAAACTTTTTTAACAAATCAAAAACTGAAAAATTGGGCGTGCAAAATTATTCAGCCCCCTTAAGTTAATACTTTGTAGCGCCACCTTTTGCTGCGATTACAGCTGTAAGTTGCTTGGGGTATGTCTCTATCAGTTTTGCACATCGAGAGACTGAATTTTTTTCCCATTCCTCCTTGCAAAACAGCTCGAGCTCAGTGAGGTTGGATGGAGAGCATTTGTGAACAGCAGTTTTCAGTTCTTTCCACAGATTCTCGATTGGATTCAGGTCTGGACTTTGACTTGGCCATTCTAACACCTGGATATGTTTATTTTTGAACCATTCCATTGTAGATTTTGCTTTATGTTTTGGATCATTGTCTTGTTGGAAGACAAATCTCCGTCCCAGTCTCAGGTCTGTTGCTGTTACGCCAAACATAACGTTTTGCATTGCTTCCAAAAAGTTCCATTTTGGTTTCATCTGACCAGAGCACCTTCTTCCACATGTTTGGTGTGTCTCCCAGGTGGCTTGTGGCAAACTTTAAACGACACTTTTTATGGATATCTTTAAGAAATGGCTTTCTTCTTGCCACTCCTCCATAAAGGCCAGATTTGTGCAATATACGACTGATTGCTGTCCTATGGACAGAGTCTCCCACCTCAGCTGTAGATCTCTGCAGTTCATCCAGAGTGATCATGGGCCTCTTGGCTGCATCTCTGATCAGTCTTTTCCTTGTATGAGCTGAAAGTTTAGAGGGACGGCCAGGTCTTGGTAGATTTGCAGTGGTCTGATACTCCTTCCTTTTCAATATTATCGCTTGCACAGTGCTCCATGGGATGTTTAAAGCTTGGGAAATCTTTTTGTATCCAAATCCGGCTTTAAACTTCTTCACAACAGTATCTCGGACCTGCCTGGTGTGTTCCTTGTTCTTCATGATGCTCTCTGCGCTTTTAACGGACCTCTGAGACTATCACAGTGCAGGTGCATTTATACGGAGACTTGATTACACACAGGTGGATTGTATTTATCATCATTAGTCATTTAGGTCAACATTGGATCATTCAGAGATCCTCACTGAACTTCTGGAGAGAGTTTGCTGCACTGAAAGTAAAGGGGCTGACTAATTTTGCACGCCCAATTTTTCAGTTTTTGATTTGTTAAAAAAGTTTGAAATATCCAATAAATGTCGTTCCACTTCATGATTGTGTCCCACTTGTTGTTGATTCTTCACAAAAAATACAGTTTTATACCTTTATGTTTGAAGCCTGAAATGTGGCAAAAGGTCGCAAAGTTCAAGGGGGCCGAATACTTTCGCAAGGCACTGTATATTAATCAAAGTATCAGTATTATAAAGAACATCAGATACTCACTCCCTTTCTAATACAGCTCCTCTACCCCCTATGCTCTAAGCCTATGAGCCATTGGCTAAGCCTGTAGGTAATGGAGATGCAGTTCTTCATGTGACATATCCTATTCATGATTACTAACCGTGCTGTCATGCTACTGAATCATGTTATTGTTGTTAGTGAGGGTACGGAAGTTAACGTTTCTCTCTCATGAATCTTGTTCTGGAGGCAGCACTGCAGAGTGATCACTAGCTGGCATATCCAGGAAATCATAAAATCAGATTTGAAACCTAACCCTAACCCTAACCTTAAATTAAGACCAAAAAACAAATATTTGTTTTCATTAATTTTTAAAGCCGATTATGATTAAGGGGCCTATCTAATGGGAAATCACTCAGTTCTGCCTCCAGGACAAGACTCATGACAATAAACATCAACCTGCTGAGGGCACTCGGGTTGAACCAATGGCCATACAGACCTAATGTCCCCAATAAGCTCTGCCATGTGAGAGGAAGGAATCCTCCAGCTTCAGGGCTCCGAGCAGACAGCAGCATGCCTCAGTAGCTGCACAATCTGGGTCTATACATTTCAAAATGGATGCCCCCGCCCTGATGAAGGCCAAGGCTTCCAGTGTGGGGAGAGCTTAATTTTCAAATATCAGCTCAACAATTAACCTGGCCAAATTTATAATTTGTCATCTGTATGGCTATGCTCAGATCAAATCAATTCTACAGAGAGGGCCATGAAGAATAGACTAATTTGATTGATTGCTCTCAATCTCTTGGTTTTAAATAAGGTAAGGGCAGCATGGGGAAGAACCAATGTACAGGAGTGAAAAACATAATATGTTGACAGTAATCCAGTCTGATATACAGTGCCTTGCGAAAGTATTCGGCCCCCTTGAACTTTGCGACCTTTTGCCACATTTCAGGCTTCAAACGTGAAGAATCAACAACAAGTGGGACACAATCATGAAGTGGAACGACATTTATTGGATATTTCAAACTTTTTTAACAAATCAAAAACTGAAAAATTGGGCGTGCAAAATTATTCAGCCCCCTTAAGTTAATACTTTGTAGCGCCACCTTTTGCTGCGATTACAGCTGTAAGTTGCTTGGGGTATGTCTCTATCAGTTTTGCACATCGAGAGACTGAATTTTTTTCCCATTCCTCCTTGCAAAACAGCTCGAGCTCAGTGAGGTTGGATGGAGAGCATTTGTGAACAGCAGTTTTCAGTTCTTTCCACAGATTCTCGATTGGATTCAGGTCTGGACTTTGACTTGGCCATTCTAACACCTGGATATGTTTATTTTTGAACCATTCCATTGTAGATTTTGCTTTATGTTTTGGATCATTGTCTTGTTGGAAGACAAATCTCCGTCCCAGTCTCAGGTCTTTTGCAGACTCCATCAGGTTTTCTTCCAGAATGGTCCTGTATTTGGCTCCATCCATCTTCCCATCAATTTTAACCATCTTCCCTGTCCCTGCTGAAGAAAAGCAGGCCCAAACCATGATGCTGCCACCACCATGTTTGACAGTGGGGATGGTGTGTTCAAGATGATGAGCTGTGTTGCTGTTACGCCAAACATAACGTTTTGCATTGTTTCCAAAAAGTTCAATTTTGGTTTCATCTGAC
Source organism: Oncorhynchus nerka (assembly GCF_034236695.1). Taxonomy (NCBI): domain Eukaryota; kingdom Metazoa; phylum Chordata; class Actinopteri; order Salmoniformes; family Salmonidae; genus Oncorhynchus; species Oncorhynchus nerka. Next base: position 72,518,394 of record NC_088397.1, on the reverse strand, counting down.
CAGAGCACCTTCTTCCACATGTTTGGTGTGTCTCCCAGGTGGCTTGTGGCAAACTTTAAACGACACTTTTTATGGATATCTTTAAGAAATGGCTTTCTTCTTGCCACTCTTCCATAAAGGCCAGATTTGTGCAATATACGACTGATTGTTGTCCTATGGACAGAGTCTCCCACCTCAGCTGTAGATCTCTGCAGTTCATCCAGAGTGATCATGGGCCTCTTGGCTGCATCTCTGATCAGTCTTTTCCTTGTATGAGCTGAAAGTTTAGAGGGACGGCCAGGTCTTGGTAGATTTGCAGTGGTCTGATACTCCTTCCTTTTCAATATTATCGCTTGCACAGTGCTCCATGGGATGTTTAAAGCTTGGGAAATCTTTTTGTATCCAAATCCGGCTTTAAACTTCTTCACAACAGTATCTGGGACCTGCCTGGTGTGTTCCTTGTTCTTCATGATGCTCTCTGCGCTTTTAACGGACCTCTGAGACTATCACAGTGCAGGTGCATTTATACGGAGACTTGATTACACACAGGTGGATTGTATTTATCATCATTAGTCATTTAGGTCAACATTGGATCATTCGGAGATCCTCACTGAACTTCTGGAGAGAGTTTGCTACACTGAAAGTAAAGGGGCTGACTAATTTTGCACGCCCAATTTTTCAGTTTGATTTATTAAAAAAGTTTGAAACATCCAATAAATGTCGTTCCACTTCATGATTGTGTCCCACTTGTTGTTGATTCTTCACAAAAAAATACAGTTTTATATCTTTATGTTTGAAGCCTGAAATGTGGCAAAAGGTCGCAAAGTTCAAGGGGGCCGAATACTTTTGCAAGGCACTGTACCATGCATCCCCTCTAAAGGCCCTGTGATATGCTTCTATCCATTTAACCAAAAGGTCATTCAACAGGAGTTAGAGGGAAGCTCTGTGTATTTAGTGCACTGCATGTGCCCTGGTCAAACGTAGTGCACTATATAGTGAATAGGGTACCATTTGTGACAAATACACAATCTCTGTCCGCCCTGTCCTTTCTCTCCATCTCTAGCTCTCTATCAACCCTGCTGTGTGCTTCATCATGCCCTCCCTAAAGGACAGGAGGTTAATAACAGGACCGCAGCCGGGGAGCTCTCTGCAAGACCAGGTGCTACATTACCTTTTGTTCCAAGATGGCGTAGCAGTCAGACGTGTGTTTGTCTTTGTCTTATCCTGTGTAAATAGCCAGTTTTTTTTTTATAAATTTGAATCTCACTTTCTATCTACGAACTAAAAATACTTTCCTGCAACCCGTCTCACCCAATGTGGTACGGATCTGCAATTTTTATTCCTTATAACCGGAACCTCCACCAGGAGCTGGCCTGCTAACTAGCTACTAGTCTTTGTTAGCCACGGCTAGCGGTCTTCACCTTTAGCTCGGACACCAGCCAGCCATAGCCCGGAAAATACCTGCCAGTCTGCACATTGCAATATCAACCCAGAGCATATCGGACTGCTTCTCTCTACCACATCACCCGATTCCAGCGACTCTAGATCATTACACCGGATAATCGCAGCTAGCTAGCTGCAAATGAGTAGCTAACACCTCTGTCCCAAAGCAAGCACCAGCTAGCCTTGACCTAGCCTCGAGCTAGGCCGATATACCGATATACCAATTGGCCTGGACCCTTTATTGTCGACACAGAGCCCCGCCGATCCATCACGACTGGTCTGCCGACGTAATCGCCCAATGTGGTCTCAACAGGCTATTCCGTTACGATGTCGCCGAAGAACCATCTGCTAGCTGCGGCCTACTAGTTTTCTGAACGCTGTGTCCCCCCGCTCGCCTAGCGTAGTAGTGACTACTGAACGGCCCCCTGACCCACCTATTGCTGTTCATTGGACCTTATGAACACTCGGCTACAAAGGTGATGCCCACTGGACTGTTTCAATAACACGGTACCTCATTTTGTTTATCTGTCAGCCCCAGCCTTGAACTCAGGCCCTGTATGTACCTAACTGACCTGTTCTGCCCATTCATCGCCATTTACCCGTTGTTATCTTAGCTCTCCCGATCAACACCTGTGATTGCTTTATGCCTCTCTCTAATGTCAATATGCCGTTTCTACTGGTGTCTCGGCTAGTTCTTATTGTTTTATTCCACTGTAGAGCCCTCAGTCCAGCTCAACATGCCTTAGAAAGCTCTTTTGTCCCACCCCACACACACAAGGAGACCTCACCTGGTTTAACTGGTATCTCCATAGACGAAACCTCTATTATCGTCACTCAATGCCTAGGTTTACCTCCACTGTACTCACATCATACTATACCCTTGTCTTTACATTATGCCCAGAATCTATTCTACCACACCCAGAAATCTGCTCCTTTCATTCTCTGTTCCCAACGCACTAGACAACCAGTTCTTATAGCCTTTAGCCGTACCCTTTTCATACTCTGTTCCTCTGGTGATGTAGAGGTTAACCCAGGCCCTGTAGCCCCAGTTCCACTCCTATTCTCCAGGTGCTCTCATTTGATGACTTCTGTTTTATTCACTGCTTTAGCACACTGCACCAACCCAAATGTCCTAGCCATATCTGAATCCTGGCTTAGGAATGCCACCAAAAAATCTGAAATTTCCATCCCCAACTAAATTTTCCGGAAAGATAGAACTTCCAAAGGGAGTGGAGTTGCAATCCACTGCAGAGATAGTCTGCAGAGTTCTGTTATGCAATCCAGGTCTGTGCCCAAACAGTTTGAGCTTCTACTTTTAAAAATCCACCTTTCCAGAAATAAGTCTCTCACTGTTAACGCTTGTTATAGACACCCCTCAGCCCCCAGTTGTGCCCTGGAAACCATATGTGAATTAATTGCCCCCCCATTTATCTTCAGAGTTCGTACTGTTAGGTGACCTAAACTGGGATATGCTTAACACCCCGGCCATCCTACAATCTAAGATAGATGCCCTTAATCTCACAGAAATAATCAAAGAACCTAACAGGTACAACCCTAAATCAGTAAACACGGGCACCCTCATAGATATGCTGCCAATGACTGGAACGAACTGCAAAAATCTCTGAAACTGGAAACACTTATCGCCCTCACTAGCTTTAAGCACCAGCTGTCAGAGCAGCTCACAGATTACTGCACCTGTACATAGCCCATCTATAATTTAGCCCAAACAACTACCTCTGCCCCTACTGTATTTATTTATTTATTTTGCTCCTTTGCACCCCCATTATTTCTATCTCTACTTTGCACATTCTTCCACTGCAAATCTACCATTTGTGCTTATTTTCGTTTTTTTTACTTGCTATATTGTATTTACTTCGCCACCAAGGCCTCCTCCCTTATCTCACCTCATTTGCTCACATTGTATGTAGAGTAATTTTTCTACTGTATTATTGACTGTATGTTTGTTTTACTCCATGTGTAACTCTGTGTTGGTGTACGTGTCGAACTGCTTGGCTTTATCTTGGCCAGGTCGCAATTGTAAATGAGAACTTGTTCTCAACTTGCCTACCTGGTTAAATAAAGGTGAATGTAAATAAATATTATCCTGACAAACCTGCCATCTAAATACACCTCTGCTGTCTGCTGTCTTTAACCTCTTAGAACTCCTGCTCTATACTGCCCCTGTTGGAGAAAGTGCGTACCCATAGTAAACTGAAAATATTTTTACCCAAAATTGCTAATATATGCATATAAAAATTATTATTGAATAGAAAACACTATAAAGTTTCTAAAACCGTTTAAATTATGTCTGTATGTAAAGCAGAAGTCTCAGGAGAGCCATTCTCCCAAACACTCTGTCAACAATGGAAAAGTTGGGTCTACTTTGACCATCGCCAACACCCTTCCCAGGCAGCTACGGATCCATGAACAGTCTCTGTCAGTTCAGCACGATGTCTGCTTTCAAATGGAGCGTTCACTGTGAGAATGCACGAGCCCTGCACCTTTGGCGCGCGAACGTGTCCCTCTCAAAACCGGGCACTCTATTGCGGGCGGCCGATTTGGAGTACGTCTTTTTCCAACATGCAGCACATCGTTTGACCAGTTTAATCGACATATAATATGTAAATTGGAAGTTTTAATGCGCAGAGTGCTGGACCAGAAGTCATTTTTGATGCATTCCAGCTGAAGCTGTTAGCATATGCTAATACAGGGACACACAACGTGAAACCAAACGATCTATTGGGTAAGTATGACTCCTTCTACGTCTTCTGATGGAAGAACATCAAAGGTAACGGAATATTTATGTGGTTATTTTGGGTTTCTGTGGACTCCAAACGTACTGCTAATATCGGAGCGCCGACTCCTAGTATAGCCAAGTGAACGATGTCTGTAACGTTAAAAATAAATGTAATACAGCGGTTGCATTAAGAAGAAGTGTATCTTTGTAACTATATGTAGAACATGTATATTTAGTCATGTTTATTGCTTGTTATCTGACGTTATCTGTCGGAGCTATCATCATTTCTCCTGACATTTGAGTAGCATGTTTTTTTTTTAAATGTTGTCAACCGAGATTTATGGATATTATATAGCATATTATTGAAAAAAAATTAAATGTACTGTGTAACATGTAATATTACTGTCATCTGATGAAGATTTTCAAAAGGTTAGTGAATTATTTATTTTTTAATCCTACTTTTAAATTGTATTTTTTCTGGGACAATATGGCCTCCGCTTGCCTTTTATTTCGGTGGTGATCTAATATAAATATGTGCTATGTTTTCGCCGTAAAACATTTTAGAAATCTGACTTGCTGGGTAGATAAACAACTTGTTTATCTTTCATTTGAGCTATTTTACTTGTTAATGTGTGGAGGTTAAATATTTTTAGGAATATTTTTTCGCATTGTGCGTTATGCTAATGAGCTTGAGCCCTAGTCACGAACCCGCATACGGTATTGGTGGACTATGAGGTTAACCAGGATCTCAGTGATGACTGCCTCATTGCCTGCTTCCGGAATGTTTCCGCAGTCAAACGACAACCCCTCATCACTGTCAAATGCTCCCTAAAACACTTCACTAAGGATGCCTTTCTAATCGACCTGGCCTGGGTATCCTGGAAGGATATTGACCTCATCCTGTCAGTAGAGGATGCCTGGTTGTTCTTCCTCACCATCTTAAATAAGCATGCCCCATTCCCCAAAAAATTATCTAAGAACAAATATAGCCCTTGGTTCACTCCAGACTTTTTATTTAATTTTTTTTATTTTACACTTTTTCCTCCCCAATTTCGTGGTATCCAATTGTTTTAGTAGCGACTATCTTGTCTCATCTCTACAGCTCCCGTACGGGCTCGGGAGAGACGAAGGTTGAAAGTCATGCGTCCTCCGATACACATCCCAACCAAGCCGCACTGCTTCTTAACACAGCGCGCATCCAACCCGGAAGCCAGCCGCACCAATGTGTCGGAGGAAACACCGTGCACCCGGCAACCTTGGTTAGTGAGCACTGCGCCCGGCCCGCCACAGGAGTCGCTGGTGCGCGATGAGACAAGGATATCCCTACCGGCCAAGCCCTCCCTAACCCAGATGACGCTAGGCCAATTGTGCGTCGCCCCACGGACCTCATGGTCGCGGCCGGTTCAAATCCAGATAGCTGATGTTCGGAAAGAGCTGCAAAATCTGGACTCCTTACAAATCATCTGGGCTAGACAATCTGGACTCTCTCTTTCTAAAATTATCCACCGGAATTGTTGCAACCTCTTACTAGCCTGTTCAACCTCTCCTTTGTATCATCTGAGATCTCCAAAGATTGGTAAGCTGCCACGGTCATCCCCCTCTTCAAAGGGGGAGACACTAGACCCTAACTGCTACAGACCTATATCTATCCTACCCTGCCTTTCTAAGGTCTTCAAACCCAAGTTAACAAACAGATCACCGATCATTTCGAACCCTACAGTACCTTCTTCGCTATGCAATCTGGTTTCCGAGCTGGTCATGGGTGCACGTCAGCCACGCTCAAGGTCCTAAACGATATCATAACCACCATCGATAAAAGACAGTACTGTGCAGCCGTCTTCATCGGCCTGGCCAAGGCTTTCAACTATGTCAATCAACGTATTCTTATTGGCAGACTCAACAGCCTTGGTTTCTCAAATGACTGCGTCGCCTGGTTCACCAACAACTTCTATGATAGAGTTCAGTGTGTTAAATCGGAGGGCCTGTTGTCCGGACCTCTGACAGTCTCCATGGGGGTGCCACAGGGTTAAATTCTCGGGCCGACTCTTTTCTCTGTATATATCAATTATGTCGCTCTTCCTGCTGGTGAATCTCTGATCCACCTCTACACAGATGACACCATTCTGTATACTTCTGGCCCTTCGTTGGACACGGTGTTAACTAACTTCCAGACAAGCTTCAATGCCATACAACACCCCATCAGTGGCCTCCAACTGCTCTTAAATGTAAGTAAAACTAAATGCATGCTCTTCAATCGATCACTCCCCGCACATGCCTGTCCTTTTAACATCACTACTCCGGACGGTTCTGACTTACTCCGGACGGTTCTGACTACAAATACCTAAATGTCTGGTTAGACTATAAACTCTCCTTCCAGACTCACATTAAGCATCTCCAATCCAAAATTAAATCTAGAATTGAATTACATTTTTTGCAACAAAGCCTCCTTCACTCATGCTGCCAAACATACCCTTGTAAAACTGACTATCCTACCGATCCTTGACTTTGGGGATGTCATTTACAAAATAGTCTCCAACACTCTACTCAGCAAATTGTAGTCTATTACAGTGCCATCCGTTTTGTCAACAAAGCCCCATAAACTACCCGCCACTGCGACCTGTATGCTCTCATTGGCTGGCCCTCGCTACATATTCATCGCCAAACCCACTGGCTCGAGCTCATCTATAAGTCTTTGCTAGGTAAAGCCCCGCCTTATCTCCGCTCACCATAGCAACACACCGTAGCAAGCGCTCCAGCAGGTATATTTTACTGGTCATCCCCAAAGCCAACTCCTCATTTGGTCGCCTTTCCTTCCAGTTCTCTGCTGCCAATGACTGGAACAAATTGCAAAAACCACTGAAGCTGGAGTCTTATATCTCCCTCACTAACTTTAAACGTCAGCTTTCAGAGCAGCTTACTGATCATTGCACCTGTACACAGCCCATCCGTAAATAGCCCACCCAACTACCTCATCCCCATATTGTTATTTATTTTTGCTCTTTTGCACCCAAGTATCTCTACTTGCACGTCATCATCTGCATCATTGTAAATGTTTTGCCTCTATGGTCTATTTATTGCCTTACTTCTATAATCTTACTGTATTTGCACACACTGCATATGTTTTTTTTATATTGTGTTATTGACTGTACGTTTGTTTATCCCATGTGTAACAGTGCTGTTTTTGTCGCACTCCTATGCTTTATGTTGACCAGGTCCCAGTTGTAAATGAGAACTTGTTCTCAACTTGACTACCTGGTTAAATAAAGGTGAAATAACATTTTTTTTAAAATAGAGATACTGTACAGTGGTGGCTGGTGGGGAGGGAGAATGGGAAGGACAGGGAGGGAACACGCAGATTGATGAGCAAGCACACACAGTTGGGAAACACGCATGAAGGGGATGGAGTCTGGTCCTTCAAATTACAAACTAAACCTGGGAGCCAGGTTTTGGTCAAAGTAAAAACCATTTTAACTGAACGAAGTATCCTATCTTTACCTACTATATCTCTGTTTCCCTTTGATTCTTTTGCTGTGGGTTCTCCACAATCAAAGTTGTGGCATTTCGGTGAGCCCGTCAGTGGAACGTGACTCCATCTTGCCCTGTTTTCACATGGCTACATTGCAATTGTCTGCTCCAGTGGAGCCTGCTACCATGTGGGAAAGGTCTGCTCTTTCATGAACACACACACTTCTGCATTTGGCTGATTCACTTTGCTTGAGACCACATACCCCAACCCACCACAAGATTTATCTACGCCACCGAGTCATGTTGCCACCTGGGGTGTTGCAGCCATACGCCAGCTACTCAAGTACTCAAGTCTATAATCTGTTCTCTCCTCTGGCTTTCTACTGTCAACGCCAAGTAAACAGAGAAACTACGGTTTTGGGGGTTGAGGTTGATCAGAACAAAGCTAAGATGGTGACTGTTATGAGATGGTGACTGTCTTCCATAAAAAAACAATACAAGACAAATCCATTCCAGCCTGCATCTTTTGAAATTGGACTCATGATCGGCCATGTCAGTCTAGATAATGCAAAGATCACATACTACTACGACATCTGTGAAGGAAATTTTACTGTGTGAAGAAAGTCTTGAAAATGTTAATCTTGTGTCATTGGTGTCATAAACCATCCTTGGTTCCTGCTTGTGCCTGGCAAAGATATGGGGGGGACCTATGTGACGTGTCTGTAACCAGTATATAAGATAACTAAATGGGACTGCCCCGTTCAAGCTCCTAATCGACATGTGTACTTGGTGCATTGAGTTTGTGGGAATCTCTTCAGCATGCTGTCAATAAACAATGATTAATTTAAGATTGACTTCGACTGTCCCTGTGTAAGAATTTCCACAACACATCATTAGAGCATAATCTGACTGTTGTAGTACTGTATATGGCTTGGCTTAGGTCGTCTTGGCAGACAGGGGTTAGTGGTTTCAGGACAGGCTTAATGATGGCAGGGATTAGCACACACTCTCCTTCCAAGCCTGTCCAGGAAGCTGCAGAGCTCATCATGTTGAAAATAATGAATAATGCATTTAATAAATAGCTCCTGAGCCACCGATTTACTCTCACCATCTGTTACTGTATAACGTTCTCCTTTTTATAAATGTAAGACAGCTATTAGATGACTATGGAAATGACATAATAATGCATGGCATCATTCAAATGCTATTTGTCTCCTCAAATTCCAATCTGGCGCTCTGGCTTCTTGCTCTCTTTATCGACTGAATGATTTGGCATGTTGTAGGTAAGGGCTTCAGTCATAACCTTGTTAATCAAATGATTTAAAAGGTCTTGCAATTAGTCTAGTAAAAGATGACTCTCTCTCGCACATCTATTCAGTCTATTATAATTCCCGCAGGATACAGGCTTTGGTCAAGAGAGGACTTGTCACGCCCTGACCTTAGAGAGCTTTTTATGTCTCTATTTTGGTTTGGTCAGGGTGTGATTTGGGTGGGCATTCTATGTTCCTTTTTCTATGTTTTGGCCGGGTATGGTTCTCAATCAGAGACAGCTGACTATCGTTGTCTCTTATTGGGAACCATACTTAGGTACTTTTTCCCACCTATGTTTTGTGGGTAGTTATTTTCTGTTTAGTGTGTTCTGCACCTGACAGGACTGCTCGGTTTCATTTATTATCTTTGCTATTTTGTTCCAGTGTTCAGTTCAATAAAAGTCATGAACACGCTGCGCTTTGGTCCGATTCTTCCACCTCAGACAAAGACACCCGTTACAGGACTAGCTTTTAATATAAACTTTTCAGGCGATATCAGTTTGATAAATCTAAATATGGAGTGTTTTACATGCAGAGAATGTTAAATATAACACAGTAATTCATGTCTGTAACGGTTTTCTTCTGCTGAAGGAGAGGAGGACCAAAATGCAGCGTGGTTAGTGTTAAACATCTTTAAATATAGACGATAACCGAGAAAACTACAAAAATAAAAAACAATAAATTGAAAACCGAAACAGTCCTGTGTGGTGAAACAAACACAGACACGGAAACAATCAACCACAAAACAACAGTGAAACCCAGGCTACCTAAGTATGATTCTCAATCAGCGACAACTAACGACACCTGCCTCTGATTGTGAACCATACTAGGCCGAACACAGAAAAACAACCTAGGCACACAAAACATAGAATGCCCACCCAACTCACGTCCTGACCAACTAAAACAAACAATTAACACAATAACTAGGGTCAGAATGTGACAATGTCGAGGAAAAAAACACACATATATTTGAAAGGGGTCTTTCTGGATAAAGCTGTCCACTTAATCGATGCAATGTTGTGAGATTTTGAAATGAAGGGGCCCTTTACTGTAACCCAATATGTTTTCGATCGGCAAAAAGCACATATCCACACCTCTCAGAAATCGCTACTTGATCTTACAATAATAATTTAATGTTAAGCACTTTGATTTGAAGGCTAGCATTGATGTTAAGGTCTTAGTAAAATGCCAGAACATGGTTGAAAATTAAACACTGGTGAATATTGTTTCGCTAGCGTGTGTGGTTCTTGCTAAGGGTTCAATAACTGCTTGGTGCATCTGATGACAAAAGGTATTCCTGGGTCCCTGATCATCCATGACCTTTAAAAAGAAGAACAATCCCCCAATCTGTTTACTATGCAAAAGAAAAGAGAATTACATAACACTTGTTGATATGCCCAGGAGAGTGATCAAGATGACGTTAGGGACCAGATTACTTGAGCCCCTTCAGCTGTGTCCATTAGTTGCAGACACAGAATCCAAGTAATTTTGCTAGTACCCAGCAACAGAGATGTTTTGATATTTTCAAATGGGTGAGGGACATAATCTAAACACAGTATAGACCAAGAGGCAGATACACATTGAAGGTAACACTTTATTTGTATAGTTCAAGGTAGATGGTTAGAATTGAAGGAATCACTTTATTTGTATAGTTCAAGGTAGATGGTTAGAATGGAAGGACTCACTTTATTTGTATAGTTCAAGGTAGATGGTTAGAATTGGAGTAATCACTTTATTTGGACAGTCCCAAGTAGATGATTTGTAGATGTTCAGTCAATGTTCAATAACAATCCACTAACTCTAACCCTAGTCCTAACCTTAACCCTTATCATAACCCTAAACTTAACCCTTACCCTTATTCCAACCCTAACCTTAGCAAGCAGTTGCTTATCAACAGATATGACAATCTGTAGATCATCTACAGTGGCTTGCGAAAGCATTCACCCCCTTGGCATTTTTCCTATTTTGTAGCCTTACAACCTGGAATTAAAATAGTTTTTTAGGGGGTTTGTATCATTTGATATACATAACATGCCTACCACTTTGAAGGTGCAAAATATTTCTTATTGTGAAAAAAGACAAAAAAAACTGAAAACTTGAGCGTGCATAACTATTCACCCCCACAAAGTCAATACTTTGTAGAGCCACCTTTAGCAGCAATTACAGCTGCAAGTCTCTTAGGGTATAAGCTTGGCACATCTAGCCACTGGGAGTTTTGCCCATTCTTCAAGGCAAAACTGCTCCAGTTCCTTCAAGTTGGATGGGTTCCACTGGTGTATAGCAATCTTTACGTTATACCACAGATTCTCAATTGGAATGAGGTTTGGGCTTTGACTAGTCCATTCCTAGACATTTAAATGTTTCCCCTTAAACCACTCAAGTGTTGTTTTAGCAGTATGCTTAGGGTCATTGTCCTGCTGGAAGGTGAACCTCCTTCCCAGTCTCAACGACTTAAACAGGTTTCCCTCAAGAATTTCCCTGTAGCGCCATCCATCATTCCTTAAATTCTGACCAGTTTCCCAGTCCCTGCCAATGAAGCATCCACACCATGATGCTGCCACCACTCTGCTTCACTTTGGGGATGGTATTCTCGGGGTGATGAAAGGTGTCGGGTTTGCGCCAGACTTAGCATTTTCCTTGATGGCCAAAAAGCTACATTTTAGTCACATCTGACCAGAGTACCTTCTTCCATATGTTTGGGGAGTCTCTCACATGCCTTTTGGCGAACACCAAACGTGTTTGCTTATTTTTTTCTTTAGCCAACGGCTTTTTTCTGGTCACTCTTCTGTAAAGCCCAGATCTGTGGAGTGTATGGCTTAAAGTGGTCCTATGCACAGATACTCAAATATCTGCTGTGGAGCTTTTTAGCTCCTTCAGGGTTATCTTTGGTCACTTTGTTGCCTCTCTGGTTAATGCCCTCCTTGCCTGGTCTGTGAGTTTTGGTGGGTGGCCCTCTATTGACAGATTTGTTGTGGTGCCATATTCTTTCCATTTTTTAATAATGTATTTAATGGTACTCTGTGGGTTGTTCAAAGTTTCAGATATTTTTTATAACCCAACCCTGATCTGTACTTCTCCACAACTTTGTCCCTGACCTGTTTGGAGAGCTCCTTGGTCTTCATGGTGCCCCTTGCTTAGTGGTGTTGCAGACTCTGGGGCCTTTCAGAACAGGTGTATATATATTGAGAGAATGTGACAGATCATTTGACACTTAGATTGCACACAGGTGGACAATATTTTACGAATTATGTGACTTCTGAAGGTAATTGGTTGCACCAGATCTTATTTAGGGGCTTCATAGCAAAGGGGATGAAGACATATACACGCACCACTTTTACATTTAATATTTTTTTGCATTTTTTTAAACAAGTTATTGTTTTAATTTCACTTCACCAATTTGGACTATTTTGTGTATGTCCATTACATGACATCCAAATGAAAATAAATTTAAATTACAGGCTGTGATGCAACAAAATAGGAAAAACGCCAAGGGGGATGAATACTTTTGCAAGAAACTGTATGTATGGGACTATCCAAATGAAGTGTGACCAAATTGTAAGTGGTATGCTTCTGCCAACTAGTACATTAAGATCACAGTAAACTCAAGCCACTAACATCATCACTTTAACTACCACAACATACCTGCTAGATTGAGCTGTACTTCAGAGTGGGGTTGGGCGGTGAGGGTCTCCCTGGAGTGAATGCCATGTTTTCTCCTGAAAGCCATGTATGTATGTGCAGTTTGACTCAAATATCACAGGAAATGTCAATCCGTTCAACAGTGGGTTTGCTTTTTTCCCCTGGAGCTTTTGTTTCCCCAGCCGTTGACGGAATCTGAAAGGTCTGTGCTCAGTGCTGTGCTCTGCATCAGGGGGCAGTCAGTCACTTCGGATTAGTCCACGGATGGCATGTCAAGGAGAACAGACCCTATGGGCCCTGGTCGAAAGTAGTGCACTATGTAGGGAAAAGGGTGCCATTTGAGACCCAGACATAGGGCCCACAGCAAAGGAGGAGACTTCTTTCTTGATGCACTTTCTTTGACTCATACCTTGAGCTGAAGAGAAAAAAACACATCCTGGTTAACAGGGGAACATATTTTGAATGTATAGAGAAATAGACTCACACATTCATGCTCCAAATGATAGTTCCAACATGTTGAACTCTGCTGAATCAAGGGCATCAATTCTACATTATTTTGGAGAGATTGGAAACCCAAATTGGTCTACACGGACAAGTTCTGGCCTGATTTAGATCTTATCTGTCAGAAAGATATCAGTTTGTCTCTGTGAATGGTTTGTCCTCTGACAAATCAACTGTAAATTGCGGTGTTCCTCAAGGTTCCGTTTTAGAACCACTATTGTTTTCATTATATATTTGACCTCTTGGGGATGCCATTCGAAAACATATGTTAACTTTCACTGCTATGTGGATGACACACAGCTGTACATTTCAATGAAACATGGTGAAGCTCCAAAATTGTCCTTGCTAGAAGCCTGAGTTTCAGACATAAGGAAGTGGATGGCAGCAAACTTTCTACTTTTAAACTCGGACAAAACAGAGCTGCTTGTTCTAGGTCCCAAGAAACAAAGAGATCTTCTGTTGAATCTGACAATTAATCTTGATGGTTGTACAGTCGTCTCAAATAAAACTGTGAAGGACCTCGGCGTTACTCTGGACCCTGATCTCTCTTTTGACGAACATATCAAGACTGTTTCAAGGACAGCTTTTTTCCATCTACGTAACATTGCAAAAATCAGAAACTTTCTGTCCAAAAATGATGCAGAAAAATGAATCCATGGTTTTGGTACTTCTAGGTTAGACTACTGCAATGCTCTACTGTCCGGCTACCCAGATAAAGCACCAAATAAACTTCAGTTAGTGCTAAATACGGCTGCTAGAATCCTGACTAGAACCCCCAAAAATGTATCATATTACTCCAGTGCTAGCCTCCCTACACTGGCTTCCTGTCAAAGCAAGGGCTGATTTCAAGGTTTTACTGCTAACCTACACAGCATTACATGGGCTTGCTCCTACCTATCTTTCCAATTTGGTCCTGCTGTACATACCTACATGTACGCTACGGTCACAAGTCGCAGGCCTCCTAATTGTCCCTAGAATTTCTAAGCAAACAGCTGGAGGCAGGGCTTTCTCCTATAGAGCTCATTTTTTTATGGAATGGTCTGCCTACCCATGTGAGAGACGCAAACTCGGTCTCAACCCTTAAGTCTTTACTGAAGACTCATCTCTTCAGTGGGTCATATATTTGAGTGTAGTCTGGCCCAGGAGTGTGAAGGTGAACGGAAAGGCTCTGGAGCAACGAACCACCCTTGCTGTCTCTGCCTGGCCGGTTCCCCTCTGTCCACTGGGATTCTCTGCCTCTAACCCTATTACAGGGGCTGAGTCACTGGCTTACTTTTACTCTTTCATGCCGTCCCTAGGAGGGGTGCTTCACTTGAGTGGGTTGTATCACTGATGTGAACTTCCTGTCTGGGTTGGCGCCCCCCCTTGGGTTGTGCCGTGGCGGAGATCTTGTTGGTGGTTTAAAATATCCCTCTAGTGGTGTGGGGGCTGTGCTTTGGCAAAGTGGGTGGGGTTATATCCTTCCTGTTTGGCCCTGTCCGGGGGTATCATCGGATGGGGCCACAGTGTCTCCTGACCCCTCCTGTCTCAACCTCCAGTATTTATGCTGCAGTAGTTTGTGTCAGGGGGCTAGTGTCAGTTTGTTATATCTGGAGTACTTCTCCTGTCTTATCTGTTGTCCTGTGTGAATTTAAGTATGCTCTCTCTAATTCTCTATTTCTCTCTTTCCTTTCTCTCTCTTGGAGGACCTCAGCCCTAGGACCATGCCTCAGGACTACCTGGCATGATGACTCATTGCTGTCCCCAGTCCACCTGGCCATGCTGCTGTTCCAGTTTCAACTGTTCTGCCTGTGGCTATGGAATTCTGACCTGTTCACAGGACGTGCTACCTGTCCCAGACCTATTATTTGACCATGCTGGTCATTTTTGAATATTTGAACATCTTGGCCATGATCTGTTATAATCTTCAACCGGGACAGAAGATGACTGGCCACCCCTCACAGGCTGGTTCCTCTCTCGGTTTCTTCCTAGGTTTTGGCCTTTCTCTGGAGTTTTTCCTAGCCACCGTGCTTCTACACCTGCATTGCTTGCTGTTTGGGGTTTTAGGCTGGGTTTCTGTACAACACTTTGAGATATCAGCTGATGTACGAAGGGCTATATAAATACATTTGATTTGATTTGATTTGATAAATCTGCCATATTGAATTGTTAACAAAGAGGGCAGGCTTTGAAAAACTGAAAACTAAACTTCCTTTCAATATCCAATGATTCATGAGGGTCATGTTTTGAGCAGACACTAAAAGGGAACCTAAAAGGGTTCTTCGGTTGTCCCCATAGGATAACCCTCTGGATAAGAGCGTCTGCTAAATGACTTAAATGTAAATGTAACCCTTTTTGGTTCCTTGTAGAACCGTTTTGGTTCCAGGTAGAACCATTTTGGGTTCCATGTAGAATCCTTTCCACAGAGGGTTCTACATGGAACCCAAAATAGTTCTACCTTGAACCAAAAATAGTTCTCTATCGTGACAGGCAAAACTTTTTTTCTGAGTGTAAACAGAGAAATTATTGTCAGTTGGTCCCCATTTTAGTTAACTGAGAAGCCCTAAAAAAAAGCTGAGACACAATCAGATTAGAAAAAAACAGACATCCCACCTTTGTGCCTATTTGACTTTTTGAAGTTTGGGAATCAATGCACTAGTGGAGTTGAGTTGGGAAAGACAAACGCGACTGACTCATTCATACAATTTTCGAACAAAGAAAGTGCTAGACTTTCCTTGCCAGCTCCTTCCTCTGCTGTCTCGTTGAATGCTTCACCTTTGTAGCATAAGCAACAATATGTGTGTCCAGAATATGTGCCATAAATTAAGGTTGACAGGACAAAGCTGGGATTTTGCCCTTGCACTACAAAAGGGTATTATTGTGCTGTGAGTGTGGGGGGGAGAAAAAAGCAAAGTCATCTGCATCAGGGTATTGAGGAAAGCCTCTGCCATGCAGTCTGAGCCTTCTCTGTGTCTGGATCCAAGTCTGCTACTGCAGATAGACTTGTTCCAGCTCGTGGCCCGCCCTGGCTCGAACTCTCCCCAGCCCATGAGCAGATGGAGGGGGGAGGGGGAGCAGAGGGCTGAGCAGCCTGGAACACAAAGAGTTGGCTGAAACTCCCTGTGCAGAGCATGTTTAGAGAGGTGGGTCTGAGTCTACTATACAGAACCACACTTGGGCTGTCTTAACCACTAAGAACTGAGGAACTACACATCACATCGTACATAGTGTAAAAAAAGAAAATACCCTATGGGCCTAATGGTTTCTATTTTTATTGTATATTTTTTATCTTCATCTTTAAGTCTGCATTGTTGGAAAATGACCCGTAAGTAAGCCTATCCCTATTACTCTACACCAGTTTTTTTTATGAAGCATGTGACAAATATAAATATATTTTTGGGTGCCAGTAGCATAGGGTATGTTTAGACAATACACCACTAGCTGTTTGCTTGTGGCATCTAACACGCAATATCCCCAGGTAACAATAACTATAGGAGGATATTCACTGCATCAAAATAGGGCATATCCTTCCATTAGTGCGGCAGTTAGCCAGTCTTCCTTGATGAACATGCATTTCCTGCTTAGTTTCATCTCATCGGCAACCTCTTAAAATCTGGATGATGAATATTAAAATTCAATCTAACTCTCTTTCAAAAGTCCCCTGTCCCTTATTGAGCAGGTTGTAATGGGCCAAACGTCCTCTAACTCTGGCCTCTCTCCTTCATCACCCTCACACTCCTGGTTATTGGGCTAGGGAGGGACCGGCTGGCCATGTGCCAAGTCGTAAGGGCCACAACCGATGCTTTTTTAATCTACACCAGACCCTTGGAGATCTCACCTCGCTGAACATAGGCTACATTATGCATTGATCAAAATACATTTAGATACGGTAGGTTTCATTTACTAGAAGACACTTTATCAGTTATGGGATTCTCACATGAATATCTCATGTTTTCCTTATTTGAAAAGACATTGCTTGTCAAATCAAATCAAATTTTGTTGGTAACATACACATGGTTAGCAGATGTTAATGCGAGTGTAGCGAAATGCTTGTGCTTCTAGTTCCGACAGTGCAGTAATATCTAACAAGTAATCTAACAATTCCCCAACAACTACCTAATACACACAAATCTAAAGGGGTGAATGAGAATATGTACATATAAGTATATGGATGAGCGATGGCCGAGCGGCATAGGCAAGGTGCAGTAGGTGGTATAAAATACAGCGTATACATGTGATATGAGTAATGTAAGATATGTAAACATTATTAAAGTGCCATTGTTTAAAGTGACTAGAGATCCATTTATTAGTGTCCAGTGATTGGGTCTCAATGTAGGCAGCAGCCTCTCTAAGTTAGTGATTGCATGTTTAGCAGTCCAAAGCTGTTTTTCAATCTCTCGATCCCAGCTTTGACGCACCTGTACTGACCTCACCTTCTGGATGATAGCGGTGTGAACAGGCAGTGGCTCGGGTGGTTATTGTCCTAGAACTTTTTGGCCTTCCTGTGACATCAGGTGCTGTAGGTGTCATGGAGGGCAAGTAGTTTGCCCCCAGTGATGTGTTGAGGGCGGTGCAATTGCCGTACCAGGCTGTGATACAGCCTGACAGGATGCTCTCGATTATGCATCGGTAAAAGTTTGTCAGGGTTTTGGGTGACAAGCTACATTTCTTCAGCCTCCTGAGTTTGAAGAGGTGGTGTTGCACCTTCTTCTCTGTGTGGGTGGACAATTTCAGTTTGTCTGTGATGTGTACACCCAGGAACTTAAAACTTTCCACCTTATGCACTGCTGTCCCTTCGATGTGGATAGGGGGGTGCTCCCTCTGCTGTTCCCTGAAGTACATGATCATCTCCTTTGTTTTGTTGACGTTGAGTGGGAGGTTGTTTTCCTGACACCATACTCAGAGTCCACTCACTTCCTCCCTGTAGGCTGTCTCGTCGTTGTTGGTGATCAGGCCCACTACTCTTGTGTCGTCTGCAAACTTGATGATTGAGTTGGAGGTGTGCATGGCCACGCAGTCGTGGGTGAACAGGGAGTACAGGAGAGGGCTGAGCACATACACTTGTTGGGACCCAGTGTTGAGTATCAGCGAAGTGGAGATGTTGTTTCCTACCTTCACCACCTGGGGGTGGCCCGTCAGAAAGTCCAGGACCCAGTTGCACAGGGCGGGGTTGGGACCCAGGGCCTTCAGTTTGCTGATGAGCTTGGAGGGTACTATGGTGTTGAATGTTGAGCTGTAGTCAATGAACAGCATTCTTACATAGGCATTATTTTTGTTCAGATGGGATAGGGCAGTGTGCAGTGTGATGGTTATTGCGTTATCTGTGGACCTTTTGGGGGCGGTTTGCAAACTGAAGTGGGTCTAGGGTGGCCGGTAAGGTGGCGGTGATATGATCCTTGACTAGCCTCTCAAGCCCTTTATGATGACAGAAGTAAGTGCTACGGGGCGGTAGTCATTTAGTTCAGTTATCTTTGCTTTCTTGGGTACAGGAACAATGGTAGCCACCTTGAAGCATGTGGGGACAACAGATTAGGATAGGGAGCGATTGAATATGTCCGTAAACACACCAGCCAGCTGGTCTGTGCCTGCTCTGAGGACACGGCAAGGGGCCAGTAGCCTTGCGAGGGTTAACAAGTTAAAATATTTTACTCACATCAGCCATGGAGAAGGAGAAGGGGGACGCAGTCTTTGTTAGCGAGCCGCGACGGTGGCACTGAATTATCCTCAAAGTGAGCAAAGACGTTTAGTTTGTCTGGAAGCGTGACGTTGGTATCCGTAATGTGGCTATTTTTGTTTTTTGTAGTCCGTGATTTCCTGTAGACCCTGCCACATACGTCTTGTGTCTGAGTCGTTGAATTGCGACTCCACCTCGTACCTGTACCGGCATTTCGCTTGTTTGATTGCCTTAGGGAGGGAATAACTACACTGTTTAAATTCGGCCATGTTTCCAGACCTCTTTCTATGGTTAAATGCGGTGGATCGCGCTTTCAGTTTTGCGCAAATGCCGCCATCCATCCACGGTTTCTGGTTAGGGTAGGTTTTAATAGTCACAGTTGGTACAACATCTCCAATGCACTTCTTAATAAACACACTCACTCAGTCAGCGTATAGGTCAATGTTGTTCTCTGAGGCTGACCAGTACATTTTCCAGTCCACACGATCAAACAATCTTGAAGCGTGTCTTCCGATTGGTCAGACCAGCGTTGAATGGTTCTCGTCACTGGTCGTCACTGGTACATCCTGTTTGAGTTTCTGCCTATAAGACGGAATGAGCAAGATTGCGTTGTGTACTACATGTAATGATAGTGTGGAGCTTGTTGCATTTACATCAATGATAATTTATGTCACATATCCATTGCAGGGCAATTATCATACTGGAACAGTTTACTCGTTCAGAATGTAACTCAGAGAGAGTACAGATGCACACATCCGTTGGAATGCCAGCCACGAGAGGAATCAAGAACAGCGGAGGGAGAGAAAGTCAACCTCCTGCTATTTTGGATGCTACTGAGGTTGTTGTAAACAACTACATATTGCCGGAGGGGTTGGTTGGTGGGTGGGTGGGTGGGTGTGTGTGTGGGGAGAGAGCAAAAGAGCGATCTGTGTTAAAGAAAATTGATCCTATCTGAAATGCTCAGAGAACTTTAACTGAGATCAAAGCTGACGCTAAGATGCTTAGATCACCCAATGAAAATGAAGAGGGGATGGGAGAGGAGTGTCTTGTCCTATCTAATTACACATTTCAGACACCTCATGACCAATTATCTCCCCCTCAGTAGCATCTGCCCTTCGCATGACCGCAAAGCTAATGTCTGGTAAACTGACTGACTGAGAGAGAGAGAGAGAGAGAGAGAGAGAGAGAGAGAGAGAGAGAGAGAGAGAGAGAGAGAGAGAGAGAGAGAGAGAGAGAGAGAGAGAGAGAGAGAGAGAGAGAGAGAGAGAGAGAGAGAGAGAGAGAGAGAGAGCATCCTGAATGAAAGCACTCTGGGAGAGAATTCATCACTACTACTGTTTTTATTTACCACCTCAAAGTTGTTTGTGTTTTTACTCCTTTTCTCTGTCTTTTGCGTGACATGAAGGTGCTTGTCTAGTGCTTTGTGTGATGAAAAGGCTTGCATTCAGTGCATGAAAACAGTCCGGCTTGAAGGGCAAATACCTCCCCCTTTTCTCTTGCTTAATAACCCTCTTAAAAAGCCTCCTCATGCCCTTTTTTCACAAATATTCTTCCCATAGGTTTCCTATTTGAAGTGAAGACACACAGTTCCCACCAACAGCGTGTTTTGACCATCATAGTATTTTGTACCCAGCAGGCAGTGTGTATTCCAAATGGCACCCTATTCCGTATATAGTGCACAGCCCTGGTCAAAGTAGTGCACTATATATGGAATAGAGTGCTATTTGAGACTCATAAAGTGTCACAAGATCCTCTCCAGAGGGCATCTAGCCAATCATGGGGCCAGTCCTTGCCTGGGGGGCCCTGTTAACCACGTAGGCACAGAGGGGGGAACGTAGCGAGAGGGTGACCACTGCTAACGCCCGCCAAGGACTTGGGGCAAGGTTTTGTGTAAAGGCAGGCGAAGCAGCATACCATTACGCAGCATACCATAGTGCAGGTGCCCCATATCTCCTCAGGCGATTTGTGAAAGTGCACAGTCGAAAAATGTCAATACTAACAAGTTTGGGGTGGGTCTGCTGTGAATGGTAACTATTGGATTGGAAACACAGGGTATGGAGAATTCACTATGTATCCTCAGTTTTTTTTAACCTTTTAGACATTTAGTTACTTACAGTTACTGCATTCATCTTAACAATAATTTAAGCTTTCTGACGATATAAGACATGTCTATGTCACGGAAAGTTGGCTGTTGTTTACAACACCATTCTTGTCAAATATTGCGTAACACTGTCCCGATTTCTGGACACTGTTCCAGTATTAAGGTAGTATACTGTAGTATAGAAGTATAACACAACAACATCACACAGAGACAGACATTCAGGTACATCATCACTGTACATCTCCCAAGGTCATATGATTCAGGCAGTGTGATTAAGAAACAATAGCTTTTGTGTGTGGCATATTAC
The DNA here is from genome assembly GCF_034236695.1 of Oncorhynchus nerka. NCBI lineage: Eukaryota > Metazoa > Chordata > Actinopteri > Salmoniformes > Salmonidae > Oncorhynchus > Oncorhynchus nerka. The sequence continues at coordinate 72,497,259 of NC_088397.1, read as the reverse complement.
GGTATTACACTGTGAAACAGCAACAGCCCCTGCGAGAATTATGTTGCAACGAATTCATCAAATTCATCACCTATTAATGACTATTTAGAGTGTGTTTAACGCCAAGGACCCTTACAAATGAACCAGTGCAGCCACAGTGATGAGTTTATAAATTCACGATCATTGTTTGAATTAGATTAAGTTAGACTTGTTGTTATGGTGCTCTTTCTGTCATAGTGGAACTATATATGATTTGACACACACACTTCTTCATTCCTCTACTGAGCAGATGAAGGATAAGTGGCACAGATATACACACACACACACACTCACAGCACTAAGCCCCTCTTAACCCCCTCCCTGTGCACCTCTGCTGTGCCTGAGGTGCCAACTGGAGGTTTCTTCACCTGCCATTGGCAGCCTGCCACCCACTCCGGCACTCACCTCCACACACCCCCACACTCAACCCCACACACAGGTGGCCAGGGACAGGGGTGTCACGACTCCTCGTTGCCCGCCACCCGGCCCGGGTTCACGCTCCAACGCTCCCACAGCCAACTCTATCTCCTGCAAACACCTTGTTTGGTATCTCTTGCCTCCCGTTTTGTGATTTATAGAGCGGACCATTTTCGTTGGTGGTGGGGTGTATTCTTTTTGTGTGTAGGCAAATGGATCCGATGTGCATGCTCTCTAATGTTTGTTTCAAATGGAAAGGAGATCAGAAGAAGAGGTGGAATCATGCACGAGTTGTTTGAGCTCTTCCCACAGAAATGGCTGATAAAGTGATCAGGCTTGGCTGAAAGTGTTTACTGTATACATTACAAACTAACAAGATTTCAAAATCATTTAGGTATTTCAACATGTGTTGTCACCTTAGTTCCTTGTTTTTGTTTATATTTTAGGTTGGTCGGGGCGCGAGTTGGGGTGGGCATTCTATGTGTTGTTCTAGTTTTGGTTTTCTATCTGTTTGGCCTGGTATGGTTCTGAATCAGAGGCAGCTGTCAATCGTTGTCTCTGATTGAGAACCATACTTAGGCAGCCTGTTTTTCCCACTTGAGTTGTGGGTGATTGTTTTCTGTGTCTGTGTTTCCTACATACAGAACTGTTTCATTTTTCGTTTCTGTCTTTCACTTTGTTATTTTGTATTTTCGTGTTCAGTGACTTTTCATTAAAAATTATTAAAAATTAAGAACACTTACCACGCTGCACATTGGTTCGATCTTTTACACTCCTTGTCAGAGGAAGACGAATCGCGTTACATGTGTAGACATTTGTACATCTCAAATCAAAGTTTACTGGTCACGTGCACAGTTTTGCAGATGTTACAGCGGGTGCAGTGAAATGCTTATACTACTAGCTCCTAACAATGCAGTAAAATGTCAAACAGGTACACAAATAATACAAAATTAAACGAAATAAAGAAATCTCTTCTGTCTCAGGACTTTACTTCTAGAGATGAGACTATACTAACATTCAAATGATTCTGTGGAAATTATGGCTTGGAAATAATGATTCTCCATTGACATTGTTTTATGGTTTTCAAAATTCCCCGGTTTGTTTTATAGAAATTTGACAGCTGCCAACAACTGGTCATAGTAATTGTATTGAGTGAGAATTGTTTCTTTATTCTATTAAGATGTCTACCACGATCCGTGTGTTTATTCAACATAACTCACAAATAAAACTACGATCTGTGAAAATTAAATTACAATATAACCTTGATTCATAACTACGTAAAAATATTTCACAACTGAAACTGCTAACTCTAATGAACTTATCCTCTGCAGCAGATGTAACTCTGGGTCTTCCTTTCCTGTGTCAGTCCTTATGAGAGTCAGTTTCATCATAGCACTTGGTTTTTGCGACAGGCCTTGAAGAAACTTTTAAAGTTCTTGACATTTTCCGGATTGACTGACAGTGTCTTAAAGTAATGATGGACTGTTTCTCTTTGCTTATTTGAGCTGTTCTTGCCATAATATGGACTTGATATTTCCCCAAATAGCTATCTTCTGTATACCATCCCTACCTTGTCACAACACAAGGTCTGGGGGGCAAAGGTCACCGGCTTTCTATGCTACACTGAACGGGATTCATTATCATCAACCCCAGACTGTCTTGTCTGATTACACACACCTGATTCCCAATTCCCCTGATTAGTATGTTATATACAGTGGGGAGAACAAGTATATGATACACTGCCGATTTTGCAGGTTTTCCTGTCTGTCATTTTTATCATAGGTACACTTCAACTGTGAGAGACGGAATCTAAAACAAAAATCCAGAAAATCACATTGTATGATTTTTAAGTAATTCATTGCATTTTTTTGCATGGCATAAGTATTTGATACATCAGAAAAGCAGAACCTAATATTTGGTACAGAGACCTTTGTTTGCAATTACAGAGATCATACGTTTCCTGTAGTTCTTGACCAGGTTTGCACACACTGCAGCAGGGATTTTGGCCCACTCCTCCATACAGACCTTCTCCAGATCCTTCAGGTTTCGGGGCTGTCGCTGGGCAATACGGACTTTCAGCTCCCTCCAAAGATTTTCTATTGGGTTCAGGTCTGGAGACTGGCTAGGCCACTCCAGGACCTTGAGATGCTTCTTACGGAGCCACTCCTTAGTTGCCCTGGCTGTGTGTTTCGGGTCCTTGTCATGCTGGAAGACCCAGCCACGACTCATCTTCAATGCTCTTACTGAGGGAAGGAGGTTGTTGACCAAGATCTCGCGATACATGGCCCCATCTATTCTCCCCTCAATACGGTGCAGTCGTCCTGTCCCCTTTGCAGAAAAGCATCACCAAAGAATGATGTTTCCACCTCCATGCTTCACGGTTGGGATGGTGTTCTTGGGGTTGTACTCATCCTTCTTCTTCCTCCAAACACGGCGAGTGGAGTTTAGACCAAAAAGCTCTATTTTTGTCTCATCAGACCACACGACCTTCTCCCATTCCTCCTCTGGATCATCCAGATGGTAATTGGCAAACTTCAGACGGGCCTGTACATGGGCTGGCTTGAGCAGGGGGACCTTGCGTACGCTTCAGGATTTTAATCTATGACGGCGTAGTGTGTTACTAATGGTTTTCTTTGAGACTGTGGTCCCAGCTCTCTTCAGGTCATTGACCAGGTCCTGCCGTGTAGTTCTGGGCTGATCCCTCACCTTCCTCATGATCATTGATGCCCCACGAGGTGAGATCTTGCATGGAGCCCCAGACCGAGGGTGATTGACCGTCATCTTGAACTTCTTCCATTTTCTAATAATTGCGCCAACAGTTGTTGCCTTCTCACCAAGCTGCTTGCCTATTGTCCTGTAGCCCATCCCAGCCTTGTGCAAGTCTACAATTTTATCCCTGATGTCCTTACACAGCTCTCTGGTCTTGGCCATTGTGGAGAGGTTGGAGTCTGTTTGATTGAGTGTGTGGACAGGTGTCTTTAATGCAGGTAACGAGTTCAAACAGGTGCAGTTAATACAGGTAATGAGTGGAGAACAGGAGGGCTTCTTAAAGAAAAACTAACAGGTCTGTGAGAGCCGGAATTCTTACTGGTTGGTAGGTGATCAAATATTTATGTCATGCAATAAAATGCTAATTAATTACTTAAAAATCATACAATGTGATTTTCTGGATTTTTGTTTTAGATTCCATCTCTCACAGTTGAAGTGTACCTATGATAAAAAATTACAGACCTCTACATGCTTTGTAAGTAGGAAAACCTGCAAAATCGGCAGTGTATCAAATACTTGTGCTCCCCACTGTATGTGCCCTCTGTTCCCTCTGGCTTTGTAGGTTTTATTGTTCTCATGTCCGTTGGTCGTGTGAGTACCTATGCGTTGGTGCAGCTGTTATGCTGCGTGCTTTATATATTGTGTATTACGGGTATCGTTCCGTGTCATTCAACATACCCTCGCTCTTATGTTTGGGTACATCCCAGTGTTTTTGTATACGTGTTTGTTTTGTCTCCAAATCCTTTATACCAGCATGACAGAACCGCAAAATGGAGACAGCAGGAAAGGCCGAGCTGGCAACCATTGTAGGGAAAGTACAGCACCACGAGAACTGTCTCTCCAGACTGGTATCGCCATGGACAGTGTGCTGGCAACTATCCTGCACTTGGAGGGGAGTGTGCAGTCCCTCCAGTCTCCAGCACCGATCCCGGTACCAGCTCCCACACTACAACCTATCGCCGTTCCATCGGAGCCGTTCCCTGGATTACCCTTGTCCCTCCCGGAGTGCTTCGACGGCGCACCAGCAAGATGCAAGGGGTTTCTTCTACAATGCGAACAGTACCTCGCTCACTACACTGGGGCTGTTTCCGGAGGAGACAGGGTTGCCACCGTCATCTCGACACTGACCGGACGGGCTCTGGACTGGGGTGCGGGTGGACCTGAGGTCGAGTCCTTCGAGCACTTCACCCTCCTCTTCTGCTCGGTGTTTGATCATCCTGTGGAGGGCCGAGAGGAGGGTGAGCGTCTACTTGGACTACGCCAGGGATCTAGGGCCATCTTGGAGTGCACCCTGGAGTTCCGGACCATCGCGGCCTCCACCGGATGGAACGTGTTGGCTCTGGTCACAGTTTTCCACTGCGGGAGGAGTTACAGCTGGAGTTGGCCTGCCGTGATGACAACCTGTCATTCAACCAGATCATCAACATGGCGATCCGGTTGGACAACCTCCTGCGGTTCCGAAGAAGACCTGCATGGAATTCAGAGCCCATGGCTTTTCCCTGCTGGAGGTGGGCTCGGCATGTTTGCCCGAGGCAGAGCATAGGAGAAGGAGGAATCTGGGCCTCTGCTTCTATTGTGGAGAAAGGGGTGTCTTCTCCCTGACCTGCTCTTTATCCGCGAGGAGGTGATAAGCCATGGAATTCCCTTGCGCCAACCCAGGTAAAAGGCAAGGTCTCCTCTCCTTGTCTGTCAAATCAACCAGTGTGTTTTCCCATTAAATTCCCTTAGTACCCTAGCCCTTCACTCCCGTTAGCTCTGAATGATTCCGGAGCTGCCGGGAATTTCTTAGTGTAAGTGGAGGTGTCTTGCGGTGTCTGTCAACACCAATACGTTTGAAAGTCTGGACTGTGCTCCTCAAGTGGATTTTCTGGAGGAGTACCAGGATCTGCACCGGGTTTTCTCAAAGACCCAGGCTACACGCCTGCCCATCGCCCCTGGGACTGTGCCATTGACCTGTTGTCTGACGCAACTCTCCCGAGAGGACATGTCTATCCCCTCTCCTATGTGGAGACCGAGGCCATGGAGTCCTATGTACAGGAGAGTCTCCAGCAGAGTTTTATCCACCTCTCTAAGTCACCAGCCTCCTCAAGCTTCTTTTTTGTCAAAATGAAAGATGGGGGACTGCGCCCCTGCATTGATTATCGAACACTGAACAAGGCCACCGTCAAGTTCAACTATCCTTTACCCATCAACCCAACCATCATTGAACAAATGCACGGGGCTTAGTACTCCATGAAGCTGGACTTGAGGAGCGCCTACATTCTGGTGCACATTCGTGCATGCGATGAATGGAAGACTGCTTTTTCCACGAACACGGGTCATTACGAGTATTATTGTGTAACTGGGAGTCCCGTGAGTGAAAACATCCGAAGATCATCAAAGGTAAGCGATTTAATCTATTGCTTTTCTGACTTTCGTTACCAATCTACTTGGCTGCTAGTGTTTGTAATATTTTGTCTACTGAGGGAGTTGTTTTTACATAAACGCTTGTAATGCTTTCGCCGAAACGCTGTATTGAAATCTGACACGCCAGGTGGATCAACAACAAGCTAAGCTGTGTTTTGCTATATTGCTAAATGTTTTTAGTAATTTAATTTGAATTTGGCGCGCTATATTTCAGCGGGTGTTGATGAAAATGATCCCGCTAAAGGGATGTGTGCGTCAAGAAGGTAAACTGCCTATTTCTCAGGCCCAGAAGCTAGAATATGCACATTAGGATAGAAAACACTCTAAAGTTTCCAAAACTGTCTAAATATTGTCTGTGAGTATAACAGAACTGATATTGCAGGCGAAAACATGAGGAAAATCCACCTAGGAAGTGCCTCTTATTTTGAAAGCTCCCTGTTCCATTGCATGCCTTCCCTCAATTTAATGCTACCGCTGTGTCAGATTTCATAAAAGCTTTACCGAAAAAGCAAACCATGCAATAATCTGAGTACAGCGCTCAGAGACCAAAACAAGCCAACAAGCTATACATATATCCGCCATGTTGTGGAGTGCACCAGTCCCTCCTGCAGCAAAGCACCCCACAACATTATTATGCTGCCACCTCCGTGCTTCACGGTTGGGATTGTGTTATTAGTCTTGCAAGCCTCCATCTTTTTCCTCCAAACATAACAATGGTCATTATGGCCAAACAGTTCTATCAGACCAGAGGACATTTCTCCAAAAAGTACGATCTTTGTCCTCATGTGCAGTTGCAAACTGTAGTCTGGCTTTTTTATGGCGGTTTTGGAGCAGTGGCTTGTTCCTTGCTGAGCGGCCTTTCAGGTTATGTCGATATCGGACTCTTTTGTACCTGTTTCCTCCAGCATCTTCACAAGGTCGTTTGCTGTTGTTCTAGGATTGATTTGCACTTTTCGCACCAAAGTACATTCATCTCTAGGAGACAGAATGCTTCTCCTTCCTTAGAGGTATGACGGCTGCGTGGTCCCATGGTGTTTATGCTTGCGTACTATTGTTTGTACAGATGAACGTGGTACCTTCAGGCGTTTGGAATTTGCTCCCAAGGATGAGGCAGACTTGTGGAGGTCTACAATTTTATTTCTGAGGTCTTGGCTGATTTTCCCATGATGTCAAGCAAAGAGGTACCGAGTTTGAAGGTAGGCCTGAAATACATCCACAGGTACACCTCCAATTGACTCAAATTATGTCAATTAGCCTATCAGAAGCTTCTAAAGCCATGACATCATCTTCTTAGTGTATGTAAACTTCTGACCCACTGGAATTGTGATACAGTGAATTATAAGTGAAATAATCTGTCTGTAAACAATTGTTGGAAAAATTGTCATGAATAAAGTAGATGTCCTAACCAACTTGCCAATACTATAGTTTTGTTAACAATAAATTTGTGGAGGGGTTGAAAAATGAGTTTTAATGACTCCAACTTCAACTGTATGTTATGATAATGGTTCATACGAAGTAATCTATGTAATAGATGGTAAACCAAGTTATTAAAATATGTAGGCTACCTAGGGTAAGGTATTGTTCTGAGAAAAAAATGAAGCATGAAATGACCGATTTAAAGTAATCCGGTGACAAGTTGATCAATGTTATTATTAAAATGTAAAACTGATGATGGCACATTAAAGTGCAGAAACACTACATGCACCGATTCACAAACACACAGGGAAGAAGTTAGCACATCATTAGGAATTGCAACCAGGTGCTATTGGCTTGGTTTCCACCATGTGGCACTCTTGCCTTCTTTTATTGAGTGACTTAATATCTTGATAATATTGATAAGTAACATGGTATTGGTCTTGTTTTGGTGTGTTCGGCGCAGTTGACTCAATATTTGTATTTTATTCCCACTGTTTCCACAGGCCTATCCATTCTGAGTCAACCTCACTGCTCTTGAACCCTACCGCAACTCCTACAGCAGTATATCTGTTGTTAAACCGTTCTCTTAGGTCACACCACTCCTCCATTGGCATTCTGCGGCTGCATGCACCATATTTAAGACTCTGTTGCTCGCCTTAAGTGTAGCGAGGGGCACTCCTCTGCCTTTTTGCAACAGTGAACATCTAAATAGAGCATAACGTGTGTGTGTGTGCATTTTTATGCTGATGCCATCCTTCAACCCTATTACAATGCCATTTAATGTGTTGCTTGCCTTGTACGCATTTGTGACTGAATATATTAACGTGTGTTACACATAAAAAAACACCCATAAACTACCCAGTCTATGACACAAGGCTCATCTCCATGATGGATAACTACCTGGAAATAAGAAGTGCTCCTGACAACAAATTATTATGATGATGTTTTAATGTGTTGTTATATTTGTCTCGCCTGCTTGTGAAGCCGAAGATAATGTTCCACATGTGCTTGGACAATAAAGTTTTTATTAATATAGTGACAGACTTATTCAGGGTTGAAGTTGAAAGTAGGCTTATATCTCCATGAATAACAAATACCCATAATACAATCCGACTGGATTATCTTTTTAACCTTTTCACACGTATCAACAAACGAGTGTGACCATTCTATAGTGCTCCCTGTTGTGTACAATCAAACCGGTGTGATTAGAACGCTTGATTAGAACGTCCATTTTTGATTGACGCAACATTCAGCATTTGAGCTGGCAACACTTTTTTTCACAGAAACATTTTGCACAAACATGGTCCTTACAAAGTTATGTCCAGAATGTGGTCAGTTTATTTTTGGATACAATGTTCAGACATTCACAGACATAACTACAGCATAACACAATCATCCAAACCGGAAAATGTAGGCTACATTTGTCCTAGCGCTAACTGAGGAAAGATTGACATAACACAAGCCGTCATATGTTTATAACTCTCAGTTGACAGAAACTACAATATGAATTGAATAATAGCAAATACTATTTGTAATGAATCACATCACAGGTGAGCTCACCATTGATCAAAATAATTGAGTAAAAACACTTTCTAGAAATCGAAAGTAATCCGACGATGGGTTGTTTGTGCAAGCCAGAAAATGTATCCTAAAGTTAATAAGAGGAGACAAGATCAACCAATCAAATTCAATCAAATTTATTGATAAAGCCCTTCTTACATCAGCTGATGTCACAAAGTGTCACGAACGTGAGGAGAGACTGACCAAGGCGCAGCAGATGTTGAGTTCGACATATTTATTATAAAGTGAAACTTAGCGAAACAAAACAATAAATCAAATAAACTAACAACGAAACGTGACTACGTGATGCACATGCACAAAACAAAAAATAATATCCCACAAATGCAGGTGGGGAAACAACCTACCAAAATATGATCCACCAATCAGAGGCAACGATAAACAGCTGCCTCTAATTGGGAACCATATTAGCACCCACATAGAAATATCTATACTAGATCACCCCCTAGTTCCCCCCCCCCCCCCAAAACCTGAAACCAAATGGGGAGGGAAGGGGGTTAGTGGCGGTGGCGGTGGCGGCTCCGGTGCAGGTCGTAGCCCCTGCCCAGACCCCGAATCCGGCCATGGCCCCGGGCTGAACGCCATGCCTGGACTGGGCATTGGCACCAAGGAGGGGTCCGGGCTTGGAGCGGGACAGGACGCCGTGCCTGGACAGGGCACCGGCGCAGAGGAAGGATCCTGCCATCGAGCGGGACGGGACACCGTGCCTGGACAGGGCACTGGTGCGTAGGAAGATTCCAGCCATGGGAGCGGGACTGGTCGCCGTGTCTGGACTGGGCACTGTTGCAGAGGAGAGCTCCTGAGGAGTGGATCATCGCAGGAGGTTCCAGACTGTGGACCGTCGCAGGAGTTTCCGGACTGTGGACCGTCGCAGGAGGTTCCGGACTGTGGACCGTCGCAGGAGGTTCCGGACTGTGGACCGTCGCAGGAGGTTCCGGACTGTGGACCGTCGCAGGAGGTTCTGGACTGTGAACCATCGCTGGGAGCTCTGGACTATGAACCATCGCCGGAAGCTCTGGACTGGGAAGGCGCACTGGAGGCCTGGTGCGTGGAGCCAGCACAGGTGGCACCGGACTGGTGACACGCACTTCAGGGAGAGTGCGGCGAGCAGGAATAGGACATACCGGACTGGGGAGGTGCACTGGAGGCCTGGAGTGTGGAGCTAGCACAGGTGGTACCGGACTGGTGACATGCAGAGCGAGTGCGGGGAGCAGGCACAGGACGTATCGGTCCGGGGACACGTACTTCAGGGCGAGTGCGAGGAGGAGACACAGGATGCACCGGACTGGGGAGGCACTCTGGAGGCCAGAAGCGTGGAGCCGGCCCAAGTTGCACCAGACTGCTAACCGGATCCTCTGGTCGGATGTTGAGCAGAACACACTTGCACAACATCTCTCTCATCTCTCTCTCTCCCAACTTCCCCATTGCCTCCCTGACAGTCTCTGGCTCTTCAGGGTGAGTGCAGGGAGCAGGCACAGGATGTACCGGGCTGGGTAGGCGGCCTGGTGGGTGGAGCTAGCACAGATGGTACCGGGCTGACAAGGCGCTCTTTAGCGCCTGCGCTGCAGCATACTCCTTGCCAGAAACTCTCTCCGGTATCTCTCATAAAATTCCTCTAGCGACTTCCTCATAGGCTCTGGCACTCTCCGCTGCTCGACCGCTAGCTCCGCCGACCACCCCTCGTGCCCGCTCCCAAAAAATATTGGTATTGTCCTTGGGCTTTCTGTGGGTGCCAACCCTGGCATCGTCGCTGTCCTCCATTGTTTCTTTCCGTCTGCCGCCAAGGATGGGTTTCGCATCCTCTCATGTTCTTCCAAGTCTAAAACTGCCTCACCTCATGTTCAAGCTGCTTGGTCCTAGGTTGATGGGATATTCTGTCACGAACGTCAGGAGAGACGGACCAAGGCGCAACGGATGTTGAGTTCCACATGTTTATTATAAAGTGAAACTTAGCAAAACATAACAATATATCAAATAAACTTACAACGAAACGTGACTACGTAGTGCACATGCAGAAAACACAAAATAACAACATACCAAAATATGATCCCCAATCAGAGGCAACGATAAACAGCTGCCTCTCATTAGCAACCATATTAGCACCCACATAGAAATATCTATACTAGATCACCCCCTAGTCATGCCCTGACCTACTACACCATAGAGAACTAAGAGCTCTCTATGGTCAGGGCGTGACAGTACCCCCACCTCCCAAAGGTGCCGACTCCGGCCGCAAAACCTGAAACCAAATGGGGAGTCAGACTGGAGGTTAGGGGGGGTGATTAGTGGCGGTGGCGGCTCCGATGCAGGTTGTAGCCCCGCCCAGACCCCGGATCCGGGCTGAATGCCGTGCCTGGACTGGGCATCGGCGCCAAGGAGGGCTCCGGCCATGGATCTGGGTTGGACGCCATGCCTGGACTGGGCACCGGCGCGGAGGGAAGCTCCTGCCATGGAGCTGGACTGGGCGCCGTGTCTGGAATGGGCACTGGCACAGAGGAAGACTCCAGCCATGGAACGGGACTGGGCACAAAATGCCTCCGACCTAAGTGTGTGTAAACAGTTGGTCCCGAACAAGATGGCATCCAGGCCTCAACGGTTTTTGAGTTATGGCCATTTTTCTGGGATTAAAGGTCAAAATGGAAAATAGAGCAATAATTTTTCCGCTTCACGACAAAGTAAATTAACCTACGTTGTCAATAAAAAAAGAACCAGCCATTTATCTATCGTAATTTAAGATAAATCGTACAATGTCAAATTGGTGATGTTCAAAAAAATGTAGTTTTTTTTAAGTTACAGATCCAGTTGCAGCGTGTTCAGACAAATTGTTTTGAATTGTGTTTCCGATCTATGCAAGATTTCTGTGATTTTCTGAAATAACACACACTCATTCAACCCTCTGTAAATAAGTCAGTTCTTAACATAAATACTTGAAACTCAAAATTCTATAAGTGCCTACCCAAAGGAGGATATGTGTTCACTTTCAGCTTCCTGTGTCAACCGGAAGTGCCTTAAAATGTTGTCATAGGTGCTGTTTCGAAGGGTTAAAAAGGTCTGATCTTTTCAAAACTTCCTGTGTTATTAGGCAACCCTCGTGAACTGTAAATCAGTCATTTCTCCCAACAGATGTCAAAGAAAAGCTCACACACACACACACACACACACCAAGGATGGAGTGACAAAGTGCGGTGCTTAAAGACACACAGAGCCTGCAATGGCATTTCCATATTCTCAAGGCCGTGCCGAGTTCAACAAGATGCCCCGCTTGACAGTAGCTCGCTCTGAGTGCAGCGAATTAAGCCTGGCCCTAAATTTAATTTGCTTTTGGGTGACAGTGGGAGAACCTTTAGGGTGAGAAACACAATTTGACCTCAGGAACGTTCCTGAGGTCCTCCCGATCTGTGCAAGCCTAACCTTGACCGTGTGGCATTAACCCTTAAGAGGAGGCCCACTACAATGATTTGCCCGCGAGGTGGTGGGAGCCCCCAACCAAATCTCGCTTAGTGCGCCCAAAACAGCAGGGCCGGCCCTAGCATTTATCTTTTCTATCACTTACTTGCAGCATTACTCCATAGCTGTTAAAAGAGACAGTTAGGAAAATGGAAAGAGATTATCCAAAAGGAGACAAGGATAAGGTCTGGCGAAGAAGATCTAAGGTAACTTTAGAAAGGACAATGAGAACAGACATAAAAATGTGTGGGGCAAGTAAAAGGAAATAGGCAATATGACACTGGTTGACGAGAGAGACTGCAAAGGACACAGTGGAGAAAAGGCGTGAGAAGTACAGCGGGCGCTAAACAAGAGAGAAAGACACGAGAAAGGGAAGGACAAGGGATGTTTGTATGAGAATGAGATAAGGCCATAGGGTAGTGCGAGATGGAGGACAGGTGAGGCTAGCGAGAAAGAGAGGACATGGCAGGCTAGCGAGGAGGAGAGAGTGGGAGCTGGAGAGGTAACTATTTTTTCCCCATCTCTCTCCACCTCTCTCTTTCTCTCTCTCGCTCTCCGTCTCACCTCTCTAGTGCTCCCTGGAACACAGTCCTGCCCTGTCAGGCCCCCACGCCCCATCTTCTGCTTCACAGGTAATTAAATGGATTTCCTGTCTTGTACTCGGGGAGAGAACATGACCCTGCACTCAGCAAGAGTGTGTTGAAAGGCACTCCAGGGCTGCTCTCTGCACCATCTGCATCTCTGTGTCCGAGCAGGGGCCCTAAACAAACAATGCACAGCAAGGCCCAAGTTATAGGGCCTTAACAAACTACAGGCCACCAGCCATATACAATGGAGCTAGCCTGGGATGGCAAGCTCTTGTGTAAATACAATTAAGTTAGCCTGGGATGGCAAGCTCTGATTTAAATACAATGAAGCTAGCCTGGGACAGCAAACTCTGGTTTAAATACCATGGAGGTAGCCTGGGACAGCATACACAAGTTTACAGTGGGGCAAAAAAGTATTTAGTCTGCCACCAATTGTGCAAGTTCTCCAACTTAAAAAGATGAGAGAGGCCTGTAATTTTCATCATAGGCACTTCAACGATGACAGACAATATGACAAAAAAAATCCAGAAAATCACATTGTAGGATTTTTAATAAATTTATTTGCAAATTATGGTGGAAAATAAGTACTTGGTCACTTACAAACAAGCAAGATTCCTGGCTCTCACAGACCTGTAACTTCTTCTTTAAGAGGTTCCTCTGTCCCCCACTCGTTACCTATATTAATGGCAGCTGTTTGAACTTGTTATCAGTATAAAAGACACCTGTCCACCACCTCAAACAGTCACACTCCAAACTCCACTATGGCCAAGACCAAAGAGCTGTCAAAGGACACCAGAAACAAAATTGTAGACCTGCACCAGGCTGGGAAGACTGAATCTGCAATAGGTAAGCAGCTTGGTTTGAGTCAAAAAGCTTGGTTTGGGTCAAAATGATCACAAGAACGGTGAGCAAAAGTCCCAGAACCACACGGGGGGACCTAGTGAATGACCTGCAGAGAGCTGGGACCAAAGTAACAAAGCCTACCATCAGTAACACACTACGCCGCCAGGGACTCAAATCCTGCAGTGCCAGACGTGTCCCCCTGCTTAAGCCAGTACATGTCCAGGCCCGTATGAAGTTTGCTAGAGAGCATTTGCATGATCCAGAAGAAGATTGGGAGAATGTAATATGGTCAGATGAAACCAAAATATAACTTTTTGGGAAAAACTCAACTCGTCGTGTTTGGAGGACAAAGAATGCTGAGTTGCATCCAAAGAACACCATGCCTACTGTGAAGCATGGGGGTGGAAACATCATGCTTTGGGGCTGTTTTTCTGCAAAGGGACCAGGACGACTGATCCATGTAAAGGAAAGAATGAATGGGGCCATGCATCATGAGATTTTGAGTGAAAACCTCCTTCCATCAGCAAGGGCATTGAAGATGAAATGTGGCTGGGTCTTTCAGCATGACAATGATCCCAAACACACCGCCCGGGCAACGAAGGAGTGGCTTCGTAAGAAGCATTTCAAGGTCCTGGAGTGGCCTAGCCAGTCTCCAGATCAGAACCCCATAGAAAATCTTTGGAGGGAGTTGAAAGTCCGTGTTGCCCAGCAACAGCCCCAAAACATCACTGCTCTAGAGGAGATCAGCATGGAGGAATGGGCCAAAATACCAGCAAAAGTGTGTGAAAACCTTGTGAAGACTTACAGAAAACATTTGACCTCTGTCATTGCCAACAAAGGGTATATAACAAAGTATTGAGATAAACTTTTGTTATTGACCAAATACTTATTTTCCATCATAATTTGCAAATAAATTCATATTTTTATATTATATATATTTTTTAAATATTTTTTTGCCCCACTGTATATACCATGAGCTAACCAGGATCAACATACTTAGGCTTAGATAGCACAGAGCTAACCGGGGACATATACATTTGAAAAAGGATTTTAAAGAACTGATTTTAGCATTAAAAGACTCCAAAAAATGGCCAATAATTTCAGGTCCAGGACCATCGTTGGGCTGCGGGTGTAAAAGATTCAGCAGACTGCTGGCATTACACATCTGGATAAAAGACTACTGTAGCTCTGCTGGAGTCACTTATATTGATAACTTTGACACCTTCTGGAAACAGAAGATGCTCTACAGAAATGACGGAGTCCATCCAAATCATCTTGGCTCCTGGACTCTGTCCACACCTTTCAAGGCTGCGTTGAAACAATGACTGGTAAATGATCCAAGACCAGCTCAGATAATCCCGACCATTGTGACAATGAGTCATAATGCTCTATCAAATGTACATGATCTTATGGGCATTGGCAAACACAATGTAAGTAATTAAATTTATGACCGCTAATTGCACCGAATACATCTGTTTATCCTACAGCTATTGTAAGCAGTAATCAAGAACCTATAAACCAGAGTTAAACTTAGCACTGAGGTGGTGTACAATAGTAGGAAGACCACTTTATGCAGCTCACCCTGCACTATCAGCTCCAATGTAAATAACATGAGTAAGGACACCTCTGATAAGCTTCCCAGTAAAGCATTAAAAACAATCAAGCAACCCAGAAAAGTACTAAAAATAGCCCATATTAATTTATGTAGCCGAAGAAACAAGGTCTATGAAGTCAATAACGTGCTTGTAACAGATTACATTCATATTATATCTCTGAAACTCACTTAGATAATATCTTTGATGATACAGAGGTAGCAATACATAGTTATAACATCTACCGAAAAGACAGAAATGCAAACGGGGGCGGTGTTGCCGTCTACATTCAGAACCACATTCCTGTAAAGCTTAGAGACGATCTAATGTTAAATACTGTTGAAGTAATATGTCTACAGGTTCATCTCTGTCTACAGGTTCATCTACAGGTTCCACTAAAGCCCATTCTTGTGAGAAGCTGTTAAAGACCACCAAGTGCTAACAGTCAGTATCTGGATAATATGTGTGAAATGCTTGATAATGTATGTGATATCAACCAAGAAGTATATTTTCTGGGGGATTTAAATATTGATTGGCTATCATCAAGCAGCCCACCCAGGAAAAACCTTAAAACTGTAACCAGTGCCTGCAACCTGGATCACATTGTCAGTCAACCTACCAGGGTAGTTACAAACAGCACAGGAATTAAATCATCAACATGTATTTATGTTTTGGAAACTCTAAAGTTTATTGTGTAACTGTGATTCTCGTGAGTGACAACATCTGGAGATCATCAAAGGTAAACAATTGATTTGATTGCTTTTCTGATTTTCGTGACCAAGCTACTTGATGCTAGGTGTTCATAATGTTTTGTTGAGCGATTGATAAACTTACACAAACGCTTGGACTGCTTTCGCTGTAAAGCATATTTTCAAAATCTGAGACGATGGTGGATTAACAAAAGGCTAAGCTGTGTTTTGCTATATTGCACTTGTGATTTCATGAATATAAATATTTTTTGTAATATTATTTGAATGTGGCGCTATGCAATTCAGCGGTTGTTGATTACAATTATCCCTCTAAAGGGATGGGTAGCGTCAAGAAGTTAATCCAGTTAGAGACAGGGGGCAGTATTTCCACTTTGGATGAATTGCGTGCCCATAGTGAACTGCATCAAAATCTGTCCTAAATTGCTAATATATGCATATCATTATTAATATTGGATAGAAAACACTCTGAAGTTTCTAAAACCGTTTGAATTATGTCTGTGAGTATAACAGAACTCACAGGGCAGGCAATCTTCCAAACAAGTTTTGAAATCCTGAAAGTTGGGGCAACTTTGACGTCATCGCCCCCTCCCTTCCCAACAAGTTATGGATCTGGAAATACTTCCTACGTCTTCCACTAGATGTCCTCATTCAGTAGAAAGTGTAATGGAGCATTTGCTGTGAACTTTGACCTAATGGGAGGGAAAGTAGTCGGTGTCGCAAGAGTCGCAAGAGAATGGCGCATCTCTCTTTGAGTGCTACGGCTGTTCCAATCAGCCCCAGATGAAAACGAATGATCCGGTTGGAATGTTATTGGATATATATGATTATAACATCCTGAAGATTGATTCTGCATTTAGTTTGACCAGTTTCTTCGACCTGTAATATGTCTTTTGGAAGTTTTCATGCAAAGTTATCCTGGACCAGAAGTCATTTTGGGGCATGTGAGCTGAAAGTGATAGCAAATGCTGCTACTTGGACACTAGAATTGAACATTATGTAACAAAACGATTTACTGTTGTACTAGGACTCCTTGCACTACATTCTGATGAAAGATCATCAAAGGTAAGGGAATATTCATGTTGTAATTTTGTATTTCTGTTCTGAGAAATATTGTTACGTCTGAGCACCGTCTCAGATTATTGCAATGTTAGGCTTTTTCCGTAACGTAAAAATGTGACACAGCGGTTGCATTAAGAACCAGTGTATCTTTAATTATATGTAGAACATGTATATTTAGTCAAAGTTTATGATGAGTATTTCTGTTATCTTGATTAGCTTTTTATAATTCCTCCGGATATTTTGGAGGATTTTCTGAACATGGCGTCAATGTAAACCGAGATTTATGGATATAAAATGCATATTATCGAACAAAACATAAATGTACTGTGTAACATGTCATATGACTGTCATCTGATGAAGATTTTCAAGAGGTTAGTGATTGATTTTTTTTTTATCCTGCTTTTGTGATTTTATCTTTTGCTAGAAAAAATGGCTACGTTTTTTCTTTGGTTTGGTGGTGGTCTAACACAAATATATCTTGTGTTTTCGCTGTAAAACATTTAAAAAATCTGACACGCTGGGTAGATGAATAAGGTGTTTATCTTTCATTTGAGGTATTGGACTTGTTAATGTGTGGAGGTTAAATATTTCTAAATAATATTTTTGCATTCCCTGCGCCACCTTTTCAGCTAAACAGGGGGATGGAGTTTACATTTACATTTACATTTAAGTCATTTAGCAGACACTCTTATCCAGAGCGACTTACAAATTGGTGCTTTCACCTTATGACATCCAGTGGAACAGCCACTTTACAATAGTGCATCTAAATCTTTTAACCTGTTGGGGCTAGCCCTGAATACTGCCCCTTCTGGAGGAATTCGGCACCCATATAAACCATGATAAATTTTTGTCAAAAGTTGGGGGGGGGGGGTGAGAAGGATTACTTTATCCTATCCTAGGTATTCCTTAAAGAGGTGGGGTTTCAGGTGTCTCCGGAAGGTGGTGATTGACTCCGCTGTCCTGGCGTCGTGAGGGAGTTTGTTCCACCATTGGGGGGCCAGAGCAGCGAACAGTTTTGACTGGGCTGAGCGGGAACTGTACTTCCTCAGTGGTAGGGAGGCGAGCAGGCCAGAGGTGGATGAACGCAGTGCCCTTGTTTGGGTGTAGGGCCTGATCAGAGCCTGGAGGTACTGAGGTGCCGTTCCCCTCACAGCTCCGTAGGCAAGCACCATGGTCTTGTAGCGGATGCAAGCTTCAACTGGAAGCCAGTGGAGAGAGCGGAGGAGCGGGGTGACGTGAGAGAACTTGGGAAGGTTGAACACCAGACGGGCTGCGGCGTTCTGGATGAGTTGTAGGGGTTTAATGGCACAGGCAGGGAGCCCAGCCAACAGCAAGTTGCAGTAATCCAGACGGGAGATGACAAGTGCCTGGATTAGGACCTGCGCCGCTTCCTGTGTGAGGCAGGGTCGTACTCTGCGGATGTTGTAGAGCATGAACCTACAGGAATGGGCCACCGCCTTGATGTTAGTTGAGAACGACAGGGTGTTGTCCAGGATCACGCCAAGGTTCTTAGCGCTCTGGGAGGAGGACACGATGGAGTTGTCAACCGTGATGGCGAGATCATGGAACGGGCAGTCCTTCCCGGGAGGAAGAGCAGCTCCGTCTTGCCGAGGTTCAGCTTGAGGTGGTGATCCGTCATCCACACTGATATGTCTGCCAGACATGCAGAGATGCGATTCGCCACCTGGTCATCAGAGGGGGAAAGGAGAAGATTAATTGTGTGTCGTCTGCATAGCAATGATAGGAGAGACCATGTGAGGTTATGACAGAGCCAAGTGACTTGGTGTATAGCGAGAATAGGAGAGGGCCTAGAACAGAGCCCTGGGGGACACCAGTGGTGAGAGCGCGTGGTGAGGAGACAGATTCTCGCCACGCCACCTGGTAGGAGCGACCTGTCAGGTAGGACGCAATCCAAGCATGGGCCGCGCCGGAGATGCCCAACTCGGAGAGGGTGGAGAGGAGGATCTGATGGTTCACAGTATCGAAGGCAGCCGATAGGTCTAGAAGGATGAGAGCAGAGGAGAGAGAGTTAGCTTTAGCAGTGCGGAGCGCCTCCGTGATACAGAGAAGAGCAGTCTCAGTTGAATGACTAGTCTTGAAACCTGACTGATTTGGATCAAGAAGGTCATTCTGAGAGAGATAGCGGGAGAGCTGGCCAAGGACGGCACGTTCAAGAGTTTTGGAGAGAAAAGAAAGAAGGGATACTGGTCTGTAGTTGTTGACATCGGAGGGATCGAGTGTAGGTTTTTTCAGAAGGGGTGCAACTCTCGCTCTCTTGAAGACGGGAGGGACGTAGCCAGCGGTCAGGGATGAGTTGATGAGCGAGGTGAGGTAAGGGAGAAGGTCACCGGAGATGGTCTGGAGAAGAGAGGAGGGGATAGGGTCAAGCGGGCAGATTGTTGGGCGGCCGGCCGTCACAAGACGCGAGATGTCATCTGGAGAGAGAGGGGAGAAAGAGGTCAGAGCACAGGGTAGGGCAGTGTGAGCAGAACCAGCGGTGTCGTTTGACTTAGCAAACGAGGATCGGATGTCGTCGACCTTCTTTTCAAAATGGTTGACGAAGTCATCTGCAGAGAGGGAGGAGGGGGGATTCAGGAGGGAGGAGAAGGTGGCAAAGAGCTTCCTAGGGTTAGAGGCAGATGCTTGGAATTTAGAGTGGTAGAAAGTGGCTTTAGCAGCAGAGACAGAGGAGGAAAATGTAGAGAGGAGGGAGTGAAAGGATGCCAGGTCCGCAGGGAGGCGAGTTTTCCTCCATTTCCGCTCGGCTGCCCGGAGCCCTGTTCTGTGAGCTCGCAATGAGTCGTCGAGCCACGGAGCGGGAGGGAGGACCGAGCCGGCCTGGAGGATAGGGGACATAGAGAGTCAAAGGATGCAGAAAGGGAGGAGAGGAGGGTTGAGGAGGCAGAATCAGGAGATAGGTTGGAGAAGGTTTGAGCAGATGGAAGAGGAGAGAGTAGCGGGGGAGAGAGCGAAGGTTGGGACGGCGCGATACCATCCGAGTAGGGGCAGTGTGGGAAGTGTTGGATGAGAGCAAGAGGGAAAAGGATACAAGGTAGTGGTCGGAGACTTGGAGGAGTTGCAATGAGGTTAGTGGAAGAACAGCATCTAGTAAAGATGAGGTCGAGCGTATTGCCTGCCTTGTGAGTAGGGGGAAGGTGAGAGGGTGAGGTCAAAGAGGAGAGGAGTGGAAAGAAGGAGGCAGAGAGGAATGAGTCAAAGGTAGACGTGGGGAGGTTAAAGTCGCCCAGAACTGTGAGAGGTGAGCCGTCCTCAGGAAAGTAGCTTATCAAGGCATCAAGCTCATTGATGAACTCTCCGAGGGAACCTGGAGGGCGATAAATGATAAGGATGTTAAGCTTGAAAGGGCTGGTAACTGTGACAGCATGGAATTCAAAGGAGGCGATAGACAGATGGGTAAGGGGAGAAAGAGAGAATGACCACTTGGGAGAGATGAGGATCCCGGTGCCACCACCCCGCTGACCAGAAGCTCTCGGGGTGTGCGAGAACACGTGGGCGGACGAAGAGAGAGCAGTAGGAGTAGCGGTGTTGTCTGTGGTGATCCATGTTTCCGTCAGTGCCAAGAAGTCGAGGGACTGGAGGGTGGCATAGGCTGAGATGAACTCTGCCTTGTTGGCCGCAGATCGGCAGTTCCAGAGGCTACCGGAGACCTGGAACTCCACGTGGGTCGTGCGCGCTGGGACCACCAGATTAGGGTGGCCACGCGGTGTGGAGCGTTTGTATGGTCTGTGCAGAGAGGAGAGAACAGGGATAGACAGACACATAGTTGACAGGCTAGAGAAGAGGCTACGCTAATGCAAAGGAGATTGGAATGACAAGTGGACTACACGTCTCGAATGTTCAGAAAGTTAAGCTTACGTAGCAAGAATCTAATTGACTAAAATGATTAAAATGATACAGTACTGCTGAGGTAGGCTAGCTGGCAGTGGCTGCGTTGTTGACTTTGTAGGCTAGCTGGCAGTGGCTGCGTTGTTGACACTACACTAATCAAGTCGTTCCGTTGAGTGTAAAGTTTCTACAATGCTGCTATTCGGGGGCTAGCTAGCAGTGTTGATTACGTTACGTTGCGTTAAAAGAACGACAATAGCTGGCTAGCTAACCTAGAAAATCGCTCTAGACTACACAATTATCTTTGAAACAAAGACGGCTATGTAGCTAGCTATGTAGCTAGCTACGATCAAACAAATCACACCGTTGGGACTGTAATGAAATGAAATTGTGATACTACCTGTGGAGCGAAGCGGAATGCGACCGGAATGCGAAAGTTCTATTCAGTAGACGTTGGCTAGCTGTTGGCTAGCTAGGAGTGACTCCTACGTTAAGGACGACAAATAGCTGGCTAGCTAACCTCGGTAAATTAAGATAATCGCTCTAAGACTACACACTCTAAACTACACAATTATCTTGGATACGAAGACAGCAAAGACAACTATGTAGCTAGCTAACACTACACTAATCAAGTCGTTCAGTTGAGTGTGATAGTTACTACAGTGCTACGGTAGACGGTGAACGTTAGCTAGCTGGCTAGCTGCTGGGCAGATAGGAGGACGACGAAATACGATAATTACGCAATTATCTTTGATACAAAGACGGCTATGTAGCTAGCTAAGAAGAAATTGCTAAGATTAGACAAATCAAACCGTTGTACTATAATGAAATGTAATGAAAAGTTATACAACCTGCAGACCGAAGCAGACCGAAGCGCGGATGCGACCGCTCGCTCCAACCCGGTTGCTGATTCCCTGGGGGAAACCCCTCGCCTTAACAAGTTTTAAGACGGAATGTAATATGTTCAATACCGGAGATAAATAATGAGGTGCGTGTCCTCAGCCACGCGCGCCACAAGACTACAGTTGAAATGAGAGCCACCTTGAAAAACTGCAATTACTAGTTCATTTTTCAAAACACAAGCTTGAAACCCTTTCTAACGACTGTTGACATCTAGTGGAAGCCATAGGAACTGCAATCTGGTAGGATTTCCTTTGAATTTCCCATAGACAACATTTCAATGGGTGGTGACCTCAAAAATAATATTCTGTATGGATTCTCCTCTGATTTTTACCTGCCATATCAGTTCTGTTATACTCACAGACATTATTTTGACGGTTTAGAAACTTCAGAGTGTTTTCTATCCAGTACTACCAATTATATGCATATAAAAACCCTATAAACACCCTGGTAGGTTGATTAATAACCTGAATACAGGAACTGGTGACTGGTGTCTGGTGAGAAGCTTCCTCTTGAGCAGGCAACTTGATGAAAATCAGTCAATATTCAGGTCCCCAAGAAAGTAGACCTCTCTGTTTACATCACATACACTATCAAACATTTCACACATATTATTTAGATACTGACTGTTAGCACATGGTGGTCTATAGCAACACCCCAAAAGAAATGGCTTTAGATGTGCCAGGTGAACCTGCAACCACAACACTTCAATAACACTTGCCATAAGATCTTCGCTAAGCATTACAGGAATATGACTCTGAATATACACTACCGTTCAAAGGTTTTGGGTCACTTAGAAATGTCCTTGTTTTTGAAAGAAAAGCACATTTTTTGTCCATTAAAATAACATCAAATTGATCAGAAATACAGTGTAGACTTTGTTAATGTTGTAAATGACTGATGTAGCTGGAAACTGCTGATTTTTTGGGGGAATATCTACATAGGCGTACAGAGGCCCATTATCAGCAACCATCACTCCTGTGTTCCAATGGCACGTTGTGTTAGCTAATCCAAGTTTATCATTTTAAAAGGCTAATTGATCATTAGGAAACCATTTTGCAATTATGTTAGCACAGCTGAAAACTGTTGTCCTGATTAAAGAAGCAATAAAACTGGCATTCTTAAGACAAGTTGATTATCTGGAGAATCAGCATTTGTGGGTTTGATTACAGGCTCAAAATAGCCAGAAACAAAGAACTTTCTTCTGAAACTCGTGAGTCTATTCTTGTTCTGAGAAATTAAGGCTATTCCATGCAAGAGATTGCCAAGAAACTGAAGATCTCACACTACGCTGTGTACTACTCCCTTCACAGAACAGTGCAAACTGGCTCTAAACAGAATAGAAAGAGGAGTGGGAGGCCCCGGTGCACAACTGAGCAAGAGGACAGGTACATTAGAGTGTCTAGATTGAGAAACAGACGCCTCACAAGTCCTCAACTGGCAGCTTCATTAATTAAATAGTACCCTCAGTCTCAACGTCAACAGTGCTTTTCTTTAAAAAACAAGGACATTTCCAAGTGACCCCAAACGTTTGAACGGTAGTGTATATAGCAACCCCACCCCATAAGCATTCCTGTCTCATCTATGAATGTTACATTCTTGTATTGCTACTCCTGTATCATCAAATGAATTATCTAAGTGAGTCTCAGTAATGGCTAATATATTATTTTATTTTTATTTTTTTTATTTCACCTTTATTTAACCAGGTAGGCAAGTTGAGAACAAGTTTTCATTTACAATTGCGACCTGGCCAAGATTAAGCAAAGCAGTTCGACACATACAACAACACAGAGTTACACATGGAGTAAAACAAACATACAGTCAATAATACAGTAGAAAAATAAATCTATATACGATGTGAGCAAATGAGGTGAGATAAGGGAGGTAAAGTCAAAAAAGGCCATGGTGGCGAAGTAAATACAATATAGCAAGTAAAACACTGGAATGGTAGATTTGCAGAGGAAGAATGTGCAAAGTAGAAATAAAAATAATGAGGTGCAAAGGAGCAAAATAAATAAATAAATACAGTAGGGGAAGAGATAGTTGTTTGGGCTAAATTATAGATGGGCTATGTACAGGTGCAGTAATCTGTGAGCTGCTCTGACAGCTGGTGCTTAAAGCTAGTGAGGGAGAAAAGTGTTTCCAGTTTCAGAGATTTTTGTAGTTCGTTCCAGTCATTGGCAGCAGAGAACTGGAAGGAAAGGCGGCCTAAGAAATAATTGGTTTTGGGGGTGACCAGAGAGATATACCTGCTGGAGCACGTCCTACAGGTGGGTGCTGCTATGGTGACCAGCGAGCTGAGATAAGGGGGGACTTTACCTAGCAGGGACTTGTAGATGACCTGGAGCCAGTGGGTTTGGCGACGAGTATGAAGTGAGGGCTAGCCAATGAGAGCGTACAGTATATGGGGCTTTGGTGACAAAACGGATGGCACTGTGATAGATTGCATCCAATTTATTGAGTAGGGTAATGGAGGCTATTTTGTAAATGACCTCGCCGAAGTCGAGGATCGGTAGGATGGTCAGTTTTACGAGGGTATGTTTGGCAGCATGAGTGAAGGATGCTTTCTTGCGAAATGGGAAGCCAATTCTAGATTTAACTTTGGATTGGAGATGTTTGATATGGGTCTGGAAGGAGAGTTTACAGTCTAACCAGACACCTAGGTATTTGTAGTTGTCCACATATTCTAAGTCAGAACCGTCCAGAGTAGTGATGCTGGACGGGCAGGCAGGTGCAGGCAGCGATTGGTTGAAGAGCATGCATTTAGTTTTACTTGTATTTAAGAGCAGATGGAGGCCACGGAAGGAGAGTTGTATGGCATTGAAGCTCGTCTGGAGGGTTGTTAACCTGTTGAATCTAGGGGTCATATATTTATTTTTGGAAAAATAAAGTTCCCAAAGTAAACAGGCTATTTTTCAGGACCAGAAAATAGAATATGCTTATAATTGACAGCTTAGGATAGAAAACACTCTAAAGTTCCCAAAACTGTAAAGATATTGTCTGAGAGTATAACAGAACTGATATTGCAGGCAAAATAATGAGAAAAATCCAATCAGGAACACAGCGGTTTCTAAATAAGAGTCCCTTCCTATGCTTCCCTATTGAGCAGTGAATGGGATATCAACGAGATTCCTTTTTCTATGGCTTCCTTAATGTGTCTAGTATCACAATACATAGTTTCAGGCTCTTATTTTGAAAAATGAGCCTGAGTGACAACATTGCGTCTGTGTCCACCTGATGGCTCTTTGTGTATTTCTCTTGCAAAAGACAGAGGTAGCCATTTTTCCACCCGGTCTTACTGAAAAAAGCTCTCTCCCGGTTGATATATTATCGAATAGGTATTTGAAAAACACCTTGAGGATTGATTATAAACAACGTTTTCCATGGAGCTAATTTGGAATATTTGTCGTGTTCGCAATTTCCGGTCGTTTTCTCAGCCAAACGTGAAGAACTAACGGAGCTATTTTTGGCTACTAAAACAACTTTCCTGGAAAAAAGGAACATTTGCTATTTAACCTTTTGTGACTAGGGGGCAGTATTTTCATTTTTGGAAAAATAATGTTCCCGTAGTAAACGGGATATTTTGTCAGGACAAGATGCTAGAATATGCATATAATTGACAGCTTAGGATAGAAACCCCTCTAAAGTTTCCAAAACTGTAAAAATATTGTCTGTGAGTATAACAGAACTGATATTGCAGGTGAAAGCCGGAGAAAAATCCAATCCACAAGTGCCTTATGTTTTGAAAGAGCTGCGTTCCAATGTGTCCCTATTGAGTAGTGAATGGGCTATCAACCAGATTACTTTTTCTCCGTATTCCCCAAGGTGTCTACAGCATTGTGACGTAGTTTTAAGCATTTATGTTGAAGAATACCCTTAAGCAGCTACATTGCGCAACTGGTCACCTGATGGCTCCCAGAGTGATTCTCACGTAAAATACAGAGGTAGCCATTATTCCAATCGGTCCTACTGAAAAACCAATTGTCCCGGTGGATATATTATCGAATAGGTATTTGAAAAACAGCTTGAGGATTGATTATAAACAACGTTTGCCATGTTTCTGTCGATATTATGGAGCTAATTTGGAATATTTTTCGGCGCAATTACCGGGCGATCTCTCAGCCAAACGTGAAGAACAAACGGAGCTATTTCGCCTACAAAAATAATATTTTGGGAAAAAATGAACTTTGGCTATCTAACTGGGAGTCTCGTGAGTGAAAACATCTGAAGCTCATCAAAGGTAAACAATTTAATTTGATTGCTTTTCTGATTTTCGTGTCAAGGTTGCCTGCTGCTAGCAAGGCATAATGCTATGCTAGGCTATCGATAAACTTACACAAATGCTTGTCTAGCTTTGGCTGTAAAGCATATTTTGAAAATCTGAGATGACAGGGTGATTAACAAAAGGCTAACCTGTGTCTCAATATAGGAATATTTATGTCCGTTGCGTTATGCTAATTAGTTTCAGGCGATGATTACGCTCCCTCATGCGGGTTTGGGAGTCACAAGAAGTTTTAAAGGAGCTAACCTGATTTGCTTACACTTTTGCCTACTTTTATTTACACTATGCAGAAATTGCTGCACCATTTCCTGGTTACAAAAATTTGAATAGTTCACTTAATTTCAGTTTTTTTTACAAAACAAGCAAGTATAGATAGTAGATAATCATTGTACCATCTAAACCGCTTTCACTCTGGTGGTAGCATTAGACGGAGTCTACAACCCACACAAGTGGCTCAGGTAGTGCAGCTCATCCAGGATGGCACGAAGGCAAGAAGGTTTGCTGTGTCTGTCAGCGTAGTGTCCAGAGCATGGAGGAGCTACCAGGAGACAGGCCAGTACATCAGGATACGTGGAGGAGGCCGTAGGAGGGCAACAACCCAGCAGCAGGACCGCTACCTCCGTGTTTGTGCAAGGAGGAGCAGGAGGAGCACTGCCAGAGCCCTGCAAAATGACCTCAAGCAGGCCACAAATGTGCATGTGTCTGCTCAAACGGTCAGAAACAGACTCCATGAGGGTGGTATGAGGGCCCGTCGTCCACAGGTGGGGGTTACAGCCCAACACCGTGCAGGACGTTTGGCATTTGCCAGAGAACACCAAGATTGGCAAATTCGCCACTGGCGCCCTGTACTCTTCACATATGAAAGCAGGTTCACACTGAGCACACATCGGACAATTTATTTATTTTTTATTATTATGATGTTTTCTTCTTGGGCCTCTATAACTATATATATTGTTTTTGTTGTTGTTGTGTGATTTGGATTAATTCCCTCTACCACACGGAACCCCACTAATCTACTGACGGAACGCAAGAGGTGGCTAACAACAGACCTCCATCCTATGCTAGCTTGCTACCGATGGCCTGGCTAGCTGTCTAAATCGCCGTGACCCCCAACCAACCTCTCCACTCACTGGACCCTTTTGATCACTCGACTAAGCATGCCTCTCCTTAATGTCAATATGTCTTGTCCATTGCTGTTCTGGTTAGTGTTTATTGGCTTATTTCACTGTAGAGCCTCTAGTCCTGCTCACTATACCTTATCCAACCTATTAGTTCCACCACCCACACATGCAATGACATCTCCTGGTTTCAATGATGTTTCTAGAGACAATATCTCTCTCTTCATCACTCAATACCTTGGTTTACCTCCACTGTATTCCAATCCTACCATACCTTTGTCTGTACATTATACCTTGATGCTATTTTATCGCCCCCAGAAACCTCCTTTTACTCTCTGTTCCAGACGTTCTAGACGACCAATTCTTATTGCTTTTAGCCGCACCCTTATTCTACTCCTCCTATGTTCCTCTGGCGATGTAGTGCCTAGCTCCACTCCTATTCCCCAGGCGCCCTCTTTTGACGACTTCTGTAAACGTAATAGCCTTGGTTTCATGCATGTTAACATTAGAAGCCTCCTCTCTAAGTTTGTTCTATTCACTGCTTTAGCACACTCTGCCAACCCGGATGTTCTAGCTGTGTCTGAATCCTGGCTTAGGAAGACCACCAAAAATTCATAAATTTTAATTCTAAACTACAACATTTTCAGACAAGATATAACTGCCAAAGGGGGCGGTGTTGCAATCTACTGCAAAGATAGCCTGCAGAGTTCTGTCCTACTATTCAGGTCTGTACCCAAACAATTTGAACTTCTACTTTTAAAAATCCACCTCTCTAAAAACAAGTCTCTCACCGTTGCCGCCTGCTATAGACCACCCTCTGCCCCCAGCTGTGCTCTGGACACCATATGTGAACTGATTGCCCCCCATCTATCTTCAGAGCTCGTGCTGCTAGGCGACCTAAACTGGAACATGCTTAACACCCCAGCCATCCTACAATCTAAACTTGATGCCCTCAATCTCACACAAATGATCAATGAACCTACCAGGTACCTCCCCAAAGCCTTAAACACGGGCACCCTCATAGATATCATCCTAACCAACTTCCCCTCTAAATACACCTCTGCTGTCTTCAACCAAGATCTCAGCGATCACTGCCTCATTGCCTGCATCCGTAATGGGTCAGCGGTCAAACGACCTCCACTCATCACTGTAAAACGCTCCCTGAAACACTTCAGCGAGCAGGCCTTTCTAATCGACCTGGCCGGGGTATCCTGGAAGGATATTGATCTCATCCCGTCAGTCTGCCTGGATATTTTTTTTAAATGCCTTCCTAACCATCTTAAATAAACATGCCCCATTCAAGAAATGTAGAACCAGGAACAGATATAGCCCTTGGTTCTCCCCAGACCTGACTGCCCTTAACCAACACAAAAACATCCTATGGCGTTCTGCATTAGCATCGAACAGCCCCCGTGATATGCAGCTGTTCAGGGAAGCTAGAAACCATTATACACAGGCAGTTAGAAAAGCCAAGGATAGCTTTTTCAAGCAGAAATTTGCTTCCTGCAACACTAACTCAAAAAAGGTCTGGGACACTGTAAATTCCATGGAGAATAAGAACACCTCCTCCCAGCTGCCCACTGCACTGAAGATAGGAAACACTGTCACCACTGATAAATCCACCATAATTGAGAATTTCAATAAGCATTTTTCTACGGCTGGCCATGCTTTCCACCTGGCTACTCCTACCCCGGTCAACAGCACTGCACCCCCAACAGCAACTCGCCCAAGCCTTCCCCATTTCTCCTTCTCCAAAATCCATTCAGCTGAAGTTCTGAAAGAGTTGCAAAATCTGGACCCCTACAAATCAGCCGGGCTAGACAATCTGGACCCTTTCTTTCTAAAATTATCTGCCGAAATTGTTGCCACCCCTATTACTAGCCTGTTCAACTTTCGTGTCGTCTGAGATTCCCAAAGATTGGAAAGCAGCTGCGGTCATCCCCCTCTTCAAAGGGGGGGACACTCTTGACCCAAACTGCTACAGACTTATATCTATCCTACCATGCCTTTCTAAGGTCTTCGAAAGCCAAGTCAACAAACAGATTACCGACCATTTCGAATCTCACCATACCTTCTCTGCTATGCAATCTGGTTTCAGAGCTGGTCCTGGGTGCACCTCAGCCACGCTCAAGGTCCTAAACGATATCTTAACCGCCATCGATAAGAAACATTACTGTGCAGCCGTATTCATTGATCTGGCCAAGGCTTTCGACTCTGTCAATCACCACATCCTCATCGGCAGACTCGACAGCCTTGGTTTCTCAAATGATTGCCTCGCCTGGTTCACCAACTACTTCTCTGATAGAGTTCAGTGTGTCAAATCGGAGGGTCTGCTGTCCGGACCTCTGGCAGTCTCTATTCGGGTGCCACAGGGTTCAATTCTTGGACTGACTCTCTTCTCTGTATACATATATGAGGTCGCTCTTGCTGCTGGTGAGTCTCTGATCCACCTCTACGCAGACGACACCATTCTGTATACTTCCGGCCCTTCTTTGGACACTGTGTTAACAACCCTCCAGGCAAGCTTCAATGCCATACAACTCTCCTTCCATGGCCTCCAATTGCTCTTAAATAAAAGTAAAACTAAATGCATGCTCTTCAACCGATCGCTACCTGCACCTACCCGCCTGTCCAACATCACTACCCTGGACGGCTCTGACTTAGAATACGTGGACAACTACAAATACTTAGGTGTCTGGTTAGACTGTAAACTCTCCTTCCAGACCCATATCAAACATCTCCAATCCAAAGTTTAATCTAGAATTGGCTTCCTATTTCGCAACAAAGCATCCTTCACTCATGCTGCCAAACATACCCTTGTAAAACTGACCATCCTACCAATCCTCGACTTTGGCGATGTCATTTACAAAATAGCCTCCAATACCCTACTCAACAAATTGGATGCAGTCTATCACAGTGCAATCCGTTTTGTCACCGAAGCCCCATATACTACCCACCATTGCGACCTGTGCGCTCTCGTTGGCTGGCCCTCGCTTCATACTCGTCGCCAAACCCACTGGCTCCATGTCATCTACAAGACCCTGCTAGGTAAAGTCCACCCTTATCTCAGCTCGCTGGTCACCATAGCATCTCCCACCTGTAGCACACGCTCCAGCAGGTATATCTCTCTAGTCACCCCAAAAACCAATTATTTCTTTGGCCGCCTCTCCTTCCAGTTCTCTGCTGCCAATGACTGGAACGAACTACAAAAATCTCTGAAACTGGAAACACTTATCTCCCTCACTAGCTTTAAGCACCAACTGTCAGAGCAGCTCACAGATTACTGCACCTGTACATAGCCCACCTATAATTTAGCCCAAACAACTATCTCTTTCCCAACTGTATTTTATTTATTTATTTATTTTGCTTCCATTGCAAAACTACCATTCCAGTGTTTTACTTGCTATATTGTATTTACTTCGCCACCATGGCCTTTTTTGACTTTACCACCCTTATCTCACCTCATTTGCTCACATTGTATATGGACTTGTTTATACTGTATTATTCACTGTATGTTTGTTTTACTCCATGTGTAACTCTGTGTCGTTGTATCTGTCGAACTGCTTTGCTTTATCTTGGCCAGGTCGCAATTGTAAATGAGAACTTGTTCTCAACTTGCCTACCTGGTTAAATAAAGGTGAAATAAAAAAAATATTTAAAAAATAAATGTGACAGACGTGACAGAGTCTGGAGACGCCGTAGAGAACGTTCTGCTGCCTGCAACATCCTCCAGCATGACCGGTTTGGCGGTGAGTCAGTCATGGTGTGGGGTGGCATTTCTTTGGGGGGCCGCACAGCCCTCCATGTGCTCGCCATAGGTAGCCTGACTGCCATTAGGTACCGAGATGAGATCCTCAGACCCCTTGTGAGACCATATGTTGGTGCGGTTGGCCCTGGGTTCCTCCTAATACAAGACAATGCTAGACCTCATGTGGCTGGAGTGTGTCAGCTGTTCCTGCAAGAGGAAGGCATTGATGCTATGGACTGGCACGCCCGTTGCCCAGACCTGAATCAAATTGAGCACATCTGGGACATCATGTCTCGCTCCATCCACCAACGCCGTTGCACCACAGACTGTCCAGGAGTTGGCGGATGCTTTAGTCCAGGTCTGGGAGGAGATCCCTCAGGAGACCATCCGCCACCTCATCAGGAGCATGCCCAGGTGTTGAAGGGAGGTCATACAGGCACGTGGAGGCCACACACACTACTGAGCCTAATTTGGACTTGTTTTAAGGACATTACATCAAAGTTGGATCAGCCTGTAGTGTGGTTTTCCACTTTCATTTTGAGTGTGACTCCAAATCCAGACCTCCATGGGTTGATACATTTCATTTGTATTGATAATTTTTGTGTGATTTTGTTGTCAGCACATTCAACTAAGTAAAGAAAAAAGTATTTAATAAGAATATTTCATTCATTCAGATCTAGGATGTGTTATTTTAGTGTTCCCTTTATTTTTTGAGCAGTGTACATACAGCGTCTTAGACTTGCTTTCACTGAAGAATGACAGACCTATAAACAAATTGTTATGTGAATTTAGTCTGGTTGCCCAAAAAGTTACATAATAAATAAATAAATATAATTTGTATTAGCTCTAACGACACCCAGAGCACAAGCTTGTTACCATAAACTCCAGGCATCCTGTCTTTCCTTTCAACAATCACAGTTGATTTATTGCACAATGTTTTATAAAATTGCTGATAGTTGATCATTGAGCTATAATGTGGTCAAAATCACATTATTTAGTGAAACTTTACAAACTGAATATTGTACAACATGCTGGTGCTACGCACTGGACACAACACCAACCAACATATTCCGCAAGGAAACCAAAAAGCTTACACGGATCATAAATATTAGGTGAGATTTTGTTTGTTTATTTAAGATTGCAGACTTTGAAAAGTTGACAGGTGGGAATGGTGCTGCAGTCAGAGACAGCCAGGGGAGATCACTGAAAAAAACCCAGAATGAATTAAGAGGTGATCTTGCATTCCGAGGGGCTGTTGTGCCTGGGCAAGGCTGGGGCTGTGTAAGTAATTGGGAATGCAGAACGTGAACGGAGCGGCACTGGGGGCAGAGTGCATTCAGCTCTGGTGTGGACCCGGTGCTCTGAGCTCTCTCATGAAGGAAGTAGGGAGAGTTCAACAACAGTTCAGGCAAAGAAAGGCACTCTGCGCCTGCCTACTTTGTTTTGACCTGTTTGATTGACGTAACTGGTTGCAACCGAAATTCAAAGAAACACTGAAATATGCTTTATTTTAACATTTCATTCGATTTCTCTTTTGTGTTACTAAAAACATTACGAACAACTTCCTATTATTGAGATGCATCCCCTTTAGCCCTTTAACAGCCTCAATTTATCGGGGCATGGACTCTACAAGGTCTCGAAAGCATTCCACGGGGATGCTGGCCCATGTTGACTCCAATGCTTCCACAGTTGTGTCAAGTTGGCTTGATGTCCTTTGGGTGGTGGAACATTCTTGATACACGGGAAACTGTTGAGTGTGAAAAACCTAGCAGCGTTGAAGTTCTTGACATACTCAAAATGGTGCGCCTGCTAACTACCTCCTTACCCCTTTTAAAGGCACTTAAATATTTTTCTTGCCCATTCACCCTCTTAATGGCACACATACACAATCTATGTTGTTTCAACTGTCTCAAGGCTTAATAATCATTATTTGTCTCCTCCCCTTCATCTACACTGACTGAAGTAGATTTAGACAGAGACATCCATAAGCGATCATAGTTTTCACCTGGTCAGTCTATGTCATGGAAAGAGCAGGTGTTCCTAATGTTTAGTAAATTCAGTGTATATTCATAACTATGTCAAGAATAGACTGATTTCTACTTATTATGATTCATTCGACCATGTTACTATGCTTTCTGTTAGCAACATGGTCCCGAATAAAATTCTTGCATTTTCCCATGTCGAGAATTGAATGCACGTATCACCAATTGCAACATGCCACAGACATTTACAACATAAAATAAATATGTCAAAAACAGGTTTTATACATATTTAGTAAAACATTGTTTATTTTAATATTATTGATTAACTATCACATAACTACTTAATGTGTGAGTATGTAGGAGAGTACAATTACTTTTAAGTGGCCTGACAGTATGATTTGTTACACATGTGTTATTAAAAGGACGGAACAAAACATTTACATTTACCACAATCTGTGCATATAATCAACATAACTCACAAATCAAACTATGAACTCTGAATACATTTAAATATTTGGTTATTAAAACTATGATCTGTAAATATTTCACAAATGAAACCATAATATTTTCCAAATTAAATCATGATCTGTATACAGTATGCAGTACCAGTCAAAGTTTAGACCCACCTACTCATTTAAAGGTTTCTCTTTATTTTTACCATTTTTTTACATTGCAAAATAATAGTGAAGGCATCAAAACTATGAAATAACACAGTTTAAAAAAGTGTTAAACAAATCAAAATATATTTAAGATTTGAGATTCTTCAAACAGCCACCCTTTGCCTTGATGACAGCTTTGCACACTCTTGCCATTCTCTCAACCAGCTTCACCTGGAATGCTTTTCCAACCGTCTTGAAGGAGTTCCCACATATGCTGAGCACTTGTTGGCTGCTTTTCCTTCACTCTGCGGTCCAACTCATCCCAAACCATCTCAATTGGGTTGAGCTAACATAGGCTAAAGTGATTAGCATGAGGTTGTAAGTAACAAGAACATTTCCCAGGACATAGACATATTTGATATTGGCAGGAAGCTTAAATTCTTGTTAATCTAACTGCACTGTTCAATTTACAGTAGCTATTACAGGGCTGTAGTCACAAAAGTTTAGGCACTTTACCATGTTTACTATGTACTGTAGGCTATGTTTACTTGTCAGACTGCACAGTAGACTAATTTTTATTTGTTTTATTTATTTAACCAGGCAAGTCAGTTACGAACAAATTCTTATTTTCAATGACAGCCTAGGAGCAGTGGGTTAACTGCCTGTTCAGGGGCAGAACGACAGATTTGTACCTTGTCAGCTCGGGGGTTTGAACTCGCAACCTTCCGGTTACTAGTCACACGCTCTAACCACGAGGCTACCCTGCCGCCCCTAATAAACATATACATTTTGAAACAGTTAAAAATAAAGATCTAATTCAATAACATATTTCTACCACGGTAGATGTTGTGTTTTTGGTTGATGGCCAATATTTAAAAGCATTGTGAATTCATTCGCTTTATTGTTTAATTATTTAAGGCTCCTTTCTCTTCTCTGTGCTGGAGTTCTTTTAAGAATAAAGTAGGCTAATGAAGGCAACAAATTGTTGCTTACTGGAACACCCAAAATATCCAATTGTTATAATAGGATTTTAAGCAATAGCCTACCCGCGTGTGGTCAACTATTTCAGTACCGTTTCGTGTTGCTCTGAGACAAGCATGGGGACTGGTCTTGATAAGTCAATGAGATGTTTATTTTCACTGAATCACCGTTTGGGTATTGATTAGCCTACAATTAGGGCTGTTCACAAAGTACTCTACTCCCGGCCGATCACAGATGCTGGAGACGAGAAGCAAGTACAGGGAGTGAACATTTAATGGAAAATGGGCATCAAACAAAACAAGAACAGCGTCTAGACGGTGGGAACAAAACGAGATGATGACAATAATGCTGACAATGGGAACCAACGGAGGAACATACAGATATAGATGGGGCAATCAACAAAGTGAAGGAGTCCAGGTGAGTCCAATGAGTGCTGATGAGCATAATGATGGTGATGGGTGTGCGTAATTAATGGTAGCCTGGCTCCCTCGAGTGCCAGAGAGGGAGAGCGGGAGCAGGCGTGACACATTGTTTCTTATGCTAGCGAATGGAGGATGCTTTTCCCCGTGGTTTATTTTCATGCCAGCCAAGTAGGCTATACTCCTCTTATAAATATAAGCAATGTGCTTAATATTAGGAAAGCTGAGAAATAAATGTAATAGGCCTAGCCTACAGATAGCTGATACTCCTCTTTTTAGTAGAGGCTCTCTCATCCCTCTGTTTTCTCACTCAATTGTATAGCCTATTGAAAGGTTGCGAACATGAGCTCAAAGGGCTCTCATGAAGTGTTGGATTCGATTTTTTCGAAAGACATTTGCATTGACATCAGAGTGATTAGAGGGACAATAGAGTGCTGAGTACGAGGCAGTTAGCAAGTTTGGTAGGCTACTAATGACCATCAGCAGCATCAGAGCTTGGAGAAGCAATTTGACTGCCTTCATGACGCGTGACCGCCGGTGTGGTGTTAATACGGTCACTGCAACAGCTCTAGGTGGATTCCATCCTCCTTATAGAGCATCCTCTAATTCCAAAAGGTTTCCAAGTTGTCTGTAAAAGTTACACCCAAGGAGCTGCAGTAGTCACATAGCCAGTTGTGAAGTGCTAGTAGCCTGCTAATACCTTCGAGAGCACAGGTCCAGAAATGGTAGGTCGTTTTTCTGGTATCCAGCAGGCCCAATCAATTCTTCAAAATCCTGTTTCATCCGTTCCGTGCTAAAATTCCTAATATCATTAAAATCCCACATGGACTACAAGAACAGTTGGGAGCAGGCTAGTAATATCCTATACTCAAGCCCTGGGTCTTACAGGATTCGTGCTCCTATGCCTCGCATTAATCAGGAGACCCGTCGAGAATAAACGTTGAAACAAAATAGATTCATATGAATGTTAAATGCAATCATTAGGACATACTATGCCAAGTCAGCCCACCAGCTAAGCTAAAAGTTAGCTAGCTATTAGATAATGTGACTAGGGGGCAGTATTTTCATTTTTGGAAAAATAACGTTCCCGTAGTAAACGGGATATTTTGTCAGGACAAGATGCTAGAATATGCATATAATTGACAGCTTAGCATTGAAAACACTCTAAAGTTTCCAAAACTGTAAAAATATTGTCTGTGAGTATAACAGAACTGATATTGCAGGCGAAAGCCTGAGAAAAATCCAATCCGGAAGTGCCTCATGTTTTGAAAGCTCTGCGTTCCAATGCGTCCCTATTGAGCAGTGAATGGGGCTATCAACCAGATTACTTTTTCTCCGTATTCCCCAAGGTGTCTACAGCATCGTGATGTAGTTTTACGCATAAGCGGCTACATTGCGCAACTGGTCACCTGATGGATCCCAGAGTGATTCTCGCGTAAAATACAGAGGTAGCCATTATTCCAATCGGTCCTACTGAAAAACCAATTGACCCGGTGGATATATTATCGAATAGATATATGAAAAACACCTTGAGGATTGATTCTAAACAACGTTTGCCATGTTTCTGTCGATATTATGGAGTTAATTTGGATAAAAGTTTGGCGTTGTAATGACTGATTTTTCTGGGGGTTTTCTTAGCCAAATGTGATGAACAAAACGGAGCGATTTCTCCTACACAAATAATCTTTTTGGAAAAACGGAACATTTGCTATCTAACTGAGAGTCTCCTCATTGAAAACATCCAAAGTTCTTCAAAGGTAAATTATTTTATTTGAATGCTTTTCTTGTTTTTGTGAAAATGTTGCCTGCTGACTGCTAGGCTTAATGCTATGCTAGCTATCAATACTCCTACACAAATGCTTGGGTAGCTATGGTTGAAAAGCATATTTTGAAAATCTGAGATGACAGTGTTGGTAACCTCATAGTCCGACCCATCCCGGATCCGGTATCGTGACTACGGCTCAAGCTCATTAGCATAACGCACAATGCGAAAAAATATTCCTAAAAATATTTAACCTCCACACATTAACAAGTAAAATAGCTCAAATGAAAGATAAACAAGTTGTTTATCTACCCAGCAAGTCAGATTTCTAAAATGTTTTACGGCGAAAACATAGCACATATATATATTAGATCACCACCGAAACAAAAGGCAAGCGGCGGCCATTTTGTCCCAGAAAAAATAAAATTTAAAAGTAGGATTAAAAAATAAATAATTCACTAACCTTTTGAAAATCTTCATCAGATGACAGTAATATTACATGTTACACAGTACATTTAATTTTTTTTCAATAATATTGCTATATAATATCCATAAATCTCGGTTGACGACATTTAAAAAAAAAACATGCTACTCAAATGTCAGGAGAAATGATGATAGCTCCGACAGATAACGTCAGATAACAAGCAATAAACATGACTAAATATACATGTTCTACATATATTTACAAAGATACACTTCTTCTTAATGCAACCGCTGTATTACATTTATTTTTAACGTTACAGACATCGTTCACTGGGCTATACTATGAGTCGGCGCTCAGATATTAGCATATGTCTCCTCTACGTTTGGAGTCCACAGAAACCCAAAATAACCACATAAATATTCCCTTACCTTTGATGTTCTTCCATCAGAAGACGTAGAAGGAGTCATACTTACCCAATAAATCGTTTGGTTTCACGTTGTGTGTCCCTGTATTAGCATATGCTAACAGCTTCAGCTGGAATGCATCAAAAATGACTTCTGGTCCAGCACTCTGCGCATTAAAACTTCCAATTTACATATTATATGTCGATTAAACTGGTCAAACGATGTGCTTTATGATGTTTTTAACATGTAAAACAATGATCAGCGCGAACAGACAAACCGGCTTCGATTGGTGTATCTTGGAAAAGAACGTTCCCCAAATCGGCCGCGCGCAATAGAGTGCCTGTATTTGAGAAGGACACACGCAATGTCGCCCGCCAAACGTGCAGGGCTCGTGCAATTCTCACAATGAACGCGTCATTTGAAAGCAGACATCACGCTGAACGGATAGAGACTGTTCCTAGATCCGTAGCTGCCTGGGAAGGGTGTTGGCAATGACGTCAAAGTTGACCCAACTTTTCTATTGTTCACAGAGTGTTTGGGAGAATGGCTCTCCTGAGACTTCTGCTTTACATACAGACATAATTTAAACGGTTTTAGAAAGTTTAGAGTGTTTTCTATTCAATAATCATTTTTATATGCATATATTAGCAATTTTGGGAAAAAATATTTTCAGTTTACTATGGGTACGCACTTTCTCCAACAGGGGCAGTATAGAGGGAGAGTTCTAAGAGGTTTAACAAAAGGCTAAGCTTGTGAGTGAATATATTTCTTTCATTTCATTTGCGATTTTCATGAATAGTTAACGTTGCGTTATGGTATTGAGCTTGAGGCTATGATTACGCTACCGGATCCGGCATGGCTCCATGCAAGAAGTTAAGAGTTAAAGAAATCATTCATAAAATATTAGAGTTCATGACCTTACAGTTATAACAACTGACATAACACTGTTAGTCAAATCACAGAACGATGTTTAGCTATTTTAGAAATCTACTTTTACTACTTGGTAGTATCTCCTCATTGGTGGATGCTTCCAGTAGTTGTTATGTACGCTTTATGTCAGGTAATGAAGTATTATGTCAGTAAAGCATTGCCCAGCATTCTGCACAGAACTTGTCGATGGTGCTGCCCGACATCACCACCCACCCCCAGAGACTGGAAGTGAACAGCCAGCCCTGGCCTAATGACCCCACCATTAACAAGCAATTGAGACAAGGCAATAGAAATCTGTGGCTCACGCTCTGCATTCATTACAGTTAAGTGCGTGATGAGCGAGATGAAGAAGTAAACTGAGTGAAGCAGTCCATGGCAGCTCCATCGCAGACCATGATGTATTTGCGTAAATCAAACGCGAGACACCGCCTGCCCGCCACCACAGAGCCCTCACGGAATCTTTCTTCCTACACTATGTAAATGAGGACCTCGACCCAAATCAGATACCCGAGTCGTTCATTAATTGCAAATTACAGACCCCTGCACCCCAATCAACAGACTTTTAAAGTTTTCAGACACGTTTTAGATTTCAGACACATTTCTGAAAGAAAAATAAAGAAATGGGGAAAAGACGACGCAATCTTATGTAGGGCCCTATAAAATAAAATAAAAATTTTGTGTGTATGTATCCCACATCTGTTGCAAGGGGGTAAAGATGTTTACTAAAATAATAATTGCTAGACAAAAATGTAATGTAATGCAATGGCAATCCTGGTTATAGGTAACAATCCTTTGCACAAACTGCCGACATTATTACGCATATTAATTGTTAAAAATTGAAATTAATTGCTATATATATAAAGCAATTTAGGTGAGAGCATTGTAAATACTTTTAGCAGTTGATCTGCTTCTGTTCTTCTTTTTGAAGGATGGGTCCAGGCCTCGCAGGGGGCCTAGGGATCCGGGGGGAAGGTGGTGGTCTGCCGGTCACTGGGATGACAACCCAACTTGGGAGGAGCTTTAGTGGGTGGAATAGTGAAGAACAATTGGAGTGTTACTTAGTAGCAATGCAAATATCATGGTACAACTACAGTATATGGACACTCAATCACTATGGTACTTTTTAATGGTAAATTTACAAACATAAATGATGATAAATAGATTTTAAACTTGTATCTCATTATGGTAAATGGTGAAATAAGTATAACCAATTATAATTGTAAAGGCTGAGCAGATAATGAGAAAAGAAGAACAATATTTTCCTGAAGAAGGAATATAACGTCCATTGTTTCCAGGAAACTCCATTCAACAATTTTAGATGAAGTTGTGTGGAAAATGTATCTGAATGTGCAAATTGTCCTAACAGATCCACAAGGTAGATAGATGATTTTAAATGTTATTGGACCATAAACAGATATGGCTCATTAACCTTTACTGACCACATAATGATGATCCATGCTTCTTTGAAAATATTTATAATAAATGATCAACCCTGCAAGCAATACAAGACTCTATTATTATGGTGGGAGATTATAATACAGTTTTAAATACCTCAATAGACCGTATAGGAAATCACTCTACAAACTATCATCAATGTCATGCAGTTGCAATTTTAGCATGTCAATCCTGGTGGGGCAAAATATATATATTGCCAGCAATGCCTAATTAAGAGGGGAAAAGGCACACAATTATTAGCGTGAGGCACATGGGCTACTAACAGCTTACTACAAAACATACACTTACTAACGTTATTACTTTCTTAGCTACAGTATACATATCTCCCCGGCATATTATATCATTTATGCAGCAGCATACAATACATTTTTGGATTCACCTTGTGCTGTGCTCACTTCCTTCCAAACCACTTATTGTTGTGTAATGTTGTTGTCCAATGGCCGATGAGCACCGATACGTTTTATCTTCATTATTTATCTTCAAATGATAAGGATTTGCCAGTAGATTGTCGACTTGATTCATGATGATGACTGCTAGCTAAGATTTTGAAAGTATGATGTTGACATGATCTGACCAATCAAGCTACTGTACATAAAACGTGATTTGACATCATTTTATCTGTGGCCAATGACCTTGAGCCTTCTTGGATGGACACTTCTAATGTAATGCTCTGTCAGCAGCCAAAGGGCTAGAATTTTCTAGGTCTCCCCTCACATTTCGCGGCGACGTAGTTTCCCCATGAGTGACAGAACACTGAGCCAATGACGGTGCAATGCATCGTATTTTCTGCTGGCTTGCCTCACAACCACATAAAGCCCTGAGCTAGGCTGAAACACTGCATTTTAGAGCTGCCTTACTCAAGAAAACAAAAGAGAGACAACGTTTGTTAGCGGCTTTATTAACTCAGTTATATAATTTCTTTTACATTGTTTGCAAACTGATATGTGACACGTATTAATGCCAAAATAACATGCAAAATAGGCAACAATGGAAAGCAATTTAGGTCAAAGGAGTCCATACTAACAAAGGAAAAAGAAGGTCTAACAGAACAGATAGATAGCAATAAAAACTGTACGGTAGATGCTCAGAATAAGTAAAAACAAAAAGAAATGGAGGAACTTGTATGGAGGAACAAGTGCATAAAGCAAACTGGATGGAATATGGGGAAAAATGCACCACATTTTTTTTAAATCTTCAACATAGAAATGCTACCAAAAATAATTTATTAAAACTTGTTACAAATGACGGAGTCTCCTATGATGCACAAAATTATATTTTGAAAGAGGAAGCAAAATACTTTAGTGTGCCTTGAATTATAAATAAATCACAAAACGAATGATAATTTCCACCGGTCTTATGTCAATTGCTTATGTTTCTTAGCCCAAGTAAGTCTCTACTTATTATTGGTGTCCTTTAGTAGTGGTTTCTTTGCAGCAATTCGACCATGAAGGCCTGATTCACACAGGCTCCTCTGAACATTTGATGTTGAGATGTGTCTGTTACTTGAACTCTGTGACGAATCTATTTAGCCTGCAATTTCTGAGGCTGGTAACACTAATGAACTTATCCTCTGCAGCAGAGGTAACTCTGGGTCTTCCATTCCTGTGGCGGTCCTCATAAGAGCCAGTTTCATCATAGCACTTGATGGTTTTTGCGACTGCACTTCTTCAGATTTTCCTGATTGACTGACCTTCATGTCTTAAAGTAATGATGGGCTGTCATTTGTCTTTGCTTATTTGATCGGTTCTTGCCATAATATGGACTTGGTCTTTTACCAAATAAGGCTATCTTCTGCATACCTTGTCACAACACAACTGATTGGCTCAAACTGTCACGCTCTGATCTGTTTCACCTGTCTTTGTGCTTGTTTCCACCCTCCAGGTGTTGCCTATCTTCCCCATTATCCCCTGTGTACTTATACTTGTGTTTTCTGTTTGTCTGTTGCAAGTTCATCTTGTTTGTCAAGCTTGCCAGCGTTTGTCCTGTCAGCTCCTGTCTTTTCCCAGCATCTCATTTTCTTATACTCCTTGTTTTTGACCGTTGCCTGTCCTGACCCTTAACCCGCCTGCCTGACCACTCTGCCTGACCTGAACCCTGAGCCTGCCTGCCGTTGTATACATTTGCCTCTGTTGCTGTAATAAACATTACTTCGTCACGGTCTGCTTCTGGGTCTTACCTTATTCTGATACAAACGCATTAAGAATTCCAGGTGGCAGGTTGATTTAGAGAATGCCAAGAGTGTGCAAAGCTGTCATCAAGGCCGAGGGTGGCTATATATTTTGATTTGCTAAACACTTCTTTTGTTACTACATGATTCCATGTGTATAATTTCCTAGTGTTGATGTATTCACTATTATTCTACAATGCAGAAATAAAGAAAAACCCTTGAATGAGTAGGGCTTCTAAACTTTTGACCAGTCGTGTATGTAAAAACCTGTTTCTTGGCCCTATTTGCTTAGGGTCTTGCCTACACCTAGCGAACAGTTTTTTTTAAATGACATGAGAAATAAAATATTTTATTTGGA
This sequence comes from Oncorhynchus nerka, assembly GCF_034236695.1. Classification (NCBI taxonomy): domain Eukaryota; kingdom Metazoa; phylum Chordata; class Actinopteri; order Salmoniformes; family Salmonidae; genus Oncorhynchus; species Oncorhynchus nerka. The sequence goes on along the minus strand of NC_088397.1, from coordinate 72,455,042 downwards.
ATGGCAAGCTAGACAATTTATCGGGCCTATTTATATAATGAATATGAATTTGGAGGGACTAAATTATTAAATATTAGAGCATTACACCTCTCACTAAAGGCTTCAGTCCTACAAAAGTTATGCTGAAATCCAAACTGGTTCTCTAGCAAATTAGTAAGAATGTCTCACCCTATGTTCAAGGAAGGCCTTTTACCCTTTATTCACATTACAACCTCTCACTTTCAGTAATTTCAAAAGGAAATCATCTCCCAAATATCACTTTTTAAAACAAGCAATAGAAAGTTGGTTGCAACTTCAATTTAATCCACTAGAAAAGACAGAACAAATAATACAACAAATATTGTTGTCAAATATACTAATTGATGAAAAAACATCTAAATAATGTAAAATAAAAATAAAGGTATAATCTTCATAAATTATATCATAAATACGACTGGTGGAGTTATGTCATACATGCAGCTAATGATAACATGGAAATGTCTGTTCTACCCAAAATAACTAATTGCAGTATTACTGCAAAAATGGAATAGGAAAGTGGAAGGGGGAAAAAGTAAGGAACTTGTCTGTCGGCCCTGCATTAAAGACCATAATTGGTTAAATACATTTGTGCTAAATAAAAAAAGTATACCAGTTTCATTTAAGGCTTAAGAAATTGACAGCCGTGCCATATAGATTGTACAATAGTTCGGAAGAGATTTTTGATGTACCGATTCCATGGCACGTGGTTTATGAAGAGATACGCAAAACGACGCCAGACTCAAAAAAAGAAATCTAAATTTTTCTATTTAAATTATTATACAGAATTCTTGCAACCAATAGTGTTATTTATATGGGCAATACAACCTTCCCTGCTCTGCAGATTTTTCTGCAAAGAGGCAGAATCATTACATAATTTATTTTGGTACTGTCCATATGTAGCTTGTTCTTGGTCACAGGTCCAGCTGAAGATTTGGGAAAGAGGGATACCTAGTCAGTTGCACAAGTGAATGCATTCAACTGAAATGTGTATTCCACATTTAACTCAACCCCTCTGAATCAGAGAGGTGCGGGGGCTGCCATAATCAACATCCACGTCTTCGGCAGCCAGGGAACAGTGGGTTAACTGCCTTGCTCAGGCGCAGAACAACAGATTATTAACTTGTCAGCTCGGGGATTCAATCCAGCAACCTTTCGTTACTGGCCCAACGCTGTAACCACTAGGCTACCAATTTACTGCCTTCTGTAAGTTTAAAAAAAACATTGCCTTGTGCCTCGACATTTCGTTACCAAAAACCCACATACTGTATCTTTAAGATATTTTCAGATTTCTCTCCCTCATGTGGAGGGAGGATAATGAAAGTTCACAGACGTAACAAGTAAAGGTAGACGTATCAATTAGTAAGAGTTTTTACTGGTATAATATTTTGTATTATTATTAAGTGATTAAAATCGATAAGTGACTTTCCAAAAAATCCATAACTAGATTTCCGCAATTGAATTGGCTACAATGGAAAATCATAGTAGTCACAAACCACAGTTGGGTTCACCAGTTTGGACAACACAGAACAGTACAGCACAGTATAGTATGGCAAAGAAAAGTAGAGTATAGTTCAGTACAGTACAGCACAGCACAATAGAATATAGAGTCCAATAAAGAAGAAAAGTACAGTTCAGTGCTGTAGAGTTCAGTACAGTACACAGTAGAGCACACTAGAGTTTACACTCTATTCTACTGTAATACTAAACTCTACTGAACTGTACTGTACTGAACTATACTGTTATGCACTGTGCTGTACTCTACTGAGCTCTGCTGTGCTGTACTTTGATGTCCAAACTTGTGAAACATAGACGTCTATGACCAACCAAATTTGTGAGCAGAGCTCATTAAAATAATAGCCAGTGTGTAGAATAATACCCAAATATGCAAAGGAGGATATTGCATATGTACAGTATACCTTTGTGTACCTATTTAGGATACATCACCATGAAGATAATTACATTCATATCCATAATTATGCATTTCTGTTTTAGTTCAGATCAAGTGTACTGTCACCGGGTGTAAATCTTACTTCACTTATTGTAGTTCAATAAGGCAATGTGTATGTTCATAGCTGACATCCCATTCTTTCTGCAGACAGCAGGTGTATGCATATTTATGGTATTTGAAATAAGAACACTGGACATAATAGCACTGGACGAGCTTACCCCAGTGGACTTCCCATTTTGGGCTAACAGCAGAACTAACAGTGGAATTTAGCATTATTGTCACACGATTATTACTGACAATACCAATGGGAAGATGGTTAGCTGTAGCAGTACGATGATAACTGTAAAATAGTGGTAATGGAAGGAATTACCTGAGCATGGGTTGGAGGATTAAGAAGACGTGGTGTCTTGTGTCAGTCAGAGAGTGTGAGACTCATCTCATCCAATATCGAAGGAAATTGGCTTTCTGTAAGGAGACAGTTGTCTTATTACCACACTAAAACAGGTGAGAACACCAGCCATCTTCCCATACATTCATATTACATGACAGGTGAGTAGACATTAGTTTGTTAAATGCAAATCTCTATGGCATTCCTTTGTGTCTCCATCATTGTTTTGCAAGTGCCCCCAGGCCCAAACACAGCACATGAGCTCAAATTGAGATTCTTTCTCCGTTTTCCATTCCTCAGCTGTTTTCTCGAAACTGTGTGTGAGTGTGCGATGATTTACATATTTCTATGAAGGTGCGCTCCGTTCCCTCACAATCAGGATTTGTGTCTTGTGTCTCCTAAGTGGTTGTGTCTGGTGGCTCTATGTAATTCTCCTTTTAACTGTCAAATCAGCACAATGATACTCAGTTTCTCTGTGCCTCTTCCTAGTTAGTGAAATAACTAGTTCTGTAAAAAACACTTAATTTGGCCTATGATATCTGAACACACAGTCCCATATGCACATGCTTAATGACATGTGCACACATACACACTCAAACACAACCATTACACACAAACATTCACATTCAATCGTTTGGGCAGACGTGAAAGCCAGACAGAACACCCCATACTCACAATTTTCCTCAGAGATTCATCACACACACACACACACACACACGCACACATCCCTTAGAGAATGAAGCAGGAGGGGAGGGAGAGATGTGAATGAAGCTACATTGTAACCTCCACCTATGTAGCACTTCCCCACTGTGAGTTCAGCCTCTCCAATAAATCAGGTCTGCGGAATAATTATTTTTCCCATCTTCTGGACATACACTTATCGTAATGAAATGGCATGGGGGCCCTCCCTGTCACCCATTCAAGAGCAAGTCCTCCAACACAGCCAGCCTCAGGGGAAGGGAAGGGCTTACCATGTGGATTCAACCCGACTCAAACCCTGTTCAGCCGTCTCCCTTGCTTGGCACCTCCTTCTGCGCCAGCCACTCCAGGCTCAACCTAACTTCTGCTTTTCACTTTTTCATCCGCTAAACCAGGGGACCCCAAACTTTTTCCTGTGAGGGCCACATAACTTTTCCCTTCTCTGATGGGGGGCCGGTGTCAGTTTGTAACAGAAAAAGTGTGACGATCGTAGGGGAGCTTAAAAAATTTATTGTTTTCCAGAAAGCCACACATAACCAAATAACCCTTTCCGGGTTCTTTACAGAAAAAAAGTCAGGAAACAAATAATAACACTATTAATGAAATAAATAATAACTAAATAACCCTCTCTGAGTTCTTCACAGAAAAAACAGGAAATAAATAATATCTAAATAACTCTCTCTGGGTTCTTCATAGAAAAAAAAGCCATGGAACATTAACTTTCTGTCGTGCCATGCACAATCTTAACAGATAAAAGTTCAGCTCAGTTGTCAGAGCAGAATCTCTCTGACACATATGAGCAGTCTCTTAAAGTTCTTGTGTTCCTTCCTTATAATCCTTTTGTAGGTTCCAGTAGGCTTGTAGACACCGCTGTTTGCAGCTCTCTCTCATCAACTTCCCTGTGAAAACCACAAAAGAAGCAGGTTGAGAAACTGAACTAAGTGATACAGCACCTACACGGCACAATACATTTCACTACCAGTATGGTTGTAAAGATGGATTTTATCCCAGTAGATTTTATTATGATTATATTTGTTTATGCTCAGAATGACTCATTCAAGTCAGAAAAGTGAGTTTACCTATGTATGTTCATCAGTGTGAACTGTGGGCCTGCATCTGGCTGGTGAGAAGTTGAATATCAGGTTCCATTCTAGTTACAGCCAGTCTCAAGCACTGATGCAAATGTTCATCTGTCAATCTTGATCTCATCGGGGTTTTCAGCAGTTTCATGCGAGAAAAGGTTTTCTCGCAGATATACGTGCTGCCAAAAACTGTGGACATTTTCATTGCTTGTTTTTTGATGTTTGGATATGTGGGAGGGCGGCATAGAAGTCAATGAGACTGTTGGGCTTGAATGCGTCTTTCAGAACATCACAGTTCTGTAACTCAGCCAACTCAAACTGATATGAAGGCTGGGCTTCATCAATGTCGGCAACAAAGGGGTTCTGAAAAAGACGGATTTCTTTTGCATGAACATGTAGTTCACTGAATCGCACACCGAACTCCGCCTTCAGCATTTCCAGTGCTTCCACTCACTTTTCAACTGGGAACGGGACCGCTGGGTTCTCTGTCGACAGGTTTTGGGTAGCAGGAAGATGGACGAAGTTGCGCTTTTTCACTTGTTCCAAAAGCAGCGCTAATTTCACCTCAAATGCTTTTATGTGTGAATACATGTCGCAAATGAGTTTCCCCTCGCCTTGTAGCTGCAAGTTAAGGCTGTTAAGTATTTCTGTCACGTCTGTTAAAAATGCGAGGTGCCATTTCCATTCTGGGTCGATCAGCTCTGGGACCGTTTTGTCTTTTAAATGAAGAAATGTGTTAATTTCGGGTAGCAGCTCGTAAAACGCCTCAAAACTCTGCCCCGGCTCAGCCATCGGACCTCTGTGTAGTACAGCACATCTCCGTGCGTAGACTCCAGTTCAGACAGGAATTCTTGGAACTGCCTGTGTTTAAGTCCCTTTGCTCTGATGAAGTTTATGCACGACACCACAACCTTCATTACAGAATCCCACTTCAACACTTTGCAGCACAGTGCTTGCTGGTGAATTAGGCAGTGGACTCGTAGCGGGCGGTGAGACCCTTTTTCCAACTCCCGGTTCATGCGTCCTATTAGACCGCGAGTTTCGCCCACCATGCTAGGAGCCCCGTCAGTCGTGATGCTAGCTAGCTTTGACCAGTCCAGGTCCAACTTCTCCATGGTTTGGCACACTTTGTCAAAAATATCCTCTCCCGTTGTAGTCCCTTTGAGACTTTGGAGGGCTGCCAGCTCCTCGCATATCTCAAAGTTTGCGCTAACTCCACGAATAAAAATGAGCAGTTGCGCTGTGTCTTGCACGTCCGTGCTCTCATCCAGTGCTAATGAAAAAAGTCAAATTCTTTCGTCTTCTGCTGCAGCTGGGCATATACATTACTCCCGATTTCTTCAACGCGTCTGGTGATTGTACTCGCCGACAGACTTACGGCATTAAATGCATCTTTCTTCTCGGGACACACCTCCTCTGCGACAGCATCCATACATTTCTTAACAAACTCTCCGTCAGTGAAAGGCTTACCGCTTCTTGCTATCAGTTTAGCAACCCGAAAGCTGGCCCGAACGGATGCCTGGTTCAGCTGAGCTTGGCGTACAAATGTATTCTGCTGAGATAGTAGTCCACTTTTTAGCTTTGAGAGTTTGTCTGCTCGTATTTGGCCTTGCAAGCTATCGTACTTGTCTTTGTGACGGGATTCATAGTGTCGGCGAAGATTGTATTCTTTGAATACCGCCACCGTCTCTTGACAGATGAGACAAACAGCCTTTTCTTTGCATTGAACAAAAAAAAAATTGTTTGTCCACTGCAGGTTAAATACCCTGCATTCTGAATCAATTTTTCTCTTACCTAACCTTTTCGCCATTATTCCGTTCTCTCTTTGACAGGGCCGGGCCTAGGATTTTTTTTCTGGAGGCCAAATAGGAAAAAAATTCGATAGCGTCTCTGGTATTGTTCAGAGGGCCGGGCCAAATGTGCTGACGGGCCGTATCCGGCCCGCGGGCCGGAGTTTGGTGACCACTGCGCTAAACAGTTCCAATCCCGAGGAGATCCCCACCACTCTCTTTCAGACTCCCTATCTCTCTCTCTCGCACACAAATATTTTATAGGAGGCCTCCCTCCCGTGTAGGCAGCACAGTACAAGCCTGGAACCACGCTCCTACAATTTCCCCTTTCCTCTTCCCCATGCTATCTCCAAGTCTGGGCACAAACATCACAGGAAATGCTGTGCAGCCATAATGAGATGCCTTGCTGAGTTATATCCCCTCATGTCATTTCCCAAAGCACCAACTCACCCATGTTCTAGTTCCTGTTCGGTGGGGGGACTGGGGAGTTGGCTACATTGGTGTCGAGTGGCGGGATGACTACCAGAGCCCAACTCAAACGAAGAGGTAGGAAGGTGTAAATGTGACAGGATTTCTCTATGGGAGCTTAAAGCAGTTGAAACAATAAAGTGTACTCACTGCCCCGGTTTCTATAAAAAGCTGAGTGGTGTGGCTGGAGAAATGTAACCACGATCATATTCATAGAGCTATGGGTGTAAGGACTGACCATCAATGATATAAAAATGATAGTGTTTTGAGGCTATATAGTGTTTGTTTACATGTAATTTGTTCAGAAAAATTGGAGTAAAACAAGCTTATATTTTCAATACTGATGGGGTAGGACAGATGAACTCATTAGGCATTTATAACTCATATTCTTTAAGAAGATAGAATGAGTACATATCATTAATGTAGTAATAATAGAAAATAGCATAGTGCTATACAATGAACAATGCCAATAAACGGCTAATCCCTAACAGTCATGCAAACATGCTCATGCATTCCAATGAAAAATACTAACTGTAGTGCTAACAGTAGTGCTAAAACTAGAGGGAGCACAGGATAATTAACAAGCTTAACACACACAGTAATTATACACAATAGACCACAAAACTTAGCTCCACATAATATGACACAGACCTCAAGGCACTTACATTCAGATCCATGCACAATTAAACATCAGACAGACAGGGATTCAGTCCACAGAAGAAAAAGTTCAGCAGGAGAGAACTGTGGTAGCGCTCATCAGGATGGGGAAAGCCCATTTCTGACCACACAGTGTGCTGGGGTCATAGACCAACTGAAACAGAAGTCCCGGGAATCAAGGCCACTGATAGGCTGAAGGAGATGTATGGATAAGTAATTGACGTGACCTTGACGGGTAGGTCATCATTGGGGCTCCCGAGTGGCGCAGCGGTCTAAGGCACTGCATCTCAGTGCTAGAGGCGTCACTTCAGACACTGGTCGATTTCAGGCTGTATCACATCTGGCCTTGATTGGGAGTCCTATAGGGCGGTGCACAATTGGCCCAGCGTCGTTAGGGTTTGGCCGGGGTATGCTGTCATTGTAAATAAGAATTTGTTCTTAACTGACTTGCCAAGTTAAATCATGGTCAAATAAATTGACCAATAAGACACTAACAAAAGTGGGGGTCTTCTAAATCGCAGACAAAGCTGACCAACTAACCAGAAGGGATGGCTAGAATCAGCTGGCTGTTTTAACAGTATGCATACATTTATATAAAGTATCTAACTACATAGTATGTAGCCACTCAGCCAAGCATCCCATCACGCTTCTATCATCCCCAGACTCTGTAGCTTCAGTGATTGGCCTATTTATTTATAACTTACAAAACTGTAACATGATATACACTGAATGTACAAAACATTAGGAACACCTTCCTAATATTGAGTTGAACACCCTTTTGCCCTCAGAACAGCCTTCATTTGTCAGAGCATGGACTACAAGGTGTTGAAAGCATTCTACAGGGATGGTGGCCCATGTTGACCCCAATGCTTCTCACAGTTGTGTCAAGTTGGCTGGATGTCCTTTGGGTGGTGGACCAGTATTGATACACACAGGAAATTGTTCAGAGTGAAAAACCCAGCAGCGGTGCGCCTGGCACCTACTAACATATCCCATTCAAAGGAACTTCAATATTCTGTCTTGTCCATTCACCCCCCGAATGACACATATACACAATCCATGTCTGAATTGTCTCAAGGCTTAAAAATCCTTCTTTAACCTGCCTCCTCCCATTCGTCTACACTGATTGAAGTTGATTTCAATAAGGGATCATAGCTTTCACCTGGCCAGTCTGTCATGGAAAGTGCATGTGTTTCTAATGTTTTGTGCCTTCAGTGTTGTCCCCCCCTATCCCGTGCTTGGCAGGGGCTGCTCACCCCCCATCGCCCATCCATGGGCACCTGGCTGATCAGGAGTTTGGCCTGGAAGGCAGTGCTCACATCTCCCCTCATCCACCAGGCATGTGTCATGGTTTCTCCTGCCAAGTCTAAGTTTCTCCTCATGTGTATTTTATGGCCATGACTGCAGACATATGGACTTGGCATATGCTCACGTGCCCATTAAATTAATATTTTCTGCCACGTTTCTGATGAGAAAACTCTCTGATAATCAGTACTCTGGAAAGTCGTACTCATGGAAAAGACTAGAAGATCCTGAGGCCAAGCAGACTTATTTATAAAATGCAGATAGGAATCATAACTGAATTTCATCATTTATACACACACTTCACCTAGCAAAATGGTGTCATTTTTTTCAGCCAGCCTTCTTGAAAGGAACATTCTTCAACATTATCTTGTTTCAAATAGTGTTTTATCAATGATATGATTCCAAAAGCACATTATTGTTTTCTGAAGTGAGCCCTGACATCAAAACCCTAAAACTTGTATAAGCAATATAGACAAGCTTAAAAGCCTTACTTGGCAATCGGACTGCAGCAGTAGAAGTGTTACAAGTTACAAGCTATGTGCATACTTCCTTTCATTCAAATGGAGTACTACATTTATTCTCTTCCCCGGAACACAGGGTGCTTTGATCGTGGTATCTCCAGTTCTCCATAGTCTTTAACCTGTTTCCCCTATTAATTAGAGTGAGGCAAACTGGGTGTCAATTAGCCTCTTATTTGGGCTTTGAGATCCATGCGTTTGTAAGACAGTGCACAGCCTCCCCCTCCTCTTCTCCTTCCTCCCTACTCACAGAGAATGTTCATCTTTGAGATGCACTAATGTTTTCAATTAATTGGCATCATTAGTAAAACGGTCGACCCACTGTGTGCAGAGAAATGATAAATGGGCAGGGGGAAACAGCCAAGCATCTTTGTGTTCTAACACAAAACATAAAACGTGAATGGTAAGGGTTTGGGCCCACAATTAGGGCACCAACACAGTTAAAAGACCCTCGCCATAACCCCATTTTTGACATTATTTAGTCAATTCAGTGTTGACTTTAAGAGGGGTTTTAACAGCTTAACCATTAATCAATTAATTGTGCAAATTAATCAATTATAAATGTAATTGAAAATGTGAAAGTAATTATGTTTGTCTTAATATACACTGACTTAAAATATATTTAATAGTCACATTAAATAGGAATCTAAATAAAGTTGAAGCTTGCATGCGAATAAGCAGCAGATATTTGAGTAAGAGCTGAGAAGATCTGTCTGATTTGAATGCTTATCACGGAAATATTTCTCTGTCTGTCCACCTCTTACTTAAAATACATGTGACTGTATATATAAGGCATTGATGGCCGTAAAGGATTTGTGTCACGTTCTGTCCATCGTTCGTATGTGTTTTCCCTGTTTTAGTGTTGGTCAGGACGTGAGCTGGGTGGGCATTCTATGTTGTGTGTCTGGTTTGTCTATTTCTATGTTTGGCCTGATATGGTTCTCAATCAGAGGCAGGTGTTAGTCATTGTCTCTGATTGGGAACCATATTTAGGTAGCCTGTTTTGTGTTGGGTTTTGTGGGTGATTGTTCCTGTCTCTGTGTTTGCACCAGATAGGACTGTTTAGGTTTTCACTTTTCTCGTTTTGTATAGTCTGTTCATGTATAGTCGTCTTTATTAAAAACATGAATAACCACCACGCTGCATTTTGGTCCGCCTCTCTTTCACCAGAAGAAAACCCTTACAATTTGTGACATAATTCTTGTTACGCATATCTGTATCTGAAGTTAGGATTTGACCCCAAATGAATGATTTATGAATGCTATGAGGCACAATTATCAAAGAGAAACGTGTGTGTGTATAGCCGACCATGGGTCTATCTTAAGGAGAAAAACAATTATATTCAGACTTGCACTTTATTGTATCAGTAGAATACAATAGAATAGAATATGACTTTAGTCTAAATATGCAATACGTTTTATAAATCCATTTTATTTTAAGGGTTTCCACTAGTTACCACAGCCACATAGTCAAAATTGGCTATATGTTTTCCCACTGTCTCATTTCAGTCTTATGTTCCAAAATTACAGAATCAGAGCTTCAAAATGGCATACACTGTAGTTGGAGGAAACATGGGGCAGTAATGCTGCTTTTAAAATCAACAAACGTATAATCCAGAGAAAAAGACATTCAAACATTTTTCTGCGATTTTCACACTTGCTCTACATTAATCCTTGGGAAACATATATGTAGAAAAAGTAATACTTTCACCAAATTGCCCAAATGGATTCTCTGAACATTATCTCACCAAATTACACCATAAGGCAAAGCATTTACAGTATTACATAGCCTATTGTTGTATAATAATTGAACAGCTACAGTGCTATTCTTTGTTTATGCCCATTTAGCATCGTTCATACCCTCTAAAGCCTTAGTCCCACCCATCTCTTATAGAATTCACATTGAAACACATGTGGCCATTTGCTAAAGCAGTGAGGTAGTGCTTAAAAAAACAAATAAAATATTTCAACAATAAAATAATTTATGAACTTGAAGTGCTAAAGATAGTAGCCTACAATTAGGAAAAACTTAAAACACACAAACACATAAAGGATGAGGTAAAAACAATATCTAGACCCAGGCCTATATCATAAGATCCTTTGAGTAACTTTGGTTCAGGTTATGATATGAACAAAGGAATCTAGCCTGAGAGCATATTTCTGTCCTGCCATGTCATGTCCATGGCCTTTTCATTGCAAAAATTCCTGATCATCTCAAAAATATGTTTGCCAGGTTGTGTCCAGTCCAGGGGATGCTTTCACATCTCTGGGAGGAGGGACGTCAACATTGCACACCAGCTGGAAGCTCCTTGGCCACAACAACACCAGGATCCAGACAATTAAAGCTACAGTATAAAGGAGGAAAGCAGGCAAAATTAGACAAGACATTAAAACCTTGCATACCAGAAATAACATTCATTGACTTCCAAGTCCAAGCACTAAGCTCAAAGGACAAAGGGCAACTTAAAAGGGTAGTTAAACATGACAAACTGGCAAACATGAAAAAGGTTATTATAATGTAATGCATGCTTTATTACATCAGCAATCCTTATTAACTTATTAACAGCAGAATGCAACTAGCCAGCTCAGCTAATTGTCTTAACGTTGGTTCGTCCCGCAATCAGCCGTCTGTAAACAATGGCTTGTTGCAGGACGAAGGATGCTGTTACCGGTGTATGGATTATGATGATTCACAGCAGACTGAAACACTTAATCAAAATAATCCTTCCCACTTGGCTTCAAACAACTTCAACCTGGTATTGAAAAATGTAGCTACACTTTGCATGTTGAAAATATTAGTAAATCCAATGGATCTTTCAAATATCCGCGGTAGCAGAGAGCAGGAGATGCAATTTGACAGAGAAGCTTTGAGTGACAGAATGCACTCTCTTTCTCGTGAATGTCCCAGCCCTCTCATTGTCTCAACCAATCATAGCTAGGCAAGATTATGTACTTTCTCTGTGTCTAAACAACTTTGTGATTTCACATTTTATCTATATTTACAGATTACATACCAGTTTGTAATTAAGGCACATGGAAGTTCACGAATGTTGATTAAAAACGTGTTTTTTTTTACATTCTAATGCCTCTCCTGTGAAGTACTTTTTTTGTAAAGGGTCACAAATTGTAAAGATTCAATATTTTTTTGTCTTAATTTATGGTTAGGGTTAGGCATAAGGTTAGCAGGCTAGTTGTTAAAGAAAGGGTTACGGTTTAAATCGCATGTTAAGAAGAGAAATTGTACAAATAGGTGGCCTGTATGACGTTGTGGCTGTAATAACTAGTGACGACCTAGAGTTAGCTTGACCCGAGTTTCTGCCCTGATGACATAGATGGCTTCATCAACAACGGAAATGTGTTATTTATTTTTAAAAATACCCGGTTTGATAAACTAGTAGGTTAATTACCCAGCCAAGCAGATACAGGTATTTTTTGGTTGTGAATTGCATTACCAAAAAGCTTTGTCCTTTCTTTAACAAAATGCAATTTACTACAGGGAGGACACTTTAATCAATATAAGGAAATCAGTTAATTAAAATAAATTCATTAGGCCCCAATCTAATTCATTAGGCCCCACTTGAATTAATATAAGGAAATCAGTTAATTCAAATAAATTCATTAGGCCCCAATCTATGGATTTCATATGACTGGGAATACAGATATGCATGTGTTGGTCGCAGATTTGTGTTTTTTTTAAAGTTAGGGGTATGTATCAGAAAACCAGTCAGTATCTGGTGTGACCACCATTTGGCTCATGCAGCGCAACACATCTCCTTCGCAGAGTTGATCAGGCTGTGGATTGTGGCCTGTGGAATGTTGTTCAACTTCTCTTCAAGTTATGTGCACACCCCAAACATGCTCAATGGGTGACACTGCATTGCTGGTAAGGTCTTGTAAGTAAGCGTTTCACACTAAGGTCTACACCTGTTGTATTCAGCGCATATGATAAATAAAATTTGATGTCTGGTGCTTATGCAGGCCATGGAAGAACTGGGACATTTTCAGCTTCCAGGAATTGTGTACAGATCCTTGCGACATGGGGATGCGCATTGTCATGCTGAAACATGAGCTGGGGAGCTTCAAGTTCCTCAGTGTCCAAATCACTAAAGACTTCTTAGGGTCTATTTTTCTACATTTCCACCTGACTGACATGCCCAAAGTAAACTGCCTGCTCAGGCTGTGAAGCCAGGATATGCATATAATTGGTACCATTGGAAAGAAAACCCTCTGAAGTTTGTAGAATTTTTTTTTAAATGTAGGAGATTCTAACACAATAGATATGGTAGGAGAAAATCCAAAGAAAAACCAACCAGAATGTATTTTTTTTGAGAGCCCGTGCTCTTTCAATGGAACGTATAGGGAAATAATGAAATCTAGCCCCCAGTATGCAATTCCTATGGCTTCCACTGGGTGTGAGTAGCCTTTGGTCAAGGTTTCAGGCTTGTTTCTTCCAAAACAAGTAAGAAATATCATTTTTACTACAGGGACACAGACTTGTGGACGCTCACCTGCTAATATCGATTTCCTATTGAACATAATTCTTTCCGTATGAAATATTATAGTTTAATTACATTCTGGGGTATCTGAGGATACAAAATAAACGTATTTTGACTTGTTGAAACGAAGTTTAGGGGTAAATCTTCAGATTCCTATCTTGACATGTTGAACGACTGGATTACTCAAATCGATGGCGCCAACTAAACAGACTTCTTGTTATATAAAGAAGGATTCTATTTAACAAAACGACACTACATGTTATAGCTGGGACCCTTTGGATGACAAATCAGAGGAAGATTTTCAAAAAGTAAGTGAATATTTAATTGCTATTTGTGAATTTATGAAACCTGTGCCGGTGGAAAAATATTTTGATGTGGGGTGCAGTCCTCAAACAATTACATGGCATACTTTCGCTGTTTAGCCTACTGTAAATCTGACAGTGCAGTTAGATTAACAAGAATTTAAGGTTTTAACCAATATAAGACACTTTTATGTACCTAAATGTTTAATATTCATAATGTTTATGATTATTTATTTGAAATGCGCACCCTCCAATTTCAACGGAATTTGTCCCGTTAGCGGGACGCCTAGCCTTATTAAATTGGTCCAAACACACACACACACAGTCGCGAAGACGGTTGAAAAAGTTTGTCATGGGCCCTCAAATCCTCAAAAAGTTCAACAGCTGAACCATTGAGAACATTTTGTCTACCAAGGCATCACTGCCTGGTATGGCAATAGCACGGCCCTCAATCGCATGGCGCTACAGAGGTTGGTGTGGCAAGTCCAGTACATCACTGAGGCCGAGCTCCCTGCGATGTATATCAAGCGGTGTGGTAGGAAGGCCTGAGAAATCGTCAAAGACTCCAACGACCCAAGCCATAGACTATTCTCTCTGCTTCTCCACGGCAAGCGGTGCATCAAGTCTGGCACCAACAGGCTCTTTAACAGCTACTATCCCTAAGCAAGATAAATAGCTACGCAGACTGAGTTAACCTTGTATCTTTATTGACCTTTTATTTTTATGCACACTCGCAGGGCCCTACACACACTCACTCACTCCATCAGGCCCTACACACACTCACTCACTCCATCATCTGCTCACACGCACATAAAATGCACATACATTTATACCGGCTCTACGCACATGCACACCCACTCACATACAAGCCGCTACTACTCTGTTTATCTTATATCCTGTTGCCTAGTCACCTTACCCCTATTATCAACCTCCAATCACTCCAGTAACCCTGCACATTGTAAATATGGTATTGGAACTGACCCTGTTGTAACGGCTGTCTTAGGTGGAAGAAGGAGAGGACCAAAGTGCAGCATGGTTAGTGTTCATCTTTTTAATAAACAACTGAACACTTCAAAAATACAAAACAACAAAGTGACAACCGAAACAGTTCTATCTGGTGCAGACACACAAAGACTGAAATTAACCACCCACAAAACACAAAGGAAAACAGGCTACCTAAGTTTGGTTCTCAATCAGGGACAACGATAGACAGCTGCCTCTGATTGAGAACCATATCAGGCCAAACACAGAAATAGAAAATATAGAAAAACTAACATAGACTGCCCACCCCAACTCACGCCCTGACCATACTATATAAAGACAAAACAAAGGAATAAAGGTCAGAACGTGACACCTGTTTAAAGTATGCTTACTTACTTAATTACTGTGTTCTTCATATTTCTTCATTTATTTTTTTTCTAGTATTAGTTTATTATTGATTATTGCATTGTTCGGTTTTGAATTTGCAGGAAATGCCTTTCACTGTACTTGTGCATGTGACATTAAAACTTGAAACTTGATGGCGGCGGATGAATGGCACAGCAATGGATCTTGTCACGGTATCTCTGTGCATTCAAATTGCCATCGATAAAATGCAATTGTGTTCGTTGTCCATAGCTTATGCCTGCCCATACCATAAGCCCACCACCACCATGGGGCACATTGTTGACAAAGTTGACGTCAGCAAACTGCCCGCCTACACAACGTCATAAACTATGTCTGCCATCTGCCCGGTACAGTTGAAACCGTGATTCGTCAGTGAAGAGCACACTTTTCCAGCATGCTAGTGGCCATCGGAGGTGAGCATTTGCCCACTGTAGGGAGTTACGACGCCAAACTGTAGTCAGGTTAAGACCCTGGTGAGGACAAAGAGCATATGAGCTTCCCTGAGATGGTTTCTGACAGCTTGTGCAGAAATTCTTCAGTTGGGCAAACCCACCGTTTCATCAACTGTCCGGGTGGCTGGTCTCAGACGATCCCGCAGGTGAAGAAGCCGGATGTGGGGGTCCTGGGCAGGCGTGCCCTTTAAAGCAACGGAAACTGCCAAGTCAATAAGTTGGGGATTTAGCAAAAGGAGTTTCGAGCCAGCATTTTGAAAGGTCAAATGAGGAGTAATTAATGATTTCCCTATTAGTGTTATTTGGGGGTGGGGGGATAACTCATTTGGCACATGCTCATCTATGCAACCAATGTCAAGCAAAATGATATTTTTCTTGGCGATGGAATGAGTTGGGTGTCTCGGTAAGATTAGTTTCTTATCCAAAAAACGAATAACGCTGAGATAAAATAATTATGTAATCAAATTATTTTTTCAAGATGAGGAAAGAAGGTGCATGGAAAACTATTTGAAATTGTGCAGGTCTGCAAATAATGACACCCATCTGAATATTAATTTGTAGGAAATATCATAAAATTAGAATCAGAATGCGCACAGAGCTGAAAAGTAGAACTTCCCCTTTGAGATTGGTTCACATCAATGATTTAACTGATTAATTGTATCTATTAATATTTATGCATGGGAAAATAAATCATTAATGAAATGTCAGAATTGAATAGATATCTTTCCTCCATTTCATCTTGACATGATAGTGTTTTGACAGCCTTCCTCCCAAAGTTACTCGTTCAGTCTTCTGAACAGTTTGTACAAGAACAGACTGCTCATGAATATTGAAATTCATACCCAGATCCAGGAAACTCAGACTATGATGGTTATATCACCACATTATTTCAAACTATCAAGCTGTATCAATAACTCATCTCAATTTTATACATCTAACAGAGATACATATTTCTACCAACATCACATATTCCCCTTAGTCATATAAAGTAGTTTAATTAATCTCAAAGGAAAAAGTGAGCGCATGTACAGATATTCAACCTTAGTAGGCATTGTGTGTATGTGAGATTATAAAGTTATACAGCATGCAACATTTATTCAAAATTTAAATTAACATAACACCCTGATTTGAATGACTGCTTTAGCCACCGTCTCTTACATGACTACTTTAGTCTCTGTTCCGACATTTAGTAAAACAACTTTCTTCCTGCCTCCAATAAGGGTGCTACTGTATGAGGCTGTCTCGACACTGAAGCCACAGTATTCATCTCCAATAGCTCTCTTGCAATACATTTAGTAAATATTTTCCAAATGGTTCCAAATCAAATCAAATTAAATCAAATGTATTTATATAGCCCTTCGTACAGCTGATATCTCAAAGTGATGTACAGAAACCCAGCCTAAAACCCCAAACAGCAAGCAATGCAGGTGTAGAAGCACGGTGGCTAGGAAAACTCCCTAGAAAGGCCAAAACCTAGGAAGAAACCTAGAGAGGAACCAGGCTATGTGGGGTGGCCAGTCCTCTTCTGGCTGTGCCGGGTGGAGATTATAACAGAACATGGCCAAGATGTTCAAATGTTCATAAATGACCAGCATGGTTAAATAATAATAATCACAGGCAGAACAGTTGAAACTGGAGCAGCAGCACGGCCAGGTGGACTGGGGACAGCAAGGAGTCATCATGCAAGGTAGTCCTGAGGCATGGTCTCTAGGGCTCACGTCCTCCGAGAGAGAGAAAGAAAGAGAGAAAGAGAGAATTAGAGAGAGCATACTTAAATTCACACAGGACACCGGATAGGACAGGAGAAGTACTCCAGATATAACAAACTGACCCTAGCCCCCCAACACATAATCTACTGCAGCATTAATACTGGAGGCTGAGACAGGAGGGGTCAGGAGACACTGTGGCACCATCCGATGACACCCGTGGACAGGGCCAAACAGGAAGGATATAACCCCACCCACTTTGCCAAAGCACAGCCCCCACACCACTAGAGGGATATCTTCAACCACCAACTTACCATCCTGAGACAAGGCCGAGTATAGCCCACAAAGATCTCCGCCACGGCACAACCCAAGGGGGGGCACCAACCCAGACAGGAAGATCACATCTTTGCTTCTCTTTAAGGTGGCCTCCTCATTGATTGGCCTAACTGAAACCTACATTGGTTCTCTCTTACCATGTGTCTCATAGCAGCATGTGACAAATAGAATCCCAATTAATCTCTCCCCCTTTTCTGACTGTAAAATCCATCTCTACGAATGTTGTCCTGCTGCCCTGTGATTCATTTGATACGATGAACATTAGTTGTTTTATTTTAATCGTGTCAAGTGCAGAGGAGTTATTAACAATCACACTCCCCTGCTCTCTGGCATGTTGTCACTTACTATATGGTCTATTTCAATTTGGCTTAGTTTTGGTAGGTTATAATTATATTCCTCTGTGGTGGTATTGGCTATATGTGTAAAGATAGCTGAAACATCTCACTACCTTCAATACTTGAGGGATGAAGATGTAACATATTCTGGCATATTAATTACGGTACTTGTGAGGAAGAAAAAGGCAGATCATGCTTTTCATCCGATTGCTGCATATAGGTAGTAGGGCGTTCACTCACTTCTATACAGGGTAAAGAAAAACAGGGCATTTAAAGAGGGTGCTATGAAATTTGTCAACATTTTCTTTTCTTTATAAATTACATCAAGTTAATCATTAGATTGTTCTCTACAATATTATACACTTAATAGACGTGTACTTGACAGTGTTTATGAAATAAGAATGTTAATTTACTGTGTCTGTTGCTGGTTTAGACTCTTTGGTGTTCTAAGGTGGTACCATTTGGAGGTGTTTCTGCTGGTTGGACAAATCAACATCAACTTGAAACCTTTGTCATTATTACATCCTGATCTTGTCTTTCATTGCCTATATTGGCGTTCAATCTAAGTTGAGAGGGGCCGTTTCTATGGCGATTTAAAGGGAAAGACTCAGAAATACACAATGAAAACAGAAACAGATTGTCTTTGTGGAGGGTGGATAATGAAATTCGGTCTGTTAGCTTTGTAAATAAATATTTATTTAGCCCCTATTCAGTTTTGTAATCAGCGGACTTCATTTATACTGAACAAAAATATAAATGTAACATGCAACAATTTAAAAATGTTTATTTAGTTACAGCTAATATAAGGAAATCAGTCAAATGAAATAAATAAATTAGGCCCTAATCTATGAATTTCACATGAATTGGGAATACAGATATGCATCTGTTGGTCACAGATACCAGATACCCAAAAAATGGGCCTCACAATGGACCTCAGGATCTCATCACGGTATCTCTGTGCATTCAAATTGCCATTGATAAAATGCAATTGTGTTCTTGTCCGTAGCTTATGCCTGCCCATAACATAACACCACTGCCACCATGGGGCACTCTGTTAACAATGTTGCCATCACCAAACCGCTCACCCACATGACGCCATTCACGTGGTCTGTGTTTGCTAGGCCAGTTGGAAGTACTGCCAAATTCTCAAAAACGACATTGGAGGAGGCTTATTTTAGAGGAATTAACATGAAATTCTCTTTCAACAGCTCTGGTGGACATTCCTGCAGTCACCATGCCAATTGCATGCCCCCTCAAAACTTGAGACATCTGTGGCATCGTGTTGTGTGACAGTTTAGAGTTGCATTTTATTGTTCAGTGTAGAAAAAGCCCATGTTTACACTCACAAACCTGCAGCCACTAGTTAGCTTGTCAACTGAAGTTCGAAGTTAGCGCCGCACTGCCGCGGAGCAGCGCCACAGAGTTCTATTGAGCAGTGACCACTTTTTGATCATGCCTGTGATGATTCCATTCCATTCCATTCACTCTAAACATGCTAAATTATCAGAGTAAATAATCTGCAACTTTTTAAACGATATATGGTAGAGACATGGGGTGTGTTTTTCTGATGGAATTTTCTATTGTTTGGACATATTTGTATAAACCTTCAATTTATTAGTAATTTTATGGGTTAACACCCTATGCTGAGGGAGGCCAAATGATCCTGCTTGCTCTGGACTCCAGAGAAGTGACAATGGCACATGATATCCCTAGTTGATATTGACTGCTAACATTAATGACTTTCAGCTCAAAATGCAGGTGTAAAATGCAGTTTATTTCTGTATCTTGTTTTTACACAGCGATTGTGCGTGGTTTTTGCCCAGTGTGCGCGTGCATGTGTGTGCTTGGGGGTCGCAAGCTTTAAACTTCTCAGTTTTGAGGGTCGCCCGGTCAAACAGTTTAAAACCACTGAGCAAGCAAACAGATTGCTGATTTTTCTGTACAGCTATAGGATCGGGTGCAGCGCAAACATTAAATTGCACGGAGAGAGGATTGCCATAAATGTAGCTCCAAAAATGATCTGATGATCTAGATATGAACCTTGTACTTTGTAAGCTCACCAGCAATGGGGCATAAAGCTACTATTACTAGCATAGGCCTACCGATCTTTTGGTGTGTCATAATTGCTTGAAATTTATAATTTACTTATGAAGATTGCATTTGGAATTTGTAAAACGCATTATTAAATATTCAAAATGTGTTTTAGACAAAAGGGCTGTCTGGTAGCCTCAATAAATAGACAATGTTTTGTAGTTGAACAAGTTATTGCCTGTATATGTATATATATTTTTAGTTTCTTGCTCTTAGAATGCACAACTTGGATTTGACTCGTGGCTCGATCGGATTTACTTGGGACTCAACTTGAGACTTCACCTTGTGATAGCAAGTATACGTAAAAAATAAAAAATAAATGTCATTTTTTCAGGATCCTGTCTTTCAAAGATAATTCATAAAAATCCAAATAACTAAACAGATCTTCATTGCATAGGGTTTAAACACTGTTTCCTATGCTTGTTCAATGAACCATAAACAATTAATGAACAGGCACCTGTGGAACGGTGAATAAGACACCAACAGCTTACAGACCGTAAGCAATTATGGCCACAAAGAGGCCTTTCTAATGACTCTGAAAAACACCAAAAGAAAGATGCCCAGGGTCCCTGCTCATCTGCGTGAACGTGCTAAAAAGGCATGAGGACTGCAGATGTGGCCAGGGCAATAAATGGCAATGTCTGTACTGTGAGACGCCTAAGACAGAGCTACAGGGAGACAGGACTGACAGCTGATCGTCCTCGCAGTGGCAGACCGACCATGTGTAACAACACCTGCACAGGATCGGTACATCCGAACATCACACCTGCGGGACAGGTACAGGATGGTAACAACAACTGCCCGAGTTACACCAGGAACGCACAATCCCTCCATCAGTGCTCAGACTGTCCGCAATAGGCTGAGAGAGGCTGGACTGAGGGCTTGTAGGCCTGTTGTAAGGCAGGACCTCACCAGACATCACCGGCAACAACGACGCCTATGGGCACAAATCCCCCATCGCTGGACCGGACAGGACTGGCAAAAAGGGCTCTTCACTGACGAGTCGCGGTTTTGTCTCACCAGGGTTGATGGTCGGATTCGCGTTTATCGTCGAAGGAATCAGCGTTACACTGAGGGCTGTACTCTGGAGCGGGATCGATTTGGATGGTCCGTCATGGTCTTGGGTGGTGTGTCACCGCATCATCGGATTGAGCTTGTTGTCATTGCAGGCAATCTCAATGCGGTGCGTTACAGGGAAGACATCCTCCTCTCTCATGTGGTACCCTTCCTGCAGGCTCATCCTGACATGACCCTCCAGCATGACAATGCCACCAGCCATACTGATTATTCTGTGCGTGATTTCCTGCAAGACAGGAATGTCAGTGTTCTGCCATTGCCAGTGAAGAGCCCAGATCTCAATCCCATTGAGCACGTCTGGGACCTGTTACATCGGAGGGTGAGAGCTAGGCCCATTCCCGCCAGAAATGTCTGGGAACTTGCAGGTGCCTTGTTGGAAGAGTGTGGTAACATCTCACAGTAATAAGTGGCAAATGTGGTGTAGTCCATGAGGAGGAGATGCACTGCAGTACTTAATGCAGCTGGTGGCCACACCAGATACTGACTGTTACTTTTGATTTTGACCCCCCCTTTTGTTCAGGAACACATTATTCAATTTCTGTTAGTCACATGTCTGTGGAACCTGTTCAGTTTATGTCTCAGTTGTTGAATCTTATGTTTATACAAATATTTCCACGTTAAGTTTGTTAAAAATAAACGCAGTTGACAGTGAGAGGATGTTTCTTTTTTTGCAGAGTTTATATGCAATAGCATAAAATGTAACAGCTGTTTAAAGAAGAGGACCAAGGTGCAGCGTGGTATGGGTTCATGATTTTCGAATAGAACTGAACACTAGAACAAAAAACAACAAAGCAGAACAAACTAAACAGTTCTGTCTGGTGCAGACACACAAAACAGAAAATAACTACCCCCAAAACACAGGTGGGAAAAGGCTACCTAAGTATGGTTCTCAATCAGAGACAACGATAGCTGCCTCTGATTGAGAACCACACCTGGCCAAAGAAATAGAAAAAGAAAACATAGAACACACAACATAGAATGCCCACCCCAACTCACGCCCTGACCAAACCAAAATAGAGATAAAAGAAACTCCAAGGTCAGGGCGTGACAGTATCCCCCCCCCCCCCCCAAAGGTGCGGACTCCGGCCGCAAAACCTAAACCTCTAGGGGCGGCTCTGGTGCGGAACGTGGACCCAGCTCCACCATAGGCTTGGCCCACTTAGGTGGCGCCTCTGGAGTGGGGACCCTCGCCGCCGACCCCGGACTGGGGACCCTCGCAGCGGGCCCCGGACAGGAGGGCGACTCTGGCAGCTACGGACAGGAGGGCGACTCTGGCAGCTACGGACAGGAGGGCGACTCTGGCAGCTCCGGACAGGAGGGCGACTCTGGCAGCTCCGGACAGGAGGGCGACTCTGGCTGCTCCGGACAGGAGGGCGACTCTGGCAGCACCGGACAGGAAGGCGACTCTGGCAGCTCCGGACAGGAGGGCGACTCTGGCTGCCCCGGACAGGAGGGCGACTCTGGCTGCTCCGGACAGGAGGGCGACTCTGGCAGCACCGGACAGGAAGGCGACTCTGGCAGCTCCGGACAGGAGGGCGACTCTGGCAGCTCCGGACAGGAGGGCGACTCTGGCAGCTCCGGACAGGAGGGCGACTCTGGCTGCTCCGGACAGGAGGGCGACTCTGGCAGCACCGGACAGGAAGGCGACTCTAGCAGCTCCGGACAGGGCGCAGGCACAGGACTCACCAGGCTGGGGAGAACTACTGGAGGCCTGGTCCGTGGAGGAGGCACAGGATAGACCGGGCTGTGGGGGAGCACTGGAGATCTGGTGCGTAGCCTTGGCACCACTCTTCCAGGCTGAATGCCCAGTCTAGCCCGGAATGTGCGGGGAGCTGGGACAGGCCGCACTGGGTTCTACTGGCGAACTGGGACAACCGTGCTTAGAGCCGGCGCAGGATATCCTGGCCCGAGGAGACGCACTGGAGGTCTGGAGAGCAGGGCTGGCACCATCCGTCCTGGCTGGATCCTCACCCTAAGAACGCGTACTGGAGACCGCATAACCGCATAACACTGTGCATGACCAGTACGACGCCCGCCACGGTAATCACGGGGACTTGGCTCAGGTCTCCAACCTGACTCTGCCACACTTTTTTTAATAGAACTGAACACTAGAACAATAAACAACAAAGCAGAACAAACGAAACAGTTCTGTCTGGTGCAGACACACAAAACAGAAAACAACTACCCGCAAAATACAGGTGGGAAAAGGATCCCTAAGTATGGTTCTCAATCAAAGACAACAATAGACAGCTGCCTCTGTCACCGCAACTCACGCCCTGATAAAACCAAAATAAAGACATAAAAGGATCTCTAAGGTCAGGGCGTGACAAAAAAGTTTGGACACCTACTCTCACCTACTTTATTTTTACTATTTTCTACATTGTATAATAATATGAAGACATCAAATCTATGAAATAACACATATGGAATCATGTAGTAAGCAAAAAAGTGTTAAACAAATAAAAATATTTTATATTTGAGAGTTTTCAAATTAACCGCCCTTAGCCTTGATGACAGCTTTGCACAATCTTGGCATTCTCTCAAGCAGCTTCATGAGGTAGTCACCTGGAACACATTTGAACTAACAGGTGTGCCTTGTTAAAAGTTAATTTGTGGAATTTCTTTCCTTATTAATGCGTTTGAGCCAATCAGTTGCATTGTGATAATGTAGGGATGGTTTACAGAAGATAACCCTATTTGGTAAAAGACCAAGTCCATATTATGGCAAGAACAGCTCAAATATCAAGAGTTACCTCTCTGGAGGCTCTACCATAAAGACCTGATTGGTCGAGTGCTGCAGAGATGGTTGTCCTCCTGGAAGGTTCTCCATCTCCACAGAGGAACTCTGGAGCTCTGTCAGAGTGACTATCGGGTTCTTGGTCACCTCCCTGACCAAGGACCTTCTCCCCCGAATGCTCAGTTTGGCAGAGCAGCGAGTTATAGGAAGAATCTTGGGGGCTCAAACATTCTTCCATTTAAGAATGATGGAGGCCACTGTGTTCTTGCTGGCCTTCAATAATGCAGACATTTTAAGGTACCCTTCCCCAGATCTGTGCCTCGGCACAAACCTGTCTCTGAGCTCTACAGGCAATTCCTTCGACCTCATGGCTTGGTTTTTGCTCTGACATGCACTGTTAACTCTGGGACGTTATACAGACTAGATGTGTGCCTTACCAAATCATGTAAACAGGAAACAGGAAGCATCTGAGCTCAATTTCAAGTCTCATAGAAAAGGGTCTGAATAGTTTTGTAAATAAGGTATTTCTGATTTTTTTAAATGTAACATTTGCAAAAATCTCAAATCTGTTTTCGCTTTGTACTGGTACTGTAGGCTATGATTTCGCTGCAGAATTTGAGGGGATATTTTCAACAAACAACATATAAAAAGTGTTATTTTTGAATATTTTTGGAAGTGTCACCAGCATGTTTTTCTGTTTTGCAACAAGCATACTTCAGTATTGTATTAGTTTGTATAATACTTTGCATTGTATTGTACTCATGCTTCACTGGTGGCAGGTAGCCTAGCGGTTAAGAGCATTGGGTCAATAACTGAAAGGTCGCTGGTTTGAATCCCTAACCTGGCAAAATGTAAAAATCTGCCATTCTGCCTTTGAGCAAGGAAGATTAGCCTCTTTGGCGTCAATGGGACGCTACTGTCCCACCTGGCCAACATCCGGTGAAATTGCAGAGCGAGAAATTCAAATGACAAAAATCGTAATATTAAACATTCATGAAAATATAAGTGTAATACATCATTTGAAAGCTTAACTTCTTGTTAATCCAGCTGCTTTGTCAGATTTTAAAAAGGCTTTACGGCGAAAGCACACCATGCGATTATCTGAGGACAGCGCCCTGCACACAAAAGCATTACATACATTTCCAACCAAGCAGAGGCGTCACAAAAGTCAGGAGTAGAGATCAAATAAATAATTTACCTTTGAAGATCTTCATCTGGTTGAAATCACAAGGGTCCCAGATACATGACAAATTGTCCTTTTGTTCGATAAAGTCCTTCTTTATATCCCAAAAAAGTCAGTTTAGTTGGCGCGCTTGACTCAGTAATCCACCGGTTTCCCTCGTTCAAAATGCATACAAATGAATCCCCCTAGTTACCAATAAACTTCTTCCAAACAATTCAAACAACATTGCTAATCAATCCTGAGGTACCCTAATATGTAAAGAAACAATACAATTTAAGACAGAGAATAGTATATTAATTACCGGAGATAAATAACAAAGTGCGCGCCCTCACTGGAACGCGCTACAAACACTACAGCCAAAATGGGAGCCACTTAAAAAAACTACAAATTCTAGCTTATTATTCAAAAAACAAGCCTGAAACTATTTCTAAAGACTGTTGACAACTAGTGGAAGCCCTTGGAACTGCAAACTGGGAGGTATTACTTTTATATTCCCATTGCCAGCCATTGTAATCAGTGGTGAGCTGAAAGAAACTAATTCTGGATGGATTCTCAGGTTTTCGCCTGCCATATTAGTTCTGTTATACTCACAGATATTATTTTAACAGTTTTGGAAACTTTATAGTGTTTTCTATCCAATACTATCACTTAAATGCATCTCCTAGCTTGTGGGCCTGAGTAACAGCAAGTTTACTTTGGGCACCTCATTCATCCAAACTTCCGAATACTTCTCCCTACCCGAAGAAGTTCCCCTAAAAACAATGCTCCCTGGGCGCTGATGATGTGGATGTCAATTAACCCCCTAAAAACAATGTCCATGCCCCTGCGGATATCTAATTAGCATAATGAACAAATCCACATAAAAATCTCTCAGTTTAAGCTAGATACATGTTTCTTTGCGTCATACTTCCGCATCTGCAGTGAACGGTGAAAGACCTAGAACAGTGTTTTCTAGACCATGAGACATCACAGAAATCTTTTCCGTTTTTTGGGGAGGACTGTCTGTTGTTCTATGTAGTGAATCTGTTATGCATTGCATTTGTATGGGCTAATAGCAGTAAGGCCAATTCTCAAAAAAAAAAGTTTTATACTTCAAGGGTTACTAAAATAAAACATAATATAGCTAAATTATCCTTCGTAAGACTCTCTTAAAACAATCAGTGGTGGAAAAAGTACCCAATTTTCATACTTGAGTAAAAGTAAAGATACCTTAATAGATAATGACTCAAGAAAAAGTGAAAGTCACCCAGTAAACCACTACTTGAGTAAAAGTATTTGGTTTTAAATACACTTTAAGTATCAAAAGTAAATGTAATTGCTAAAATATACTTGAGTATCAACATTAAAAGTACAAGTATGAATAATAAAAAAATCCTTATATTAAGCAAAACAGACTGCACAATTTACTAGTTTAAAAAAATGTATGGATAGACAGGGGCACACTCTCACACTCAGACATAACTTACAAACTAAGCATTTATGTTGAGTGAGTCCGCAAGATCAGAGGCATTAGGGATGACCAGGGATGCTCTTTTGATAAATGTGTGAATTGGACCATTTTCTGTCCTGCTAAGAAATTCAAATTTAACGAGTACTTTTGGGTGTCAGGGAAAATGTATGGAGTAAAAAGTACATTATTTTCTTTATGAATGTAGTGAAGTAAAAGTTGTCAAAAATATAAATAGGAAAGTAAATTACTTTACACCACTGAAAACAATTCCATATATACTGATAAAAAAAATGTATGCAGCATGCAAAAATTTCAAAGATTTTACTGAGTTACATTTTATATAAGGAATTCACCCAGTTTAAATAATTGAATTAGGCCCTAATCTATGGATTTCACATGACTGGGCAGGGGTGCAACCATGAGTGGGCCTAGGAAGGAATAGGCCCACCCACTTGGAAGCCAGGCCCACCCACTGGGGAGCCATGCCCAGCCAAACATAATTTGTTTTCCCCCACAAAAGGGCTTTATTACAGACATAAATACTCCTCAGCACCCCACCCTGCACCCTCTGACAATCCTGCAGGTGAAAAGCTGGATGTGGAAGTGCTGGACTGGTGTGGTTACACGTGGTCTGCAGTTGTAAGGCCAGTTGGACGTACTGCCAAATTCTTTAAAACGACGTTGGAGGCAGTTATGGTATATAAACTAACATTTAATTATCTGGCAACAGCTCTGGGGACATTCCTGCAATCAGCATGCCAATTGCACACCTCTAAACTTGAGACATCTGTGGCATCGTGACAAAACAGCACATTTTGAAGTGGCCTTTCATTGTCCCCAGCATGAGGTGCACCTGTGTAAAAAAAAATCAGCTTCTTGATATGCCACACATATCAAGTGGATGGATTATCTTGGTAAAGAAGAAATGCTCAATGACAGGGATGTAAACAAATCTATGCACAGAATTTGAGAGAAATAACCTTTAAGTGCATATGGAACATTTCTGGGATTTGAAACATGGGACCAACAGTTTACATGTTGCGTTTTATATTTCTGCTCAGTGTAGTTTACTAATCCCCCCCCCTACTCAACTAGTCTAAAGAAGGCCAGTTTCATTGGTTCTTTAATCAGAACAACAGCTACCAGCTGTGATAACATAATTGCAAAAGGGTTTTCTACTGATCCAACTAGCCTTTTAAAATGATAAACTTGGATTAACAATGTGCCACTGGAACACAGGAGTGATGGTTGCTGATAATGGCCCTCTGCATGCCTATGTAGATATTCCATTGAAAATCAGCCGTTTCCAGCTACAATAGTCATTTAGAACATTAACACGGTCTTCACTGTATTTCTGTATTAGATGTTATTTTAATGGACAAAAAATGTGCTTTTCTTTCCAAAACAAGGACATTTCTAAGTGACCCCAAACTTTTGAATGGTAGTGTATGTCTGGATAAACCCATATACCATACATTGGTGTGAGACTCATAGTGGGGTAAAGGAGAAATAGAAATCAAATAAAGAAAGGTTGAGAACCCCTGTACTTAACTCTCTGTCACCAAAATCTGAGAGGGGGCGAGAGAGAGAGAGAATTTATAATGTTGCAGCCATGCTCCCCTCCATCTCCCTCTATGTGTCACTCCTCTGGTGTGAATGTAGCCTTGAGGGAAATGCCAGACAAGGACAAAAAGCTTGTGCTGATGCATTGATGGGGAGATAGATCTTGTTGCGAAGCGTGCTAAATGACAAAATGATATCTCATCAGAGAGCCACCCTGTGTGTCAGTGGAAGAGTGTACGGGTGCCTTAATGCCCATGGTTCTACAGGGGAGCAGAGTATTATACGTTGTGTTTCAGCCTTTGGTTTGGTATTGTGTAGAATATGTGTGCCTTAGTATAAAATGGACATAGAAGCCATAAACAGGCCCCTGCTTATAGACCAGCATCACCAAGCACTAGGGTCACTAGTGAGGTGGATGGCAGGAGAGGGATACACAGAGCAAACCCATGGCGCAATGGGCCAAAGGAATTCGGGGCAAACAATATACAAATAATACGTTAACTATCGACCGGTCAGCTGAAAAAAACTGGCGAGTATTGGCAGACAAGGAATCCCACTTTGAAGGGACTCCATAATGAAGCTGGTCAATTGCTCAGCTGTCCACAATCAATTGCACATAACAGTTCATTACAGCTGGGGACCATCTGAAGCCTGAGAAAGAGCGAGGCCAAACAAGCAGAGGTGTAGAGCTGGCCTAGCTAAGGCGAGAGGAGAGAAGAGGAAGGAGAGAAGGGAGAAGTATCGAGCGACTTGCGTAGGAGATATAAAAATGAAATGCAACGAGTGGTTGTGTGAAGGCATCTCTCATTAGACTCGGCGTTCCGAGGGTGTCAGTTTCCCCCTGCTAATAAAGGTGAGGTGTGCATGCTGGCACCCGCAGCCCAAGTTAACACCCCCTCACTTGGTGCACAGCGTTGGACCCGTGTTACTAAACAACTCTAAATGGAATGCAGTTGAAGGAAGGAGATGGATAACAATTGCTTGTTGGATCAACCTCACAGAGAAATATAGTTTTCTTCCTTGCTGGCTTGCTTGAGGAGCACAGGTTTCTGATGGAAACCATAGCTTATTTAATGAGCAAAACTTTACATTAGTGCTATAGGCCATAGAGACTGTGTGCAATAGAAATACAGAGCATAATCTGGGCCCCTTTTGCATGTTTTGTAATTTTGTATACTTTCTTTTGAATTAAATTTCAGACCATTCTTTCTAGTCAACCTTTCTATCACATTGCTTTAGTTTAGATTAGTTATCTTATGGAGACAGATGTTATGTATGAATAGGCTTTGGTAAAATATAAAATATACACTACCATTCAAAAGTTTGGGGTCACTTATAAATGTCCTTGTTTTTGAAAGAAAAACATTTTCTCTGTCCATTAAAATGACATCAAATTGATCAGAAATACAGTGTAGATATTTTTAATGTTGTAAATGACTATTGTAGCTGGAAACTATTGTAGCTGGCTGATTTATAAGGCGTACATAGGCCCATAATCAGCAACCATCACTCCTGTGTTCCAATGGCACGTTGTGTTAGTTACTCCAAGTTTATCATTTTTTTAGAGGCTAATTGATCATTAGAAACCCCTTTGGAATTATGGTAGCACAGCTGAAAACTGTTCCAATTAAAGAATAAATAAAACTGGCCTTCTTTAGCCTAATCGAGTATCTGGAGCATCAGCATTTGTGGGTTCGATTACAGGCTCAAATGGCCAGAAACAAATATTCTTGTTCCGAGAAATTAAATAGTACCCGCAAACACCATTCTCAACGTCAACAGTAAAGAGGCGACTCCGGGATGCTGGCCTTCTAGGCAGAGTTTCTCTGTCGAGTGTCTGTGTTCTTTTGCCCATCTTAATTATTTTTCCTTTATTGGCCTGTCTGAGATATGGCTTTTTCTTTGCAACTCTGCCTGGAAGGCCAGCATCCCGGAGTCACCTCTTCACTGTTGACGTTGAGACTGGTGTTTTGCGGGTACTAATTAATGAAGCTGCCAGTTGAGGACTTGTGCACCGGGGCCTCCCACTCCTCTTTCTATTCTGGTTAGAGCCCGTTTGTGCTGTTCTGTGAAGGAACTAGTCCCCAGCGTTGTACGAGATCTTCAGTTTCTTGGCAATTTCTCGCATGGAATAGCCTTTTTTTCTCAATTCAAGACAAGACTAACAAGTTTCAGAAGAAAGTTATTTGTTCTGGCCATTTTGAGCCTGTAATCGAACCCACAAATTCTGATGCCCAACTAGTCTAAAGAAGACCAGTTTTATTGCTTCTTTAATCAGAACAATAGTTTTCAGCTGTGCTAACTTAATTGCAAATGGGTTTTCTAATGATCAATTAGCCCTTTAAAATTATAAACTTGGTTTAGCTTATTTGGAGTAGACTACACAGGGAGAGGGTATGTAATTGTACATGCTGAACGGCTTTCAATAACTAGAAAAATGTACACATTGGGCAGTAGGTGAGCGAGTGTCAGATAATTTGGTGATGAGACTTCTGGAACCTTATGTTGGCAAGGGGAGAAATGTCAATATGGACAATATCTTCACTTCACGGTCATTGGCGAACAAGTTACTTGTAAAGAAAAAAAGACTGTCCGGCACCATTAACAAAGTGAGACTGTAGCTCCCTCCCTCTGCGCAAAATAAGGCAGTTGTACTCTGCAATGGTGCTGAAGAATGACAAGATGATGGGGACACAATAAAGAGAAAACCACTATAACCAAACAAAGGTATGTCAAAGTGTGTCAAACAAGTGAAAGTTATTGACACACTCGATCCCTCCGATGTCAACAACTACAGACCAGTATCCCTTCTTTCTTTTCTCTCCAAAACTCTTGAACGTGCCGTCCTTGGCCAGCTCTCCCGCTATCTCTCTCAGAATGACCTTCTTGATCCAAATCAGTCAGGTTTCAAGACTAGTCATTCAACTGAGACTGCTCTTCTCTGTATCACGGAGGCGCTCCGCACTGCTAAAGCTAACTCTCTCTCCTCTGCTCTCATCCTTCTAGACCTATCGGCTGCCTTCGATACTGTGAACCATCAGATCCTCCTCTCCACCCTCTCCGAGTTGGGCATCTCCGGCGCGGCCCACGCTTGGATTGCGTCCAACCTGACAGGAGCTGCTCTTCCTCCGGGGAAGGACTGCCCGTTCCATGATCTCGCCATCACGGTTGACAACTCCACTGTGTCCTCCTCCCAGAGCGCTAAGAACCTTGGCGTGATCCTGGACAACACCCTGTCGTTCTCAACTAACATCAAGGCGGTGGCCCGTTCCTGTAGGTTCATGCTCTACAACATCCGCAGAGTACGACCCTGCCTCACACAGGAAGCGGCGCAGGTCCTAATCCAGGCACTTGTCATCTCCCGTCTGGATTACTGCAACTCGCTGTTGGCTGGGCTCCCTGCCTGTGCCATTAAACCCCTACAACTCATCCAGAACGCCGCAGCCCGTCTGGTGTTCAACCTTCCCAAGTTCTCTCACGTCACCCCGCTCCTCCGCTCTCTCCACTGGCTTCCAGTTGAAGCTCGCATCCACTACAAGACCATGGTGCTTGCCTACGGAGCTGTGAGGGGAACGGCACCTCAGTACCTCCAGGCTCCCTACCACTGAGGAAGTACAGTTCCCGCTCAGCCCAGTCAAAACTGTTCGCTGCTCTGGCCCCCCAATGGTGGAACAAACTCCCTCACGACGCCAGGACAGCGGAGTCAATCACCACCTTCCGGAGACACCTGAAACCCCACCTCTTTAAGGAATACCTAGGATAGGATAAAGTAATCCTTCTCACCCCCCCCCCCCCTTAAAAGATTTAGATGCACTATTGTAAAGTGGCTGCTCCACTGGATGTCATAAGGTGAATGCACCAATTTGTAAGTCGCTCTGGATAAGAGCGTCTGCTAAATGACTTAAATGTAAATGTAAGATTCATGTAAACTGTTAGGACAAGGGATAACAGCTAAATTAAATCCAACAGATCCCATTGCATGAAGACACACAAAGGTTTTATCAGGTTTCAGGTAAGACCCAAATGCAGACTGCGTTGAAGTAACAATGTTTATTATAGCAACAGGGGCAGGAAAACGACAGGTCAAGGCAGGCAGGGGTAGATAATCCAGTGTAGTGAAAAAGGCACAGGACGGCAGGCAGGCTCAGGATCAGGTCAGCTATAGGTTGGTGATCCAGAGTAGGGACAAAGGCACAGGACGGCAGGCAGTGTCAGGGGTAGGCAGACTGGTCAGGCAGGCGGGCGGGCTCAGAGTTAGGACAGGAAAATGTCAAACCCAGGAGAATGAGAAAAAGAGAGACTGGGGAAAACCAGGAGCTGTGACAAACCGCTGGTTGATTTGACAAACAAGACAAACTGGCACAGACAGACTGAAAACACAGGTAAATAGCCAGGGGATAAGTGGGGTAGATGAGCGACACCCGGAGGGGGATGGAGACAAGCACAAGGACAGGTGAAACAGATCAGGGCGTGACAGGTGTAGACCTTACAGTGAAATCTTACTTATAATCCCTTAACCAACAACACAGTTTTAAGAAAAATACCTAAAAAAATAAGAAATATAAGTAGCAAAAAAAAAGTTAAATAAAAGCGCCAGGTCCACTTGACTGCCCGTCTTCCTGACAGTGTACCTTGTTGTTACCGTGTTCCAACACATATACTTTGTGTTTAATGAAAATTTAACCATGGATTACAGTTTCTCCTGGTCCATAGACCACTTTCAGGGTGAGGAACCATCTAACATGAAGTTGTAAAATAGTGAACTACTCCTTTAAGACAAATGAAAGTTCACATGTTCATGAAGGCATTTCTGCAAGGCCATTAAAAAAAATCATCATCATCAAACGCCCACCTTGAGGAATTTAGACACAAATTAATAACTTTTGAAGTACAGCTCACCACACAGGTAGGACTTTTTGAAACGTATTGTTAATGTACAGTAAGAGGGCTGTGAACCATCAGTGGGTGTGGCCAGAGGGCTGTCAACCATCAGTGGGTGTGGCCAGAGGGCTGTCAACCATCAGTGGGTGTTGCCAAGGGGCTGGGAATCAACCATCAGTGGCCATGCTGCTGAGACAGGAGTTGGTTTGGATCAGTTAGTGACTGCGGAGCCCGAGTTTTCAGCCTGTCTCACTCTCTCTCCCACAATGGCAGTGCTAATGGATTTACTCGAGATGGTGTAGGCATTTATTACCACGTGTAATTGAACGCAATGATTATCGTTGTTGTGTAATGTGATTTTAATGCGGTGGCGATGGTTATGTATAAGGCCTAATGACTTGCCTCCTTGGGGTATGGGCACAGGGAGAGTAAAAAATTAAGAATGTGATTTCGATTTCTTCCTATTTTCAGTTGACATATAAATAAGGAAGTTTAATTAAAGTGTTCCTTCGGCAGCTTGCTTTTGCAAATAAGCGGGCGTTTTATGAGTTTTCGTTTTGTGAAGTGGAGTATTGGATTGAGGTGCATGGGCATAATGTGTAGTATTGGGAGGTCTGAGGGAACTAGCCTTTAAATGATGATAGACATGGCAGACATTCTGTAAACACAATTGTTTTCTATTTGATTACTTTGAAAAAAAATATGCTTAACTTCAAAAAAGCATAGATTTATATAAATTACTCCCTATGAAAATTGACAGTGTTCTATTGAGAATCTAACTGAAAGGCAAAAGTGGGTGCTTCACAAAATATATTTCTTACAAATTATATTTTTAACATCTATCCTAAATAGTATGTGTGATTGATAAGAGCATTATAATAAGCACATTGAAAATGCCTTGTCTAATTAACTAAAGGAGGAGTGCAGTCAAAAATGGGATATCCAGTTTTTTAATAATATTTCCACACAATGAGGTCGAAATAACACTATTGTGAAAATTATGATAATGCACTTTTTGTGTAAGAGCTTTTTGAAAGAAAATGCTGGATTTTCAAGTTTTTGGCCCAGATCATGACATCACAATCTGATATTCAGTCATCTTTTATTTGTAATGTATCCTCCTACTTTAAAGGGGTAAATGGGGTAGGTTCTAAAGTCTAGATGATCCTATTCGCCAATCAGAGCTATGTATGTAAATATATTTACATTTGTATCAACACACCCACATGATCAGAAAGAGCATTTCAAAGGCAAAAGAATGCTCAGGGAAATAAATTATTACAAATATATTTGGAGTTATTTTCATGAAATAAACACATTGATTTATTAGACATACAGTGATGATTAAAAAATACAATTACAAAGACTGCATTGAAACACATATGTATTTGTAATATCTTATGCTTTTATATTAATAACCTCTCTGGGATAGGCGTCCCTCTAGCGTTGTCATTGATGTGCCCCATGGTGGTGGTGGGCTTATGGTATGGGCAGGCATAACCTATGGACAATGAACACAATTGCATTTTTTCGATGGGAATTTGAATGCACAGAGATACAATGACGAGATCCTGAGGCCCATTGTTGTGCCATTCATCCGCCATCAAGTTTCAAGTTTTAATGGCATATGCATAAGTACAGTGAAAGGCATTTCCTGCAAATTCAAAACCGAACAATGCAATAATCAATAATAATGTAATACTAGAAAAATAAGAAATGAAGAAATACGAAGAACACATTAAGTAAGTAAGTAAGCATACTTCATACAGGGTCAGTTCCAATACAATATTTACGATGTGCAGAGATACTGGAGTGATTGGAGGTAGATATGTATAGGGGTAAGGTGACTAGGCAACAGGATATAAGATGAACAGAGTAGCAGTGGCTTGTATGTGAGTGGGTGTGCATGTGTGTAGAGTCAGTATAAATGTATGTGCATTTTATGTATGTGTGAGCAGATGATGAAGTGAGTGAGTGTGTGAGTGTGTGTGTAGGGCCCTGCGAGGGAGCATTAAAATAACAGGTCAAGATAAATAAAGATACAAGGTTAACTCAGATAGTCTGTGTAGCTATTTATCAGTCTTTATCAGGCTTGGGGATATAAACTGTTCAAGAGCCTGTTGGTGCCAGACTTGATGCGCCAGTACTGCTTGCCGTGCAGAAGCAGAGAGAATAGTCTATGGCTTGGGTGGTTGGAGTCTTTGACGATTTCCGGGCCTTCCTACCACACCGCTTGATATAGATGTCATGGATGGCAGGGAGCTCGTCCCTCAGTGATGTACTGGACTTGCCACACCAACCTCTGTAGCGTCATGTGATTGAGGGCGGTGCTATTGCCATACCAGGCAGTGATGCAGCTAGACAAAATGTTCTCAATGGTTCAGCTGTTGAACTTTTTGAGGATTTGAGGGCCCATGCCAAACTTTTTAAACCTCCTGTAGGGGAGGTTGAAACTTCTGGTGAAACTGGAGGGTGCGTAATTCAAATAAATAATCATAAACATTATGGATATTAAACATTTAGGTACATAAAAGTTTCTTATATTGGTTAAAAGCTTAAATTCTTGTTAATCTAACTGCACTGTCCGATTTACAGTAGGCTTTACAGCGAAAGCATACCATGCAATTGTTTGAGGACAGCGTCCCACATCAAAAAAAATTGGCACACATTACATAAATTCACAAATAGCGATTAAATATTCACTTACTTTTTGAAAATCTTCCTCTGATTTGTCTTCCAAAGGGTCCCAGCTATAACATGGAGTGTCGTTTTGGTAGATAAAATCCTTCTTTATATTCCAAAAAGTCTGTTTAGGTGGTGCCATCGATTTAAGTACTCGTTAAACATGCCAAGATAGGAATCCAACAATTTACGCCTAAACTTTGTTTCAACAAGTCAAAATATGTTTCTATTGATTCCTCAGATACCCTAAAATGTAATTAATCTATAATATTTCATACGGAAAGAAGTATTTTCAATAGGAAAGCGATATAAGCAGGTACGAGTCCTCTTCATCGCGAATTTCCAAGTCTGTGTCCCTGTAGTAAAACTGTAAGAAACAAGCCTGAAACCTTGAACAAAGACTACTGACATCCAGTGGAAGCCTTAGGAATTGCATAATGGGAGATAGATTTAATTATTTCCCTATACGTTCTATTGGAAGAGCATGGGCTCGCAAAAAAAAAAATGTCTGGTTCGTTTTTCTTTGGATTTTCTCCAACCATATCTATTGTGTTATAGTCTCCTACATTATTTTAACATTTCTACAAACTTCTGAGTGTTTCCTTTCCAATAGTACCAATTATATGCATATCCTGGCTTCAGGGCCTGAGCAACAGGGAGTTTACTTTGGGCACGACAGTCAGGCGGAAATTGAGAAAAATGCCCTGAAGGTTTATATTAAAGTCTCGAGATAGTAGCTTTCCTCTAACCATCTTTCGTCCACTGTAATTTCAGTATATTGTTGGTTTCCATCTTATTTCCAGTCAGGCAACAATTTGGGCCAAATTTGGCATGGGAGGTACCATCTCCTGTTATTACAGTACAGTGTAATCGACCTTCCATTTTAGTATGCAGGATATTTCAGGAAAACGGCAGGCTCTCAAAATTGTTTGCTGAGTGGAGGCCTGTAATGCAGCTGCTCAAGAAATCACTTGCACGAGCACACACACGCACGCACGCACACACGCGCGCGCACGAGCACACACACACACACACGCACACAGTTACCATAGCTCTCTTTCAACACACTCCCCACCCCCCACCGCCACAGTCTTTATTTCACATCTTTTGAACGCGCACACACACACAAAGCTGGGGCTTTGCTTGACATTATTAGTTTTGCATTTGGGCAGTCTGCCCAGAGTAGCAGTATAGATTTTTGCCTTGCCTCCCTATAATTGGATGAGTTAAATTTCTCCATTCATTACATATGCTTTTGACTTCTGGACCCCTGCAGCTCCTGGGTTTTATTAGCACTCCCAACCCCTGATAATAGAGGACCCTCTTTCCAGGAGATTAACCCTGCCCACTGTGTGTGTGTGTGTGTGTGTGTGTGTGTGTGTGTGTGTGTGTGTGTGTGTGTGTGTGTGTGTGTGTGTGTGTGCGCGCGTGTGTGTGTGTGTAACCCACTGGGCACAAACTGTTTGAATCAATGTTCAACCTAATTTGTCAACGTACTATGACGTGGAATCTACATGGAAAATACATTGAATTTGAAAAAAGTATTTCACCATGGAAACCAACAAACCTTGTGTAAAATATGTTATATCCACTATCAGAAGAACAAAATAGGCTGGGCAGCACCTCCTACTGGAGAATGTATCTATCTACAGCTACGCTTTGGTCTACCAACACCAAATATCAACATTTGATGTAGATGTATCTTCATTAGGATAGCTCCATCTGTGCCACTGACTTAGTCTGGTATTATTCCAGTTTGTCTGTAAATTAATTATTGATATGTTGGATTCAAGCCCACACCAAATATCTAGGTTTAAAAAAGGACTAAATCAAATCAAACTTTATTTAACTTCTTGACACTACCAATCCCTGTAGCGGGATAATTTTCGTCTGCAACCGATGAATAGCATAGTCAAATAATATTACTAGAAAATATTCACATTCATGAAATCACAAGTGCAATGTTTTGAAACACAGCTTAGCCTTTTGTTAATCACCCTGTCATTTTGAAATTATGCTTTACAGCAAAAGCAATCCAAATGTTTGTGTAAGTTTATCGATAGCCTAGCATAGCATTATGTACACTTAGCATCAGGAAGCTTGGTCACGAAAATCAGAAAAGCAGTCAAATTAACCGTTTACCTTCGATGATCTTCGGATGTTTTCACTCACGAGTCTCCCAGTTACACAGCAAATGTTCCTTTTGTCCCATAAAGATTATTTTTATAACCAAAATACCAACGTTTGTTTGTCGTGTTATGTTCAGAAATCCACAGGAAAGAGCGGTCACGACAACGCAGACGGAAATTCCATAATATCCACAGAAACATGTCAAACATTTTTTTAATAATCATTCCTCAGGTAGTTTTTAAAATATATATTCGATAATATATCAACCGAGTGTGTAGCTTTTTCAATAACAGCGGGAGGAACAATGGCCACTTCACTCAATTGCGCACCATCTCACTCTGAGAGCCCCCACCTCTCCACTTACGCAATGTCATCTTTCACGTTCATTTTTCAAAATAAAAGCCTGAAACTATGTCTAAAGACTGTTGACATCTTAGGGAAGCCACAGAAAAAGGAATCTGGTTGATATCCCTTTAAATGGAGGACAGGCACGCATAGGAACACAGAGTTTCAAAATAAGAGGCACTTCCTGATTGGATTATCCTCAGGCTTTCGCCTGCAATATCAGTTCTGTTATACTCACAGACAATATTTTTACAGTTTTGGAAACTTTAGAGTGTTTTCTATCCTAATCTGCATATTGCATATGCATATTCTAGTTTCTGGGGCTGAGAAATAGGCAGTTTCAAATGGGTACGTTTTTGAGCCAAAAACGAAAACACGGCCCCCTACACGCAAAAGGTTAACTTCCTGACTGATGTCTTGAGATGTTGCTTCAATATTTCCACATAATTTGCCTTCCTCATGATGCCATCTATTTTGTGAAGTGCACCAGTCCCTCCTGCAGTTAAGCACCCCCACAACATGATGCTGCCACACCCGTGCTTCACGGTTGGGATGGTGTTCTTCGGCTTGCAAGCTTCCCCCTTTTTCCTCCAAACATAACGATGGTCATTATGGCCAAACAGTTCTGTTTTTGTGTCTTCAGACCAGAGGACATTTCTCCAAAAAATACTATCTTTGTCCCCATGTGCAGTTGCAAACCAAACTTTTTTATGGAGGTTTTGGAGCAGTGGCTTGTTCCTTGCTGAGCGGCCTTTCAGGTTATGTCGGTATAGGACTCGTAGAGATCATTTTGTTCCTGTTTCCTACAGCATCTTCACAAGGTCCTTTGCTGTTGTTCTGGGATTGATTTGCACTTTTCGCACCAAGGTACGTTCATGTCAAGGAGACAGAACGCGTCTCCTTCCTGAGCAATATGACGGCTGCGTGGTCCCATGGTGTTTATATTTTTTGTACAGATGAACGTGGTACCTTCAGGCGTTTGGCACAGTCAACATAGTGTCTGTAAACAATTGTTGGAAACATTTCTTGTGTCATGCACAAAGTAAATGTCCTAACCGACTTGCCAAAACTATAGTTTGTTAACAAGAAATTTGTGGAGTGGTTGAAAAACGAGTTTTAATGACTCCAACCTAAGTGTATGTAAACTTCTGATTTCAACTGTATGTTGTGTTACTTTTTATAATTTTTTATTTTTTACTTGAGTTTATTTGGTAAAAATGTTCTTAAGTCTTCTTGAGCTGCACTGTTGGTTAAGGGCTTGTAAAGTAAGAATTTCACGTTAAGGTCTACACCTGTTGTATTCGGCGCATGTGAAGTAAAAGTTTGATTTGATTCAATTTTTCATGTTTGTACATTTTTTTATCCATTTATTTAAGAGGTAAGTACGTTTTACAACTTTTTTGTGTTATCCTCTATGATTGTAATTGCATTATCCACACGTGCGGTTGTTTTAAAACGTAAAATAAATACATATATCTATAACTCCAGGGATATGGGTTCGATTCCCATGGGGACCAGTAAGAAGAAAAAAAAAGAAAATGTATGCACTCACTACTGTAAGTCGCTTTGGATAAGAGTGTCTGTTATATTATTTAATGTCAATGTAAATGTTGTTTAAATAAACAAAATATCTGACTGTACTCCCATTTCAACTTTGCTGTGCTTTTAAATTGTTGAAACCACAGTGATATACATTGTTTTTCCATTAGAATTTGGTTGTGCTTTTAGATGGTTGAAAACATAGTGATATCACATTGAAAATTCAACTAACTTTTTCAACTAACTAACTTATCCTTTTGAGTGGGTGAATATAGGTTGTATTCTCATTGATCAATGTCTCAACCAATATTACCCAATTATCCATGTTGAAATTATGTTGTGTGCCCAAGTGGGTATTAAAATGATTATTAAGATTTCCTTTTTTTAGTTGACGGTTGCAAGATTATACGATATTTGTGCCAGCTCTAAATTAAACGTTTCAATTCCCAAATCAAATTGATATCTGGGATAATGATCTGTTTGTAATTTATCAGCTATGCATTCATTATACTGTCTTATTTTCCTTGGGTATAAATGTGTACCTGTAAGTATATGTTTTAATCACATGGGATGACGTGATTGAGGGTATACAATCTAACTGTAAGTGACAACAGCTGATTCAAAGCTTATGGAGACATATTTGAACAATTCCTCATATTAAACAGGGTGTGACATTGTGATTCCAATGATAAGAGGACACAGGTTTCCTCCGGAGGGGCTAGATCCTTCAAGGTGCATCCGAGAGTGTGGATATGCATGCATACGGTGTGATACGGTCATGCATATTTCATTATAGCATGTATATTTAACGCAGTCATGTATACACCCTGGTGGCATGATATATGGATCCTGACAACAGTCCTTGACATTATGTGCACAATTACTCTCCTCAACCGATATCAATCCCTGGATCAGAATAGCAAACATAGAATAGGAAGCACCTCATCAACTATTGGCTGTGCCGAGTTTGAAGCCTGGCACAAGGTCAAATCCACCGTGGACTTCATCTTTAGCTTCATGTGGAGCTTGTCTGACAGATAATCAATTCACCACTGAATGTATATTTCGAAACAGGTAAGAAGGGACGAAACAGGTGTGAAACATCCATACATAATGGCTGCTATTGAGCTCAGCAGCATGCAACAGTGTGGATGGAAGAGTTAGTGTCAACCCCAAAGTTCATACTCGTTAGTGCATTTAGCGAAGTAGCCCTTCCATGAAAGACCAAGTGACAATGGTATTGATTGGGACCATCTTTTAAGGCCAAGAATTTAAAGCCTGCTTCTAAGCTTATTAAAGTACCTGTTGTTGACAGTAGTGTTGTTGGCTAGGTCTCTCTAAGGGCTAAATGTCCAAGTTTCCTAGCCTAGCTCGAACAGTTGACCATGGGTAGTTTTTGACAGCTGAAGCCCCATACTAATGACTGTGTTTATGTGGCAGCTCAATGTGGGTGCAATCAGCTCGATGCCAAGCTACGCTGTTTAATTAAAACAATAATGTGTGCAAACACAAATTCCATTCATTAAAAAAACAGGTCCCAAAAGGAATGCCTTAAAGTTGCAAACTGTCTCGCATTCCAAATTACTCTGTGGCACTTAATGCATTTTATATCACTCATAATCCTGGTGTTCCAAACGAATTAGCCTTAGCTGCCAGTATGCATATTTCTCCTCATTATTTGCTTCTATCAACCTCTTTTCCCTCCATTTTTAGTACTCTTGGGTGGCATGTACTTTGCTATCAGCAAATGTTTATTTCTGAAGAAGAAAAAAACTGAAGGAAAGAAAATGTGTCAGGACTCTCCTCCAGCAACACAATGCCTTTGCCTTATCAGAGGTTCAATTAATTATCTTTTTTTTCAACTTTCCATTCATGAATTTGAAGAAAAATTGCTTTTATCCAGAATTAAAGAATTTGGAATGTAATTTGGTGTTTGTAATTCAGATGAATGTGTATTAATGTATTAACAGTACAGACTATCTGGGGCATTGAGGAAAATTGGAGGCACACTGTGACATTCTAGGGTCAGAAACATCAGTTAGTGATGCGCAGTCACGCTCTGTGATAAGCTTTCTCCAGAGACCTCACTAGCTAGCCGCTAGCTGCCATTGACCTGGCCTACACACCAGGAGACCACCCTATAGCAGAGTGTCTATGCTAGCCTTTGTACATACGGTGGCCAACTAGCTTGTTTGAGTTATGTTCATGATTTTGTCACTTCTAGGTTAGACTACTGCAATGCTCTATTTTCCGGCTACCCGGATAAAGCACTAAATAAACTTCAGTTAGTGCTGAATACGGCTGCTAGAATCCTGACTAGAACCAAAAAATTTGATCATATTACTCCAGTGCTAGCCTCTCTACACTGGCTTCCTGTCAAAGCAAGGGCTGATTTCAAGGTTTTACTGCTAACCTACAAAGCATTACATGGGCTTGCTCCTACCTATCTCTCTGATTTGGTCCTGCCGTACATACCTACACGTACGCTACGGTCACAAGACGCAGGCCTCCTAATTGTCCCTAGAATTTCTAAGCAAACAGCTGGAGGCAGGGCTTTCTCCTATAGAGCTCCATTTTTATGGAACAGTCTGCCTACCCATGTCAGAGACGCAAACTCGGTCTCAACCTTTAAGTCTTTACTGAAGACTCATCTCTTCAGTGGGTCATATGATTGAGTGTAGTCTGGCCCAGGAGTGGGAAGGTGAACGGAAAGGCTCTGGAGCAACGAACCGCCCTTGCTGTCTCTGCCTGGCCGATTCCCCTCTTTCCACTGGGATTCTCTGCCTCTACCCTGTTACGGGGCTGAGTCACTGGCTTACTGGGGCTCTCTCATGCCGTCCCTGGGGGTGCGTCACCTGGGTGGGTTGATTCACTGTTGTGGTCGGCCTGTCTGGGTTGGCGCCCCCCTTGGGTTGAGCTGTGGCGGAGATCTTTGTGGGCTATACTCGGCCTTGTCTCAGGATGGTAAGTTGGTGGTTGAAGATATCCCTCTAGTGGTGTGGGGCTGTGCTTTGGCAAAGTGGGTGGGGTTATATCCTTCCTGTTTGGCCCTGTCCGGGGGTGTCCTCGGATGGGGCCACAGTGTCTCCTGACCCCTCCTGTCTCAGCCTCCAGTATTTATGCTGCATTAGTTTATGTGTCGGGGGGGCTAGGGTCAGTTTGTTATATCTGGAGTACTTCTCCTGTCCTATTCGGTGTCCTGTGTGAATCTAAGTGTGCGTTCTCTAATTCTCTCCTTCTCTCTTTCTTTCTCTCTCTCGGAGGACCTGAGCCCTAGGACCATGCCCCAGGACTACCTGACATGATGACTCCTTGCTGTCCCCAGTCCACCTGGCCATGCTGCTGCTCCAGTTTCAACTGGCCTGGGCCCTAGGACCATGTCCCAGGACTACCTGACATGATGACTCCTTGCTGTCCCCAGTCCACCTGGCCATGCTGCTGCTCCAGTTTCAACTGTTCTGCCTTACTATTATTCAACCATGCTGGTCATTTATGAACATTTGAACATCTTGGCCACGTTCTGTTATAATCTCCACCCGGCACAGCCAGAAGAGGACTGGCCACCCCACATATGCTCTCTCTAATTCTCTCTTTCTTTCTCTCTCTCGGAGGACCTGAGCCCTAGGACCGTGCCCCAGGACTACCTGACATGATGACTCCTTGCTGTCCCCAGTCCACCTGACTGTGCTGCTGCTCCAGTTTCAACTGTTCTGCCTTATTATTATTCGACCATGCTGGTCATTTATGAACATTTGAATATCTTGGTCATGTTCTGTTATAATCTCTACCCGGCACAGCCAGAAGAGGACTGGCCACCCCACATAGCCTGGTTCCTCTCTAGGTTTCTTCCTAGGTTTTGGCCTTTCTAGGGAGTTTTTCCTAGCCACTGTGCTTTTACACCTGCATTGTTTGCTGTTTGGGGTTTTAGGCTGGGTTTCTGTACAGCACTTTGAGATATCAGCTGATGTACGAAGGGCTATATAAATACATTTGATTTGATTTGATTTGATGATTGCTGATTATGTCCCACTTTCTTAAAAAAAAGTTTTTACATTTACTTGCAACCTTAGTTCCTTTGTAAATTTACCTAACTCCACAACTCTCTTCCAATTCATATTGTAGGACCAAAGTGCAACAAAACCAATACAATACAGAACAGTAACCAATAATGGTGTTCGTTA
The DNA here is from genome assembly GCF_034236695.1 of Oncorhynchus nerka. Taxonomy (NCBI): domain Eukaryota; kingdom Metazoa; phylum Chordata; class Actinopteri; order Salmoniformes; family Salmonidae; genus Oncorhynchus; species Oncorhynchus nerka. The sequence continues at coordinate 72,411,298 of NC_088397.1, read as the reverse complement.
GAGGTGTCCGGTATCAACAGGAACAGGGGCAGATTGTACAGAAGCTGGGACTAAATCACAATTATTCGAGTTACAAGCAAGTCTCAATTCACAAGGTCCAATTCTCTAGTTGAGTCCCAAGTACAACCGGTTGAGTCTCGACTCAAGTCCAAGTCGTGCATTCTAAGTTGCAAGATTTTTAAGTCAAGTCTCAAGTCATGTAAGATCAAATCTATACAGGCAATGACTTGCTCAACTACAAATCTTTGTTTATCTTCATTATTTTGTCTACAACACATTTTGAATTTGTAGTAATACATTTTACAAATTCAAATGCAAGCTTCATAAGTAAATGATACATTTTGACATACCAAAAGACCATTATGTCTATGGTAGAAATTTCTTGATGCCCCAATGAGTTTGCAAAGTAAACGGTTCATATTCTTGATCACCACATTTTTTTGGAGCTGCATATTCATTTATGGCAATCCTCTCTCCCTACAATTTGGCGTTTGCACTGCACCCGATCCTATACATGTACAGCAAATCAGCAATCTGTTCGCTAGCTCAACATTTCTGATGCGCGACCCCCAAAAAGGAGTGGTTCAAAGCTTGCAACCCCCTCGCACGCATGCACACGCTCATAGGGTGAAAACGTGCGCACAATCGCTGTGTAAATGTAGCCAGTCATTACAGGAATAAATGGTGATGCCTTTTCAAAATGCAAGATACAGAAATATGCACAATCTCTGTCTCTCTCTCAGATGACCTGAGCCCTAGGACTATGACTCAGGACTACCTGGCCTGATGACTCCTTGCTGTCCCCAGTCCACCTGGCCGTGCTGCTGCTCCAGTTTCAAATCTTCTACCTGTCACTGGACTTGCTATCTGTCCCAGACCTGCTGTTTTCAACTCTCTAGAGACAGCAGGAGCGGTAGAGATACTCTGAATGATCGGCTATGAAAAGCCAACCGACATTTACTGCTGAAGTGCTGACCTGTTGCACCCTCGACAACCACTATGATTATTATTATTTGACCCTTCTGGTCATCTATGAACATTTGAACATCTTTGTTTCAGTATGATATGTTAGATAAAGGAATAACGACAGACACCAATGTCAGGTTCAATAGCCTTGTTTGTGCATTGTACGAATCCCTACAACTGGAGTCCGGGGAACAGTCCGGCTAGTCGATTACCTATCAACTAGACTCTGTAACATCATCCTTTTCAATGGAAAGTGCAAACAAAAAGGCATAACATTAAATTCTTAACAGTCAGGTCATAATAGAAAAAGCATTACATTTTCTTTTTTACTTCAGTTGTCATCTTCCTTTTTTAATTTCAATTGAATTATTTAAGAACAAATATAGATTTTAATTAACCGAGGGCAAGTTAACAGTCCCTTGCTTACAGAGTAAGCCTGTCCGGTGGCTTGCACAGCCGACCCACCCGTGAGTAAGTATTGGCTCTTACAGGGGTAGGATTAGGGGCACGAGCTGGAGAGCTTGGTGGGGTAGAAGCCTCACCTTTAGTTGGCCCATGTCTCAATTCTGCACCCCTTACCCTTAGGCCTGGACTGTGATCCAGCTCATCTAGGTGAGTGTATGGCGTGTTCTGGTTTGTCTGCTCTGCTACGCGCAGATCCACCCGATTGCGACGATAGAGGGAGCCACCAACATCCACCAGGTAAGAACGTGGTGCAACTCTCTGCAGGCATGTGCACAGCCTCCAAAGTCCTGTGTGGTCTCCCGGCAGCGGTTTCATCCTTATCGTTTCACCCACCTCCAGCTCTGGTAGGTCCCGAGCAGTCCGGTCGTAGAAGCACTTAGCGAGCTGCTTTCTGTGACGCAGTTTGTCCGTGACGCCAACCATGACGCAGGGCTCAAGTAGCTTGTTAGCTACGGGGATGGTAGTTTCAGACGTCTGGACAGAAGGCGTTGTGCTGGGCTGCTGTCCATGTTTTCAGTGGGTGTGTTCCTCCACTGTAAGATCGCTTTCCATGGGTTGTTGCTGTCGCGCAAGGCCCTGCTTAACAGGTTTTTTGCAATCTTGACAGCTGATTCTGCCTTGCCATTTGCTTTTGGGTGTCTTGGAGAGGAGGTCACGTGGTCAAACTCCCATTCTGAGGCAAAACGCTTGAACTGTGCAGTGAATTGTGGGCCATTGTCCGTGATTACCTTGTCAGGCTGTCCTTGCCTTGCAAACTGCGCCTTGCAGCGCTTTATGACCGTCTCTATGGAGACAAGTCAGGGAGCAGTTCAATTTCCCAAAAGTCAGAGTAGTGATCAACGATGAGAAGATAGTCCTTTTGTCTGTGGCTCAATAAGTCCATGCTGACGATTTGCCAGGCCCTTGTGGGCAGTTCGTGTGACATCCTTGGTTTCCTTTTGCTGTTCATGAGCGTACTCGTTGCATGTGGTACAGTTGCTGACAAAGTCTTTAATTTCTGCTTGCATGTTTGGCCAGTATAATGTTTCACGAGCCTGGCGGTAGCATGCATCACCTCCAACGTGACTGGAGTGTATGCGGGTAAGCATCTCTGGACGTAGTGATTTGGGAATAATGACCTTCTGACCTCTGAACAAGACGCCATTTTGCACGCTGATCTCATCTCGAAAGGTCCAGTATTCTCTCACTGTGAAAGGTGTCTCCTCTTTCAGGTATGGCCAACCTGCGAGAGCCATGGACTTCAGTGACTGTAGGCGTTCGTCCTTGTCAGTGTGTTGCCTTATCTGGGCTAGGCGGTGATCTGTGACGTTTAAGTAGTCTGCCTGATTGATCTGTTGAACATCTTGTTGTTCCTGCTGTAGCGAACAGATGGCCTGCCGCTGATAGACAGTGCCTCTGCCTGTACATTGTGTTGTTGCCCTGCTCAGTGTGTCGCTGATGTACATCTCTGGTCCTGGCTTGTAAATGACCTTCAGGCTGTAGTTTTGCAGAGTCAGGAGCATGCTTTGAAGCCTCTTGGGCGCGTTGAGGAGAGGTTTACTGAATATGGCAATGAGTGGTTTGTGGTCAGTTTCAGCGATGACCAGGTCTCGCCCATATAAGTAGTGATGGAATCGCTGGCAGGAGAAGACGATGCTGAGGCACTCTTTCTCAATTTGTGCATAGTTTTGTTCGGTGGGCCTGGACCCTTTACTGCTGACATGGAGCCCCGCCGATCAATCACGACTGGTCTGCCGACTTAACCGTCCGAGGTGGTATCAACAGGCTCTTCCATTGCAACGTCCCCGGAGGCCATTCTGCTAGCCCCGGCCCTCTAGATGTCTGAATCGCCGTGTCTCCAGCTCGCCAGGCATAGTAGTAACTACAGAATTGGCTCCCTGACTCATCTATTGCTACTCACTGGACCCTTTGATCACTCGGCTACACATGCCTCTCCCTAATGTCAATATGCCTTGTCTATTGCTGTTTTGGTTAGTGATTATTGTCTTATTTCACTTAAGTGCTTCCAGCCCTGCCCAATATGCCTTAGCTAGCCCTTTGTTCCACCCCACACACATTCGGTGACCTCACCTGGCTTAACTGGTGCCTCTAGAGACAAAACCTCTCTCATCATCACTCAATGCCTAGATTTACCCCCACTGTACTCACCTCCTACCATACCCTTGTCTGTACAATATGCCCTGAATCTGCTCCTTTTACTCTCTGTTCCGAACGCACTAGACGACCAGTTCTTATAGCATTTAGTTTTACCCTTATCCTACTCCTCCTCTGTTCCTCTGGTGATGTAGAGGTTAACCCAGGCCCCGCAGCCCCCTGCACCACTCCCATTCCCCAGGCGCTCTCATTTGTTGACTTCTGTAACCGTAAAAGCCTTGGGTTCATGCATGTTAACATTAGAAGTCTCCTCTCTAAGTTTGTTTTATTCACTGCTTTAGCACACTCTGCCAACCCGGATGTCCTAGCCGTGTCTGAATCCTGGCTTAAGAAGGCCAAGAAAAATCCTGAAATTTCCATCCCTAACTACAACATTTTCCGACAAGAAAGAACTGCCAAAGGGGGTGGAGTTGCAATATACTGCAGAGATAGGCTGCAGAGTTCTGTCATAGTATCCAGGTCTGTGCCCAAACAATTTGTGCATCTACTTTTAAAGATCCACCATTCGAGAAACAAGTCTCTCAACGTTGCCACTTGTTATAGACCCCCTTCAGCACACAGCTTTGCCTTGGACACCATATGTGAATTGATTGCCCAACATCTATCTTCAGAGTTTGTACTGTTGATATCATAACCAACATCGATAAAAGACAGTACTGTGTAGCCGTCTTCATCAACCTGGCCAAGGCTTTCGACTCTGTCAGTCACCACATTCTTATCGGCAGACTCAATAGCCTTGGTTTCTCAAATGACTGCCTCACCTGGTTCACCAACTACTTCTCAGATAGAGTTCAGTGTGTCAAATCAGAGGGCCTGTTGTCCGGACCTCTGGCAGTCTCTATGGGGGTGCCACCGGGTTCAATTCTCGGGCTGACTCTTTTCTCTGTATATATCAATGATGTCGCTCTTGCTGCAGGTGATTCTCTGATCCACCTCTACGCAGACGACATCATTCTGTATACATCTGGCCCTTTTTTGGACACTGTGCTAACAAACCTCCAAACAAGTTTCAATGCCATTCAACACCCCTTCCATGGCCTCCAACTGCTTTTAAATGCTAGTAAAACTAAGTGCATGCTCGTCAACCAATTACTGCCCGCACTGCCCGCCCGACTAGCATCACTACTCTGGACGGTTTAGACTTATATGAGAATATGTGGAAAACTACAAATACCTAGGTGTCTGGTTAGAATGTAAACTATCTTTCCAGACTCACATTAAGCATCTACAATCCAACATTAAATCTAGAATCGGCTTCCTATTTCGCAACAAAGCCTCCTTCACTTATGCTGCCAAACATACCCTCGTAAAACTGACTATCCTACCGATCCTTGACTTTGGCGATGTCATTTACAAAATAGCCTCTAACACTCTACTCAGTAAACTGGATTGAGAACCATACCCGGCCAATTTTGGTTAGTCTATCCCAGTACCACCCGTTTTGTCACCAAAGCCCCATATACTACCCACCACTACGTCCTGTATGCTCTCATTGGCTGGCCCTCACTACATATTCATCAACTAACCCATTGGCCTCAGGTCATCTAGAAGTCTTTGCTAGGTAAAGCCCGTCTTATCTCAGCTCACTGGTCACCATAGCAACACCCACCCGTAGCACACGCTACAGCAGGTATATTTCACGGTCATCCCCAAAGCTAACACTTACTTTGACCGCCTTTCCTTCCAGTTCTCTGCTGCCAATGACTGGAACGAATTTCAAAAATCACTGAAGCTGGAGTCTTATATCTCCCTCTAACTTTAAGCATCAGCTGTCGGTGCAGCTTACAGATCACTGTACCTGTACACAGCCAATCTGTAAATAGCACACACATATTGTTATTCAATATTTTGCTCCTTTGCACCCCATTATATCTACTTGCACATTATCATCTGCACATCTATCACTCCAGTGTTAATGCTAAATTGTAATTATTTCGCCTCTATGGCCTATTTATTGCCTTACCTCCCTACTCTTCTACATTTGCACACACTGTACATAGATTTTTCTATTATGTTATTGACTTTATGTTTGTTTATGTGTAACTCTGTGTTGTTGATTTTGTCACACTGCTTTGCTTTATCTTGGCCAGGTGTCACGCCCTGGCCATAGAGAGGCTTTTTATTCTCTATTTTGGTTAGGCCAGGGTGTGACTACGGTGGGATTTCTACGTTCTTTTTCTATGTTTTTGTATTTCTTTGTTTTTGGCCGGGTATGGTTCTCAATCAGGGACAGCTGTCTGTCGTTGTCTCTGATTGAGAACCATACTTAGGTAGCTCTTGCCCACATGGGTTTTGTGGGTAGTTGCTTTCTGTTTTTGTGTCTGCACCAGACAGAACTGTTTCGGTTGTGCTCTTTGTTGTTTTGTCATTCGGTGTTCTGTTCTATTAAATAATGATGGACACGTACAATGCTGCACCTTGGTCCTCACCTTCTTCCACCAACAGCCATTACACCAGGTCACGGTTGTAAATGATAACTTGTTCTCAACTGGCCTACCTGGTTAAATAAAGGTGAAAAAGAAAATGGAAAGGCCATAAAGTTAGGCGAAATGTAGATTTTGTGTATGTGGAACCTTTTAGACTGATTCAATGAACCATTGCATTTCTGTTCAAATGTTGTATCAAGACTATCCAAATATGCCTAATTGGTTTATTTATACATTTTCAAGTTCATAACTGTGCACTCTCCTCAAACATTAGCATGCCATTATGTCAGTGTAATAGCTACTGTAAATTGGACAGTGCAGTTAGATGAACAAGAATTTAAGCTTTTTGCCCATATCAGATATGTCTATGTCCTGCAAATTAGCTATATTAGCTCAACTGTCCCGCGGGGGGGGGGGGGGGGGCGTGATCACACGCAAACATAGTTCACTTTCATAGCAGCCACATACAAACTGCATGGTCACTTTGCTTGTTGTATTCCTTCTCACATCTACGAGCTGTCCTCCTCTCACCTTTTCCCTTCTTTGCGCTCCAATGCTGATGACTAGTCATTGGTTACTGTCAAGACACGCAACGTTTTGGTTCTGAAGGACAGATTAATGTTTTTGAAACAATAATTTGGTGTAATGCCGTAGGACTATGTTAGTGACCAGATGGAGTAAGCAAATGTATAAATATAAAATACAAAAGGTTGGCTATCAATTTTTAAAAAATCTATCACATGCTTCATAAACAACAGTGAAATGCTTACTTATGGGCCCTTCTCAACAATGCAGAGAGAAATAAATTAATAATAATAAAAGTAATAATAAATACACTATGAGTGACAATAACTTATATACACCAGGTTCCAGTACCGAGTCGATGTGCAGGGGTGCAAGGTAATTGAGGTGAATACTTTATGAACATTTAACTAGGAATAAAGTGACAGATAAGAAACAGTAGCAGCAGAATATGTGATGACTCAAAAAAGTTAGTGCATCAGGGGGCAATGCAGATATTTCAGGTAGGTTTTTGGTTAACTATTTACATTTGAGTAATTTATTTATCCAGAGTGTCTTATAGTTATTGCATTCATCTTAAGATAGCTTGGTGGGACAACCACATATCGCATTCATAGTAAGTTAATCTTCCCTCAATAAACTAACTAACTATTTAGCAGTCTTGTGGCTTGGGGGGGGGTCGAAGCTGTTCAGGGTCCTGTTGGTTCCACACTTGGTGCATCGGTACCACTTGCTGTGCAGTAGCTGAGAGAACAGTCTATGGTTGGAGTCCTTGACAATTTTTAGGGCCATCCTCTGACACTGCCTGGTATAGAGGTCCTGGATGTGATGTACTGGGCAGTGGGCACTACCCTCTGTAGTGCCTTGCGGTCGAACGCCAAGCAGTTACAATACCAAGCGGTGATGCAGCCAGTCAAGATTCTCTCGATGGTGCAGCTGTAGAACTTTTTAATGATATGAGGGCCCATGCCAACGCTTTTCAGCCTCCTGAGGCATTGTCGTGCCCTCTTAAGACTGTGTTGGTGTGTGTGGACCATGATAGATGCTTAGTGATGTGAACATTGAGGAACTTGAAGCTCTCGACCCACTCCACTACAGCCCGGTCGATGTGAATAGATTGCAAGAGGGGACTTAGCATGCACCCCTAAAGGGGCCCCCGTGTTGAAGGTCAGTGTGGCGGCCCATCAGGAAGTCCAGGATCCAGTTGCAGAGGGAGGTGTTCAGTACCAGGGTCCTTAGCTTAGTGATAAGCTTTGAAGGCACTATGGTGTTTAACGCTGAGCTGTATTCAATCAACAGCATTCTCACATAGTTGTTCCTCTTGTCCAGGTGGGAAAGGGCTGTGTGGAGTGCAATAGAGGTTGAGTCATCAGTGGATCTGTTGGTGAGGTATGCAAATTGGGTGTGGGGTCCAGGGTTTCTAGAATAATGTTGTTTATGTGTGCCATGACCAGCATTTCAAAGCATTTCATGGCTACACATGTGAGTCTTAACGAGGCGATATTAATTTAGATAGGCTACCTTGGCGTTCTTGGGCACATGGAAAATGGTTGAAACATACACCGTACCAGTCAAAAGTTTGGTCAGACCTACTCATTCAAGGGTTTTTCTTTATTTTTACATTGTAGAATAATAGTGAAGACTGTGAAATAACACATATGGAATCATGTACTAACCAAAAAGTGTTAACCAAATCTAAATATATTTGAGATTTTAGATTCTTCAAAGTAGCCACCTTTTGCCTTGATGATAGTTTTGCACACTCTTGGCATTCTGTCCACCAGCTTCACCTGGATTGCTTTTCCAACAATCTTGAAGGAGTTCCCACATATGCTGAGCACTTGTTGGCTGCTTTTCCTTCACACTGCGGTCCACCTCAACCCAAACCATCTCCATTGGGTTGAGGTCAGGTGATTGTGGAGGCCAGGTCATCTGATGCAGCACTACATCACGCTCCTTCTTGGTCAAATAGCCCTTACACAGCCTGGAGGTGTGTTGGGTCATTGTCCTGTTGAAAAACAAATTATAATCCCACTAAGTCCAAACCAGATGGGATGGCGTATCGCTGCAGAATGCTGTGTTAGCCATGCTGGTTAAGTGTGCCTTGAATTCTAAATAGAACACAGACAGTGTCACCAGCAAAGCACCCCCACACCATCACACCTCCTCCTTCATGTTTGGAACCAAACATCTCAGATTTAGACTCATCAGACCAAAGGACAGATTTCCACAGTGTTTCTTGGCCCAAGCAAGTCTCTTTTTCTCATTGGTGTCCTTTAGTAATGGTTTCTTTGCAGCAATTCAACCATGAAGGCCTGATTCACGCAGTCTCCTCCGAACAGTTGATGTTGAAATGTGTCTATTATTTGAACTCTGTGAAGCATTTATTTGGGCTGCACTTCCTGAGGCTGGTAACTCAAATAAACATATCCTCTGCAGCAGAGGTAACTCTGGGTCTTCCTTTCCTGTGGGGGTCCTCATTAGAGCCAGTTTCATCATAGCGCTTGATGGTTTTTGCGACTACACTTGAAAAAACTGAAAAGTTCTTGAAATTTTCAGGATTGTCTGACATTCATGTCTTAAAGTACTGATGGACTTTCATTTGTCTTTGCTTATTTGAGCTGTTCTTGCCATAATATGGACTTGCCATAAAATACCTATCAGTTGGTCTTTTACCAAATAGGGCTATCTTCTATATACAACCCCTACCTTTTCACAATACAACTAATTGGCTCATGTGCATTAAGAAGGAAAAAATGTCCACAAATTAACTTTTAAAGAGGCACAATTAATTGAAATACATTCCATGTGACTACCTCATGAAACTGGTTGAGAGAATGCCAATCGTGTTCAAAGCTGTCATCAAGACAAAGGGTGGCTCCTTTTAAGAATCTCAAATATAAAATATATTTGGATTTGTTTAACACTTTTTGGTTACTACATGATTCTATATGTGTTCTTTCATAGTTTTAATGTCTTCACTATTATTTTCAATGTTGAAAATAGTAAAAATAAAGAAAAACCCTTGAATGAGTAGGTGTGTCCAAACTTTTGACTGGTACTGTAGGCATTGCAGACTGGTACTGTAGGTATTACAGACTGGATCAGGGAGAGGTTGAAGATGTCAGTGAAGACACTTGCCAGCTGGTCAGCACATGCTCTGAGTACTCGTTCTGGTAATCCATCTGGCCCTGCAGCCTTGTGAATGGTAACCTCTTTAAAGGTCTTACTCACATCGGCTATGGAGAGCAATGATCACACAGTCATCCAGAACAGCTGGTGCTGTCATGCATGGTTCAGTGTTGCTTGCCTCGATGCAAACATAGAAGGCATTTAGCTTGTCTGGTAGGCTTGCGTCACTGGGCAACTTGTAATCAGGGGGAGTAGGATATGATCTTAGTGCTGTATTGACGCTTTGCCTATTTGATGGTTCATCGGAGGTTGTAGCGAGATTTATTATAAGAGTCCCACTCCTTGAAAGCGGAAGCTCTAGCCTTTAGCTCATGTGCGGAGGTTGCCTGTAATCCATGGCTTCTGGTTGAGATATGTATGTACGATCAATGTGGGGACGACGCCATAGTTTGAAATTTCATATAAATGTAATAGTTTTGTCATGTTTTCACTATTATTTTACAATGTAGAAAATAGTAAAAATAAAGAAAAACCCTGGAATGAGTAGGTGTGTCCAAACCTTTTACTGGTACTGTATGATTATTTTAATTTTTTTACCATTCACTTTCACACCTGTAATCCCCCAAAACCTTGTCACTGCGCTAGCTCACCCGAACTCTGTTGATTGACAGTCGACGCTTCAAATCACTCCTTTGTTTAACCCAGCCACAGGGGTCATAGAGCTAGATGTGTCATCTGCAATGTAATAAGTGAGAAATGGAGTTTCCCCATAAACACCTTCCACCATGAGCCTCAGACAAACAGGAAATGAAAACACAGAGATGGGAAGTTAACTCTTTCGCCCACAAGAGGGTGGAAAAAATAAATGGTATGAGAGTCGAGCGTCTGAGGGCTGGCTGAATTCCATATCTTTTGTTTGGGTTGTTGTTGGAGCATTTCCCGAGGGTGTACAAACATGCGTTAATTGGTAGTCACAAAAAGATACGGCTAAATGTGGAGGCCTCGATGAAATTCAATTTAATGAGAGTATAGAAAGGTCTCTCATTAAAGCCTAGACAGGAAAAACATATTGACCCCTAGTGGCGCTTGTGAATAATTGTCTCCCGGATCGATTAGTACACAATGCGAGACAACATGCAGGGCCATGATTTGTGAATGATATGGAAGGTCAAACAATGTGCCAATCCTAGCATTACCACCACACCTTCTCCTGCCCTGATGCCTCCCCTCCCTCCCCTGACTCCCATCTACCCTTCTTCCCAGAGATGGGTTGGCCTCTAACATCCAGGCACACGGTCGTTAAACTCAATATCTGGCCACCTCCTGCGTGATTCCCAAACCCGACAGAGCACACCAACCTCATCGGGGCACAACTCAACCCTCCCATCTGCCCTCCACTCCTGACTTACGACCCTCTGTTTGCCCGTCAAAGGCAAAGGAGCAGCATGTTGTGCATGCTAACGCTATAGGGTGAAAGACTGCGGCTTTGCCAGGGCAGTGAGCGAAGCGGCTGGGCCGGAGTGGAGAGAGCCGGAGCTATCTGCCTGACCGCTCAAGAAGTGGAGAGCGGAGTGAATAAATGTCCTGTCTGGTGGGGCCAGGGTGCACTCACTCTCGCAACCGAGGGCGCATGCATAAAAGACGGTGGGACTCCGGAGAGAGATTGATAACGCCCTCCGATATAGCAGAGGATCATCCAAAGCAAGCCCAATGTGACTTTTAAAAACCCCAATGAATAGTGCATGGAGACGGGTCAAGGGCAAGTCAGGGAAGTTTAAATACTTTTTTATCAATCAGCGGGCAAGGAGGATCGGAGAAGACAAGCGGTAGCCACCTGGGGGGAATACAGCTCCTTCGATAGCCTTGAAATTGAGAGGGGGTGCACAAGACTGGAAAGGGCATTAAGGCTAGTGATAAGTAAATACACCTGGGCATTGAGCCTTTCAGGTTTCTGTCACTGGTGTCATGAAGAGCTGTGTGACAGTGTTGCCAGTGCTTTGGCCAATGGAAAAAAACAGCTGTTTGACTGTTTAAAGGTGTCTAAAACAAGATCTACTATCTGCACTCCTTTGACCTCAATTTAAAGGGGCTGTGATCAGTTGTTACAGAAACCCACTTTCTTAATCTACCAGTAAACACATACCTGCCCAACTAGAAAAACACATTCAAGACAAAGCTGACATATGAGGTTTAGAGTTAATAATTCTGTCTCTGGGTAGATGTAATATAAAGGCAGATAACATTTATCACCAACATAATTTGGAACAACCACTCCTATACAGGGGGAAGCTATGAAGTTATGTTATGAGCCTGACAGCCTTACGAGGTGGAATGTGACTTTAATAATGGAAAATTGATGTGGGAATCTGCAGAAAAGTTCAACTAAATGGCAGCTCAACCCTTTGCCCTCTTATCAGCGGCCAATCAGAGGCAATCAAGCTCTGTTAAAAGCTGATTTAACCCTGATGAGCCCTGATCTGGATGAACTACCCATCCACCATCCCATTCATACACACACACACACACACACACACACACACACACACACACACAGAGAGACACACACACACAAGGAGAGAGAGACACACACACACACACACACACACACTGAGACACACACACACTCTGCAATATTGCAGTGGCGGGAGTTTAAGGCCACATAAAGGGAAAGAGACAAAGGTGACGCCTCCTCCTTTCAAATGGCAAGAGCATGGCTTGACATGAAACGAGTGGGTGAGTGCCGGGCGAACAAAAGGCTGGGGACGTGTGAGTAAGGGCAGAGGCAGGCGCGGGGCAGCGGTGACCAGGGTGCAAGTCCTTTAATTAAAAGGATTATATTGAGGTGCACACCGCCTGGGAGAAGCTGTCACGGGGCCGAGATTGAGTACAGTAATGAAACCCATCAGAGAGAGAGAGGAGTGTGTGTGTGTGTTCTTTGAGAGAAAGACAGGGGATTTGAAAGGAAAGAAACTGAGGGGAAAGGTATGGAAGGAAAAGTTGGGAAGGAAATACAGTGAGAGAATGAGGAGTTTAGGAGACTGTCAGGGTATAATGTGGGGATAGGATTGTGAGCAGAAGAGAAGAGAGGGAATAGACAGGTAAACAGAGAAGGGAGGTCCTGTGGTAGAACAAAGTCAGAGGGGCAGGTTGGGGGAAATTATTGAAGCAGACATCCCAACTTATATTCGAAAACGTCAATCACATGTCCTACGTCTGAAGGTTATATATTCCACCTATCCACATACAGCAAGAGAAGGCATATTATATTGTGGAAGCAGATTAATGCCAAAACAAATACAAATATATACACTGAAATCAAATTAATAATTTGTATTTGCTGCATTGGTTAAAATGCAACAAACACAAAGGTACAAATAAACCTTCCATCTCAATGCCAAACTTGGTTTCACTTTAAGTGTTTTACAGAACATTCAGATCAGCTTAATAATGAGCCTTGCTTATGAATGATTTTTGAAGTCCTGACATCTTTTGGCAAGGCTTTACAGAGTTTAAGTTAACTTTGGGGTTAACTCACTGTGATGGGATGTCCCTTTTTATGGAAACTGCCATGAACTGCATGGGCATACTTATTTAATTTGAGCAGGAATAATGACTTCCAAGTATTTCCATTTAACATAGAACCCTTAAATGGTGCTGTCAGGTAGCTTTTATGTGACGTAGCCAGCTAATTGTCAGTTAATTTATTAGTACCTTTGCAGCAGTTGACAAATGTCATATTTTTCTCTTCATGTCCTTTGGCTTTCTCTTTAGTTTAGTTTCTGCATTCACTTTCTATGAATACATGGGTTTCCTTCCATCAAGTCCTCCTTTCAAATGCACATGTCTTGTCTCAAAAAAATATATAATGTTCTCACTTATCTGTTTTTTTGGAACAATGAGCACTAAATGGTTTACTTTTCAAGGTGCTCTTTTAAAAATGTGAAATGTTTATTGATTTTCTGGGACTAAAGTAAGAAAAACCTCAACTGTGAAAACGTTGCCTGCCCATTGAGTCCTTCAGCATCCTAAAAGCAAGGCTTTAAAGATGTTTGATATAATGCAATACTCTGAGGGGCAAGGATGAAAAACACATTCCCCAAACCTTAACTTCTCTTCAACCTGTGATTCCATTCCACAGCATCATTTTAAAAGGGATAATGGGACTTTTTTTAAGCGGTAGGAAATCAGATTATCCCACTCAATACTAACAGAGAGACACCTAAAGGTTTAATTTCAGATGCTGGTTAACTGAGCTCATTTTAACATACACTGCTCAGTCCTTATTTCATTTTGAGCAGTATTTCCCAATCTGTTGAATGGAATTTGATAGGGTTAGATGCTTGTATTGTCTGCTGCTGTTCACAGAAATGTACTTCGCCTATACAGAAAGTGCGCTGTTTAAAAAAAATAAAAACACGGCAATGGATACCTGTCCGCAAGCTTTAATTTAGACTAGAGGATACTTTCTGTTAGATAGTCTTATTGCCATTACTCCCTGACAGTGAAGACAGCGAAGCTACTCAGTGATTCAGCTGGCTAGCTCAGCTAGCTTGCGGACAGTAATAAGCCTTTAAGCTGTAATCATAGCTAAACAATAGCCAACAAGAGTAGGGAGCATAGGGACACAAAGCCCTCTGTGATAATTACCCTGCTATCTTTGTGGCTCAGCGTAGCAGTTCAGGCTGTCTAATGCCCTAACCCTTGGAAGTCACAGAAAGTCTGCTCTTCTCTGTATACCTGTCATGGCAGTGGTCACATTCTCCAGTCTTCTACCCCCAAGTTCCCTCCCCCTTATGGAATCAAGGAATCATGCTTACATAATTACATAAATAAAATGTTTTTGTTTGAATCCACAATGGAGGAGTGAGCAACTACACATTTTGCGGAAAAGGGTATGGAATTCAAACATATTAATGATTTTTTAGGGCCCTGTTTCTTATGCATTTCATCTCCAATGACCTCAGATCTTGCAACCACCCGACCTCAAGATCCAATCTGAACCTATGATGTTTTCTTATAGAATATTAATACTGTTACCTTTTTTTGTAAATTTAAAGGCCCAAATGCAGCTGTTTTTATAACAATATCCAATCATTTCTGGGTAGAAATTAAATAGGCCTACCTCACATAATAGATTTTCTTAAATAATGGCAAAAAAATAGCTGTTTAGAAAAAAAATATTCCTCAAGCAAGAATTTCTGGGAGTGTCTGGGAGTGATCTGAGTGGGGAGGGGAAAAAGGAAAACAAGCTGTTATGGGCAGAGAGCTTTGGAACTCTTTCTTATTGGTCTATTGACCAATTTACCGCACCGGGATGTAACCATGGAAAGACAAAACTACACTTGTTGTGTTCGGCGCATGTGAAAAAAATTACGTTTGATTTGATTTGATAGAACGCTTGGTCACTTGGATGCTGTATACTGGCACATGTGCGATAAAGGTCTCCCCATTTCTTTCCCTGCCCTGCCTGTTTTTATGTTATCATTCCCAACCGCTGTGTTGTGAAATTAGGCTGTGCTCCATACACTGCTGCTGACCAAGATTAACACTTATCGCAGACCACCGCCAGACTACCAGTTTCTGCACTAAATGAATTAGATAACAGGGAACAGGAAAGCCATCAAATTCCAAACTTGAGGCGCATGTTAGGCCTACTTCTAGGGTCTGCAATATTGTATCTTATATATCTTTTTAGAGACCAATCATCACAGCGACCACAGGTTGTGTGGGACATGATTTTGCTGACAGGACCATGATAGTGTACATTGAGTCAGGAAAAGTCCAAGTTGAATGAAACTGCTGTCGGAGGAGAATCCAAAGATGGAAGTTTTTGAAGATGCTTCCTCCTGAAAGCTGTGAACGGTTCAATTCCAAGTCTGCATCCAAAAAGGCACCCTATTACCTTCAAAGTGCACTACTTTAGACCAGGACACATAAGGCTCTGATCACAAGTCGTGCACTATGTGGGGAAAAGGGTACCATTGGGGCCTAGTAAAAAGTAGTGCACTATATAGGCAATAGCGTGCCATTTGCGCATCCCATCATGTCTGTTAGTAGAGTGGAGGGGACGACTCATCCGTCCTTATTAAGATCAGTTTGAATTATTACATACACTCTGTGTGCTCCGTATCAACGCTTTCGCTTAATCACAAAGAGTTAGGGTAAGGGTCCTCGTGTTATCATGTCACTGCAGGTCAGTGATGGGAGCTACACTGGGGCATCATTTATAAACATTATGTTGTGTGTATATAATGCTGTTATTAGGCTTTAAATATACATTTGTTCTTGAATCTGATAAATCGCTTTATGGTTTTTACAAAACCCCGATCGAGGTATCTGCTTGAGCGGAATTGTTCAATAAAATATGTCCTATAAAAATCTTCAGAGTTGGCAGTTATTCCGCTTTGGGAAAGTGCAATCATTGTAAACTGTTAAATAGGACTGAGTTGTGCACTTCACGGGTGAGGGCCGATGGTCCTACACTTCTAACAACTTCTTAACAATTATCCAAGCAAATCGCTCCAGGTTAGATTCAGTGTTAACAGGGCTCTGCCAAGGTTCAAATTACTTATAGTAAATTGTCGGTCCCCAGGTGGTTTCAAACACATGGTGGGATGTGGACTGCTTATACATTTTACCCTGATATATTACTGATACAGTATGTATGCAAATATAAACACATTTCGATAACCTAAAAGGTTATCAGTTGCCTTTACCTTATTTGCCAGTCTTTTAACACCTGCTCTCTGTAACAAAGTAACATTGGGCCTGGATATTTTGTGGTGCTGTAAGTATGTTTCTTAAATACAGCCCAATAATTCACTCCCAAGCACTGCTCTCAGTGTTCTCACTGTTCACAGTCATATGCTTCTCTTTATGCACCCACAAAGCCTGTATAGCCTTATCATGGAGCTCATATATTTATAGTCATGTCATGTCTCATTGTCTCATAGCTTGTATTGCTGCCAACAGGTTGTGGTATAATTGACAAAAGCAGTTTGTGGCATATAACCTATAGTTTTAGCACATGACACCATCATACAGGCCTCATGTTGCATATTGCACTAATATTCACAGAACATTTGAATAAAAGCTTCCCCAAAAAGTCAGTACTGTCTGGGCTTAGGCTCTCGTAGGGGCACTCCTCGGGTGAGTGTGCTTGAGAAGCTATGAAATGAATTTCATTCCTTTTTTCCCCTTCCTCATTTAGTCAACGTTTCTTTGCCAGCCTCGTCGGCTCAAGATATGTGTCCCGCCATTACGGGGCTAATCCATCCATGACAGCATTCAATTTCCTCCAGCGGGGGGGATTTGCAGCAGCCTGATTCTCAGCGCTCCCCTCAGAATTGCGCTGTAGCGAGCTCCCGTCTGGTCTCCAAGGGACCTGGCCCTGTCTCTCCAGGTGGAAGTCATTGGGATTGAAAGTTTGATTAGACAAGAGAAACTGTGGGGAGAGATGCTTCCTGCTTTTGTGTTCAATATAAATGTTCCTCTCTTATATGAAGAAGTCGTCCCTCGCTGGATATGAACAGAGTGAGGAAAGGAGAAGTTTAACAATGGAATAAAGGCATGGGCGGTCTCTTTCTATTAGCCTACATCGTCATCTCTTAGTCCCTGACCTATAAACTGGATTTAACTGCTGAGGATTAAAATAGATGCCATTTCATGTAACAATTTGTTTTACATTAACCTCCTCACTGGACTTTACTGAACACTGTTCAAAAAAGACAGCACTACGGGAAACCATTGAGCACTTTTAACTTAATGATCCTTTCCCGCTCAGATCCCGGTAACGGGATTGATTTGACAACATCCAACAAATTTTCTTTGCCACCATGGCCTTTTTTTTGCCTTTACCTCCCTTATCTCACCTCATTTGCTCACATCGTATATAGACTTGTTTATACTGTATTATTGACTGTATGTTTGTTTTACTCCATGTGTAACTCTGTGTCGTTGTATGTGTCGAACTGCTTTGCTTTATCTTGGCCAGGTCGCAATTGTAAATGAGAACTTGTTCTCAACTTGCCTACCTGGTTAAATAAAGGTGAAATAAAAATTAATAAAAAATCCAGTGAAATTGCAGCCGCCAAATTCAAAAACAGAAATACTCATAATAAAAATTCACAAAACATATATGTATAATACATCAAAATAAAGCCTAACTACTTGTTAACAGTGTCAGATTCCAAAAAGGCTTAACCTCTTTGGGGTAATGTCGTGGAAATTTCCTCTATTTACCAAATCATGGGAGCAAAACACACACAAGTCAGAGTTTATAAAAGTCCATCTTTAATTATATAAGCTCTATAGCATTTTGACTTTCAACAGTTCAGTATCTCTAATGAAAAGTTGAGAGTCCCCACACAATGGCAAAATGGGATCCTTTATAGCAAAGATCACACATAGTCAGACAGCATAGACATAATTCATTGTTCAGCTTTGTCTCCTTTCCCAAACCCCAGAACCATAAACCAAATCAAATCAACAGGCATATATCAAATTGTCATTTAGATACAACCAACTCAAAATACAACCTCCTGGACAAACTCACGGAGAGGAGAATGAGACTATAGGTTAAGATAGAAACAACATTAGAGGGAGCATATAATGATTCCAGACACTGCCACCCTTCTTTCCCCACTAGAAAAAGGTAGGGAGTAAAAGATATGTTTACACATGATGACACTTTGACCTCTCCCCTCTCAGCGGCCCATGCAACTTAGTCTTGACATAGAACAGATAACTGCAACCTCGCCACAGTATTATACAAAAATACCATTCTGATGAGAAGTAACTTACACACATTTGATAAATATAAAACATCTTACAAATGTTACCAACAAATTCTGATCCTTCCACGACAGTAACCCCCCCTTCTTCTCAATTTCCGCCGAAAGACATACCCTAATCTAACTGCCTGTAGCTCAGGCCCAGAGGCAAGGATATGCATATTCTTGTTATCATTTGAAAGGAAACACTCTGAACTTTGTGGAAATGTGAATTGAATGTAGGAGAATATAACACAATAGATCTGGTATGAGAAAATACAAGGAAATAAACATACATTTTCTGTTTTTTATTGTTGCTGCATCATCTTTCAAATGTCCAAGAACAGCCAAACATACAGATAGGATGCTGTGGATGGTTTGAATGAAGAACTTTAGATGGCAACAATAGCTGAGCAAAGCTTTAGACAGATAACTTCAAAAATGAGCGAGCTACAGGACATTGAGCATGAAGTCACCCAGGTGTCCCACATAAATGTACCCAAATGTACCCAAGTGGCCGAATTGGTACAGTGATACATTTTGAAGGAAAGAACTATATACAAAATACATAAATGCTATTCTAACACACCCCCCCAAAAAGTAAATATATATATATATAAAAAAAGAAAAAAGAAACAAACAAATAACAAGGGTAACTATTTACACATTTTCTATTTACAATATTGTGAAGACTCTCAGTCCTCTACACAATATTGTGCTGCTGATTCCATGGCCCATAGCAGTCTCTTTCTGCTGTAAAGCAGAGGCTTACTGAACAGGTGGTGCTGGTGATGGGGCATTTCCTGTGACAAAGGGCACAACGACGTCTCCCTACTGTGCCCTTTTTGCCCTGAGGCACATTAATGTCTGCAGAGATGAATCTGGGCAGGTGAACACCACTGGTTGGAGCAGAAGGTGCTGCAGTGGACTTGCTGTAGCTAGCAAGCTCCTGGATGAGCAGTCCCTGAAGGCTAGCTGTGAGATGGGGGGCTGTCCATAGCTCTTGGCCATTTCCTTCTGGAGGATGAAGGAATTCACCACAGCAATGTCAATGAAATGATTTTTTTGTACCATTTCATGGTCTTGTGAAGAACATTGTAGTATCCTATCAGCGCATCTGACAGGTCCAAACCTCCCATGCTCTTGTTATAGTCCTTCACAGTAGCTGGAATGGGGACATTTTTTGTGGTCCATGCACCAGCACCGTCCTTCACATGCCTGACAATGTGATCTCCACTGAAGGACTTGTGGATACTGGAGCACATGACCACCTCTCTGGTATCCATCCACTTCACAAACAGCAGGCCATCTTCACGGATCCATCGCATGGTACCCCGCTCAGCCCGCTTAGGCATGTCGTTCACCTTGGTCTTCGGAAATCCCATTCTGTTGGTAAGAATGGTGCCACAAGCCGACACCTCCCGCTTCCTCCGCTCTGTAAACAGGGTAGGGCTTGTGTAGAAGTTGCACACAAACAGTTTGTAGCCCTTCCCCAGCAGTTGAAAATCCAATAACTCCATAATGGAATCATAACTCAGTCCATTACCGGTAGCAAAACTGTTTTTCCCCTCATAACCAAAAAAATTGCAAGTGTAGGCACACACAGAATCAGCCAAAACAAACAGCTTGTAACACCATTTGGTTGGTTTGTTATGCATGTATTGTTTGAGGCTGATTCTGGCCTTTGAGGCTACCATCCTCTCATCGATTGACAGGTTCGGGGCGGGCTGAAAATAAGTCTTGCAGGCATCAACGATGCTGGGGTAGAGAGGTTTTATTTTACAGAGCCTATCAAACCTTGGTGTGCCTCTCTTCTTGTCATTATCCCCATCAACTTCTGGGTCACTGAGGTGAAGCGCCCGTGAGATAGTCAGAAACCTTTTACAAGACATGACAGTCATGGGGAAAGGCAGTTGATAGAGAGCTGACGTTTTCCAGTAGTCCCTTAGAGTTTTCAACTTCACCAGCCCCATGTAAATGACCATTAAAAAGTAGCAGAAAAGGTCTGACATGGAAATGGTCTTCCATGCCGCTTTCTTTCCTGCCTGCTTCTTAGCCCCATACTTATTGGTGTTCGCCACCAGGGAATCAACAACTGACAAGTTGAAGAACAGTTGAAAAAGTTGAAGGGGGCTGTACTTTGCAGTCATGTCTAGTTGAGGTCCTGGCTGCCTTTTGGGTCTAAAAACTGGTGGATTTGGTTCCACATCATCTTCTAACACAGAGTGCCAACGACCCTCTGGCCCTCTGTCTGCAGGTTTCTCTCTTCTCTTCCCCACCTCCTCTTCTTTGTCACTGACTTCACACCTCTAGATGGCCTGGTAGGTGTGGAGCCGGAGACAGCGGGGGTCCGGCTGGATGAACCAGCTTCAGAGGGAGATTGACACCTAGACATTGGCGGCTCATAATCAGAATCACTGCCACTGTGAAAGATTTAAAAAATCAGTAACAATACTTTCACGTATGAGCCCTGTATCAACACGTAAAATAAACAGATACGTATATATAGAGTACAGGGAACATAATCACGATGGTGAAGTGCTGTTCCATTCCAAGTTTATGTAAAATTCATTTTAAAAATATATCACAGACACACAATATTGCCAATGTGTACTTTACACATTTCATTACAGATTATATTTTTATGGTGCAAATACAATTTTTTAAATATTTTTTTTATCTCAAATGAATAATATTTCATATTAATTTCAACAATGACATTAGCATTAGAATTTACCAATCCAGCATGGCTTCCTCGCCGTGCAGAAACATTACTTCCGCCTGGGAGTCAAAACTAGCAAAACTAGCTTCGCTGAAAGATTCATCTCTGTCTCGCTGTCTCGATCAATTTCCTCTATAATTTGGGTTAAATCTGTATACCTAGACTTTGTTTGAGCTTTTCCTGATTTATTCGCCATGATTTAAATACATAAACTTGTTGAAAATGCTGTTGAATATGTACTGCTATGCGTAACACTCATGGCTCCATCAAGTAGGATTTGCAATGGCGAATTAACCTCTTTTACGCCAGAGTTTACGACAAAGGCTGGTCTTTGAACCTATAACCATTACATATTGCTGTTTACAGCAGCTCATTGGCTTCAAGATGATCAGTGGTCATTGGGCCAAAATACAGTCAATCAACGATAGACCGGTCCTACCATTGGTGTGCAATGAGGTCATTGATCGGTGTCTTCAAATCGGTTTGTTTCGGCCAATACGTCCCGGGAAAAGAACCATCATGTATGGTTGTGTTAGTAACAACCAGAGGATTGCAATGAAACCAACCATGACTGGATAAACATTTGTTTAGCGTGTGTAATTACCACAAACACTCCTCCAACCCCATCTTGACTGTGAGTAATTCTCGATTTCCCACGTCATAGTTCCTCTCAAAGGGGTTAAGGGTCCTCTCACCTCGTCAGTGTCCATCTGAATATTCCCTGCAACGATGACGTATCCTTGGAAGGAGATGGTGGAGCGATGGGACTCACATTTCTCCGCCTTCACAAAAAGCTGGTTCTCCAGGACATGCTGAAGGACCTGTATGACATGGAGGACGTGCTCTTGAGCTGACCGGGAATAGATGAGGATGTCGTCGAGGTAGACAAACACAAATCGGTTCAACTTGTCTCGGAGCACATCATTGACCAGGGCCTGGTACACTGCGGGAGAATTGGTCAGTCCGAACGGCATCACCAGGTACTCGTAGTGCCCACTAGCCGTGTTAAAGGCAGTCTTCCACTCCGAACCAGATGGTAGGCATTCAAAAGATCCAACTTGGAGAAGATGATCGCCCCCTGGAGAGGCTCGAAACTTGAGGAGATGAGTTGTAGCGGGTAACGGTTTATAACTGTAATGTCATTGAGACCCTGGTAGTCGATACACGAACGCAGGGTCTTGTCCTTCTCCACAAAGAAGAACCCTGCGCCGGCGGGGGAGGAAGATGGACACATAATCCCTGCAACAAGAGAGTCCTTAATATACCCTTCCATCATTTTGGTCTCCGGACCAGACAGGGAATAAAGTTGCCCCCAAGGCGATATCCGGGAGAAGGTTGATACAGTGGTTCCTCCTTTAAAAGTTGCGAGCTTACACTGCGGGACCCAGCGTCACGGCTTCATTGCTCCAGACCCACGCAAGGGGGAGTTAGAGCACTCATTATGCATTTAGGTTCCAAGTTTTTATATGACCAATCATATCGAGTGGTTCCAATGACGAATTTGACGCGAGCCACCCATCCCTAGTGACTTTCTTCAACAAAGATGGCTGACAAAACATTATGGTGGAACCTAATTTAAGTAATTATAACGTCATAACAAGTCAAACTAATAATGTACAATTGAGAGGAAAATGTTCGTTAATGTAGAGACAAACGATTGTGCATATTTCTTTGTCACAAAGTTAATTTACGAAAATCGCTATTTAACAAGTTGTTTTCTGTCATATCCAATAGCAGGTGTACCAAACTCGATGCTTAAGTACTCTAAAGCGTTACATTTCTAACTCAAAACAGCAGGACGGTATTTCTTCGTCAACATCTTTATGCTTTCGTTAATAAAATAATGAGAAAAAAGACATTCAAATTGCGGATGTTTATATAAACTACATTTTAGTCACACTTCCACCCAGCTCCACGACCACAGGTAAGACCTTGCTGAGATGATCAATGTATGTTGCATTGTTGTATCGTCAATTTCTCTAGCCAAAACATCTTGATGGCCTTAAATAACCGTGCAGGTGTCCATACTTTTGCTCATGTGCTGCTACTCCAAGATAGTTAAGTTCTCAATAGAAAATATTCTTCCCGAGGGGGGTGTTTGTTTACTAAGCTACCAGAATTACTTGTCTTTGCTTGTCGGCTTGGCAGAGTTAAGGATTCATGTTTTCAGTTGATTCCAAACAAGTTAGATCGGGTTTAAATCAGAAGACCTACAAGTAGAAATAAAAAAAAACATTTGTAGATAGACTGTAGGCCTACCGAAGGTGTTGTAGGTCTTTAATTCAACCTTTATTTTACTACATAAAGGTCTACTTACTCTGCTGGCGTCTTGAACCAGTTTATTTGCAATGCAAACCCGGGCGGCAGTGTGTTTTGGGTCAAAGTCTGCATTTGGAGAAGAAAAAAATATATTTAGCCTAACAGCCAAAATTAGGTACAGTAGAAATGTACATGTAAATAGGCCTAAACATAACAAAACATTGCTATAATCCTACCTTTAAAGAAACAATGTGTACCCAGAAACACCTCTCTGACACAGGGTCCAGCATTCTTCTTCAAAGAAATCTCGAGCTATGAAAAACACAGCTTCCAACTTATGCAACGTCGCTACAAAATATATCAAAAGTTACCTGTAAACTTTGCCAAAACATCTCAAACTACTTTTGTAATACAACTTTAGGTATTTCTAAATGTATATAATCGAACAAATTGAAGATGGGATGATCTGTGTTCAATACAGGAGCAAAACAAACTGACGCCACTTTTCTGGTGACGCGCCTCTATCAAAAGGTATACATGAAGTGACATTCGTTCTGAGCTATGGTACTTCTTCATTACACAAAGATAAAACCTCAACCAATTTCTACAATCTGGTGACATCCAGTGGAAGCGGTAGGAACTGCAGCAAAGTCGATTAGAATTCTGGATTCCCCATGAAAACATATTGAAAAGACAGTGACATAAACAAAAAGAAAATCTGAATGGTTTGTCCTCGGGGTTTCGCCTGCTAAATAAGTTCTGTTATACCCACAGACATGATTCAAACAGTTCTAGAAACTTTCGTGTTTTCTATCCAATACTAATAATAATATGCATAGAGTAGGAGGCAGTTCAGTTTGGGCATGCTATTTATCCAAAAGTAAAAATGCTGCCCCCTACCCCAAACAGGTTTGCCTCTCTAGGGTATGTGGGATGCTAGCGTCCCATCTGGCCAACATCCAGTGAGATTGCAGAGCGCCAAAATCAAAAACAGAAATACTCAATATAAAAATTCAGAAAAAAAAACATTTTACATAGGTCTAAAGATGAACTGCTTGTGAATCCAACCACGGTGTCAGATTTAAAAAAAAAAAAAACGCTAGCATCCCACATACCCTAGAGAGGCAAACCTGTTTGGGGTAGGGGGCAGCATTTTTACTTTTGGATAAATAGCATGCCCAAACTGAACTGCCTCCTACTCTATGCATATTATTATTAGTATTGGATAGAAAACACGAAAGTTTCTAGAACTGTTTGAATCATGTCTGTGGGTATAACAGAACTTATTTAGCAGGCGAAACCCCGAGGACAAACCATTCAGATTTTCTTTTTGTTTATGTCACTGTCTTTTCAATATGTTTTCATGGGGAATCCAGAATTCTAATCGACTTTGCTGCAGTTCCTACCGCTTCCACTGGATGTCACCAGATTGTAGAAATTGGTTGAGGTTTTATCTTTGTGTAATGAAGAAGTACCATAGCTCAGAACGAATGTCACTTCATGTATACCTTTTGATAGAGGCGCGTCACCAGAAAAGTGGCGTCAGTTTGTTTTGCTCCTGTATTGAACACAGATCATCCCATCTTCAATTTGTTCGATTATATACATTTAGAAATACCTAAAGTTGTATTACAAAAGTAGTTTGAGATGTTTTGGCAAAGTTTACAGGTAACTTTTGATATATTTTGTAGCGACGTTGCATAAGTTGGAAGCTGTGTTTTTCATAGCTCGAGATTTCTTTGAAGAAGAATGCTGGACCCTGTGTCAGAGAGGTGTTTCTGGGTACACATTGTTTCTTTAAAGGTAGGATTATAGCAATGTTTTGTTATGTTTAGGCCTATTTACATGTACATTTCTACTGTACCTAATTTTGGCTGTTAGGCTAAATATATTTTTTTCTTCTCCAAATGCAGACTTTGACCCAAAACACACTGCCGCCCGGGTTTGCATTGCAAATAAACTGGTTCAAGACGCCAGCAGAGTAAGTAGACCTTTATGTAGTAAAAAGCACATTCATTTTAATAATAGCAATTCAAGCTTGAAGGGAATTTGGCAAGCTAGACCATCTGTCTAAATCACTAACCTTATTAATAGTGTCTGTGTAGTTACTGTTAGCAATAACATTTAAGGAGGGGGAGATTTCAATACCAAGATACTGTATTTTAAATGCTGGACTACTGGGATGAAAGCAGGAAGGCTGGCATACTTTGCATCATCGAGTGGCAATAGCGCAGATTTCAGCCAATTGATCTTAAAACCTGATAAGCTACCAAAATGATAAAATATTGATAACAGATGAGGAATGGACTCTTATACATCCTCAACAAACAGCAATGCGTCATCGGCAAATAGAGAGATATGAGTATTGTGGATTGTTTTAGGTGAGACAAGGTTACACTGACATACAGTCTGAGCTAAAGGCTCAAGAGAGAGGGAGAAAAACAGAGGCGACAGTGGGCATCCCTGGCGACTTCCTCCACCCAACACTGGAGACTTCCCTCTTTGCATTTCTTGTACGGCTTCTTTAAGTTCTACAAGGGAAATCTGTGCATCAATGGCATCCGAATCAATGTTAGATAGATGTGGGAGATTAACATACTTAAGAAATTCTTCATACTTTTTTTTGTCATGTTCTATTTCGGAACTATAAAGAAAATACTGAATTGATTTGAGTAGGATCAAATAAAACAACACACTCTTTAGATTTAATGGCGGATATATCAGCAAAGTTTCATTGCAAGCAGGTGACTGTGTCTAGTGCCATGGAAATAATACCTTTGCCTAGTCCTGTGTAACTGAAATTCTGACCGTTGCTTGAGTAAAGCATTAATTTCCTTTTTAATCAGTGCACGTTGCAACGCTGTATCATCAGAGGTAGGGCTTGCAATTTAAGCATTTCGCTGTACTTGTGTATGCGACAAATACAGCTTGCAACTTAAAAAGTAGCGCACTATAAAGGGAATAGGGTGCCATTTAGGACATACCCGGGGTGTTATGGGTTCTATCTTAGCCGTGTCGTTTCGCTCCCAATGTTTTCCCAAAGAGTCAATGTTGCAGCGCGTCACAGAGTGCCCTCGCCTCATTACTCCATTGATATTCTGCGATGCAGACGTCCTGCTGAAACACCAGACAGAGAGAAAGAGAGAGAGAATGGTAGGTTTTATGGCATAGTTTATAATGAGTATGTGGTGATGTCAATGTGTGTGTGGGGGAGGGTGGTGCGGGGATATGTGATGTTTGTTTTTACAAAATAATAAACTTTGTTTATGTGTACAATGCAGGGTACATCTTGATAGGTCTGTGTGTGTAGTGTGTAGTTTGTGTGTGCCCCTTAACCAAAATTTAGCTGGTGTTTGGGTTGGTGTGAGGGGGCAAATCTTCTTCTCACTCTGCAGCCTCCTTCCGGCAGTCCACTGTTATAGATACAGCATACTACTGGTGACTATATGATGTTGCCTGTGTGAGCCTATGGCCCTCCTGAGATCACTTCCCTCCCTGCACCTTCTCTCTTTCCCCCTTTCACCCCACTCCGCTCTCCCTCCCCATCCACCCTCTCCCTTTCTCCCTCCCCCTCTCTCTCAATTCTCTTCCCCCTGTCTCCCTCTCCCATGCACCCTCACCCTATCTCACTCCACTCCCTCTCCCCCCTCTCCCCTTTCCCCTCTTCCTGGATTTACGGTCTTGCCAGGGAGAGACAGGAGCAATAACTTCCCCCTGTCCATTGAATAATTCATGTTGGGGCCAATGACACATAAATAACAGATGAGGACTCTGCTTAAAGAGATAAAAGCCAGGAAAGTGTGGGGCTAATTGAACATGATGGTGGCGCAATGGTGAATTATTTGATTATGTTTTGGTGCATGGGTCAGGAAAGAAGAGGTGTGTGTGTGTATTAATTTTATGCGTGTTCAAGCACACATTTTCAGAAGAGTGTGTGCAGGCATACGTCAGAGAGAAAAGGCTATGAATCATCCATTTCATTCTCTCTTCAAAGAAACTCTTACTTGAATCAGCACAGAGAGAAACATTATCTCTGTCAGTATTGCACTGATCTCACAACAGAGCATCTCTATCTCACAATTGTTTTGTTACCGGATTTAGAGTGAGCAACCCCATATTACACTGTTCAAATGATAAATGGTGATAAAACCTGGTCATTAATATACTGTGGTGTAAAAGGCAAAGGGGATATGACAGAAAAGTCTGTGTGATGTTCTTTTCCCTCTACCCAACCTAATGGCTTTGCAATTTCTATCAGGTAAGGCCAAAAGCTTTTCCCTGTTCCTTACGAGTTAGCAAATTACATGGCCTAATGGTGGCGACCCCGGAGTGTCATGGCACAACCTGCTCTGTGCGACCTCCAGCTTCCTCACAGAATGCCTCTGGACTCTCGCCAGGCTATCCTAGGAGGGTGAGAGAGAGAGAGAGGAGGGCGGATATCTACAACATTAATAGATCCTAATCTCACCCTCACCATTGCCCTCGAAAAACACCAGCCTCACCATGTCCACTGAGATAAATAAAGATGAAAAAAAGAGACAGTCCGGATCGATATGACGGGGGGTTTCAGGAGGAGGCCTTGTTGTGACCTTCCATTGTGATAACATGGCTGTGACGCTCCCCCACCGGTGGACAGGCAGCAGCTAGCAGCCCGCCCCGCCTCCGTCTTTGCAAATCATGGCTAAAACGGAAATCTTCTCATCGCATGCTAGGCAGAAACCCGGGAGTTGCACAGAAGATTGACTGAAATGGAGCTGCAGATTGAGGAGAGGACGACTGTCAGGTTGACCTTTTTGGAAATGCATTGGGGCTCAGAAGTTGGCAGATTCCTATGTTGACGGCATAGTAACTGGCGCCGTGTTACTGTCTTGTTTATGTCGAGTGACAGCGGGGGAGCAGTAGGCAGATTGTGTCTCTGCTCTGTTATTCCTCTGTTGAGAAAGGTTATGGAAACGATCTATGAAGAACTGGGGTCTGTTCTGTTGTTTGCATTCAATATAAGGCCATCTCCATAGGAATGGGATGGTGAAGGACTGCATGACTTCTTCAAAACTGTCAACACTGTTGAAACGCAGGTATACAGTGTTGATAGGTTTGCATTTTAAGAGTATGTTTTTCATACAAAAATGATACTCACCGTCTCTCCCTGCCATTACATCACAATTTTAGGTTTCACTTGGTGTACACTGTACACTTGCATGCTGTACACTTTGCTTAGTCAAGAACATGAACCCAAATGTGCACATCCTGCAGTGGAGCTTTTGACGGGTTAGCTGGTTTATTTGAATAGGGGAGTCTTATGAATGTAATGCATCATAACCTTGACGACATGAAATAAATTAACAAATGGCTTTTTTCCCTCAATCAACCAGATTATACCTTATCTTGAGTAACTGTGTAGCTGATTGTCAGCTTTGGGGGTTGTCGATGAAGATAGGAACTTTTTCCTTTCTTCCCCCGGGAAAGGACACTTCTAATTGACCCTTTCTGGCCTGGCCTCTCGCTGAGGACGGAGAGCATCCTCCACCATCTCTCCCTCCCTCCCTCTTTCACTGAAGGGATAGCATGGGCACATCTTATAGATCTATCATCTTTTACTATATTTTACTGCATCAACAATTACCAAAATTATCTTTACAAGTTGACAAAGGGGTTTATCCTTAAAAAACGCAATGAAAATGTGTGTCCGTGCGTGTGTTTGAGAGTATGTGTGGCTGTGTGTGCCTGTGAGTGAGCATGCCATGTGCACCCCTGTTGGTTACAAACCAGAGCCTAAACAAAGAGCTTAATAACAATTTTACATTTTGCTACATAAGACCGATTTGAGCCGGTCGGTCACAATTGGAAAAGGAACTGAGTGAAAATCAAGACATCATCCAGGGCTCCTCCCTGAGCCTTCCTCCATTCACATTGTCACTATGTTGATCAGCCCAGCACCTGCCTGCCTCCCAACTCCACAATGCAGCCCCCTTTATTCACAACCATTAAAACTTCTTAGGGCTGGGCTCCTTTTTTCAGAATTTCCGCCTGACTGATGTGCCCAGAGTAAACTGCCTGTTACTCAGGCCCAGAAGTCAGGATATGCATATAATTGGTACCATTGGATAGAAAATAATGTATTAGATTATAACACAATTGATATGGTAGCCGAAAATCAAAAGTAAAACCAACAGGATTTTTTTCTCTTTCAATGGAAAGCTATTGGTCCTATGCAATTCCAGCTCCCAGATTGCAATTCCTATGGCGTCCACTAGATGTCAGTCTTTGTTCAAGGTTTCTGGCTTGTTTCTTGTTTCTTCAAAACAATGAAGAATTTTGAGTTTAGGTACAAGGAGTCATAGTTGGAAATCAGTCTGTGGGCGTGCAACAAAGAGGACACACACTTGCTAATTTTACTTTTCTATTGAACATACTTCTTTCCATATGACATATTACAGTTTAATTACATTTTAGGGTACCTGAGGATTAAATAGAAACGTAGTTTGACTTTTTTTAACTTCTTGGTGACAGGGAGCAGTATTTTCACGTCCGGATGAAATGCCCAAATTCAACTGCCTGCTACTCATCCCCAGAAGATAAGATATGCATATTATTAGTAGATTTGGATAGAAAACACTCTGAAGCTGGCGAAACCCCGAGGACAAACCATTCAGATTTTTTTTATTTTGAGTTCATTCTCTTTTCAATGAGTTTTCGTTGGGAATCCAGCTTTCTAAAGGACCTTATTGCAGTACCTATCTCTTCCACTGGATGTCAACAGTCTTTAGAAATTGGTTGAGGTTATTCCTTTCTGTAATGAAGAAGTACGGCCATCTTGAACGAGGGTCACTTGAAGTGTACTGTTAGATAGAGGCGCATGACCAGAAAGCTAGCTACAGTTTGATTTCTCATCCCGTCTTCAATTTTATCGATTATTTACGTAAAAAAAATACCTAAAGTTGTATTACAAAAGTAGTTTTAAATGTTTTGGCAAAGTTTACAGGTAACTTTTGAGATATTTTGTAGTCACGTAGAGCAAGTTGGAACCAGTGTTTTTCTGGTTCAAACACGCCAAATAAATTGACATTTTGGATATATATCGACGGAATTAATCGAACATAAGGACTGTTTGTGATGTTTATGGGACACATTGGAGTGCAAACAAAAGAAGCTCGTCAAAGGTAAGGCATGAATTATATTTTTATTTCTGCGTTTTGTGTCGCGCCTGCAGGGTTGAAATATGTTCTCTCTCTTTGTTTACGGAGGTGCTACCCTCAGATAATAGCATCGTTTGCATTCGCCTAAAAGCCTTTTTGAAATCTGACATGTTTGCTGGATTCACAACAGGTGTAGCTTTAATTTGCCATCTTGCATGTGTGATTTAATGAAAGTTAGATTTTTATAGTAATTTATTTGAATTTGGCTCTCTGCATCCCACATATCCCAGAGAGGTTAACAAAGTTTAGCGGTAGCTTTTTGGATTCCTTTGTCTGCATGTTGAACGAGTGGATTAGTGAAATCTATGGCGACAACTAAACTGACTTTTTGTGATATAAAGAAGGATTTTATCTAACAAAACGACCATGCATGTGAAGTTGGGACCCTTTGGAATGCAAACAGAGGAAGAATTTTAAAAAGTAAGTGATTATTTTATCGCTATTAGTGATTTCATGAAGCCTGTGCTGGTTGAAAAATATGTTGATGTGGGGCACCATCCTCAAACAATCGCATGGTATGCTTTCGCTGTAAAACCTATTGTAATTATTTGTAAAGCCAATGCAGATTAACAAGAATTTAAGCTTTTAACCGATATAAGACACACACACACATCTTAATTGTGGTTTGCATCATGTCTGCTGTTTACATAGTCAAATACACCTACTGTATACTAGGGAGCCCAAGAAACATAATTAACACGTATGATAGAGTGGACTGGGCCGTAGGATCTTGGGTTCCTGTCTCGAGACCAATGGGTTTACGAGGCCTGAACCATGAACCATGTTCGTGGGGGACACTGTTGTCTGTTTTTTTTTGTCTTGGGGGGATAGCAGCCCTCTGGTATGTTTAGAGTGATTACAATTACAATAAAGATGAATGGGTCATCTTCTGTGTTTGTGACTGGGTGTCTGTGTGTTGTCAGAAGCAATATAGCCAAGATAGTAAACAGAGACAGGTGCATTTGTTTACAGCTAATGACTTCCTGTAAATTTACAATGCTAATATCCCCTTCAGCTCCCGTATTTGGGCATCTGTTAGGTGGGTAGTCATTAATGGGTGAGCTGCACATTCTGTAATCATGTAAAGTTGAATGGAGGAAAAGTGTTCTTTGGGTTTTTATGGGTTGTTTCTCGCTAGTATTTTAAGCTTTTCAAATTTGTTTCGAGCTACAGATGTGGACCTTAATTTGATCACTCTTTTGCAGGACAACTTTCCAGCAATGCAGGAAATGTTAAACGTATAGTTTATTTGAGGTTTAAAAATATATCAACCACTACAAAAATGGCCATTAATTATAAACCACATAATATTTCACATTCCCTGTATCTGATTATTTTCCTGCTGTAGTAAAACGACTGAAATGAAGATTCTACATCTGTCGTGTTAGGCTTTATACGGGTCGGTTTCTGCTAGTGTTCAGCTTTCACAGGTTGTTTCTAGCCAATGTTAGGCTTTTATTGGTTGTGTTCTAGTTAGTGGCACCTCACTGTTTGGCCAAATTTCTGTCAATGCTTTGCTTGAAAAAGACTTTCACTTTTCTGTCACCCCACTAATAGTCCAACTTTATAGTTATTTGTGTGTTGTCGCCAGGAATGAGAAGACGGTGAGTGAACGAGCCAGTCAACAAAGTGTCTGGAACAAAGGCTCTGCGGTATTGATGGATGGAGGGAAGAACAGAGCAAACGGAGGGAAATCCTCTCCTATAAAGGAGTGTAGCTGTCGGAAGTGCTGTGGCAGACCAACAGAATAAATGTCGGAATCGAGTTGGGGGGAAAAATGAAAGTGGGAGAGAAAAAGAGAGAGAGAGAACAAAGGGGGATGAGCTGCCGGAGAAGTGGGCCAGTCATGCGTCAGCTTGAGCCCTCTGATGCAACAGGAGAGGGGGTTGATGAAAAAAGGAGAAAGAAGGGAGGGTGGGAATCAATATTTCAGCGGCATGGCCACTCAAGCCACTGCCAATGACAGCAAACATCATGAAAAGATATGGGAACAGGGATGGGGAAGAAATGAAAAAGATAAGAAGAGAACAGTAAAGTAAATGACATCTGACGCTATTTCCTCCAGGGTCCTAGCTGCTACCACACGCTAATGGCAGCTTGGAGACCAATATAGTGTTATGGGCCGTGTTAAATTTCTATTAGGTCTGAGAGAAATTTAAGTTGTCCATCTTTGGCGACTTCTGAGAAAAGAAAGACACAAAGTCCCCCCTTACCATGTGATCTATGATGGCAAAGTGACCTTAAAGATGAGTCAGAAGCTGACCCTAAGGACCCACTCAAGTTTATGGCTTCCTTTTAAAATGGAGAATATAACTCTAATCTTAACTACAATGCTGCAAGATGTCGCTATGCTTTGAAACCTCATTGTAGGCAATTGAGTCATACAAAATGTAGTTATACAAGGGAAGTTAAATTAAGTAACATTACTGGTTCAAATACATATAAGTTACCTTCATTGAGCAATACTCTCAGGGCATTACACATTATACGACTTACTCAAATTATTTTATTTTGTAAATAATAAAGGACAACTACCTTTGAGAGAATGTCTTTAAATACCTTTCACATTGAGAATCTACCCTTTCAATGCATTCTTGCCATTCCCACAACATTAAATCTCCAATTAAAAGTAGGGTCTTCACACATTCTGTACATACAGAGCAATCATGGGAGTGTTTTTATTTGGGGTGGGTCTGACTTTGATGGAGCAGGTGATTTTAGGTTTGGCCTGTTAGCAGGCAGGGATAGAATATGTTCCTAAATCCTAAGGATAGCACTTTTTATGAGATGTTCATTGCTGAAGCTACATCTACCTTTCCAATGCCCACCGCAGCCTGCAAGTCTATCCCTCTCTCCCACTATCAATCCCTTCAGACCCCTTGACCTTTTCCACGTTTTATTACGTTACAGCCTTATTCTAAAATGGATTAAAACGTTTTTTTACCCCCTCATCTATGTACACACAATACCCCAACGATGAAGCAAAAGCTTTTAGAATTTTTTGGCAATGTATTGAAACTTAAAAACGGAATTTCACATTTACATAAGTATTCAGACCCTTTACTCAGTACTTTGTTGAAGCACCTTTGGCAGCGAACACAACGATTCTTGGGTATGATGCTACAAGCTTGGCAGACCTGTATTTGGGGAGTTTCTTCCATTTTTCACTGCAGATCCTCCCAAGCTCTGTCAGGTTGGATGGGGAGCGTTGCTGCACAGCTATTTTCAGGTCTCCCCAGAGATGTTTGATTGGGCTCAAGTCCCGACTCTGGCTGAGCCACTCAAGGACATTCCGAGACCTGTCCTGAAGCCACTGCTGTGTTGTCTTGGCTGTGTGCTTAGACTTGTTGTCCTGTTGGAAGGTGAACCTTCGCCCCAGTCTGAGGTCCTGAGCACTCTTGAGCAGGTTTTCTTCAAGGATCTCTGTACTTTTCTCTGTACATCTTTGCCTCGATCCTGATTAGTCTCCCAGTCCATGCCGTTTTAAGACATCCCCACAGCATGATGCTGCCACCACCATGCTTCACCGTAGGGATGGTGCCAGGTTTCCTCCAGACGTGACGCTTGGCATTCAGGTCAGAGTTCAATCTTGGTTTCACCAGACCAGAAAATCTTGTTCCTCATGGTCAGAGTCCTTTGGGTGCCTTTTAGCAAACTCCAAGCGGGCTGTCATGTGCCTTTTACAGAGGAGTGGCTTCCGTCTGGCCACTCTACCATAAAGGTCTGATTGGTGGAGTGCTGCAGAGATGGAGAACCTTCCGGAAGGACAACCATCACCACAGATTAACTCTGAGTTCTTGGTCACCTCCCTGACCAAGGCCCTTCTCTCCCGATTGCTCAGTTTGGCCGGGTGGCCAGCTCTAGGAAAAGTGTTGGTGGTTCTAAACTTCTTCCATTAAAGAATGATGGGGGCCACTGTGTTCTTGGGGACCTTCAATAATGCAAACATTTTTTTGTACCTTTCCCCAGATCTGTGCCTCGACACAATCCTGTCTTAGTCCGTAGCTCTACGGACAATTCCTTCGACCTCATGGCTTGGTTTTTGCTCTGACATGCACTGTCAACTTTGGGACCTTATATAGACAGGTGTGTGCCTTTCCAAATGATGTCCAATCAATTGAATTTACCACAGGTGGACTCCAATCAAGTTGTAGAAACATATCAAGGATGATCGATGGAAACAGGATGCACCTGAGCTCAATTTTGAGTCTCATAGCAAAGGGTCTGAATACTTATGTCAATAAGGTATTATTTTTGTTTATTTATTAACAAACGTTTAAAAAATAACTTTAGAATAAGGCTGTAACGTAACAAAATGTTTAAATATGGAAGGGGTCTGAATACTTCCCGAATATACTATGTGTACCCCTCTGCTTCTTCTATTATCATTTTCATGGGTCAGGAATAAAAATACCTGAAGATTACTAACAAGAGACTGTTGTGGTCTTTTCTCTAATGGCCAACCATCCGGTCAAAATTTGGAACTTACCCTCCACATAGATATAGGGTTGGATTTTTTTTACATATAGCTTAGATACGGTTACTTTTCTTCCCTTAAAACATCAATCTTTACAACAACGTAGGTCTAAGTGTCATCTGCTTTAACCATTTTCCGATGCAGTCCATTTTTGTTCTTAGCTAAAGCAAGACATTACAACCCCCCCACTCACCTCGCCACTGCCCACTTACCCATCATTACAGTGTTCAGCTCAATGAAACCTGGTAGTCTGTATCACCAATATTTCACCCTCAGATCAACTCGCACTGTGATAAGACTAGGGGATTAAGGAGAGGAAGCGTTAAAGGGGGCAAGAGATAGGGGAGAGGGGGGTCGGGCGGGATGCTACAGTATATCAACAGTTAATCGAAATTATTGCCAATCAGATTTTATTTCACTGGTCAACTACTAGAGACATTGCTAATAGTAGCTCATTTAGAATGGACATTTATTATTAGCTAGAATTATGGTGTAGAGTGTTGATGAATTCTTCAGTCACAAAGTAATTTATTTACCTGTACACATGGAAACAAACTATCACCAAGCTTTTGTCAAGGAATTTGTGGGGGGAAAAATGAGCACGCATGCTGCACATTATAAATATTAATTTGGTGGGTGCTTTTATTTGTCCTATTTCACACATGTACAACTGTGTATTATACTTGTGTGAATTGGAAATTCGTTTTTGCATATCCCAACTCCCCCTGAGATACCCTCAGAGATTTGGTTTGAAGGCAATTGATTTGGGGGATTACTGTGCACCCATCTGGCATATAACAATTCCCCACAAGTTATGAGTAGAGGGCTAAACCCATTCGAATTTGTATTTTTTTGACAGCATCCCTTTTTATTGAAACAAAACTTTACATATGTTTGCCCATGGAAGAAGAGGTCAGAAAGTGACTTTTGGACCTAAATGCCAAAACATTCAAGAGATAAAAGTGTTCAAAGTTGACCTATTTTACATACCCCACCATTATATGAGACATCCAAGTCTTCATCACTCGAAAATATAAACATTTGAGTTTGATATAATTTAAAAGCATACAGTGATGTCAAACAATTGTATTAAACATATTTATTTATTAACAATTGTCATTTATAAACCTTTAACGTCGATCATCCAACAACTTGAAAACTCCGATTTTTTTTCGTATGCACTTGTTGTAGCTTAGACCCTATTTCACATCATCTGTGCCCGCCATCGGTTGAGACACAACTTAAATAGTTCATAGAATGGACCTATCCCTTCAGAGCACTGCAATTTAGCTGGTACGCCATTACAATTGAAATGTCATAGAAATTTCAACTTTTTATTACTACCCCAAAGATGACCGCCGTTTCATCCACCGTCGAATGTTACCTTAAATGGTCCTGTATATTCTATTATCTATATTTCAATCATTGACAGTGTAATTTAAAACATATGTGTGGACTTCCAACTATCTGTGCTACAATTTAAATGTTTTATCATTTTTAAAATTTTAGTACATATTTTAGAATCAGTCTAAACATGAAACCCACCCTGTATTCAAGACCATGTTGTGTTTCAACTGATGTCTGGGAAAAAAAAAACGTGATGTAAATTCGGGTATAATGTACAAAATATGTGAATAGTTTCAGGAAACTTGGCTAGGCATATGCCATGTGTCACTACTTCAATGGAGAACCATTTGAACGAAACTTTTTATTTAAATCAAAATGCGTATTTTGGCAGAAATGCCTTCTTGAACATGTTAACTTTTATGTGCCTTAATAAAAAACGTGTATGCCATCAGTAAATACAAATACAAATGGTTAAATTACGAGCCTAGTTGGTTTAGTCCCTATTACCAGTCTGTTCAACCTCTCTTTCGTATCGTCCAAGATCCCCAAAGATTGAAAAGCTGCCGCAGCCATCCCCCTCTTCAAAGGGGGTGACACTCTAGACCCAAACTGTTATAGACCTATATCCATCCTGCCCTGCCTTTCTAAAGTCTTCGAAAGCCAAATTAATAAACAGATCACTGACCATTTCGAATCCCACCGTACCTTCTCCACTGTGCAATCCGGTTTCCGAGCTGATCATGGGTGCACCTCAGCCACGCTCAAGGTACTAAACGACATCATAACCGTCATCGATAAAAGACAGTACTGTGCAACCATCTTCATCGACCTGGCCAAGGCTTTCGACTCTGTCAATCCCCGTATTCTTATCGGCAGACTCAATAGCATTGGTTTCTCAAATGACTGCCTTGCCTGGTTCACCAACTACTTTGCAGACAGATTTCAGTGTGTTAAATCGCAGGGCCTGTTGTCCGGACCTCGGGCTGTCTCTATGGGGGTACCACAGGGTTCAATTCTCGGGCTGACTCTTTTCTCTGTATATATCAACGATGTTGCTCTTGCTGCGGGTGATTCCCTGATCCACCTCACCTCTACGCAGACGACACCATTCTGTAAACATCTGGCCCTTCTTTGGACACTGTGTTAACTAACCTCCAAATGAGCTTTAATGCCATACAACACTCCTTCCGTGGCATACAACACCCCTTCCGCAGTTATTGACTGTACACTTGTTTATTCCATGTGTAACTGTTGTTGTTTCTATCGCAGTGCTTTGCTTTCTGTCCATAACATGAGCTGGTCAGTATGTGTAGGAAAACCTTTCTAACGTGGCTTTTTTGAAAGACATCACGTAGTTGAACGGAATAAGTGTTGCTCTCCACTTTCTGGAGGACAGACTTTTGAAATCAGCTGAATTAGATCAAATCACATTTTATTTGTCACATGCGCCAAATCTAACAGGTGTAGACGTTACTGGGAAATGCTTACTTACAAGCCCTTAACCAACAAAGCAGTTCAAGAAATAGAGTTAAAAAAATATTTACTAAATAAAATATAAAAAACAAAACATCTGAAAGTAAGACAAGAAAATTACAAAACAATAACCAGGCCATATACAGGGGGTACCGGTACCGAGTCAATATGCAGAGGTACAAGTTTCTCTAGGTAATATGGGGGGTGTCAATGTAAATAGTCTGGGTTGCCATTTTATTAATTGTTCAGCAGTCTTATGGCTTGGGGTTAGACGCTGTTAAGGAGCCTTTTGGTCCTAGACTTGACGCTTGCCATGCAGTAGCAGAGAAAACAGTCTATGACTTGGGTAACTGAAGTCTTTGACAATTTTTTGGGCCTTCCTCTGACACCATCTAGTATATAGGTCCTGGATGTCAGGAAGCTTGGCCCCAGTGATATACTGGGCCATACACACTACCCTATGTAGCGCCTTACGGTCAGATGCCGAGCAGTTGCCATAACAGGTGGTGATGCAACCGGCCAGGATGCTCTCGATGGTGCAGCTATAGAACATTTTGAGGATCTGGGGACCCATGCCAAATCTTTTCAGTCTCCTGAGGGGGAAAAGGTGTTGTCGTGCATCATTCACAACTGTCTTGGTGTGTTTGGACCATGATCATTTGTTGGTGATGTGGACACCAAGGAACTTGAAAGTCTTGACCTGATCCACTTCAGCCCTGTCAATGTTAATGGGGGTCTGTTTCCTATAGTCCACGATCAGCTCCTTTGTCTTGCTCACATTTAGGGAGAGTTTGTTATCCTGGCACCACACTGTCAGTTCTCTGACCTCCTCCGTATAAACTGTCTCATCGTCCGCTCATTCATTCAGTATAGTATCAAACTATTCAAATGGTTCTTTTGTCTTAAATAATCCTCCTCACGTTGTCTAAAAAAAACACATCTTAGTCGCAAGCCCACACACCTCCGCCATGCTTCGTCCAACCCAAAGACACATTGCCAGGCTCTTCTTCAATTAGGTTTTATGGCAATTGGCATCCAATTTGTTGCATTACCGCCACCAACTGGACTGGTGTATTAATCCATTATACTTTGTGACACAAAATGAGGGGGAAAGAACTTACCCTACCCTACCATTTAACCCTACCGTCATTAAAAACCCACCACCCTATTCAACTAATTTAACCCTGTCTGGTCCTACACCAGGCAGGCGAACACCCTGTAACTCTTCTGAAGACAAATCACGTACACCCAAGTGTTTTCTGTGATTTACATTCCATTCCTGTGGTACAGTTGATAAACATTGCTATGATAACTAAGCAGCCAACCTTACTGAAGCATATATCACTCGTTGGCCTATCCCTCTGTGCTGGCACAGATCTACTACTCACAGGGATCCCTTGACCCATCCTCCTCTACTTTTTGACTGCCTCAGCATACCACACCCTCTGCGCTAAGCTGACCCTAGCCACCTTAACCTGCCTCTCGCGCATTGGACACTTCCGATCCTCAGCAACATGTGCACCCCTACAGGTTACACACACACACAATTTTATCCACCTAAACTACACAATCCTCTATCCCATGCCCTTCTGCATGCTACACACATATTGGAATCTCCCTCTTACACACTGCTGTGACATGACCATAAATGTAACACCTGAAACATAGGCTCTCCTATAACAATAAGGCCTAATTCAAGATGCCACCTGTGGGTTGGACACGCCTCCAACCACACCCGTACCTGCAACCTTTAAGGCCTACTGCATAATAGGAAATTATCATCACAATACAGTGTGTTAACATATTATTGGCAAGTACATATATTTACACAATGTTTTCATAGTTTTACATTTACTTTAAGGTCAATGTAGCTCTGTTGGTAGAGCATGGCTTTTGTTGTTGGTTGTGGGTTCGATTCCCACCGGGAAAAGGTACAAAACTGTGCACAGTCACTCTGGATGACAGCATCTGCTAAATGACAAAAATCAAAAAAATACATTTGTTTAATTTAATTTCTACTTCATGCTTTCATGTTAACTCATGTTACATTCACAGGTAAACACGGACCTATTTCACGACCATGCAAAAACTTTATGGCGATAAGATGCAGTACTACATAGGATAGCCGCTTGCTTGAAGCAATGGCCAAAAGCAGAGAGAAATGGTCCCAACACAAGGAGAGCAACACCAATGGAAGCCCCCCTATTTGTTGGAGCGTCTTTTAGAAAATGGCAGACATTAGATTTAAAATTAGATTCACACTGTTTACTATCCTGTATTTAGTCTAGTCTCATTTATAAATCAAATCAAATTTTATTTGTCACATACACA
This sequence comes from Oncorhynchus nerka, assembly GCF_034236695.1. NCBI lineage: Eukaryota > Metazoa > Chordata > Actinopteri > Salmoniformes > Salmonidae > Oncorhynchus > Oncorhynchus nerka. The sequence continues at coordinate 72,371,057 of NC_088397.1, read as the reverse complement.
TGGTTAGCAGATGTTAATGCGAGTGTAGCGAAATGCTTGGCTTCTAGTTCCGACAATGCAGTAATAACCAACAAGTAATCTAACTAACAATTCCAAAACTACTGTCTTATACACAATGTAAGGGGATAAAGAATATGTACATAAGGATATATGAATGAGTGATGGTACAGAGCAGCATAGGCAAGATACAGTAGATGGTATCGAGTACAGTATATACATATGAGATGAGTATGTAAACAAAGTGGCATAGTTAAAGCGACTGATACAGCTATGCTCATCTTTTTATCTGGTACAGGAGAGGTATGAACTTCCCAGAGGATGATGATGGTGGTACCAACAAATGCTTACATGGGAGTTTAGAACTATCGTTGAGTTTCAAGAACTGTGTGGTCTTTTCCAAAAGAACTGTGTGGTCTTTTCCAAAACCTGTTCTCAGATACTTTTGTATGTGTCATGAATTTGCAAAACATATGATAGGTGTTAGGGTAAAGGTTAGGGGAAGGATCAGCTAACATGCTAGGTAATCGTAAAGTAGCAAGTATTTTTTTATTTTTTTATTTATTTCACCTTTATTTAACCAGGTAAGCAAGTTGAGAACAAGTTCTCATTTACAATTGCGACCTGGCCAAGATAAAGCAAAGCAGTTCGACACATACAACGACACAGAGTTACACATGGAGTAAAACAAACATACAGTCAATAATACAGTAAAAAAAAAACAAGTCTATATACAATGTGAGCAAATTAGGTGAGAAGGGAGGTAAAGGCAAAAAAGGCCATGGTGGCAAAGTAAATACAATATAGCAAGTAAAACACTGGAATGGTAGTTTTGCAATGGAAGAATGTGCAAAGTAGAAATAAAAATAATGGGGTGCAAAGGAGCAAAATAAATAAATAAATTAAATACAGTTGGGAAAGAGGTAGTTGTTTGGGCTAAATTATAGGTGGGCTATGTACAGGTGCAGTAATCTGTAAGATGCTCTGACAGTTGGTGCTTAAAGCTAGTGAGGGAGATAAGTGTTTCCAATTTAAGAGATTTTTGTAGTTCGTTCCAGTCATTGGCAGCAGAGAACTGGAAGGAAAGGCGGCCAAAGAAAGAATTGGTTTTGGGGGTGACTAGAGAGATATACCTGCTGGAGCGTGTGCTACAGGTGGGAGATGCTATGGTGACCAGCGAGCTGAGATAAGGGGGGACTTTACCTAGCAGGGTCTTGTAGATGACATGGAGCCAGTGGGTTTGGCGACGAGTATGAAGCGAGGGCCAGCCAACGAGAGCGTACAGGTCGCAATGGTGGGTAGTATATGGGGCTTTGGTGACAAAATGGATTGCACTGTGATAGACTGCATCCAATTTGTTGAGTAGGGTATTGGAGGCTATTTTGTAAATGACATCGCCAAAGTCGGGGATTGGTAGGATGGTCAATTTTACAAGGGTATGTTTGGCAGCATGAGTGAAGGATGCTTTGTTGCGAAATAGGAAGCCAATTCTAGATTTAACTTTGGATTGGAGATGTTTGATATGGGTCTGGAAGGAGAGTTTACAGTCTAACCAGACACCTAAGTATTTGTAGTTGTCCACGTATTCTAAGTCAGAGCCGTCCAGAGTAGTGATGTTGGACAGGCGGGTAGGTGCAGGTAGCGATCGGTTGAAGAGCATGCATTTAGTTTTACTTGTATTTAAGAGCAATTGGAGGCCACGGAAGGAGAGTTGTATGGCATTGAAGCTTGCCTGGAGGGTTGTTAACACAGTGTCCAAAGAAGGGCCGGAAGTATACAGAATGGTGTCGTCTGCATAGAGGTGGATCAGAGACTCACCAGCAGCAAGAGCGACCTCATTGATGTATACAGAGAAGAGAGTCGGTCCAAGAATTGAACCCTGTGGCACCCCCATAGAGACTGCCAGAGGTCCGGACAGCAGACCCTCCGATTTGACACACTGAACTCTATCAGAGAAGTAGTTGGTGAACCAGGCGAGGCAATCATTTGAGAAACCAAGGCTGTCGAGTCTGCCGATGAGGATGCGGTGGTTGACAGAGTCGAAAGCCTTGGCCAGATCAATGAATACGGCTGCACAGTAATGTTTCTTATCGGTGGCGGTTAAGATATCGTTTAGGACCTTGAGCGTGGCTGAGGTGCACCCATGACCAGCTCTGAAACCAGATTGCATAGCAGAGAAGGTATGGTGAGATTCGAAATGGTCGGTAATCTGTTTGTTGACTTGGCTTTCAAGACCTTAGAAAGGCATGGTAGGATAGATATAGGTCTGTAACAGTTTGGGTCAAGAGTGTCCCCCCTTTGAAGAGGGGGATGACCGCAGCTGCTTTCCAATCTTTGGGAATCTCAGATGACACGAAAGAGAGGTTGAACAGGCTAGTAATAGGGGTGGCAACAATTTCGGCAGATAATTTTAGAAAGAAAGGGTCCAGATTGTCTAGCCCGGCTGATTTGTAGGGGTCCAGATTTTGCAGCTCTTTCAGAACTTCAGCTGAATGGATTTGGGAGAAGGAGAAATGGGGAAGGCTTGGGCGAGTTGCTGTTGGGGGTGCAGTGCTGTTGACCGGGGTAGGAGTTGCCAGGTGGAAAGCATGGCCAGCCGTAGAAAAATGCTTATTGAAATTCTCAATTATGGTGGATTTATCAGTGGTGACAGTGTTTCCCATCTTCAGTGCAGTGGGCAGCTGGGAGGAGGTGTTCTTATTCTCCATGGACTTTACAGTGTCCCAGAACTTTTTTTAGTTAGTGTTGCAGGAAGCAAATTTCTGCTTGAAAAAGCTAGCCTTGGCTTTTCTAACTGCCTGTGTATAACGGTTTCTAGCTTCCCTGAACAGCTGCATATCACGGGGGCTGTTCGATGCTAATGCAGAACGCCATAGGATGTTTTTGTGTTGGTTAAGGGCAGTCAGGTCTGGGGAGAACCAAGGGCTATATCTGTTCCTGGTTCTAATTTTCTTGAATGGGGCATGTTTATTTAAGATTGTTAGGAAGGCATTTTTAAAAAATATCCAGGCATCCTCTACTGACGGGATGAGATCAATATCCTTCCAGGACACCCCGGCCAGGTCGATTAGAAAGGCCTGCTCGCTGAAGTGTTTCAGGGAGCGTTTTACAGTGATGAGTGGAGGTCATTTGACCGCTGACCCATTACGGATGCAGGCAATGAGGCAGTGATCGCTGAGATCTTGGTTGAAGACAGCAGAGGTGTATTTAGAGGGGAAGTTGGTTAGGATGATATCTATGAGGGTGCCCGTGTTTAAGGCTTTGGGGGTACCTGGTAGGTTCATTGATAATTTGTGTGAGATTGAGGGCATCAAGTTTAGATTGTAGGATGGCTGGGGTGTTAAGCATGTTCCAGTTTAGGTCGCCTAGCAGCACGAGCTCTGAAGATAGATGGGGGCAATCAGTTCACATATGGTGTCCAGAGCACAGCTGGGGGCAGAGGGTGGTCTATAGCAGGCGGCAACGGTGAGAGACTTGTTTTTAGAGAGGTGGATTTTTAAAAGTAGAAGTTCAAATTGTTTGGGTACAGACCTGGATAGTAGGACAGAACTCTGCAGGCTATCTTTGCAGTAGATTGCAACACCGCCCCCTTTGGCAGTTCTATCTTGTCTGAAAATGTTGTAGTTTGGAATTAAAATTTATGAATTTTTGGTGGTCTTCCTAAGCCAGGATTCAGACACAGCTAGAACATCCGGGTTGGCAGAGTGTGCTAAAGCAGTGAAAAGAACAAACTTAGGGAGGAGGCTTCTAATGTTAACATGCATGAAACCAAGGCTATTACGGTTACAGAAGTCATCAAAAGAGAGCGCCTGGGGAATAGGAGTGGAGCTAGGCACTGCAGGGCCTGGATTCACCTCTACATCGCCAGAGGAACATAGGAGGAGAAGAATAAGGGTACGGCTAAAAGCAATAAGAATTGGTCGTCTAGAACGTCTGGAACAGAGAGTAAAAGGAGGTTTCTGGGGGCGATAAAATAGCATCAAGGTATAATGTACAGACAAAGGTATGGTAGGATGTGAATACAGTGGAGGTAAACCTAGGTATTGAGTGATGAAGAGAGATATATTGTCTCTAGAAACATCATTGAAACCAGGAGATGTCATTGCATGTGTGGGTGGTGGAACTAATAAGTTGGATAAGGTATAGTGAGCAGGACTAGAGGCTCTACAGTGAAATAAGCCAATAAACACTAACCAGAACAGCAATGGACAAGACATATTGACATTAAGGAGAGGCATCCTTAGTCGAGTGATCAAAAGGGTCCAGGGAGTGGAGAGGTTGGTTTGGGGGTCACAGCGATTTAGACAGCTAGCCAGGACATCGGTAGCAAGCTAGCATAGGATGGAGGTCTGTTGTTAGCCACCTCTTGCGTTCCGTCAGTAGATTAGTGGAGTTCCGTGTTGTAGAGGGGATTAGTCCAAATCACACAACAACAAAAAAATAAAAACAATAGATATAGTTATAGAGGCCCAAGAAGAAACATAATAATAATAAAAATAAATAAATTGTCTATTCTGAGAGCAGCCGGTAAGACAGCTAACGGTTAGCAGGCCGCAGATGGGCATTCAGGTAACGTCGCGACGGAGGAGCCAGCCGGATCTCCTTCAGGTAGATAACGTCGGCAGTCCAGTTGTGAAGGCCCGGTGGGGCTCCGCGTAGGCAGTAAAACGGGTCCGGATAGGTGACTGCAGCCCAGGAGTGATTGACGGAGCTCAGGAGTGATTGACGGAGCTGGCTAGCTCCGGAGTAATTGATGTTTGCTCCGGAATCGACGAAAGCAGATAGACACACGGATAGCAGCCAGCTAGCTGTGAGATCCGGGACTGAATGTCCAGAGAGCAGTTGAAATCCAGGGACATGGAGAGAAAAATCGGTCCGGTATGTTCCGTTCCGAGCCGCGCTGCGCCGTACAAAACTGGCGATAGATTTTCGAGTTAAAGGATAGCTGATGACCACAAACCGTGGTTAGCTGAATACTAACGAGTTGCCAGTAAAGAAGCTAACTAGCTTCTGATTAGCTCCTGGCTAGCTTCTGGCTAGCTTCTTGGAGTTTCTGGCTAGCTTCTGGCTAGCTTCTTGGAGGATTGCAGATTTGAGGTAAATAATACGTATTTATACATATCAATTGGTGAGGCAGGTTGCAGGAGAGTGTATTGAAGATGAGTTGATGGAAAATAAAAATAAAATGTATGTGAAAAAAGTTGTAAAATATATATATATACACGACACGACAAGACGAGGACAAAAGACGTCTGAACTGCTATGCCATCTCGGGCATGTAAATGCTAGTTAAAACATACTAATTAGCTCAAATTATTCCTGATGAGATTTGAACTCACAACCTTTGGATTGCTAGGCATTTGCATTTTTTGCCTACCTATCCTCCCTGCCCAACAACCCTACTTTGTTTCTACTTTCAGTAATATCTGTCTTATGTAACCACACCAAACATAATGTCATACGAATTTGAGTGTCCCGGATTTACGTTTACTATGGATGCAAAGGTAACTGAACTAAATGACTATCGCTCCATAGCACTCACTTTTGTCATCATGGAGGGCTTTTTGAGGCTAGTTAAGGATCATATCACCTCTACCTTACCTGACACACTAGTCCCACTTCAATTTGCATAACACCCCAATAGATCCACTAACTATGCAATCGCCATCACACTGCACACTACCCTATCCCATCTGGACAAGAGGAATACCTATGTAAGAATGTTTTTCATTTACTAAAGCTCAGCCTTCAACACCATAGTATCCTCCAAGCTCATCATCAAGCTCGGGGCCCTGAGTCTGACGGGCCACCCCCACTTCGCTGATCCTAAACACAGGGGGCCCACAAGGGTGCAACGCCCTTCCGTACTCCCTGTTCACCCATGACTGCGTGGCCACGCATGCCTCCAACTCAATCATCAAGTTTGCAGATGACACAACAGTTGTAAGCCTGATTACCAACAATGACGAGACAGCTTACAGGGAGGAGGTGAGGGCCCTTGCAGAGTGTTGCGAGGAGAATAACCTCTCCCTCAACGTCAACAAAACGAAGGAGCTGATCGGAAACAGCAGAGAGAGCACCCCCTATCCACATCGAAGGGACCGCAGTGGAGAAGGTGAAAAGCTTCAAGTTCCTCAGAGTAAACATCACTGACAATCTGAAATGGTCCACCCCGCAACAGCGTCTCTTCAACCTCAGGAGGCTGAAGAAATTTGTCTTGGCCTCTAAGACCCTCACAAACTTTTACAGACGCACAACTGAGAGCATCCTGTTGGGTTGTATCACAGCGCCTGGTACGGCACTGCTGGCAACCATAGGGCTCTCCATAGGGTGGTGCGGTCTGCCAAACGCATCACAGGGGGCACACTGCCTGCCCTCCAGGACACCTACCGCACCCGATGTCACAGGAAGGCTAAAAAGATCAAGGACATCAACTACCCGATCCACGGCCTGTTTACCCCGCTACCAACCAGAAGGTGAGGTCAGTACAGGTGGATCAAAGCTTGGACTGATAGAAGCTGTTTTTCAGTCTATTTCAAGAACATCAGAGTGTTAAATAGCCATCACTAGCAGGCTACCACCCAGTTACTCAACCCTGCACTTTAGAGTCTGCTGTCCTATATACAGTGGGGCAAAAAAAGTATTTAGGCAGCTACCAATTGTGCAAGTTCTCCCAACGCAACGTAACGTAACGTAATCAACACTGCTAGCTAGCCAGCTAGCCCCGAATAGCAGCACAGTAGAAACTATTACACTCAACGGAACGACTTGATTAGTGTAGTGTCAACAACGCAGCCAATGCCAACTAGCCTACTTAGTCAACAACGCAGCCTCTGCCAGCTAGCCTACTTCAGCAGTACTGTATCATTTTAATCATTTTAGTCAATAAGATTCTTGCTACGTAAGCTTAACTCTCTGAACACTCGTGACGTGTAGTCCACTTGTCATTCCAATCTCCTTTGCATTAGCGTAGCCTCTTGTGTAGCCTGTCAACTATGTGTCTGTCTATCCCTGTTCTCTCCTCTCTGCACAGACCATACAAACGCTCCACACCGCGTGGCCGCGGCCACCCTAATCTGGTGGTCCCAGCGCGCACGACCCACGTGGAGTTCCAGGTCTCCGGTAGCCTCTGGAACTGCCGATCTGCGGCCAACAAGGCAGAGTTCATCTCCGCCTATGTCTCCCTCCAGTCCCTCGACTTCTTGGCACTGACGGAAACATGGATCACCACAGACAACACTGCTACTCCTACTGCTCTCTCTTCGTCTGCCCACGTGTTCTCGCACACCCCGAGAGCTTCTGGTCA